>NC_090925.1:484091154-485512229 GCF_040938575.1 Ambystoma mexicanum
CCTCCAGCGGTTACACAGACCTGCGAACCCTGGTCGACGGCAATGGACTTCGACGGCGTCGATGTCCGGGTGCTTCACTTCGATCTCCTCGGCGGTCCCGTCTCGGGTCGGCAGCCTGTCGAGGGTCTGACTTCCAGGGCGCTTCGGCGAAGATTCAGCGGTGCTCGATGGTCCCTCGGAGCACGGGAAGAGGGCGCCTAGCCAGGTCCTCTCTCGGGTCAGTCCTCGACGATTTCGACAACCTTCAGTTCCGTCGAAGCAAATGCCACAGCAAGTCTTCTTCTTCCAGCTGGACGTCGAGGATCAGCAAATCCAGTTACTCTTGAGTGGAGACTCAGCTTCTGAATGCTTCTGAACAATTTCCAGTGGTGAGAGGTCCCCAGATATACTATTCTGTCTCTCATCCACACTGCTGGCACACACACAGCAGCCAATCACACAGAAGGGCATTCATGCAGTCAGTCAGCCAATCAGGCACACAGTGCATTCAGGCCACACTCCTCCCTTTCAGACACTCACAACAAGGAATGTGGATTGGGACAAGTACCCAGCCATTCAACACTACACACTGCATTCAGGCCAGTTTCGGGCAGGGCTGTCTCAGTCTTTGTCTCTCATGCCAGAAACCAGACAACCACAACAAGGAGTGTATATTGGTCACACACTCCATTCACCCAGGTCCCACCCACAGGAGGTACCCACAACATACAGTCACTGGGAAGGCTCCAGTCAGTCTAGCTGGGCCTTTACAACAACACCATATATGGAACTTCCACCCAACAGCCAGTCAGGGGGAAGGGACAGAGTCAGGGCTTCCCAGGACTTTGGGAAAAACAAGATAACAGGCAATAGAAAGCAAGAGGCCACAGGGGCCATCTTGTTTCCTATCAGGAATCAACTGATTCCAATGGCAGGGCCTGGGTATCCCAAAATGGAGGACACCCAGAGCACCTGTCAAATTCAGCATGGAGCTGCCACCAGCCCATACCCTGCTCTGTGGGCCACCCACAGGTGCCCAAAAACATACACTAGGGGCACAGGGTTGTACCCCTACCCATGGGTGCCATAAGGGTATCCCATGGGTCTGTTCACCAAACCAAAAGAGAGCTGCACTGCCAGGAGTCCCTCATGGACTCCTGGGCAGAAAACATGACAGAACACACGGTAAAAACAGAAAAAGGACAAGGATTCAGAGGCCCTGTCCCTCAGATGCATTTCCGGCATCACAGTCGCCCCCCCCAGACTGAGGTGGAGGGTGCCTAATCTCCCACGGGATAGACACCCTCATCCAGACGGTCAACATACCTTCTGGAAAGGCCATCTGCATTATCGTGACTCTTCCCTGGTCTGTGCTCTATGGTGAAGTCTAGCCCTTGTAGGCTAATCGACCACCTGAGCAATTTCGGATTCTCACCCTTCATCTGCATAAGCCACTTCAGGGGCTTATGATCTGTTTGGACCTTGAAGGTGGACCCCGTAAGGTAGGGCCTAAAACGCCTAAGGCTCCAAACTATACTAAAACATTCCTTTTCAACAGTAGCCCACCTAAGTTCTCTACCCTTGAGTTGTCTACTGATGAATATGATAGGATGTTCTCTCCCTTTGTCATCTAACTGGGACAAGACAGCTCCAATTCCGGTGTCGCAGGCATCCGTCTGGACGATAAAGGGTCGGCTGTAGTCAGGCGCACTCAACACAGGTGCCCTACACAGACTTTCTTTCAAGCCATCAAAGGCCCTCTGACAGTCTTCAGTCCAATTAACCTTCCTAGGCTGTTTGGGTGAAGTTAGAGCTGTCAGGGGTGCAGCTATGGTTCCATAGTCTGCCATGAAATTGCGATAGTACCCAGTGAGGCCCAAAAAGGCTCTCACCTGGGTTTGAGTAGTGGGAGTCTCCCAGTTCTGTACGTCCTGTACTTTACTGGAGAGAGGTTGGATTTGACCCCCTCCTACCTCATGACCAAGATAGGTAACTTTCCCCTGAGCTATCTGGCACTTGGTGGCCTTGATAGTGAGGTTAGCCCTTTTCAAGGCCTGCAACACCTTATCCAGATGTGTCAAATGCTCTTCCCAGGTGGAACTGTAGACGGCAATGTCGTCTAAGTAAGCCACACAAAAGGCTTCCAGCCCACTGAGCGCATGGTTGACCAATCTCTGGAAGGTGGCAGGGGCATTCTTCAACCCAAAGGGCATGACCCTAAACTGGTAGAGTCCCTCAGGTGTGGAGAATGCCGTCTTTTCCTTGGCATGGTCCGTCAGAGCTATTTGCCAATAGCCTGAGGTAAGGTCAAAGGTGCTCACAAATTTGGCAGCACCTATAGTGTCCACGAGCTCATCAGCCCTGGGCAATGGGTGCGCGTCAGTTTTGGTGACGGCATTGACTCCTCGGTAGTCCACACAGAACCTCCAATCCTTGGTACCCGCCGGGGAACTTGCCTTGGGGACAAGGACCACTGGACTGGACCAGGGACTGGTGGAGGGTTCAATAACACCCAGATCCAACATCTTGGCGACCTCAGCCTGGATGTGGTTTTTGACGGTATCTGACATACGATAGCTCCTGCTTTTGACAGGCACACTGTCACCAGTGTCAATTTCGTGCTTACACCACGGTGTAAGGCCCGGTGTCAGTGAAAACAGAGGGGCATACTGCTGGAGCAAAGCCCGGCAGGCCCTCTGCTGCTCTGTTGTCAAATCGGGAGAGAGTTGTACTCCCTCCACTGAGCCATCCTGAGGGTTGCTATGCAGCAAATCAGGAAGGGGCTCACTCTCATCCTCTTCTTGCCCTGAAGCTAGCAAGAGACATGAGACCTCTGCTCGCCTGTGGAAAGGCTTGAGCCTGTTGACATGGAATACCTGGGGGGCTACCCCAGAGGCTCCCATGTCCACCAGATAATTGACTTCGCCCATCTTGGAGATGATCCTGAAGGGTCCAGTCCACTTGTCTGCCAAAGCTCTAGGCTTGGTAGGCTCCATCACAAGGATTTCCTGTCCCGGAGTCCAATCCACTTGCGAAGCTTTCAGGTCATGCCAGTACTTATTCAATTCCTGGCTGGCCTTGAGATTTGCTGTTGCCTGACCCATCATTTGTGTCATCCTCCGCCTGAGGCCTAACACATAGTCCCCCACTTGCTTGGCGGGACCTGGAGGGGTGGCTTCCAAGCCTTCTCGGATCAAGGCGAGGGGCCCCCTCACGGGATGTCCAAAGAGTAACTCAAAGGGGCTGAAACCAACACCCTCTTGAGGTACCTCTCTGTAAGCAAACAGCAGGCATGGCAGGAGGAGATCCCATTTCCTCCTTAGGGGCTCTTCCAAAGCACCTAGCATGCCCTTGAGAGTTTTGTTAAATCTCTCAACCAGACCATTGGTCTGGGGGTGGTAAGAGGTGGAGAACTTGTAGGTTACCCCGCACTCTTTCCACATGGTTTTCATGTAACTAGACATGAAGTTGGATCCTCGGTCAGAGACAACCTCCTTGGGGAATCCAACACGGGTGAAAATGCCCAGGAGAGCCCTGGCAACCACCTTGGCAGTAACAGTCCGAAGGGGTATTGCCTCAGGGTACCTGGTGGCATGATCTACCAAGACCAGGATGAACCGATGTCCACCTGAAGTGGGAGGGTCAAGGGGACCGACGATGTCGATGCCCACCCTCTCAAATGGTGTGCCAACCACTGGTAATGGCTGCAGTGGGGCAATGACCCTGCCTCCAGTCTTGCCAGACAACTGACAAGTTGGGCAGGTCCTGCAGTGGGACTCCACCTCTACTCCCATCCGTGGCCAGTAGAAATGGGCAGAGAGCCTCTGCTTAGTCTTCTTGGTCCCAAGATGACCAGCCAAGGGCACCTCATGCGCCAACTGCAGTAGGAAGGGCCTGTAAACCTGGGGTACCACCAACCTCTTGCGGGCACCAGGTTCGGGCTTAGTGGGCTCACTAACAAGGAGCTCACCCTCCCAATAAATCTTGAATGTCCTAGGCACTTCACCTTGTGCCTGGGACAGGGCCTGTTTCCTCAGGCCCTCGAGAGAGTGGCACTCTCTCTGTCCCTTACAGAAGTCTGCCCGGGAGGGTCCCCCTTCAGCTAACAAGCATTGAAGGTCGGGATGATCCTCCGGGTTGAGAACCTCTCCCACAGGAGAGTCTTCTGTCTCTTCTCCCACAGGAGTTGAGTTTGGGTTTTCCGCTGGACCCAGCCCGTCCGGAGCATGGATCCCATTGGGTGCTGTCGGAACAGCAGGAAGAGAAGGTGTTCCCTCCACAGAGGTGGCCTTCTTGGTCTTCCTTCTTCTTGCCTTAGGCCTCGCCTTTGGCTCGGATACCTGACTCACAGCCAGACCCGGTGTCACCTGTGACCTAGTGACTGCAGCAGCAGTCATGGGAAGACCATCCGAGATCAACCCCAACTCTACTAGATCATTTCCTAACAGAATGTTAGCAGGGACATTGTCCTGAACCAGGACAGGAAGCTTTGCTGTCTTGTCTCCAATCATGAGTGTGACTAGGGCTACAGGCGATAATTTGGGAGGCCCACCAGCTAACCTGGTGGTTCTCAGAGGAGCACCTACATAGTCCTCTGGCTTGAGCAGGGTCCTGTCCACCACTGTCATGCTTGCCCCAGTGTCTCTCAAACCAGTAGAAGGCTGGCCATTCAAGAGGACACTTCTCAAAAACCTACGGGTGTTCTGCGGGATAGTTGCCAGTACTTCTGCGTACTGGTCCCAGGCCCCAAGGGACACTAAGGAAATCTCTACCGGAGCACCAAATGTGATTCCTGTAGAGGAGGGGAGGACAGTGGCCTCCACCTCAGCCACGGGGTAAGGGTAGGTCAGGCTGACAGCCTGTACTCCAAGTGCCTTACCTTTACACTTGGGGTCACCCCTTTTGTGATCCAGAGCCCCACAATCCCAACAAGTGCCAGGAGTGCGGGGTACGGTACTGGAACCACTGGGAACCTGCTTTGCAGCAGGTGGACCACTACTCTTATTCCCACCCACAGAGGACTTATCCCCACCAGATTTTTGGGTCTTAGGAGAGGAAGGTTTTGGTTTACCCGACTGTGATTGCTTTTGGGACTCCTCAGCTTTCTGAGAGGTCCCCTTTTCTTTGTCCTTGTCCTTCCCACTGGAGTCCTTAGGGGACACCCGGTGGGAGACCCACTTGTCAGCCAACCTAGCCAGCTTAAAGGGGTCCAAAATGTTCTGGTCAGCCACATACTGACGCAGCTCTGGTGAACAGGCTTCAGAAAAATGCTCAAAAAACAAGAGGTGGGACAACTCAACAAAAGTTTTCACCTTGTAACCGTCAATCCACCCCATCATGTTCATGTGCGCAGTACTCACCCAGTCAACCCAAGACACATTCTCTCTTTTCTTAAAATCCCTGAACCTTTTAAGGTATTGGGTAGGTGTCTTGCCAAACTTGGCAATCAAAGCAGACTTCATACACTCATACTGACCCCTTTCCTCCACACTCAGCTTCAGAATACAGTCATATCCAGTTTGAGGCACTCTGCTTAACAAACACTTAGCCCAATCTCTTTTATCTACATCATGAATTGCACAAGCCATTTCAAACGCTTCAATCCATTGGAGGATATCTGAACCCTCCACAAACACACCAACCAAATCTTTCATAAACTTGGTGGCTGGGGACCTGCCACTCTCAATTGGTCTAGCTGAAGTCTCCACTCTAGCTCTCTCTAGCTGGATTCTCTGACATTCAGTGTCCTTGTCTTTGAGCGCAAGATCCCTATTCTTGAGTTCCACTTGCTGTGCCAGCTCCTCTTTCTTAAGCTCAGCTTCTATTTCCAACTTGCGATATTCAAAGGCCAATTTCATCCTTAATAACTCAAGTTCCATGGAATTGCTGGGGTTTGGAACAGAGGCAGCAGGAATGGTGGCATTCCCAGAAACAGATTCAGCGACAACCCCAGGGGCAGAGTCCTCACTGGTTGCATCCCCCCCTTCATCAAGGGTTTCACCATCAGTCTGGTAGTCCACCAGGGCAGCTATCAGCTCAGCCCTAGACTTATCCACAAAGTCCAACTCCCTGGCTTCACAAGCACTCTGGAGAGCCTCTAAGCTCATCCGAGTCAATTTACCATTTGCAATGGGCTCCATTGCCTGTAATGCAGTTATTTGGTACACACCCAAACCTTAATCTAATAAAGTGCGGATATTTTGTAAGTGGCACGGTTATACACTGAGTCTTAAAACCATAAGCATCCCACCGCTGCCACCAGCTTTGTAAAGAAGACCGGTGGGGGGGTCTGTACTTCTGCTCTCTATATGGTAGAGGGGAGGCACAGAGGACCCCAGCCAAGATTCTCTAATACGGTAGCGATGGGCGAGCAATCAAGGCCTAGCTTCTCAGGAGGTGATGCAGGCTGGTTCTTAAGTACAGTGTATCCCCAAGCCCCCACAAAGGAATGTCCACACACTGTATTACTGAAAACACAGTCTTTATATAATTAATATTCAAGGGTTATGTACACTTATCACAATAACGCACTTTGTGCTCAGGAAAATCAGCAATGGTAAATATCTACAATTCTAAAGTGGTACCACTAATATTAGACCTCATTAAAGTGCATTCACAATACTGTTAAAATGGCACACAGATCAATAAGAAGGAAACCAGCAATAGAGAGAGGAGAGGTAACAGAGGGTTGAAACAATAGGCAGAATACTGGCCCCTACCACTGGACACAGTTCTGTGTGGAGATCCCCCCACCTGGGCAACCTGTAAAATAAAGAGATATAACACCAGCCCAGTCCAGATATTGTTCAATAGTCTATTTCTCTCCTATAATGTTTTTACCCCCCCAATGTACCTGGTGGAGTCGAGTTCCTCGAAAAGGCGTCGACAAGCGTCGAGGGACTCGCTGTTCGGCGACGGGGAATCGACGGCCCTTCTTGAATGCCTTCCTTTTCAGGCGGGAGGCACGGGGCGTCGAACGTCCGTCGACAAACGAGGCCGAACGTTGTCGAAGAGGCGGCAGCTCCGTCCGAGCGGTGCTCGTCGGCGTCGGGGCGTCGGCGTCCTGCAAGGCGGAGGTGTGCGGGGCACCTCGATGACAATAGTTCTGGACCGCAAAGATTGTAGAGACGGGAGCCCAGCAAGGGCGTCGAGTCGTCCGAGTCTTTGGGGTCGTCGGGTGGCGGGAAACCCACCGGCAGGTTTCTCCTCGGCGCGTTGGTCGTCCTCGACTTTCTCCGGCAGGATAAGCGGTCGACGATGCGGTCGAGAGAGTCCTTCGATTGAATGTTCTTAGGCAATGGAGCGGACGGCTCCGATCGTCGGCGGCACGGCGTCAAGTGGTTCCCACGGCTGGGCACACAACTTCGACGGGCCTCCAGCGGTTACACAGACCTGCGAACCCTGGTCGACGGCAATGGACTTCGACGGCGTCGATGTCCGGGTGCTTCACTTCGATCTCCTCGGCGGTCCCGTCTCGGGTCGGCAGCCTGTCGAGGGTCTGACTTCCAGGGCGCTTCGGCGAAGATTCAGCGGTGCTCGATGGTCCCTCGGAGCACGGGAAGAGGGCGCCTAGCCAGGTCCTCTCTCGGGTCAGTCCTCGACGATTTCGACAACCTTCAGTTCCGTCGAAGCAAATGCCACAGCAAGTCTTCTTCTTCCAGCTGGACGTCGAGGATCAGCAAATCCAGTTACTCTTGAGTGGAGACTCAGCTTCTGAATGCTTCTGAACAATTTCCAGTGGTGAGAGGTCCCCAGATATACTATTCTGTCTCTCATCCACACTGCTGGCACACACACAGCAGCCAATCACACAGAAGGGCATTCATGCAGTCAGTCAGCCAATCAGGCACACAGTGCATTCAGGCCACACTCCTCCCTTTCAGACACTCACAACAAGGAATGTGGATTGGGACAAGTACCCAGCCATTCAACACTACACACTGCATTCAGGCCAGTTTCGGGCAGGGCTGTCTCAGTCTTTGTCTCTCATGCCAGAAACCAGACAACCACAACAAGGAGTGTATATTGGTCACACACTCCATTCACCCAGGTCCCACCCACAGGAGGTACCCACAACATACAGTCACTGGGAAGGCTCCAGTCAGTCTAGCTGGGCCTTTACAACAACACCATATATGGAACTTCCACCCAACAGCCAGTCAGGGGGAAGGGACAGAGTCAGGGCTTCCCAGGACTTTGGGAAAAACAAGATAACAGGCAATAGAAAGCAAGAGGCCACAGGGGCCATCTTGTTTCCTATCAGGAATCAACTGATTCCAATGGCAGGGCCTGGGTATCCCAAAATGGAGGACACCCAGAGCACCTGTCAAATTCAGCATGGAGCTGCCACCAGCCCATACCCTGCTCTGTGGGCCACCCACAGGTGCCCAAAAACATACACTAGGGGCACAGGGTTGTACCCCTACCCATGGGTGCCATAAGGGTATCCCATGGGTCTGTTCACCAAACCAAAAGAGAGCTGCACTGCCAGGAGTCCCTCATGGACTCCTGGGCAGAAAACATGACAGAACACACGGTAAAAACAGAAAAAGGACAAGGATTCAGAGGCCCTGTCCCTCAGATGCATTTCCGGCATCACAATAGGCACGTTACAAATGCCATATCATGTCATGTCATATGTGTGCCTTTTGGTCACACAGGATAGCTTGTGTTTAAGTAGCTAGGGATGCAGACAATGTGGCACTTCCATGGCAACTATCTCAGGGTGGTAGGGTTGTGACAGTTGACTGTCTCTCTGTCATCATCGATTGTCACCTGGTATGTGCCAGGCCTGTGTGCACTCCGCAGGGGTGGGAGTTTAGGTGAAAAATGTGGCCACAAGCTGGGTCCGGGCTTCCTCGCCACGTGCCCTGTCGCCTCCCATGGGCAGCGCCTGTGCCTGTGGTTGGGGATGTGGGGTCACCACCATGTCCACCGGTACGCCCTGCCGCATTGCAACATTGTGCAGGACACATGCTGCCACAATGATCCTGCACACTACTGGGGGTGCATAGAGTAGCTGCCCGCCAGAGCGGTCAAGGGAGCGGAAACGTGACTTGAGCACTCCGAATGTGCGCTCCACTATGGCCCTGGTTGCAATATGGGTGGCGTTGTATCTTACCTGGGGTGGTATGGTGGGGTTCCGGATTGGCGTCATCATGTGGTTGCTCAGAAGGTAGGCACTGTCCCCTGGGGAGGTGTAAATGGTTGTGATTATTGGGGTTTGTGTATTTGTGTGTGTGACATGCATGCATGTGCAAGGGCATTTGTACTCACCTAGGAGCCATGTGTCGCCAGGCTGCCCAGCTTCCAGGACCCGGCTCAGGGCGGACATTCTGTATATGAAACTGTCATGGGTGGAGCCAGGGTAGTTTGCATAGACAGAGGTGATGATTCCCTTTGCATCGCATACCACCTGTACATTGATGGAATGCCAGTGCTTGCGGTTTCGGTAGATGTGCTCAGTGGCCCTAGGTGGACGTAGGGCCACATGGGTGCAATCTATGGCATCGAGCACTTTGGGGAAGTGTGCCACCCTGAAAAATTCCAGGACAACGGCCTGCCTTTCTGCGGGTGTTCTGGGCATGTATATGTGCCTGCGGACTGAGGGGCTCGCTGTCATGATTGCCAGTACCTGGTGTAGGCAGCGTGACTGCGTGGCCTGTGAGACCCCCCCCACTATGGCAGTAGTCTGCTGAAATGACCCAGTGGCCAAAAAATGCAGGACATTGAGCACCTTCTCCAAGGGGCTCAATGCTTGGGAGCAAAGGGTGGGGGATGTACGGTCATCTTTCCACTCCCTGACCAGGTCTAGGATGATATGGGGTGGAAACCTGTACCTGCCGTAGACCTGGTCGTCAGGCATCCCAAAAAGGCTTGTCCGTGGTGCGAAAATGCGTGCCCTGGCTATTCTCCTCCTCCTGCGGTGTCCCACGATCAGTGCTGCGACAAATGGGGCATTCATCGTAGCTGTATATACGTGTTTGTTGTTTGCGTGCACTTTTATACTGTGCGCGGGGACGCTTCCGCCTGCCTTCGTGTGGCGGACGCGTTGTCCCCTGTGTGCGTCTTTTGCGGTGCGCAGGTTTCCCGTATTCAAATCCATGAATACGGGTTGTTCGCGTGCGTGTGGGCGTTCCGTGTAGTTCCCTGCAGTACTTCCCCAGTTACGCCTTCTTTTTCACGCGTTATTCCCCATTCCGCATGTTACGCCCACTGTTCCGCACACTTTGGTTGTGTGCGCCGCACTATGTGCACTTTTTCTGTGCGTGTAGCGCACGCCGTGTGTGCCCGCGTGCACCATGGCAGGATTTGGCGCACGGACAGCGGGAAACACGCGCAGCGTCTTCCTTGAATCGCACGCGTGCGCATGCGCTGGGTTTCTCACGCTTGCGCCACCTTGCGCATGCTTGCGCTGGGATTTTCGGCGCACGTTTGCTCCATGAATCAACCCCAAAAAACGTTGTTCCTGCACCCCATATGGTGACTTGACTCAGTACGCTTTCCCTGCAACATTTGAATATTGGGTGGGAAATGGAGCTGTGTGCTCATGCTCTGCATCTGGCTCTGCCCATTTTTGGGCCTGCAGTACTGTCGACATCCTGAAATGTCACACAAATCATGTTCCTTCTGCGCTACCCATTGTGCATGTGGTGTGCAGAGCAGGGGCATACAGCCACACTTCTCTCTGTGTCCTGGTCAGGCAGCCAGGCCAAGCAAGAACACATGGCAACACAGCTTTTCGGGACAGGATGCCGAAAACTGAAGCCATCAGGAACTGGCAAGAAAGTGCTAAACTGGCAGTCAGAAACTGCAATCCAGCCAAGCAACAATGTACACCATGCTTGCTTTAAAGCCCAGCATGGTATGCATCACCCCCTAGCCAGAACAGAACCTTAGGGGCAGATAGTCCAGCAACCACCAGCCCTCCACTGATGCACAATTGCCTCCTTTCTGCGCATCTATCACAAAACATATCATACATGCCCAGAAAAAGAAGTCATGCCACAGTAAGCAGGCAGGAAGGTAGCTAATGCATACAGGCCCCCTATGGAAATGGGGCACTGGTCAGCCGCACAGCCTGCACATGCCCTGGAGTGGCCTTGAGCATACAACACTGTGCAGTGTCCGTGTCCCACGCCACTCCAGGCTGCAGCTGCTGCAGTGGCTCAGAGCGCGTTGAGACAGGGTGCCTGGAGACCATTGAAATGGCAGTGGTGCGTGGTATAAATCACAATAACATAACATAACAAAACATGGACACCTGATTCCGGTGTGCTCCTACTTCGATGGCAACGTAATTGTCTTGGCAGTGAGACATCAAGCAGCACCCCCCAGGGTCCTCGCTCGGGACGTCACTGGTTTTTTAAAATTATTTTATTGATTTTCATAACAAATAACAAACAATGCACTGAAACACAGTGCTCAAACACAAACAATTGCCAACTTTCCCCCCACCCACGCTTCAGAGTCTCGTAGTCCACAACATCTCTCCTTTAACTCGTGTTCATTACCTCTCCACCACTTTCTGAGGAGCAATCTGTTTCAGGTTCCTCAAGTCCTGCTCCCCATAGCAACTCGACTTTATGTAGCCAAGCTGTAAGCGTCACTGCTTCCTCTTCCCCCCCATTACCCAGCGCTTCCCTCCACACCACTGTTTCTGCATCTGTCCACTTCAGGAGGTCCCGCCACCAGGTTTCCACATTCGGTCTCATGCTTGCCTTCCAGCCCATCGCTATCCTGCGCTCAGCCAGGATGTAAGCCAGGTCTTTTAGTTTGCTCACATGCTTAGATTTGCGCGGTCTTGGGAATTCCCCACCATGCACATCCACAGCGAGTCCACTTCCAATTTAATCCCCTTGTCCACTAGGAGGTGTGCTATTTCTGCCCAGTGCCGTGTTATTTACGGGCATGCCCAGAACATAGGTACCATCCCAGTATCCTCCTCCCCGCATTTCGGGCATTTCTGCGTAGTGGCATTTGTGAACCTAGCAATTTTCTTTGGGGTCATATATGCCCTGTGGGTGATATATAGCTGTATCTGTTGTAATCTGGCATTACTTGATACTTTCTTGTGATATCTTGGCATCCTCATCCTCACCCATAACCCATCGCTTATCGTTTCCCCCCCTCTTCTTCCCAGTCCTGCTTCATCTGTACCACTTTCTTCCCAAACTTATATATCATTATTTCATAAATCCGCGAGATCTCATGGCCTCCTTTTGACACCGTCTGAAATGATTCTATGGCCACATCTGGCTGCTGGGCTAGTTCTATTTCCGACCACGTCTTCTTAATGAGTGTCATCAGCCTAATATACGTGATATACTGCCCACTATGTAAGCATGTGTCTCCTCTTAATCTATCAAATCCATGCTCTCCCCGTCTTGCCATACATCTCCAATGGTTGCTACCCCCACTGATTCCCAGTGTTCTCTGATAATCTTCCACAGCTGTCCATCCACACCTTTCAGCGTTGTTAAGGGCACCTGCGGGGAGGAGGGTAGCGGGCTCCCCATCATCCTGCAGGCTCTATGCCAGATCTTCCATCCTAGGTTCAGCAATGTTGACCTCTTCCCGTTCGGAGGGTCTGCCACCCATATACACTCGTTCAAAAAATAAGGTGCACACTCCGCTCACAACAATCTGGACTCCGGTATGGTGTCATCGGAGAGCCACCTTGCCACATACTGGACTTGGCCAGCCAGGTAATATACCTTGAAATTGGGCAGTCTGATCCCTGCTTGTTCATATGGATTCTGCAATTTCCACAGGGCTACCCTATTCCTAGAGTTGTACCATATAAATCTTCTACATATGCTCTGCACCCTGGCGAAGAACTGTTTAGGTATCATGTATGGAACATTTGTGATGTTGTGCAGCAATCTGGGTAGTGCTATCATCTTAAGCAGTGCTGCTCTTCCCATCATGGTCAGAGGCAACCATGCCCAGAATACAATACTATGCCCAATCTTCTCTACTGCTTTCTCCGTATTATTCTTATGTTCATCCACTACTTTGTGATATATATCCACACCCATATATCTAAAGGTGTCAATCGCACACTCGATCTGTAGTACTGGCAGCTTGCGTTTTGGCACCCCGACATATCTGGCTAGGGGGAACATAATGGACTTTCGTGGGTTAATTGTTATGCCCGATAGCATTGCATATCGCTCCAATACTTCCAGAATATACTGCAGGTTCTCTTCAGGGTATTTCATGTATAGCAACATATCGTCATCATACAGCGATATCAAATGCTGTCCTCCTCTTGTACTAATGCCCACTTTGTTTTAATTGTGTTTTAGGTATATTGCCAGAGGTTCCAATGCCAGGATAAATAGCATTGGGGACCAGGGGCATCCCTGTTTGGTGCCTCTGCCCAGAGTCCATCGTTCTGAGATAATCATTCCCATCCGGTCCCGAGCCACTGGTTCATTATATATGAATTCCACCCACTTCAAATTTCCGGTCCCATCCCACATTCCCACAGGAGCGTCATCACCCTGGCCATTTGACCGAGTCGAAGGCTTTAACTGCGTCAAGTGAGACTATCGCTACTTCTTTGGGACTTCCCTCTGTTTGGTCAATAATATGATACAGCCTCCTAAGATTGTCGGAGATGCACCTCCGGGGTACTTATCCTGTTTGGTCATGATGTACCAGGGTAATTATTATTGGCTTCAGTCTATTTGCCATCACTGCCGTGTGGATCTTACGATCCTGATTTAACATCGACAGCGGCCTGTAGGATCCGCAATCAGTGCTTGGTTTGTCCGGCTTGAGAAGCGGGATGATGATCGCTTCCCTGAGGGTGTCTGGCAGCCTGTCTTTGTCAAACGTCTCGTTCAGCATAGCAAGCATCAGTGGCAGTAGGTCAGTCTTACACGTTTTGTAAAACTCGCTGGGGAGGCCATCGGCTCCCAGAGCTTTATTAGTGGGTAGGGTTTGAATGACAATCTCTAGTTACTCTAATGAAAGTGGCACGTTTAACCTTTCTCTTTCTACGTCCCCAAGCTTAGGCAGATCAATCTCCTCCAGTGTCTCTAAAATATCGATTTCTTCCTCCTCGATCTTGTGTGCGTATAGCTCCTGGTAATCTCTGTAGAAGCATTTGTTCACACCTTCCTGGGTGTCTTCTACTGAGCCATCTCTTCTGTGTATTTCTCGAATCGCCTGTTTCGGGACTTCATTCTTGCACAACCAGGCAAGCAGCCTGCCCGGTTTATCACCTTCTGCATGCTGTCTTTCTACGTATCCACCTTCTGCATGCTGTCTTTCTACGTATCTTCTATAATTTAAGTTACTTAACCTTTCCGTGTGGGCTCTGAATTTCTCCTGCAATTGTTGCATGGCCTCCATCTCCTCCGGGAAATCTCCTCCCTCCCTCATTTTGTCCTCAATCTCCCTTTCCGTTTTTTGCAAATCTTCCGTTATACCACCTTGCAGCCCTTTGGTCTTCGATATCGCTTCCCCTATTAATACCACCTTGGACGCTTCCCAGAGTGTGCTTGGTGAATGCACACTTCCTGTGTTTAGTTCAAAATATTATTTTATGGCCGTCCTCAAATCTTCTCTAAATATTGTGTCTTTTAGCGCTTCAGCTCTGAGCTTCCACGTCAGGATGCTAGACAGAGGAGGCGAGATCTGCCACGTTATGACCAACGGTGCATGGTCCGATAGGACTGCTGCCTTGTACTCTGCGCTTTTAATATCCTCTACCATTGTGTTGGCCACAAATACGTAATCTAGCCTGGTGTGTACATTATGTGGGGCTGAGTAATGCGAGTACCCTCGATGTTGTGGATGGAGCCTTCTCCATATTTCATCCATATAAAAATCTGGTACAAGTGTATCCAAGGCCTTTGCCGCTTTATTCAGACAGGCTACCTTTGTATCAGATCTGTCAAGCATGGGGTCCAGTGTGCAGTTGAAATCTCCCCCTGTTATAACTTCCCCGTCTATATACGGGCTAATCCTTGCGTACATGTTTCTAAAGTACATCGCTGTGTCATTGTTTGGGGCATAAATATTAATAATATTCATCTTTATTATTTAGTCCTTCCAGCAACACCATCCTACCATCTGCCTCTGCCTTCTGTTGTAACAATTTTAAAGGGACGTGAGGTGCTACCCATGTTAAGACCCCTCTAGCATACGCCGAATATGTGGCACCCACTGTGGTCCCCTTCCATTTCTTCTTTATCGTTTCTAGTTTATGTTTGGTTAAGTGGGTTTCTTGTATCAATGCTATATCGATTGTCTGTCTTCTTAAGTACATCATAATCTTGTTCCGTTTAATGTAACTGTTTATCCCCTGCACATTCCAGGTCACTATCTTCAGGTCCCCCATATGAGCCGTATCCTATTCCTCCCGCCATAGCTCCCACCTTCCTCTTGCATACATTTTTTTGTGGTTGCTGACTCCCTCTAATAAACCCCCTTCCAAACACCTGAACTCCCCTCCCGCTGCCCCAACTTCCCCAACCCTCCCCACCCTCCACTTCCCCAACTGATGCCCAGCTCCATCCCTGGATCTCAGGCCAACCTGCATCTAGCCTCTATGCCTAGGGCTCTGCAGGGGGATACCACCCTACTAGTATCCTACTAACTAAACTACTGGGGGTGATGACATGTTCCCCGGTGTCGCCTGTTATGAGCGGCACCACTATCTCCTGCTACTCGCTATTGACATAGTGCAGAGGCAATTTGTACAGCTGTTACCATTTGGCGCACCTGTATCTAGGCCGCCCGCTCCCTACTATACCATAATGGATCTCCATGCATTCATTATCTGCAAATTCTACATATTGAGGAAAAACACAGGATCACTTAGCCTCCTTCGGTCACTCCTCGTCCTCCGCATCGGTGGGGCAGTTCACCGTTTCCATCCACTTCATTGCATCTTCTGGAGTTTCGAAGAAAAGGGCCTTGCCTTTGTGCAGCATAAGTCCAGCAGCGCCCTGTGTATTTGTTTCTAAAACTCAGGCTCAGCTGACTGTGCTGCGGTATGTGCACGCTGTCTTGTGGGGCCATACAGCCCAGGGTGCAACACTCTCTCCCAGCGTGTTGTCTCCACAAGCCTTCCCACGACCAGCGTGTCATGCAGTGAGGGGTTTAGGCACTCATTCTCACAGTGTGCAGGATGGGTCATCAAGATCCTCCCAACGCTTTTCCGCACAGTGCTTCCGAGCGGCACTGCTCACCTTCTGCTGCTCTCGAGCACATACCTCCGCTTCAGCTTGTGCAGCCACTCCTGCTGGTATGCGTGCCTTATGGCCCCCTTAGTCTCTGATTGCAGCCCATTCTGGGGTTGTCCAGTGTACACGGTGTGCCCTTATTCATAACTGCAGCCGGTGGGCTCATCCGCCAACTTTCTTTGTTCCTGTTACATTGTCTCATGCAGCACTCCTCAGCTTACCACACTGTAGCAGCGTGTTGGCGCATCGCGGCTCGGCTCGTCCAGGAAGCACATGTGTTTGCTCAGCTGCTCAGTGCCGATGGCCCCACATCGAGTCTTGCGGTCAGTTGTAGGTGGGGGCTCTCAGTCTATGGGCTGTGTGTTGTTCGGCACTCTCATAATCCAGGGGCACATCTCATTTCAGCCCAATGGGATATGAGTGTTCTAAGTCCACTGCTACCATGGCACAGTCCTCCGTGATGATTATACGCTAGCTGTCTTCCTCGCTGTCCCATACAATGCAGCTGCAGTCCGCTGTTTACAGTTCGGCGCCTTAGCTGGTCCCTTTGTTCTTGCCAGACGCCATCTTGGGACCGCCGTATTCAGTTCTCCACAATCTTCCCTCGCCGATATCTTCTGTAATTACTGAGCAAGGCTGGCGCTGACTGCTTCTAGTTGTGCAGGGCCCTTTATGAGCACAGCAGTATATTTATAATAATTCCAGGATCGCCGTGAATTGTCACCTGTCCGGATCAATGTACGATCTGCAGGAGCTTCTGAACACGCACGTCCTGCTACATGGATTGCAAGCCACGCCCCCCCGGGACGTCACTGGTTACTATTGTAGTCGTTCTCTGGTTACTCAAAGTTAGTCATTATTGATTGTTCCAAAATAAATTTGATTTTGAAGACAAGTAATAATCTATTTGCATTGTAGCTGAACAGATGAACACTCCCGCTTCCACATGTAGTTTTGGATGTTAAAATAATTTAAATAATTAAACAAGGTTAGATTAAGAATATGTCTACTTATAGTAAAGAACAAACAAACAAAATATGTCCTGGTTTTGAATAGTAAAATTATGTTGTTATTTTTACTGCACAGCTTGCAATTGAAACTGGAAGATGATATTGTTTATTTTTGTGGTATTTGTTCCCAAAAACAAAACCTTCCTTTGGCAATGTGACCACACAATACAGGGCCTCTTTGTTATTTGTCCCTGAATCCCTTGTACTAACAATTCCAAGGACACAATGTGGTAAGTAAAAACAAAGAAATGATAAGATATAATGAAACATAGTGTACAGAAGTGAAGTTTCTATTCATAAGAACTGTAGAGTGTGAAGCTGCTTCAACTTTACATTGATAGAATGAAAAATCAGCAATGTAAGGAAACTTTGACATAATTTTTATGAAATTGTATTCTTGATGATTAACAATGTGCCGCCTTGATATTCAAGTTGACGCAAAGACGACATCGTAAATGTAAATTTGACCGAAAATGTAATTTTTTATGAACATGTTGATTTATTGTCTAACTTACCATTCGAATTAGGTAGTAAAATATACTTTTGCCTTCCCAAATGTACATAGCTAACTCATTGGGATGGTGTGCACCATGGATACAATCTTCCCGTGCATGGGTTCTTTAACCAGAATTGGGAATAACCATCAGTAACGGAACTGTAATATCCATATTCTGGGACGATCGTGAGGCACCAGTTTGCCTATTTGTGATGCCGGTCATCCGTAGTAACATAAGATCCTTTACCGTATGAAGACGTGTGGATGGCAAAGTGTTTGCATATCAACATGAAAGGAGACTTTTGTTCTCAGAAACGGCCCGCTATGTGCTTTGATACTAAATCGAAGATGGAACAAAATTGCATTAGATTTCACCACATTGAATTTTGACTTGAGAATACAAGTACACAGATTAATAGATCAATGAAGACAATCTGAAACATATGATGGAATGTGACAGTCGACCAAAACATTAGAACTATGCCTTGTAGTAAACAATGTTTCCTTGCAATCTTTATATTCGCAAAGGTTTTCAATGATTCCTTGGATGTAATCTTCTATTCTTAAATTGAATTACAAAATATAACAACTTCTTAAACTAGTGACTATTAGTTAGTATATTCTTAAAAGTGTAAGTTGGTTTCTTCTTTTTGTGAAAAGAAAGAAAACCTTTATGCTGGATGTGTGTGTGTTTTGATCTTCCTGGATTTGCATTAGGTAACGTAATGACATAGGTGATGACAGGGTATGTTTGGCTACCCACCAACATCATGAGACAAGCTGGAGCATATATGTTTGACATGTCGCTGTCTACTTGAGGGGTGGGTGATCTGATTTACTGCCGCAAGGGCACTTGAACTTAGGGCCCTGGATCAGCGGATAAGATTAGCACAAGATGGCGGTTTCCGACCCATGAGTTTTGCATGTGTAAATGTGAGAAAACCAAAGGTAAGATGCATTGGACATTTTTGGGGGGATCGATTGATACATGCACAAAAATACATGAACGATATGGAATACTCATATTTGTGTTTTAATAAAGCAGTTTCTGATTGTGGAAGCTAACAAAAGTAAATATATGAATATATGCACAATTCTGTTCCTTATTTAATAACTTTACAATCCTGTGGATGCAAAGGATTTGCCCAGGTGTATCTGCGATACACATTCCTACAAACAGTTGTAATTCAGACATATGTAAATTTCAAACTATTCACAACATTTTCAGGATTTCACTTGTGGTAGAGTATTTGGGCCTCATTTACAAAAATTTTTCAATGGGACTTGTAAACATGTTTTGTAAATCACCCTTTGTGTGCAGCAATATAGCACACACACAGAAAATCAGGGAAATGTGACAGCATTTTTTAGGAACACAACATTAGCTTGCTGCCAGCACGTGATGTCACACATGACATAACAGATGACATATTTTTCGCTTAGTTAGTAATATACTCTATCAATTTGTGTCTTTGCCCAGCAGCCCTCAGGCGGTGGAGATGCACTAGTCACATGGTGCAAACCTGCCCTGCTTGCTGGGCACTATGTAGTCACTATGTTCTGGTCCTGGCCTTCGGCGAACATATCACCAATGGCAATGTTAGTGACATTAAGAACAAGCCCTTTGAACATAGTCTTGGTGCATAATCAGCCTTAGTGTGCAAGAACTAAACTGAAAGTATTTGACATTTGGAAATGTTTACATGAATGACATGTTTATCAAATCACTCCAACAAGGTCTTTCAAAACTTGCCACATGAATGTTTTTTTACGCTTTCCAGTTTAACAAACTAAGAAACATCAAGCATAGACCATAAAAAGTAAGCCATAGAAAAGCAGAATTTCACAGCAATCAACAACTACACCACCAAATGTATATTGTTCAACCCATTGCCTTAATATTTTTCCAACAACTATCGGATTCAGCATTGACAAAACCAATAGTGTGGATTGTTCTTTAGATAAATCCATGTACTTCTTGTCCCTCGCAAATAAGCTAACTTAGGCGGCGGATGCAGATATAGCTCAATCCTGATAGAGACCCCTTCCTGGTATTCTAGCTTTGGGGACCTCAGACGTCTGTGCTGATGCACCCTAATCCTGCCCCGGTGTTCTAGTGAAATGAAGAACAGTTCTGGCCTGCAGCGCAACAGCTCTTGCAAAGTGACTCCAGTTTCTCCTGCAAAAGCTCAGTGTTGCAGAGGTCCAGTACAGTCCCCAGGGTGGAGACTCAGTATTGTGCATACCTCCAGCCTACAAAACCTTTTGTGAATTCTGTGCAAATGAGCACAGCAGCCTCGCGTTCTTTATTAAAACTGTTTTGGAAAACAGAAAGTTGCTGTGCATTAATTCGGTGTACTATTCGCTAGTGACCCATAGCATGTGCACAGTTAGCGCATATGCAAATGCTCGCCTTCCGATTAACTCCTCGAGATTAGTGTGTACCTTCCATGGAAAAAGCCGGGCTCACGTGACACATTTAGAGCCCTTTCATTATGGAAAGCTAATGATCGGCGCCGCATTATTTGCACTCGGCCATTACGGCTATGGAAAGAAACATTATGTCGAGCTCTATTGTTAATTGCTCATGAATATGTTGGGAGAACAAACCGTATATTTTTTTCTACCTTGGATTTTCTTTTTTTTTTTTTGTTGGAGTAATGAAATGTATGAACTTAACAAGGGTGTACGTGACTGGTATATTGTCTAGAAGAACAAACTTTATTAACCGTAGCTATCACTGACACTTCATGCTATCAAGGTCAAATACCAGAACAGAGTGAAACAATCAAATGCCATTAATGAGTGGAGGGATTAGCATTCTACGCTGCTCGCGAGAACAACATCACGTGGACGCACGCAGTCCATCACACGCGCTCGTTCGCTGCAGGAGAATGCGTGTCATGCTGCTGGCAATAAACTTGTTTTTCCATTTGTTCAACAATATATTGCGTAACACTCGTTGCACGGGCGTCTAGTGAAGTTTTAGACTAAATTCGCAAACTAGATATGAGAACTGTGTGGACTAGAATGTTAGAATCCTTGCAGCCAATCAGGATGCAGACCTTCCAGGCAATAATCACTGATATGGTCATGTTCAAACATGTACTCCAGCAGGCAGGGTCGGACTGGGACAAGAAATAAGCCCCGTCACCCAAAAAAAAGTGGCCCACCTCTTGCCTCACGACCATTGACCTCTGAGGACATCACCGGAAGTGATGTCATTTGACCCCACCCCGAAGTGACATCCCGGGAAGCGATGACACACAACCTTTCACCCATTGACAAAACAGGAAGTGGCATCAAATAGCACTGTCCCTAAATACACTAAATTACTGTGAATCCAAGCCAACCTCCAAGGCCAAATGATAATGTTATTGTATAGCACGTACCCTTAAGCTCTTTCTCATAGAAAAAATATGGATATATTATAATCCAACCTGTTTTGGTACTCATTTATGGACCTAAGAAGGATGAAAGGCATTTTGAAAAAAAAAAGAAAATGGAAAAACATTTTTTTTTCACATTTTTTTTCTTCCAAAACGGCCCAGGCATGGCCAGAAACTGGCCCCCAACTCCCCAGGTAGTATTTCGGCCTGGCCAGGGGCCGAACACCGAGGGTCCGATCCGACCCTGTACTTCAGAAAAGAAAAGTAGAGAACTGCTTGAAGTTCCTACCTACCAAGTGCTTATGTTTGAAATCACCTTTGGTTTGAAATCTGGGGTGTGATTTTCCTTCTCCCACCATCAGGTTATCTTCAGTGGGGTACCATGTAGCAACTCTGCAGAAAAGGGGTGATCAGTGCCTACTGATAATATGTTGTACATAAATGGAGTCACTCACTCTCTCACTCACTAACTCACTCTTCTTGTGCCATTTACCCTACTTGGGAAACCACTCTATCCCGGGGAAACTGGCAGTTAAGCTTCCACTAGACCACAATTACAGAGCAACCCACCTTGACACATGACACACACTGATGCAAATGGCCAGCATCGAGAAATGAACCCTTCCCCGTGTCCCAATGTCTGCCCACAGCTCCTGGGTGGACTCCCAACGCAACCCTAATTAAAATGATATCAGCAGCAACTGGCAAGCTTAAAAACATCATATTACCTGACATTCAGGTCATTGAGTTCAATACTGTGGTCCACAGGCGTTGGCTGCTGCGAAGGCCATGTGGGCTTATGGCCGCAAAAACCTTGCTTGCCACCCGCACACATTTTCAGCATTACTCCATATTTGTTGGCAGACAGGTCCTTGACATTTTGAATGTAAACGTTTTGGGCACAGCCTTTCCTCAAGCGTCATTTCTGGAAAATTACCATATATATGAACATAATGAAAATAAAATGTCTGTATTGCAAATACTGTACTATTCTGTTGTAAAACAACCTAGAAGAAATCCGTGATCACAGACACAGAAAGAAATTACAATCACAGGCACACGTTCATCGCACCACACGCACGTTTTTCACACTACTTTTCAGGTATTAGAATGCAATTCATTTTTAAAATGGTTTCATAGACACTGATACACACTTATTAGCACCCAACTACCTGTGTAACCTCTGTAACCATTGATACTGTTTAACTGTCCAGTTCAGCGCCCAGATGCCTCCGCGTTGGGTGTGCTATACAAATTGCAAAATAAATAAATAAACCACTCATGAATAGTAACAGCATTTTTTTCTAGTCAATCCAAAAAACACAAAAAAACAATTCAACTATTAAAGCTTGGTACCATCTCCTTAATCTATGTGGGTACATTGTCCACACGTTGTTTCCACGTCCTCTTGCTGAACATCACAAGTCACAGATGATAACAGAATCCAAACGCAGGAGCACACTTTCAGTCAGTGATCAGCAACTGTGCCAAAAGATTATATTACATTTTGGAGTATAAATGGGTGCAGGGGTTACTTCTGTATAATCAATTCAGACATGGCAGGATGTATCCTGCACGAGGCACTCACCACAAATAAAAATAAAGGCATACCTTGGCCGCCTGTGGCTTCTTGACTCGATGCACTAAGATTTAGAAACGTTTCCCACCTCCTCTAGTGCTGTTAACCAGAGAGAGTTCTGCTCTGACGAAACAGTCAGGCATGCATGTGCCAAGGAATGCATATGCAACGCATATGTAATCTTGATGACAAGTGATTTCCCCATGTGGTTTGCAACCTGTGCCTTTGTGGCCAGGTACACCATGGAAGTGACCTACTAACATTGACAATGGCAACATGTTTAGCTGTTGTGTAGGCATGGTTAATGCATTTTCCAGGCACTGCCATGGTGGTATTAAGTGTCCATCAATGGTAGCAGTTCGAAAATGGGACGAGTAAATGATAGCAGTGCAAATAAACAAGCCAAAACAGTTGGCTTTGCCAATGGTTGCTT
This sequence comes from Ambystoma mexicanum, assembly GCF_040938575.1. Lineage (NCBI taxonomy): Eukaryota > Metazoa > Chordata > Amphibia > Caudata > Ambystomatidae > Ambystoma > Ambystoma mexicanum. The sequence goes on from NC_090925.1 coordinate 484,114,243, forward strand.
TTAACAGGACTTTAGTGAAGTACATGCATACTGATTATAAATCGCTTGGCTTAAGACATTTCTATTACAGCAGTAGTGTGTCACAGCTCCAATTAAATCATTATCACTCAGAAAACTCCTTTGAAAGAATCTGGCAGATGCACTTCAAGCTCAAGGTTTGCTGATAAGGTTTGAAAAAGCTGTCTGAAAGAGATCCCAGGAGGATGTTGTTTGGGTTGGAAGGGGCAAGGAAATGATCTGGGTAAATGGCCTTTGTTACTTGAGCAGGGATATAATGGGCATGTACCATATGTTTATTAAGGCTCTCAGTAATAGTGTGTGCTTTATTACAGATTCTAGCTCCGCAAATTCACCTAAACCGAAGGTTAGTAATACGTGATTTGTACTTACCACAAGAGTATGTTGCCTTTGTAAGGTGAATGTAATAAATTAACATGTATTACCTGTTGTAGGTTACAGATGAATGTGCAAGAGTTTTAAATATCTATGAAAGAACAGCCTTCCTGCCCTGAAGATGGATACAATAAAATATCCGAAACGCGTTGGCATTTCATTTTGAATTTTGAGATTTCAATTTTTCATTATTAAGCTGTACTGTTGGTTTAAGTCTGTATAGGTTTGTTTATTAGCCTTTGCGTTCCAAATTGTTCTAAAAAAAAACATCCATCCAAAGGAGACATTGGCCCAAGCATTGGGAATTTTGTTTAATTGTATTCATTTTTATGTTTGTGAGAGTGTGATTAAAACCATTCATTTTGACCTTTACACTATTTAGTGATTATTTCTTTGAATGACTCTGCCCATTAGGAGTGCATGTGGGTTACCCGTTGGAAACAACGGGCTTTCTATATTGTTCACAAGTATATGTCCCCTTAAGCATGGGATAATATCCAGGTGCCCCTGAAATTATAGTGGATTAAGTACGTAAGAACACTGGGAGTTTTCTACAAGTTAACTTTGTTGAAATAAGGCTGTTGCTCCTAAAGTCGATTCCTTTCTGCATGGACCCATCCCACTGCAGATACTATTTCTAACACATGATTAGAAGGACAGTTAATTGGTTGACATTATCTATCATAGCCGGTGCAGCAAGGTGATTTCTTATTGCATGCCTCTATCTTACAAACCTTGGACACTCTGGTAGGGTGTAATGATATGAACAAGACACAAGTGGGGGAAGAGACTTCCATGGTCTGCCATACTTTCAATTAAAGAATAGTCCTAATGATCCCAAGGCAATGAGGTCTTCTCTATCCTTTGAACTTGGCCTTGTGTGCCATCTGTTGTCTGTGTGTTTGCGGATGGAGTTCTGCATGTGTCCTATTTATCTTTGGCTTATAATGAATAGCCAGTGTTTCTTGTATCTCGGTCACATGCTAGGGTACCATGATTGAGAGTGGATTTCCTTCTATTTATGAAGGTTTTAGATAGTTGTAATGTGCATGTTGTGTTCTTTATGGCCACTGGGGACACTAGTCAGTTATTTTCTCTAAAGTCTTTTGGCTTGCTGATCTCATGCACCTGGACGTCAATGGTTGTTTGTGCTCTTATTGAAATTGATTAACTAGGCAGTCTACCACTCCTTATCCTGGGAACTGTTATCTTGCTCCTGCATTTCGTTCATCCATTAACCCCTTCCTAGTTTCTGACCTTGGCTCTAGCTGCAAGCTACTGTCTGAAAATGGCTGTACCTTGGTTAATTCTTTGCCATGTTGTGCCATGCTTCGTTTCCATATTAATGGGTTTAGGGGCTGTACCTACACGTGTATATGTTCTTCATGCCTACGTGCAAATATTCTTTATGTCTGGGTGCATATGTACTTCATGTCTATGTGCAAGTATTCTTCATGTCTATGTGCTCTTCATGTCTATATGTACTTGTATCTGCTATGTTTACTTTGTGTGTATGTGTGTAGTCATCTAGTTATTCTATATCTCTATATATGTGGATAGTAACAACTACCTGTCACTCTACTGGTCACACCATTTATTCTATTCTATTCTTAACGACATCTTCATGATCTTAGTTAGTTTCGTCTTTCACCCATAGACACTTGGGGCGGGAGGGCTGTCTCAGCTGGTATCGTTTCTCACCAGAACGATACTGGCGAGGGCAAAGGATAGGAAGTGGTACTTGCATACTCATCTGAATAGGGACAGTGGGTATTACCTACAAATTCATCTGCCCCATTGCAAATCACTGGCACATTCATTCATTCGACAGCTGCCACTTGGTCATCATACTGTCCTGGGTAGCCTTTCCTATTAGACAGAGAGGAAAAGCAACCCCAGGTATATTTCCTATAAGGGGAGGGTCCAAGTTAAGCATGAAGTCAAACCACAAGCACTATGTTTATTCAACTCAAATGTCTGTATGCTGTCAATGCCTTTGACCAATGGATCGGTCAGCACCATGAACAACGTCAAGCCAGAAAATGGCATAATCATTTACTAGTCAAGGCAAAGAATTAAACCTGTTTGATCAGCCAAATAAAACCTAAGTGAACTTGGTATAGGGTGAAATCAAATCCTGACATGTCTTTCAGTCTCATACGTGCACCTTTCAGGTACAAGAAGTGCAACCAGTACCAAGGATTGTCCTGATATTCTTGCAATCTTATCTAGAAAGGCATTCTTTCAGTGGTCGCCAGGTGAATTATTTCAATGGGTCAATCTACCATTAAAGATTTGCAGATTTCAGTAGTGTACAATTTTTCTTCAAATCCAAGCTGACTATTCTGTTCAAAGTAAACATAAAATAGGTTTAGCTTGGAAAAGGAATTAAGATGGTTCAACTCAAGCTTTTAGTGTCCCATGCATAGCCTCCCTGAGGCATTGCTCTTAAATCCTACTAACACTAATTCCTATTTTTACACATTTAAATATTACTCCTAGTCGTCTCAACTGTTGACTGGAAGGGTATATATTAATTTTCTTGCACAGGTAAAATGAGGCAGAGCCAAATGTGCATTAGTTGATGTTGCAGGCATTCCTAAACTTGACTCCCTGACTGAAGAAATTAATCCCTTATACGAAATGTGTTCGAAAATGTAATATGCTAATGTTGCGGGAACTATTTGGTTTACAAAAGATTCTAGTATGCTGTAGATTATTGCACACAATTATACCCTGGACGTCACGCCAGTAAGTCTTCTCTGTCATGGGGTTCCTTCAGAAAATATGCAACGACCATGGGGGAGCAAGGGTCTGCTGAGCCCATGATTGATCGATTGATTGATTGATAGGTTATTTATAATGCGCCTATACACAGGTGTTTCAAGGTGCAACCAGGCAGGGGGGGGGAACAGGGGAGAACAAGACAAACGATCTTACTAGCCCTAGTAACATTTAGATTATGCAAGTGAGCAGAAAAGAAGTGCAGGGGAAGGGGGAGGAGTGCTCCCAGTGGAACAGTGCCCTGAGTTAAGTGCAGGAAGGCAGGGCCTTCAGGGGGACCCATCCCAGGAAGTGCAAGGAAGGCCAGGTGGCAGTGCACGAGGGCCCAAAGGCAAGTGCTAGAGACTGGGCAGGGAGGCGTGGGGTGGTAGGTGTCCTATATGACTCAGAGGAGTACCAGACAGCCAGTCAACATAACAGCAGGAGGAAGGGAAGGATAATAGAGGCAAGGCAGAGAGAAAGGAAGGTGGGGAAAGGTTAGCAGGGGAGAGGCAAAGAGAGAAGGAAGGGGATAAAAGGAGGTTTTTGAGGAGCTTCTGGAATTTAAGGAAGTCGGCTCAAGGCAGAGAGTTGCAGGGAGGTCATTCAAAAGTCACTCACACGTAGAGAATTGGAGGTAGACGAGCAGAGGGCTCTAGAAGGAAGGTACTTCGGGAGAGAGCGTTGGCGATGCGGGTCACAGGAAGGCTAACAGGGCAGGAGGGGGCATTTCACGTCATGGGGCAGGGAATGGAGGACTTGTGGGGAATAGCGCCATGTGTAGCCCATGTGATGTAGTGCACAGCGTTGATAAAAAAGAGGGAAGGCTTTCCTTTGTTCTGCGTCCTTTGTGACTGTGACCCGACTTCCGGTACTTGGTTGCGAACTACGCACTGTGCAAAATTGATTCCATTGACTTCTGATATCTATAATATCCTTTTACAGTTTATGTCAACATTTCTGTTGCCCCATTTTTATTTACTCTTTTTGTTTACTCCTTTGACTGCATTCGTGAAGATGCCATTTAAATTGTATGTGTTTATGTTGTTTCTTCCTGATAGGACATAGATAAGACATAGAAGGCACATCTGAGGTTTTCGCTCTACTACCAGTAAGGACTGCTTTAACAATATGACACACTATACGACCTGTTTTACATTTGCACCTCAATACAAAAAATGCCTTGTGTAAACATGTATTGTCCCAACAAAAAATGCCTTGTGTAAACATGTAATGACCCAGTATATATTTAAAATGTTTGGCTTGGGGCAACATTTTACTGCACCTATACCGAGTTTATTTAGTACAGTCATGGAACTATGCATTAATTATTTCAGCATTTAGTCATTAAGTCATAGACTGGGACAATCCTCCTTTTTCAGAGTTCCATGGAAATGACCGATTGAAACGTGTCAATTTCCCTGCAAAACACAATAGGACCGAATTGCAAAGAAGTTTCTATGAGTAACTCTGACCAACTCCTGAATTTTTCGGAGTAGGTCAGTAACTTAAAGCAACTCCTTTGTTAATCGAATAGCCCTCTTCAGGTTAAAGTCAAGAATAAGTTAGAGTAACTTCTCTGAGAATCTACCCCAGTGTTTCTTATTTGCCATGTTGTGTTATTGTTAGTTGCAACGTCTGGGACACCTTATCTTATGGGGCAGGGGGAGGTGTCTGCAGAGATGATATTAATGTTAGGGTCAAAGGTGTTTTGTATAACTCATGGTGGCCGCATAACACTTCTTGCTGAATTCCTCCCATTTCTAAGTGCTGAAACAATAGGTATTGTTACCCAATGCAATGTTACTCAATTTATGGAGTCAAATGATAAAAGGCTGAGCTGCCCCTTCCGGAACAGAAGCCATTGTCCTACAGGCTGCACACATATGTCTGAGGAGAGCGTGCATAACTCTGAGCCATCTTGCCGCCTGCAATAACTGACCTCTGAAACAAGTAGCAATAAGTACCCGCATTATGCAGTGGTGGCCTCATGTTAGCAGCTTCCAATGAATACGTCTTTAATTTCCAAACCGAATATTTATACCACGAATCATATTTCAACATTTTTCTGAATCAACTGAAATAAAAAAAAATTGTACAGCTCATAAGGCCTTTGCAATTGATTGGAGCCCTGAAAATTATAGGAGACTTGCAATGGTGTAAATACGAAAAAAGGCGTTTTGCTTGAAATACTTTGCAAAGATGGAAGGCAGCCGAAAGAAACTCTTTCCCCTTGGAGATTTTCCCAACCCTCCTCCCCCATGTTGATTCAACTGTTTTACAGTTGCCTCAGTAAACTGCATTTTATAACAGTGTTATTGTGTACCAAAGGGGAACGAAGCCTGAAAATACCATGGAGGGGGAGGCCTAGAAACCTATAACTGGCACCTTCGCAAATATGCAGTGTGTCACTTCAGCGGCGCACTTCCGGACTCCCCCGCGAGCTCCTTTGTATTGGCAGATGCCATTTGTCCATTTACGATGCGATAATAAAATCCGTGCGTTTTACTGGATGTTGTCCTTTCCCCTCTGACACAGGGGCACCAAATGTTTCAGTAGTGAAATCCGCATACAGTTCTCATTAAAGATTACACGTTTTCATGCCTGGCAGCAATAAAGAGGGCTTTACTGGCGTTTACTCAGGAGCAGGTTGGCTTTATATCCTCGCGGAGACATGCGTGTTACACTGAAGGAAATGGCAGCATTTTAAGATCTAGTAATGACCATAGGGAAAAAGAAATTCCCCAGTGTTCGACGAAGGGCTTCATTCGAGCTCCATCGAAAAAAAGGAAAAAGTGGAATTCCGTAATAGAACGACACTTTTCTTGTTTTGCGCCATATTCTGTGTCTATATAAGTGTTGCTTCATCAATGGTACATATTCTGGATTTGTATAAATATAGGCACATATGACACAGCACAATTTTATTTCATGACGAAATGACAGTTTGCTTATTTGACATGGCGCTAACAATTGGGCCCCTGGGTTTTATATAGTGCACGATTGCACTTGCACCAGTGAAAAGTTTCTATAATAACCATGATTTTTGCACATGGTCAATGTCTGACAAAGTGTGCACATAGTGCAGGATGGCACTTGCGCCACTGCAAAATGTATCTAATATCATCCATCATTTTTGCACATGGCCAATGTTTGACCTAGAGTTTACACAGTGCAGGATTGCACTTGCACTGGTGCAATGTTTTAACATTACCACCCATCATTTTTGCACGTGGCCAATGTTTGACCTAGTGTTTACACAGTTCAGCATTGCACTTTCACTGGTGCAATGTTTTAACATTACCACCCATCATTTTTGCACGTGGCCAATGTTTGACCTAGAGTTTACACAGTGCAGGATTGCACTTGCACTGGTGCAATGTTTTAACATTACCACTCATCATTTTTGCACGTGGCCAATGTTTGACCTAGAGTTTACACAGTGCAGGATTGCACTTGCACTGGTGCAATGTTTTAACATTACCACCCATCATTTTTGCACGTGACCAATGTTTGACCTAGAGTTTACACAGTGCAGGATTGCACTTGCACTGGTGCAATGTTTTAACATTACCACCCATCATTTTTGCACGTGGCCAATGTTTGACCTAGAGTTTACACAGTGCAGGATTGCACTTGCACTGGCGCAATGTTTTAACATTACCACCCATCATTTTTGCACGTGGCCAATGTTTGACCTAGAGTTTACACAGTGCAGGATTGCACTTGCACTGGCGCAATGTTTTAACATTACCACCCATCATTTTTGCACGTGCCCAATGTTTGACCTAGAGTTTACACAGTGCAGGATTGCACTTGCACTGGTGCAATGTTTTAACATTACCACCCATCATTTTTGCACGTGGCCAATGTTTGACCTAGAGTTTACACAGTGCAGGATTGCACTTGCACTGGCGCAATGTTTTAACATTACCACCCATCATTTTTGCACGTGGCCAATGTTTGACCTAGAGTTTACACAGTGCAGGATTGCACTTGCACTGGCGCAATGTTTTAACATTACCACCCATCATGTTTGCACATGGTCAATGTCTGACCTAGTATTTATACACTGCAGGATTGCAGTTTATCTAATACCATCCATCATGTTTGCACATGGCCAATGTTTGACCTAGTGTTTACACAGTGCAGGATGGCTCTTGCACCGCTGCAAAATGTATCTAATACCATCCATAATGCTTGCACATGGCCAATGTCTGACAAAGTGTGCACATAGTGCAGGATGGCACTTGCACAAATGCAAAATGTATCTAATACCATCCATAATGTTTGCACATGGCCAATGTTTGACCTAGTGTTTACACAGTGCAGGATTGCACTTGCACCACTGCAAAGTTTATCTAATACCATCCATCATTTGTGCACATGGCCAATGTTTGACCTAGTGTTTATACAGTGCAAGATTGCACTTGCACCGCTGCAAAGTTTATGCGATAGAGCTCTAGAAAGGGAAGGTAATGTTAATAGTTTAGGCCATGCAATTGGCCTTAGACACGCGAAAGTCAATGAGAACTCAATGATGCAGGGTTTGAAGGAGGATTTGAGGGAGCATGCTGCCGTAGTCTTTGGTGCAGCATCCTATATATGAGTGGATGTATGATCGATGTGTACCTTCTGTGGTAGCTGGAAGGCTGTGCAAGTCTGCAACTACATTGCTGAAGACAATGAAAACCAGCAGTATGGATGCAAATTGACAGGAGTTATACTGTAATCTCATGTTGGAGTCACGTGGTCTAACGAGGCAAGATGCTCTCTATGAAATGTTTTTGATGACCAGACCCAATCTGTGCTTATGCCCTTCTCTAAACAGTATGCAATATAGCATACAATGATACATTTTGAAGTCACAGTCGCTGGGACAGGGTAGCAGACCTGCCACACTCCAGATGTTTGAACCTTCACATTTCACTATGCTGTCTAGGGCTGTATGAGATAAAGGCAACACTTCTGAAGGGTGTTGAGTTGGCTAGCGCTGATCCAAGGGCTATTGCAGGAGCTGTCGTTTCTGGGTAGCAGAGAGAAGCAAATGCTACCCCGGCTGTCTTTGCTGATTTCAAGCCATGTGGAGAGTGTGTCAATCCTTTGGTTCTACCAATCTGACTCTAAACCTTTTAACAGTGTTTGCCAGTTTCCTTAGTAGGCTGTTTGTGCATATTAACTAACATTTGTTAACATGCCACAGGGTTATTGAAAAACTCTTTTTAAAAAAGGAAAAAAGAGCACTCACCCTATTTGGTTCCACTCATGTTTTAATTGGTATCGCCAATTACTCTTGCATTGGGATGAGATAAAGATCCAGATCTTAATTGGAGACTAACAGGCCGATTCATGGAATAATTAGCGCGGCGCAAGTGGGCAAAAACGTGCGATTCGCAGTGGAATAGTGAAAATCGCAGTGCAATTGCGAAAATCGCACGAAAAGCAGCGCACGTCGATTCAAGGAAGGCCGTGCGCGAGAAAACCAGCGGATGTGCGATAAAAAAGTGCGCGGCGCACGTTGGCGCACAGGCCATCTAACAGCGTGCGCCAGGTCACAGCGAAAATCGCACAGGTCACAGCGAAATTCGCACATAGCGCGGCGCACGCAACAAAAGTAGGCGGAACACGGGCGTAACACTCGGAATGGGGAACAACTTGCCAAAACGTGGGCGTCACGGGGGAAGTACAGGGCACAAGTGCGCGGAACGCCCACACGCTCGCCTACAACACGTATTCATGGAATAGAATAGGGCAAAAAAGCGCACGCTCAAACCAGCGCACAGGCACAAACACGACCGCCACAAGAAAGCAGGCGGTAGCGTCTCTGCGGCTGTAAGAAATGTGCGCCAAAAGGTGCGCCAACAAATAGCACCTATATACTGCCATGATGAATGTCCCATACTGTGGCCCTCCAGGAAAAATGACATGCAAAGGGGTACCCACAAACACGGACACCCGCTGACAAAAAATACATGTGCGTGTATACCGGGGTGCGCGGGAAGTCTAACACGCGATTTCAGCAGGGTACGTGCATCACAGGGGTTCGCGTGAAGTTATTCACGCGATCAGGCCTGGGGGAGCGGGCTACGTGTATTTCAGGGGTTCGCGTGAAGTTTCACACGCGATCGGGTCTGGGGGAGCGGGCTACGTGTATTACAGGGGTTCGCGTGAAGTTCCTCACGCGATCGGGCCTGGGGGAGCGTGCTACGTGTATATCAGGGGTTCGCGTGAAGTTTCACACGCGATCGGGCCTGGGGGAGCGGGCTACGTGTATTACAGGGGTTCGCGTGAAGTTCCTCACGTGATCGGGCCTGGGGTAGCGGGCTACGTGTATTACAGGGGTTCGCGTGAAGTTCCTCACGCGAATAGCCTGGGCGCGTGTATTTCAGGGGTGCGCGGGAAGTTCCACACGCGAATGGCTTGGGCGCGTGTATTTCAGGGGTGCGCGGGAAGTTCCACACGCGAATAGCCTGGGCGCGTGTATTTCAGGGGTGCGCGGGAAGTTCCACACGCGAATAGCCTGGGGGCGCGTGTATTTCAGGGGTGCGCGGGAAGTTCCACACGCGAATAGCCTGGGCGCGTGTATTTCAGGGGTGCGCGGGAAGTTCCACACGCGAATAGCCTGGGCGCGTGTATTTCAGGGGTGCGCGGGAAGTTCCACACGCGAATAGCCTGGGCGCGTGTATTTCAGGGGTGCGCGGGAAGTTCCACACGCGAATAGCCTGGGCGCGTGTATTTCAGGGGTGCGCGGGAAGTTCCACACGCGAATAGCCTGGGGGCGCGTGTATTTCAGGGGTGCGCGGGAAGTTCCACACGCGAATAGCCTGGGCGCGTGTATTTCAGGGGTGCGCGGGAAGTTCCACACGCGAATAGCCTGGGCGCGTGTATTTCAGGGGTGCGCGGGAAGTTCCACACGCGAATAGCCTGGGCGCGTGTATTTCAGGGGTGCGCGGGAAGTTCCACACGCGAATAGCCTGGGCGCGTGTATTTCAGGGGTGCACGGGAAGTTCCACATGTGATTTGACAGTGTGGGTCCTCCCAGGTGTACCCTGTACACCCTCCACGGCCCCTGCAGGCAGCCCACACCACAGGGGACTACCCTGCATCCCTGGTCATGTCCCGCAGGCAGCCCACCCACCATGGGCATGCCCCCCAGCAAAGGCACATGTCTCCTTGAACTAATGAACACCAACTCATGTCCCCTTGCACCCCCAACCCCCAGCACTGTGGGGCACCTGCCAGCAGGCCCCCACCCATGTCCAACTCATGTCCCCCACCACCCCCACCCCCAGCACTGTGGGGCACCTGCCAGCAGGCCCCCACCCATGTCCAACTCATGTCTCCCACCACCCCCACCCCCCAGCCACCAGGGTCACCCTCCACCAGGCCCCCACTCATGTCTCCCACCACCCCCACCCCCCAGCCACCAGGGGCACCCTCCACCAGGCCCCCACTCATGTCTCCCATCACCCCCACACCCCAGCAGTGCAGGGTCATCCTCCACCAGGCCCCCACTCATGTCTCCCACCACCCCCACCCCCCAGCCACCAGGGGCACCCTCCACCAGGCCCCCACTCATGTCACCCACCACCCCCACACCCCAGCAGTGCAGGGTCACCCTCCACCAGGCCCCCACTCATGTCACTCACCATCCCCACACCCCAGCAGTGCAGGGGCACCCTCCACCAGGCCCCCTCTCATGTCACCCACCACCCCCACACCCCAGCAGTGCAGGGGCACCCTCCACCAGGCCCCCACTCATGTCACTCACCACCCCCACCCCCCAGCCACCAGGGGCACCCTCCACCAGGCCCCCACTCATGTCACTCACCACCCCCACCCCCCAGCCACCAGGGTCAGCCTCCACCAGGCCCCCACTCATGTCTCCCACCACCCCCACCCCCCAGCCACCAGGGGCACCCTCCACCAGGCCCCCACTCATGTCACTCACCACCCCCACACCCCAGCAGTGCAGGGTCAGCCTCCACCAGGCCCCCACTCATGTCTCCCACCACCCCCACCCCCCAGCCACCAGGGGCACCCTCCACCAGGCCCCCACTCATGTCTCCCACCACCCCCACACCCCAGCAGTGCAGGGTCACCCTCCACCAGGCCCCCACTCATGTCACTCACCACCCCCACACCCCAGCAGTGCAGGGGCACCCTCCACCAGGCCCCCACTCATGTCACCCACCACCCCCACACCCCAGCAGTGCAGGGGCACCCTCCACCAGGCCCCCACTCATGTCACCCACCACCCCCACACCCCAGCAGTGCAGGGTCACCCTCCACCAGGCCCCCACTCATGTCACTCACCACCCCCACCCCCCAGCCACCAGGGGCACCCTCCACCAGGCCCCCACTCATGTCTCCCACCACCCCCACCCCCCAGCCACCAGGGGCACCCTCCACCAGGCCCCCACTCATGTCTCCCACCACCCCCAAACCCCAGCAGTGCAGGGTCACCCTCCACCAGGCCCCCACTCATGTCACCCACCACCCCCACCCCCCAGCCACCAGGGGCACCCTCCACCAGGCCCCCACTCATGTCTCCCACCACCCCCACCCCCCAGCCACCAGGGTCACCCTCCACCAGGCCCCCACTCATGTCTCCCACCACCCCCACACCCCGGCAGTGCAGGGTCACCCTCCACCAGGCCCCCACTCATGTCACCCACCACCCCCACCCCCCCAGCACTGTGGGGCACCTGCCAGCAGGCCCCCACCCATGTCCAATCCATGCCCCCCTGCACCTGGGTCCCAACATTCCCCAATCATGTCCGTAATGCCCATCCTCCCCTGCCAAAAGGCCCAACCAACTATCACACCCACCCACATATCAAAGGCAATTACATGTTACACCCCCAATTTAAATAATGCAATTGAACACATGTCTGTCACACACAATGGCTGCAAGTGAATGACAAAACACCCAACATGACATGCCTGAAAGCAATGAGATGATACGACACATTGAAGATTAAAAAAATAATATGTATTGAACAGCAAGTAGAATGGAAATGAAATAAGAAAAAACACAAAGCAAATCAAACAAAACAAGATGAATGTCCAAGAAAATAATCTGAAAAATTAAAATAAGCCAATGAAGAAGATCATCCTGGGTCCATGAGCCCAACCAAATTAAACCTAACTATGACTACTAACTAAAAACTGAACTATATACAAAAAAGTGGTGCATTGTCCAATCGCAACCAAAAAAAAATCAAAAAAACAAAGGAAACCTAACCCTAACTATACAACTATATACAAAGGCAGCGGGCTATTCGGACGGCTCACTGGTTGTTGTCATGGGCCAGGGCATCATCGAACTCCTGGTCAATGGCTTGGAGGCGGGCATGTTCCGTGGCCCCGAGGTCCCGCAGGGATAATGCAGTGTCAAGCTCAAACTCCCTGCGAAGACCCTCGAGGCACTCAGCCCGCCTCAGCGCCCTCCGCATGGAGTCCTCCGCCCTGACCATCGTGAGCCGTTCCTCCTCTGCCCGCTGCCGCTCCGCACCTATCCGCTGGCACAACCGCTCCCACACGGAAGCCACTCCCATTCCAGGGTTCTCCTGCCCTCCGGCCGATGCCTGCACCCCTGATGTTGATGGCCCCGAGCCATGATGCCTCCCACGTTGAGCCTGCTGCTGCCTCCGACGCAACTGCCTGTGCCAGCACGACGGCATCCAGGCTGATGGAAACCACCGACGCCGTCGTGCACGTGCCCTGCCCGATGATGCCATCACATCCTCCATCTGCTGGGGTCCAGTTGCTCTGGTGTCCACCCCTGCTGGATCTCTGACTCCCGACTGTGGCAGGGATGGGATCCCCACCGAGCTGGCTGCATTGGTCGGGGCAGGTCCACAGGGGGCCCTGGTGGCATCTGGGCTGGAAGACGGCAAGGAGAACGACTGGTGGATAGCCTGCACAGAGGAGGAGAGGGCCGCCACATTGGCCAACACATGCAGGAAACCCCCAAACATGGCCGATCCCAATTGGGCCACGTCGGCACGGTGCACTTCGTGATGACGTGCGTGCTCCTCCCGGGAAGCACGCACGGCATCACGAATCACAGCCGTGCGCATCACGACCCCAATCAGGACCTTCTCCGCACGGCCAGGGGTTCCCACGTCCGCAGGTGGAGGGGAGTCAGGTGACATGGACATCCCCTCTACCTGCGGACAGGCCTGGGACGGGGCATCCCTGCTGGTGCATGGTGGTGCACTCACAGGGTAAGGGACAGCGACATGCACAGGCCCCTCCACGGTGACCTGTGCTGCCTCCTGCCCCTGGCCCTGGACTGCACCACTTGCACCAGCAGGGATGCCCCCACCAGGCCCCATGTGTGCCCCAGTGGCGGCCTCCTCCTCCTCTGTGCAAACCACCAACCTGGATGGCTCCTCACCGTCTCCCACCGTAGCAGGCCCCTGTGGGGGCTCACCCACCCCTTCCGCTGCAGCCGTGGGGGCATCCCCGCCGCCTTGCTCCACAGCGCCGTCTCCGCCCTCTTCTTCACTAGCCGCTGCGTAGAGGGAGACAAAGAACACAAGCATCAGGGCACTGTACAATGGTCCCCTAGACAGGAAGCAATAGCAGATGAGCACCACTGTCAAAGTACACTTCCATCATGTCCCTCCACAACACATGGGTCAGTCCAGGCAAAACACACACAGTAACAGGCATGGTGCATGCCATGGACATTTCCATGCATGTCCAATGGACTCTTGAAACATGCAATGATATGTAACTCACATGCATCATGGCTCATGCCATCACATGCACACACTTCACCTCAGTCACATCCATCTGGCCCCAAACACACCAAACACAGCGGATACAAGGGTAATTTGGCTGCTTTACTGAATCTGTGCATTGTCATACACATGTGTCATGCATCCATGGCATGCACAAGTCACAGACACGCAGGTCAGGCACACAGACATGGCTACCATATATGTACCTGGCATCAGCACCCATCCCTCACCCCCACCCATGTCCAGGTACAGAGACTGGCATGCTCTCATGTTCAAAATCTGCATAGGGCTCCCCATGCGGCATTTCAACACATGCAACAACCATGTGCATCACACATCACTGGTCGCACATGCATTACCATGATGTCCCTGCACACATACATGCATACATGGGCTATGGCACACATACAGGCAAGTATCATAGAACCAGCACACCGCAACATGCCCTGTCTCACACAGTAATGCATGGACACTTACCGCTCAACTCCAGACGGGCCTCCCTCTCAAGGATCTGGGCGTGGAGCGCTGGGCGTACGCGTTCCAGGACCCTCATCTGGATGGAACTCATGCGGCCCCGGCCCCCCTCCACGAGGCGCCGGGCCTTCACAAGGGTCCTGGACCTCAAGTCCTCCCAGCGCTTCTTGATCTTCAGGACGTCGCGGGTTGCCACCCCCTCCGCGTTGATGGCAACCACACAGTCGGCCCAGATCCTCTGCCGTCCTTCCTTGCTGGCGCGGGACGATCCAAAGAGGGCATCATACTGCCCCAGGACATGCTCCACCAGGACACCAACTTCGGTGACAGTGAAGCTGGTGCCCCTCTGCCCCTCTGGCCTGGGGTTGCCACTGGTGCCAGATGTGGAAGTGCCCGACATGGCAACCCCAGAGGCAGGTGTGGGTGGGCAACTGGGTCCTGGGGCTGGGCTGTGGAGCGATGTAATCCCAGTCGGGAGTCTTCAGTTCCAGCAGGGGTGGACACAGCAACTGGACCCCTGCAGATGGCTGATGTGCAGGCACCAAATGGCAGGGCACGGTGGCAGCAGGCAGGCAGGCAGGCAGGCAGCAGCAGATGGCACGTGGGAGGCTGCTCGGGGCACTGGGGGGCAGTAACTCGGCCTTCTGGGCAGGAGCGTGGTCTTCCGTGTGTTTTCGCGTGGCCAGCTTGATACGGAGTGATTTGGCACATGAAAATCCTGCACGTCAGCGTGAAATCCGAGGAAAGGCCCTTAGCGCGTAAGCGCGTCAGCACGCATACGCGATTCTATTGGACCAGAGTCCCTCAGCGCGTAAGCGCGTCTGTGACGTGAGCCGCACGGGTGTTCCCCACTCAGCACGTGATGACGGGGCACACGTGGAGATACTGCACGTCAGAGTGTCATTGCGTGTAATTGGACAAAAGTGCGCGTACACGCGATTGGCCTATGTACGTGTATTTAATGGGTGCGCGGGCACTTACACACGCAAGTACGTCAGCGAACCTGTATCCCGTGGTGCGTGTGAATTTCCACACGCTATTGGACTGGGAACTGGATTCCAGGGGTGCGCGGGTCACACGCTGTATCCCGTGGTGCGTGTGAATTTCCACACGCTATTGGACTGGGAACTGGATTCCAGGGGTGCGCGGGTCACACGCTCGCCTAGAACACGCGCAAAGCATAAATTTGCGGACTTTAACAATAACAAGCTCAGACGCCAGGATGAACATACCGTTCCTAGCAGCAGTGGCAGTGGGCTACCAAAGGAGGAGGAGGAGGATAGTCAGGGCCAGAATATTCACACCCAGAACCAGCCTTTTTGGGATGCCTGATGACCAGGTGTATGGGAGGTACAGGTTTCCACCACACATCATACTGGACCTGGTGAGTGAGTGGGAGGATGACCTCACATCACCCACCCTGTGCTCCCAAGCACTCAGCCCCCTGGAGAAGGTCCTCAATGTACTGCACTTCTTAGCCACTGGATCATTTCAGCGGACAATTGCCATAGTGGGTGGGGTGTCACAGGCCACCCAGTCACGCTGCCTACACCAGGTCTTGAACATCATGACTGCACGCCCATCAGTCCGCAGGCACATATACCTGCCCAGAACACCTGCAGAAAGGCATGCTGCCGCCCTGGATTTTTACACTGTGGCACGATTCCCCAAAGTGCTAGGTGCCATCGACTGCACCCATGTGGCTCTACGTCCCCCCAGGGCATCTGAGCACATCTATAGGAACCGCAAGCACTGGCATTCCATCAACGTGCAGGTAGCATGTAATGCCAAGGGAATCATCACCTCAGTATATGCCAACTATCCCGGCTCCACCCACGACAGCTTCATTTACCGAATGTCCACCCTAAGCCGGGACCTAGAAGCTGGGCGGCATGGCGATACATGGCTGCTTGGTGAGTATGTATGCCACTGCACATGCATGCACGTTGGATACTGAGCAAGGTCACAACCCCACCAATGATACCAATCACCACCTCCACAGGGGACAGTGCCTACCCTCTCAGCCCCCACATGATGACGCCAATTCGGAACCCCACCACGCCACCCCAGGTAAGATATAACACAGCCCACATTACAACCAGGGGCATAGTGGGGCGCACATTCGGAGTGCTAAAGTCACGCTTTCGCTCCCTTGACCGTTCTGGCGGGCAGCTGTTATACGCTCCCCCAGTAGTGTGCAGGATCATAGTGGCAGCATGTGTCCTGCACAACGTTGCAACACGCCGGGGCCTGGCCGTGGACATGGTGGTGGCCCCACATCCCCAACCACATGCACAGCCGCTGCGCATGGGAGGGGAAAGGGCACGGGGGGAGGCAGCCCGTACACAGCTAGTGGCTAATTACTTCACATAGAAATCACACCCCTGTGGAGTGCACACTGCCTTGGCACATTCCATCTGACAATCAATGATGACTCAACCTGACACTGATCCTGAATGTCTGGAGAATGAACCGGGAATACCATGTCAGCCTGAGATTGTTCACCTGGAAGTGTCACAATGTGTGCCTCCCTACCCACACAGACACCACCAATGCAGTTTTGTGAAGTTACACATTGAAGCAGCTAAAATGAATACCCACTTGCAAAATGCAACAAGAGGACAGTGCCATGTCAGCCAACCCAACCCCAGCACTGCCACACGACACACCGTGCCATGTCATGCTAATTGCAGGTAAACAAAGTAATCCCCACAACATGACATCAGTCTCACTATGTACATTGGCACTATTAGAAACCTGCAACACCTGAAATGCTCACAGCAATGCCGGACCAACAACATACTTGAGCACGTAGTACCATTAACATGACATCACAAATGTTACATATTAGTAGTCTCACCACCTGGAAATGCCTGCACTCCCACCACTACCAACTGTGCAGTGTTGTCGCCATGTAGAGTTGTAGGTGCACTGCTGCCAACATGGTCCCCATCTCCAGACTAGAGGTCCTTGTGTGGACATGAGGAAGGGACCTGCAAATTGGGAGGTAGACACAGAAGAAGAGTTACACATCAATGCAACATGCAGTGTACAACACAACAGCAATATGCACTATGAATGTATACACAGTATTGACTACAGACTGGCCACACAGCTCATGGGAGTCCAACGTCACTGTGTAATTCACTGTCACTTGGGCACACCCTTTGCAAGCCCATGGAAACGGGAAGCAGGAGGGGTGTGTGTGACTCAAACCCAAGCATCTGAACCAAATACATTACAAGCCTGCATGTGCCCAGCCACAATGCAGCGTATGCCCACAGGAACCACGGAAGCCAACAGATCGTCCCAAAAAAATTGGGAATAAAAGAAATCAAAATAAAAATAAAAATAAGAAACAATCAAAAATGGCCATTGATGGGCCCGGGGGGTTGGGGAGGCCACCCAGGAGGTCCGAGGACAGGATGCACACCAGAACCCACCTGCGTGGATCCTGGGAAGATAAAACACCTCCATGGGCTCATGGCCCACACGGCTACCCTATTGTGGGAGTATCACTGCTGTCGCTATTATCACCCTGTGCAGCTGCATCCGGAGGTGGTTGCACTATGGGAGGCAGCCCACGCAAGGCCCAAGTCTGCTCCTCCATGGCTGCAAGCATGCGGGTGTGGTAGGTCTGGTTCTGGAGGATGAGTGTGCGGAGGTCCCCATGCAACAACTCACGGGATGCCCGGACCTCCGCCCTCGTTGCCTGCATCTCAGCTGAGAGCGTACGGGTGAGACGCTCCAGCTGCTGTTCTGTCCTTTGGTGTGTTGAAGCCTCAAGCTCAACAAGAGTCGTCCTGAGGTGAAGGAGCTCCTGCCTCAGGGCTTCCCTGTGGCCCTGGGACTCAATGGAGATGGCCTCCTGCAGAGTCGCCAGTGCCGCCCGCCTGTCCCTGTTGGACCCCAACATGTCCTCCCTGTGTGACTGGCAGATGGAGTCGGTTGCCTGCTCTAGTCGCTCCATCAGCCTTTCTGGGGGGACAATGGAAGTGGCCACCCTATCCATGGCCTGAGCCATCATCTCGGATGATGCAGCCTGTTGGGTTGCCATACCGTAAATGGATTGCTCCCATGCGGTATTGCCGGGTGGCGTACGGCCACCACGTCAGCGGGCACCACACCTGTCTGGGGCAAGGCGAACTGCGCCTTGCTGTGCCGGCACTGCCTGAGGCTGCAGGACTGCATTCCCCCTCTGATCTGCTGGCCCAGGAACAGGATCAGATGTCGCGGAGTGTGACCCTGCATCCGTAACCACCGAAGGCGTAGCTGCCAACACTGACATCCCCATGGAGGGTCCTGACCCTGGTGCAGGTGGGTGAGACAGAACAGAATCCCTCCCTGGAACACTCACCTGCGACGGCACGTAGGTCTCATCCGAATCAACACCTGAGTACAGCTCGGGGGAGGTGCAGCCAGAGACACCCCTTGAGAGCACGACCTGCAGCACTTGTGGGTTCTCCCCCACCACCACACCACCTCCCTCACTGGTGGTTGGACGGCCCTCGGACCCCTCCTGGGTCTGCACCATCTCCACAACCCCAGCAGTATCAGGTGCGTCTTCCCCTGCAAAGACATGAAAACAAAGAAATGGAAACAGGCATTAGCACCATGGCACACAATGAGGGCTGAGAAGCAAGAGAACCAGTACTTGATTGACACATGTCCCACATGACTAAAACCCTCCCATGCATGCACCCTCACTGCGTATGAAGTGCAGGCAAAAGGCACACACTGATGACACCAAGATGGAAGATGAACACATTTTCTGCATGCTGCCTGGCAGTGGCATCACACATTGGCCTGTGATTGCCAGGTGAAACACACATGCCATCACACAGATGGCATGTACCATTGCAATTGAGTGAAGATGGAGAGGAGGGCAGCACCTATTCATTCAGTCCAGTTCCCGCATGTAATTGCTTTTCTAATTCTAACAGGTCAGATTTTTCACCTGGAGCTGCCAGTCTGAAATGGTCCAATTGCACAGGGACATGTGTGTACAAATGATATCCAGGTAACAAAGTCACTCCACTTTACCATACCCATGTCAGACATGTGACTAGTGGACAGCGACATGCCTAGTGAAAGTGGTGGAATGCAAACAAACTGACTGAATGAACAGTGAAAAATAAGCAAATATGTTGTGGCAAGGTGACACTTCAAGGGCAACTGGCGTGCAGTTGGGCTAGATGTCTACTGTTGGCAGAAGGGATACTGCTATGGCCAAATGCAGCTGCGCAGGAAGGATTGCATGAAGCACATGGCTGACCCATACGACTCAGGCGCACACACTCTCACCTGGCACACAAACAGAAGCCCTCACACACACACCATGCACATGGATGACACACACATGCATGTGCACTCACCGGACAATGCCTCGTAATCAGCCAGATCTCCCACGCCTTGGATCTGTTCCTCCGTGACGTAGGTCCCAGCGACTGACTCATGTGGAGTGAGTTCCATGTCTACTACTGGAGACCCACCTCCAGTCACTAGAGTTGCGGCATGACTTGAGGCCAGCTTACTCTTTGCCCTGCGCTTTAGGTCATTCCAGCGCTTATAGCAATCATTGGCTGTGCGCCTCACAATTCCAAGGGCACTTACGATGTCCGCAACGGTCTGCCAGTGTGCCTGGCGTTGTGCAGGTGTGGTCTTGGATCCTGCAACAATGACCATCTCGTTGTCATGTCTGGACACATACTCGACAAGTGCATTCAGTTCGTCATCCGTGAAGCTGGGCTTCCTGGACGGGCCGGACTGTGTAGCCGTGTCTGGGGCATCAGCCTGTGCCGGACGAGCACTCTTCCTCTTCCGCTTGGAAGGTGGTGGTGATCCTGAGTGTCCTGCGCCGCTCTGGACACTAGGGGCAGGAGCCCTGGTGGACTCTGTATCAGGAGTGTGGGATTGCACACTCACCATGGGAGCTGGTGCAGGCATTGGCTCTAGTGTGATGGTGTCAGGGGGAATGTCAGCAGCATGGACTAGGACCGACACTGTCCTGGCTGGGTGTGTGAGGGATGGGGTGGATGGAGCCGCAGCTGACCCTGCAGCCTCTCCGCCCTGCCTCCTTGGTGCAGCAGATGACCTTGCTGCCGCAGATCCACGTGGCATGATGGCATCAACGTGCACCAGCGCACGTGTCGTAGCCCTGCTGACCTGGAAGTCAGCCATGGAGTCAGCCAGGTCTGGTGCCACAATGGGCTGGTCCAACAAGGGCTGAGCATGGATGGTGTCAGCCACATCAGCCTCAATGGGAGGGGGGGAGGGGGGGGATTATGGGTGCCCGTGACTGGTCCTCCACACATGGGGGGACAGGCTCACCCTGCAAGTTACGACCACGTCCCCTACCGGATCCACCACGGCCACCACTTGTGGCTCTTCCACCTTTGCCACCCTTACGGAATCCTCGCCTCCCAGCCATGGCACTGATGTTAATGTGCGTATGGGAGTGGATGTAGACTATTGTCCTGGGCAATTGGGGGTCAAAGGGGTTGGGTACCAGATGGTAATTGTTCCCTAGTGCTCTAGCAAGGCTGAATGTAACCCCTGGGGAAAGATGACGGGTCACGCAACGCACAGGAGGCCCAAAAAAGGGAGATGACGTGCACGCAACCCCTCCTAGACCACGTGTGCAGAAAGAAAAACCTGCACTACGCTGTGGCACCCAGAAACACAAGAATGAACGTATGCGTGTCACACGCAGCCTAGAATGACCTATGAAGGGGTAGGCTACACACGGGGCAAGCACAGATGTTAGATACGTGCGTGACTCACCGTCTGCCTGGTAAACGAGCGTGTAAAAGGAGCACGTTTGGTTGGCAACACCCCCGCTAAAAGAAGATTTGTACGCTGTCTGAGGAGACAGGACAACAGTAGAAGGGAACACTGTTTGAGGGAACAGGCCCAGGTAAACCAGTAAAAGCGAAAGAAGAGAAAAAGCTGTCAGAGGTAACAGGGAATACGAACTTGAAACGCCGTGAAGTAAATCGCGTGTGAAACGACAAGAAGTACAGAATTCACCCACTCGCTCTCCACGAAAAGCACGTACAAGGAAGTGGTGTTCTACGCGTACCTTTTATACAGGCCCACACGTCCAGTGTCACTTACGCGGCGTGTACGCGCTAGGGCCATTTCCACCAATTACACGCTTTGTCACTTCTGCGTGTAGGGACATTTCCTCCAATTACACGCTTTGTCACTTCTGCGTGTAGGGACATTTCCTCCAATTACACGCTTTGTCACTTCTGCGTGTAGGGACATTTCCTCCAATTACACGCTTTGTCACTTCTGCGTGTAGGGACATTTCCTCCAATTACACGCTTTGTCACTTCTGCGTGTAGGGACATTTCCTCCTATTACACGCTTTGTCACTTCTGCGTGTAGGGCCATTTCCACCAATCACACGTGATGAGACTCTGACGTGCAGTCTTTCCACGTGTGCTCTGTCATCACGTGCTGTGTGGGAAACACCCGTGTGGGTCACGTCACAGACGCGCTTACGCGCTGAGGGCCTTTGGTCCAATAGAATCGCGTATGCGTGCTGACGCGCTTACGCGCTAAGGGCCTTTCCTCGATTTTCACGCTGACGTGCAGGATTTTCACGTGCCAAATCACTCCGTACCAAGCTGGCCACGCGTAAGCACACGGAAGACCACGCTCCTGCCCAGAAGGCCGAACTACTGCCCCCCAGAGCCCCAAGCACGCTCCCACCTACCATCTGCTGCTGCCTGACTGCCTGCTGCCCACGTGCACTGCCATTTGCTGCCTGCACATCAGCCAGGGGTGCTGTTGCTGTGACCACCCCTGCTGGTACCGAAGACTCCCGACTGGAATTCCATCGCTCCACAGCCCAGCCCCAGGACCCAGTTGCCCACCCACTCCTGCCTCTGGGGTTGTCATGTCGGGGCAAACACCATCTGTGACCACTGACAACCCCCGGCCAGAGAGGCAGAGGGGCACCAGCTTCAGTGCCACCGAAGTTGGTGTCCTGGTGGAGCAAGTCCTGGGGCAGTATGATGCCCTCTTCGGAAGTTCCCGCGCCGACAAGGAAGGACGGACTCGGATCTGGACTGACATCGTGACTGCCATCAACGCGGAGGGGGTGGCAGTCCGGGACTTACAACATGTCAGGAAGCGTTGGGAGGACTTCAGGTCCAGGACCCTGAACAAGGCCCGGCGCCTCTTGAAGGCAGCGGATGCCAAGGGGCGCCGGGCCACTTGTCGGAAGAACAGATGGGGGTCCTGGAACGCATATCCCCAGCGCTCCACGTCCAGGTCCTGGAGAAGCAGACCCGTCTGGAGTCGAGCGGTGAGTGTACATGCATCCTGATTGTGAGCAGTGCGTGTGGTGATTATTCGGTATTGTGCAGGTTGCACATCTGTTTGTATGGGGTCGAGTATGGGTGGGGGTGTACATGGCCGTGGGGCTGACACATGCAAGGGCTGTAATGTGTGAGACATGGATGGTGCTTGTGTGTGTAGGCTTGCATGGCAAATGCAGTTGTGCGTGCACACATGTTTGTATGTATGTGTAAGTAGACATGTCCGTGATGTCACGCATGTATGTTGTATTGGGCTGCATGTATGAGCACTGTGTACATGTGCATGTGTGTGTATTTGACAAGGGTGCAACAGTGATGCAACATGGATGCATGTGACTGCGGTATGTGTAAGCCTGATTGGCAGATGTGACATGGATGCCCGTCTGAACAGTGCAACACTTGGCCGAGGTGTACACATGCATGCAAGTGTGGTGGTGTGTGTACATGTGTGGTGCACTTCCTGTGTTGCATGTGATGTCTGGGTCACCTTTGGCTGCTCATGCTGTTGTATGTGTATGGATGGTGGTGGCAGTTGCGATATGGCTGTGTTATGGCTCATGTGTGCAAGTTGCAATGACATGTGTGTTGGGGATTGTGATGACATGTCTGAGGTTTGCCAATGCCACTCATGTGCAACTGTCATGTGTGTATGTGTCCATTGTACAGTGCCCTGATGCCTGTGTTTTGTTTCTCCCTGTGTGCAGCGTCAACTGATGAAGAGGGCGGAGAAGGTGCTGTGGAGCACAGCGGCGGGGATCCGACCGCCAGCCGGAGACGCAAGGCCCGGCTCCCCTCCCGTGTTGTCATCTCGTCGGGGAGTGAGGAGTCCGGTGCCGCGTCCCAGGCCGCAGCTGCCGGGGGGAGGTCCAAGAGGCGGAGGTTGGAGTTGGACTCCTCGGCAGCAGAAGGGGCAGCTGGGACCCCACAGGGCCCAACAGGGGAAGATGGCACGGAGTCATCCAGGTTGGTGGGGGGTCTGGTGGAGGAGGAGGCCGTGCAAGCACCAGAGACGGGGTCTGGAGGTGGGGATCCCACTGGTGCTAGTGGTGCAGTCCAGGACCAGGGACAGGAGGCAGCACAGGCCGCCGCGGAGGTGCCTGTGTGCAATCCTGTCCCCGATCCTGTCCCTGCATCATCTTGCACCAGCAGGGATGCCTACGTCCAGACCCGTTTCCAGGCAGTGGATGAGCTGACGTCAACTGGCCTTCCTCTGCCTGCGGACGTGGCTATCCAGGTCCGGGTTGAGCCTGTCCTGGCTGGTGTGGCGTTGCGTCAACGGGCCATGCGAGGTGACCTGCAGTCTTTTCATGGAGAGACTGCACGTCATCTCGAATGGCTCGTTGACCACGTCAGCCTGCTGGGACAGGTCACCCAGGCCGGATTCCTCCGTCTGATGGGGCTTGCTCCGACCCCCTCCTCAACTGGACCCCCTACGCGCCAGTCGTCCTCTGTGCCATCTTCCCACCCATCAGTCACCTGGGTGCCCTGTGGAGCTGCCTCTGACGGTGCGGCCAGGCTGGTGGAGGAGGCATCCCTGCCACAGTCGGGAGTCGGTGGTCCAGCAGGGGTGGCCACATCAACAAGTGCACCCCAGCCGGCGGAGGATGTGCAGGCAGCAGGAGGCAGTGCACGGGCAGAGGCAGAGCAGCAACAGCAGCAACATGGTGGGAGCCATGAAGGCTCGGGGCTTTTGACATCGGAGGGGCAGGCATCGGCCGGACGGCAGGGGGACCCAGGACAGAGAGTGTCTTCCGTGTGGCAGCGGTTGGGCCACGCCATAGGTGCGGAGCGGCGGCGGGCGGAAGAGGCGCGGCTCACAATGGTCAGGGCGGAGAACTCCATGCGGAGGGCCCTGAGGCGGGCCGAGTGCCTCGAGGCAATCCGCAGGGGGTTGGAGGAGGACACAGCGTCGTCCCTGCGGACCCTCGGGGCCATGGAACTGGACCGCCTCCGGGACATCGAACAGGAGTTCGATGATGCCCTGGCCCGGGACACCACAGAGTGAGCCGCTGGACTTGCCCACCGCCTTTGTATATAGTTCTTTAGTTTTAGGTTTCCTTTCTTTCGTATTATGATTTGGAGTCGACGGACACTGCTCCACTTTTTGTATATAGTTGATTTTTAGGTAGATTTTTTAGTAGGTTTCCTTTGTTCAGTTGGGCTCATGGACCCTTGTTATTTTTGTACATAGTTATTTATTGCATGGAGATTTTTTTACATTTGACTTTGGACAAAATTTTTTTCTATTTGGATTTCAAGTTTCATTTTTTCATACGGACATGCAGCTTACCTTTTTTCTCATTCACATTGTAGTTAGTTTTCTTTCTTTAGCATTCTTATTTTTTTTCAATACAATTTTGTTTGCATACTTCACTGTGTGGTAACATCTCATTGGTTTCATGCATGTCATGTTGTGTGTTTTCCCATTCAATTGCAACCATTGTGTGTGACGGACATGGCTTCATTAGCTTCATGAACATTGGGGGTGTAACATGTGATTTCCATTTCCATGTGGGTGAATGGGTTACTTGGTAGGGCTTTTTGGATGTGGAGGCTGACCATTACGCACATGATTGGGGATTGTGAGGACCTGGTGGGGGCTGCCCATGGTGGCAGGGCGGTGGGGGGTGGTGGGAGACATTAGTGGGGGCCTGGTGGAGGATGCCCCTGGTGGCTGGGGGGTGGGGGTGGTGGGAGACATGAGTGGGGGCCTGGTGGAGGGTGCCCCTGCACTGCTGGGGGGTGGGGGTGCAGGGGGACATGAGTGGGGGCCTGGTGGAGGGTGACCCTGGATGCTGGGGGGTGGGGGTGGTGGGAGACATGATTGGGGGCCTGGTGGAGGATGCCCCTGGTGGCTGGGGGGTGGGGGTGGTGGGAGACATGAGTGGGTGCCTGGTGGAGGGTGCCCCTGGTGGCTGGGGGGTGGGGGTGGTGGGAGACATGAGTAGGGGCCTGGTGGAGGGTGCCCCTGCACTGCTGGGGGGTGGGGGTGCAGGGGGACATGTGTGGGGGCCTGGTGGAGGGTGACCCTGGATGCTGGGGGGTGGGGGTGGTGGGAGACATGATTGGGGGCCTGGTGGAGGATGCCCCTGGTGGCTGGGGGGGTGGGGGCGGTGGGAGACATGAGTGGGGGCCTGGTGGAGGGTGCCCCTGGTGGCTGGGGGGTGGGGGTGGTGGGAGACATGAGTGGGGGCCTGGTGGAGGGTGCCCCTGGTGGCTGGGGGGTGGGGGTGGTGGGAGACATGATTGGGGGCCTGGTGGAGGGTGACCCTGCACTGCTTGGGGGTGGGGTGGTGGGAGACATGTGTGGGGGCCTGGTGGAGGGTGCCCCTGCACTGCTTGGGGGTGGGGTGGTGGGAGACATGAGTGGGGGCCTGGTGGAGGGTGCCCCTGCACTGCTGGGGTGTGGGGGTGTAGGGGGACATGAGTGGGGGCCTGGTGGGGGCTGCCCATGGTGGCTGGGGGGTGGGGGTGGTGGGAGACATTAGTGGGGGCCTGGTGGAGGATGCCCCTGGTGGCTGGGGGGTGGGGGTGGTGGGAGACATGAGTGGGGGCCTGGTGGAGGGTGCCCCTGGTGGCTGGGGGGTGGGGGTGGTGGGAGACATGAGTGGGGGCCTGGTGGAGGGTGCCCCTGGTGGCTGGGGGGCGGGGGTGGTGGGAGACATGATTGGGGGCCTGGTGGAGGGTGCCCCTGCACTGCTTGGGGGTGGGGTGGTGGGAGACATGTGTGGGGGCCTGGTGGAGGGTGCCCCTGCACTGCTTGGGGGTGGGGTGGTGGGAGACATGTGTGGGGGCCTGGTGGAGGGTGCCCCTGCACTGCTTGGGGGTGGGGTGGTGGGAGACATGAGTGGGGGGCTGGTGGAGGGTGCCCCTGCACTGCTGGGGGGTGGGGGTGCAGGGGGGCATGAGTGGGGGCCTGGTGGGGGCTGCCCATGGTGGCTGGGGGGTGGGGGTGGTGGGAGACATTAGTGGGGGCCTGGTGGAGGATGCCTCTGGTGGCTGGGGGGTGGGGGTGGTGGGAGACATGAATGGGGGCCTGGTGGAGGGTGCCCCTGGTGGCTGGGGGGTGGGGGTGGTGGGAGACATGAGTGGGGGCCTGGTGGAGGGCGCCCATGCACTGCTGGGGGGGGTGGTGCAGGGGGACATGGGTGGGGGCCTGGTAGAGGCTGCCCCTGGTGGCTGGTGGGTGGGGGTGGTGGGAGACATGAGTGGGGGCCTGGTGGAGGGTGCCCCTGCACTGCTTGGGGGTGGGGTGGTGGGAGACATGTGTGGGGGCCTGGTGGAGGGTGCCCCTGCACTGCTTGGGGGTGGTGTGGTGGGAGACATGAGTGGGGACCTGGTGGAGGGTGCCCCTGCACTGCTGGGGGGTGGGGGTGGTGGGAGACATGAGTGGGGGCCTGGTGGAGGGTGCCCCTGGTGGCTGGGGGGTGGGGGTGGTGGGAGACAGGAGTGGGGGCCTGGTGGAGGCTGCCCCTGCACTGCTGGGGGGTGGGGGTGGTGGGAGACATGCATTGTTGATCAGTAGTGCAAGGTGACATGTGGGTTGGCTGGGGGGCATGCCCATGGTGGATGGGCTGCCTGCGGGACATGAGCAGGGGTGCAGGGTAGTCCCCCGTGGTGTGGGCTGCCTGCAGGGTCCGTGGAGGTTGTGGAGCATACACCTGGGAGGACCCACACGGCCAATTCACGTGTAGTACTCCCCAGAACCCCTGAAATACACATGCCCTGCAGAAATCGCGTGTGGAACTTCCCGCGCACCCCTGGAATACACATACCCTGCTGAAATCGCGTGTGGAACTTCCCGCGCACCCCTGGAATACACGTACCCTGCTTGCACGGGGCCAATCGCGTGTGGAACTCCCCGCGCACCCCTGGAATACACGTACCCTGCTTGCACGGGGCCAATCACGTGAGAGACTTCACGCGAACCCCTGAAATACACGTAGCCCGCTCCCCCAGCCCGATCGCGTGAGAAAGTTCACGCGAACCCCTGTAATACACGTAGCCCGCTCCCCCAGGCCCGATCGCGTGAGAAACTTCACGCGAACCCCTGAAATACACGTAGCCCGCTCCCCCGGCCCGATCGCGTGAGAAAGTTCACGCGAACCCCTGTAATACACGTAGCCCGCTCCCCCAGGCCCGATCGCGTGAGAAACTTCACGCGAACCCCTGAAATACACGTAGCCCGCTCCCCCAGGCCCGATCGCGTGAGAAACTTCACGCGAACCCCTGAAATACACGTAGCCCGCTCCCCCAGGCCCGATCGCGTGAGAAACTTCACGCGAACCCCTGAAATACACGTAGCCCGCTCCCCCAGGCCCGATCGCGTGAGAAACTTCACGCGAACCCCTGAAATACACGTAGCCCGCTCCCCCAGGCCCGATCGCGTGAGAAAGTTCACGCGAACCCCTGTAATACACGTAGCCCGCTCCCCCAGGCCCGATCGCGTGTGGAACTTCCCGCGCACCCCTGAAATACACATACCTTGCTCGCACTGGGCCAATCGCGTGTGGAACTTCCCGCGCACCCCTGAAATACACGTTCCCCGCTTGGCGTTTGCTGTTTGCCAGCCCGGTGAACTGGTCCAGGGTTAGCGCAGCCCTTTGCGATGATTTAGCGATTTTGATGGCTTTTCCTTGCGCGAGGGCGTTCTTGGGGGCGTAACTGGCGCTGCTGCAGGGTCGCTGCGATTCTCTGCGCCACGGCTGGTTTGGGAGCCTAAAATCCATGAATACGCTGTGCGCGGAAATCGGTTTTAGCGCACGTGCCTGGCGCAGTCAATCGCACGCGGACACTCTGCGCCAGCCGCTTGCGACACTTTTCTGCGAAATTCTATGAATTACCCAATTAATGTTGCCACATCCTCTGTTCAGGGCTTTGCAGTACAGGAGTTCGACCACTCTGGGCGTTAACAGGAGAGGCATTCTGCACCGGATTTGCACTGGTTTTGCCTCAGGCACAAACACCACCAATATAGTGCTCCGATCTATTGTCTACTACCGCCTGCTGGAGGTGCATAAACCCGATTGTGTATCCTTATCTCTCTTCACACATCTTCTCCTCTGGCAAAGTTCAAAAGGTTGGAAAGAGACTTCCTCCTGAAGAGGGATAGCTGTGGGAGTGCAACTTGATCCAGTTAATACTACATTAGTTTAGTTTAGTTTAGTTTGTTTATTTATAAAGCACGTCCGAACCCTCAGGTAGCTGGGCACATAATCATGTACACAGCAGAGTTACATATCGTTACAACAGAGTTACATATCAAATATCTTAATACAGCAGACAGAGCATACATTAGTCAAGGCTCTGAGAGTTACATACAAGCATAGAATATACCGAGAGTATAGTGTACAGAGAATAGCATAGTTACAGTGGCAAATGAGGACCGGTTACAGATTGGTCCTGCATAGGCTGTAGAAGAGTAAATATTACTGCAGGTGGAAAGCGGCGGCTAGCCGGTCATGTCGGGGAGAGTCTAGATGTTCAGGCTAGTAGCCATGATTTTACCATGGCTCTGAAAGGCCAGAACGCGGTTTCCGCTCTAATTGTGGGAGGGAGGGTGTTCCAACATTGTGCTGCAAGCACTGGGAAACTGGAGCCCCCTGCTGTTTTTAGGTTATAGTTGTATATAGTTATATATAGTTTTATATTTTTTAAACATCTTCAGGTGTTCCAGCAGTGGTGGAATAACAAATCAGATTAAGACATTGGGTTCATACAAATGTAAAGTGCTTTGAATTTGCGCTTTGATTCCTTCTTTTTTGAAAATGTCCATGGGTAAATAACAAGTAGAATGCACCAACTGAACTACCCTAAAGAAAATGCGTTGGGCATCATAGCGTGTTCAGGCCTTTGTTGTTTTTTGGGTGACAACTGAAGGCACGCCCCAGATCTTCTTGCATTTCGTAAGCAACTGAAAACGCATCTCTACTATTAGAGTAACCCCCTGCGGTGTCTCTGGTTCTCTGTTCTCAGCTCTCTCGGCGCCTGGATGCCTACGGGCTTTGGCGCGCTATAAGCATAATAACATAACATAACATAACAAACGCTCTCACAAGAAAAAATACTACCCTCTAGGGAAAAAAAGGGCCAAGAAACTCTTTCAAGGATAACAAGTTTTATTTCTACAAAAATATGTGCCTCAGCAAAGAACTCTGCTGCATGGAACGTTCCGAGGGAAAAGGTTGTAAGCAGAAATTTAAAAAGAGATACTGCATCATAGACTTCCTCATACATATGGTGGAAACCTGCGTGGCTGGTTGGTGCGACCCTATACATGGCCGGCCTGCTCTATATGGGATGCCTTGCCATTGGCTCCAGCCCAGTCCACCCATCTTAGATCACGTGGGGTCTGCTGGGCTCATCGTCTCCAGGGAGCCAAGGCCAAAGGTGCAATCAGCTACCTTTATAAATAGTCCTATTCTATCATTATACAAGGCATCTGGCATGCTCAAAAGACTAGCACAGGGGAGTCTTGAGGTCGTACTGACCCACAAACTCTTCACTCATCCCAATCATGTCTCTCGGCTTCCAAGGCTTCCACCCTCACTTTTGAACTATAATGTATCCCTCCCTGTACCTCGCATTACAAAACATGTCATTATGAAATGAAGGTGGGAAGACCATGCTCTTAGATCTTTTATAGTGGATTGGTTTATGGTGGGTGGTCTGGTGTCAACTGGTATCTTGGAATTCAGGTGTATTAGGACTGGGCCAGTTGTATGGGCTATAATTCGTGGTTGGCTGGGAGTCAGAGGCCTCTCTGGCCTGTGCGGGATAACACATACACCATGGCACCCAGCACTGTCTTGTGGCCTTGCAGGGGGCATTTTTTTGTGGAACACACATATTGGAAACAATTTTAGAACAAAGGAAGGCTTGTGTGAAAGCTAGCAGTGTGGGCCTCTCTCATCAGTGCTTGGGCCCATTCAGATTCTCCTTCAGGCTTGCGACCTGTGTGTAACACACTAAATACTGAATTGCTGTGCAGACCTCATGCTTCAGCTATGGCTACAAAACGGCATCTGCTTATGTACGAGCACTATGTCTATGCATCTGAATTACATACAACATTATGATTGTGGGGGGGCCTAAAATATGCTCCCCCCATGGATCATTAGAGTTCTTCCAATGGGATTCGCCTCACTCTAAAGCGCTTAGAGGGGTGGGATGGGTTTGCTCCCTTCCCAACACAACTCTATCAGTGCTCTGAGGAAACTAATAATAGTGCATGTATTCTGCAGTGGAAGCTCTGATGCCTTTATGTGGTAACTATTAGAGCCCATTCATTTCTATGGACTGTGCCTTGTTTTCGCATGAGTGTGAGGGAAGCATTGTCACCTTTCCTGGCTCAATCCAGCTCCTGTTCAGATCCATCCCTGGATCCCGATCCATCATTTATGTTTGCAAAATAATGGCCACTTATCCTTATGCAATGCCCTGTGCCTGAGCAAGGACACATCACAAAAGGAAAATTAACTTCAAACAACATTCTCTTACTATAGCGGCAGGTGAGAAAATAATATGATTTGGTAGAAAAAAGAGTGATAATGAATCTAACTGACTTAAGACCAATCACAAACACATGGAAAAGCAGTAGCAAATCGATCACATTCTTTCCTGGGCAGAATTGATGAGTCTTAAGCATGTACGCAAGATTCTGTCCTGGCCATGGCACAGAGACCGCCTTCTTGGTTTTTTGGGACAAACCCCTGGCTGAGGTTAATAAAGGGAGTGGGTACTGCTGGTAATGTTGGATGTATCAGCAGCATTTTGCTTCTAAACACCTTAGACTTAGACCTTGAACTTAGACATCTACATGTCTGGAGCAATCCTAAACTGGTTTAGATTCTTCTTGCAAGGTAGAACACACTGTGTTCTGATTAGGCCATATATCTCATCCATCTCGACAGAACTTTGTGGTGTACCACATGGCCTCGTGTTGTAATGTGCTTTCCTCCTGCCTTGCCTAACCTGTATGCATGTGTTGTCAGGAGTGTTCCCTTGGTAGAATGTGGTGTGAGTGTTGCCTGCTGAATGTTCCGTGGATGACAGTTGGCGAGAGGCTGTCCTGTAACCTGTGGGCTGATCTTATCAATGCTGTGACTGATAAAGAAGATTCCTTCTCTACATGACGGATCCTGGTATGTGTGGATTAATGCTGCCAAGGAAGGACCTGCACTGTGCTGGGGGGGCAGCTAGAGGACATCCTCCACCCCCAAAACAAAGGAACTGGAAGATAGTACCTTCTCGCTATTACTATGGGTTGCCAGCCTCCCAGGAAAGTCCAGGAAAGACCTTGGTATTGCCGGTACTGGTCATAGTTGTAGATGTATGACCAAGTATAGTGGGTGCCCACCCATTTATTAGCATGTCAGGACCACACGTTTTATGATGGTGCCTGTTTTATGGTGGCCACCTCGTTAAGGATACACTTTGCAAGGTCTACGAGTACAATGGTAGGCAAACGCAGAATAGAGCTTCCATAAAGGTAAGATTATCATTGGGTACTGGGATGAGGAAGGGGGATGTAGGGATAATGACATGAATTACTATTGGGTATTGGGATGAGGAAGAGGAAGAGGGAGGTGATGGTAAAGGGAGGATTCATAATTAGGTACTAGGACAAATAAGAGGGATGTGGGGGTAATGCTAGTGATTTGGGGTAGTGGGGGTCTGTGATGAGCAAGGGGGGACTGTGATGAGCAAGAGGGAGGTGGGAGTAAAGGTAAGATTACTATTGCATACTGTGGCGAGGAAGAGGCATGTTAGAGTACAAGTTAGATTACCAGTACTGGGATGAGGAAGAAGGGTGTAGGGGTAATGCTAGTGATTACTAGTAGGGCACTGTGATGAGGAAGAGTGAGTAGTGTGTAGTGGGAGGCCGTGATCAGGAAGGGGGAGGTGGGGTTGTGGGACACTGTGATGGGGAACACGAGGTGGGAGTAGAGGGGCACTGTGATGAGGAAGAGTAAGGTGGGGGTAGTTGGGTACTGTGACAAGGAAAGTGAGATAGGAGTAGTGGGGTACTGTGATAAAGAAGAGGGATGTGGGGGTAAAAGTAAGAGTAGCTGGATTCTCTGACATTCAGTGTCCTTGTCTTTGAGTTCAAGATCCCTATTCTTGAGTTACACTTGTTGTGCCAGCTCCTCTTTCTTAAGCTCAGCATCTATTTCCAACTTTCGTTATTCAAAGGCCAATTTCATCCTTAATAACTCAAGCTCCAAGGAATTGCTGGGGTTTGGAACAGAGGCAGCAGGAATGGTGGTATTCCCAGAAACAGATTCAGCAAAAACCCCAGGGGCAGAGTCCGAATTGGTTGCATCCCCCCCTTCAAGAGTTTCACAATCAGTCTGGTAGTCCACCAGGGCAGCTATCAGCTCAGCCCTAGACTTATCCACAAAGTCTAACTCCCTGGCTTCACAAGCACTCTGGAGAGCCTCTAAGCCAGGGGTGCACAACTGATTTTGACAGAGGGCCGAAAGTACCTTACATGAGGGCTATAGTGGGCCGAAAAGTAAATGTGGGCGGGGCGGTAGGCGGGGCATGGCAGGAGGCTTTTTAAACCCCCAATTTGTACTAAACACATGGAAAAAGAATGTTTTTGAGGGGTAAAGATTTTTATTTGCATTTCAAACTTACATTTTGTACTACACATTTTCCATTGTTATAATTTATTCCTATTTAGTTATTGTATCTCGCCTGTTTAATTAACTTATATATATTTTATTGACCCTAGATTGGACATGCCATTATTTTGGACTGCTACAGTTTGCTATTTGGGTTGCCCAAGAGGAGTATGGCCTTCGTTGAGTCAGGTTTCCTGAAAAAAGCCAAAGATGAACATCTCCTAACTGTGCCTGTTTTAGCTTTATTATTGGGTTCACTCTTGGAGTGCAACACTATGCCCCATGGCCCCCTCACCCCCAACCAAACACTATGCCCCATGGCACCCTTACCCTCACCCAAACACTATGCCCCAGGGTCCCCTTACCCCCAACCAAACTCTATGCCCCATGGCCCCCTTAGCCCCAACCAAACACTATGCCCCATGGCCCCCTCACCCCCAACCAAACACTATGCCCCATGTCCCTCACCCCCAACCAAACCATATGCCCCATGGCCCCCTCACACCCAACCAAACATTATGCCCCATGGCACCCTCACCCCCAACCAAACACTATGCCCCATGGCCCCCTCACCCCCAACCAAACACTATGCGCCATGGCACCCTCACCCCCAACCAAACACTATGCCCCATGGTGCCCTCACCCCCAACCAAACACTATGCCACAGGGCCCCCTTACCCCCAACCAAACACTGTGCCCCATGGCCCCCTCACACCCAACCAAACACAATGCCCCATGGCCCCCTCACCCCCCAACCAAACACTATGCCCCATGGTCCCCTCACCCCCAACCAAACACTATGCCCCATGTCCCTCACCCCCAACCAAACACTATGCCCCAGGGCCCTCTTACCCCCAACCAAACACTATGCCCCATGGCCCCCTCACCCCCAACCAAACACTATGCCCCATGGCCCCCTCACCCCCAACCAAACACTATGCCCCATGGCCCCCTCACACCCAACCAAACATTATGCCCCATGGCACCCTCGCCCCCAACCAAACACTATGCCCCATGGCCCCCTCACCCCCAACCAAACACAATGCCCCATGGCCCCCTCACCCCCAATCAAACACTATGCCCTATGTCCCTCACCCCCAACCAAACACTATGCCCCAGGGCCGCCTTACCCCCAACCAAACACTATGCCCCAGGGCCCCCTTACCCCCAACCAAACACTATGCCCCATGGCACCCTCACCCCCAACCAAACACTATGCCCCATGGCCCCCTGACCCCCAACCAAACACTATGACAGTTGGAAAAAACACCTTTTTGGAGGTGTACCATTTTATTTGTATTTAAAACTTACATTTTGTACTATACATTTCCCCAAATCATACAAGATGAAACAGTGAACCAGACATAGTTGATCAGTGAGAAACATTGCAGCGTTTCTCAGCTGTCAGTTTCTGGATCTCGGGCTCCAGTGAGGTTGTACCTACTATCAGGATAGTATGGAGATGTTGGTCAGTTAGTCTTGTCCTTAGGCTGGATTTATGTAGTTTCATTTGTGAAAGAACTTGCTCACAAATGGAAGTACTGCCAAACATAGAAACCATCTTTAATGCTTCCCGTGACAGATTGGGGAATTGAGCAATGTCCAGAGACTGATAGAAGACTAATAAAGGCATCTCTCTGTACTTATTTTTGAGGGCACTACAGCACTGAAGTTCAATCAGTTCCAGTTGCAGTTCAGGTTGCACACTGTCAACATCAGCTGAGAAAGGGTCTGCAAAAAGTTTAAAAGAGGCTCGCTGGGATTTCAATTGTGAGAAGCGATTCTCAAAAACATTTTGCAGTTCCTTCAGGACCTTCACATGCCGATACCACCCTACATACTACTTGTCATGGGGGAAAACCTCTGCACATGCGGGGTAGTGTGCAAGCATCCCTTTCTCCAGGTGGGCTGTCAGAAGCCTTAACTTTATTTCAAAGGCACAAACTGCCTCAAACAGATCCGATATGAGATTTTGGCTTCCTTGCAACTTTAAATTTAAATCATTGAAATGGCCTGTCAGGTCAGTCAGAAAAGCAAAGTCAGCTACCCAGTCAATATCTTGCATGACAGAAGTGTCCATATCCTTTTCATCAAGGAATGCTTTTATTTCGTGACGTAAAGCAAAGAATCGCTTCAGCTCATTGCCACGACTAAGCCATCGAACATCGGTGTGATATAGGACATCACCATAATCCGCCTTTACCTCTTCCAAAAACGCCTGAAACAATCAGTGATTTAAAGAGCGTGCACGGACAAAATTAACCGTTTTCACAACAAAGTCCATCACTTGAGTGAATTTCAAATATTTTGCACATAATGCCTCCGGGTGGATGATGCAGTGATAATTTTTTAAATGGACAGCCTTCTCGCCCAAGTGCCTTTTCAAGCAGCCAATAAACCCATTTTGCTCCCCAGCCATGGCTGGCGCCCCATCAGTCGTCACGCCTACCAACGCATCCCATGGCAAATTTAAATCATCGATGACTTTTTGAAAGGCATTAAAAATGTCAGCACCAGTAGTCCTGCCATGCAAAGATACCAGGGAAGCCAGTTCCTGAAATACTTTGCATTGATTATCGACCCCCGAATGAAAATTAAGAGTTGGGCTGTGTCACTTGCATCTGTGCTCTCATCAAGGGCAGCTGAAAAGAACTTGACATCCTTACACCACATTTTCAGTTGGCTGTAACAATTGTCAGCCATATCTACAATACGCCGCTGGATACTCATACGTGAAAGGGGAACATTTGTCCAAAGCATCTTTTTTTTCTTTACACACTGCCTCGCAAATCTCCATCAGGCAGTCTTTAACGAAATCCCCATCTGTGAAAGGACGTGCTGACCTTGCAATAAGCTGTGCAACCTTATAACTCGCAAAGGTGGCACATTCAGATTCTTTTTTTTCTGGGCAAAAACACCTTGTTGCTAAGCCAGTTGTGTTTTTAGCTCCCCAGCTTTCTTAATTCTCACTTCCCCCTGCAAATCCTTATATTGTGAATGTTTTGATTCACAATGGCGGCGGATATTATATTCCTTGGGGACTGCTATGCGTTCTAGACAAATGAGACACGAGTACACATCAGGTTTGGACTCGATGAAAAAAAACTTCTCAGTCCAC
This sequence comes from Ambystoma mexicanum, assembly GCF_040938575.1. Taxonomy (NCBI): domain Eukaryota; kingdom Metazoa; phylum Chordata; class Amphibia; order Caudata; family Ambystomatidae; genus Ambystoma; species Ambystoma mexicanum. The sequence continues at coordinate 484,150,703 of NC_090925.1, forward strand.
TCATCCTTAAATTGACGGTGCTCCTGGTCAATCTTTCTTTTTTTTACTGCACTGAACATTGGCAGGGACATCTTTGGATAAAGATACGAAATCCACTGTTATGCTCCCACTACGACGGTCCAAGTCTAGAGTATATACAAATGATATACTTTTTTGAGAATCCTAGAAGCGACAAAAGAACAAGATCAGATAAAGGACATAGCCTTGCCAGCATACCTTTCCATGCACTTATTGATGGATACTTTCAGGAATAGCGGGCTGCATAGCATATCAACCTGCTATGTTTGAGATTAAGGTGGAAATTGAGGACATACTTTAAAAAAATAATAACATTTCAAAGCACAGGCTGTTGCCAAATTATGAGCTTTTGAAAGGAATTATCACAGGATGACCAATTACTTTAGTGAACATACAAAGAAACTGATCTCAGTTTCTTCCTGGGCAGGGCAAAACTGACAGGAGCTCTACCATATTGCGCCAGAGAAATAGTTTCTGCTTGTGCTTCTATCCCCCTGAACAATGCTTGATGGGGTTGTAGAAAGGTAACAATTACCCACATTCAATGGGTCTCAAACGCTTGATCGAGGTTTAGTTGCAAAATTACAGGAGCAGACATCATCCAGGACCATACTAGAAAAGGCTGCAGCCGATTTTGAAAGCTTTAGGAATGTACAAATAAACCACACCCACTGCTGACCCTTGACACTCTGGCCCAGCATCTCTAATGATATGCTATGATAGTTTATTTATATAGCGCCTGTACACAATGTGTTTCAAAGCGCTTCTCGACAAGGGAGGGAACAAGGGAAATACAAAACAGGCCATGAACAACAAGAATGCGAAATTAAGTATCGTACTCGGCCTACCGACACAGATAGGAAGGAAATGGGAACAGACAGGCGACTACCGTCCTAGGCCTGACAACATTTGTGGTAGAGCCGGAGAATTACACAAGGTGAGGGAGAGGGGAGGAGAAAGGAGGGAGAGGAACAAAACAAGCTTTTATCGTAGTAGGCCTGACAACATTTCAGATAGTGCTGGAGAGGGAGAGGGGATAGTAAGTGGGGATGGGGGGCAAACATTTGTTACTATCATACTATGTCCAGGGACAATTCTGCACCTAGGAGTATGATCTTTAGGGGACTGCAGCTAATGCCAAAGAGCATCACTAAATGGGAACAGATGTACGTGGTGATGCCGATTTGGGTTTGGTCCGGGATTTATACACTGGGTGCAGTTGCTATACATCAGGCCAGTGGCCAGGGTTCGCACTGGCAAACACATTTCACCTGCCTGGGTAATCCTACGGGGCACCAGGCAAGGCTGCCCGTTGTCTAAGATGTTATTCTCCCTGGCACCCCCCAACTCAGCACACACACACACTCTCAAACAAGCACCCATACAGACCCAAACCCCACCCCCCAAATCAGCACACTCTCAAACAAGCACCCATACAGACCCGAACCCCCACCCCCCAACTCAGCACACACACAAACCAGCACCCATACAGATCCGAACCCCCACCCCCCAACTCAGCACACACACAAACCAGCACCCATACAGACCCGAACCCCCACCCCCAACTCAGCACACACACAAACATGCACCCATACAGACCCGAACCCCCCACCCCCCCACCCAACTCCAAACCCCCCACCCCCAAATCAGCACACACAAACCAGCACCCATACAGACCCAAACCCCCACCCCCCCAACTCAGCACACACACAAACATGCACCCATAATGACCCGAAACCCCCACCCCCCAACTCCAAACCCCCAACCCCCCAAATCAGCACACACACACAAGCACCCATACACACCCGAACCCCCCAACCCCCCAACTCCAAACCCCCCACCCCCCAAATCAGCACACACACACAAGCCCCCATACAGACCCGAACCCCCACCCCCCAAATCAGCACACACACAGACCCGAACCCCCCACCCCCCAACTCAGCACACACACAAACATGCACCCATACAGACCCGAACCCCCACCCCCCAACTCAGCACACAAAAAACATTCAAATCAAAACATTCATACACATCCGACAACCCCCCCACCCCCGCATCTCAACATACACACAAAAAACATTCAAATACAAACATTCATACACATCCGACACAGGCAAACTGGAACGCTGGAATCGTACTACGGCTGGCGTGGTCCAAGGCTGAAATGCCTTCCGGCATCAAGCCTTATGGACCACGCCAGCCGTAGTGCTGGCCCTCCATTGGTGCAGCACACACGCATTACGTGGCTCATAGGAGCGACGTGGTGCGTGTGTGTGCTGAACCAATGAGGGCCAGTGTTTTTTGTCCGTCCTGGAAGACAACAAAGCTCCCTGGTAGACAGTCCTACGACAGGCTGCCAACCGTCATAAGGGCATTCATGCAGGCAGGCAGCCAATCAGGTGCATAGTGCATTCAGGCCATTCATTTCTTTCCAGACACTCACAACAAGTTATGTGTATTTGGAAAAGTACCCAGCCATTCAACACTCGCACTGCATTCATGCCAGTTTCAGACAGGGCTGTCTCAGTCATTGTGTCAAACAGCAGATACTAGACACCCACAACACAGAATGCATATTCGTCACACACTCCATTCACCCAGGTCCCACCCACAGGCGTACCCACAACATACAGTCATTGGGAAGGCTCCAGCCAGTCTGGCCTGGACTTCACAACAACACCATATATGGAACTTCCACCCAACAGCCGGTCAGGGGGAAGGGACAGAGTCAGGGCTTCCCAGGACCTTGGGAAAACAAAGTAACAGGCAATAGAAAGCAAGTGGCCACAGGGGCCATCTTGTTTCCTATCAGGAATCAACTGATTCCAATGGCAGGGCCTGGGTATCCCAAAATATAGGATACTCAGGGCACCTGTCAAATTCAGCATGGAGCTGCCACCAGCCCATACCCTGCTCTGTGGGCCACACACAGGTGCCCAAAAACATACACGAGGGGCACAGGGTTGTACCCCCACCCATGGGTGCCATAAGGGTATCCCATGGGTCTGTTCACCAAAACCAAAAGAGATAGCTGCACTGCCAGGAGTCACACATGAACTCCTGCACGGAAAACACAACGGAACACACGACAAAAAGCAGTAAAGGACAAGGATACGGAGGCCCTGTCCCTCCGATGCATTTCCAGCATCCCAATCTCGCATCAGCTCTCTCTATTAGAGGCCAGGGTATCCTCAGAGATATGCTGAGAACATGCATGGATGTCACATTTAGAAAGCCTGAGTGGTTATTTCCTGTCTAACAGAGGTCATTGTGTAAGACTAAGGGAGCCTTCTTAGGACTATGCACCAGTCTTATGTGTGTTCTGTGAAGGCATCATGAAGTCAGACACAGACCACAGACTTAATGTTCAAACAAAGGGTGTTTATTAACTTAAATGTCAGGATGTTTGAAGGCCTAACTTGCCCTATGCTAAGGTGGGATTTCCCTACCTGAGCGAAACTAAGGAAAGTCTGAGTCAAAGAGTTCAATTTAAAAGTCTGTCTGTTTTCGAAACCCATCCTTGCCCTTACAACTGAAGCTAAACAAAGCGTAGGGATGTCAATAATGAAAATAATAGTGATCAACATAAAGTGCTGAGCCTCTTCTAGCTTTTAGCTTCTTCTTCAGCTACCCCATCCCCAAGGTTCCAAGCAACAAAGGTCAAAAGCAAAAGGGCTTGAGGCTTCGTTCTCAAGACAAGATTCACAATTCCTTGAGTCTCAGGGTGCCCTTCCCCAAGTATTTAGTTTACACAATGTTTTTGGTTCTCACAGTTCTGGGATCATTGGTCTAGTTGACAGACCGCATGGTCCACCCATCACAGGTTGCGCAACCAGGATTGCTGGGCTTCTCAGCCTACACAGGTCTTCCAGACTTGTAGCTGTGTACAGAGTTGTGCTCTTGTAGTTTATCTTGGTTGGGCTCTTGGCTTATGTGCAATATTCACATTCCTTTGGCTTCTCTTGTCACACACCTTTTGACAGTCTTTGGTCTTGCCACACTGCAATTATCTGTAAGGTTCACTGTATCGTAGTCTTGCTTATGTCCCACCTTCCTATAACACTTGTTCACACTTGTGCTCTTTCCTGTGCGCTGTTTTCCCATGGGCCCTTTCTCTTTGGCTGTCCTTTTCGTGGCTCATAAAAAGTGTTATTCAGTTTTACAATCAATAAGTGAAATTGCAAGGTTTCAATCAGTTTGATATTCGATGTGCATTCATTATTCTTGGTTTAAAGTTTTCTTCACTTTGAGGTTTAAATATGCTCTCAATATGTTTTTCAGTTCAATATTCAAAAGGTATGCATTGTTTAAAATTTTCCTTAAATTTGATATTCAACATGCACTCGGTATGGTTTAATTTCAAGTTGTTATTCAGTTCGTTATTCAATAAGTGTTAATTGTGCTTATTTTCAAGTTTCCGTGCAGTTTGATAATTGGAATGCATTCATTACCCACGTGCAGCCCGCTTTGGAGTGCCCCAGTTCTCAAGTGCCTCTCCCCGACACTCAGCCGGTACTTGTCTTCATTCCCGAACGCTCCCGCTGCTTCCTTCGTCTTTGCAGGTTGGCGGAGCAGCTCGCCTACTAGGGCTCGTCTCTCGCACGCTGGTAGATCTGCTGCCTTGATGGAGATGCAGACGGAGTCTCCTTCCTTATGCACAGTTCCATAACACAGAGACTCCCTCATTGGGCTGCTGGCCAGCGTCCTGGCTCCTCCACAGGTCCGACCACGGCTGCTTCCTCCTGTAAAGGGTTTCCTGCTGGTCTCCTTTCCAGAGGCTTCCATGTTTCGCTCTGTAACATTCTCTGGCTCTCATTTTATAACCTGTAACCCTCCAACAGGTTGCAGGTGTGGACCCTTCATTAGGTTTGCCTTACTATGATGAAGGTGACATGCCTGACCATATTCTGCAGGCATCTTCCTCGTTCCAGTAAAAGAGTGGTAAAATATAGATGTAGTGTCCATTACTCTTATTCTTCTCTTCCTCGTCACAGTACTTTCAACTGTAAAATGTGGAGAAATTAAGGTAGAAGTTTTGCAATACTTCATAAAGGTCAGGGGAGGGTTAGATTGGGCATCAATAGGGAAAGGGGGATACCATGTCTTGCCTGTGGGCGCCCCACTCCCAATCTCTGAGGACCCTCCAGCCAGGTGATCCTCCCTTGCTTCTCCACCCTCAGGGTTGGGATCCAAGAGTGATGGCCTTTCCCTGGCCTCCTGAGCAAAGGATCGACGGGGAGTAGGAGTGAGGATACCCTCAGGTTTCTCACAGTTCCCTTAGGATTCTGTCTTTTCTCTCATGTTATTACTCTTTAAATGGAGACAATGGGAAACATCAGAGGGATTGCCGGTGTCTACATACCAAATCTGCAAATGAAAGACAATTATATTTAAAAGCATCATTTTATCAAAAAAATGTAATCTCAAATCAGTCTTAGGCCAAGATGGCACTACACATTTGCCATTAAGCACGCAAAACAATTAATGTTTCTTCTCATGCCTAACTTTAGTCTACTTCCAAGACTACTGTGCATAGAGCAATCCTTTACACATGATACCATTACTGTAAGGGCAATTATCTGCTAAGGAAAATACCCTGATGTGTATGATGGACTAAATCTCTAGGCTTCCCGCAAAATAGCAAATGTCTCATTGCAACATAAGGCTACATTTGCAATACTGTCCTCCAGTCGTGTTAGCTCACTTCGGTATTCTCAAAATCAGTGCCCATGTGACAGTTCCATTGGTCCCAATGGCCCTCTTCAGTCATAACCATTGAGAACAATCTTCATGTGATTCTTCCCTCAAATGTTACAATTTAATCACAAATTGTTTAAAAACGGTTTGCTTATATATTAAAAACCTAAATCTAGATCTGCTCTCTAACCTTGATTCCAGCATTTCTTCTGTCCTCACCCTCCTTTTTTCCTCTGCTTTCGACACGGTCAACAATGCCATCCTGATCAATCGATTCCGTGAGAATGTGGGCATCATGGATCAGAACCTGGAGCGACTGACCTCCTTCCGCTTGGACCACTCCCAACCCCCTCCCAGGTTCAACCTGGTCCCAATCTCTCTGCCACCTCTCTCTACCTGTGGCATTCCACAGGGCTCCAAACTCTCACCCTGGTTTTTCACCCTCTACTTGGCCCCTTTGGCCCACCTAATTTCTACCTTCCCCTCTAACTTTCAGTGTTATGCAGAGGAATTATCTTTTCTTCAGGCTCCCCTCAGCCTCCTGTCCTCTCTCGCTCATTCCTGACTGTCTATCCATGATTCAGGATTGGTGTGCCTACAACGATCTCTGCCTTAATGGCAGTAAGATGGAGATCCTTCTCATTGGGACCCTGGCACCAGCTTTCCCTCTCTCACACTGGCCGTCCACCTTGGGCCCTCTTCCTTCACCTTCCTGCGACTATGCCACTCTGTCTTTCTCTTCTCACATCTCGGATGTCACCAAGAAGTTCCAATACCAGCTGTTCCTCCTCAAAGGGACTCTTAGCTTTCTCACTTTCCACCAGAAGCTCCTTGTCTGCAGAGCCCTGATTCTCTCGAGGCTGGACTACTGCAACAGCCTCTTTCTCATTCTGGCTTCCTCTCCTCTCCATCATTTGTAACTAATCCAGAACAGGACTGCAAGACTTATCCTTGGCCTCAAGCCCAGGGATCATATCTATCCAGCCCTGAAATCTCTCCACTGGCTCCCAGTGGCTGGAGGAACAAGTTCAAGACCCTTTGCATTGTCCACAAGGCTTTCTGGGGCCGGGACCCGCACTTCATCCAACGCTCTCTTCCAAAATACCTTCCGTCTCGAGCCCTTCGCTCAGCTGCCTCCAACTCTTTAAGGGTTAGACGCTTCTCCAGGCAGAGAGTGGGTGGTAGATCTCTCTCCTCTGCTGGTACTTCCCTCTGGAATGCCCTCCCTGCCCCTTTAAACTTGAGCCAGACCATCTGAAGTTTCAGAAGCAGCTCAAAACCTTCCTTTTCTCCTCTGCTTTCTCTCTCTCCCTCTGCTGCTGACCTATCTGTCTGCTGTACCATCCGGTTGCTTACCATCAGAGTCTCTCTGAGTCCAGGCTCTTTCTTGATCGGTCACCCTTGCACTGTCTCCCTGCCTACAATGCACTTAGGGTCTGTAACTGTTACCCTTGTTCTCCTTGCACTACTCATAGCTTTGCTGCCCTGGCTGCACTTACTCAGAGCATTGCAGCCCTGTTTTCCCCTCCCCTCTCCCTTGCACTTCCCCCCTCCATTTCCTCTTGCACCACTCATTCTCGCAATAACACAAGGCCTAGTGAGATTGTGTGTCTTGTTTTCCCTTTATCTTCCCTCCCTTGTCTTGTCGCGCATAGAGACACTTGTGTACAGGTGGCTTATAAATGGCTTTTATCATATCATTTTATCACAGATGCCCAGAAAAAAATACAATGCCGCAGTAAGAAATGGCTAGACTGGCAGCACCCAAATGCCAATCTAGCCAGGTAATTACATTTAGCAGGACTGCTTTATCAGAAATTCCCAGTTAAAAGAAATTCATACCAAACTGTGGAATGACTAGACTAGCTGCACCAAAATGCCTCCCGAGCCACTAATATTACATATCATGCCTGCGTAGTCTGGACATGGGCAACCATTATGATTTATCGCACAATCCCGCCCCCCCACACATCCCCTCTCCCTCCCACCCCAACCTCCAAAAACAGCCCCATGGCCAAGAATTACCTCCACGTCCCTCTTCCTTGTCCCAGTGCTTATGTAAGAGGCTCCTTGCCTCATAGGTAAGTACTGGGATGAGGAGGAGTGGGACTAGGATAATAAAGATTACAGGTAGCTAAGTCAGGCATTACCTCCATGTAGCTCTGCCGGGAAGTTAGGCGCCAGTAATTTCGTTAATCCCCATTTCCGTGGATTATCATAGGACTCCATGGGATTGGGGACACGGAAGCACCGGCACCAATGTTAACGGTGCGGGTGCTTCCATGATGGGTCTGCCTACCATGGCTGCTGTGCCCGGCAGGGTCAGACCTGTCGGGCACTGCAGCCCCAGCAAGTAGACCTGTAATATGCCCGTCCAGGAACAACGGTGCCAGTAAAATTACCAGCACTGTTGCTTCCGGCCGGCATGGTCAGAATAAGCCACATTGTTTCTTTTTGAAGTCACTCTAACTTCATTAAGAAATTATTCAGTTAAGGAGCGAATCATAACGGAAATAATTTCTATATGAAGGCAGAGTGACTTCAAAAATAAACTGTTTATTTTTGAAGTCACAGGGCTCCCTCCCACCCCGTGACATGGAGGCCTCCAGCCTAGGGTCTTCCATGTCATGGGTTGGGGGGAGCCCTCAGACTTCAAAAAGAAAGTTTCTTTTTGTAGTCAATGTGCCTTCATAAAGAAATGATTTCTGTTACAGAAATAATGTCTTTATTAATGCAGAGTGAATTCAAAACAAAACTTTTTTTTTGTTGAGAAAAACATTTTTTGTTTCTTCTATTCAAGTGGGGCCCCCTCTCAGGTCATGTGCTGGCAGGGCCCCCGCACCACGGGGGCTGTGGGGGCCTCTGTTATGCCACTGGATGAAGGGCAGCTTCCACCCTGGTACCTTATCTGAAGTGGGTGCTTAACTCGCTGAGCTATCCTCCCAAATAATGTAATCACTCTCCCAGCAAACCACACATGCCGAAATGACTACTGCTCTTCAGGAGTATAGGGTTGTGTCATGGCTAAACTGCCTACTCAGTTCAAGGCTACTAAAAAAAATAGTGGTGCCAACCAAAAAGGTAAAGCAGACCAAGTCCGACAGCTATATCTTCTTTGCATTTTGTGATAATGTGGCCCGGGGGCAGCCTATACTCTCAGGAGGTGTGTGAAGTGATAACAGTAGAAATCCATTTTACAAGATGTGGGTGGACACCGCTAGTGATTAACTCACTTTAAATCAATACACTCAATTACTCAAAACCAATTAAGGAGTGCTACTCCCTGCTAGATTAACAGTAGCAACGCACGCAGCAATAGTACAAAGACTCCAAAATAAAAGAATGTCTCATCAAGGTTTTATAAACATTTAGACTTGTAATTAAACAATAAAATACAAATAACTAACTGTAAATCACAAGCAAACCCCACCCCTGTAAGAGAACACAAAAAATGCAGCATTGGTATATAATAGCTCTCTGTATACTTTAGCAACGGCGATCAGGGAGGCAATTGCAGCAATGTCACTGTTCAAAGGATAGGTCTTTCAGCAGCATGATTGAAAAGGGCAAATAAGTCTCTGTGCTCCCAAATGTCAGGGTGACAGTGCCTCTTGGCAGTACCTGAGGCTCGGTTTTATGAGCTTCGACTGCATCAAAGTTGCCTTGTCAGGGCTTTCCTTGCGATTGAACCGGGTTCGAGGTGTGCTGAGTTCTATTGGCTTTGAGATGGGTCTCTGTGTGGTTTAAGTCAGCATTTGCAACAATACATTTTGAAGGTTACAAAAGGTTCAGATCGGTGGTGAAATCAGTTTGATATGATGTTACCACTGAGTTACGTCGGCACGTGACACAATAGCTTCCAGTGATCCGCATCAGGTCAAGGAGAGTTCCTGCTGGTTCAACGCGGTGCTCGAAGATACAGCAAGTCAAAGGAAACCGCAATGGTTAGTTGGTGTACGAGTTGAGGTGGCAATGTGTGCTATTGGTGTGAAGCAGTCACAAACCAGTTCAAAGATGCAGTCAAGCAGTTTGAAGTTGTGAAGTTCCAAAAGCAGCTACGCATGTCGTGTGTTGCTCCTAAGGGCGCTGAACATGTTCAAATGCGGTTTGAATTTGTGCAAAGAGGAGTCCATCTGCTCTTGGTCTTTCTGCTGGTTCGGAGTCCCAATTCAGGTGCACCAGGACAAGGTGGGTCCTTCTTGCTCTGCTTTACCAGGCCAGGAGGTTTGGCTGGCACCTACAGGGGCCCATTCACCTCCAGTGAGGAGCATGGTCCCAGTCCAGCTGGCAGAGTGGGGAGACTTAGCAGCTTTTAACCCCCATTGTTACATGGGGATGGTTAGAGGACAGAGCTCTCCCCTGTTTTGAATACCTTCTATCTTCACCTGACTGTTGGCGGATTTTGGAATAGACTCTACAGCCAAGAGAGGTAAAATGTATTCTTCTTGTCGTCTTGAAAGTCCAAAATGAATCATGGAAGAAGTGGGATTCTCCTTCCTTATTAAGGAAAGTGTTCACTTAGGATAGGACAAAGGCAAGCCTATTGTAAGGGTCCAATACCTATTGCTGTACCAAATGTAATAATACAAATAATAATAATAAACATTATTATTATTTATAATAATATTTATATTGAACACGGACGTAGGTTCAGGAAGCAATATAGTGATTTACAATCATAGGGGGAAGAACAAGGTTAGGAGGCAGAGAAACAAGGGAGTTTGGATCTAACAACAGGGTAGTGAGGACCTTTGTAGCAATGGATCTACAAGTAACCAGGGAAGTAAACAGTGGGGATCAGATCACCCAGTCTCATGTATAGTTGGGAGTGTACGGTGTGTGGACCTAGGTGTTAGAGGAATTTCATGAGCTTCTTTCTGAACTGTATAAGTGAGAGGCCCGTCAGACCCTGCTGTATTACATCATGCCCAGAGTAACTTGTCCTGCAGTACATGTGGGGACCAGAAGAGAGAGAGCACTAAAAGGAAACCAAGATGGTGATACCCCACTCATCAACACCTTTCCCTCTTTGGCTACTCTAACTCTGCCCCTTTCCTATGCCAGCTGACTTCAAAGGCTTTCTGTAGTGCAGCGCCATGTTGTGAGGGTGGCCTTTGTTATGTTATTGCCTTTGAAGCAGGGTTCCCTTCAGATTTCTTGGTAGGAGCTCCTGTGACCTGAGCAGAGGTATTACCCTTCCTCTCTGGGAATCAAAGGAGTACAGCATCCGGGCTATTTTCTAACTGGTATGAAAACAAAATGGTGTGGCTTTAATAATTATGTGCTCGTATGAGTCACCACACTATAACCAAGTATGACTGATGATGCAACAGTTATTCCATTTTAGATCCGAGGTTCAGAAGGTGAACTGCTACTTCTATCCACGCTGACTTTGGGACACAGCAGATCTCAGGAATGAACATGTGCTGTTTGAACTTGCCCTGTGCCACTGGAGTGTAGGGGATTCAGATGTCAGGGAACTGGTTCAGCAAAAGAACATGGATGCACTATGCTTTTGACATGGGGTTTACTGAAAGGAGTGTCTGATTAGCAGACACCTCTTCCAAAAGGGGAATTTCCCACACCATTTTTCTTTCATAACAATTACAGTGCTTTGACACACTCACCGATGGCAATCTATCACAACACATGACTCCTTAGACTTAAATCTCATCCTGATCTCGGCAAACTGACCTCACCCTCTCAAAAATGGTTGACTTTGTTGAAATAAATTAGATCATCTTCACAAACATCCTTTAACCACCTTGCAATGTCAGCAGGTTTTGATTTATTTATCTGTGATTAAATGAATTCCCCCTGCAGGAGTACAGTTATGAGTTGTGGTTAAACTGCCTACTCAACCACGGATGTATGCATTATACATATACTACTTTATCTACCATTTTCTGTGAATTAATTCAGTGAAATCTCATTAGGTGAAATGGTATTCAGTGAAATCTACGGTAACGCTCAGCCCCACACTACTATTAAACCAGCAGTGATCCCAATCATCAGGGTGAAACAGGCACACCTCGAAAGATATACCTCCTTCATCTTATGTGGTAGTGAAGGCTCAGGGCAGGCTATACATTTAGAAGAGTTGTGAGCTGATAACCGTGGCAACACAAACAACGTAAGTACACTGGTTTGAAAATGAAAGAATGTCCAATCAAGTTTCTATAAAATTAGTGACATTTAATTAAAAATAAAAATGTAATCAATGAATCCCCAACACACTAGAAAAATGCAACCCTGTAAAAGAAAACACAGAGCGTGCAGACTTTGAGAACGGGCAACCTAGGTACATGGGACAGGAGGATAGCTCAGGGGCAATGTGTTAGTCTTTGAAGCAAAGCAATGCTGAGCAACACAAGTTTAAATCCGGGTTCCATGCTTAGTGACTGCCCTCTGGCATTTATCACGCAATAAAAGATGAATTAATTAATGTGCAAGGGTGTCCAGGTAAACAGCTTGGGCAACAAGGTCATGGGTCTTGGAAGTAAACATGTAGAAAAGACAGGGATTAAAAGTCAGAATTATCCCAAAGTGGACCAAGAGGACAAAGCTTCTTTGCCATGCCGCTTTATTGTGTTTTGGGGGAGGGTGTCAACGGCAATATTCTATTTTATTGATAAGGTTTAAAGCAGCAGAGTGCTGTACAGAGTGTGGGTAGCCAGCATTCTAGCTGTCATCTTTTAACAGAAGTGCAGTACTGTGTGCTCTGTGCATCCAATGGAATTAGTTCTTGGTCAGGTGTTGTTGAAAGAGCCATGTTTCGAGAGATTCGCGTAATTGGAAAATTGTGGGGGCCTTCCGAGCCGATACCAGGATCAATTTCCAGGGGGTCAGTACATGACAAGAGGATTCTTTGTGGGTCCTCTTTATGGACGAGGTGTGATTAAAGCCGGTTGGCTGATTTGCTGTGAAAGGAGCGTGTGTCACTATATAGGTGGAGCTTAGTCGCCCAAGTACACTAGTGTGCTACTTTAACTGCTTTATAGATGATACATGCAGTCTTGTGCAGTATGATGGTTTGGAGTGGAAGACAGTGCAGTTCGCATAGGATGGGGTAATTCAGTCAAATTTCTGTGCTGCTGTAATACAACCTGCTGCTGCGTGGCAGACTGCTTTTAGAGGAGCCAAGTGAACAGCTGGGAGTCCTGTCAGGGGAGCATTTCCCACATTGATGTGCGAGACCACAAGGGCCTGCACTACAGTCCGGACGTCCTGCGGCGGGTTGAAAGGTTTGATATTTCGAAGGTTAGAGATTCTGAGCCAGGCTATTTGGGCCTTCTTGGCTATGTGATTCTGGAAGGACAGGCTGCTGTCAATGGTGACGCATAAGGATGCTGCTGAATATGAGAGTTGTGGATCAAATGCTTCTGATGTCCTGCGTCCTATTTACTCTCATGTACAACTGAGTATCGTCCGTGTATTGGTGGATGGCTATATTGGGATCTTTGAGGAGAGTGCCCAAAGGCTCCATGTAAATGTGAAAAAGGATTGGTGAAAGGATGGATACTTGGGGTACTACACAGGAGACCTGGAGTCCATTAGAACACAACAAGTTCATTTGAACAGCCTGGTGTCTGCTGGAGAGGTAGGAGGTAGACCAATTCAGGACAGTGCAAGTGAATCCCATCTTGTCAGCAAGGAGGGAGAGAAGGATGCGGTGGTTGGCTGTGTTCAATACATACGAGAGGTAAAGAAGGAGGAGGAGGCATGAGTCACCCTTATCTATGATTTGGAGGACATCATCCACCATCTGGATGTTGGCTGTCTCGATGCTACGCTTGGGGTGGAACCCTGACTGATAGTTATTTTGCAGATGCAATTGTTCGATTCTGGTGAGTAGTTGTGTAGTGACTACTTTTTCCAAGAATTTGCCAATAAGTGGGAGTATCGTAATGGGCCAGAAGTGGGCTAGGTCATCTGGAGCTACGGATGGATTTTTCAAAAGAGGTGATATGAGACAAGATTTGAGGGTATCCGGGAATGATCCGTCTGCAAGGGAGGCATTGATGATGCTGAGGAGCGCACTGAGCGGCAGGCCCGTCAATTGTTTAATGATGGAGGCCGGAATTATATCATCCGACTAAGAAGTAGGTTTGAAGGAGGAAATCATTTTTAGGAGATCTGAGGAAAAGGGAGGAGTGAATTCAGTCCAGAGGGGCAGTGTGCATGCTGGGGAGCAGGGGATGCTAATACTGTGAGAGGTTGATTCGATAGTCTCTCAGATTTTGTATATTTTTTCACTATGTGTTAGCAAGTACCTCAGTGTTGGGTGAAGGTTTGGTACAATGCTTCATTACTTCAAAGAGGGCTTTGCTAATGTTGGAGGCTGCCGTAATGGTGGTGGAGTGGTATGCAGCTTTGGCCTTGGTAATCAGGACCCTACAGTTTGCAGCATCAAGCCTGGCTTCTTGATGCTGAACCAGGAGTCTGGGAGCTTTTGAATCCGGACCACTGTCAATTCAGGGAGTGACAATGCCAGGTCCAATGATGCAGTGCTGTACAAAAGCACTAATGGCTTACAGGTCAAAAACACTGGGGAAGGGAGATAGATTTAGAAGCTGAGACATCTGTAGCAAGAGGGCTTAGCTGGTACAACATGGATTCAGGGCACTGCAGTAACATTGGCTGCGAGCTTGAAGAAGCTGGTGACCAGGCAGACGTGTCTAATTGGGGATGCTAGAAGATTCAGTGTGTTTCAGATGGAAAGACAGATGAGGAAGTTTGGAGTTAGCATTGAGCAAACTCAGAGATGCAGATGCTGTCGAACATCGGGTCAATGATGACTTTAGTGGTTCCCATGTTGAACCTTGAAAGGTGTTGAAGATGCAAAAGCCAGTGTTGAGGCAGTTCGGAGATGTAGGAAGAGAAAGGGGTCACCTATTGGTTCTGCGGTTTCTGGGAGTCCCAATACAGGGGCTCCAGGAGAAGGTAATCCTTCGGTTCTGCACTCCCACACCAGGGAGTTGGCTGGCAACAAGGTCCTGGTTCCAGGACAGCCAGCAATAGCAGTGATCATAACTGTTCCCTGGGGACGTCTAATGGACAGGATCCCCATTGTTGTACCAAGTGCCCTTTGTGTTATGTCCTTACACCAAAAGTACCTTGGCTGCAGGAAATGGAGAGGACAGGAAAAAGGAAGGGGGCTCTAACAGAAACTAAGATGGTTAGAACCTTTTACGGGCCTACCACGCTTCCCTTGCAACTTTAACTCTGCCCTCTTTCCATGCCTCCTGACTTCAAAGGTACTCCAGTGTTCAATACCCTGGTGTCAAAGTGGATTTGTTATGTCAGTGCTGCCTTTGAATCACTGGTCTCCAGGACATCGCTTGGGGTAAGTGCTTATGCCCTGGGAGAAGATCGTATCAGTCCTGCAGGAAAATCAAAGAGCCAGCATCCTGGCTATTGCCCCACATAGCAGCTGTGGAGACAGTCAGGCCAGACGTCAATATATATATCAGTCCTGTCATAGTTGGGCCGTGCTCACTACTGTGATATCACAATGCTGTGGATGTGGCTGTGTGATTGTGTGCTCTTTGCAGTCACCATGACACTACTAATGATTACATTTACAGATTTATGTGCCAACAGACTGGCTAAGGTATGCAATTATATTTTATATCAGAGGTGGAGAAGATAAAAAAATCCACCTCTGCCAAAAGGAACGTGGTGTTCCAAAAGCAGTCAGGAATGCATTGCGACCTTTGAACTGCCTCTGTGCCACTGCAGAGCTGGGGCTGAGAGTGCATGTAGACTATCCCAGAAAAGGCTTATGATTGCACTTTAAATTCAGCAGGGGGTGTTTATGAAAGATGGGGTTCTGATTAGAGGACCTCCCTTTCAGAAACAGAATCATGTGCATCCTTTTGGATCTAAAAACATCAAAAATGCTTGGGCTATTCCACCCTCACCAGATGGCCAGATGGAAGTCTGTCACAGCATTATGTTCAGATAAGAGGCACTATCATATGTTATGTTGTGTCATGTTATGCTTAGTTCAAGATTTGACATGTCATGTTATGTCCTCCTTATTTCAAGCATGATCCCCTCATTGGATTTATCTTCATCTTCCCTCCAATCCACATGTTGCTAAAAACGTAAGTGGGTTCAATCACTCTCCTAGCAAAACACATGACACTGTAGACTTTGATGGGATCCAACAAACAGACATCACCCTTCATAATCGGAATGAACACTCATAGCGGCCGATGCACTTACCTCTGACTTGCACCTTGGGAACGGCCTTTTCAATTCACAGTGACGTTAGTATGAGTTTCGCTGACTTACTCCACTTACTTTGGACTTATACCTGGAGAGGCCTATCCAAGAGGGCATTGTGAATCATACAGCCCTCTCCAGGTTTAAGCCAAGGATAAGTTACTTGACTTCTTCCTGAACCAGCCCCATTGACTTTAGATGGACGCCAAGACGCGTGATTTCCCCTCCTTACTGTGTCAACTATTTTAGACAAATGTCCTATAAGCCCAGAGGTTTGCTGAGCAGTGCTGTGGGAGGGGAAGGGGGGCCTCCTTCCCTCTGCTGGCTAAGTCCACTGTCCTGGCCAGGTTAGCCTCTTTCACAATGCTACACGTTGCACGATGTAAAGCCTTCCACAAACAATTTGAAACTAGAAGCAACATATGTTTTCTTTGATCCCCAGTTAACGGTTGCCTTTTCGCCAGACAATTGGTAAAGGCGCGCTAGTGAACATTGACAGAATGTTTTAGTAAATAAATTATGCAAATCAGGTAAATGTGTTGATAGGGAACAACGACAGCAACGCCTCGATGACACAGATCTGACAACAATTCGGGTGCTGGTGTTAATCCGCGGACCACAAGGTTGGCAGTCTCCAGGAAGTACCAAGGCGCTTTATTTTTGCTTTAAGGGAACATTCTTTTGTTCTCGTATTCAGAATATATTGTGTCTGTAAAAGGTTTATGGCTTTTAGTGCTTGCATAATCTTCAGACCCCAATAAAGATTGCTATCAGCGCGCTGTTAAAACATCTGGGGATAAATATGGAAGAACACAAACACATGTGGGCCGCGAGTACAATCGCCCTCTGTACACAAACACACATGAATGGATCTGCCATCCAATAGGCGTGCAAGGGCCACAGACACTAGGCTGGACAGGGGGGACCTCACTCCCTGTTACAAGGAACCCAAAGGCCGTAGCTTTTTGGGACAAACCTTTTTGTTTTCATTTTACCAATGGCAAATCATAAAATGGGCTTAAAAACACACCCACTTTTAAATCGCTTGTTTCCCAAAAATCAGTTAAAGGAGTGATTTCTTTGGATTTCCGGAAAGAAAACCACTTCTCTTTTTAGCAAATTAATTATTTTTTATAAACATTCATTTTGATCAAGCAGTGACCCTTTAAAAAAAACGTTTTAATTTCCTCTGACGAGACACTTGCCATTTTAACGAGTTATTCGGTTTTTAACGTTTAAAAAAATAAATAAATGGCATGCATTTGTCAAGAACCAATCTGTGTTTGTAGGAAATAGTTTCTTAGTTAAGTATCATTTCAGGTGACTTGGAGATTATTTGGAACTCACCAGGGCAGCATATGTGTTGCCCAAACCTGCTCAATGTGCTTGTTGGCAGTTAGGAACACTACTTCTGCAGAATTGCGCCCAGAGAATGTATTTATTTATTTACTTATTTGTAGTTGGGATTTCCACTGTGGTACACACCACTTAGTAGCCGTCTCAGAGCCCAGGAAAAGGTGGAGGAAGGCAAGAGGCAGCGGAACCCAGGAGGGGGGTATTCGGGAATCGCTTTGTGGGATGTTATGATCTTCCGGCATGGGGTGTCCCCACGTGTCTCTCAGATATGTGAAAAGATGCCCACGCCTTAGTGTGGGTGGAGTCCACTGAGAGCCAGCACCCGTGCAGGTCTGTACAGCCAGGTGTTTTGATGAGATACGTTGTGGTGGGCCGTGGCTACAGCGATGTTGTTTGATGACAGTGCCCCAAGGGTCAGCACTGGGGGCAGTGTGGAGACGGTATACCAAAGCTTCTACTGCATTAAGAATGAGTACTAAAAAGGGGTAGACTAGTGATAGTGTAATATGGCATCTTAGAAGCATGTCTGTTGGAAGCACTTATTTATAACAGTATATTTTATAGCTTTCCTGCAAGGAAGTCTGGACCAACAACCACAAACGTGTCAAGCGAAGGTGTGCGCCAGATTCTATTTCTCACATATTTTCACAGGACACTCCCGAGGTTCCAAACCAGCTCCTTTGCACCCCTTAAAAACACCCCTATTCCGCTTTCCTTCTCTTGCAGGTCCCCATTGTCTCCCACATTTCCCCAGCACCCCATGAAAATAACTAAAATGTGTATTTCTAGGTCCATAGCTGAATCACTGGAAATGAAAACAGTTTATCATGCCCCACTGTCTTCCAGGGGCCTGCCAGGCCCCAGTAGGGAGTGGGTATTCTATAGGACGCTTTGTGGGACGACGCCAGCCGGCTCGCCATTGCAGGTCTTACTTTCTATCCCTCAGTGACCTCAAACTTTACCAAACGAATCTTCAGAAATATTCTAAATGTTTCGCAGGAACAAAAAAAAAGAAAATTCGGATGATTCAAGGAATCACTGAAAATGTTCGCCCGGTACCAAGGAGCAGAATTCTTTATGCAGAAACATTATCATTGCAGAAGCTTCTG
Source organism: Ambystoma mexicanum (assembly GCF_040938575.1). Lineage (NCBI taxonomy): Eukaryota > Metazoa > Chordata > Amphibia > Caudata > Ambystomatidae > Ambystoma > Ambystoma mexicanum. The sequence continues at coordinate 484,169,113 of NC_090925.1, forward strand.
GAAAGGAAGGTGCTGCACTCAGAAGACAAGCGTCTGTGCATTCTGGTTAAGACCAGACTACGAAGACCCGAATATGATTTGAACATGTGACTGTGATGAAACACTGTGTTATCTCCATTGTGTTTTGGATTATCCCACCTGTGCTTACATCACAAAGAAGACTGATTGCTATCTGTGTGTCCACTTGAGCTTCAAGACAGGTGAAAGACAAATAGCTCTTACTCATTGATGCTTTATGACCAGCCCTCCCCCATTCTCAATCACGGGTCTCTCTTTATTGTTTTTTCTCTCTCTTTATGTTTGTATGTTCTATGTGATTGCTCCCTTTGGAAATGACATTGTTTGAATTGTACATTGCATGGATTCATTTTCCACACGTACAAATGTTTCATTACTTTGTTGTATATACACATGTGCTCTGGTATGCGACAATGGGCCTTTGTACAACCGCCCTTTTCTGCATCTGGTTTGTGCTTTTTGTATTATGTCAATGCATTGATATATTTGGTTAATCCATTTTATGTGACGTAACAATTCAGCCTCAGAAGAAGAGCAGTGGCTCGAAACACGTGTTAGGGTGATCTTTAGTTCAATATGTATTGATATGTACACAGAGTAATTGCATCTCTTTACGAAGCTTCCCGCATTCTCCCCCATAGTGCAGCTCTGCGTCATCAATGGAGCCAGGTAAATAGGAGTGCAGTTGGGTTTATTTACACTGTGCAACCATACAGAACTTAACACCATTTTTGGCACACCATGCTATAATTAAAGAAAGCAGGGGCATTTCCGCTCTCTCTGATGCCGATCAGTGCTTAAGCTTGGGTCAGTCTGTATATAATGCCTAGGCTGTGACCATGAGCAGTCCCAGGTACCGTAAAGGCATACCCAAAGCCTTAACACTGTGCCGCTGAGTTGAATTAGGTAAACTGGATGGCACTCGTCACGTCGCACTATTCACCAGGCTGATTGCCCAACTACTACTTGAAAACAAACAACTCTTGTGTGTTTAGAAAAGATAATTTTATGTGTCAATGTGCCCAAAAGTGTGACACGTGTTTCGGCCTTAAAAAGGTCTTTATCAAAACAGTCACTCATGTGCAACATGTTAAACATGTTCAATGCGAGCTGCTTATGAGCTGCATATAGGCTCACGTACCCAAAACCTGAGCTTAAATGAGTGTGTCCCCCTGTCGGCGCAGGTTCACAATGCCTGATGGCATGCCACGGTCCGTTTGCTACAATTGCTCCTGCAGATCTCAGACATGGCATTCAAACTGCATCCATCAGCCACTGAAACATTTGTCTTTATTCTCTGAGGAACCTGCCAGTAGCCTTTTGGATGCGGATGTGGCTTTTTTAACAGACCTACCTGGGCATGGGATAAGCATCACAATTTGATAGCTCATTGACTTTCGTGAAGTAAACACAACATTGTCAGCTTCCATTGGCTTTTCACCAATATGATCAAAGAGTGCCATTTGTTTTATTTATTTTTTGTATTTGTAGAGCGCGCTACAGCCCAAAGGCATCGAGGCGCTTTTACATGAAGTTGTACGTAAGCTTGATTCAGAGTTACAATGAGTACGGTAAGGTGTAGGGTTTCTTGGTTACAGATACATCATAAGGACGGTGACAGTAATGATACAACAGTGGGAAGCAGGCTTCAAATTGGCATATAATACATTTTTAGCATACAATACATTTTTGGGAGAGATCCGTGCTCAATGGTGCTGACATCAGGCCACAATACGGTGGGATGTGTGAGTGGGAGCAGGTACAGAGTCATACAGTTAGACAAGTAGCCTTGTTTTAATGGCTTTGCGGAAGGCTAGATGGGAGTCAAACATCCTGAGGTATGTGGGAAGAGCATTTCAGTGTGAGGCGGCCATGGGGCATTTCAGTGTGAGGCGGCCATGGGGGGGTAGCTGGTGCCGCCTGCACACACTCTCTGGGTCTTGGGAGTGGATATCAAGTTGGTGTAATCCATTCTTATGGGCCTGGAGGAGGTGTGCTTTGCAATTCTTAGGGCTAGGTAAGGGGGTGCTAAATCGTGGAGGCATTTATGCGTGAGGGAGACAGTTTTGAAGACAATCCTCTCTTTGACGGAAAGCCAGTGGACCTGCCCTCTCACCTCAGAGATGTGGTCCTTCTTGGAAATCCTGGTAGCGGCCCTGAGAGCATTATTTTGGACTAACTGGAGTTTGGCAATGTTTTTGCTGGAAGTCCGTACAAGGAGGGCATTACAGTAGTCCAGTCTTGATACGATTATTGCCCTAGCAATGGTAAGGCTGTTAGGTAGGGACAGGAAGGTTCTGTCTGCATTAAGTAATTTGGAGAAGTAGTCCAAGGAGGAGAAAATGGCATTCACTGGTCTAGTCATAGTCAAGTCGGAGTCAAGGTAGACGCCCATGGTCTTGACTGTTTGAGACACTGCAATAGGTATATTATCAATGGTAAAGGAGCTGTGTTGATTATCCAAATTACCCAAAGTGGCAGGCGATCCGATCAACAGATGTTCGTTTTTCTCAAAGTTAAGGCATAACCAATTTTCTGCCATCCAGGATTGGATCTTGAAATAGATGGAGTTGAGGGTGTTCCTGTCGGCCTCATAGTCACCCAAAAGGGGGATGGGCACCTGTGTGTCATCTGCATAGTTGGTGTATGAGATGCCCAGGGCATCCAGAATGTTGAACAGGGGCCTTGTGAACAGGTTATAGAGGGTGGGTGCAATGCACGAGCCCCAAGGAACTCTGCATTTGATGTGACTAGGAGTGGCATTGACTGTAGGAATTACTTTACTGTATGTAGGTGCAACACTTTTTTTTAGCTCTTTCCCTCATGATCTGTCTGCAGGCCTTTGGTAACCTACAAAGCCTAAAACAAACTAGTTTGTTTTGGGGATCTATGAATATGGTGAAATCCAATGGGACCCTTTCCTGGCTTCTTGGACAAAAAGTCTAAAAAGAGGTGTAAGAAATCTCTGAGATCTTGCTTCTGGTGAGCAAGTAAGTATTGGGGTGTCAAACAATAGGTTAGGTCAAGAGTGGTGCTTATGGTGTTTGTCACCTGCATGAAAGTTGGGTTAGTAGTCTTTGTCAGAATACTTATGGTTGAGTGACAACTCTTTTCAGGTCAATTTATAATCTGACCCAAAACCAGGTCCATACAATTATTTAAATTGGTTTCTTCATTGGACTATACTAACCTCGGTTTAATAATTCCTACAATACGTTCCAAAGCACAAAGCACAATCTGGGACAAGAAACAAACAATTTTGGTTAGAACCATTTGTTTTAAAAAAAAAAATTACATTAATTAAATTGCAGGTGCATTCTGCCTCACAATAGCAAGGAAGTCCCATAAAACATTATATTAAACACAGGCTGTAGACATCAATAAACAATGAAACACAGAAATGACACCACTTATTCAAACCAGACAGCCAGACACAAGTTATTATACATGAATAGTTAGTTGGCATAATGGATTCAAACTTCTTATCTCCAATTTCATGGCATGCAAAATCATCAAAACTTTTATTAATTGAAATTTCATATTTTGAAACTTAGGCAAAACAATATCAACTCAAGTTTGACAAACCACTGGAATCGTACACTTGGAGAAAGTCAGAATATAAAACAGATGCCCTTCTATAATTTTGGTAAAAGGGATATCACATTATCATGTCACATTCATTTTCCAGGCCTCAATGTTGAGAACTTGAGATACGTTACACTGCACACACTTTATTTAATAAAACTCCAACATTCTGCACCATTTATTCAGCAAATCAATACAATATATGTCATCTTTCTTATAGCAATGAAGCAGACTCCTGGTAATGATTATTTTCGGAATTACTTCTGGTTCAGCCTCAGTTTCATTTGGATACCCTCCACTAAGCAGTAACCTATTTAAAAAAACAAAACTCTACTTTTGGTCCTAAACATGATGTGCATAGTAGGTGTGGAAGACCTGTTATATGGTATGTTATGTTATTTTGCATTTGTATAGAGCCTTATGTATCATTGGTATGATCTCAAAGCGCTGGTAGATTGAACGCCTTTGGGAACCGCAGTTCAAATCAGTTGAGAGAGAGAGAGTCGTAAAGTGCGTGGGCGCACCAGGTATGTGTGCAGCTGGTGTGGCTGTTGCATGATAGCTGCTTCTTAGCGGTAGGTGTGGTGCTGAGGTGATTAGTTGAATGTGTTCAGTCTGGAGGGTGGACATCCAGACTGAGTTCTGGCTGCATTAGGCCTGAGGAGATGCCTAAGCTAGCCGGTGTGTGCTAGCTAGCTGTGTTTTATTAGGATGATGGGTAGTTTGATGAGTCATGTTAGTATGAGAACTGCTTTACCGAATGTGTCATAGTACTGCTGTGTTCTAGTTGAATGGTGGTGTATAGGAGAGAGTAAGCGTAGTTGTGTGTTATTGAGGTAATCAGTAAAGTGTTTGCGACCAGGCACACTCAATGACGTTGGGAATAGCCTCTAAATTCAACTTTTAACACAGTGACGATATTAGGGCACACTCATTAACATTGGGAATACCATCTTAATTCAACTCTAATACAGTGACGCTATTAGGGCACATTTTCTAAGTTCAACTTTAACACAGTGACGCTATTAGGGCACATTTTCTAAGTTCAACTTTAAACAGTGACGCTATTGGGGCACATTTTCTAAGTTCAACTTTAAACAGTGACGCTATTGGGGCGTACTTTCTAAGTTCAACTTTAACCCAGTGATGCCAATGGGGCACACTTTGTAGATTCAACATTAACACAGTGATGCTATTAGGCATGCTTTATAAGTTCAGCTTTAACACAGTTGCGCTATAGGGCACATTTTCTAAGTTCAACATTAACACAGTGATGCTATTAGGCATGCTTTATAAGTTCAGTTTTAACACAGTGACGCTATTAGGGCACACTGTCTAGGTTCAGTTTTAACACAGTGACGCTATTAGGGCACACTGTCTAGGTTCAATTTTAACACAGTGACGCTATTAGGCATACTTTCTAGGTTCAGCTTTGACACAGCGATGCTATTCGGGCACACTTTCTAAGTTCAACGTTATCACAGTGATGCTATTACGGCACACTCAGTGATGTTGGGAATACCCTCTAAATTCAACATTAACACAGTGACGCTATTAGGGCACACTTTCTAGATTAAACTTTAAAACAGTGACGCTATTATGAGAGACCTGTATAGTGGGAGAGAGGCCTATCAATGCACTCTACACATCACACGGTGCAATATGGGGACAGAACCCCTAATGAACATGAGAGACATGTATAGTGGGAGAGAAGCCTATCAATGCAATCTAGACATCACACAATGTAATATCGGGACAGAAGCCCTATTGAACAAGAGAGACCTGTAAAGTGGGAGAGAGGCCTATCAATGCAATATGAATATCACACAGTGCAGCATCGAAATAGTGCAGCATGGGGCCCCTATTAAATATGGGAGATCTGTATAGTGGGAGAGAGGCCTATCAATGGAATCTAGACATAACACAGTGCAATATGGGTACAGAACCCCTATTGATAGGTATACCAACTAATTTTTAATACCAAAAATCCCTGGCTCGCCTTAATATTTTGACACACAAGTATGTAAATGTTGGGAGCATTAAATAAGAAAAATAATGACTTCCTATTTTGTTTGGTTGCTTTTGATACCATGTAACAACATTTATTATGCTCTAATCTTTTTTCAACAAAAACAACCAACATTATACTTTTCCACATTAAATTGTCTGTCAAGACAGGAGTTGAGCATTATACTATTATGCCTGGGTTTCGATTTCAGAGTTTCAGGTGGCCAATCTCCAGACATTACAGGCAGGGTTCCTTTTCCCAGAGAGGCAGTTTTTTAAATATATCCAGGTGGATAAAATGTAATTCCAGGATCATATCTTGTCCCATATTTTGGGCATGCCAGCTTCTGATGTTTGGATACCTTTGGAGCTACGTGGAGACAATGAGTAGCCGGCATGGAAAGTAACCTACTATAACCCCAGCATGGGTCATGTGCTTGACACTGCAAGGCAGTATTAACAGAAGTGTATTTAGGGCATACTCATCAAGTGAAACATGTTGTCCAAAGCTTTAAATGTAGACGCTGAATTGGACAATATCATGAGTGCTGCAGACTGAAGGTTTAGAAGACATTCTACTTTAAACCAGCTGGTTTGCTGATGTTGGTGGTAAGTTTAAAAAAAGCATAATACTTATCGCCTGTCTTGAAATTGAATGTCCAGATTACCTATGGTATTCATCATTATTCTAGCCCTCCCTGCTGATTGCAGCCTGACCCTCTCACGCGCAGTGATCCTGCACTCCACCCGATGAGACCAAAGTCAGTTGAACTAAGGGCTTGATGCACATTTGCATCCCCAGAGTGAGAGCCAAGAGATCTGAGGATTCAGTAAACAGTCACCATTAACAGCGTAAAAACACCAATGTCTTTCTTTCTCAATTTGGTGCAGTACTAAGGATATTTCTCCCGAAACCGAGAATGTCTAGAGGATTCTGAAATTCGTTTCAGATGGCTTAAAAATCGGCCTTCACTTTGATCCCATTGGGCTGCTGTCAGCAACGTTTGTGATCAAAACATCTATAACCACTCTGAAAACGCTTTGTGAGATGTCATCTCAAATATTTTGAGATACAACATCCCAACTGGCGTATCCTGGTATTTTCTTAAGTAGAAGTAACATTTCTGACAAGGAAAGAGATCATGCTGGTGGCCATCACATCAGCTAGATACATTGGTGAAATGTTTGTGATTCTGGTAGCTGAACTTGCAAGCAGTTTATGCCAGAGACAATTCTGTTCCAGCCCTGCTGCCTAAAGTATGGGGTCACTTCCACACAAACCAGGATGTAGCCTAACCAGTATTTTACCTTGATCCTTACAGTACAGAGAAGCATGATCTTCACACTGTGAATGTGGCCAGAGCCCTCCATATTGTCAAGGCAAGGATAGCATCTTCCAGCAAAACAAAATCACTGCTTATAGCACTGGGGGCAGTTAAAAGGGCAAGAAAATGTCCACCTTAACCCTGAGCCATTGGATACAGTCTGCTATTTCCACTCACAGCTTACTCTTCAGCGGGGATCACCCTACAAACCTTACCACAATGTTGCCCACGCTGAGAAATAGCTACTTGGGGAGAAGTATGGGGTATGTCCATGAAGGTCATATGCAATGTTGCCATATGGACATCTCGTCACACCTTCATGAGAACCTTCTGCCTGTCATTTGGTGGTGTCCTCTGCACTGTATTCAGAACATGAAGTCCATAGGCTAGCCACTAATGAACTCCAAGTAAAATCACCTTGCAACTCCTTGCGTCATGAGCATAATATTGAAGTGACTAACAGCCTAATGCCACTTGCTTTGTATATCTTCACTTAGTAAGGAGTGTGATGATGAATGGGGGCTGGGAGGTAATGACAAGATGACATATGGTAACCATCATTACATCTAGGCCTCCCTATCCATCAAAGTCGTAATGCCCCACCCGCCATTTTGTCTGCTAACATTTGGCCACCATAAACACTAAAAACACAGGGCGACTTAGAAGAGGGATGAGCCATATAGCCCAAGTAAGGGATCAGGGGATAATTACAAGAAATGTTTACAATACATTCTAAGTTTCTTTCTGTGAGGTGGACTACTTTCACTTAGTAAGGACTGTGACAAGGAAGTGGAGATGGAAAGTAATTGAGATGGTCCATACTGATATGTAGAAACAAAAGTAATTATTCTGTTAAAGACAAGTCCATTATCCCTCCCTATGATGCATATATGTATTTGCCCTTTGAGCAAGAAAGAGGTCATGAATGATGTTGAGATGTTTCTTTAGTTATTGTACATAATCGTGTATTAACCATTTCAGTATTGAGCAGTGCTATCTACAGTTTGTTATCCTATCCCTTTCGTTTTCTATGTTAGTTCCCTTTTCTGGCATGTGCAGAAGCAGAAGTGATGGCTGCACACGAAGGATTTGTGGTAGCTGGGCTCTCCTTTGGCGTGTCTACAAGGGGGGGATGTGCCCCTCTTTTTCATTGCTGTGAGCATATGGTTCCTATTGGTTAATGAAACATTCATGTTGATTTGTTTGTCCTTTTCCTGGGGAACTTCTCACAGAAAGAGAAAGAAGATCAAGGAGGGACTAGAAAGGAACATATTGGATAGTCGAGGAACATACATTGGACATAATAGCCACATGGTGCAACAATTCTAAAGCTGCAAACTTTTTTGAGTATCATAGGAAATGTAGTGTTTTAACTCCATTGTTTTGCTGCTTGACTTTTAAAATAAAGAGAAAACACGATCCGATCCTGATAGATGGAACCCCCTTGCATATGTTGCTGTTTTGCCAGCATGTTGGTAAGGTGAGAAGGAAATATTTCAAATCAGACATTAAATACCTCGGAATTGGACACTGCTATGTCGCCATTTCTAATACATGGGGTGGGCCCTGCATCACGCCTTAGTACGATCAATGGCCAAATACTTAATACCTAACAGCTGTCAAGCAAATAAAACACAGGGCCGCAGAATTAACATTCTATTGTAGTGGTGCATACGTTGGAGGGTGAATTTAAATGTGCAACGTTTTCCATTTTCCATTTTAAATTGTTATATGTTCGGCCTCTCTTGGCCCTCTTCCTGCTCCCACCTGCATGGCTAAAAACCTCAGGGTCATCTTTGACCCCCCCCTCTCCTTCTCTCCTCACATCTCTGACGTCTCTAAGAAGTCACACTACCAGCAGAACCTCCTCAGGGGTATTCTTCCTTTCCTCTCCTTCCCCCAGAAGCTCACTGTCTCCAGAGCCCTGGTTCTCTCTAGGCTGGACTATTGTAACAGCCTCTATCTAAATCTTCCTGCCTCTACTCTCCGCCCTCTGCAACTTATTCAGAACAGGACTGCGAGACTTGTCCTTGACCTCAAGCCCACGGATCGTATCTCTCCAGGCCTGAAATCTCTGCACTGGCTCCCAGTGGCTGCAAGGATTAAGTCCTCCCCGAGCTCTTCGCTCATTCGCCTCCAACTCACTCAGGGTCAGTCGCTTCTCCAAGCAATGAGTTGGTGGTAGATCTCTCTCTTCGGCAGGGGCCTCCCTCTGGAACAGGCTTCCTGCCACCCTGAAACTTGAGGAGAACCATCTCCGGTTCCGGAAGCACCTCAAAACCTTCCTCTTTGCTTCTGCTTTCTCTCCCCCTCTCCCCTGCTGAATTCCTGGCTGAAACTGCACTGATTACCTGGCCACCCTTCTGATCTCGGGGCCAGGCCTCGCCAGTTGCTCCCCTGCACTGCCTCCCTGGCAATCCTTGCACCTGGGGACTGGTTCTGTATCCCTACAGTCCCCCTACCAGCACTTATGTCTGCACTTATCTTGCACTTGCCACCAGTTGGCTGTTTTATTTATCCAATTTATTCTACTATCCCATGTATTGCACTCTCCCCTCTCCCTTCCCCCTTGCACTTTCCCTTTCCCCCTTCCCATGCACTTGCGCAATCTGAATGACACCTGGCCTAGTAGGATCACTGTCTGTCTTCCCTGTGTTCCCCCTCCCTTGCCTCGTCGTGCCTTGAAACACTTGTGTATAGGCGCGTTATAAATGCCATATCATATCATGTGTTTATTGTGTTTGAAGTATTGGGTGATTTGGGATGTGTTTTAGAATTAAGTAACTGCTGTTATATCATTGTTTATCATGCATTGTTTATATGCTGCTTTTATTAATTTACTACAAGATGAAGCTTATGATTCACTGAATGGTTGACTTTTCGACCAGAGGAAATCAGGCAGATCTCGGGAGGATAGGTCATGGGTAACGTGCTCGGCTTAGAAGCAGGACGACACGGAGCAACATAGGTTCGATCCCCAGTGTTAAGACGGATTTCTGAACTCTGTCCTGGTGGCGCAGAAGTTCAGAAGGCCAACCTAATTACTTGGAACAGGGTAACCTCTGGACAAGCCAGACCAATGAAGGTAGCGATCGCGGCGGTCAAGACTAGGTCTCAAGAGGGGTGAGGGTGACTGAAAGCCCGCAGTGAGCACACAAAGCAAGAGCGCTTACAAACTACTCCAAACAGTTGTTATATCAAAAATAGATACACATTTATTTTAAGGCCTTTAAAACAATGACCGTAGCGAGAAAATCACAATATCACAATATTAAACCAACACATACCATATCAACACAATATATATACAAATACACAGTCGCAAGCGTTTAAAGCACAAAATATGTAGTCCACCTGAAAGGAAAGGAAAACAGGCAGTGCGATAACGCTTTAGACTCAGTTCGCCTTCAGAGGCACCTAACTAGATGGAAGTCCGAGCCCTGCGAAGAGTGGAGCCTTGTGCTCAAAGTACCTGCCACGCCGGTGCCAACGGGCAAAAGGGGAAGCTCTTCGGAGGAAGTCAGGCAGTTCGGGTTAGTGCACAGCAGAAGGAGAACAGGTTCCGCAACTCAAGCGCAGCCTCCACAGCGAGCAGAAGCAGAGCGCGAGTACGGCAAAAGGGTGCTGTTTTTACACAGCAGGGAAAAGCAATGGGATACTGCAGGAGGGCGACCAGATCCTAGCTAAACTACTCACCGGTCCCCGAAGCAAGCAGACCCAGGCTTCTCCACGTTAGTTTCAGCAGCTGGCAGGTTCAGAAGAGCAGGGAACGCCTCGTAGTCGTGTAGAGCAAAAAGACGTCCCAATCGACGAAACCAGCACAGTTTTGTTGCCGCAGCAGGACAACGGAGCGGCCGTGTGTATTCAAGTCAAATGTACACTCCTCCCTTCAAACTTGGGAACGCCAAGCGTACGAAGCGTGGGAGAGTAACCAGGACTCGAAATACAACACAACCTGGCGGCAGTTACAGAGCAGGACTCCCTTGTAAGCTGGACAGTCAACTGGATGGCCCAGAGACACTTCCGAAGGCTTACTTGGCAGGAGATGATGAAGTCGCCGGGAATAGCTGTTCCTGCTATTCCAAAGGTCGAAGCACCAGTACAGGCCTTCTGGTTCGATCCAAGGAGGAAAGGGTTTCACAGGACGACAGCAGTGCAAAGGAGGATTCCTTCAGCGGGTCACCAGCGATTCCTCGGTCCAGCCTCTTGGTTGCAGGATACTTGGCTCCTGTATTCCTTCGTTCGTGAGAACTCAGGAGATCGACATGGTAGTGGTGTTTCCAGCTCCCTCTTATCCACGGTTCCCTTCGCGCCAAAACGGAGGGGAGCCAATGGGAGATCCGCACATCAACACACATACCATACGTGGACCAATCACGGACCACGGTGGTCCCAGGCATTCACACCACCCCAGACTCTCTGGCACCCAGGATGTGTATTGGGACCAGACATCCCAGCCCACACCCTGGAGGCACACAAACGACATGTAGAAGCGCGCGAAAGCAACCACGTTTCGCGGGAAAGTACATGCCCAAATAAGGAAGGCCCCGGGTCGCCCGACCTGGGGAAGGTGAAGGGAGCAAGACGGTCAGTGGACAGGACAAAGGAGCCTTGTGGTCTGGCCATTTTGGGAGCCAGGCCACCATTTTGGGTTCAGTGCGAAAAACGTGCTCAGAACGTCAAAAGGAGCTCAAAATAAACAAAACGATCGCTGCCACCATTCCAGTCCCTGAATGACTTGCACCGATCAAAATACCATCCTAAAAGAGTATCTAGGGCCTGTAGAAGGCTAGAGAACCAAGAGAGCTGTAACTTAGCTTACAGTGCCCTCTTGTGTCGTGTTGCACTAAAGCTGCGACACGATAAAAGAAACTACGGGAAACAGCGTTCCCCGGTACTGACTGTCTTAAGGGCATGTCAGTTTCCCCGTAAGAAAGGAGCGAAAGCCCAGAGAAGTGCGGCAGAAGGCTGTACTTCTCTGGCAAAGTCAAGAACAAGGTTAAAAACAATAGCAAAAAGTTTAGGGGTTGCCACATGGAAGGAAAATTCCCTACAGTTACGAAATCTTTTCTAACACCCAGGTCCGTGCTTAGAAACCTCTGGGTATTAAGCTCATTATAAATAACATCATATCATAAAATACCATAGTGCTTGTCCCCTTTGTCTTTAACAAACCTACCAAGTCCCAAGCTACAAAACATATTCATCAACAACTCATTACAATTAAACTGATACACTTAGTTCAACTAGAGAAGGATACAATATTGCAGCTTAATTCAGAAAAAACACAGTCCACCATTTCAAATGCCAGATTCAATGTACGTATTGACTAGCACCAGGACGCCAAACAAAAAGCGTGTTATGTCTACTACGTGGTGCCACACTACACCGAATGGTTTTTACTGTACACCCCAAATAGTCTCAGATCACTACACGTAGATGACACTAACGGGATCCCTGGGTTTTCCTGGCTACCGCTATGATACGGAGATGCTCAGGTGTCTGTCTGGCATTCACCTTAGCAAAAATACTGACACTTTTAGGATCACATCTTCCTCTTGCAGCACCAGAACGAAATGTGACCCTTATTACTCCTATGCCTACCTTTTATCGTATTTCATGTTTTTTTAAATTGTTTTCATTGGCTGGACATTTATTGTAGGGCGAGTTCTATTTCCTGTGATTTCACCTTTGTGTCACTTCCTGTGATGTCGTAAACGGGGCATAGGGCATGTGATGTGGTACTGAAGCGGCTGATGGGCGCTCTGTGTCCCATTTATAAGGACAGGGCTGGTGATCAGGATTCATACTTGGGAGGGGGAATGCTTGCTTCCTGTGTATTGGGGTATGGGTCAATGCTGCATAAACACTGCATTGGTGCAGGTTACTTTTCCATCACATTTGCATCTCGCCAAAGATTATAACGCATTTCCACCACGTATATGTTGTTAAGTGTAAAGTCCATGTATTCATCTGGGCACCGTACATTTCCCTTTCACCATGCTTACAAGTCGGTGGTTCAATAAAAAAAAGTCGCATTTTTTTGGTTGAGAATTCCCGCTCATGCTGTCCCCTGTGAGGTCGGTTTTATGAGATTTTTGGCATGAAGGTCTTTTTTATAGCAAAGTTTCAGAAAAGGAAAAGCTCCATTTTAGTTTTTTATCTGCTGCCTGCGCCATGTTGGGCGGCATTCTGTCAGTGAAAGGAATGCTTGCAAACCACAATAAAGTGATAATTGCAACCATGCGGCTGGAATCATCCAGAGCAGCATTTTATCATTCGGATTATCACTTGGTACCAAGCCTGTATGGAGACGCTTGCTGAAGGATAAATAGCCGAGTCACGGGGAAGCAATTTACAGTGTCCACATATTGGTCCTCTGTCCTTTCATCTTCACTCACTTCCGTGCTGCATTCTGAAATTCTCCGTGTTTCAGACCATAAAATGGATCCTATATATTCTCTCTTCCTCTGTCTCTCTATCTCTCTCGTTCCTCCTTCATCTGCATCCCTCGCCTCCCCTCACCTGGGCTATAAAGGATTGTGCAAGATTGGGTGATAAAATCATAGAACCAGAGTAAGAGGGAAAAATAACTCTCGTTGATGGTTACTGGTATCAACAGCAAGTAAACTGGAAAGTCCCTGGGCCTCATTATAAGTATGCTGGTCCGGTAACAACGGTGCCGGTAAGCTACCGGCACCGTTGTTACCGGACCGGTATACTCCGAGTTCTGCGTGCGGGTCCCTTTCCGCCTGGCAGGTCTGAACTGGCGGGTGGAACGGCACCCGATCGCAGACCTTAACGGTAGCAACGGCCCCTTTCATGAATGGTGCGGGTGCTACTGTCCTCCCCATTCCCATTGAGTCCAATGGGACTCGAATGGGAATGGGGAGTAATTTGTTCCGGCACCCGGCAATGGGGAATTACCGAGACCGCCGGCGCCCTAATGCCCCAGTAAGGCCCCATTTCCGGGTGGTGGAAAAATCTGTATTTTGTGTCAGAAAATTATAACAAGCCTTCCTTAGTTAGTTCCACCAAAAGGAGTTGTTTCATATTTTGCATGTTTAAGTGCTAAAGGTCAGTATGTTGTCGAATGTTCATAGGCCTGTATAATAGCACAGCACTGAAGGCGTTAAGTTCAAGTTCAACCTGATGGGGCTGGTTAGAGAGCTGGTCAAGCTTGGCTCTGGATTCACACGACTTTATCTATTTTCCCAGGCACTCATAATGTTTGGTTTAGCATCATCCAGTCTTTCTGTAGTATTTCCACTCCAACAAGGCCTATCGAGTTTGCTCCTGGCTTTATTTTGCCATTATTTTGCCAGTGAAAAACCATGGCATTGAGGCCACTGTATTTGTGCAAAACCTTCTAAATCATTTTGCCAATACTGTAGGTGTCTCTTTTTTATTCAAGCAAATGAAGCTGCCTCTTGCACTTTCCCGCACACTTTCCGAAGGCTTTCTTGATGACAGTCAACATACTTCAGCAACTACATTTGTTTTAGGGCATGAATGTATGAGTGCAACTTCTGGTTATGTTGTGCCAATGTTGTGCTCTGTTACAAACGTGTTGATGGGTATAAATAAGCTTCACCAAAAGGCCCCTGATTTTGTGAAGCTTTGCACGAATGATAGGTGGCCTCTCAGCTGGTGATGTTTAGGATTTGCAGAGGATATGTGTGTATGCAGGTTTTTTGTTAAGTTATTTCGGTGTTGATCCGCCATTGACTAAAACGGCTAATGGGGCTGCTCAAGAACAAAACAAGCATCCAACAACATACAATATTAATATTTCTCTGAAAATCACTGTCTCGTAGCAGCTGAGCTAGCAGAAAATTTGGCCAAGATGTGCCGGATTTATTGGGAGACTTACTGGCAATATGAGAAGAGTGGTAGGTAGCTCATGCAGACTGAGCAAGGACCGTGTAATTATTATGATATGTTCCCAACAATCAATGTCAATTCTATGTGCCCCTCTTCAAAAGCCCTACTACCTATGTATCCATGAATCAGTATTTGAATGCAATAGTTTGGACTTTATATGATGGCAAGTCAGCGATTGACACTTTTCTTACAGATGCTACATTTAAATTGAACATTACTTTTCCACAAAAGCCTCTATGGCTTCCGTAGAAAAGTCCTACATTCCCAGGATGTATCCCATAGTAAAAACCACATAATTTCATGGCTCTGAACTGGAATTCAGCGCTGCACTTTCCAGACCCTACTTTCACCAACTCAGAAAGATTTACAGTACATTACATATTTCACTTACCTGTGATAGCTGACATTGCCTTGAGGGAGGTAGGAGGCAATTCAGCCTGCGGCATGCCCCCTATAGGCGGATAACAGAATTTTACATTGACTAACACTATTAAACCACGCCTGTGTGCGTGTTTGTTTGTTATAGTGTAAACTCAAATAAATCACTTGTGGGTGGTTCCAGTTGTGGCAGCTCAGGACAGTAATGCACAATGAGTTCACATGATTTACTCAGGATTGCATAGTTTGATCATATTGAGAAGCAAGGATTTGAGCTCAGGGTTCCTGGTTCAGAATTTCATATTGCATTATACAATCAGAATATGAGAGACAGATCACTATATACCTTAGAACACAAATGAGAGTTTGGCTTTGACATATAGAACTGCTTTAGATATGGTACATTTAAAGATAGCTGTCCCTCAGATGTTCTGACATTGATTCCAGTTCCAACTGGAACCATTGCCAAACTCTCTACAAAGCGATCTTGATAGCCATGTTATCAGAATTTAAAGCGAAAGCCCAAAAATCAACCGAATGTATACTTTTGTATTTGTCTACCAACCTGCCAAGAAATAGCATATAAATGTTACCCATATTCTTGCACATTGTTAGGACATGCCTATTTGTGTCTATCGCCTTCGCACCATTACATATCCGACAGTCTCCCTTCTGCTGGGATCTTCATCTGTGGGCCTTTCACAGAGAGTGTAGACAAGTGTCTCAACCTTAATAGCAGAATAAGACTCCTAAAATTAGGAGCAGGGCAGAGAGCCAAGCAGTGTCCTGAGTGGGAGAACTCCCGATACATTTTCAGTGTTTCCAGATGCTGATCATTTCTTTGCCAATCACCTAATTGTAATTTTTCAATGAAACCCAGCTTCAGCATCGAGAAGTCTACAGGCCAATCCAGCATCCATCCGATAGCAGCAAATCATCTCTCAGCCACATTGCTAAATGGTTTCACTAAGCTTGTGTCTATAGTTCTACCTATATGTCTCAACAATGGGCATGTCAGGGTTTTCAGTATCTGGTTTTGACTATCTGAATAAGTGGCATGCCTATTTGTTGTCTTGCTAATCCTTCCAATGAGGTCAGGCCCAACTTGAGCCTCAAAGATATCATTTTTACAGCCAAGTCAAGAAAGTCAGGTTGTTCTCCTCCAGGTGGAGAGGTTTGGGTAGGCCAATACACAGTTTTGTGAACAGAACTGAAAAAGGCAATCCCCCTTGCTGTTTTTGCTGGACCTAAGTGTTCTGGAAATATAGTGTTGAAAAGTATTTCTGAAGGAGGACGGGCCCCCTCCATGGTATGAATGATGGGCTAGGCACAAGGTTTTGAAATGCACCCTTTTTCTCATGGGTAGCCAGTGTAGAGTAAGTAATGCTGTCATGACAGGCTCTAAAATACTTACCAATGGATCCCTGCGCAGAAAGGCCAAAGATGAAAAGTAGGAATGCAGGGGACAGCAGTAACACAAGGCTGCAAAACCTGAAGGACATAGATACCTGGCTGCTTCATCTGATTGCTTTGGAATGGGTGGTGAGAGGAAAAAAGCAGAAACTAACAAAGGACTAGGCCCCAACACAGTGCCATTTAGGAGCAGTCCAGATAAAAAAGAAAACAGTCTGAAAATAACAGTAAAACACATATAGATCCTGCCAACAAAGCACCAAACAGGCTCTAACATCCTTATCAACAGATTCCGGTGTAGGATGGCTACAGATTACAAATGAGCATCTCTTTACTTTGACATTCCTATCAGATACCAATGAGGGCAAAGACATGTACCATGAGTACTTAATCGTATCAAGCACATAACTGAAAGATAAGGGTATCACAGGGCAGAGGTAAACATTATAGTACCTTAGATGATATGAGATGCAAAGATCATGCATGACCTGATTATTGAACCTTTATAGCTGGGTTTCTGTAACTGCTGATGGGAATTACCCAATTATAATTATGGCTTATTAAAAGGACTCTTCAAGATAGTTACTAAAAAATACTTAAAATATTGCTATACATTGTGCAAATATAGTTTTGTTCTAATCTTGAATACTGTTGTATGTAATAGGTTTTTCTTTTTTGTTATTTGTAGGCATATAAAACCACTAAGGGATTGCTTTGGCTTTAGTTTGTGAAATGCTTTTTTACAAAATGTGTCAATCCGTTATACTAGCATCACAATATTCATGTATGGAAAATAATGGTCACTATCTTTCATGGGGAATCACAAAAGAGCTGACAAAGACCCACAGGGTCGAAACACGTGTTGGCTTCTTTCTTTATATCATGTTATATTGTCACAGCATAATTAAATACAGGGAACTAAGGATATGCAAAATTCTTTCAACAGATGCTCATGAGACCCGAGCACAAGAGAGCAATATTGCACAATATTCATATGCCTTGAGGAAGAGATTCCAGTTTGAAAAACGTGTTAGCATTAAAGTGGCACAGAACTACAGATGGCAGAATGCTAAATATGACTTATACAAAGTCTGTGTTATGAATGTCCTTTCTGTGCAATTCAATGAAATATGAATTAAGAGAAATTGTTAAATTGCAAATCTCATACACAAGGTAGGCCGCAGAATATGATATTGCTTGTCAACAGATTTACAAGTGGTGGTTTTATACACTAAAGTTTGTGAACTCCATGCCTTTAACATGAGTAGCTATTTGAACAGTTGACCAACTATCAATTGATTATTTGGTATATTCCAATTTCTGGCACATTATACGAACATACAGGAACAAATTGTAACATGGCTAAGTTGGCTGAGCACCAGCTGCAGAATTGTGTGTTTGACCTTTAGACCAAAGATTTCCATGCTGCTATCACAAATGTGGTCTACATTATGCCAAGGTCAATAAATCAGGTATCGGTATGTTTGGAAATAGTTACAAGTAGTAACGACACATAAAGAAATGTTTTCAAATGTCTTTTTGTTTTATTGCATATTTATTTTATTACAAAACTTTTAGCAAACTCTTTAAGTTACTCCAACCTATATCCCCACAGAAAAAGGGGAAATCATCCCCTTCTTGTCATCAAAGTATACTTTACGTTCAGCCAGTCCAGTTCCAATTTGATTAAAAGTTGTTTAGAGTGCGGGGCTATTCAAGTCTGAGCACTCTCTTATAAAGTCAACCATGAAAATGGTAAGACCCACACGGTCGCCTCTCAGAACCATTGACCAGTATCCGACTGCAGATAGAGACCAAGCGTACTTAATGTACTTAGTAAAGAACTTCGATCTCAGTTCTGTTAGAACCAGGCAGATTGTGATGAGGTGTTGTAAGGTTTCCGGTGATGAGATTTTCTTACAGAACCTACACGTCAGGGTGATGGAGAGTCCCTTTGATCTGGCCGACATAATCTACATAGTGCGGAAGAGGTATAACTTGATTCTCATCAGCTGGTTTTTATACGCAGGGTCCAGAAATGTCATTATATATCCCAGCGTCTGACCATAAGCTCTAGACTTGTGTGCCAGCTGGTTATGGAGTTTATGGAGTTTATATTTGTTGTATATTTGTTGGCTTCTTCCCCAGTTGTTATCCAGTCTTTTTCCCAACTCTTCTTCTTAGTTTTATCTGGATTAGTCAAAATCTACTCTTGTGAGGCCTCTAATGCTTCTAGAGGTTTTTTGCAGGAGTCTTCCCACGCTGAGCCTACTACGTTGTCTCCCTTAGATACCTCAGATTGAATGATATGGAAGCATACAGCAGAGTCAGGTGTTATGTATTTCCTAAAGAAAGAGAGTACATTCCATTCCACTGCATCCTTGAATGAAATTAGGCTGAGTTCTCTACTTACAATTTGTATTGGGATCGATTTAGGTAAACCAAGAACATGTTTCCAAAACTTCCCTTCACGGAGCGGCCATATCTGTCCTGGGATGGTTAACATTGCTTCCGATCCACACATTACTGTAGGGATCACCTTAGCTTTATAAAACTCCATCACTAGTTGTAGGGAGAAGGAACAGAATCTTTGCTTGAGGATTAAGGCTTGGTTGGCCAGAGCTCCAACTTTCCCTTTCAGGGCAGCCATGTTTTCCTTTTCTGCCCCGTTCATGGATATCTGCAGTTACAGATATTGGAACAATGTTACACACTCAAATTTTTTGTTGCAAAGGGACCATCTAAAGGTCTGTGTCTTCTTATTTTGTTTCTGAAATTGAACGACCTTTGTTTTTTCTATGTTGATCGAGAGCTTGTTCAACGTGGTGTATTCTTCCAAGTGTCTCAATTGCCTCTGTAGACCTATTGGGGTTCCATCCACCAGGACAAGGCCATCTGCGTACAGGAGATAAGTGATTTACTCCCCACCTATTTTTGGGTGGAACTTCTACATGGTTTCATAAACGTAGGAATGTCTGAGATGTATAAGATGAAAATGGACGGAGAGAGTGGCCAGCCCTGTTTAACTCTGTTTTGATTTCATTGCTTAGGAGGCCAGCAGCATTTAGCCGTATCCTGAAGAGGTATTTGTGTGTAACACTTTGATCTGGGCTATAAGGTCCTCCGGACAATTCCATTTCGTTATCTTTTCATTAAAGATTAAAGATCATGGCCTGTTTTTAATGGAAACAACCAGGGGTATATCTTAGCCAGAAACATTGGATGTAGACTTATGATGTCATTTCCCAACTAGCAAAGTCCGGCTGTTGCATGCCATGCATATTTATCCACACAATGATATGATATGGCATTTATAACGCGCCTATACACAAGTGTTTCGAGGCGCGGCGAGGCAAGGGAGGGGGAACAGAGGGAAGACAGATAACGATCTTACTAGGCCAGGTGTCATTCAGATCGTACAAGTGCATGGGAAGGGGGAAGGGGAAAAGTGCGAGGGGGAAGGGAGGAGGGAAATTGCTGTACATAGGAGAGGGGAAAGTGCAGTACATTGGATAGTAGAATAATATGATAAATAACGGCCGGATGGTGGCAAGTGCAAGGTAAGAGCAGACATAAGTGTGTAGGGATACAGAATACAGTCCCCAGGTGTGAGGGTTGCCATGGAGGCAGTGCAGGTGTGCAAATGGCGGGGCCTGGGCCCAAGGTCACAAAGGGTGGCAAGGTAGCCAGTGCAGTTTCAGCCAGGAATTTAGCATGGGAGAGGGGGAGAAAAAGCAGAAGCAAAGAGGAAGGTTTTGAGGTGCTTCCGGAACCGGAAATGGTTCTCCTTAAGTTTCAGGGAGGCAGGACGGCTGTTCCAGAGCGAGGCCCCTGCCGCGGAGAGAGATCTACCACCAACTTGTTGCTTGGAGAAGTGATGGACCCTGAGGGAGTTGGAGGCGGATGAGCGAAGAGCTCGAGAAGGAAGATATTTAGGAAGAGAGAGTTGAAAGTATTTTGGCCCCAAGCCCCAGAAGGCCTTGTGGACAATGTAAAGGGGTTTGAACTTAATCCTTGCAGCCACTGGGAGCCAGTGCAGAGATTTCAGTCTTGGAGAGATACGATCCCTGGGCTTGAGGCCAAGGACAAGTCTTGCAGTGCTGTTCTGGATAAGTTGCAGAGGGCGGAGAGTAGAGGCAGGCAGATTTAGATAGAGGCTGTTGCAATAGTCCAGCCTAGAGAGAACCAGGGCTCTGGAGACTATGGCAATTTGTATGAACAAAAACTGCTTATTGAGAACATTTTCGAACACAATCATCCTAGTAATCTTGATAAACTACTCTCTACGTTTATCATCTAAATTAATTCTTTCAAACATACTCATTAAAAAAAAAACAATTTTTTATATCATATCGATGTTTCATTCTCCCCACTATTATTGAAGGGTGATGTGGGTCTGGAGGGTGGGACTAACAAAGCAATGCACTCCTGACATGGAATGAAACCTATGAGAGGAGTCTACATTCCAACAAGGCCTTTAATGCCACTCGTTGGTTCCATGGCAAGTGTAGCACCATCGTTCAGCCATGGAATTTTCATTAAGCAGTGATTTGCTTTCTTGTACTTTGTTGTACTCCATGTTTTCCTTTTCCAATAAGCTTGGTTCTACAAATCCTCATACAAAAAATACTATTGGCTAAACTGTTTTACTTTGCCCTTAGGAAGGCTCTGCTGCAAGCAACAGAATGCAACAGAATGGAAGGAAAGGTGGCTTGGCTCGATGTGCTGTTCCTAATATAGAATACCATGCAATGTCTATAAGCTCTTCTCTGGGTTGTATTTCTAAGATAGAGCCACTTGCTTGTCTCCTTGTTCCAAACATGGATGTCGCTTGCTGTCACGTAACATCTACTTCCTACTTTCTCATCTTCTTATCTTCCCCTTACTCGTGTTCTTTCTTCCAGCAGAGAAAGGTCTGAATGCCACTCTATGGACCAATTTATGCACTCTGGTACTACTTCAGTGATGCGTGGCACAGTATAAAACATAAAACATATTAACATAACATACGATTGTGTGAAAAATTCACCTGTCCACCAAAAAGGAAACATGTTTTTTTTTTGTTTGCCAGACAAGAAGAGATCAGGTGGGACAACACTGTAAAGATTCACAAGCAGTGCCCTGACCTCTTGTTTTACATTCACCCAACTAACGGGGAGTTGTGTTGCACGTTTGGCTTTTTAATAGAGTTGTTTACAGCAAATGTCATGATAATGAGGCTACAATCCAGCGAGGTGGTTCTAGTGTCATTCTACTGTACAAGAGGAAACATCACATTTTCCAAATACTTTCAATTTGAGCACAGTATACAGCTCTAAGGAAATAACATAATATTAGCATAATTTATTGACAAGCATCAATTTATCAGAACACATGTCTGTAGCTAGCTACCAGATACTGTTTTAAAAAAAAATTATATATGTTCAAAGAAACCTCAACCTTTACAAAAGCAAAAACATATCATTTACATTCAACTTTATCACAATATATAAAAATTACATTGTATTCCTTAAGATCAAGTTTAAAACACTAAAAAGAAAAAGATAAAAGCCTTAAAACCCATAGGCTATTACTGTGTAAACATAAACCATAGCTGCATCAATTAACATCTTAAATCGTCCCAATAACCTGGGGCACACGTGTTTCATAATTAGAGCAGTGTGATACAAAGTGCACTATGCATAGAACAAGTGCAACAGCAGTAATTAGAACATTCTTCTACTTGCAAATATAAACATCTTAAAAAGCCAATCACAGCTCTAGATGTTGAAGTGGCATAACCCTGTAAGCTATACAACCAAAAGGATTCACCATCTTCAAAAGACATTTCTTTCACAATACTTGCAAATAATAAAGTGTGCCGTGCATGTAAACCAGTGCAACAGACCACCAGGTGTTGCAATGTTACAAGTGTTCTTGTTCCATTCTTGCAAAACCGACATAAAGCTTCTTCCCCCTTAATCTTAGAACATCGCAATAGAATTTCACCTATATGGAATAAATTCCATCTAAATCTGCTGAAATCTTCTCTGTAATAACGATTAGGAAATTCACTCAAATAAGGAGCCATAACTCCGTATTTCGTATACTCCCCTTTTAAATGTTGCATGGAGCGATATTCGTGTTACTTGTTTTTGGTCTGACACCAATCAAGAAAATATAATGATTGCTATATTAATGCTGGTGAGCTAACCAGATCCAATTTATCCTTGCCAATTTCCCTCAGAATGTATTTCATTTCATTGTTTTTTATAACACGCCTAATATCATACCGTAGTTCGGTTGCTAAGCGCAGATACAGGATTCAAACCTCTTTTGCTCTGCGTGGTCTTTCTTCCAAGACCAGCGCGTTGACTCTGTGCTATCCTCCGTGCCACAGAAAGCTTCAATAGTTACCAGGGAATGGTTGGATTTGCACTTCAAAGCACTCTGCAAATCTTCATATAGCAGATTTACCGGGGGATTTAGGATGTGCCAATAGAATATCAACATCCTCCACTTTACACCAACCTTTGAAGACCCTAGCCCCAGCTCAAAGAGGATAGCCAGATATCACACAACCTGCGTTAGGTTAACATAAGGCTACACTTTAAAAACAACATTACATGCAATACATTTGCTGTGATTCTTGGTACAGTAGTACACAATGTACAGAAGAGGCCCCATGGTGTTCAAGTGCTTTAGAAATGAAACACTAAAAAGACAGATCACAGGACATGAAATACCATTATCATTATGAGTATAATGGTAACAATAAGGACATATTTTAAATACCTAATGTTTAACATCCAACCTAATTATGAGTTGGGATTGAAGGGGATATTGTCTGTCGGGATATGTAGAAAATACTGCACAGGATAAACAGGCCATGTTTGTGCCATGCAGAACTTTCTTTGTAACTCATGACATAATGCATGCCCAACTCATAATTAGCTGGGATTTTAAAAACATGTGTTATTTAAAAATGTTTATTGTTAAATAGTACCCTCACAGTGAGGCCATAGTTTAATATGACGTGGAAAAACATTATTTAACATTGTGTATAGGGACTTAATATTTGATGTTCTGATTACCTTGTTTTGGTAATCAATGCATGATTTTATATGTTTAACGTTTGAGTATTGAGATTCTCTGCCAATTCATGGAGTAAACCCCGCTTTGCTAGGTTATGCTAGTTAAATATCTTTCATTAGCAAAGCATGTGGTAACAACATCCAGGCGCCTTATTGATGTTGATGCATTTGGTGGTGAATAGCCACATCCTATCACCCAAACCATTCTCAGATACGAGTCATAAGAAAAGTGGTGTTGCTAAGCTGAATATCTGGTTGGCATGGCAAGTGATAATACATGCAGCATGCAATGGACGAATTACAATCTGAGATATTGTTTTCCTTTCTGCCATATGAACCAATGAGATGTTGTTCTATACACGTTTGGGCAATTAGGTGCTCCAATTTGTGTGCCTGACCTTTGGCAACCACCCTTCCTGCTCAGTGATCACATTTGCTCGCTTCACTGTGTCTGTCAGAAGCATTGTCATGTAATGGCATCTATCGATGGAAAATATATCTATTTTTTCGAATGATTCTTTTTACAGAAGAATTAGACTAATTTAATACATCCCCAATGCAACAATCCAACTCCACAATCTACGATGATGAACATGCTGTTTTAATCTAAATCTTGTTTTATTTAAAATAAAATCAAAGAATTAAAGGTCTTCCCCTAACGTATAATGAATACTGTCAGTTTGTTTACAGGAAGGAAAATTCAACCTGCCTGCTGTGATCTCACCTTTGTTCACAGTACGATTTGCACAACCGTCAAGGCATATAAATATGAACAACTCTTCTAGACAATAAGCACAGTTAATTCACAATGTAGACACATCAACTGACATTATTTTATTTTATTTTCATGAGATCATTGATCAACAGTATAAAATTATCATTGCCTCCAACCCACATCCGCCTTAATATTGAAAGGTGAAGCAGTTATCAGAATAAAGTTGCAAACAAAAACATTACTTAGGTTTATCTGAAGTCATTAAAAAGTATTTGCATCAGAGAAATTGATTGACTTACTTTAGTCCATGAATACTTTTTTTGTTGGGGATGGCCGTGAAAGCAACGCCTACCTCACTATCTTCAAGGAAACAGGTTCACCCTCCGAACACCCAATACTTTTGATTTCTAGCTGGAATTTAATTAGTTTTGGTGGCATGTGTATGCATAGCTGTGAATCGTGTTACTTTTAGCTTGTCTTTCAATGGCCCAGAATAGGAAAGGTCAAATACTGATCTCAGACAGCTTAGCTATTCATTCCAGACTGCGTACTTGTTTTCAAAATCCCTCTCATGTAATCTGGTGCTGCTTTGGGAAAAGTCCTCTGCATTCACTTCGATCTGGTAAAGTTCCCCTTAAGAAGATTTCCCAATCATCCACTCACAGTTAGAGCCTCAAACTGCTATTTCCCTGTCAGATGGGCTCTCCTGCTGGTCTATTGTCCCCACCCTTTCCCTTATTCCTATGTTGTGTTTAAATACACAGCAAACTCTACCAATACAGCATTTAACAAAGCATTTTTGGATTGAACAGGGCCTTTGATAGGTTCCCTTCTCTTTCTCACACCCACTATGGCCATCTTCCTCACTTCCGTTGGTCCATTGCACTCTCTGTATCACAATGGATGTGTCAAATAGGAATTAGCCCTTCCCTAAGGAACAAGCAAAGAAAATTGCACTGATGTATTCATTTTTCCTATAATTATCTGTTTGGACATGTGATAGTACTGGAAATGACATATTCTAAATCTTGAGAAACCAGCTGCATTCTTTTCAATTTATGCATAATAGAATTATTAAGAAATGCAAATTGTTAATATATCATGCTTTTTAATATATCCTTTATCTGTGCATATCATCTGCATTTTTCTGCTGAATCTAAATCTGTATCCAGTTTTCATATTGAACCAATAGTTCTGACGTTGTACCAAGAAATCCAGTTCTTATGGTCATTCTGTCTTGAAAAGTTAAAACTGGCATTGTGTCCTATATTATAGCTGAGCTGCTTTTGGAAGTGGGCTAAATTAATACCAATAGACCTTATGCTGAGAAAGACATACTGTTGAACAAAGGGATTGTTTGAATAACAAGCTGAATGGAACAGACACATTCTTCATGAGACCGTGCTCTGCCAAACTTAAAAGTTGATGAACTGCCCTAGGCATCTGCTTATTTTGAAGTAAAAAATAATGATCTATCAGACAAACATTGAAATTGTTGACTTTCAAATTAGGTTAGAATGCAATCCCATGGATTTGGGATTTTGGAGGCAAAATACCAGCATTTGAACATGTTTCTTGGAATTTGGAAACAGGATCTTAGTCTACAGTAAGCACAAGTCATTAACTAATTAAAGCATTTATTGCAGTGATGGATATTGGATATGGGCATTCCTCTTTCAGAAAAGAGCTTACTTCTCCACAAACAAACCTCTTTGGATCAAACTAATGTGGTAATGTCCATGTTACATGTGAAAAGAAAAAGTTCTCTTTGTGTCACTTTTACTTGTAATGGCAATATGACAAAGTGTAGTTATATCAACAGATATAGTGTGATCTATAATGCATATCTTAAAATGCTAATTTAATTAACATTATGGTCATTTCATGACTGAGCATGGCAGCATATCTATAAAAGCATATTAACATTACATTATTTCATTTTCATTAAATCCTCAAATGTAACATGGTTTCACTGCTCACTTTGTTTTGTAGGTGTAACCATAATTGCTTGATATTTCAGTGCAAAGCATCAAATTCAAACACATAGGACCTCATTATAACTCTGGCGCTCCCGTAATGAAGGGTGCCGGTACGGGACCGGCACCCTTCATTACGGGAGTGCCCATTATGAGGTTCCTTTTGCGGGACCCGCTTAGGACGCCTGGTAAATGAAACCAGGCATCCTAAGCGGGACCCGCGAGGGGAAGAGGGAGCTAATAACGGGCCGTTATCGATGGCACCGTTATTAGCTCCCTCCCCATTCCCATTGAGTCCTATGGGGGCTCAAATGGGAATGGGGATGGGTTCCTGCAAGGAGGAATTACCGGGTCCTCCTATGTCGGAATGACCCGGTAATTCCACATTGCAGGAACCCGGTATTGGAGCCCGGTATGGAGGCAGCCATGGCGCTAATAGCACCATGGCTACCTCCATACTCGTAATGAGGCCCATAATGTTTTACATTTATGCACCCCTGTTGATGCTCCCCACATCCTAAACACATCCCTAACCACCTGTGCATGAGTCACGTGGTTTGTCCTTGCTGAGCACTTTGCTCTCCGTGGCCCTCTCCATGGTCTGGGCTATGCCACTGGATCCCTCCTCATACTTTCCTTACTAATAAAGGTGAATATCATTCAAAGAAGGCTGCCACAAATATTCTACTCTAGATTTAAGCAACTTTCTGGGCTAAATGGTGTCATAGAGGCAGCCTCTGAGGGGCTGTCCCCAACATCATACAGCTTCAGTCGCCTACCTGCCCTCTGCTGTTGTCCAGGAACCAGGAAAGAGGGGAAGATGAGACTGGCAGCCATTGACAGGTCTCTCATGACCTGATCACCAAGATTCTGCACGGGCTGTACTTTGGTACATGAATGGCTGTTTTACTTCTAGCAGATCCTAGGTCAGCCTTTTGTGTGACTACAGGTGTCATGACAAGTATCTGTTAAGAGTGTATTTATTTATTGTGAATTCTTGTTATTTCCCTAACTGTGATTGCTGAGGCAACGTGCCCCATCCCTAACCAAGATGGAGAAGAGTCTCGAATGGTAAGGTCTTGGAATATTCATGCAGATTATAGCATTCATAGGCATTCTTTAATTGCCCTTTTCCTCATAACTTCCTATGGCCCATTGTACAGTGGCCAGTCATCTTTAAATTGATAAGTCTCTGGAAGATTTACCACAGTTCTGTAGACATGATCTGGTGTTTAATGGTCTGGACACAGCACTTTCAATAAGCGCTATGACAGGAGAAAAGGGAATCGTCTTCGTCACTCTCAACAATTCAGTTTCCTTTCAGTCCTCTCAGTGGACACTTACATACAGCACTGCACTTTCACACTGGCAAAGCTTATCTGCAAGAACATTGAAAACAACATTGAAAACAACATTTGATTACTCTCTTGAACGTGGCTGAGTGTCGTGTACAGGCCATTGGAGTGATGCTTCTCCTCCTCTCTGAAAGTAGTATTTCAGACGTTGTGTGGACTCCTCGCTGGTAAGAAACCAAGTGAGGACTTGGAGTGGCGGGTAGGGGTGGGTAGTGTTTCCCTAAATGCTGAGCGATGCTTAATGCAAGGACAATATTCATTGTACACGTTTGGCTGTGGTTAGTAGGGGACCAATAAAAACATTCACATTTTAGAAAAATAATTAAATTGCCACTGAGTTAAACTAGGCGCACACGAACATTATCACAAAGGGAAAAGTGTTACAACAGATTAGATGAGAGCCTGAAATGAAAGCCACTGGCCTAGTAGAAGGAAACTTCAGCACTGTTAGTTAAGTATAAAGGAAACAGATGTCAAGCTCCCTCAAAGCTTTTTTTGCGCTGCATTGCTCAATTATTCAGAGGAACAACGTATTCTAGACTTACAATACCAGAAAAAAGGAGTTTTATAAGGCTAGTCATCTCTATATAAATGGAGAATGCACACATAAAAGAAACCCTCCTAGGATTTCTATTTTGTAGTAAGTAGTAGTTTGTAGTAGTGATAGGGGGATGTATGGTACCAATCAATTTACTCGAGGCCCAGTTAAATTGTGAAAATTATCTTACTAAAAATAGTAAGTATATTGTTCCATGGAATTTAGCATAGTAGCGAGTTTAGGGACCTTCACTTTTCACTTTAAGTTAAGGCTTTTCAAGTGATGTTTGTGGTAAGAAATGTAACAATCTCACATAAAAGCTCTTGCAGAGCTTTCAGGCACTTAGAGAAAGTAACAGGTGAAACATGGTTTTTTGACAGGAGGAGAGTAGTATTAAAAGAGTATGACTCAGAAATGCTTACCTTATGTTAATTCATTTATTGTCTGTAGATGTCTGATCAGCAGAAGAGAGCATTTTTTTAAATTTTAATTTGATCCAAGCCCCCTTTCCTGGGGGTTGTTTAGAATGCAGCAGAGAAAAGGAATTACTGTGCGTTAGACACACCCTGGGCCTCATTCCGAGTATGGCGGTAAGGGATAGCGGCCACCGCTAACGAGAGCGGTGGCGGTAATCCCTTACCGCCATACTCCGAGTTCCCTTTGCGCCATGGAGGTTTTAACACCTGCTTTTAGCAGGTGTTAAAAACCATGGCGCTAAGGGACCTTGATGTTAATTACGCCACCGTAATTTACGGTGGCGTAATTAACGCCTTCCCCACTCCCATTATGCCCTATGGGGCAAAAATGGGAATGGGGAAGGGTAAATGGGGATTGGGGAATTACCGCCCCGCCACCCTTGGAATGGGGCGGTAATTCCGCCATCCACCAAGGCGCTGCCGGTCCGGGTACGGCGTCAACCAAGGCGTTAATAGCGCCATTGGTTAGCGCCGTACTCGGAATGAGGCCCCCTGTGTCTTACGGGATTCAGCAACACCTTCAGAATTCAACCAGTGAGGAGGACTGTCAATCATCATTGCATTGATAAGGAATGGAACATGTACAGAAAAAGGAAATCAAGGTTGTGTGTGCGTGTGTCATGAACTAAATGTTTGTGCGCGAGAGCTCGAATGAGTGCTTGTGTGTGTGAGTGAGTAAATGTGCCTGTTTACATGTGTCTGTGTGATGCGCTTTACATTTTTTAGCTGGTAAATATTCTAGACACCGTCATGAAAGAGTTTTACAGTGGCAATACTGGCCTACATTTGAGCACACAGGAGTATGAAAAAGTGTTTGGCAGGCCAAAGCTGGCATATATTAAAGACAAAGACCTCAGGATACTGTGTTTTACTGTAGTGACATATATTGTGGGTAGTGGACACCATCATTAAAATGTTTTACAGTGGCAATGCTGCCATGTATTTCGGCACAAGCAGCATGAGTTTTACAAGGGCAAGCTGTCATACATTGTAGACTGAGACATCATGAATATGTGATTCATGACCATGCTGTCATTAGTCGCCCTGCAGTGTCATTTATCACCCTCATGCTGGCAATTCCCCTGTGCCTTCAATCGCAATGTCATTTCTCACTCATTTGACGCAGGCTGTCATTTCTTCTTTTATCCTCGTTTTTCTTCGATTCCTTTGTCCTACCGCAGTCCACTTCATGTCTTACATCATTGCTTTATTCATTCATTAATGTGTGTAATTCCCCTTCCTCCAATACATCTTCAATAAAACAATTTCTGCATTCATTGACATTTTCCTTCATCCCTTCCTTCATTCTTGTATTCAGGCATTCATGTATTCAGTCCTTCTTTCCCTCAGTCACATGCTTATGTTTGCATTGTACTATCCAATGGTCCTTGGCCTTAGTCATGTATTCAGTCACTCATGTATTCATTCCTTTATTTAATCTATCATGTGCTCATTTCCTTTGCAGAGGTGTTCGTTTATTTATTCTTTTAGCCGTTCATGCAGGCATCTTGTTACAGGTGCCTTCCTTGTATTGCTTATCTATACCGGCTTCAGGTTTTACTGGCATCATAGACATGTTCCTCCGTGCATTAACGTTGCTTCATTTATAACGTGCATTTAAGCGCCTCTTTTCAATCATTTGTTGACTCGTGCATTAGTGTGGCTAATAATTCATTCATCCTACACCCTTATCCCTGCGGTATTTAGTTATTGCTTGGGTGTTGTCGTTTGAATGCATTCAGTATCCAATATACTTGACGTTGCAGTTGTTTATTGCATTTTACATGTATTGGCATGCAAATAGTTAAAACCTGGGCCCTACATAGCATGTCATTACTTTAAAGAATCCCACAATGTCTGCTAGTAAATATTTGCTAGTACATAACACCAGCACCAGGCATAGTAAAAAGACGTCCACTTACACGTGGCTTTTTACTATGCCAAATTATTATTGTTATGGGCGTTTTGGGGACTTTTAAAGTAATAGCTGTGTATGTTGGCCCTATGCATTTGCTGTATTCATCCTTGTATATGCCCATTGCAATAAACACAAACCGACGCCCACACTATTGGGTTTATCGATGCGGGCTGTACTGGGATTGGGCCCCACATGGCCCACACGTAAAACAGAGAAAGCACCATCCATTTCACGGTTCTGCTAAACGCATCTGCATAATCCTTCTAGTCCGCATGCACAACTGTCTGTGCTCAGTGCAGGCACGGCTTCGTGATGGTATCAGGCTATCGCTTGCCTCTTTGGCTTTATCATTTGTGCAAGGCCTAGGCTTGGCTCTGCTGAACGTGGTGATCGCAGACGAAGATAACATCGTCACCCCCGCTTGTATATCTGGTTTGCGCTTTTGGGGTTAGCAAAATAAAACCCTGCTGCCTGACGCCCTCTCCTTCTGCTTTGTAGATGGCAGCTACAGTTATTGTGGTTGTGCAGCAACAAGCAATGGCCCTGCCCCGAAAAAGGAACTCGTGGTGAGCTATCTTCATAAATATGTGCATGGGGGAGGCCGCAGAGTCCTGCACCCCCAACCGAGCTGCGCCCCATGTATCACGCAATTCCATCTCAAAGTAACCATAAGGGTGCAACGCCTACCGCGGTTAGATAACACAATACAGCCTTCTAACGCCTGATAAGCCAGGCTGAGTTTCATTATATAGTCTATTAAACAATGCAAGCTTTAGGAGCCCCAGCACTTAGCCACTGCAACATTAGGTTCCCCACAAAGACGAGGCTAATCGTGATGTGGTTTGAATTTCCAAATCGGTGTTTTAGGATGTGTGAAAGGAGATGAATGCACACAAAAGGGCATGTGAGTTTCTTAAGACCGCAATTGCAAAGAAATCTGTTGCACGTGTTCATTTGGAAACAAATGTCGACCTGAAAACCATAAATGGGCGTGAATTACTTCTTTCTTTCTTTCTTTCTTTCTTTCTTTCTTTCTTTCTTTCTTTCTTTCTTTCTTTCTTTCTTTCTTTCTTTCTTTCTTTCCTTTCTTTCTTTCTTTCTTTCTTTCTCTCTCTCTTTTCTTTCTTTCTATCTTTCTTTCCTTCTTTCTTTCTCCTATTTATGTGTTTATATTGACTCATACTTTCTGCATACTCAACTAAAATAAATGCACACAATCACCCTCTCGCACGGCAAACCGCACGCACTTCACCACAACGCAACAACAAACAACACATAACTTGCCCCAACAGCACACAAGGACTCACATCGATACATATTCACACCCAAGCTCAGCACACAGTGAAAACTGAACTGAAGCTGCCAACAGGACATCACTTTTCTCACTTTCCTACTCCCTCTACACCCGATTAACCCCCGTACCCCCGCCTTCTTGTTTGCAGATCCGCCTGAGCGCCTGGGGACCAATTCCGTTGGTGGCAGTGCACGGTACAAATACCTTTAACATTAACATATTGTCATGTATTAATTTACACAGATATTCATTCATTTCATGTATTCATTTATAAAGCCATTCATTCATTTCATTGTTTTGTGGAGCGCCAGCATGTCACCATAGTCCACTTCAATCGGTCTATTCCCGTGTAAATCATCCTCAAGGCCAAGCCACGTGACTGAATCAGAAGGACAAGTGAGCCCTGGAACATTTTCTTGGCCCCGCTCCCACCCACACAGTTTTCACGGTCCTTTTGAAGGAAGGCATCCTGGGTACCGTCCAGATGCGTGGGCCAAAGGCAATCCAGAGTAGGGATCCCCTACCGTGATTGCTCCCCCCCCCAGGATGCTTGTGGTTAAATCTGCATTAGGCTGCCAATTTGGCATTGCTTGACGGCGGGATCTGGTTGTGGGTACTACAAGAACTCCCTTTATTTAGATATTCTGTGTCTTTTTGAAGGCTGGAGAGTGCTATGACATGACCAAACCTCCTTGGACCAAGGCGGGGTTCAGCTGCTTTGTTCGGTGTCCTCTGGAACGTTTTTGGGGTGCCTGCGAATACAAGAGTAAAATAGTTCTAGCCAGAGAGAACCAGCTCCTTGGTGAGTACAATCTGGGGCCAGATTACAGAATATGTGCACCGGTGCAATTTCAAACTGCATGGGATTATTACTATTTCTAAAAACACTGGGATATTAGAAAATCATTGCACCATGACAAGTGTAGTTTGGTAGAAGCACTAGGACAAAATATCCCCTAGTGCAAAAAAAGCTACATTTTTACAGCACTTTTGCATGAGGGCAAAGTTTGCCCTGGTGCAAAAAAGCATTAAACGTGATCTTTTTTTTTCACTAGGGCAATTATTGTCCTGGTGGTTATACCATGCCAAACTGCACTTGTCATGGTGCAATGGTTTTCTAATATGTCCCAGTGTTTAAAAGAAAAATGGAAAACGTTGCCCCAGTGCTAAATCCGTGCAATTTTGCACCAGCACCGGTGCAAGGTTTCTGAATCGGGAGCAGGGGACCCTTCCAACTATTTTCACAATAGATGTTATATGGTGCGAAAAGGAGAGGGATGTGTGAAATCAGACTCCCAGGTTCATTGCCTCCACCCTTTGAAAATGTAAAGGGCTATCCTGGTGTTTTTAGTTTGTCTCCAGCTGAAGATGAACATGTGTAATGTACTTTGAAGAGAGAAAGCCTGTCTTAAATCAATTACAATGTGCCCCTGAATGTACTTTTTGCACAGGCAACTCCAACGTTATTGACCAGCAAAGGAAACATAAGCAATTAGCAAGTGATATTGAAAATGTATAACTTGGTGAGACCCTTGGAGCAGAACCAGCCTACGGTTGAACTTTACCTGCAGAAAGCAGTGTACGATTAAATAAACAATGTACTAGCACAGGCCTCATATGAGAGAGCAGAGGCACCCTAAGCATGTTGCTAACACTATAATACACAGAATAATGCAGAAGGACAAGTTGACATATTCATGGACATGACACTGCTAAACACAGCAGAAGAACATATATGGCACCCGGGGTGATGACGAACTCAGGCATCTAAATGGGGACCAGGTGCACTCAAAAATATAAATTAAATGATCAAAAAAGGAAGCACGAGACTGAAATCATTTATCACAGCAGCCCAAATATTGTGGGTGCCAAAGCACACATTTAATCCACAATACCACTAATATTGTCCACATGTCTCTATACATCCTCCTTAGTCATACTTTCACCAAATCCGTTTCCTAATCACACTTCACAACAATATCTAATAAAAATGTATTAATTGTATTCACAAAAAACAAAATAGAGCACAGAAAAAACACTATTACTATAGTGTGGTGTTATCAAGGGCACCGCTTACTTCCTAACACAGTTATATTAAAAAAACATCTATTAAGCATAGGTTTGCAACGCGTGTGAGGCTATACTTTGCTATCGATTGAATAAGCAAATGTTTGCATGATGTTGAACTGGTTACTGATTTCGAAGCCAATTCATCAACCCCAGACCCATTGCACCACAGTCATCGAATTATAAACGTTAGTGCCCCAGAGTTTGGGCTTTCAAGGAATTAGGGTGCTGAAGCTCCTATAGCTACTAATGTGGGCCCTCGTCAGGAGTGGTAATCCGTGTACATTGAGTGCTTTAAGAATGCCTTGAATCTTGCTGACGTGACAAGAACCGTTTTGATATTTGAGATATCCAAACAAGAAGGATTTAGTGCGGGTTCCCCACATTATGCTTGAATAAGAAAAATGGACATCACCAGACAGATCTTGGCAAGCAGCATTGCTATATCACAAAATTCACAAGCCACCTAGCTTTATCCCACTACTAAGTACTAATAATAATATTTTTATTTGCGATATAATCCATAATTTGGACTTTACACAACATATACAATTCTGAACGTACAAAGCACAAAGAATATGTAAAATACAATTCAGTATAATTCAGTTTGTTACAAGTAAAATTCATAATTCATAATATACAAATAACCAATGAACCCAAATAAAATAGGTACAGATAAAATATAATATAAAACAAAATACAAAATAAATTTAAATCCATACTCAAATTCAAACAAGTATTCACAGAATAGTTCATTTGTGCAAATACAAGCAAGTCCAATGGATCCAGATAATAATCCAAATAATAGGAACGATAACAGAATCCATAAGCACTATAGTGTAAAAGCATCAGAAATCCCAAAAGAGCAAAGGGGAAGGAATGTCCCAAGGGCAAAGATCACGATTTCATTGGTCAGGCAAAAGAGTTTGAACATACTGCCATTCCCTAAATAAAGCAAGCTGCAATGCAATTGAGAATGACATTTTAACAATAATCCCAAAATGAATCCGCAGTGATTGCCTCATAGAAATGAACAAATCTGCCCAGAATACGCATGCAAGCGGCCGGCCCCAGACGTATCATCAGCAGCGTAAATCTTCCAGAAAGCCATTCATCCGGTAATCTGCCAGAGCCAAAATGCAAATATGCATTCATATAAACCAGTAACATTCTGGTGTATGGAATGTCAGAGAGGGTTGATAAACGGGCTGCAACATGTTGACAACTATTACAGGATAGAAACCACAAGCACGAAAGCATGTGACGTAGACAAGAGAGAAATGATATGTTATGGACACACCTTCTCAAACAAGGACAGGAAGCCACCTCCTGGGAAAGTGGTGCCCATTGATATGATATGACAAGGTAGGTTATTTATAATGCGCTTAATACCCAGAGGTTTCTGAGCGTGGACCCATGGATCGAACCTGTGTTACTACTCGGTGTCGTCTTCGTTTCCAAGGCGAGCATGTTGCCGCTGAGCTATCCTCCCAAGTTGATAACTCTCTCGCATATGTCAGCATGTTCAGATTCCTCCTAGGATTGCTCACCTGCTTATCAACATGTTATGTTATTTTATATTATATGAATGTATGCTGCACCAAATCACCACCATAGTAGATTTTGGTCACCTACACTTGTCTGTGGAATGGTGTCCTGTGCCAATGTATGTTCCATACGCCATACTGAGCACACCACTGAGAAGCTCACAGTGAAAGACAAATCATTAGATGTGGTTCACAACTTAAACAGGCAGTTAGAATAACATGTTATTTACATGCCCCTCTTGTAAGACAAGGGGCAATCTTGACCCAAAAAATATGATACCGGGATTCCCTGACATACATTGGACCTGGCGCTATTAGTCTTAAAAAGATCCTAGCAGTTGTGTGGGTCTTCTGAACATTGTGTACAATTTCTTCTAGCAAAACACTTTACAGTCATCACATGCAATAAAGCACTACTGTGCCTCTACTGAAAGTTACCAGCACAAATCTTAGATCTGCCTGCAAGATTGTCTGGGAAAGGAACACACAAATTGATAGTTGCATTTATCTGAAGAACAGGGATATTAATTTCGATCAGAAATGACTTACAATAACAACTTAACAGATGTTGGAGGAATTCTCCAGAAGTTGCCTGTAAAATAGCACAAAGATCAGAACAAGTGAAGAGTCAATTTATCAGGGTGTGAACAAAGTAGGATCTAGACCAAGAACGAAAGAAAAAACAAGAAACAAAATGGATGACAAACAGGTGACTTGCAAAGGTAACAGTAACCTGGGAACAAGTGCTTCAAACAGAAGAGGTGTACTATACAAAATGACATTATTTTTACATTATTATGCAACACAGGAGGGAGTGGTGAGGTCAGACTGAGCCTGAGGGTAAATAGTGGAGTTATAATTGTTCGTTTATAACACTCTTAATACCACTCTTCATACCAACGAGTGGTTTCTAAGCGCAGGATTGGCCTTGAATCTGTGTAGCGCTGTGTTGTCTCGCTTCCAAGACAAACGTGTTGTCCCTGAGCTATCCTTCCTCCTATTGTCATAGAGTGGTGAGTAAGAAATGGAACCTTTTTCTGAGTGTTGAGAAGGTCAACACGAGCAGAAGAGGTGGTGTTGGTGGAGATGAATAATACAGTCGGAGTTGAGATTAAAGAGGGTCCGAAGGTTGCAAGCCTTGGGGAAGCAAGCAAGAAGGTCATCTGGGAAGGCTATAGGAGAGTGAATGTAGTGATGGCATTGTAAAGCTGGGAGAAAAAAATTACTTCTGTTTTTTAAGAGTTCAGTATTAGGTGGTGCTTAAGTGCAACGTACAAGCCAAAATTACTGGATTGGAGAACAGGTAGGAGGGAAATAACCTTTGAGGAGGAACACACAAATTGTGGGTGTTGTCTGGTTATTTATCCACCCGCTGACTTCACATTGCCATTCTCACACAGTACCTGCCCCACCCTGCCCTAAACACATCCTTCTAGGATCTCTTTGAGCTTGCTCTGTCAAGCAGTACAATCACACGTTGACCTGCAAGTGTATTTGTAATTAGTCTACTAAGAGTTAAATGTGATGCTTGTAGAATATAAATGTATTAACCATTTATGTCTTCAGCCACTTGATTCACATTTGTTTCCGGAACCGACGTCCTGTTAAAAACAAGCATTGACAAAACAAGCATTGTTGGCTTGTGTGTATGTATCAGATATCCATTTGCTAAGAGCTGCTATCATATGCCAAGATAACCACACAATTTTCCAGATGTTGCCATTGTATGGCCAGGTACTACCACTATGGCACTGCCGGCAAGTACCTATCTCATGCCTTACCAAAGGCCAAAAATGTTGCCTTTGCCAGTGCCTGTTTTGATTGAAAACAAATGAGTAAGGATTGGGGATTAGGGGTGCAAGAGAAATGGACAGAGAGCAGTCAGTGGGGGGTAGTGATACACAGGTGCTCTGCTGCACTTCTCTTTTTTGATTGCAGTAAGGAGGGCTAAATGGTTGGGCAGAGCAGCTGGTCTTGCAGGCCTTGTACCATTCCATTAACATATACTGAATGTGACTTTGCATAACACTCTCTCATTTATGCCCATTCATGCAAAATCAGACAACTACTTGAATGCGTGCATATTCAAGCACTCCTTGCCCACCGCATCGCCGCTCTCTGCCCCAACTTTCAGTGCTATGCGGATGATAACCAGCTCATTTTGAGGCTACCCTCGGCCTCCTCCTCTCCTTCCCTCATCTCTGAATGTCTTTCTGTTATCCAGGAATGATGTGTCGCCAATGACCTCTGTCTTAATGCCAGTAAGACTGAGATTCTACTCATCAGCACACCCACTCCCTCCTTCCCTGCAGCTCTCTGGCCGGCCTCTCTTGGCCCTCTTCCTGCTCCTACCTGTAAGGCAAAAAACCTCGGGGTCATCTTCGACTCCACACTCTCCTTCTCTCCTCACATATCTGACGTCTCTAAGAAGTCACACTACCAGCTGCACCTCCTCAGAGGTATTCTTCCTTTCCTCTCCTTCCTGCAGAATCTCTCTGTCTCCAGAGCCCTGGTTCTCTCTAAGCTGGACTACTTTAACAGCCTCTATCTAAATCGTCCTGCCTCTACTCTCCGCCCTCTGCAACTCATCCAGAACAGGTCAGCCTCTTTCTAAATCTGCCTGCTTCTACTCTCCGCCCTCTGCAACTTATCCAGAACAGGACTGCAAGACCTGTCCTTGGCCTCAAGCCCAGGGACCGTATCTCTCCAGGACTGAAATCTCTGCACTGGCTCCCAGTGGCTGCAAGGATTAAGTTCAAAACCCTCTGCATTGTCGACAAGGCCTTCTGGGGCTTGGGGCCAAAATACCTTCACCTCTCTCTTCCTAAATATCTTCCTTCTCGAGCTCTTCGCTCATTCGCCTCCAACTCAGTCAGGGTCAGCTGCTTCTCCAAGCAACGAGTTGGGGGTAGATCTCTCTCCGCGGCACGGGCCTCCCTCTGGAACAGCCTTCCTGCCTTCCTGAAACTTGAAGAGAACCATCTCCGGTTCCGGAAGCACCTCAAAACCTTCCTCTTTGCTTCTGCTTTCTCTCCCCCTCTCCCCTGCTAATTTCCTGACTGAAACTGCACTGAATCTGCAATTGGGCCACTCTCACCAATCTCAGTCCCTGGCCCAGCCACTCTCCCCTTGCACTGCCTCCCTTGGCAACCACTGCACTGCGGGACAGTCTCTGTATCCCTACAGCGCCCCCCCCAGCACTTGTCTGCACTTACCCTGCACTAGCCACCAGCTGGCCCTTATTATTTATCCTGTTATTCTACTACCCCTGTACTGCACTTTCCCCTCTCCCGTTCCCCTTGCACTTTCCCTTCCCCCTCTGCCCATGCACTTGCACAATCTGAATGACACCTGGCCTAGTATGATCGTTGTCTGTCTTCCCTTTGTCCCCCCTCCCTACCTCGTCACGCCTTGAAACACTTGTGTATAGACGCGTTACAGATGTCTTATCATATCATATCATATATAAAAACAAACATACACCCATTCACCC
Source organism: Ambystoma mexicanum (assembly GCF_040938575.1). Classification (NCBI taxonomy): domain Eukaryota; kingdom Metazoa; phylum Chordata; class Amphibia; order Caudata; family Ambystomatidae; genus Ambystoma; species Ambystoma mexicanum. The sequence goes on from NC_090925.1 coordinate 484,208,175, forward strand.
ATGGACAGATTCACACAAACGTGCACTCAGCCAACCTCTCTTACATTCACACATACATACACATTACTTATACACATTTACATCTCAATTACCTGCTTGCACCCTAATCACACTGACATAACTGAATGGCCCTCCCCACACAGAGGGCTCTGACTGTCAGAAGAGGGGAGGTCTCTTCTCCTGTCAGTAAGCACCTACGCAATTATGGGAGACAGCACGGACAGACTTCCTGTGCCCTTCCGGCCTCTGATATTTGTGCTCTATGCCTTTTTAGAAGCCTAAAGTTCTCTGCATTGAAAAAAAAAAAGATGTAGCGCTGGGGACCCTACTCAGAAACAGGCAGCACAGTCCCACTGTAATGAGAGATGTACATGTACGTTTAGATTAAAAGTATAAACATACTCTAGTATGGTATTCTAACCAAGAACATCTCTCAAGGTGTGGCAAACCCCACTGCATATACAAAGGAGCCACCACTGAGTGTCCTTTTTTCCTATAAGCACTGCTCTCTATGCCCACTCATGTTCTCTGCCAAATTAATTGTTATTGCACTTCAGGGAGAACACGCCCATGACCCATTTTTGTTTTCTTTTGTAGAAATTATGCACGTTACTCTCCAACCCTCCTAAAGCCAAAGGGCTAACATGGAGGATTTAGTGTGACAGTGGAGTTATGATGTGTTATCATTGCGACAAAAAAGCTACAAAAACCCGACTAGAAACTGTACAACAATCACAAATGTGCAGTAGAAGTCAACATATTATTTATGGATGACAATTGTTCACTTACAATTCGTCTACCCACGAAAATGCAGTAAATATGTCCCCTCTATCTAAGCAGGACTATCCTTTTGAGGATACATATGGAAAACACAATTTTGGAACCTTTGCTACAGAAGCCCCCATGCCAATTTTGCGCTTTAATTTGGCAAAGTATGTTAATTGCTTAACCGTATTTTTAAGACCAAACGTATGAGTGGAGGCCAAAGTTATATACATCCAAAAACTGTCTCCTCTACACATACTTAGAGTGATCTGTGGGGTGCATTCAAAATTCAAAGACCCCAAACACAAGTCCCTTTCACATGAAGAGCAGAATTTTAAACAAAAACGGCTTGGCCTTAGTTTTTTTTCAAGTAAAATTGAAGAGCAATGTGGAAAAGGAGCCTACCTGTCATTCTCAAAGGAAAAGCAGCATTTTAATTTACAAAAAAGGAAAAATCAAAGATCCCTTTCACATGGAAAACAGGATTTTTAAACAGTGACAGCAAAAACAGCTGGCACAGGTGTGTGCAAAGAAAAGCAATTTAAATGTGAAAATGTATCACTACTAACAGAAAAATGTTGTGCGAGTTGACACAAAGCAATGCATATTAGGTTTCACATCCAAAACTCCAGTGACATTTGAAAAGCCACTTTTTGTTCATGAAAAAATGTAAGCCCAAGAAAAACCTGTTTGCTGACTTTGGGAAACTTCAAAAGGAAATAAGCTACTCCTAGTCTGGATGTGATATCTCCCATCTAATTACCAACTGCATTAAAGTGTCCTGCTAAAGGTGGTGAAATGCAGTGTTCTTCAGACCTGCTGGCTCTGAAGACATTGACTATAGGAGAAGTTCCCCTTGGCTGGAGCATGACTAATATGTGTGAACATGGGGGCAGCAACTTCAAAGAGCAAGCTTCCAACATAATGAGACTGATAGAAAAAGACTCTCAGTGCAGGCTGAACCAGTGAAAACAAATGGCCAGAAGGCAGAAGATGGCCCATTTGTCCCACATGAAGATTCACAATTAATTTAAAATGACTATTATCATTTAGGCCATTTTCTCAGAAACCAAAAGGCAGATTGATTTAATCTATGTACCTTTTTTAGGTAATTTCCAGGCGATTTTGGAGATATAAAATGAATCCACTAGCGACTCATGGAACTGTAATGGCTAGCTAAGATGTGTTTCTGTCAGATCTGAACAAGTTCCAAATGTGAGAGTTGGTGAGTGGATGGAGAATACAATTAGGGATATGGGTAATAACTAAAATATGCATACCTGTTATGCTTTTTATGCAAATGGCAGAAAAGTGTCACATGGCTGTGCTACACGGTACAGCCTTGGTGATCGGCTTCTCTAATTCTCTGTGATTAGCTGAATCAGAAAATATGTTTATTATGGTAGTTGCTAGTAAAATGATGAAGTTGTGATGCATAGCTATTTTTTGCAAAAAAGTTGAAAGGAGAACAAATGGCGATTACAAATGAGAATTGCCGTATGTTGCTCCAGACCCCTAAACCAATCCTGACTTGGAGGCTAGGTTAGGGAGGAGAAAGAATGGTAACTGTCCAACCCTAGTTGCGGGAATTATTGCAGAGTACTTCCCCAAGAAATTGGTGGTGTCATCGCTGCTAAATTAGGGGGACTGCACTAGGAGGAGGGGACACACACAGAAATACACAGACAAGAGACAGCCCATCAGGAGGGCTACTGAAACTTACCATCTGACAGATGTAAGGTAAGACCAGAGGAGATTGCTGGGAGTGCATCTGGGTTTAGCTATTTCTAGGAAGGCCTCAAAGCTGACTGGGTCCTATGCTGGAGAGCGGGAGGCCATCTTTGATAGTGGAGTCACCAGACCCCTCCACTATCTTTCCAGAGTATCCTGCGATGCAGCTAGCTATACTGAACTTTAAACAGAGGCTTTCTATGTGAGGAGAACTGAGCTCTGGTAAACCAAAAGGTGGGGAGTCTGCTTGCCTTTAATCCTTCCCCTTCATAGTGGGCAGGGGGGGCAAAACTGTGTAGATCCTTAGCCTAGTTAACTACAAATATTAATGTACTCAATTCCCCATTTGGCAGAACACTACAGAGTGAATTTTGTTAAAATTCGTAATTAACAAAGCTCATTTCCCAGTGTGTGCTGAAAACTATAGCCTATAAATGAATTGAGTAATCTGTGTTGTCCTGCAGACCCCTACTTCTTTAAGGTAGAGGGGTGTCTTTGTTCTTGAATCAGTCCAACCTTTTTATCCAGCTTCCCTAACACAGGCCTTTCAGTGGAGTTGGGTCTGAAATCCAAAATTCCCCAAATCATTTCAATTTTTCTGTCTGACTTCCCAACATAAACCAAAGCATGGAGGGGTCTGAAACACACACTGCTAAATCACCCTGTGTTTATTTTAAACCAAAAATGTGGGCAAAATCATAATTGCCATATATATTTGTACCAATCTTGAAATCCTACTGCTAGCCTTTTAACCCTGCAGGACAATCAAAATCGCATAACACTACATGAGAATTGCTTTCGTTATTGATTAGATATTTATTTGTGCAATTATTACATGAAGTGAAATTTGAAGAAAGTGAAGAATTGTGAGTGTGCTCTTTTCAACTCACTTTTTTGATTTATCTATGCTGAGAGAAGTTGATTGTGTTGCGCCACGGATAAAGTGGTGTTTAACATTTTCGTGTTAATTCCTATTACTGAAAATCTGAGCGCACTGCAACAAAAGCTAAATCACCAGGCTGCTCACAATAGAGTCTTTTTGGAGGACATTGGTGCATTCCAATCAGAAATAAAGCAATTAAAAACAGAAAATAGTCAATTCATTATTAAAAGGGTTGATTCCCAAAATGACTTTTGATCAGATGCACCAGTAGGTAAATAATAACAGAGGACACAGCAGATTCAGGAAAAATACCTCTTGAATCAGGATAACCATGTCCTATTACAGAGGATAAATCAGTTGGAAATTGAGATAGAAAAGGGCCAGTCAGCTTCTCAGGAACTGACCAGAATTAGAGAAGAAAGGTATTAGATAGTAGAGCGAATGAGGCAAATAGAAGCTGAACTATTAGAGGCAGAGAATTGTAGGGATGAGAAAAAGAAAGAGATTAGTCCCCAGAAGGAAAAGCGCCTTGAATATGCATGCAGCATACAAGGCTCACAGATGGAGAATGAATCACTTCAGCATGAGGTGCAGCAAACAAAGGATTGGTTGGTAGCTCTGAGCAGGATGATTGCACCTACTAATAAGGCCTTAGTGTCAGATTTAACAAGCCAGCTCTATGACTAAAAACAGCTAATAAATAAAGAGAGTCCCAGGTGTGAGAGCCTCACCAAGGAAATCGAAAATGATAAACAGGCCCTGAGGCATCCTAACCAATCAGGATATGGAATAAGGCCCACTGATCAAGGTGAGGTGCCCTTCCCAACAGGGGCCTCATGCCAGTCATTTGCAACCTCTCATGCAGAAATGGGTACCAACCTCATGCATGCCACCTATCAAGAACAGGGTGCCATGAGACTTACCCAGGACTAGCCTAACTGATGAAGAAGGACAGTCCTTGTCTGATATTGACGAGTATTCATCTCTACCACACAGAAGGGAAAGTGGCCAGACCAGTGTGCCTGGAAAGTAAGGAATAATATGGTAAGTACTTCAGACCATGAAAACTCTTATGAGGAGAAAGTCAGGGAGTTAGATTGGCTGAAGATGCGACTACAAAAAGACCACCTTGCTTGCTTCGCTGAAGAACAAAAGCCAGACCCTCAGCCTAGGAAGGGCATTCTGAAAACCTCTGTATATTCAGGGGCAGGGGGAACTCCCCAGACTCCCCGGTAAGAGGGATGAGGAAACTGTATCCATCCTGGGCCTGAAAGGAACTCCAGGTAGAGTGACCCTGAGAGTTCACTTTGGTCCAGTCAAGAGGAGTCCAGACCCCGTGGTTCTAGGAGATATTCCCAGTCTCATAGAGATAGGGAGTGCCTAGAAGACCGGGAAGGGAGTACCGGTAGCAGTTCTGAGTCAGAGGGTGAATGGACTCTGGTGGTGCAGAAGCAGAAAAATACAGGGAAACAAAGAAAGTGTTTTGTCAAGACCCAATCAGACAAATCAAGGCCATATAGAGATTTTTGTCCCCATACCACAAGAATGCCAAGTATTCGGTATGGGAATGCCTGGAACTTTATGAGCAGATGATGGCATCATTCCAAATCAGGAATGATGTGAATTGTATAGCATTTGCTAAATGGACGTTCTCACCTGAGTACTCCAGTTTCCTTGCAGGACTGGAGAACCAGTATAGCATAAATGGTCCACTTATAAGGTGGCCATACTGAAACATGTTTCCATCCACCGGAACCCACAAGAGGCGTGTAAGGCTGCATATAACTTGCAGTGTGGGGAAGATCAGGTGCATAGGGAGTTTGTGCAGGAATTAAAGCAGGCACTTGCTCAGACTTCCCAGCAGGTGAACACCAATAGTAGGAAGTTCATAACTACATATTTCCATTCTCTCCCCAAATACATAATGGCTCAGTTGGTGCATGACTTTCATGAGCATAGGAACCTGGATTGGGTGATTGAACAGACCACCAGGGTTTATGATTTCCAAAAGTCTGCTGAGAGTAAAAATACTGCCAAAACCCCCTAAACCACCTAACACCCCTGCTGCTGTTGCAAAGGTGGCCAAGGTAAAAGCTACCCCTCCATTGGATCTGGAGACAGGGGGCCTAAATGTAACCCTCCTGTCAGCAAGCAAAATGGAAAGCAGATGGGACTCCCTAACCCTTCCCAATCGAATGGTAGTCAGGCACGGGCCTGGAACAATGATCCACTCACTCTGCCACCTATATAGGTCCTAAGTACAAGGGTACTAAACCAGTCCTATGATAGGTATGCTCTTCCCCCGGACCCAAGCGGTGGAGGGAACTAATCAGGTAAGTACTGCCCCGGTAAACATCCCCCCAATCTTCCCTCAGGAGAGAAGTATCACTCCACCTTCCAATCTGAACTTTTTCCCCAGATATCCCACAAACCAGAACTTCCAGAACAATCCTCTCTCTCCCCGGTTCAAGGACAATAGATCCCTGAACCTGGGAGAAGGGAGATTCAGGATGGAAAATTATGGGGGGAATTTCTAGTACTCGAGCTACTCTACGAGAAGGGACAGTTACCCTTTTTGGGAGCAGCAGAGGTATGACCTGAGACCTCCCTACCACCTAGACAAGGTCTTGCAATTAGAGCGACAGGTCCAACAACTGACCGATGATCTGGGGCTCATGCTGAGCACTCAGTCCAACTCTCAACCTAACCCTGCTTCCCAGAAATCTCCAACACCCAGGTCTGATGCCCCCGGGGGGAAATGACAGGAGGAAACCTCAAACAAATTACAGGATCTGGAGGAGGGGGCCTAGGTGGAGGGGAGATGCCAAGCCATAGAGGAAGCTTTCTTCCTCACCCACACAGAACCCCTAAAAACCTCTCAACCTGAAACAGTCTCTTCTACCCGCCCTCCCCACAAAAGGTTAGAACCCAAAAAGCAAAGGGTAAATAGGAGAGACCAAAGAAGAATCCACTTTGTGGAAGAACTCTGGATTATCCCCTTTGAAAGAGAAGAATCCCTTGAGAGTTCAGGTAAGCAGACATTCTCTTTCAAAAATGAGGGGACCCCTCTCAAAGTAAAATGGGTCCTGAGTGTGACATGTGAGCCAGACAGAAGTGAAATGGAGGGTGTGTCCTTTCTCCAAACAGGTTCTGAGAACTGTTGCCAGGTAACGGGGGACAGCCAAGGAGCCGGGAAAAGGAGGATTCCCCAACAACTCCCTTTTACAGATTCCCGAACTCTGACACTGAAACTTGCCCAAGATCACACAGTGTCGGAGTTCAATATGAAGAAGATGGCCACAGGGCTGTCAAATAACTCACACTTTCTTTTCACCTTGGAGGAGAAAGAAGGCCAATTTTATGTACCGGTCAAGGTTGTTAAAGACTCCAATCAAGCATCCCACTACGTCAGTGCCTTGTCTGGGATGCCCAAGGGAAGCCCTTATTTATATATTTTTATGGCAAGTTATAATCTAACGCCCCTCTCTTTGAATCCCCCTGACCCCACTGAGCCAAGAAGTAGGTTTTTTTTGCAATTTAAAAGGTTTATTTGAAAAATTAAACAATATATATATATATATATATATATATATATATATCACACTTTTTATAAATAAATTGATAATTGATATCACACTTGTGAATATGAGCAGTAATCCGCAATAGGTAATCCTACAATAGCACATTTCTGGTGACTTATGACTAGGAACAGGGGAATAAGGTATCAGAGAATGCTTTATGGTTTCAAGGAGATGCAAAGATGAATAAAAGACAGTACAGAAATAAACTTAATATGATTTCAGCAAAAGATAATATGATCACTTTTTCTCAGACAATTTACTCCCCCCATATGCAATGTAAGGAGATGGAAGTAACACACACAGTCTTCAGGGATACAATCACAATACAATACGAAATTCAGTTCCCCCCTAGCAAGCTTAGCAAAAAACAGGTATGATTTTAAACACAGGCAAAAACCTTTTAAATGTGGTGGCAATGAAGTGAAAAATATACTCAAATTGCTTTTATTTCCCTATAGGAGGTTCCGGGTGAGTGATAGCTACTTTAAGTTAGTTCAGGATCACTTTAGCAATGCTCTAGGAATGATTGTCAGGTTGCAAACGAATTTCAGCAAGGGAAAGCAAGAAGCTGCTATTTTGACACGTGAAGAAATTTGAGCCAAATCGCAAATCGCGGCAATTTAGTCGCGTACGTCAAGCACAATTACGGAGGCACTATAAGGAGTAGTGCAAGTCGGTTTAGGGCTCGTTGGAAAGCTCAGAATCTCAGCTTTGAAATAAAAGTTAAATTCCTAGGACAAACGGTTCCGGAGATACAGACGATTTTATGAAGGTAGATTCTCGAAATTAAATTTTAAAGTTCAGAATGACAGATGACAGTTTTGCAGCTTTGAATCAAAAGAAGGGACACGATTTCTATGACGCAGTTCTCAATAGGTTAAAATAGTTTGAATTAGATTATTTTAAACTAAGAGATTGGTTTTGCACAGTTCTGGCTGAGTACTCGCACTATATTTTGGACAGGAATGCGACTTCGTCAGGGATCGGGTCAGGATTGGCTGCGGTTCTCTCGCCACTGGGTACTGGTTCTGCGCACAGCGATTTGGGTCAGCTCTCAGCACTGCACAGTTCTGGTCTCTCTGGATCTCTGGTCTCTCTGGATCTCTGGTCTCTGGAGATTGATGGATTTGAAGTCTGGAGTCTTCTGGCAAAGCGTACCGCAAGAAAGTGGAAAGTGAATGTCCCTGTATGGCTTCCAGTGGCTCTTTTTATGTCTTTAGAAAGTGGGTGTGTGCGTAGCATAACTGAGCCTGCCCCTCTCAACTTATCATTGGCCCAGTTCTACTCTCTCCCATGATTGGGGGAACCAAGTTGTGAGTCAGAGTGATGAGGTAGGTTCAGAGGATCCTCCCCTTGTCAAATTGCACACAAATCTATTTCTGATCCAAATACATATTTCCCAGATACACAAGTGGTTGACATTACATGTACATATTACAGATTACTTATGGTACAATCTGTTCCAACTCTGATGTTTCTAAGAGCTTGCATTAAAAAATGACAACTTATTTTCGTTTTTAGTTGGTTTACCAATATCGGACGTTTACCAAAAATGGCACACGTGTACACCGCCTTTCTACACATATTCCAGTAACTTTTCATCTTTCTAGCGTGAACCCCGTTTCTGCAATCTCCATAATTCATGGGGTTTTGCCTCAGAACATGGTAAAGAGTTCTAACACCTCTTAAAATGTGCACAGAAAAATAACAAGAATGATGATGTTATTTATATAATGTTTACAAGTCCGCACTATAAATTATCCATCTTTTTAAAATTGTGCTCTGGTCCCGAGGGGTGTGGTTTTCCAAAGCACATGGTGGAATTACTGGTTTATCCACTTCCCCCAAGCTCAGCTTGCTCACAGATGCAGTGCCCCTCCCCGTTTCCTTCCAAGAGGAAGCCATTTACGACCCCCCTAATTTAACATTTGCCTGGGCCTAGGACAGTGCTTTGTTTAGTTTCCTGCAGTCCCCAGGTGCCACTCCCCTAATTCAATTAGAGAGGTGTCATCTCCTTTTGGCAGGGGCAGCAGAATGCAGCCAGGCCTGGGAACACAGCTGCTGATCAAGTTTCAACTCCTGTCGGGGTAGTGTCAGGCAGAATTCACTCTCTTCAAGCCAGGCTTCAGCCAAATGTCACTTTTGTTCCCAGTTTTTCTTCATTCAAAACAAACTTACAATTTTTACACATGCAGCTAGAATGCTGATTCTAAGTTCAAAACTATGGCATTTAACAGTTGCAAACTATGTGACACTCAACAGTAGGTCACTCATTTATTTTAAACATTTCGATTTTAGTGGCTTTAAGTCCAATTTCACTTCAGCTGCTGACATCCACAGCTCAGCCAGTTTCATTATGAACATTATTTTGGGCTCTTTTTCTTTCCAGATTTTGTATGCACACAAGTCTACCTTCTGCCAAATGTCTGCTGGTGTTCATTGAGATTTTTGAATATCTTGCAATGTTTAAAATAGGCATTTTTAGATTGCATTTCAGAGAAACAAAGGTGATTTCAAAGCGCTTTTTTTTAGCCACCGGCACTGCTGTTTTTCCTTTGGCACACATTTCACTCATGGCACTCCTGGCCCCTCACACTCGTGGGTGGCAGGTCAGGCGACCATTTTGTTGTGCGCAAAGACTGTGTGGTTCTCCAGGATTCTGGCGCAAATGTGGGCTTTTCCGCCCTCTTGGATTTCCTAAACCCACAGCACCAAGTGTTGCAGCATAATAGTCCAAACGTGGGTCAACAAGGTGCAGGGTCAGTGTGAATTATCAGCTCTCGTGGATACTGGATCCTAAGCCACCCTCCAGTCAAAAAGGGCTTTCCCCAACTAAATTCAGGACAGGGGGAGGGCCATCAAATTCCACTGACACCACTTCCCGGACAACTCCAAAGTTTCAACGGGAATAATATTTCCGTCAAAGGGAAACATCTGCTGATAGTTGTGACTCCAGAGGGCACAACCTGTTTAATGGGGAACGGTCTCCTGAGGAGGCTATCACCTCTGATCGACTGTGTAAACAAGGTCAGCTGGACTCAGACTAACCGCCCTATCAAATACAAAATTAGCACCAATTATGTAAGCCTGAATGGTACCTGTCACATAATTGACCAATGTTCTGAGAATGTAGAGTTGCATTTCAAGAAAATCCAAGTCCCAGGCATCACTGCCATCTCTGTAGGACAACAAACTCGTGATGGGAACCCCCCGAATCAACCTTCCTCCCAGTTTTAAGTGGAAATCCACACTGGAAGGGAACACCCTAAACCTTTAGTGACATTCTGAACCGATTCGCAATCAATTTGGATCTAATCAATCGTAAAGCCTGGTCCCGACTCGGAGGTAACCCCATGGGCTTTGACAACATTGAAAAAGCATTCTGTTCAGCTCAATTGCAGCCTTATGTGATTGACGTTGAAGTGTGAGAAGAGGTTACAATCATAGGACAGGTGTGACAATGTACTCTTCCCCTCAAAATTAAGCGAGGACAGAACCTCAAACATCAGGACGCCTATATAAATCTAAATTTGCATCTCCAACAAAAAAGGTTTGTATTTAAATCCAACACCTCTAGTAGACCTAGAACATGACACCATTTGAATATTGGTGGATAACAGCGACCCTCAAAGTATCATTTTGGGCACAGACACCTTTCTTGGAATGGCGGTTGATGCCCAACATTATTCTATTGATTTAGGTAATGTAATCATGGGACCAATCCCAAATGACTGTTTGCACATCAGCGACGGTATTCCTCCAGAAAATATTTTTACTAGGCATGGGGGGAATTTCCTGATGTACTCTTCCTGTCCCTACGGTGTGTAAGAGGTGACCTGTGACATTAAGAGGGAGGAGGTAGTGTTTAGAGTCAAGGACCAGTACCTCGAATCCCCTGTCCAGGTCAACACCATCAAAAGAGATCTCTCCACCCAACTGGAGGATACCGCTGAAATTGCAAAGCCTGAGGTCTTTCCAGGTTTCAAGCAGATGGTTGAAGAAAGGGTAAATCTTTCAGATGCCTGTGAAACCGAGGAGAAAAGACAAATGCTAAAACAGGTCTTCCTGGAATTCCAAGATATCTTTTCTTATCTTATCTGGACTCAAACGACTGTGGACACACATCCATTCATCCAAACACCATTCTCACAAACCCCGAGATGGCTCCAATATTTGTGAATCAATACCGGTTACCTCTCGCATCCATGGAGTCACTCACAGAGATTATTAAGAATTTAGAATCCTGTGGGATAATTTGTCCCATACACAGTACCTTCTGCATCTCAGTACTGGGGACAGACCAAATGGCCAATGGAGACTATGTGCAGACCTGAGGGAGTTGAATAAACGGGTCTACATTTCAATATGACCCCTTCGCTACATAGGTCAGGGACTGGCCCAGATCCAAGGGTCAAAGGTGTACACCACCATTGACCTGACTGACAGTTAGGGGACAATACTTGTGAGTAGGGAAGAACAGTACAAACTTGCCTTTACATTAGAGGCAGCAGTACATGTGGACCCGAATCCCCTTTGGATACATAAACTACGGCAAGGAGTTCAAAATCTTCCTACATAAGGCCATGCCCGATTTGGGGCAAAAAGTGAAACCTGGCCTATGTGGATGATGTTTTGATCAAGAGAAGAAATCCGTTATGTTCTAACCTAGTTGTAGAAAGCCAGAGCAAAAACTGACTTTTCAGAAGGCACAATGATGTAAGACCAGAGTGCACTTCTTATGGCACAAGATCACACCTGATGGTCTTAATCCACAGGCAAAGAAGGTGGAAGCCTTATTGAAATTAAAAGAGCCTACCACTCTGTGAGAATTAAGAAGCCTTCTCGGGCTCACTAATTATAGTGAGACCTTTATTGAAGATTACGCAGATGTCACTCAACCCTTGGCCCATTTATTGAAAGCTGGAGTCAAGTGGGATTGGGGTCCAGAACAATCTGAGGCAGTTAAACAACTGAAAAGAATCCTTTCCCAGGCTCCTTGTTTGGCTTTCCCAATACAGGGAGTTCTTCTTGGAGACAGGGTTCTCAGATACTTGCCTAACTGCGGTGTTGTACCAAAAACATGACAAGGTCAACAAAGTCATCTCATACCCGAGCAAGACTTTGTCCTCTGTGGAGGAAAAATTCAATAACTGCGAGAAGGTACTCCTGGCAACGGTGTGGGCACTGAAAAATGACCGCCCATTCATACAGGGGGAGCACATCATTGTCCAGACTCTTCACTAACACTTGCAATATCTACAAAGTGACAGAATCCGGGTAGGGAACATTACTTCCTGGATTTTTCCATGCAAGGCTTTTCTGTGGAGGGCAAATATGGCCAACTTGGGTTGGAAGACTTGCATGATTGTGCTCAAGAAAACTGTCTTGAGGACAAAAGTCTAATGACCAACAACAACATGGAGGCATACTTAACTTTCCAACACAAGGTCTATGAAGAAGACACATGTCAGAGGATACCCATAGTTTATGTGGCTAGGTGTTCCTACCATGTTGATAGCAGCAGGGAAAATAACTGCTGGCTAGCATTGGGAATGCATTGGTGAATGATACCCACAGAACCCCCCGCTGGTATAAAATAGGACCCCGAAGTAGTCAGGTTGCAAGTTGATGGACGTTAATCAAGCCATCCTCTCTGCATTGCACCACCAACTCAATTAACTGGTCATAATCACTGACTCCGATTATGTCAGGAATGGGTTTGTGGACCACCAGATTAACTGGAAGAATTGAGGCATGCTTTGTGCCAACAACAAACCACTAAAGCACACCAAACTGATCCAGTTAGTTGACGACCTGGTGACCTCCAATGAGATGACCATCTATTGGAAAAAAATAAGGTGTCTTTCTAAAATAGAGGGGCCAGATAAGGCTGGGAATTACCTGGTTGACCAGCTGGCTAAAACTGGAGCTCTGCAGGGGGATTTCATAGAAACAGAATCCCTGCTGGGTGAAATCCAGATGGCAGCTTTCATCAGGTCACAACCTCCGGATAAGAGTAAACTCTCGACAGCCCAGTGGAGTAAAGATACCCCAGTTTCAGATTTGATCACGGCATAGAAAGAGGACCCGATCATTGGGAAATGTTCTTGACATATTGAAAACCCTGCAAGCTTTCCTCTAACAGAGTCTGATTGTAACGGTAAAGAGGATCTTCAGGTGTTGATGAAGTTTTCCAAGATGTTCCGGATCCAAGACGATTTGTTTGTAAGGAGAACCCTATCTGTCTGTGACCAGTGGGTAGTACCTACCTCATTCAGATGCCTGATGTTGAACCACACCCATGATGCAGCCACTGCTGGTCATAGCGGGTTTCATATGACATTGGAAATCTTGTGTGAGGTTGCCTACTGGCCACACATGGGCCAGGACCTCGACATTTACCTAAAGGGGTGTCTTTTGTGTGCTCAACCCAGTTCACTCACACACAGAGCTCCCCTACAAAAAAGGGGAATGACAATGCCTTGGTCAGATTTGCAAGTCGATGTCATTGGGCCAGTGATTCGCTGCTCTAGAGGAAACAAGCACATGTTGACTGTGACATGCTTGTTCACAGAGTGGATATAATGGGCCTCATTCTGGGTTTGGAGCTAACCATGGAGTAATTAGCTCCATGGTTGCCTCCGAAACCGTCCCAAATCCGGCATGGTGAATGGAGTAATTACCGGTCCATTCCAGGGTTGGAGGGACTGGTAATTCCCCATTCACCTTTCGCCCTTCCCCATTCACATTTCTGCCCCATAGGGCTCAATGGGAATGGGGAAGGAGGTAATTACGGCACCGTAAATTACTGTACCGTAATTACCTCCGAAGTACCTTTGCGGGTCCCGTACTTAACTCCTGCTAAAAGCAGGAGGTAAGGAAGGACCCGCAAAGGGACCTCGGAATACGGAGGTGCCGGTAATTCCTTACCTCCAACCTCAGAATGACCCCAATGTCTTTCAGCCCTTAATAGTAAGGCAGAGACAGCTGCTGCACTAATGATCAACCACATCTTCTCTTGTTTTGGTCTGCCGCAAAGGATTGAGTCAGACCGAGGAAGTCATTTTACCTATGAGATTATTATGAAGATGTGGGAGATTCTAGGGGTAAAAAGAAAACTCCACATTGCCTAATGCCTGGCTTCCAGCGGGGGATAGAGAGATACAGCAAACAATTGTGAGTATCTTAAAGAAGTTCATGGCAGATACTGGACCCAGTTGGGACATACCATTTCTGCTTGTCGTGATGGCTATTAGGTCTACACCACCTTCTGCAACAAAGATGTCTCAATTTGAGCTCATGACTGGACAAAAAATGGTGTTACCACAGGATCTGCTCTATAGGACTCAGGCGCAGACACTGATAAATGCATCCACTACTCATGAGTAACTACTCACTACTCATAACGGACAGAACAATGTGAGTTTTCTCAACTACTGCAGCAGCACAGCCTATCCCGGTCACTTGTGGTGTACCACAAGGCTCCTGTGTCTCTCCGACCTTCTATAACATATTTACAAAACCTTTATTGGACTGCTTGGATGACTTGGGTGTCACCTACATGAACTATGCAGATGTCACCCAAATCCTCATCCCTATCTCTGGTTCGCATGTCACTGATTCCGCTTCTCTCAACATTATCTACCAAACTATTGTGAAGGCTTCCAATCAGGCGTCACACACCGGACCAGGACCCTTGGTCTCAGCCTAGGATGTAGCGCTCAATGAGAATACGTTTTATTCATTTTCTATGAATTCCATTTGAGCCAATACCCAACCCGTCTCACACCTCCTTTTACAAATACCTTGGGTCACAATGGACTATGAACCAGGCCGGTGGGTGGTAATACAATATTTAATTATTTTATTTCAAAGGAAATCACACAATTTTTATATTAGGCAGCAATCACCAATGGGGTGATAATTACAATGAAAACCACTGAAATACACTTGCGTAACCTTCTAAAAGAACATAATGGAATTCTGAGTGGATAGAAAGAAGCAGCCGGGAGCCAGGGATATGTGGCAGCAAACAGAATGAAAATCCGACCTTCCCTCACATTTTAAAACCCTTTGCAATGGCATAAAATGACACTCGGAATTTGACAAATAATTAATTATATGTGTGATTAAATAATGATTAACATATGTTTTATCACTGGATCAGGGATATTATATCAATAGCAACTATAAGGTAAGGTATCACAAAACCCATACAGTTCAAAAGCAACTTGAAATGGAGAACATAGTGCAGTCAAAATCACACGCGGAAAACCTGCAATTTACACTTTTTGCAGTTTTAAATGTCAAAATGTTTTTTTTAAATCGGGTGAAATATACGGAATAAGAATGTGGTTTTTAGGCTGGGTGATAGATGCACACGACGGGATCATATAGAAGTGAAATAGTGAAAATAGCTGAATAACTGGATGAGATTTTCAAGGGGAAAGAAATTCGGTTTTGGTCAAATGAAGCAGTTAAAAAGAGAAAATCGGTTTGGAAACGAAAAGAACAAGTTTTACTTAAACTAGATTATCACGAAGATAGCACTGCCATGAATCAGGTTAAGCGGCGGTATTAGCCCCCTTCACACTGCATGTATCTTTATGTGGAAATTAATTGAACTATTCAAAATATTGCTAAGGAGTTACAAGATGGGGTGAATGAAAGGATGGCGCTAACACTAGGAAATCAAGGACAAGATGCACAGAGAATTCTAACAGTTTTAAACACGTTACAAGGGTACGAATAGGATTACTTAGAAACAGGACAAAGACAGTGGGTTGAGATGGGTTAGGCTATGTGTTGCTATGGGATAGGGAAATACTCACAATCCGCACTTGAATTTGGGATTTGGGACAGCCAACCAGGTTCTGGACTCAAAGGGCTCTGGTCACAGCACAGTAGGCACCCCTTACAGCAAACAGTCTGGGCAAGTCTGGTTCCTGGATGACAAGGGTACAGCGGGCAAGCAGGTAGTGGGCAAAAAACCTGTCTGGTCACAGGATACTCCCAAAAGGGTACTACAGCTTTTTCCCCTTTGTTATTGGGATTTTTAGAGGGGTTTCTGGATCAATGGCTTGCTGGGATAGGATCAGCTGTGCTTTGGCCTGGCAGTAGAGTCTGGAATCTTGCAAAGTTAGATCTGGAATGTCTGGATACGCAGGCGCTGGAAATTCGGGAGAGAGTGTCCTGTCCCTGTGAGCGCCCACCCCTTATATAACACGCTTGACATCACCAGGTTTATTGTTGAGCAGAACTATGCTAGACCTACCCCGAAGAACCAGATAGGTCAGCCTATGTGGGTCGCCTCCTCCAGGAGGGGACTCATTTTATGGGTTTGTGTTTTATGAGATACAGAACCATCCCCCAGTCCCTTATGCCTAGAATCAATCTTAACATGAATCACACATTTGTACAGTGGTGGCAATTTTGCAAATTACATAGGCAGATTACATATTCCACACAGAGCATGGCAGTCCAATTCTCACGTTTATAGGACTTTGTTTCGTCCGTCTAATAATTTTTCATCATTTTCAATGACATTATTTTCTCTTAAATTCTATAACTTTATACATGTGTATATATTATCATAAGGCATAAGTATTAAATTTCACAGTGGCATCATATACACTTTCCTCAGAATATCCAATTCTCTGCCATTTCTGTCCCCAATATGCCATTGAAGTGAAGGCTACCACATCTTAAATTAAAGCCACCAAAATTGCATCTAGATTGTGAAACTTTCGGCATTACTGCATTGTCCGAATTCCGGAGATAAAAACCTTCCAAGGCTGCTCTGGAGTTGGATTTGAAGCTCCCCAGTAGAAGTTGAGGGGAGGTGATTTTCCAAAAGTCACACGTAGGTGTCCCAGAATCTATTGTGTCAACCTGGAGCACAGACACAAGTCTAACAAGCATGTGATATTCTGCCTCCTGGTCCATCAAAGTTTCAAAGGGCACAATTAACATGCAGGTGTCCCCGAAATCCATTGTGGCTTCTTTTGGGGGTAGGCCACTCCTGTTGTTAACACCCAAATGTCCCTTGAGCCATGGCAGAAAACCTGTTTGGGCTGATTTCCCAGTACAGCCAATACATTTATTTCTTTATTTTATTTTATTTTGTTCTGAATCAAAAGCAAGCCTGTTGAAATAAAACATCCCATATATTTTTCCCAGCAAAGCCCCCTTTACATTGCTAGGCATGGACAGGGCCATATTCAACATTACACTTTGAAAACAGGTATTTTTCTTATTTGCAAAAGCACATTTTAACAGGTGGTGAAATCTGCTGGGATGTCCCTTTCAAAAGGTTTTCTCTTCCATGTGAATTACCAACATAATTTTTTTTGCCTTAGTCAGTTTCTCTTATACAGCAGTCTTTTGAGACACAGGTCCACTTGACATTTTGTAGCCCAACAGTCAAGCATTTTCCATGCGGCTGAAAGCAAAGTTTCTGTGGATTTCCCAGATCTGGGCTGACACAGCCTGCCATTCAGGGATAATGCTCTCTTCTGCTGGAGCACAATCTGAATCTGGATGGGCAGGGCAGGGTCTCACTAAGAAAAACTGTGTGATGTTAGACAGATGAAAAGAGCATCAGAACAGCATCCATTTCAAGGTAAAATATTCCCTTTACAATGGGAACCTTTTAGCAAGCAGCAGAGCAGCGCTGCGTTTCAATTCGCTTCTTTAGTGCACACAAGAACACACACTGGCAGCCTTTCTCGGTGTGCTTCCTGTTCCAACTTGCCCAATAGGTGTTTGGCAAGACAGTATTTTGTAGCTGAAAATGCAGTTTTGATGCGGCGCAATGGTTCTCAAATGTGCCAGCGCAGCCATTTTGCTGTTACCTGTTGAAGTGCAGCTTGGTTATGGATGGGAATTCTGCTGAGTAGGTCAATGTATCCCGCACTTTCCAAACCTGTATGGCCCACCACGGTTTATGCTTGAATGATGAAAAAACTGAACTGCTCTTAGAGTCTCGTCTCAAATCCACATTAACAAACTGGATGAATCCTTTAAGGCCTTCAACATTGATGGTAACATTATAAATGTGTCTAAAGAAGTAAAAACCTTAGGGTTCTACCTAAACTCAGCACTTAGTCTAACTAGACAAGTCAATGCCACAGCCTCAGCAGTAGCCTATACTTCCAAATTGATCAATGCCGGAAGACCATTTCTGTCTTCTGACAGTTGCATTATACTCTAGAGCTCTCATCCTGTCTAGTTTGGACTACTGTTATGCCCTCTATGCATGCACCAAAAGTCACAATATAATAAAACTACAGGTGATACAAAATAATGCCCTCAGAGCAGCTTTAAACATACCAGAAAACGCTCATATCTACACGATAAAAAGGAATACTCACTGGCTTCCTGTGCAAGAGCATATAGCCTTCAAAACTCTCACCATGACACACAAATGCCTACACAAATCAGCTCCTACTTAATTAGCAGACAAAGTCTCTAGATCACAATCTAACAAGCACATGTGTTCTGTACACATGCACTTACGTGCCACACTAAGATTCAGACTTCAGAAAGCCAGAGGGAGTAGCTTCCCGGCAATAGCTACTAGACTTTGGAACACACTTACAGCCAAACTAAGGTCTGAAGACTCCTTTTCGACATTCCGAAAACAATTGAAAACTTTGCTCTTCATACATGAAACACGATTTTAATTCATGATCACCTGCCCAATACCTATGTAACCCCCACTGTCTAAGTCTACGTCACAGATCAGCCTGTATTCACTCCCACTATCAACCTAGCATACCATACTGCA
The DNA here is from genome assembly GCF_040938575.1 of Ambystoma mexicanum. NCBI lineage: Eukaryota > Metazoa > Chordata > Amphibia > Caudata > Ambystomatidae > Ambystoma > Ambystoma mexicanum. The sequence continues at coordinate 484,226,923 of NC_090925.1, forward strand.
AATATGTAACTATGTAACTATCAATTTTGATCATGCGTATGTGTTTTCATGTAACTACTGTTCTAAGCATTCTAGCCTGCAAGGCTAAAAACCTTGGGGTCATCTTGACTCCACACTCTCCTTCTCTCCTCACATCTCTGACGTCTCTAAGAAGTCACACTACCAGCTGCACCTCTTCAGAGGTATTCTTCCTTTCCTCTCCTTCCCCCAGAAGCTCACTGTCTCCAGAGCTCTGGTTCTCTCTAGGCTGGACTATTGTAACAGCCTCTTTCTAAATCTGCCTGCTTCTACTCTCCGCCCTCTGCAACTTATCCAGAACAGGACTGCAAGACCTGTCCTTGGCCTCCAGCCCAGGGAGCGTATCTCTCCAGGACTGAAATCTCTGCACTGGCTCCCAGTGTCTGCGAGGATTAAGTTCAAAACGCTTTGCATTCTCCACAAGGCCTTCTGGGGCCTGGGGCCTCTCTACCTTCAACTCTCTCTTCCTCAATATCTTCCTTCCCGAGCTCTTCGCTCATCCGCCTCCAACTCCTTCAGGGTCAGTCGCTTCTTCAAGCAACGAGTTGGTGGTGGATCTCTTTCCTCGGCTGGTGCCTCCCTCTGGAACAGCCTCCCTGCCTCCCTCAAACTTGAGGAGAACCATCTCCATTTCCGGAAGCACCTCAAAACATTTCTCTTTGCTTCTGCTTTTTCCCCTCCACTCCTCTACCGACCTCCTGGCTGTAACTGGAACTGCGCTGGCGATTTGGACACCGTCTGATCTCGGGACCAAGTCCCTCCCACGCCAGTGTCTCACACTTGCACTGCCCTTCTGGCAACCCCTGCACTTGGGGACTGTTTCTGTATCCCTACAGTCCCCCTCCCTGCCCGTGACACCTGTTGTCTGCACTTATCCATGCACTTGCCACATGTTGGCTGCTACTTACTGTTATCATCTTGCCATGTACTGCGCTGTCCCTGCCCCCTTCCAACGCACTTGCATGATCTGAATGACACCTGGCCTACAAGGATCGTTGTCTGTCCTCCCTTTGTTCCCCTCCCTTGCCTCGTCGCGCCTTGAAACACTTGTGTATAGGCGTGTTATATATGCCATATCATATCATTGTCAAGAACAGTGCCCAGATGCCTAAGGGTTTGGTATACTATTCAAATTGCAACAAAAAAAATAAAAACGAGTAGATTGCAAATTTAAGGAAGCACTTACAGCATGCATTTGCTTATGCTCAGCACAATTTAGAAAAGTCGCCTGAAGGAATGAAGACCTACTATGATCTAAAGACCACCAAGAAAGATTATGAAGTAGGTGACAAGGTTTACCTGTACAATTTTCAAAGGAATCAGGCCAAGAAGCGGAAATTCCTCCCATCTTGGTGTGGTGCCTTTGAAATTGTAGATCAAATATCACCTGTTGCTTACAAGATTCGCACCCCAAATGGAGAACTGGCAGAATAAAAATGGGTCCACATCAATCAGTTGAAAAGTTGTCATTCCAGACATCCTTTATGGCTTTGTGAAATGGTGTGAATGTGAAATTATAATTGTATGTTGTGGTTGTAATTCCCCGATAACCAATGCCAACGTTCAGCCCAAGGAAATGTTTGCTATATTCAGAGACTTTAACACCCCCATCACGAGCACTGATGAGATCCCTAAAGACGAAGCCTGGTGCTACTGTATACAAGCGGCCATGCCTAACAAAATAGAACTTCTCCCAAAAGAAATCCAACATCAATACAATGCCTTGCCTAACTCTGACCCACCTCTCTCGCCCAGCCACATTACCATTCACCGAGACACCAGCCGTTTCTCTTTCCAAGACATTACTGAACCTGAAGTCCTAGACCTCCTTCAACACCTAAAACCATCCATCTGCAACGGGGACATCTGCGCAGCCAACATCATTATTGAATGCGCTGGCTCCCTGACACCTTTTTTGACAGCCTTCATTAATGCCTCATTCACCTCCGGCACAGCCCCACCAATCCTCAAAGAAGCTTGGGGGCTCCCCTTTCTGAAAAAAACATTCCTAGACCCTACCTCCCCTAACAATTACCGACCAATTACTACAGTCCAATTTCTCTTAAAAAACCTGGATAAGGCGGCTCACATCCAGATACAACACTTAATTGAGTCCAATTGCTTCTTTGGCAAGAGGCAATCAGGGTTCCGCAAAGGCCATGGCACTGAACCTGCCCTTCTCGATCTTAAAATCCAAATAACAGATATCATGGATGAAGGTAAACCAGCACTTCCCCTACTTCTGGACTTGAGGGATGCATTTGATCTTGTGGACCATAAGACTCTCACCAGGCATCTCACTAATGCAGCTCAATTCTCCCTAGAAGCCACCACATGGATCACCTCCTTCTTGGAAGGCAGAGCGATGAAGGTCTTCTCCAATCAGGCGAGTGCCCTCCAACTACAATCCATTAGGGAGTCCCCCAGGGCTCGTGCATGGCACCTACTCTTCACAATCTGTTCACCAAACCTCTTTTTGACAAACTGGACTCCTTCGGCATAGCTTACACAAACTATGCTGATGACACTCAGGTCCTCATACCACTCTCTGGCTCTTATGATTTAGACGCCAAAACACTCCAGGAGATATACTCCACCATCCAAGCTTGGATGGCAGCAAATGGGCTCAGTCTTAATTGGGATAAAACAGAGATTCTCTTAGTTGGCCCTAAATAAACTCTCAACAAACTTGGTAAACAATATTGTGACTTCACTATTGATAACACAAGTATTTCTGGCTCTACCTCAGTAAAGACATTAGGCCTTTATCTAGACTCTGCATTCTCTATGACATATCAGGTAAGTGCAATTGCCTCCACCTCTGCACTTCCAACCAAGCTTGTAAATGCAGTTAAACCATACCTGTCTAAACAGAACTGCCTATCAATAGCTAGAGCCAGCATTGGGGCTAAACTAGACTATTGCAATGTCCTTCTAGCAGGAACCTCGGTTAAAAACTTGAATAGACTCCAAGTCATTCAAAACAATGCTCTCAGAGCAGCACTACACATCCCCAAAAGAGACCATATTTGACATGCCAGGTGTGCCGCGCATTGGCTCCCGGTTAAAGAACGGATTACATTTAAGACGTTCACCCTGACACAAAAATGCCTTGCCCTTACAGCCCCTCTCTACCTATCAGAATAAATTGTCAGAGCCACTTCTTTGCGTCACAATAGAGATCATCACACCAACCAGCTGTGCCTCCCCCCCATTAAGAGGGTCAAAGCGGGCGGCATTGGATTCAAACACATCACCCCCAAACTCTGGAATGAATTACCCAACTCGCTCAGGGCTGAAGCCTCTCCTTTGACATTTTGGAAAATGCTAAAAAATATGTCAGTCAACTAAATCTCCCCCCTCCACACCTATTGTTCCTAGTACTCACCCTCTGACCACCCCCCTCTTTGCCTCTTCGTAACCGGAGCACCCTCAATGTACACCGCCTGAACACCTGTTAAACGTCTGTTAGCGGAGTCACTATGACCATTGACCACTCATGCTGTATCTATGTATGCTCTTCTGTTTCCTTCCCCCTGTTTTTCATGTCTCTTATATGTAACTAAGTATGCCATCTTTTAACGGCGCCATGATGCCTTCGGGCTATTGTGCAATTTAAATTGCTAATAAATAAATATGTAAATCTTCCAGAGAAATGTGTGTGTAAAAAGTACTGAAACTCTTTTTCTATCTTTTATTAGCGAACTAACCTCCTTAACGTTCAGCCTGGAGGTGAGAGTGGAGTCTGCTGAGAACCCCAGTGACCTGGAAAGGAAGGAAGAAAAGGGGTGCCATTCCATACCCTCCAACCCAGAGATGGAAGGGGAGCCAGAAGTGCCCACTCCCTAATGAAGGAAATTACACCTAATGAAACCCCACTCTGCCCTGTTCTTCCCCAACAAAGAGAGAGACATGGAAGAACAGGGGGTGCACATGGGGTGCATTCAAAGGCCCCAAACAGAAGTCCCTTTCACATGAACATCAGGATTTTGAACACTGAAACAAAAACAGCCTGACCTTTGTTTTTTTCAAGTAAAATTGAAGAGCCATGTGGAAAAGTGGCCTACCTGTCATTACTGAAGGAAAAGCAGCATTTTAATCTACACAAAAAGGAATGATCAAAGATCTCTTTCACATGGAATGCAGGATTTTTAAACAGTGACACCAAAAACGGCTGGGACAGGTGTGTGCAAATAAAAGCAGTTTAAATGTGAAAATGTATTACTGCTAACAGAAAAATGTCAGGGAAAAGACATGATGTGTGGGTTGACAAAAAGCCATGTATATTGGATTTCACATACAAACCTCCAGTAACATTTGAAAAGCCACTTTGTGTTCATGAACAAATGATAGCCCAAGACAACCTTTCCACTGCCAGTCTGGATGTTACATCGCCCATCTAATTACCAACTGCAAAAACGTGTCCTGCTAAATGTGGCAAAATTCAATGTTCTCCGGACATGCTGGCTCTGAAGGCATTGACTATAGGAGAAGTTCCCCTTGGGTGGAGCATGACTAATATGTGTGAAAATGGGAGCAGAAAATTTAAAGATCAATAGACTGATAGAAATAAACCCTGAGTGCAGGCTGACACATTGAAAACAAATGGCCGGAAGACAGTAGAAGGCCATTTCTCCCATATGAAGATTCACAATTAATTTAAAAGGACTATAATCATTTATGGCTTTTTCTCAGCAACCATAAGGCGGATTGATGTAATCTATGTACCACCTTTTAGGTAATTTACAGGCGATTTTGGAGACATAAAATGCATCCACCTGCGACTCATGGAACTGTAATGGCTATCTAAGATGTGTTTCTGGAAGATCTGAACATGTTCCGAATGTGAGAGTTGGTGAGCGGGTGGAGAATAAAATTAGGGATATAGGTAGTAACTTACCTATACATAACTGCTATGCTTTTTATGGAAACAACAGGAATGTGCCACATGGCCGTGCTAGATGATACAGACTTGGTGGTCGGCTAATCTAATTCTCCACGATTAGCTGAATCATAAAATATTATGGCAGTTGCTGGTAAAATTAGGAAGTTGTGATACAGTTCTAGTTTTTGCCAAAAAGTTGAAAGGAGAACAAATGGCGATTACAAATGGGAATTGCCATATGTTGCTCCAAACTTCTAAACCAATTCTGACTTGGAGGCTGGGTTTGGGAGGAGAGAGAAGGGTAACTGTCCAATCCTAGTTGCAGGAATTTTTGCAAGGTTCTTCCCCAAGATTGTAAATTGGTGGTGTCATCGCTGCTATATGAGGGGGACTGCCTAGGAGGAGGGGACACACACACATAGACACACAGACAAGAGACAGCCCATCAGGAAGGCTGCTGAAACTTACCATCTGACAGCTGCAAGGGAACCCCAGAGGAGATTGCTGAGAGTGCATCGGGTTAGAGCTGTCTATTTCTTGGAAGGCTTCAAAGCTGACTGGGTTTAATGGTGGAGAGTGGGAGGCCATCTTTCAGAGTGGAGTGACCAGACCCCTGCCCTATCTTTCCACAGTGTCCTGAGATGGAGCTTGCCGTCCTGAACTTTATACAGAGGCATTCTCTATAAGTAGAACTGAGCCCTGGGAAGCCAAAAGGTGGGGAAATCTGCTTGCCTTGAATCCTTTCCCTTCATAGTGGGTCGGGGCAAAACTGTGTAGATCCTTAGCCTATTTAACTACAAATATTCATTTAATTAATTCCCCTTTTGGCAGAGCACTAGGGGGTGAATTGTGTTAATTCGAAATTAACAAAGCTCACTTCCCAGTGTGTGCTGAAAACCATAGCCTATAAATTAATTGGGTAATCCTTGGTGCCCTGTGGACCCCGACTTGTTTAAGGAAGAGGGATGTCTTTATTCTTCTATCAGTCCAACCTTTTTATCCAGCTTCCCCAACACAGGCCTTTCAGTGGAGAGGGGTCTGAAATCCAAAATTCCCCAAATCATTCAAATATTTCTATCTGACTTCCCAACATAGACCAAAGCAGGGTGGGGGATCTGAAAACCAAACCGCTAAATCACCCTGTGTTTATTTTAAACCAAAAGTGTGGGTGAAATCATACTTGCCATATGTATTTGTACACCTGCTCGAAAATCAAAATTGCACAACACTGCATGATAATTGATTTTGTTATCGATCAGTGTAATTATTTAGTGAAGTGAAATGTGCAGAAAGTGAAGAATTGTGAAATTGTTGTTTTCCAATAACTTTTTGTGATTTATCTGTGCTCAGAGAAGTTGTTTGTGTTGTGCCATGGATAAAGTGGTGTTAGACATTTTCGTGCACATTGCTATTACTTTTATTTAAATAAGTACAAATATATTTGCCATACACCGGCCTGGCTCATAGCTCATTGTTAGCTCAGGGGAGATTGAAACAAGGGGTATGACATGTCGGAATTAAACATTTTGTTGCATAACCCCTTGAGTGGGGAGGGAAGGAAATCCCTGTGTTGAGGGTGGCTTCTCAATAAACCGTTACAGATCCCTATGGCAGACCCATTTCCGCTATGGTTCAAAACATGTCTGAGCTCAGTCCTTATATCTGTTTCATAGGCTGCAGATCCTCAGGAGACTATCCCGGATTTAGCTTGGCTGCGGAATGTAATATCACTTAGGTACAAATCCAGGAAATTGCTTTTTACAGCAAAATGAGTATGTAAGAGACTTCATTTCAATTGCATTCACAGTGTAGCCCTTTCGACTAAGCACAATCAGATGTTACACCATAGGCCCATAGAATCACACAACTAATAATGCTTTGGCAAGTTGGACTAATCAATTTGGCGACTTAGTTTAAGTATGGATCTCAGACATGAGGTGCTTCATAAAAATCTGTACCGTTATGTTAATTTGTACCAGGCATTGCCACCATTTATTATGGTCTCAAGGCAATCTTGTGTTCTGAAAGGAAATGTGGGGTTGGTTTGATTAGGGGAGAAAGACAGAAAAGACAGGTGTTGTGCTGCAGAACCAGGAGTAACTGGCCTTGGTATGAATGTGTTTTTAAGCATGTTTTGTTGTGCGCACTGCAGGTGTACTTGTGAGGTGTTTGAAATTAGTTGAGGGGTTTGTGAGTTGGTTTGAGAAGATGTGTGGTTTAGGGCTGTTTAGAGAGCAGGTTTTCTCTACCCATCAAGGGTGTATGTGGTCAATGTGTGGTGAGTGAGGGTGGTTGAGAAGGAGATGGTTAGGTTTTGGGTATCTATTTGGGGAAAGTCATTAGACATGGTGCAACTATTCAATTTGTCTTTGTTGGGGCAACCACCTTCATAAAGACATGGGGGGGCATTGCTTCAGAACTTCGTGTGGTGATGTTGGGCTTGTCTGAGAATGGAAAACAACACATGGGAAGATGTTATTGTAGTTAATGATTGGGGAATTTGTGTCTGTCTTGGGTGAAAGCGTTTTTCCTTGTACACAGGGGTATGAAGTTTGGCGTATTAGGTTACGGAAATGCCTTTGCAGAATGGCTTGGGCATTGTATGTAAAAGATGTGCCGAGCAGAGAAGAATGATCAGTATATGGCTGCTGTTGGTCTGCTTCTATCCTGGAAAGTTGAATAAATAAGGTTTAAGTTGTTCCGAAAAGGTCAGGTGGTCCTCTGTTATCCTGATTTCCTTAGGAATCGAGTTCCATAGTTTGGCCATGAAAATTAAGAAAACTGTTCGCTCGAATTTAGTTTTCTCATAATGCTTTGTTTCTATGTGGAGGTCTGCACTTGATCTCATGATTTTTCTAGGCTGGTATAGGGTGATTTTTGTTTGGAGAAATTCAGCTCTTTGTCTGTGTAGTGCGTTATGGGCAATGCAGAGGGATTTGAAATGTATTCTTTTTTTTAACCACCGGTAACCAGTGCAGACTTATCAGGTGATGTGATCTCTTCTGTCTACTCTGAGGAAGAGTCTTGCCACTGTTATTTGGATGTGTTGTCGTTTCCTGGTGAGATAGTGGGACATTCCTAGGTATAGGCTATTTGCATATTCCGGTGAGGTAGTTGGGCATTCCTAGCTATAGGCTATTTGCATTATATATATATATATATATATATATATATATATATATATATATATATATATATATATATATATATATATATATATCAGTAAAAAAACGTTGTTAAAGGGACTTTATGGTTAAGTTGCGCTACTATGAAATTCAGTGAAAAAACTTTGTTAAAGGGATGTTATGGCTCAAAGTAAAACCGAAAACCCCCTGAAATTCGGCAGTTATGGTAAGATAAGCAACCATAACTCGCGCCACCGTGCACTGCTAACACTAACACCCAGGACATCAAAGATGACATCACAAATATCATTGATGACATCACTGATGACATCACATGTCTGGCTCTCCCTTTTTTCCCTTTACTGACATATCTAGGCCACATAGTTTTCTTCAGTAACAGTCAGGAAGTAAAAATTGAAAAGGTACTATATTTGTAGACTTAGGGTCAAGTCACATCATATGAAACATATACATAGCGGAAGACACAGGCTTGAAAGAGAGCAATCCTTTCTGTGAATGAAGATAATCATTAGGGTTATCAGCACTTTCTCCTAGTTTTATTTTTATTACTCTACCTTCCCTGTATATGCTCATATTTGTATACATTTTAGTAGCGCAACTTAACCATAACGTCCCTTTAACAAAGTTTTTTTATTGAATTTCATAGGTTTTTAGTAGCGAAACTTAACCATAACGTCCCTTTAACAATGTTTTTTCACTGAATTTCATAGGTTTTTAGTAGCGCAACTTAACCATAACGTCGCTTTAACAAAGTTTTTTCACTGAATTTCATAGGTTTTTAGTAGCGCAATTTAACCATAACGTCCCTTTAACAATGTTTTTTACTGAATTTCATAGGTTTTTAGCAGCACAACTTAACCATAATATCCCTGACTTTAAATACATGTAACGTAGAACATACTGAACCCCTAGCTAGTGATTTCGATGTCCGCGGACTGCTGCCATGTCCGTGGTCATATCGAAAATCTGAGCGTGGTGAATGTAAATTTAAATAGTGTGCCCCATTTCCCCTTTGAGGTTGGCTCTGAAAAGAGCCATTTATTTTGTTTTTTTTGCAGATGCTTGACAGACACCTGTTATTTTGTATTTTTTTTCTTCTTTTTTTCTTACTTACTCCTAAAATCTTCACATAACCTTCTCCAAAGCAACCCTTACATTCCAAAACAGCATGACACTTCCCATAAAAGATAAGGCAATGCCATCTTCTTTAAAATAAACAGCATTACTGGAATCAATATTCTCATTATTACAGAAGAACATAGCAGCTCTAAGCATGAAGGCACACACCTAGCATTGTTTTGCTGAGGACAAAAAACTGAACTATTGTCCAATATTGCCCTAGGTAGTAATCCAGAAAAAATTACTTTGGCATTTGGAAGGATGTTCATTACTGCTTGAACCAAGTGTTCCAAATCTGCCAACAAAGTAGGGACACTGACATAGCCCAAACGGAAAGCACCATAGTGCAAAACTACCACATGGGACTGTTGATCCTGCCCATATCTTCACAAACGTGTACAATTCCCTGTACATTGCAATCAGGCACAGTGCTCCACACAACCTCCACTCCTTTAACATCAAAATTCTTTGCAACATGCCTGCATTGAGCATACTGTTGTAAACCATGCACAAACATATCTCCGAGCACCAACACCCAGACTTTCTCCACTTCTGCCATCTTAACTACACACAGTCTCTTTCAACACAAATCCACAACCTCAACATCTGATTGGCTGATCCCTACAGTCTTCGTTCCATGCTGGATTTGCTGGAAAACCCCGGATGTAGCACCCCCTGTCCACGGACAGCCGCGGTGTCCGCGTAACTCTTGGACAGCCCTTCTACCATTTCCACTTCACTCTCTGTGCCATTCCCTCATTGCATACAGCTAAGCAGTCACACAATACGGAGAACGTCCTCAGGACACGCCCATTTTGTTTATTTTCGAACATTTCAGGACACCGCGAGTGTTCTTATAACACATGTAACTTGCCAGCGAACAATACAGACAACGTCCTCAGAACACCCCCATTTTCTTTATGTACGAACATTTCAGGACATCGCGAGTGTTCTGGCTCACTCTTTTTTCTTTTGCTGACATATCTAGGCCACATGGTTTTCTTCAGTAACAGTCAGAAACGAATAAATTGTATTTTATTTGTAGACGTGTCCTACAAGTAGGTTCTTATAGTAATTCCCTTAGAGTCCAGTCACATCATATGAAACATATACATAGGGGAAGACACAAGCTTTAAAGACAGCATTATTTTCAAGCAAATAAATGATGATTTCTCTGTTTCAAAGCTGCTATTTACCCTATGTATATGTATATTGGTATGTGTTCTTGTCTCTTTCTGTTTTCTCTATAGTAATGCAATTATGTAATACATGGGTTTTATTAGCTACTTATTACATATTTCACAGTACACAAAAATCTATTAAGAAAACAATTATCATTTCATTATTCAACATATTAACATAACGATTATTATACCTTCATCTTGTACGCTGCACACAATACTATGTTGTTGCATTAGTAGCTTAGTGTACTAGATAGAACCCCATAATAGAATGCTATTTATATCAATGCATCGTTCAAAGCACTAAGGGTATGTAATTTATTGCAATGATCCTTGACACTTTTTTCGCAACATTATAATAAGAATCCCTTGTACACATATTTCTTGAAAAGTACATACACATGTGATGTCATCAGTGATGTCATCAATGACATTTGTGATGTCATCTTTGATGTCCTGGGTGTTAGTCTTAACAGTGCACGGTGGTGGCGCGAGTTATGGTTGCTTAGCTTACCATAACTGGCGAATTTCAGGGGTTTTTCGGTTTTACTTGGAACCATAACGTCCCTTTAACAAAGCTTTTTTATTAGCACGCAAACAATATGCAAAGATGGAGTGTAAAAAGCAATTTCTCAGAGATGGCTCTACACAATATGTTGCAAACTAAGAAATTATGGTCGTTTACAGTGAAGGTCATGTAAGAAGATTCAATTCAACACTACAGCTAAGTCAATGCCTAGTCTGGGATACTGAATGGAAACCCTTATTGATATATCTTTATGTCCAGTTCATGAGTTCTGGATGACTACCCATATATAACACCCCTCTCTTAGAATCCCCCTGACCCCACTGAGCCAAGAAGTAGTTCTGTTTTGCAAGTTTAAAAGGTTTATTTGAGAAATAAGACAAAATATAGATACCACGCTTTTATAATAAATTAATAATCGATATCGCCCTTATAAATATAATGTTAATCAACAATGGGTAATCTGACACTAGCACACTTCTTTATAATCAATGAGGAGTTAGTATAGGATGGATCAAGTAGCAAAAATACTTTTATGATTTCAAGGGAAAAGCAATGAGGAATAAAAGGCAGTACAGAAATACTTGAGATGATTTTAGCAAAAGATACTATAATCACTTTTTCTCTGGCAATTCACCCCCCTCCCCTATGCAATGTAAGACATGGAAGTAGATGGAAAGAGGAGCACACAGTTCTCAGGAATGCAATCAAATACAATACGAAATTCAGTTCCCCCCCAGCAAGCTTAGAGAAAACCGGTATGAGTTTTAAAACACAGGCCCAAGTGCTTTGAATGTGGTGGCAATGAAGTGAGAAATATGCTGAAAATGCTTTTAATTCCCTTTAGGAGGTTCAGGGTGAGTGAGAGATACTTGGGATGAGTTCAGGCTCACTTTAGCAATGATTCAGAGATGGTGATTAAGAGGCAAACAAATTTTTAGCAAGGAAAGAAATGACTGCTGATGGTTACACGTGGCTGGATTTTTAACCAAATCGCAAATCGAGGTAAAACTCGCGAGTGCGTGAATCGTGATTGCGGAAAAAGTATAAGGAGTAGGAAGTCGGTTCTAGGCTTGTTGGAAAGCTTAGATTCTAAGCTTTCAGATGAAAGTTAACCCAAGTTCGTAGCCCAAACGGTTCCAGATATGAACGATTTTGTAAAGGTCGTTTTTCGGATTTACAAAATGACAAGTGACAACTTGTAGGAGGCAGTTCTGGTTAGATTAAAATAGTTTGGATTAGATTATTTTAAACTAAGAGCTTATTTCTGTCACAATCTGACCTAAGTACTCACAATATATTTTGGAAGGACTGGACCTCGTCACGGATCTGATCAATCAGGCTAGCGGCACTTCACAGCGATCTGGTCTCTGGGCCTGCAGTTCTGCACGGTCTGATCTGGTCTGGTCTGGCACTGGTCTGATCTGTCCGGATACAGCGGTCTCTGCACTGGTCCTGGCAAAAGTTCTTGGCAAGGGATTCAAGCAGCTCGCCCGGCTGTGAGTAGCTTGCAATGATTTTAGGCCTGCTGCAGAGAACTCAGCTTGTGGTTTTAGGCCTCTGATTTAGGTTCTAAAGTATAAGTTCTAGGTTCTGGAGTATGTAGCTGGAGTCAGTCTGGAACTGGTATCTTCTGGATGTTGTGTGGTCCGGCAAAACGCTCCGCAGCAACTGGATTTGAATGTCTCTACCTGTCCCAGCAGTCTCTTTTTATGTGTTTTGAAAATGGGTGTGTGCCTGGGCCTAGCTAAGCCTGCCCCTCTCTACTTGTCATTGGCCCAATTCTCCCCTCTCTCATGATTGGGGGAAGGAAATGTGAGTCAGAGTGATGCTGTAGGTTTTATGGGTCAGAGGATCCTCCCCTGTTAGTTTGCCCACAAATCTATATTTGATTCAAATACATCCTTCCCAGATATACAATTTGTTGAAATTACATGTGCACATTATATATTCCTTATGGTCCATGCTTGTCCGCCTCTGATCTTCCTGGGGGCTTGCATTCAAAAATGACAACATTTTGCGCTTTTTAACTGGTTTTGCAATATCGGACATTTACCCAAATTTACACACATGTGCGCAAGGAGTATGGACATTAATTGAGGAATTTCAGATTTTTAACATGCAGACATTTGGAGTGAGACCCTATTTTCCGCTAGCAACCCCCCAGAATACACCACAGGGTCCTAACGCATCTCAAAATGTTCACAGAAAAATCACAAAAATAATGATATTACTTATATAATTCTGACAAGTCCGCACTATGAGTTATCTATCTTTTTCAAATTATGCTCTGGCCCAGATGGGTGTGGTTTAGGTTCCAAAGCACATGGGGGAAGCTTCTGCCTGTCCCCGCCTCCAGCTCGTGTGGCTCCCAGAGGCACTTCTCCTCCCACTTCTCCCAAGAGGAAGCCACTTTTACGACGTCCCCAATATAACATTTGCCTGAGTCCAGGACAGGCCTTTGTTCACCTCCCTGTAGTCCCCAGCTGCTCCACCCCTAATCTAATCAGAGAGGTGACAACTCCTTTTGGCAAGGGGAAGAGTGGCTGAGCAGGTTTTAACGACTGTGGGGGTAGATGTCAGGCAGAATTCAGTTTCATTAAGCCAGGTTTCAGCTAAAATGTCACTTTTTGTTCCCCAGTTTAAGTCAATACAATGTTTACATATGCAGCTAGAATGCTGATTCTAAGTTCAAAACTATGACATTTTAACAGTTACAAACTATGTGACACTCAAAAGTAGGTCACTCAGTTAATTTAAACATTTCGATTTTGGTGGTTTTAATCCAGTTTCAGTTAGGCTGCTGACATGCATAGCTCAGGCAGTTTTGTTATGAACATTGTTTTGGGCTCTTCATCTTCCCAGATTTTGTATGCACACATACTTCATTCTGCCAGAAGTCCGCTGGTGTTCAGTGAGATTTTTGGATGTGTTGCAATGTTTGAAAATAGGCATTTTGAGCTGGCATTCAGAGAATTCAAAGGTAATTTTAAAGCGTTTTTGAGCTAACAGGCGCTGCTGTTTTACCTTTGGCACACATTCCACTCATGGCACCCTGGCCCATCATGCTCGCACTGGTGGGTGGCAAGTTAGGCAGCCATTTTGGTGTACGCACAAACTGCGTGGTTCTCCTGGATTCTGGCGCACATGTGGGCTTTTTGGCCATCTTGGGTTTTCTAAGCCCACAGCACCAAATGTTGCAGCATGATAGCTCAGACGTGGGTCAGGACACCCAACAATGCCCCCCCACGCCACTGAACTTTGAATTTGAGTCGATGGGGAGTCGGGTGCACAGAAAGTTTTGACCAACGCACTGGTATGTCCGCATAATCTTCTTCCAATTCTGCAAATGGCACAGTTCAGCATCTTTTACTCCATCCGGTACTGATCGATCGGTTCTCCTCGCCGGTCCTGATGGGAATATTGGGCGGTACACCGGGCCCCTTGGGTCTCTGCTCCCGGTCTCCCGATCGTCGTCCTTGGCCAGTCTCCAGGTTTTCTTTCTCCTAGGACGACAAAGGAAAAGCGGCAATACCTATTCATGGACATTTCTCCCCCACCATTGATATAGTGGGGTGGCATATATATTTTAGAACTCAACAGATATGAACATGCACATTTTTTTAAATTAAGCGACAGGAACACATAACTTGAGAAACACAGAATTTGATAGGCATATGTAGGATATTTTAGGGTTGGAATTGAATTACTCTGGAGCGGTACCCTCTGGGATTGCAGAGGACTCCTCCAGTTGCTGCAAAGTGTGCCTGGGATGGCAACACTTCAACTGGTTTATGTGGACCCACTTGCCTTCCCCCTCTGCCAAACCGCCTTTGGGGATGCAGATCTTGTAGGCCCCAGGGGAGATCTTGTCTATAATCTCAAAGGGTCCCTTCCATGTAGGCAAAAATGTGCGCTGTCTTGCCTGGTTTCTTTGGAAGTTGTATAAATAGACCCGGTCACCCACCTTATATTCCTTTCGGGTAGTTTTCAGGTCATAGTGGGTCTTCATACTCTCGGCTGATCTTTCTAGATTCCGCTGAGCATAGGCAAAAGAATGCTGAAGGTGTTTCCTTAAATTCTCCACATACTCATGAGTTGTGGAGGCATTTATCAACGTTTGCTCTTGGGTTCTGTAGAGTAAATGCTGGGGAAGCACCATCTTGCGTCCAGTCATCAACTCAAATGGCGACATTTTGGTTGCAGATGAAGGGGTAGATCTGATGGCCATTAGGACCAGAGGTAATCGGATACCCCAACTTGGCCCAGAATCTGCCACAAACTTTTTTAAGATGCTCACAATTGTCCGGTTGTAACGTTCCACTGCTCCAGAAGAAGCTGGCCTACAAGCAATATGTAGCTTTCTTTTGACCCACAGTATCTCCCACATCTTTGTCATTACTTCACTGGTGAAGTGGCTACCCCTGTCTGACTCAATCCTTTGAGGTAGACCAAAACGGGAAAAGATGTGGTTAATCATCAGGGCAGCTGCTGTTTCTGCCTTGCAGTTTGGGGCTGGGAGACATTCCACCCATTTGGTAAACAAGCATGTAACAGTCAACATGTACTTGTTTCCTCTAGACGAGCGAATCTCAGGGCCTACAAAGTCGATTTGCAAATCTGACCATGGCAGTGTCATCCCCCTCTTTTGGAGAGGCGCACGGTGCGTGATGGATGATGGCAGAAATTGTGCACACACAAGACACCCCTTCAAGTATTGGTCGAGGTCCTGCCCCATGTGTGGCTAGTATGCAACCTCTCTTAAGATTTCCAGTGTTGTGTGAAACCCCCTATGACCGGCGGTGGCCGAATCATGGGCGTGACTTAACATCAGGCTTCGGAATGAGGTAGGAACCACCCACTGATCATGGCCAGCTTGGGATTTCCTTACCAACAAACCGTCTTGGATTCGGAACATTTTTGGACATTTCATCCACACTCTTAGGTCCTCCTTCCCAATGTAATCGGTATCCGTCAGGGGAAAGTTCTCAGGGTCCTCAAGGTGTTGGTAAAACTTACCAATAATTGGATCCCCCTTCTGAGCTGTAATTAAATCAGCATCAGGGGCCTCCTTACTCCATTGTGCAGTTGAAAGATCATTGTGAGCATTTGCCTGGGACCTAGTGATAGCGGTGACCTGGATTTCAGCCAACAGGGACTCTATTTCGATTAGATCCCCTTGGATGGCCCCGGTTTTGGCCATCTGATCAGCTAAGTCATTTCCAGTTTTGTCTGGTCCCTCTACTTTGGAATGACCCTTGATCTTTTTCCAGTAGATGGTCATCCCATTCGATGTGACCAGATCATCAATGTTTTCGATTAACTTCCCATGTTTCAGGGGTTTGTTATTAGCACATAACATGCTTCTGGTTTTCCAATTAACCAGGTGCTCCACGAACCCGTTCCGTACATAATCCGAATCTGTGATTATGACCAGTTCATGGAGTTCATGTTGGACAGCAGTGAGGATGGCCTGATGCACAGCCATCAATTCTGCCACCTGACTACTTCGGGGACCAATTTTGTATCCAGCGGAGGGTTCTGGTAACTCATTCACCCATGCATTCCCTACGCCGGCCACCAGTTCTTTCTCCCCGTCGTTGTCAACATGGTAAGAGCATCCATCCATATAGACAGTGGGCATTCCCTCACACTTGTCTTCTTCAAAGACTTTGTGTGGGGAATTAAGGTATGCCTCCGTGTTGTCCTTGATTTTTAGACTTCCGTCCTCGAGACAGTTTTCTCTGGCACAATCATGCAAGTCAGCCAGACCTTGCGCGAGGGGACTCTTCTTGTTTTGGCCATATCTGACCTCCACAGGAAAGCCTTGCATTGACAGAATCCAGGAAGTAATTCGGGAATTACTCACATTTCCGCCCAGATTCTGTCACTTTGGAGATATTGCAGAGGCTGGTGTGGAGTCTCCACTATGATGTGTTCCCCCTGGATAAACGGGCGGTAATTCTTCAATGCCCACACCGCTGCTAGGAGTGCCTTCTCACAATCGTTGAATTTTTCCTCCACAGAGGATAAAGTTTTGCTCGCATAGGAGATTACTTTATTGACCTTGTCATGCTTTTGGTATAATACTGCCATCAAGCACGTATTAGAGAACCCTGTCTCCAGGAAGAACTCCTTGTTTCTGACAGGGTAAGCTAGGCAGGGCGCTTGTGAGAGGCTTCTTTTGAGTTGTCTTACTGCCTCGGCTTGTTCTGGACCCCATTCCCACTTGACCCCCCCCCCTTCAGGAGATGAATCAGGGGTCTGGTGATCTCTGCGTAGCCCTCAATGAACTTTCTGCTCTAATTAGTCAGTCCAAGGAGGCTCCTTAGTTCCCGCAGAGTTGTGGGGTCTTTCAGTTTCTGAAGTGCTTCCACTTTCTTTTCCTGGGGACAGAGACCCTGAGGAGTAATCTCATGCCCCAAGAAATTAACACGAGTTCTACACCACTGTGCTTTCTGAAAGGAAAGTTTTGCTCCGGCGGCCCTCAACTGGGTCAGAACATAACGGATCTCCGCTATGTGTTCCTCCACAGATGAACTTTTGATGAAGACATCATCTACATAAACCAGGTTACCCCTTGCACCCAGGTCGGGCATGGCCTTGTGTAGGAAAATGTTGAATTCATTGCCGGAGTTGAGGTATCCGAAGGGAGTCCGGGTCCATGTGTACTGCTGGCCCCCAAAGGTAAAAGCCAGCTTGTATTGGTCCTCCCTACTGACAGGCACAGTCCAGTATCCATTGGTCAGGTCTATTGCAGTGAATACCTGTGACCCCTGGATCTGGGCCAGCCCTTGGTCAATGTAGGGCAGAGGCCATTTGGAAGTATGGACCCGTTTGTTGAGCTCCCTGAGGTCGGCGCAGTGTCTCCACTGGCCGTTTGGCTTCAATATTCCCAGCACCGGGTTATTGAAGGTGCTGTGAACTGGACGGATTATTCCCCGAGCCTCCAGGTTCTTAATTATTTCAGTAAGGGACTCCATTGATGCGAGAGGCAGCGATATTGCTTCACAAACACTGGAGTCATGCCAGGGTCCGTGGGGATTGTTGTTGTGTGGATGTCGGTGCGACCACAGTCATATGAGTCTACTGCAAAGAGATCTTGGAAATCCAAGAAAACTTGTTTCAACTTTTGTTTCTGTTCCAGAGTCACACAGGCATCAGCTAGGTTGACTCTCCCTTCCACCATCTGCCTGAAGCCTGGAAAGACTTCTGGTTTGGCTATCTCAGCGGCCTCCTCCAGCTGGGTGGAGAAGTCCCTGGTCAGAGTGCTGATTTGGACTGGAGGCTTCAGGTGGGAAAGGCAGCCCTCATGGACCTGGAAAATCACCTCATCCCCTCTGAAGTCACAAGTCACATCTTCCTTACCATAAGGGCAAGAAGTGTACACCAGGAACTTCCCCCCATGCCGGGTGAAAATCCTGTCTGGTGTTGTATTGTCCTCACTGTCACTGTCAAAACAGTCCTTGGGGATTGGTCCTAACAGTTCATTTCCTAAATCGATGGAAAAATGTCGGTCATCAATCGCCATTCCAATAATGGTGCCTGCGGCTAGAGTAATACTCTTTAAGTCACTGTTATCCACCTTTATTAGAATGGTGTCATGTTCTATGTTGACTAATGGAGTTGGGTTTACCCCCAACCCTTGCTGTTGGAGAGAAGCGTTTAGATGTATGTAAGCATCAGGGTTTTTCAAATGTTGTCCTCTTTTAACTTTCACTTCCAGGGAGTCCTTTCTGGGATGGTGACTTCCTCTTTGATCTGAATTTCAACTGCATAAGGTAGCAATTGAGCTGACCTAAATGCTTTTTCTGGATCATCAAAGCCCATGGGATTATCCGCTAATCGGGACCAAGCTTTGAAGTTTATTAGGCCCAAACTAATGGCAAAGCGATTGAGAATGTCACTGCCTAAGTAAAAGGCGGCAGTGACGTCTCGCACGACCCAACAATTATGGACTATGCTCTTGTTGCCAATGGAGATTTTGAGCATACACCTGCTTGGCAGGAGATGTTTGGAATTAGGTGCTTCCAGGTCCATTTCCCATTTGTCTATCAGTTTGAATGTGAGAATGGCTGGACCTTTTGGGAGTTGGCGGAACATGGCTTCGCTGATGAAGCTCTTACCGTTGTTCACGCACACTCGAGCGAGAACAGAGTCCTTCCCATCATTTAACTGAACAGGGATGAACAACTGCTCTCCAATTTGCTGAATATCAGCCAGGTTCTGAGCTGATTTCACATCTTTCTGGACTACAGGAGTGGGAGTTTCTGATTGTGGATTAGTAAAGATTTTCAGGGTGTTTCCTTCCAGTGTGGAATACCACCTTAAACTGGAAGGAAGGTTAATTTTCAGAAATAGAGAGGACCCCCCCGTCACCAGTCTGTTGTCCTACTGCTATTACTGTCACGTCTGGAATTTGGTTGTTCTGGAAGTGAAATTCTACTTGGTCAGATTTTTGTTCAACCATGTGGCAGGTGCCGTTTAAACTAACATGGTTGACACTCTGTTTTAATTTTATTGGTCGGCTAGTCTGGGTCCAGAGGACCTTGTTTACGCAATCTATTAGGGGTGACAACCTTCTCAGGAGGTCATTCCCTAGTAAACAGGGGGTGACCTCTGGAGTCACTACTATGACCGGGTGTTTCACCTTGTGTCGCCCAATTTTGATGTCCAAATCCGCAGTCCCCTCGACAGGAATTTCCTTCCCGTCAAAGTTCTGCAGTTGTCCAGGAAGAGAGGTGAGAGGAATACGGTAATTCTCCCCCCTTCCTGCATTTAGTTCCTCAAAGGCACTTTTAGACAGAAGGGTAGCTTGGGATCCAGTGTCCACCAGTGCCAACATTGTACCCTGCCCCTGTACTTGTACCGGGGCATAGTATCATCCCTCCTTCTCCTCAAGGGGGCACAGATAATGCACATTTTTGGACAACTGGTGGGCTAACTTTCTGGTTTTGGACATTGCTAGAGAAGAGATTTGGGCAGAATTCTGTGGAGAGCCTTGGGAATCTGAAAGAAAAAGTTGGCAACTGGAGATCAGAGCCATTGTGGGTTCCCCTGGTTCCGGTTCTGGGCTGCCCCGCCCTTTTTGGAGGCAGTCATCAGGATGGGTTTGAACCAGGGGATTTCGGTATTGTGGGTTCTGGGATGAGATGATGGGCGGCGGTAGCTCAGTCTCCATATCTCCCCAGTCTGAATTGGCATCCCTTGGGACCCATTTTTCCTTGGGAGAAGTTCCCCCATCTCTAAAGGAGAAGATCCTTTCCCCAGGATCCTCTGAGGATCCCTCTCCCTCAAATTGGAAGACCTGTACCTCCTCCACAAAGTGGGTCTGTTTGGGTCCTTTGTTTCTCCTACCCCCCCTCTGCTCCTTGGGAGGCAGGCTTTCAGTGGTAGGAGATTTTGTTTCCGGTTCCTGGTTTTCCACGGGCTGTTTACAAGTTGGGAAGGAAGCTTCCTTCAAGGCTTTACACCCCCCCTTCCCCTTGTGCCTCCTCCCTGGGAACCGGTGTGTTATCGGGGTGCTGCCCCCGTCATTGTTCTGGAGCACCAGGTCCCGAGTTTGGGGCATTCTGCGGTGGCATGCTCATCTGAGGGTTCTTTTGAGCCCTCAGTATGTGACCCAGATCTCGTGCCATATTTTGGACCTGGCGCTCAAGTTGTGAAACCCGCTCAGGCTGATACGGGGCTCTATTTTCTCCCCTGGGCTGATCCCTGGAAGGGTAGCTATCCCTTCTCTGGTAGTACCCCTGGTTGGGAAGATTTTGGTACCCCTCCACCCTTGGCCTCCCCTCTCCCGGATTAGGTTGTCTGGGCTCAGGGAATTGGGGAAAGAAGGATGGATGATTTTGGGGCTGGAAATTGGGTGGATACCTGGGGAAAAAGTTCTGCCCAGGATTTGGAGAATTTCTGCCCTCCTGTGGGAAGTTGGGAGGGAAGTTCCCTGGGTTAGGTGCTTGGCCGGATCCCCCCCTTGGGCTGGAGGAGTCCACACATAACCCAGGATTGGTCGGTTTCCCTTATAGCGGGGACTTACATAGTCAGGGGAGCGGGGGACCCCATTTGTGGGACTACCTCCTCGACTCCCTGTCTGTGACTGGCCCGAGGGCCTTCTGGGCTGTGAATTATTTGGTGCAGGCCGGTTTTTAGGCCCCCCCATCTCCAAATCTAAAACGGGGGCAACCTTTACCTCTGCCACCTTGGCAGCAGCCGGCGTGCTGTTGGTTTTGGGGTTTTTCGGCGCGTTATTTTTATTTTCGATAGGCTTCTGCACCTCATAGATCCGGGTAGCCTGTTCAATGACCCAGTCTAAAGATCTTTTCTCATGAAAATCTCTCACGAGCTGGGTCATTATGTATTTGGGTAAGGCATGGAAAAACGTATTGATAAATTCTCTGCTATCCGTGCGCACCCTTCTGGTGGTCTGCGCAAAAGCACGTTTTAATTCTTGCACAAACTCTTGTGGGGCCATATCCTCCCCACATTGCAAATTGTAGGCTGCCTTGCGAGCCTCTTGAGGATTTCTGTGAACAGAAAAATGTTTCAAGATGGCCGCCTTATAGGTGGACCATCTTAAATGTTTTTGGTCCTCCAGCCCCGCAAAGAAACTGGAGTACTCTGGGGAGAATGTCCATTTGACGTACTGGATGCAGCTACTGCTGTCCTTCAAATGGAAAGTCTCCATCATTTGCTCATAGAGCTCCAAGTGTTCCCAAACGGAATACTTGGCGTTCTTATGATAAGGTGTGATGACACTCCTGATTGCCTTTATTTGTTCAATGGGTCCTTAAGCAAGGCCCTTTTTGCCTTATTGGCCTTTTTGTTTCGGGTAACCCTGGTCCATTCATCCTCTGACTCAGAAGCACTGCTCTCAGAGGTGCCCGTTTGATCTTCCAGGTTTTCCCGGATTCTGCGGGCCTGGGAATGGCTGGCAGAATGTGGGGACCTGGTCTCCTGTGTCCTGTGACACTCAGAGGAGTCTTCAGATCCCTCCTTGCTACCAGGATTTGCTGGGTATCCCCCCACTGACCTAACTGGGCAGAGGTTTTCAGGATGCCCTTAATGGGCCTACTCTCCTGGGCTTCCCCACTAAATTGCACTGTGCTTGGGTGCCCATACCCGGATACCCGCCCATCCATTCCTGGGAGGTACTGGCCTATGAGCCCCATACTGCTAGCTGGATAGTAATCTGCCATCCCCGTGGCACTGGGCTCATGTGCGCGAGGGGACATGGGGGTGGCGGAGTCCAGGGACTGGGAGAGTCGAAGGCCTCTGGTACTAGGGCTCCTGAGGTTATGCTCAGGAGTTTCTCTTTCCCAGCGAACCTCATCTCTATCCGCCCCTGCTTCCTGTTGCAATGCAAGAGCCTGCGCTTTCAGTTCCTCAGTTAAGGCCTTACTAGACTCTATCAGTCTCTCCTGCATTGCTACCTGTTGCTGGAGCCTATCATTGTGCTGACAGAGAGCCTCATTTTCTCTCTGTGCCTCCTGATTGGTCCTGGAGTACTGGGCCAGTCTCTGCTGCAGGAGGGTTACCTCCTGAGCTGTGTCCCTATTGGCCTGCTCCTTTCTTGCCAGAGCATCCTCCACTCTCCTGGTGTGCTCTAACAAGTTCTGGTGTTCTTTTTGGAGGTCACCCAGTCCCTAGAGGGCCAGGTGATTTTCTTCCATTTTCCTTTTTAAGTGGCAGACTTCCTGGCCTAAGGTATCCCTTTCCTGACCAGGAGCCTGCATTTGTGACGCCAGGTCGTCCCTCTGCCTTTGAAAGGCACCGGCTTTCTGGAATTCTTCATCAATCTCTGCCTGGGTATCCAGGTCTTTCAAAATCAATTTATTGCTTTCCTCTTTTTCTCTGTCTAGTTGGATTTGCAGGGTGGCTACCTGCTCTGTGCAGGCCCTGTTAAAATTGATCTGTTGCTCCAGCTTTTTCTGGCACTGCAGTAAGGAGTCCAAACTGTCTTGGTGCTCCTTCTGCAAAGCCAGAATTCTGGTATCCTGGTCAGCCTTTTCCTGTTGCAGGATATCCATATCCTTCTTTATTGTAATGATATACTGCCTACTATCATTTTCTGACTCCTGGCTCCTCTGCAGCCTCTGCTCAGAAGAGACCAGGTCAGATTGGGCCTTTTCTAACACCAGCTGTTGCCTATTTGCCAGATCTTGGCCTTCAGCACATTTGTCCTGCATGGCTCCCATATATAGATACAAATATGCTGCCATCCTGGCAATCTTATTATGTTCATCTTTGGCTTTAGGGGCCATATATAGTTCACTCAGCGCCACATGTAGGGGACCCTGATCTCCCCATGTATCTGACCCTGTTTCAGTGACCTGTTGCGCGATTGCCTGCAACCAGACCATTTGGTCCTGATGAGTCCACTCACCTCTCACAAATAGCTTATGTAAGAAGTGCTCTCTGGCTATTTTGATGTCTATCAGTGTCGTCATTCTGGAATTTGAGTTCCTTCCTGACTTACAGAAGTTTGTATTTTATTTTTGCAAAACAGACCGTTTCCTTAGAGCGTTCCTTTGAGGAGTGCTTTACAGCGTAACACAGCGTGGTGATCCGACCGGATATGTGTATCTGGTCAGCTGGCACACTGTATTAATCTGCACAAATGGTAAATCTAACCCAGAATATCCCGGCTCGAGCCCCCACTTTGTAAGAAGATTCAATTCAACACTACAGCTAAGTCAATGCCTAATCTGGGATACTGAATGGAAACCCTTATTGATATATCTTTATGTCCAGTCCATGAGTTCTGGATGACTACCCCTATATAACACCCCTCTCTTAGAATCCCCCTGACCCCACTGAGCCAAGAAGTAGTTCTGTTTTGCAAGTTTAAAAGGTTTATTTGAGAAATAAGACAAAATATAGATACCACGCTTTTATAATAAAATAATAATCGATATCGCCCTTATAAATATAATGTTAATCAACAATGGGTAATCTGACACTAGCACACTTCTTTATAATCAATGAGGAGTTAGTATAGGATGGATCAAGTAGCAAAAATACTTTTATGATTTCAAGGGAAAAGCAATGAGGAATAAAAGGCAGTACAGAAATACTTGAGATGATTTTAGCAAAAGATAATATAATCACTTTTTCTCTGGCAATTCACCCCCCTCCCCTATGCAATGTAAGACATGGAAGTAGATGGAAAGAGGAGCACACAGTTCTCAGGAATGCAATCAAATACAATACGAAATTCAGTTCCCCCCCAGCAAGCTTAGAGAAAACCGGTATGAGTTTTAAAACACAGGCCCAAGTGCTTTGAATGTGGTGGCAATGAAGTGAGAAATATGCTGAAAATGCTTTTAATTCCCTTTAGGAGGTTCAGGGTGAGTGAGAGATACTTGGGATGAGTTCAGGCTCACTTTAGCAATGATTCAGAGATGGTGATTAAGAGGCAAACGAATTTTTAGCAAGGAAAGAAATGACTGCTGATGGTTACACGTGGCTGGATTTTTAACCAAATCGCAAATCGCGGTAAAATTCGCGAGTGCGTAAATCGGTATAAGTATAAGGAGTAGGAAGTCAGTTCTAGGCATGTTGGAAAGCTTAGATTCTAAGCTTGCAGAGGAAAGTTAACCCAAGTTCGTAGCTCAAACAGTTCCAGAGATATGAACGATTTTGTAAAGGTCGTTTTTCGGATTTAAAGTAAACTCAAAATGACACGTGACAGCTATGCAGCTGCAGAATTGACAAGTGACAGTGGTGCAGCTTTACAAAATGACAAGTGACAACTTCTAGGAGGCAGTTCTGGTTAGATTAAAATAGTTTGGATTAGATTATTTTAAACTAAGAGTTTATTTCTGTCACAATCTGACCTAAGTACTCACAATATATTTTGGAAGGACTGGACCTTGTCACGGATCTGATCAATCAGGCTAGCGGCACTTCACAGCGATCTGGTCTCTAGGCCTGCGGTTCTGCACGGTCTGGTCTGGTCTGGTCTGGCACTGGTCTGATCTGTCCGGATACAGCGGTCTCTGCACTGGTCCTGGCAAAAGTTCTTGGCAAGGGATTCAAGCAGCTCGCCCGGCTGTGAGTAGCTTGCAATGATTTGAGGCCTACTGCAGAGAACTCAGCTTGTGGTTTTAGGCCTCTGATTTAGGTTCTAAAGTATAAGTTCTAGGTTCTGGAGTATGTAGCTGGAGTCAGTCTGAAACTGGTATCTTCTGGATGTTGTGTGGTCCGGCAAAACGCTCCGCAGCAACTGGATTTGAATGTCTCTACCTGTCCCAGCAGTCTCTTTTTACGTGTTTTGAAAATGGGTGTGTGCCTGGGCCTAGCTAAGCCTGCCCCTCTCTACTTGTCATTGGCCCAATTCTCCCCTCTCCCATGATTGGGGGAAGGAAATGTGAGTCAGAGTGATGCTGTAGTTTTATGGGTCGGAGGATCCTCCCCTGGTCAGTTTGCCCACAAATCTATATTTGATTCAAATACATCCTTCCCAGATATACAATTTGTTGAAATTACATGTGCACATTATATATTCCTTATGGTCCATGCTTGTCCGCCTCTGATCTTCCTGGGGGCTTGCATTCAAAAATGACAACATTTTGCGCTTTTTAACTGGTTTTGCAATATCGGACATTTACCCAAATTTACACACATGTGCGCAAGGAGTATGGACATTAATTGAGGAAGTGTCAGATTTTTAACATGCAGACATTTGGAGTGAGACCCTATTTTCTGCTAGCAACCCCCCAGAATACACCACAGGGTCCTAACGCATCTCAAAATGTTCACAGAAAAATCACAAAAATAATGATATTACTTATATAATTCTGACAAGTCCGCACTATGAGTTATCTATCTTTTTCAAATTATGCTCTGGCCCAGATGGGTGTGGTTTAGGTTCCAAAGCACATGGGGGAAGCTTCTGCCTGTCCCCGCCTCCAGCTCGTGTGGCTCCCAGAGGCACTTCTCCTCCCACTTCTCCCAAGAGGAAGCCACTTTTACGACGCCCCCAATATAACATTTGCCTGAGTCCAGGACAGGCCTTTGCTCACCTCCCTGTAGTCCCCAGCTGCTCCACCCCTAATCTAATCAGAGAGGTGACAACTCCTTTTGGCAAGGGGAAGAGTGGCTGAGCAGGTTTTAACTCCTGTGGGGGTAGATGTCAGGCAGAATTCAGTTTCATTAAGCCAGGTTTCAGCTAAAAGGTCACTTTTTGTTCCCCAGTTTAAGTCAATACAATTTTTACATATGGAGCTAGAATGCTGATTCTAGGTTCAAAACTATGACATTTTAACAGTTACAAACTATGTGACACTCAAAAGTAGGTCACTCAAATACATCATAACTAAATATGTACATAACTAAATACTTTCTATCTTCCTACTGCATATTTCCTGTATATATTATGTTATATGTTTATATTATGCACAATGTATACTCTCCCTATTGTCCTGCATTATGTAATTTCTACTATGTTTAACCACCATTTGTAAGCATGCGTAACCTGTAAAGTTTAAAGTATCCTTGAACAACGCGCCCGGTTACCCTCGGGTTTGGTGCGCGCTATAAATAATAAACAAACAAACAAAAACTCAGTTAATTTAAACATTTCGATTTTGGTGGTTTTAATCCAGTTTCAGTTAGGCTGCTGACATGCATAGCTCAGGCAGTTTTGTTATGAACATTGTTTTGGGCTCTTCATCTTCCCAGATTTTGTACGCACACATACTTCATTCTGCCAGATGTCCGCTGGTGTTCAGTGAGATTTTTGGATGTGTTGCAATGTTTGAAAATAGGCATTTTGAGCTGGCATTCAGAGAAACCAAAGGTAATTTTAAAGCGTTTTTGAGCTATCAGGCGCTGCTGTTTTACCTTTGGCACCCATTCCACTCATGGCACCCTGGCCCATCATGCTCGCACTGGTGGGTGGCAAGTTAGGCAGCCATTTTGGTGTACGCACAAACTGCGTGGTTCTCCTGGATTCTGGCGCACATGTGGGCTTTTTGGCCATCTTGGATTTTCTAAGCCCACAGCACCAAATGTTGCAGCATGATAGCTCAAACGTGGGTCAGGACACCCAACAGTTAGCTGCTTCCATTTATTGCTCGCGTGCCGGAGAGGCCCACGACTCGCACTATAAGGTTCTATTGTTTTTTGACCTTGACAGACAGGGATCGTGCTAAAAGAGTTCTTTTGAAGGAGTGTTGCAAAAACTTAAGACATGATAAGGATGAAATTTCTGAAACAAAACCACTTTTATATATTATATCACTATGAGAAAGATCGTTGACACAGACGGAGTCGTATTTTGGGACTGCACTACGCTTAGACAAAGGAAAATGCCAATATAATGTAAGTAACCCTTTAGATTATTTTATACCGGAATATAATAACAATAGCGTGGCGTTAAAGCCCGGTTAAGTTGCACTTGTTCCTTCAATGTGGCATAGTGTTTTCTACCGCGCACTATCACCGCCGAATTGGTCCCCTGTCGCTTAGAGGGCTCTGAAAAAGGCAGAGGACAGAGGGTGGGTTCATGGGAATAAGTTAACATACTCCGTTGCACTATCCTCGCTAGCAAATAGTTTCACGCCCTAATAAATAAAATTAATATTTTTAATGAAGATCGGCTGCTGAGACTAATTTATGTTTTTTAAAACAGGTATGTCCTCCCGTACTGTGAATGCCACGATTTTCAAACCCCGGCCGACTGATTTTTTAACTGCCAGGTGCAGCTACTTCTAAACAACTTCATGACCCTCACCATTTTATGGGACAATCGCCAAGGACCAATATGCCCTTACGCAGTACTAGCGGCTAGAAGCAACATACCAACCATTATGGTGGTCTAATGCCTCGTTGTTGGAACAGCCTTCCAATTATCAGTGCCACCATAGTGCTTCTTTTATCATAAACCACCACCCTGTGCCGCAAAGGAACAGCGCGTGACTCAAGATGAACTTTTGCAGATTGACAGCAAAGACAAATGCAAATCGCTGAATATTCTCTAAACATTTGATGTCAAATAAAAGTACTTTACGAAATGTACAATCTTGCTGTTTGCTTTTAAATCACAGTTTCATATTCCAAATTGTGGCGCACTGTGTTGTGAGATGATCTGTGTTGTTTTCCGGGTTCTGTGTAAAGTCGCGTAGGACTGGAGACGACTGGGCGCGTTTGGCTACGCACCCTGTACCGTCACGGAGAGAGACGGGGAATATGAATGCTTTGATAATGCCAGGCTTAGGGGCGGGAGATATGATTAAGTGTCGCAAAAGCAGGTCAGCCAGGTCGATGGGGCAAGTGATACAATTATCACATAATGTCGATGCACAGTAGCCTGATTCATCGTTTGTTTAGTGGACAAAAAGTCGGGTAAGGGCCATATGAAATTGTAATGTCAAAGGACATAAGGAGGGTTCTTAGAACACTTTCAACCTGACAACGAACAATACGAACAGCGTTCTCAGAACACCCCCATTTTGTTTAATTGCAAACATTACCTCCACGTCCACTCTTCCTCGTCCCAGTACTTACTTCATGAGCCCCCTGCCTCCGACACAGGACCGTCTTCTATTTCTTTAAATTCCTATAACTCCTCCCCCACATCCACATCACTCAGTTTCATATTACCAAGCCGGAGCATGGGACCTTCCCCGCAGGGAGGGTGAGGAGAGTCGTCAGTACTGTGACGAGGAAGAGTAGGACTAGGAGTAATGAAGATTACCGGTAAGTAATCAGAGCATTTCAGGACACCGCGAGTGTTCTTAGAACACATTCAACTTGCCAGAGTACAATACGGACAGCGTCCTCAGGACACCCCCATTTTGTTTATGTACGAACATTTAAGAACACCGCAAGTGTTCTTAGCTCAATTTTAGCTTGCTTGTGAACAAAACGGACACATACTCCGTCCTCAGAACACCCCACCATTTAGGTTATATAGAACATTTCAGAACAGCCGTGTTGTCCGCAGACAAATCCAACACAACAAAAGTGTCTAACATATAAATAAAACAGAACATTGAACCTATCTCATACTCCCCCACCCTCCCCAAACACTCTTACACACCAACACACTCCACTAAATACAATTTTTAATCCAAGTTTCACTGCGCTGTCCTCGGTCGTCCGCGAATGCAAGATGGCGGGCGCCAAAGAAAATCTGACGTGCTTCACGCACCATGCCGTCCAATCAGCGAACACGTCGGGTGTCCGCGGACATCGCGCAAGCCGCTTGGCCAATCAGGGCACTGTCCGCGGAGCGAACAGGGAAGTCCATCCGCGAAGCGAACGGAGATATCACTAATTTTTTTGCCTTACATTTTGGTAATTTTAAAAAACACTACTGGACGGATTTACACCAAATTTGCAAAAGCACGCTTTCGGGACGAAGCCCCTGCCCCTGTCGCAAATTTGGTGTAAATCCATCCAGCGGTTTGGGCTGTAGGCGTGCGCAAAGTTTTTTCCCATTATGTCTATGGGAAAAAACAAAAGTTTTGGGACCCCCCCTATAACTTTGCCCCACCTGAACCAAACCTCTCCAAACTTTGCATAAAAATTCGGAGTGGGCCGTATACTTTTTTTGCAAAGTTTGGTGAGGATTCGTCCAGAGGGAGCGAAGTTATAAGCCACCCAAAAAATGCTCTTCCTATGGAAACAACAACTTAACTATAACTACATGGACGCCACCGCGTCCATGCAATATATATATATATATATATATATATATATATATATATATATATATATATATATATATATTCATAATTTACTCATGATAATATCAGGGGAATAATGAAAGATGTTTGGTGTGGGAAGTTAAGATATGGGAGAGTGTTTATTATTAAGCATAGATTGTAGAAACAAGTTCTTATTATGCATTAAGCTGTGGTTCTAGAGTGAGGCCACTGTCCATGAGTTGTCCGAGATTTGTTATTACATTTCAGGTTTCCAGTTATGTTCTCATTCTATGGGGCCAGGTCAAGTTATGTCTGTGTTTTGTTGCCGTTTCTTGGGGCAATCATTATTTCTGCTTTGGTTGGGTTTAGTTTTAGGTTGTTATTAGACATTTAACTTGTTCAGGCATTTATTGAGAGCGTTTCCAGAGCCATTGTTGGTTGTCATCCTAAAGATAAGCTTACTGTTGTTTGCATAGCTGTAGCATGTAACTCCATGAGTTCCACTGATTTTCATGAGCGGGGCCATATAAATATTAAAGAGAAGTGGAGAGAGACTTGATACTTGTGGTAAGCCCTATGTGGTGTACCTCATTTTAAAGGTGAACAGGGGTATGTATGTTATTTCAGTTCTATCCGTGAAGAATGATTTTAGCCATTGTACTGGACAATCTGTATTGCAAAATTCTTCCAGCGTTTTGATATGATATGGCATTTGTAACGCGCCTATACACAAGTGTTTTGATTAAGGTTGTGTATTTAATCGTGTCAAAAGCTGCTGATATGTCCAGCATTATATGGGTGGATTAGGTGTTGTTGTCAGTGTTCATCTTTAGGTCATACCAAATAGATAAGTGCACAGATTCGGCCATTAGTCCATTGGATTCAATGTGATTGAACATTTCTTTGCACAGGTGGTGTCACAATATTTTTGGTTATGTTTCATATTGGTCTGTAGTTGGCAGGGTCATCTATTTTTCCTGTCTCATTATTTAAAAGTGGTTTGATGTAGGCAGATTTGTATGTTTTTGGAACAATTCTAGTCTTAGGTGATAGTTCCATTCATTTTTGGGTATAGACCGCTGGTATTTTATAGGCGAGTAGTTGTTTGTACATATCAGATGGGCATGGGTCTCTGGAAGATCCAGCCTTGCTGGTTTCTTTTAGTAGTTTGTTGAAGGTTTCCTCTGTGATTGGCTTGAATTGGTTTAGTGTTGTGTTTATTAACATGGCTCTCGTTTCCGGAAGAGTGTTGTTTGTGGTGAAGGTGGATGCGTTCATGGCCTGTTGGATTTTGTGTATTTTTTACCCTGAGATGGACCACGATGCTGTTACATAACATTTGCGACGGTATGTTAGTAGTGCTGCATGAGATGTTTTTTTAATTTACTTGATCATTTTGTACATTTCATCTTCCTTTGGTGTAAATGTGCTTTCATGACTTTTAAAACTACTGCTTTATATAACCAAATTTGCCACTGGTAAATAAATGTGTCAAATTGATTGTAGTTTTTTCTCCATGTTTTTTCTAGTTTAGGGTTTGATTCTTAGGTGCTCTCAATACCTGCATTAACCATCTAGCCGCAACATTTTTCTATGTTGGTTTGAAGGTTTTTAGTCAGTTGATCTAGCATGTTTGTGATCCAGGTGTGACCTCTATATCTGGATTGCTGTTCTACAATAGTTGTGTTAGTTTTTCTAGATCTAGCTTTTCCAAGTTTCTTATGATTGCCATTGGTTGCATTGTATTTGCAGTCAATGCACGAGTTGGGATTCTGATGGTGAAAAGGTTCATGTGGTGATCGTGCCTAATGGTAGGTACCAGTGGGGCAGTAGTGGTGAGTCCACCCCGCAGAAGATTCCATCTAGTCTGTGTCTAGCACAGTGGGTGGGCCCATTCACCATTTCTTTTAGTTTCAGAGTTTCCAGGTGAGCGTTGCAGGAGTTTGATGCAGTTTTATTTTCTCTCTCAAACTAGATGTTGAAATCTCCCAGTACAATGATGCTGTCGTGCTTTATGGCTAGACTCGCTATGACATCGGTGAGTTTGGCAGCACAATTTAGATTATAGGTGGGTGGTCTGTAAATAAGTAGGAAATGTAGGTTGAACTGGTCGCTGAATTTGAAGTTGACCAGGAGAGATTCACAATCTTCTATATCCTCCTGGTTCCTGCCTGCTCGGTGCTGGATCTTGTGGGGGTTCCACCTTCGGGCTCTGCTTCAGCCTACTGAGTTAATCTGTTATCGCTCTGCCTGCCACAGCCCACAGCTACGGGTTCTCACCTGCAGGGCTGTGTTGGTCTCTCCTAATGCAGACCTCTATGCATTGCTCCACGTCTGCCATTCTGCATGGATACTTCTTCCATATGGGTTCTTTGCCTGACATGCGTCCAAGGGGATAGTTTTGCCACTGTTCTGCTGTTTCCCTAAAGAGGATCAAATTAAGTTTGGGTCAGGAGCCCTGCCAGCCATTGTTAAAAGGTTCTCACTCACTTTAATTCCTGCATACCCCATAAAGGCATAGTCTCTATGGGAAGGGTTGGTGACTTAAGTCTCCCCGTGGTTCTTCCATCCCTTAAGGAAGAGTCGCCTCAGGGGGGATCCCGCTTACCCTATTCCTTAGGGGATGTTAAGCGGAGCAGGCTCACCTCTCTGGTACCAAATGGTGTGGCTCCCTACTGGGGAGAGGTGACAACTCCCTGAATATGTCAAATAGGGCAGCGCACCAAGCTGAGCAGCATAATATCAAATTGCTGTAGCTGTATAATTGTGTGTCACTAGTAGGCACCATGCCATAACCAGGCATGGCTTATATTTACAGTTCAATGTGCCACCAGGCTGACTATAGTACATAAGTATTATGTTTTGATTCAGAGGCACAGCAGATTAAAAAGCCACCTCAACCTGTTGGAACTTTGTGTTCCAGCAGCTGCCAGGAATGCACATGTGACTTTTGAACCTGCTCTGCTGCCACTGTAGAGCAGTTGCTGTAGATATCAGGATATTGAAACAAAAAAGGCACATGAATGCAGTGTGCTTTCAGCGTGCAGCTTTATGCACCTGTTTAATAGAACTTCCATTATTATTACTATTATTATTATTATTATTATTATTATTATTATTATTATTATTATTATTATTATTATTATTATTATTATTATTATTATTAGAATTATTATTATTAGTGCATTTATTTAGTGCAGACATATCTTTGGGAAGCAACAGAGCTCTTTGAAATCATAGGGGGAAGAACACAGTGAGGGAATCCGATACAAAAGGAGCATAGAGCTTACAGGGGAAGGTTGGCAATTGACAGCATGGGGGGAAGACAGTGAGAGCAGATCATCAAGTCCCAGGAAGGGTCCCTTTCTTTTTTTATTATTATTTATTTATTGTGCCATAGCCAATATTTGACTTTGAACACTTTTCAAAGACAGTCATACAACAAGAAAAAAGAAAATGACAGCCTTAAATAAAATAAAAACATTCGTATTCCTAAATTGTTGATTTTAAAAAAGGGTCCCTTTCTCATAAACAATTACCCTCACTATTTTATTTATTAAAAATCGAAAAAGCTTTGGCTATCCTGCCCTCACCAGTTGGCTTTCTGTCACACACATCAGATGGAAGGTTGGTCATATTTCTCTCTATTCACCTGTCCTTGCCCAATTGAATTTTAGCTGATGTCTTTGCCAAAGGCATCTGATACATTGGTCAGTTCCTCATTTGATTGAATTGGAACTATTTGATCACTGAGCCAAATTCCTTTGATTAATACATCCAATTGTATTGTTAACATTTCAAAGAAGGTAGCAGGCGCTCCTCTCCAGAAAGAACATGGCATGATAACCTGTTCTGAGATGAGAGTTTGCAGCACACGCTTTTTGCTCACTGTACCTTTCACAGATGGGAATTATCCATTTGCATATCAGTCTTCGTCCCGCCCACATGGGCAGTCCAGCACCAAAATGCTATGGCAATTCCTCTCTGAACAAGAGTACCAAAAGCAACCCCATACATGTGTTTCAGCCTTGTTGGGCCTCATCAGTGAGGTGAAGCTTTGTCTCTCTGAGCACAGTGAGCAGGGAGTCCACGTTTGGTTGCCCCCAGGTAACTCAGGGTGACCAACCCCAAGTTCCTTGCAAACATTTCAAAGAAGATAGCAGGCGCTCCTCTCCTGAAAGAACATGGCATGATAACCTGTTCTGAGAAGGTACCGTGAGCTAAAAGCGTGTGCTGTAAACTCTCATCTCAGAACAGGTTATCATGCCATGTTCTTTCTGGAGAGGAGCGCCTGCTACCTTTTTTGAAACAATTGTATTGTTATATCCAAAGGTTCAAGCACAATGTTGAATAGTGGCAAAGGTGGTCAGCCTGCTTTTGTCACCCCGAACTGTGAGATGCCACCTATCTTTGGTTAGGCTCCACAATGGAAGGCTTTGATTGTGCCACAGAATTCATCACCAAAGTTCATTTAACATGGTATTTCACACACGTTTTCCCAAATTACATCTTCAAAGGCTGGTTGGTATCAAGAGTGAGCAGGAGATGGTGTTCTGGTCGTATTCTAGTATGTTGCAGAGTGGCTAGTACATATGTATAATGTCTCAGTCTTTTCTATGCAAAACATCTTTAACCACTGGTGCTACCCCTGTCTGCATAGACTTTTGTCAGACTCTGAGTGTACATTTTATGAAAGTGCTTGAGCAGTTGTTGCATGGTGGCAACAATTGCTATCCGGTAAGAGAAGAATAATGATGTTTGAGCATTTCATCAATTTAAGGACGTTTCCAGGTGATTCTATAAAAATATATGGCCAGAAGAAGCAGGATAGTCCGACCTGGAAAGTTGCATATTTTTAGTCATCAAGGCTTCAGGATTTACCATTTCTAAGAGTCGCATCAAACTCTTCTTTCACAAATGTTCTTCTGTAGTATGATATGATATGATATGGTATTTGTAACGCGCCTATACACAGGTGTTTCAAGGCGCGACGAGGCAGGGAGGGGAGGAACAAGGGGAGACAGACAACGATCCTACTAGGCCAGGTGTCATTCAGATCGCGCAAGTGCAGGGGTGGGGGAGGGGGAAAAGTGCAAGGGGAAGGGGAGGGGGGGAGTGCAGTACAAGGTAAGTGGCGTAAAGTAATAAATAAATAGGGCCAGCTGGTGGCAAGTGCAAGGTAAGTGCAGAACAAGTGCTGGGGAAGGGGGGGGCTGTAGGGATACAGAGACAGTCCCGCAGTGCAGAGGGGTTCCAGGTCATCAGTGCAAGTGGAGAGTGGCTGGGCCCAGGGCCGAGGCCGTTTAGAGAGGTCCAGTTGCAGGATCAGTGCAGTTTCAGTGAAGAATATTAGCTGTTTAGCAGGGGAGAGGGAGAGAGAAAGCAGAAGCAAAGAGGAAGGTTTTGAGGTGCTTCCGGAACCGGAGATGGTTCTCCTCGAGTTTCAGGGAGGCAGGAAGGCTGTTCCAGAGGGAGGCCCCTGCCGCGGAGAGAGATCTACCCCCAGCTCGTTGCTTCGAGAAGCGGCTGACCCTGAGGGAGTTGGAGGCGGATGAGCGAAGGGCTCGGGAAGGAAGATATTTGGGAAGAGAGAGTTGAAGGTATTTAGGACCCAGGCCCCAGAAGGCCTTGTGGACAATGCAGAGGGTTTTGAACTTTATCCTCGCAGCCACTGGGAGCCAGTGTAGAGATTTCAGTCCTGGAGAGATACGGTCCCTGGGCTTGAGGCCAAGGACAAGTCTCGCAGTTCTGTTCTGGATGAGTTGCAGTAGTAGGGCTCTACTTGCAGTGCTTAGGCTAGGGATCGGAGGCTAGTCAAACAATTGTAATGCATCATATAGCTCGTAGTCAAATTCTGCTAAAGGTTAATTTATAAGTCATTGAATGGGACTATTGTCTTCATGTGAACTGATATTGTACTATCCGGTATTTAGCACTAAGTGTTCAGCTACATCGAGCTACCAACAGGATTGAGAAATTCCATTCCAAGTCTCTGAAAATTTCAATTCTGAAACATGCCAAAGACGACATTCACTTGTGTTCTATGACCGACAACCTCATCTAAGGAGTCCCTATCTACATACAGGGCACCATAATAGCTGTAATGATGAATTCTACACTTTATGATTGGGGCTCCACATTGGTGCAGCAATGGATCCATGATACATAGGGTCCCCTGGAATAAAGGCAATCATACAAGTTTTGAAACTGAAGCCAAACCTTTGGGCTCTCAAAGCCTTACTACCATCTATGAAAGGGTCAACAGAATAAATTGCAGCAGCAACTACTAAAACAGGGATTTATCCAGCTATGCAGATCTGCCCAACTGCTCTCGAGATAGGTGATCAAAAACAATGTGCGCTCAATTGCAACACATCTAACAAGCTCAATGAAAGTGTTGGCGGACTCCCTTACAGGTTCTCTCATGCGCCCAATGAGTGACAACTGTCCTTACAAGTAGTATACCAGTATTTCCATTGGTGGGGTTCTGCACTTCTGCAATTCTTCGCTATACTGAACAAGAAGTGTTCTCTGTATACATCTCAGAGGGGAAATAGAACAGACACATTGAGGGGCACATATCTCCTTCCTGTGGGTCAGCGTACCTCCTATCACCCTTTGGTTGAGCTGTGGACTCACTATATTATACATTTTTCACAATCAGGAGAAGGGGTATCAGAGAAGTCATCTTATTGGGACCAACTGTACCAGTATGCAGCAGGAGTGGCTTGATATTTATACCAGAAGGTCTAAGGTGGAAAGGCAAAGGGATGATACATGGAACAAGAGGCACCTAGTAGTGAGGCCATGGCTATTCAGTAAAGGTGTGCAATCGCGCTGGAAGTGTGTGATGATTCCACACAGGTAGAGACAATCCGGTGCCCGCAGTATTAATAGGCTGCTCCAAAATCAATCCCTCATTCATTCCTTCCTCTTCACTTTCAATATAGGACTGGTTGCAGCCCTTTCAGAAGCTCAGATAAGTTGTTGCATCTTTATTGTATCCAAATAAATAATTTGGTGTCTCAATTTCTTCTTTGTATATGTGGTTTACAAGTGTAATCTTAGCAACAACTGTGGATGGGTGTTGTAGCCTAGATGGTCAGCCTACCCTTCTCCCAGTGTCAATAAGATCTTTATACTGGGCAATAAAAACGTTCTCAATGGGGAAGCTGTCATCAAGCAAGAAGTGACTCTGCCTCAGAGGTTTAAAGGGAACATTTGCAGCTCCTGTAAATCACCATTCACTTGTGTGTCAGAACTTTGAATAGCAGGCCAGTTGACAACCATTAGTAATTCAAGATATTACTGCACATCTCCTTCTCACTCACCGAAACACAGCCTTGCACATCTAACTTTGAATCCCTTCTAGTCAGACTCTCCCTGTTACACACTCTCTCACACAGTTTCCTACTCATCTACAGGCCTCTAAGATACGACAGACATTTTGCCAAAAATCTCTGTGACTGACTAGCTACCACTCTAGTCAACCTCACAGCACTCACTATACTGGGAGACTTCAATATCTGGTTTGATGTGCCCAATAACCTAATGACACGACCCCTGGTTGACAGCTGTAAGGATATTTGGCATGTTACAGCACAGAGTACAGCACTACTGCACAAGTAGCATTACAGCACTACTGCACAAGTAGCATTACAGCACTACTGCACAAGTAGCATTTTCTTTTTTTGCAGCACCACCACAAGGGTGCGGTGCATTGCTATATGGGTTAGCAGATTAACAAGGAAAGACAGGCTATTCAGTCAAAAAACGATTTTAACATATAAGATGCAAAGCTATTTTTACAGTTAAAAGCACACGTGTTCATTTAAAAATGCACACTATTTTTCACCTGAAATGCCTATATTGCTAGAGACACATTTGAAAATTAACAGCTAACATATTAACCATTAACCTGACTAATAAAACCTTATTTTAATATAAATCACTAATAAAATGTGTTCTCTACTGCAGAATTAGGCATACTTTGAAAACCAGTTAAATGAGTGTGCAGATTTTTCCTCTCTTCTCTGCCTGATTATCCGTGTTGTTGTGCACAGTAACTGCAGGAGGAAGGAAGTCAGATTTGCAACAATTGCAAATGTATAAGCGAAGCTATTGTTTAAAAGTAGGAGGATGAGAGATGATGGATTTCATTGGAACACGTCATAAAGAGGGCTGAGAGGAAAGTTTTAGTGGGCAGTAGCAGGGAAAAAGAGAGGCAGACATCTTTCTGCACTACTGGGGAGAAGACCTGGCTGTGGGGGTGTCCTGCTGCAGTCGAGACTGGGGAAAGCTGAAAGAATTACCTTTCCACTGGCAGAGGCAGTTCTATCTGAAAAAGCTGAGAATTCCAGGCAATGACCCCGGCTTGAGAAGGCAAGCGTTCCTTTTTGTTGGAGTTAAGCCAAGAGAGCCACATTCACAGAGAGAAGACTCTGAACAGATAAGGTAATTACCTAACTGGGGGAGCTGTGTGTGTGCACGAAAGTATGCAGTCAGTGTAGAAAAATGAAAGTCCCGTGCGTGTCTTAATCAAGTGCTAATGTTGCAATTTAAGTTCTGTTCTCCGCCACTATAATTGCAGTGTGTCATTGAAAATGCTTTGATTGTTCCCTTTTATTGCTGTAAAGAATGAGATCATGTCTAAATGCAAATTTTATAATACAGAAAATATTTGAAAACAGACGGGTGGTTTATTTTCTATTTACCATTACAATGCCAATGATGTGGGGAGATTTTTAAACAGTGCAATGGTCATTTTAAGACAGATGTGTGTATGTCAGAATCAGTATGAATAATTGTGAGTGACTGTAGTATAACTTGTTGGAGGTACATGAGCCAACGGGAAGAGAGACTCTCTGAACATAGCTCCCTACCGTATATAAGGTAGTGGAAATTACCACAAGACTACCACATATAGCTCTCTGTCGTAAATAAGTCAGTGAGTTTGCCCATGGTGGCGCACCAACACTATCACTGGAAATTGTGGTTTCCCTAGAATGCAGGTCTGAGGTCTCTCTAGTGATCACACGAAAAATCTAAGCGAAGATAAGGGATTCTGGACATTGGGGCCACAAATAAAATAAGGGAATTATGCTCACCAAAATACCACCAACCACGTATACCAAATATGCAGGTCTGGGTGCTGAAATAATGCATGTCCATTGTATTATTGTTGCACATGGCCAAATCTGAATACAAAGAGTGATTATTGCTAAGTTATTTCTCGGCGGTAATAAAATACCGTCAGGCCCCAAATCTCCACAAAATACCCTACATATTTATGGTGCGTTGCAGGCCGGGAAAGTGATCATAGAGTACCTACTGGGCGTGGCAAGCGTGTCTCACACTGCCATTTGCACATTAAAGGGAACCCATTTTATAATAGCAGTGTGCCACTAAAAACGAATTTCAGAATGTCACAAAGGGAAACCACATTCTCAGATCTAGTGCAATATTTAGAGGCAAAGTTATTTGCACATGGGAATTGGTCTTCGAACAGTACCTTAGAATGGAGTAACCGCATTCAGGGTGAGGTGCAGAAAGAAAAACTAGACAATATTTTTGCAGAAGGCAGCATAATTCAGGTCTGCCTTACAAGATTATTGAATGCAGCCGATAAAAGTGCAGAGAAAGACTGTTTAATACGGCTATGCGGCAAAATATGGTTTATTTTAAACAAGTCACTGCGAATGCAAGAGAATGATACTCAGCTAATTAACAGGTTAAAGACTGAATTAGATGGGGCAAGTAAAAATCAGGAAATGTTGAGAGCAGAATTGGATGTATGCCAAAAAGACATGCAATTAAAATGCAGAGACTTTGATACTCAGTTATCCAAAAGCAAGAAACAATTTGAAGATAGTGAGCAAGAATTGACACACTTAAAAGCCTTAGTGGATCACATTAGGCAGGATAAAGATGAGATTGTTTCAGAAATGCAGATTTTACAAAAAGAACATTGCGAAAAAGAAGGTGATCTCCAGAGTGTAGAACAAGAAATGATTAAAATGATTCAAGAAAGAGAC
Organism: Ambystoma mexicanum; assembly: GCF_040938575.1. NCBI lineage: Eukaryota > Metazoa > Chordata > Amphibia > Caudata > Ambystomatidae > Ambystoma > Ambystoma mexicanum. The sequence continues at coordinate 484,266,485 of NC_090925.1, forward strand.
AAGAGAAATAAAGAGTTCAATGAATGCCAAACGCAAATGTGCGATATGCAGGAGGCAATTAATAAAATGAGTGATGAAAATAATTATTTGCATGATGAAGCCAACAGACTCCTTAAAAAGTGTAAGGACTTAGAACAGCAAATGTGCATTCCCAGGTCCCAGGAGAGGCGGCAGGGTACCACATTCAATGGAGTGGAGGTGAATTCTAGCTCTGCCCAAAGAGCTAGTGCCCCAGTGACAGGGCCGGTGACTGAACTTGGTTGCAGCGCCCTTGGGGAATTTGATACTCCCATTGGGGGCAGCCACCAATCTCATACACCTGAAAACAGGATTGAATCACAAAATAGTGCAATTCCATGCATTGCAACAAGTAGCCCCATAAAAATAATGAAATCCATTAAAGCCCTGATCAAACCATTTAAAAAGGGAGGTGAATGCTGCATTGAGGATCACTTAGAAGCGGTGCATGACATTTTTAAAGCGCTCCAGATACCTAAGGAACAGTACAGACAATATTTTCATTTAACTTTAGATGCCCCGACGGCCAGCATCATAAGGGGATTAAATGAACAGCAGAATATGACATGGCTGGAGTTTGAAAAAGAAATTAGGCGTCATTTTTCTCCTTTTCAGTCATTGCAGGAGGCAAAGAAAGTTGCGTACACTATTACTGCTGGACCTAATACATCACCTCGCCAATTTTTACAAGACTTAAAAAGAGCATTCTCTCGCTTTGATGTATCTTTTGACTCAAATTCCAATGAGTTTAAAACCGCATACTTCTATGGGCTACAGAAAGACATCATATCCCAATTGGTCCGTGAATTTGACCGTGACAAGTCCCTTGAATGGATTGTACATCAAAGCACCAAGCTATATGAGGTACTCTATTGTCAGGGTAGAGAAAGTGATAAAATGAAAGATACTAGGCCTAAATCTAAAGAACCCTCAGCCACAGTAATGGAAATCAGGTCAGCCAAAATGTCCCTTGAGTCTGCTCAAAGCCAAGGTAAAAATAATGTGACACCTGAACAAAGGGGTAATCAACAAAGATCGCCATTTCCTGTACCAATGTTCCAATCACATGATCCTAGTAATAGAGAGAGCTACATCAGCCCTAGATATTTAGGAGATAGACCCCGGGTAAGATACCGGTCTGATATGGCAGGTATGAACCATAACCAGAGACAAAATCAAGATCAAAGAAATGATGGTCCCTACCAGTCATTGGGGACACAGAGCAGATTTGATCCCAGCACCATGATATATGGTAATCAGGATAGGCCCCGATATGTGGATCGATTTACTGATAATGGAAATCAACATAGGGGCCAGTACCCACAATCTGAGAGACAGGACACGAAGCAAAACGTGAACTACAGTCCACGCCAGTACAATGATTCCCCACCAGGGGACTATAATCAAAGGATGGGTGCAACCCGCTCCCCTCCACAAATGAATCAAGAGTTCAGAAACCATCCCAACCGGTATCAATCACCTGAGAGGTATCAGAATAGATCCAATCAGGGGGAAAACAACCAATATCGACCTAGGCCACAGAAAGAGGATCCTAGAGAGGTGGAAAGGTTCCAATGCCTTGAGGCCCAAGTGAAAATGTTAGCTGAGCAAATAGGAAAGCTCTATACAGCGCAAAAACAACCTTCCAAAGAGGGGGCTGATGGCCATAGCAATGACCGGGGGGCTTCCGAAAAGTGACTAAGTACTCATGATAACTGCAGTGCCAAAATGACAGATTGCTCTGATATAACTTTGCATAACGACTCTGAGATGACTAATGGATTAAAAATGAAAGTACCAGTAAATGAAATTGTGATGGAAAGTGTAAATACTTCTAAAAAAGAGGTACGGTTTAACTTAGAGCTAAATAAAACAGTAAAGATTTGCACAAATGAAAAAGAAACATTAGGAATTCCAAAAGAACAAAGGGACAGATTTAAGAAAAATGACTCATGCATGGGGAATACCAGTGAACAGGGAGTAAGTGGGGATGCCATAGCTCCTTCCCTGGGCAAGCAAAACAATTACCAAACACAGACAGAAAAAGGAAATACTCACAAGGAGGGTACAAGTCAATCACCTGAAAAATTCTTTGAGCCACATATTTTTGAAGAGGCTGAAAGGGCTGGTATTACACTAAATGATCACAAATGCACAGAATTAAAAAATGACAAATTGCTGAATGATGTTGTGACACATGTTCAGTTGGAAGGTTGTAATGTGGTCTCTGATGTTACCCAGATGGATGGGCGAACGGTGGCCACACTCCAAAAAACCTCTGAACATGGAGAAATGAATAAAATATCTCGCACAGAAATGGGTAAAAAGGAGGGAAAAATGTCTTTTCATTTACCAATGTGCTTAGCCAAAAGTGAAAAAGGCCTGAGAAAGGTGAGCCCTGAAATCAGTAAGAATTCACATTTCTTATGTGTATTAGAGGAAGTTGAGGACAGATATTATGCACCCATCACTGTAGAAGAAAAATGCCACACCTTTGCTATGATTGACACTGGCGCACAGGCCACAATTATGTCCAAGGAGCTGGTAAAGAGTATCAATGAAGGGAGGCCTCCACAGAGTCAGATCACAGTGAAGGCAAATCAAGGCCCAGTGCATAACTTTAATGGGGAGGAGGTGCCCATCATAGGTGTAACTGAGGTTGACATAAAAATAGGAAAGCACAGAATGAAACAAGAGGTATTGATCACATCTATTTGTGAAATTCCATTTCTGATGGGGACAGATTGCCTGAAAAGATTGTCTCCTCTCATAGATGGGGTGAATGGAGTGCTGTGGTCCTTAACCAAAAAACCATTGAGGCCTAAGAAACTAAAATCACAAAACAGCAATATAAAAGAATGTCACACCGTTGCCAAAACAAATGATGCTGTGGAGGTATATCTCCAGAATAGCTGCATACCTAGTGTCACTGTTATATTAAGGTGTCAAGACAAAGATCAGAGCGACAATGAAAAACTACCTGTACAAATATACTTGGACCCAAGGAAAGATTGGCAGACTGCCATAGACGAACACACATTACGTTTCTATTTAAAAGAGAATACATGCAAACAGAATATTGTTCCTAAAACAGATTCAGAAAAACACATTACCACTCTGGCAGAGATACACATGGAAGGTGAGCAACCATGGGTTCACGCTGGTATAAATGATTATCTTAAAACAATAAAAGCCACTTTAGCGCTTGAACATGAAAGGAGTTTCATTAATGAGAAATTGTTGCAAAAAATTATGGAGAGGGAAGAAATCCCGAAATTTAGGATTAAAAACCAATATGTTTCTGGGTTGGACAGTCCAGACTTTGAAAACCGAATTACAGGCAGATGCATGCTTAAAATTAGCATTGGGCAGAAAGCAATTTACCATAATGTATGGATAGTGAGTGGAGCACAAAATGAATTTTACATGGGCAATGACATCATGCACAGAATGTGTATGGTGTTAGATTTCCTTAATCAAAAAATATGGTCACGCCTAGGTGGGCCGGCGCCTGAATTTGAAGACAAAAGAAGGGCTTATCATTGTGCACAACTAGTTCCTTATGCAGTCGAATTACAGATGAGGAAAAATACTATTGTTCCTGCATTTACAAAACAGTTTGCAATAACACTGAAATGCAAAAATGGACAGCAGATGAAAGGCTCTGATGCATTTGTATGCCTGAATGAATCCATAAAACAGCAAGGCCTGGATTATGAATACATTCCATTGGTAGACATTGGTGAGGGATCTGTAAAAATCATGGTGAATAATAAAGGTTGTCAGGATATTCATTTAGAGGAAAACTCCCCATTAGGAATGGCCATACAAAAATCACATTATACGGCAGATTTAAATAACATGGTGATTGGGAATATTCCTGAAAAATATGTAGATGCCAAGGGCGAGTTGCCAGAACACCTGGACTCTCAGCCCAAAGGAATATTTAAAATTCATTCTGTGTATCCTTATGATTCAAATGAGACAGTGTGCTGCCATCAAGAGGATTGCATAATATTTAATTTAAATGAAAATGAAACAGGAAATCAGCCCATTGAAGTGGAAGCTGATATGCCAAAATATTTGAAAGTGGCAGCCCTACAAAAAGACACAGCCACACAGTTAGAGGAAAGCGCTGAGATTCCTTTACCAGAAGAGTTTCCAGAATTTTCCAGAATGGTAGAAGAGCAGATCTCCTTAGCGGATGCATGTAACAGCGATGAGGATCGACGCAATCTGAGGGAAATATTTATGGAGTTTAAGGATGTATTTGCAAAAGATGCTTATGATTGTGGTTTAACTGATTTACATGTGGCCACACTACCAGAAGGTTGTAGCAGAAATCCAGTGTTTGTACGCCAGTATAGACTACCGCTGGCATGTTTAGAATCATTGGCAGAGATTATTAAAAATTTGGAATCACGGGGAATAATTAGGCCCATTCATAGCACATCCAATACGCCTATTTTAGGTGTGTTAAAGCCAAATGGTCAATGGCGGCTATGTGCAGACTTAAGAGAGTTAAATAAAAGAGTACCAGTATCTAGATGGCCACTACCATTCATTGATCAGGGCCTAGCTCAGATACATGGTTCAAATGTATTTACCACGTTAGATCTCACATCTGGATATTGGTGTGTGCCATTGGCAGAGGAGATACAACACCTATTTTCCGTTACATTTGACAGGACTCAATATGCCTGGCTTAGAGCTCCGTTCGGGTACATCAATAGTGGGAGTGAATTTGGCATATTTTTGAGAAAGGCCATGCCAGATGCAGCGGAAAGAGGGACAATAGTTTATGTGGATGATGTCTTGATAAAAAATGAAAACCTTAAAAGCCATTTTGATGAAATAAGACATGTGCTTGGCCAATTGCAGAAAGCAAGCGCCAAAGTATCTTTGCAAAAAGCACAATGGTGCAAGAAAAAAGTGAACTTTCTAGGGCATGAAGTGACTGAACATGGGCTAAATCCACAAAGGAAGAAAATAGAGGCCATACAAAGATTAAAAGATCCTAAAAATGTGAAAGGAGTAAAAAGTTTATTAGGGATGACAGGCTATAACAGAAAGTTCATTGAGAATTATGCAGAAATCACTCAACCATTGACTAAACTGCTTAAACTAAATACTCCCTGGAGATGGAAAAGAGAGCAGTCTGATGCAGTGGCTAGATTGAAGGAATGTCTTGTAAAGGCACCATGTTTAGCATACCCCATAAAGAACAGGGATTTCTTTATAGAAATAGGCTTTTCTGAACATTGTATGTCAGCAGTGTTATCACAAAAACACGATTTGAATCACAAAACCATTGCATATGCAAGTAAGGCATTTTCCCAAGTTGAAATGAAATTTAATGAATGTGAGAAGGCCCTATTAACCACTGTGTGGGCGCTACAACATTTTCGCCCCATTGTTCAGGGAGAAAAGGTGATTATTGAAACAAATCATCAACCTTTGCAATTTTTAGAGAGTAAAAGAATTAGATCAGGCAATCTAGCGCAATCCAGAATCACTTCATGGACGCTGGCATTACAAGGTTTTCCCGTAGAAGTAAGATATGGACAAAATAAAAAGAGCCCAATTGCTCAAGGGTTAGCTGACTTACATGACTGTGCAGCTGAACAAATACCAAATGAAATGGAAGTGGAAGCTAGTTTGCAGGAATTTGAACAATCACCACACAAAGCTTTTGATGAAAAAACATGCAAGGATTTGCCAACTGTATATGTGGATGGTTGTGCTTTTCACATTGAAAATGACAGTAATAAACAATTAGTGGCAGGAATAGGAAATGTCTGGTTGAAATGTGAAGGCGTTCCTAGTATAGGGATGAGGATTGGAGATAGGAGCAGTCAGGTGGCGGAATTGGCAGCCATCTATAAAGCAATTGCTACTGCAGTTGATAAAAAGTTCAGTGAAATTGTCCTGGTGACTGATTCTGACTATGCACGGAATAGCTTTGTGGAGTATTTGCCTGGTTGGAAAGCAAGAGGCATGATTACATACAACAAAAAGCCACTTAAACATGGAAAAATGATACAAGCCATAGACAAATTGGTGTCAGAAAATAATTTAACAATATACTGGAGAAAAATTCGTGGGCATTTAAAAACACCAGGAGAGGATAAGGAGGGAAATGATAAGGCAGACCATCTGGCTAAGATTGGGGCTGTGATGGGAGAATTGCTACCTATTGATTATTTAATGGGTGAAATACAAATTGATGCAGTCACACGTTCTAAAGCACCAAAGGAGGTAGATCAACCGGTGGTGCAGTGGAGTCATGACACGCCAGACCAAGATTTGATTGAGGCACAAAAGAATGATCAAATTTTGGGAATCTATTATAATCATTTGATAGATCCTAAAAAAAATCCTTTAACAGAAAATGATTGTATGGGAAAAGAAGAGTTGAGGGTGTTATTAAAGAACAAAACACGAATTAGATTACAGGATGGGCTCATGATTAGAGAGTCCATAACAGGGCAAATACAGTGGGTAGTACCCCTTTCATTCAGAGGACTAATGCTACACCATGCACACGATGCCATAACTGCAGGCCATAGAGGTTCACAAAAGACATTAGAAATACTAAAAGATTATGCTTACTGGCCACATATGTCCCAAGATGTGGAATTATATACTAGAGGATGTCTAGTATGCGCCCAATTTAAACCTGCTTCACCAATGCATAGAGCACCATTGATGAAAAGAGGCCTAACTCTTCCATGGTCAGATTTGCAAATAGACTATGTAGGTCCTTTAAAAAGGTCAAGCAGGGGACACCGCTATATTTTGAGTGTGGTATGTTTGATGTCAAAGTGGATTGAGTGCATTCCCGCACCAGATTGTAGTGCGCAAACAGCAGCCACATTGCTGGTGAACCATGTGTTCTCAAGGTTTGGGTTGCCACAAAGAATTGAGTCAGACAGAGGAAGTCATTTCACAAGTACTCTAATGAGTAAGGTATGGCAAATATTAGGTGTGAAAAGGAAACTACATATCGCATATCGGGCGGCGTCTTCAGGTACAGTTGAAAGAAGCAATAGGTCTGTTGTGGATATTTTAAAGAAATTTGTGGCAGAAGCAGGTTCCAGCTGGGATTTGCGTTTACCATTGGTTTTGATGGCAATCAGGTCGACTCCTGCCAAAGCAACAGGTGTTAGCCCCCATGAGGTCTTAACAGGTAGGAAAATGGTGTTACCACAACACCTACTATACAGAACACATGAGCAAACTCTAGTGAGTGCATCCACAGTTCATGAATATATTGATGAACTGAGGAGGCATTTGCAACATGCATTTGCTTTTGTGCAGAGAAATCTGGAAAGAGCTGCTGACAGTGCTAAGTCATATTATGACAAAAAGACATCAGTAAAGGAATACAATGTAGGGGATCAGGTGTACAAGTTTCATTTTGGAAAAAGTAAACAGAAAAATTCTAAATTTCTGGCAGCCTGGCAGGGGCCATTTCGAATTATAGATAAAGTCTCTCCTGTAGTGTATAAAATTTTGAAAAATGAAGGTGAAACAGCAATAGAGCAGTTTGTCCATGTAAATCAAATCAAACCATGCCATCCCAGACATGAGATCAGGCAGCTTGAGCATGTGGAAACGGATAGAGTCCCTTGAGAAAATAAATGGGTGTGATCAGGAGGCAGTGACAAAGAAGTTAAAAAAAAGTTGATTGTTATGATGGCACATAAACACTGTAATATATGTGAAAATATATAATATAAATAAATAAATAGATAAATAAATAAATAAATAAATGCACATATAACGGAAGCTCGTGGTTGGTGTGCAGAGAGAAAGTGTATTAAATATTGAATGCTGTTTTATATGTGTTTGTTTTCTTTTAACTTGTGTTTAATTTCAGAAAAAAGAAAAAAAAAAAACGAAGTATTTTTAACAAGCATGTTTTATTTTTGGCAAAAGGATGAAGTTAGTATTGTGCTATGTACTTAATCTGTTTATTTTCTATTTTGATTTAGACGATTAACATTATTTGATCGGAGGTTCCGGGATCAGAGGCCACGGGAGACGATGGAGTCCTGGAGTCCCCTGGATGAAGACCAAAAGATGCCTGCCTCCAGGTGGAGGTGAAGACAAAATAACCGGAATGCCAAAAGAGATGACTACTGTGGATTCAAGATTGCCAAGATGAAAGAGTACTCGAATGAACCGAATAACATCGCTGGCCGGGACATACCAAAAGAGACAAAGCAAAAGTTCCGGCATATGAAGTTCCACGTATTTATTATTTTAATTATTTATTTTAACTTGTTATATTACTTATTTGTTTTAGTTAGTTGTTTTATTTCGTTGTTTTTAATTGACTTGGAAAATTTAAACTTAAAGTAATGCCACTTCCACTGAGAAGGCAAATGTGGAACATTTTATGAACTGATGGACTCAGATGAAATGTTAATTGCAAATTTTCATTGATGCACATGAATATTCATTTTGTTGGATTGATATATTGTAAAAAAAAATAGAACAAGTTGTTTTTAGGAATTGGCTTGGATTATAGCCAAGTTCTAAAAACAAAAGGAGGGTATATGTAAGGATATTTGGCATGTTACAGCACAGAGTACAGCACTACTGCACAAGTAGCATTACAGCACTACTGCACAAGTAGCATTACAGCACTACTGCACAAGTAGCATTTTCTTTTTTTGCAGCACCACCACAAGGGTGCGGTGCATTGCTATATGGGTTAGCAGATTAACAAGGAAAGACAGGCTATTCAGTCAAAAAACGATTTTAACATATAAGATGCAAAGCTATTTTTACAGTTAAAAGCACACGTGTTCATTTAAAAATGCACACTATTTTTCACCTGAAATGCCTATATTGCTAGAGACACATTTGAAAATTAACAGCTAACATATTAACCATTAACCTGACTAATAAAACCTTATTTTAATATAAATCACTAATAAAATGTGTTCTCTACTGCAGAATTAGGCATACTTTGAAAACCAGTTAAATGAGTGTGCAGATTTTTCCTCTCTTCTCTGCCTGATTATCCGTGTTGTTGTGCACAGTAACTGCAGGAGGAAGGAAGTCAGATTTGCAACAATTGCAAATGTATAAGCGAAGCTATTGTTTAAAAGTAGGAGGATGAGAGATGATGGATTTCATTGGAACACGTCATAAAGAGGGCTGAGAGGAAAGTTTTAGTGGGCAGTAGCAGGGAAAAAGAGAGGCAGACATCTTTCTGCACTACTGGGGAGAAGACCTGGCTGTGGGGGTGTCCTGCTGCAGTCGAGACTGGGGAAAGCTGAAAGAATTACCTTTCCACTGGCAGAGGCAGTTCTATCTGAAAAAGCTGAGAATTCCAGGCAATGACCCCGGCTTGAGAAGGCAAGCGTTCCTTTTTGTTGGAGTTAAGCCAAGAGAGCCACATTCACAGAGAGAAGACTCTGAACAGATAAGGTAATTACCTAACTGGGGGAGCTGTGTGTGTGCACGAAAGTATGCAGTCAGTGTAGAAAAATGAAAGTCCCGTGCGTGTCTTAATCAAGTGCTAATGTTGCAATTTAAGTTCTGTTCTCCGCCACTATAATTGCAGTGTGTCATTGAAAATGCTTTGATTGTTCCCTTTTATTGCTGTAAAGAATGAGATCATGTCTAAATGCAAATTTTATAATACAGAAAATATTTGAAAACAGACGGGTGGTTTATTTTCTATTTACCATTACAATGCCAATGATGTGGGGAGATTTTTAAACAGTGCAATGGTCATTTTAAGACAGATGTGTGTATGTCAGAATCAGTATGAATAATTGTGAGTGACTGTAGTATAACTTGTTGGAGGTACATGAGCCAACGGGAAGAGAGACTCTCTGAACATAGCTCCCTACCGTATATAAGGTAGTGGAAATTACCACAAGACTACCACATATAGCTCTCTGTCGTAAATAAGTCAGTGAGTTTGCCCATGGTGGCGCACCAACACTATCACTGGAAATTGTGGTTTCCCTAGAATGCAGGTCTGAGGTCTCTCTAGTGATCACACGAAAAATCTAAGCGAAGATAAGGGATTCTGGACATTGGGGCCACAAATAAAATAAGGGAATTATGCTCACCAAAATACCACCAACCACGTATACCAAATATGCAGGTCTGGGTGCTGAAATAATGCATGTCCATTGTATTATTGTTGCACATGGCCAAATCTGAATACAAAGAGTGATTATTGCTAAGTTATTTCTCGGCGGTAATAAAATACCGTCAGGCCCCAAATCTCCACAAAATACCCTACACAGCCTAGAGGCACTCAACACCTCCATGCACACCACAAGTCCCACCCACACTGGAGGCCACACCCTTGATACACTATTTAGCGTTTCCAACCTCATCTCGGTGTACAGCCCAAAACCAAGACCCCTCATCTGGTCAGACTACTCAGCCTTACTTTTCTCTGACCACACTCCGGCCCCTTCACAAAAGGCCCACAGTGTCTTCCCACTCAACCAGAAATGCTGGAACAAGGTCAAGGTACTGCCTGACCTGGCAGAAGCCCTGCTACGCCGACTCCTGTTCTCAGATGGACCTCCACCTAAGGAATCCTTCCACTACTGGCTTAACACCTCACTCCTCCCTCTTACCCCCTCCTACCCGCTCCCACCCGCAATGGACCTACCTCCAAATGGTTCACCCCCACCTGAAGACCTTCAAAACCCAAAACTGCTTCCTCAAGCACAAATGTCGAACATTAAAAACCCCTCTTAGCAAACCCGTGTTCACCCAACATCACCATAACTATAAATCTGAGAAACGAAAGTCCAAAAAAGCCAACTATAATAAAGGAATCTTGAACTGCTGCAGCAGGAGCAAAGAGCTCCACAGCAGCATCACAGAATTTGTGAAGCTCACCCGCACCACTGCCCTAACCACGTCCATGCAAACGCTCTGTGACTACCTCTCCTGACACTTCCTCAAAACAGCACTGAACAGGACGGCCGCCATTAATGCCAGACTTTCTAACCTCACCCCTGACCCTTGACCCGCTACCCCCCACCCCATAATGGCAACCTTCAACCCCATCTCAAGTGAGGAGTTCCTCAAAGTACTGTCCAGCAGCAGACCCTCCAGGTCCCCCATTGACCCTTGTCCCACCACACCCCCTCAAAGAAATCTTCATCTCCAGCTGTGCAGGAAAACTGGCTGGATCCATGCTCAATGATTCCCTCACCTCTGGCATTTTCCCAGAACCGTTCAAAGTAGCACATATCCAACAACCTTTGAAAAAGCAGGTCTAGTTACCCTCCAGCCATTCAATTACAGCCCCATCTCCAACACCAGATTCCTGGCGAATCTCATCGGCCATGCTGCCTACTTCCAGCTCAACTTTTTCTCTGAATCTAACAACCTACTTGATCCCGCTCATACCGGCTTACGATCACGCCACAGAACTGAAACCACACTAATCTCGATCTGGGACAACCTCAAAATCTCTGCAGACTCTGAAGGATGTACCGTGCTAGTTGTCCTTGACCTCTCAGCAGCCTTCGACACCATGAACCACTCAATCCTCCTAGACCATCTCCACTCCCTAGGAATCCGAAACACAACACTGAACTGGATTGCATCATTCATTATCAACAGGAAACAAATCACTTTCCTCCCCCCTTTTACCTCATCTGCTCGCCCTGTAAACTCTGGGGTACCCCAACGTGCCTGCCTCTCACCTCTCTTTTTCAACCTCTACATGACCCAGCTGCCAGGGATCATCCGCTCGCACAATCTCACCTGCTATAATTACGTGGATGACACCCAAATCATCATGAGAATTCCCAAAACGCACTCTGATGCATGACAGAATTTAGCAGCTTGCCTGAGAGATATAGATCTGTGGATGACAAGAAACCGCCTCCTCCTCAACCCAGAGAAAACAGAGATCATGGTCTGTGGAAACACAGCTCTACTAACATAACCACTCTGTTGGCCTCCCTCCCTCGGCACCCCTACCTCCAACACAGTCAAAAGGCTAGGCTGCACATTGGATTCAGGCCTAACCCTGTCCCACCAGATAAATAATGTATCCAATTCCGGTCACTACCACATCAGGCTGCTGAGACACATCTTCCCTGACCTCAACTATCCCAACAGACAGGCAACCATTATGTCCATCGTTATGCCCAGATTGGATTATGCAAACTCCTTGCACCTAGGTGCACCAGCCTACCAACTGAGCAAACTCCAAAGAGTCAAAAACAAAGCTGCTAGACTCCTTCTTGCACTGGGACAAAGAGACCACATCTCATCTGCTCTTTGCACCCTTCACTGGCTCCCGATTGGATGAAGGCTGACGTTCAAAATCCTAGTATCACCCACCGAGCAGTTCAAAAGGCCGGCCCGATGTACCTTCAAGAGAATATTAGGCCCTACCACCCAACACGCACTCTAAGGTCAAGCATGGCCCTCCTACTAGTGATTCCAGTCTCCAACTCAGCCAGGTTTGGAGGGTCAGCCTACCATACCCTGGCGACAACACTGTGGAACTCTTGGCCTCAGCAAATTCGACACAACCAGAACTACATGGCCTTCCATAAAGCATTGAAAACTTGCCTTTTTCCTAACCTATGAAAAGGACCGCCTTAGGCAACGAATCCATCTACTAATAATCCGTTTTCAAGTGGAACACCATTATCTCCAAAACAGGATCAGTCGGGCCACAGAAGCAGAATAACAAGACATTGCCTGAAATAGGAACTGTCGGGGCATGGAAGCTGTCCTTAGAAACTGGCAGGCTTTAGGCCAGGCAGCTACGGGCTGTACAGACCCCGGCTCGACCACCCAATGACCTCTATGCCATTCTAGCTGGTAAAGCCCACCACAGTGCCCAAGCACATTGCTCATGACACCAAACTCAAGACGTAATTTAACCATACTTGTATGCTGTGACCAGTCAAGCCCTCTACCATAAGACCAGATATGTCCAACGCTCGAAAACCATGAGATGCATGCTGCATATATCAACCTGGAAACTAGAATCACACTTTCTACCTTCCCATAAGGAAGCATAGCGCAATCACTCCAGGGGTTGCCAACCACTAGCATAAAAGCCTTTCCACAGACCCTATGCACCACCACATTCCAAGAATGTAATAGCACCCCCGACAGCTGACATAACTAACATGGAAACCACCATCACAAGGCCACCTGCCAGCCATTACGTTTGGCCCTGTTCCCTGTGAACCTTTGCCAAGCCGAGCCCTCTCAATATCAATCAGAGAGTCAGCATAGTTGAACCTCTAAGCAATTATGGTTTAAACATCACAGGGGTCTTATCATGCCACCTATGAGGCACACAAGGTGATAAATGATCAAATGAGGCCGTCCAGGCCTCTAAGGAATAAGGACAAGTTCCGCCCGCACTGGAGGCGAAACAACAACTAGGCCCGGCGGGACTCTCCGGAGATTCCTACGATAACCGCCAAGGGACCCAGACCCATCTAGCCGCCCACCATAAACTACGACCAGGGAAACTGAAAATGGACGCTCCGATACCTGCAACAGAGCAGCAGTATCAGGTGATAACCACAAACATGTCAGAAACCATCCAGCCTCCCGCCAGAAACTTTGACCAGGAACCCAGAAAACGGGCCCTCTGACACTTACAACAGAGCCTCAGGAAAATAGACCGTCCAACCAGGCTAACACAACATATTCCGCAGCAACCAGATTATCTCTCCTAGAAATTCTCTACCCCGAACCACCAGGACAGACACAGCCTTCTCATAGAGCTCCGGAAGTAACCAGGAACGATGGCCTCATATAGGCATAGACACTCATAGACACTCATTCGTGCAGATATGCTCACTCTCCACTTTTCACAAACAAACAATAGAACGCAGCTAAACCCCTCAACCAATTTCAGCCTAGCTGGACACATACCTACACTATTCCTTGAACATCTCAACGCCTGTTACAACTCAGCTATACCCCACTAACAAATCAGCCTAGCTTCACACATAACCACGTACACAGGCCCCCCGGCAGCCAGAATGCAGACTCAGAGTCCACCCACCTTGCTACATACATTACACTGATCTCCCACAACCACTGCACTGCACCTAGCATTAGAATGCAGCCAACCCCGCACAAACCACTCTGGCATCGAAGGTACCAAGTGCACCCAAGCACTATATGCTATCCTACTGTCTCCACTGACCTGGACTGCGGTCCCCAAGGGCGTTCAACCCACAGCGCTTTGAGATCAGACTAATGGTATATAAGGAGCTATACAAATGCACTGTAACATTACAGAACATCACTTATCTCTTCTGTGAATGGTTTAAAATAAATCAGACTTGTAAAATGGATATTGTTGAGGTGCCTCAAACGTCCATATTGGATAGACTGAGAGGTAGGGTAGTTGTTGAAAGAGGCAACAGTTTAATAGTCTTGTTATATTTTGCATGTTATCACTGCGACAGTGGCAGGATGTGCTGTTGGCTTTGTAGTTGGTTTGGATGGTAGGCCCAGGGGGGGCGTGGCTAGGAATATTTTATTTTAACTAAGATTTTTTATTGTTTTTTGCAAAAGGAACAATAACATAAAACAGCAACGAACACCATCTGCAACAGGAAGCAGACAACAAATACGATCAACGACACATTCAAAAAACGAGTCATCATCCTTGACATTGCGGGTTGTGCAAATGGAATTAGGCTTAAGTATTATCCCAAATTTAGCCATTAGACTCCCACTTGTACCATGTACTAATACATTTTAGGGCAACCCCAGCATCTACACACGTTCTCCCATTAACATATATATATATATCCAGGTTTCTTTGCGATTTGGACAGTGTGGGAGATTCTGGGGTGCCCAATGTCATTGCGATGTTACGTTTTGCTATAATTAAGGCATTTAATAAGAAAGGTTTTTTTTAATGAAAATAGGCAGCTTCGCCCCATATACCCAGCAGTGGGACCTTCATGTCAACTGGCACTGGCTGTTCATGTATTGTTAATAAGTGTCTTAATACTGCAAACCAGAATTTTCGAATTATGGGGCATTGCCATATTTAATGAAACAAAGTGCCTTGTGGGGACTGGCAAATCAAATAATTAGGAGTCGTGCCACAGCCACATTTAAATAGCAATTCACAGGCACAGTAAATTCTTTGGAGGATGTTAAGTTGGACCAGCCTAAGCCGAGGCAGAAAAGCTATCTCCCACGGGGACATCAGGGCTTCTTGACAGTCCTCCGCTTTAAGTTTCGAAAGGGAATAGGCGGGACAGGGGGTAAAGTTAGGAATGACCTAATATATGATATGATATGATATTTTATTTATATCACGCACGTACACAGGTGTTTCAGAGGGCGACCAGGCAAAGGGAGGGGAGCAGGGGAGAACAAAAATAGCGATCTTACTAGGCCCAGTGACCTTGGGAACGCGCAAGTGCATGGGAAAGGAAAAAGCGGGCGAGTGCATGGAAGGGGGGAGAGGTGGAAAGTGCGGAACAGAGGCGAGAGCAGACTAAATAAATAATTAAAAATAAATAAATATAGAGGTGGTAGTGCAGCCAGCAAGTGGCAAGTGCTAGGTTAAGCAGATAACGTAAGTGCAGAAGAGAAGTGGGTGGGGGACTGTATGGGTACAGTTGCAGACCCCATTGCAAGGGGTGGCCTGGAGGTAGTGAAGGAGGGTGGCAGGGTGGGCAAGTACCTGGGCCCGAAGGACAGAGGGTGGCCAGGTGCATGGTGCCGAGGGAGAAAACAGATCAGCAAGGGAGAAGAGGGGTAAAGGCAGAAGAGAAGAGGAAGGTCTTGAGGTGTTTCCGGAACCGAGATGGTTCTCCTCAAGTTTCAAGGTGGCAGGGAGGCTGTTCCAAAGGGAGGCCCCAGCCGAAGACAGTGATCTACCTCCAGGTCGTTTCTTTGAAAAACGACTGACCCTGAGGGAGTTAGAAGTAGAGGAGCAAAGGGCTCGAGAGGGGAGGTATTTACAGAGGGATAGTTGAAGGTATATAGTGACGAGAGGGCAATTTGTTAGGATTAGCTCTACATTTAGATTAGCTTCGACGAAGATCATGGAAAAAGATCATAGTTCCCTCTTTTAGCTTGAACATATCATGTCTGAATATTGTGTAATATGTATTGGTACTGATTTGGAATTGATAATGACACCTTAGTGCTAAAAGAGACTGCAGTCAATCTTCAGAAATCACATCTTCCAAATACTGGATATTTTGCTCCACCATCTCCTGGCGAAATTCAGTTCTTGGATTGCAGGAAGGCTCTACTATTCCATAGAGGAGCTTTCAGGGATACCACTCCTCCCCATCCCCTCAGTGTGGTAACTGCCACGGTGTGTACCAAGAATCTGTTGTGATATCAGCGGCAGTCTGTTAATATGACGACCACAGTATAGCGTTTGGAGGGGATCATTACATACAAAACAAGAACGTTTCTGGTTAATATGAGAGAGGAAGAAGCTTCCGTAAAGCCATTCATTGGCAACTGACATTCACAACTGGTAGGCCGAGTCCTATTTTTTAACATCTGGACGACCAATTCCGCCTTCCCAAACCGAAATGCACAGGAAATCTAGAGGAATTCTGGGCTGAGAATCCCGCCACAATAGTTTCCTAAGATCCTGTCCAATTTTAAGGAATTTTCTTCTGGGATTCGTAATTGGAGACTTCTAGAAGATATAAAGATATTTAGTGTGGGTCATCATTTTAAACAAGGCAGCGCGTCCAAGCTATGAAAGGGGAAGGGCCATCCAAAGTGTTTCATTCGCTAGAAGGCTTTGTGTAATTGGTGTTAGATTATGGCTAAAGAAAGTCTCCGGTTTATGGCATATATAGATGCGAAGATATTTGAAAGTGTCGGTAGCAGTTTTAAATTTGCAGTCAGTTGGGATCGCCTCGGTTTCACTCTCCATTGAAAACAGGATCAATTTGCTCCAGTTAACACAGAGCCCACTATTTGTTCAAATATCTGTAGTATCTCGAGCACTCCGGGGTAGGATCTACATCCGACCCCCAAGAACAGGAGAATGTCATCAGCACAGAGCGCTACTCAAGCTTCATGTTCCGGTGGCTACACAAAGTTTTTCATTAAGTGGTCCTCTCCCAGCCACATCGCCAATGGTTCTATGGCTCAAATGAAAAGCAGTGGCAAGAGAGGGTATACACCATTAATCTGTATTGTCGCTTGCAGATGTTTATAAAGCAGTTTGACCAGGGTTGGAGTGGGGCATAAAATAGGCCCAGCACTGCACACAAAGTGGCTAACATCCACCCCAAAAATGGAGCCCACATTCCCACTGCAAAAAGTGGCCCAGCTCTGAGAAGCATCACTTCTTACATTGTGTTTTTTTGTCGTACTCAAGGGCACAATTTGGGTGCATTTGTGGGAAATTATTATTACAAACACCTAGCCAGAAGCAATGGTAAAATCTGGATAGGATTTAAACACAAAGATTACAGGAGTTGGTTTAGGCTTCCTCCCTTAAGGAACTTTCAGTAAAGATTGCAACAAATGCTTCTTACCAGGCATTCCCAAGCTATGTGATGCTGTTGTGCCCTAGCTTGGGCCTCCCCACAATCCCTGGTAGCTAAGGTACAGGTTCCCTTTGAGCAATCAGTGTTTCTCCAACCGAGAAACTTCCACACACCATGGGTTTCGCATAACCCAGCTCCCCTACCTAGCACAGCATGCCAAATCTAGGTTGTCTCCACCCCTTCGGCCGTGTCTCCATCCCATGGGCTGCCCAGGCGCTCAGCTGTCTAACCCCTAGGGGTCGCCCCTACCCCGCTGCACGTGAACCACCAGGTCTTTACCACTTCAACAGTTAGCTAGCTCCACAGGCCGTCCTCTTTCTACAACATCAACCAAAGGACCCCCAAGATAAACAAAAATAAAAAAAAAAACACATTGGAACCAGAAAGGAAATAGCAGTAAATGACTGAACCTCAAGGCTTTACTACCCCTGGTTCAACAACCACAACCAAAGGACCCCAAGAACAACACCAAAAACCACAACAGAGCCACTCAGCAGGAAATACCAGTTAATGACTGAACCACAAGGCTCTACAACCCCTGGTTTAACAACCACCATCAAAGGACCCCCAAGACAAATACCTAAAACCAACTGGGAGCCAGAAAGAAAATAGCAGTAAAGGACCGAACCATGAGGGTATACAACCCTTGTTTCAACAACAACAACCTCACCAACTACAAGCAACAACTAACCACAAACAGTGAACACTGAACCCCAAGGACCAGGAAACATACCAATCCAAGGAGGACTTCCACTCAAAGGAATACAGCCCAAAACCAAACACCATGCCTCACCACAAAAAGACAAATAAGCCAGAATAGTCAACAGACATATTAAGGAAACCCCAACCACACGGGAAAGTGCCAACCAGCAAGATCCCACAACTCCTAAAAACTGGGGGAGGTACGGGCCAGGTGGCCCGAGGACACATACAAAGAACAGAGCAAAGACAGACTACATCGCTCGTTACCTCTCCACATACGACTGCTTGCTAAGCAAAAATGGACCAGCAACAACAAACCAACAGGCAATAAGCGTTATTAATACAGACCCCACCGGGACGCTAAATGCAGCACGACAATTGATAAACCAACTCAACCCAGACTACACCATGGACAATAACCCAATGCCACAAGAGTTTTACCCACTTCTCTCAAGCACTCTCTTGTGCACCCTCTGCTCAAAAAACCTTCCGTCGACCCTTTCATTCCGGCAAACTAACGACCGATCTCTATCACTCCCTTCCTGGGAAATCTCCTTGAGAAGTTGTCTATCTCTCAGCTTACCCTCCACACGGAATCTGTTGTTTGTCGCCATGACCAGCAGTTTGGCTTCAGAGCATCCAGAGGCATGGAAACTGCTCTTCTGAACACCAAATCTTGACTCTAACTCTCCCTCTGTCCTCATTCTGCTCGACCTCTCCTCTGCTTTTGACAAAGTAAACTACAACATCCTGATATCTCATCTCAGTGACACCCTGGGGATCACAGATCATGCCCTGGTATGGCTTGCCTCCTTTCTCTCTGACCGTCCTTCCCAGATGGAACTGGGCTCTTTTCTCTACGCTGTTACTCTCTCTACTTGTGGTGTCCCCCAGGGATGTAACCTATCTCTCTGGTTCTTCAATGTCTACATGGCACCTCTGGCCCGCAAGATCTCTGCCTTCACCTCCAACTTTCAGTGTTTGCGGGCAACACACAGCTCTCTTTCAGTCTACCTTTGGCCTCCTCCGCCTCCTCCTCCTCCTCACTCATCCCGGACTGTCTGTCTGCAATTCAGTCCTGGTGTGCTGCAAATGATCTCTGCATCAATGCCAGTAGACAGAGATCATCCTTATTTGGACCCCGGCTTTCCCACTATCACTATGGCCGGGCTCCCTTGGCCCTGCACCCTCACCCACTAGTGAGGCAAAACATCTAGGGGTCATTGTCGATTCCACTCTCTCCTTCTCCTCTCTCATCTCGGACATCTCTAAAAAAATCCAACTACCAGCTGCACCCCCATAGAGGTTTTCAACCTTTTCTCACCTTGCCCCAGAGGTTTACCATCTCTGGGGCCCTGCTACTTTCTAGCCTACAATACTGCAATAGTCTCTTTCTCAATCTTCCTACTTCCACTCTCCGACCTCTACAACTCATCCAGAACAGAACAGCAAGACTTATACTTGGCCTCAAGCCCAGGGACCGCATCTCTCCAGCACTGAAATCCTTCCACTGGCTCCCTGTGGCTGCAAGGATCAAGTTCAAGATCCTCTGCATAGTCCACAAGGCTTTCTGGGGCCAGGGCCCACGCTATCTACAACTCTCTCTCCCTAAACACTCGCCTTCTAGAGCCCTCCGCTCGTCCTCCTCAAACTCTCTTTGGGTGAGCTGATTTTCAAAACAGAGATTTGTGGGTAGATCTCTTCCTCTGCAGGTGATTCCCTCTGGAACAGCCTCCCTGTCTTGAGCCTGATGACCCTAAATTCTGGAAACTCCTCAAGACCTACCTTTTCTCTCTTCCTCCTTCTCTCTCCTTCTCCCTTGTTAACCACCTATCTATTCTTGCCTACTGCCATTCTCCCTCTCTCCCTATCTCAGCTCAGTTTGCTGACTGGTCGCCAGCTGCACCTCCAGAGCCACACATGTCTCAGGCTCTGTCGCCAGTCCTTGTACTTGCCCCCAGGCTTCTGCACTCCACTCTCCACTTCTGCACTTCTTTTAATCATTCCTTGAGAATGCCAACCTCTCAGGTCTTAACCAAGGGCTTGGACTGGGTGTACTTTTTCCCTCACCTCCCTTTCAATTCCATGTCTGGCACTTACGTTACCTAGAGTGTACTGGGCCGGGTCCGCCAGGCTTAGTATGGTAGTTTTTTGTCTCTGTATGTCTTTCTTCTCTACTCTCCTCCCCTTACCGCCTTACCACCTGTCACGCACTTGCACTATCTGATATGTCGTTGGCTGAGTATGGTAGCTTAAGGACTGTATGTCTTTCTCCCTCTACTCCCCCTTCGCGCATTCCTTTTTGATCATTCAGAAATTTCAAGGCCTAAGAATGATCTGTATTCCCCTGTTCCCTCCCCACCTTGAAGCGCTTTGAAGCACTTCACTTGTGTATAAGCGCTTTATAAATAAACAATTACAATTTATATTCCAGAATCAGGGACAAACTGGAATCCATTACCTTGTACATGGCCTGCCTTAGATCACCAAACACTGGAACAAAGGATGTATACCAACACAATTCACCAGCCGGAATGTATAAAAACCACCCAACCCTGTCATCAACCTTATCAATCTACTCAACGAAGAGACCAACCACCAATGAACCAAAGAACTCCTGCTCAATCATCGCTATGATAACCTATGTATCACTGGTCAGGCCCTGGCCTGGTTGACCACCTTTCTTACTGAGCGACCCTCCCATGTCCAACTTGGGTCTTTCTTATCTTCTCTCCCTCTCTCTCTCTCTCTCTCTTTTTCTCTCTCTCTCTCTCTCTCTCTCTCTCTCTCTCTCTCTCTACTTGTGGTGTTCCCCAGGGGTCTAACCTTTCTCCCTGTGTTTTCAACCACAACCTGGCACCTCTTGCCCACTGCATCGCTACATTCTTCTCTAACTTTCAGTGTTATGCGGATGACACCCAGCTCTTCTTTAGGCACCCCTCAGCTACCTCTGTTCCTTCTCTCATACCAGACTGTCTGGTGTTGGGATGGAAATGAGTCTATCCCACCCCCCTAGTCCCTTTAAGGTGAGGCGAATCCCAAATTGTGTAGGGTACAAGAGGGGAGAGGACCGTGCTATGAAACTCGGCGCAGATCTAAAATTGCATGAACAATAGATGCATAACCCTTGAATGCACATAGAAAGAAACGCCATTTTGGAAATATGGCAGAGGCGCAGTCTTGCATGGCTGTGCTACACAGTCCTTAGCCCAATGAAAGAGCTCGATGTGGCCCACATCATTAAGACAGGATGGGTCAACATAAGAAGTCCTCATAGAAGCAGCCTCTTGTTCCTCCATTGTTGCAATTACTTAGTATCACTGGTAGGAATGCGCCCTGCAAGGCCGTTAGACAACACCAGACTCCTCACAGTGCCCATTCATCATAGTTAAACTGACAGCAGGCCTGCAGAGAGATGTGCCCAGCTGACCCACGTGGGAACTGACCGACGGCAGTGAAAGCCAACCAATTGTAGCCTGGCATCCACTATGGAGCAGGACCATGTATACTGTCTTACCAATTAACTGTGTGGGTTTAGACCCTAAATGTGACATCCTCAGTGATGCTGCAGCCTCTCAAAAGGCACTAACAATCCTTCTGGAGTCAGAACGTTCTCGAGCAGCAGAGTCCCTTTGCTGATATTCTGTATTCTGTACAATTAAACCTTGTTATCCTTGCAAGCTACCTCTTGGCCTATTTCTCTAGAGGGTTGTATTTACTCTGGCATGAGCGTTAACAGGGACTTGACATCACTGGCCGCAATTCAGGAAAGGTGTCCTGCCAATGATCTCTGCCTTAATGTCAGTAAAACAGAGATCCTCCTCATCAGGATACCTGTTTTCTCCTTTCCTCTCTCTCTCTGTTCACGCACCTTGGGCCCTCTTCCTGCTCCTTCCTGGGAGGCTAAGAACCGTGGTATCATCTTTGACTCCACCCTCTCCTTCTCTCTTCACATCTGTGAAGACTCTAAGAAGTCACACTATCAACTGCACCTCCTCAGAAGTATTTGGACTTTTCTCACTTTCCCCAGAAGCTCATTGTCTCCAGAGCCATGGCCCTCTCTGGGCTGGACTATTGCAAAAGCCTCTTTCTAAATCTGCCTGTCTCTACTATTTGACCTTTACAACTTATTCAGAACAGGACTGCAAGCATTGTCCTTGGACTCAAGCCCAGGGATTGTATTGTTCCAGAATTAAAATCTCTCCACTAGCTGCCTGTAGCTGCAAGGATCAAGTTCAAGACCCATCATCCACAAAGCTTTCTGGTGCCTCAGATTGCACTCCCTCCAACTTTCTCTTCCTAAACATCTTCCTTCTCAAGCTCTCCGTTCATCCACCTCCAACTCTCTGAGGGTCAGACGCTTTTCCAAGCAGAGAGTGGAAGACAGATCTCTTGCCATGGCTGTGGCCTCTCTCTGGAACAGCCTCCCTGCCTCTCGCAAACTTGAGCACAATGACCTTCAGTTCCGGAAGCAACTCATGACCTTCCTTTTCACTACTGCTTTCTCTCTTCCTCTCCCTTGCTTTTGTCCCTGACTGATCCATGGACTGGTCACCTGGTCACCCAATGAACTCAGGCCCAGGCCCCTGCATGTCCAGTTGCCCTCTCACTGCCTCAGGGCTCCTCCAGCACTTAAGGGTCTGTATCTGCAACCCTGCAGTCCCTTCCCTCTGCCCTTATGAGCAACCCTCTATCAGCACTTATTTAATTAGCTACACTTCTCCCTCCCTCGCACCCCTGCTGACCCCTCCCAGGACTTCTCCCCTACCTCTTCCCCTCACTTGCTGATCTGAATGACACAAATCACAGTAGGATTGTTGCTTTGTCCTCCTTCTGTTTCCCCCTCCTTGTCTTGTCACGCCTAGAAACACTTGTGTACAGGTGCGTTACAAATGACTTATCATATCATACCTCCCAGCAGGTATTACAGGGAGAGAACCAGCAGCAATTGAAAAACACACAATAGAAATCCATGACCTTCTAAACGAAGGAGGCACAAACATGCTCTGTTTTACAGAAACCTGGTTATCGGACAACAACAAAGCCATCGCAAGCAAAGCTATACCGGAAAACTTTAAATTAATACGCACCAACAGACAAAACTGAAGAGGAGGCGGAATTGCAATAATACACAAAGAACACATCCGAGCATCTGATCTCATCACAACCGATGTAGAAGTCTATGAATCCCTCCTCATCAAGCACAAACTCAATGACCAAACCAACATAGTATTGCTCCTAATCTACAGACTACCATCTTACAACCCCAACTTTGCAACATAATTTGCAGATGCGGCCTCCATTTTATCAACCTGCCATGACAACCAAGTCATACAGGGAGACTTCAACATCTGGTTCAAAAAAGAAAATTAATCCACGGCAAACTCACTCTGTGCACTCCTGGAAACTTAAATAGTAAATGGATCCACTCACAATGACCAGACACACCCTGGATGCAATTTTCTGCAGAGAAGGACTATGCGTATCTGAGCCATCTACACCGCTGGTATGGACCGACCACTACTTGATATCATTCTACATCAGATCCCAAACCCACCAACTGGCAGGAAAGGACCTACTCCATGCCAGCAAGAAAAGAAACTGCAAGAACCTAGACATAGAGGCCCTAACAAACCTTCTAGACTCGACCCTCCCAAGCAGAACAGAACCCACCGAAACAACCATACACACAGCAGAAAACACACTCAAAAGCTGGATCACCAAGGTCCAGGGCCAACTGGCACCAGCACCAACATTCAAAGCAACACCAAAAAAAAACTGGGAGCAAAATGGTTCACAGAAGAAATGGAAACAAAATGGATAGAACAATACAACGGACAAGAAAAAATAAAATACCAAACACAGCGCAATCTATACAAATCAACAGTCCTCAAAGCAAAGAGATACTATTATGCCACAAGAATAGAATCAGCAAACAATTCACAGAAAGAACTCTTCAAAATCATCAAACAGATTTGAAAAAACCTCATCCTGCAAGAATTCCATCATCTCGACACAACCACTTCGTGACAACATTAACAACCACGTGACATCAAAAATAGATACAACCTAGGAGACCATCAACACAGTTTGGGCAAATACAGCCACAAATGCTGGACCACAGACACTGGGCGAAATGCAGACTGCAGCAAAACGCACCTGCCTAAACCAATCACAAAGGAACCTTCACCACACTGATCAAGGACACCAATCTTGCAGGATCCCCTAGGCACCCCGCCCCCTTGAAATCTTCAAAGGAATCCTCAAACACAGAACACCAGTGACACACTTGCAGAATCTAATGAATCTATCACTCATAAGGGGAATACTACCATAATCCTTCAAATCAGCATACATCAAACCACTGATAAAAAAAAGAATCAGAAAGTGCAGAAGACTCGATCTACTACAGACCAATACCCAACTTGCCCTACCCAGCAAAGATCCTGGAGAACATGTATAAAAGATCCTACTTAAACAAGTCGAAACAAATGTGGAATACTCGACCGGTCACAAGTTGGCTTCCGACCAATGAGAGGAACAGAATCATCACTCCTATCGATATGGGATGACTTGGAAATAAATGCACATGATGATGCCCAATCAGCACTCATACTACTGGACATAGCTGCATTTGACATGATCAGCCACGCAATACTAATACAAAGATTGATGGAATGTGGCATACAGTAATTTGCATATGAGATAAAGTGGCTTATCTCATTTCTAACAAACTGAACCGAAAGAACCTACCTACCAGCATTCACCTCGAACACGAGACATATATCATGCAGATTCCCACAGGGATGTAGCCTCTCCCCTCTGCTTTTCAACATCTACATGTGCCCACTTATGAAAATCATATGAACCCACGGACTTACCGCCTACAACTACACAGAAGACACAAAACTGATTGTGAGAACAAACCGAACCCAGGAACAAAATAGGTGCCTCAAGAATTGCCTATCAGGTCCTGTCTCCAAAGTTCCTCGGAAGCTGCTGAACCCCACAGACCCACAAAGGTATCTCGTGCTCAACTGTTTGAGAATTACAGCTGAGTTTGAAACACTCCTGGGGGAAAGGGGAATGGGACAAAATAACAAACTGCGATATTGGCTCCTCCTCCTTAGGATGGATATCTGCATGAATGAAAAAGTCCCAAGGCAAGCTTCTAGTCTGTTTTTTATCTCACCTCCCATTCTCTTACCCCAAAGATATGTAACAGTACCTGAGATTCCTCTGCTGAGAGCCTCAATGATTAGTTTCACTTTGGCATCAGTGGCACTTAAATTGTAGTAGATTCTGCAGTCTTTACAGTATTCACTTGAATGTTTCTTTTCATCAAAACTGTTGCTTGATTTCTTTACTGGGTAAATACGGAAGAAACCCAACTGATTGTCGTTACTGTAATAACTCCTCTGAGTTTGTGTACTATGGGCATTGAAAAAAATAGTTCTTTAGAATAGCTTGTACACTTTGTAGACTTGGTTGATCTTCACACCTTGAATTTCCCTATACCTAACCTGAATGTAAATCTAATTTAAAACTTGAATCTAAGTTGGTAGTAAGTATTTAAACAAAGTCATTTACTTTACATGCTTAAGGTTCTGTCGGAAATGTAATGCTCTTTCTCCTTTCAATGTTCTGCAAATTACCTTACAGCCTATTTAAAATATTTCTTTAAAACTAGTTACTTATTATTACCTAACTAATGTCTTGGAAAAATATGAAACTGGATGTAATTGTCCAGAGGTCTTATGTCTATGAGATAAAAAAGCACCCACAGAGAGATTTGATTTTTTGGATCCGGGTGGAGCATAAATGGTCCAGAAGTAAATAATTTCTTGAGACTGGAAACTTCCCCAGTCTCAGAACATGAAAGAAATTCCATCCCTTCTTCAGAAGTCAGGTGATTGGAGTGATAGTCTAAGAAAAACCCTCAATGGATCTTCGGTAGAAATTGGCAAAGCCTAAAAACTTTGCACTTCTTTCACCTTGGTTGGAGATGGCCAATCCACCACTGCCTGAACCTTCTTAGAATCCATCTCCAACCCCTTGGGTGACATCACAAAACCAAGAAATTCTACAGTCTGTTGTGTTGTACTTTTCCTCCTGGTTGATAGATCTGTGTGCATGAGCCCCTGACGGAATGTTGGTGTGGAATGTTATGGATGAACTGTGTCTGGGTGTTCCACGAAGTCAGTTGGGGCCTGGACTTGGATGATGAGTGGGCCGGTGGATGTCTCTCCCTCCTTTTATACCTAATCTGCTTGCTTCATGTAAACCTACCTCCTGTGTCAACCCTATAAAGTCTACTATACCCACGTGTGGCTCAGTTCACTTATTTCACGAAGAACTGAACTTAACATTGGCGACGAGGATCTTGGGGGGACTTTGAGGTCGTGTGCTAAAGAAACAGGAAAAGAAGAAGGAAGCAGCACAGCAAAACAAAAACAAAAAAAGGGGAAACGGAGCAACGGAAGGGACACAGAGCTTAAGAAAGAAGCAGAGTCCCAGAGGAGACATCCACCGGCCACCCTCCCGGCCCCGAGGTAAGCGCGCCCCGTGCCAGCGTTATTTTGAGGAGGATCGGTTTTGCTTAGAGGTTGTGCTGTCAACCCTCGTGTAGACTCTTGTAACTGGCACTGATCTGAGCAGCGCGAAGGGGCTGGGGATTAACAGATTAAAGCGATCAGCGCTTCATAAGGCGGAGAAGTGTAAACATAAAAGCAGCATTGTGAAACAGGTCAAAGAAAAACTGTTGTGGCATTACCCCAGGAGGAGCTGGGCGACTGTTGATATGTGTGACTCAGGCTCAGTATGACGGTTGGAGTGGAGAGCTCTGTCCGTGGCTGCTCCCTCAAGCTCATTGATGATGTCAGCATAATGCAAGGGGTGTCGGCGATATGGCTGGTCTGGAGTGTTCTTTCTGGCATTCCAGCAGCCGGCAGCGTAGGCACCACGTCACTAAAGAGTGTTGGGAGAAGTTGAAAAAAGCACCTTTCAACGTGCGTGCTACGTGCCATATTTCCGGGTCTAAAGGAGTTTTGCAGTGTAGGGAAAAGCACCTTTCAACGTGTGTGCAACGTGCCCTAGTTTCCGGTTTTCAAGGGTTACAAAAGTGAAAATGAACGTTCTGGCAAGAGATGGAACTGTGACATATCCTGCGGTCAGGTACCAGGATATTTAAGGAACATTCTGAATAGAGTAATGAATGCGACCAGGGTTTCAGGTTTCAGTGAAGGCTGCGATGCTGCGTGTGAAAAGAAGAGCGCAGCTATTTTGTTTGCATCCAATAATGCTCCGATGGTTTTGACAACAACGCGGCGCGGGCTAATGTCATTTACTGTGGAAAACCCAGCTTGTAACACGAGTGATGCATTGATTGTGCTGGGATGAGGTACTGTTGATGTGTTCCTCATTGCAAATCGCCGCATGTCATTTGAAGGGTGATGAGACAGTGAAACAAGCGTGTTATTTAAAATGTCTTCATTGGCAAAGTGCTGCATGTTTTTTTTTTGGAGGAGCTATGGATTTCATGCTGATTATCTGCCATACCAGTTTAGTTTTTACATTTCGACAAGTTCAGAGACGCTCTGCTGATGGGGTCTTTGTTTTATTCTGGTTAATAAGAAATGGTGATATATATATATATATATTACAGTGCTGTTACACTAAAGCGTTAATGTGGCATTTAGATTGCGACAGGATTAAAATGTCATGTGAGGCCTGTTAGATCATTTCATTGCAGAATTGTTGCTATGGCTTTCAGGGTCGGGTGACTGTGAGAGGTTTGATGTTATGGTTGATTGTCGTGGCCTCTGTTTCAGTTTCTCATGTGTGACATGATGAATTGCATTATGTATGTTATTTTGGTTAACCACATTTTCATTCACAGGTTCATCAAACACAAAGGACTTTGTAGGGTAAAGAATATGGACTCGGTAGTAGTGTTGAACTCCCGCTTACCATTTTATACCCTCAATTTATATTTGCTTTTATGGTAAGAGATTTGTGGTGAGTGAAGTGTTTGTGTTGTGGTGGTAACAATATTTTGGTTATTTGGGTGGGATTTGTGGTCCCGGTAAAAGGTTCAAGTTCTGAGTGAACTAGTGTCCTACGCACTAGGTGCATTTGGTGAGTTATGTGTTTTGGTGGGATTTGTGGTCCCGGTAAAAGGTTCAAGTTCTGGTTGAACTAGTGTCCTTCACACTAGGTGCATTCTGACAATTTGGTGTTTCGGTGGGATGTATGGTCCCGGTAAAAGGTTCTGATTCTGGTTGAACTGGTATCCTTCGCACTAGGTGCATTTGGTGAGTTATGTGTTTTGGTGGGATTTGTGGTCCCAGTAAAAGGTACAAGTTCTGGTTGAACTAGTGTCCTTCGCACTAGGTGCATTCTGACAATTTGGTGTTTCGGTGGGATGTATGGTCCCGGTAAAAGGTTCTGGTTCTGGTTGAACTGGTATCCTTCGCACTAGGTGCATTTGGTGAGATGTCTGTGATGGGATGTGTGGTCCCGGTAAAAAGGTGCAAGTTGGGTGAAATTTGTATCCTTCGTACTAGGTGCACTTCAGTGATTTGGTGTAATTGCACCACGTGCATTGTGGTGATTTGAGGTTCTTACACTGTTGCTGAGTTGTGTTGGGATCAGTGGTTCCGACATTTGTCCTTGTGTATTGGGATGTGTGTCCCACTCACGCGACTTTGGGAGCGTGAAATATGCTGATGTTGTTATTTGTAGAAATTGGTTTCCTGTGTTGGTGGAAACAGTTGGAGGTGTTTAACTTCTTATGGTGTCCTTGCACACCTTGTTAAGGGATTATGGATGATGATGGTATTGTGTCCGAGTTGTTGGTTTGGTTTGGTTTTGTGAGTGAGGGTTGGTTGCCTGTGTTTGATGTCCGTTGTGGGCCCGCTACGGAGTTGGTTGAGTGTATGAGTTGGAGTTTAGTTTATAGGAGCTGGTTTAAAGTTTGGTGGAGTTGAGCAAGCAGCTTTGCTCTGAGCATATTACTTGGTATGGAAGTTTTGGTGATGAAAGTAGGGTCTGGGTTAGATGTCTTTCTTGGATTGTTCTACAGAGTTCTATAGTATTGTTCCCTTACTTCCTCCTCTGTTGTTATCCTTATTTCATAAAGGGGGAAGATGTGTTGTGTTGTACTTTTCCTCCTGGGTGATAGATCTGTGTGCATGAGCCCCTGACGGAATGTTGGTGTGGAATGTTATGGATGAACTGTGTCTGGGTGTTCCACGAAGTCAGTTGGGGCCTGGACTTGGATGATGAGGGGGCCGGTGGATGTCTCTCCCTCCTTATATACCTAATCTGCTTGCTTCATGTAAACCTACCTCCTGTGTCAACCCAGTAATGTCTACTATACCCACGTGTGGCTCAGTTCACTTATTTCACGAAGAGCTGAACTTAACACAGTCCTTGTATGGAACTAGCTCTTTTCCAGCTTTACAAACAAATGGTTTTCTCATAATTTCCGAAGCACTAACCTTACATGATCTTGATGTTGTGCCAACCTCTGGGAGTAGATCAAAATGTCATCAATATAAACCATAGCAAAGATGTCCAAAGATTTGCAAAGCACTTCATTAATAAAATATTGAAATGGTGCTGAAACATTGCAGAGGCCAAAGGGCATAACCAGCTATTCAAATAGATTAAAACGAGTCTTAAGGATGTCTTCCACTCATCTCCCTCTCTGACTCTAACAAGACGATAAACTCCATGCAGATGTAGTTTTGAAAAAATCTCAGCTCCCTGGATCGGGTTCAACATTACGGAAATTAAGCGAAGAGGGTATCTATTCTTTACTGTAATCTTATTGAGCGTGCAATAGTCCATACAGGTCCTAAGGGTGCCTTCCTTCTTAGGAAAGAAAAATAGAGGCGATGCTACTGGAGATTGAGAGTGTCTGATAAATCCCTTAGCTAGATGTTCAGCCAAATTTACGTTTAGATAATCATTGGGAATCATATAAGTTTGCCGGTCTGGTAACAACGGTACTGGTAAGCTTGCCAGTACCGTTGTTACGGGACCGGCAAACTACAAATTCTGCTTGCGGGTGCCTTCCCACCCGGCAGGTCAGACCTGGCGGGCGGGGGGGCACCCGTGAGCAGACACTGCCAGTAGCACCAGCACCATTCTGAATCCTGAGGAGGAAGTTCTCCAGTCTCTACCTCATCAAAACATCCCAGAAGTCCTTGTAGCACTCCAGTAACTCACTGACAACTGCCCCTAAAGAATGTGGAAAGGAAACAACTCCTCCTTCAACTAAACCCAAAACAGCTTAACTCTTAGTTTACTTAAGAGATTCAATAGCTTGGAAGCCAGTACAATGGATCTTACAAAAATCTTAATTCAACTCAGTCACCCGTCTACCCCAATAAATCTGTAGGTTATGAAAAGTAAGTCAAGGCATGCCTAGAATTACCTTTAATTGAGGAGCACCAATAAGTTCAAAAACCAATTCCTCACCATGATCCTCAGACACAAACATAGTTAATAAAGCTGTCTTGTGAGTTATTAGCCCTGAAGTTAAGACTGTTCCATCAACAGCCCTTACTTGTTCAATCACAGTCTTTTTATTCAAAGGAATTCCCACGGCTTTAGCCACCCCCCAATCCATGACATTTCCAGTTGCCCCTGAATCAATCATCACAGAAGCGCTCCCCAACAGGACTTGATTACAATACAAGGATACATTAATTGTGATGTGAGGAACAGCAGAGTGGAGAGTATTGGCCACCACTTGTGGCATCTTGCTCGAAGGAGTCTGAAATCTGAGGAGTGTAGGGGCAATTTCCCAGGAAATTACCATTTCTTCCACAGTAAAGACACAAGTTATTTTCCCTCATCCTTTCCTTATCCTCTTTTGAAAGTGGGGCCCCTAACTTTACCTTGCGACTCTAAAACCCTGGGTTTTAAGTCTTTATTTGCAAATTCTAACCTAGACCTTTGAAACCTCGGATATTGCTTCCCTTCTCCAAAACCTCTTCTGCGTTCAGCTCTTCTCCCATTCTGATGAAAGTCTAGCTCTAAAACCATATCAATGAGATCTTCACAAGAGGTTGGTCTACTAACCATCACAAATAAGGCATCTTTCAACTATTCTCTTAAACCCAGATGAAATAGGGAAGCTCGTTTTTCTTCTGGCCAGTGACTCTCCAACACTAAGGTCTTGAATTGAGTGATGTAACTAATAAGATCTCTGTTACCCTGTCTTAATCCCAACAATTCCCCATCCACCTGCAAAGAAATCTGTCGCTTGTCAAACAGTTTACCAAAATTCTCTCTAAAAAGACTAAAATCATGTAAAGCTGGGTCTTTCAACTTAACCAGCAACCCTGCCCAACTTGCTTCGTCCCCAGACAGGAAGGACATCATGAAAATAACCTTTGAGGTATCCAAAATCAAATCTTCTGGCTGTTAAGAAAGTGTAACTCACACTGCATCAAGAAATTTTGGAACTTCTTTGACTCCTCACCAAAACGTTCTGCAGGAGCTAAGTGTACTGGAATGATGAAAGGTCTTAAAACTCCAACTGGTTCTAAACCCGGCTCATGACTCCCATTAGCACCTTCCCTTACCAGAACTGGGGGTTCTTAATTTGATGCAGTACTACTGCTCTGCACCCCTGCTCCTGTAACTTCCTGAATCTTTGTAACCTCAATACTCAATTCCTTCACCTTCTTATTTAGGTTGTCATTTTCCCTGTGGGCTGCTCTCATTTCCTCCCTTAACTCTTTTACAATATCCCCCAAAACTTCCATTGTGGTATTGGAGGGATTCATGACGCTCAGGAGGAACTAACAACTTGGGCATTTCATTCTGTCAGGTCCTATCTCCAAAGTTCCTCGTAAACTGCTGAACCCCACAGACCCACAAAGGTGTCTCATGCACAACTGTTTGAGAATTACACTGCTTGGGGAACGGGGAATGGGACAAAATAACAAACTCAGACTATGGCTCCTCCTCCTTAGGATGGATATCTGTATGAATGAAAAAAGACACAAGGTGAGCTTCTAGTATGTTTTTTTTTAATCTCACCTCCCACTCTCAAAGATCTGTAACAGTACCTGAGATTCCTCTGCTGAGAGCCTAGAGGATTAGTTTCACTTTGGCATCAGGCGCACTTACATTGTAGTTGATTCTGCAGTTTATACAGTATTCACTTGAATGTTTATTTTCATCAAATCTGTTGCCTGCTTCCTTTACTGAGTAAACACTGAAGAAACCCAACTGATTGTCGTTATTCTGAAAACTCCTCTGAGTTTGTGTACCATAGGCATTGAAAAAAATAGTTCTTTAGATTAGCAGGTAGAATTGGTTCACACCTTGAATTTTCCTACACCTAACCTGAATGTAAGTCTAATTTCAAACTTGAATCTAAGTTGGTAGTGAGTATTTAAACAAAGTCATTTGCTTGACATCCTTAAGGTTCTGATGGAAATGTAATACTCTTTCTCCTTTCAATTTTCTGAGAATTACCTTACAGCCTATTTAAAATCGTTCTTTAAAACTAGCTACTTCCTATTACCTAACTACATGAGTCGCGCTGAAAAGAAAACAAAACAAGAAAAACAGTCTCCGCACAAATCTAGCTAAACTAACTGCATGCGCAGCATCCAAAAGTAAACAAATAAGAAAAAAAAATCACTGTGAGTTTCTGGAAAAGCTAGCAGTGTGTGCAGCGTACCACAGTAAGCAAACAAGAAAAACAGTGGCCGCGCATTTCAAAATAGCTATTGCGTGTGCAGCGTACCAAAGTAAACAACAAGGAAAACCGTTGCTGCGCGTATCTAAATACCTCTAGGAATGAAATCACATACTACTATCCGAAGAGAAGAACCAGATGAACCTCCGGACCCGACGCACAGCTCAGCCAGTCACTGGAACACGAAGATACAGGAAGCGGCCTAAAAGGAAAGACAACGTTAGACTCAAATTCAATAAAACAAGACCGCATTCTATGTTACAAAGCTAGGCTGCTTCCTGTCAGTTTTGTCCTGCACGCATGCCTAATGAAAAATACTCTATTTCCTGAAGCTAATATGTGCTATGGGAAGAAATAAAGATTACTTGCTATTTTATAATGTGAAAGCAGAATGGAATTAATTTTAATAACTATTTAGTTCTATTTGAATCTATCCTTTTAAACAAACAGAATTCTTTATTTGAAAAGTGCAGCACTTATCTGAAATTGTGAAGATGAACACAATCTTCCTGCTCTTAGTTTAGTTTAGTTTATTATTTGATAATGCGCTCCCAATGTTGGGGTAGCCGGGCGCAGCGGTAACAAGAATACTTAAGCTTGGTTGCATACAGTGATACATACAGTGGATACATTACAAGTTATTACAGTATTTACTGCAAAGATAAGAAATGGAAATGTGGGTGCTTCACAACACACAGGGAATCGTATGAAAGTCTATAGTACAGGTTTCATGAGTAACATAGTGGATCCACGCCATAATACAGGGCCTGGTTCAGGGGACAGTTTAGTGGGCGTCCAACGTCCAGAGCCAGCTTTTCACGTTGCATCTGAATCTGGAATAGGATTGATCAGCTCTCAATGCAGTAGGGAGAGCGCTCCAGGCACGGGCAGCTCTAACAGGGAAGCTTGCTCCAGCTGCTTTAGTTAGTCTGAATCTGGGGATTTCTAGTGCGAGATGGTTAGACTGGAGGATTTTCTGGTCAGTCTGGCCGAGATATATGGGGGAGCAGTATTGTTCAGTCCTTTGTGGGTGAGAGATAGCGTCTTGAGGAGGATTCTGTCACAATTTTTTAGCCAGTGATGGTCTTTCCTGATATTAGATATATGCACTCTGCGGGGTATGTCCAAGGTTGCTCTAGGAGCATTATTCTGCAGTATTTGCAGTTTGTTTATGACAGTTTTATTGGCACCTGCATATAGGGCATTACAGTAGTCCAGCTTAGACATTACTAAAGCGTTGGCTAGAGTGATACAGTTGGTTTTGGAGAGAAAGGGTCTACAGGCCCTGATTAATTTGCAGGTGTAGGCTGCAGATGAAGCCAAGGAGTTAACTTGTTTTTTAAGAGATAAAGTGGAGTCAAGGTAAAAACCTAATGTTTTTACCTCTGTTGCCACCTTGATTATGTTGCCATCAATATTAAAGGCAATATAGCTAGGGCTAAGTTTTTTGAGGTTAGAGTCGGACCCCAGGATCAGTATCTCTGTTTTGTCATCATTCAGGCAGAGGCCGTGAGAGGCCATCCATGCCTGAATGAGGAGGTAGATCTTGTTTACTAGCGCAGTGTCTTCGACAAAGTTGCCAGATAGTGGTATGAGGATCTGCGTGTCATCCACGTAGTTAGTATAGGTTACCCCCAATCTGTCAAGTTTGTCGAAGAGTGGCTTAGTGAAGATATTGTACATTGTAGGGGAGACACATGAACCTTGTGGGACACCACAGGTGATTTGTATTGGGTCCGCTGAAGCTACAGGGGAGAACACTCTCATCGTACGGTTAGCTAGGAAGGATTGTACCAAGGCTATAGCTTTGCTTAAGAAATAATCTACTGAGTGAGGAACTTCTTGAGTGGGGATCTCATAAGGTGTACTCTCGCGACCCGTATGTTAGTGCTATTAAGGTTGGCAATGGTTTTCTTATTTTATTATTTTATTCTTGTGTCGCAAGGATGTAGGTCAACACGGAGACATAGAGTCCCTCAGCTCCGTTTGTAAAGTAAGCAGTAGTTTGTTTGTGCCTACACCTCTTTGCGCCAAATTTCTGATGTAAATAAATAAAAGTACGTAGTCAAGTTTCTTCAAGTATATATATTTTTTTTTTTATTTTTTAATTTATTTGATATATGTTCTGCCCATATGGATGACACGTGTTTCGGCGTTTCATTGGCGCCTTTTTCAAATCCGGGCTGAATGCAAGCGTAACATGTAATAAAACAAAACACAAAATATAACATATGAAATAGCATTTTAGCATATTTTGTAACACATTTAGTAGGTAGAATAGTGACTTAGGCTGTGTAGTATATCCTTTTAGCATTCTCAAATTGCATGAACACCTACAAGTGCAGCACCTCTTAGATACCTCGGAGGCAATGGACTATACTTTCAAAAATAGATCTGCGTCATTTTTCAACTCTGCATGCATGCTTAAAGAAATGCTCATGACAATTTTAGAGAATCATGTTCATTTTCAATAATCAGTTTTTTCGACAAATACGTGGAGTCGCAATGGGCGTTAAATATGCCCCAGCCCTTGCCAACATTGTAATGGGAATGTTTGAAGACCTACACATATACCTACACATATACCAAATACCTGAGTTCAAGAACAAAATAATCAAATGGCTAAGGTACATCGATGATGTACTAATTATTTGGAACTGTACACCGGAAGAACTGGAGTCTTTACTAAACCAAGCAAATAACAATGAATTTGGCCTAGAATTTATTGGGCAAAGCAGCAAAACGGAAATTAACTTTTTGGATCTAACCATCTTTGTATCCACAGGACAATTACACACAAAAACATTCAGAAAAGAGACGGAAGTCAATTCAACATTGTATGCGACTAGCTGCCACCATAAACCGGTCATCTACAACATTCCGAAAGGAGAGTTCATTAGAGCACGACGTAATTGCACAGAATTATCAGATTTTGAGAGTGAATGTCAACTGTTATCAGACAGATTTAAGGCCAGAGGATACTCACAAAAATCAATTGAAACTGCAAAAATGAAAGCCAAAAACATGACCAGACAATCAACATTATCTCAAAGCAGCAAAAGTACACAACCAGATGATACTATTCATTTTATTACGGCATATTGTGCAAACAACAAAGAAATTAAAAAAGTCCTAAAAAAGAACTGGTATCTATTAAAACTAGACCCACATATCGAGAAACACATACAAGATTATCCAACAATAATTTATAGGAAAGCCAGAACTCTGAAAAACATGTTGAGTCCTTCTATGATGTCCGAAGAGGAGGAAGAAGAAACAAGATCACAAACATGGTTACGACAACCACAGTCAGGTTTCAGGAAATGTGGCTTCTGTTCGATGTGCCACTATGCACTACAAGAAACAGTTACTTTTACGAACCAAGAAGGTGTCAAAACAAAGATTAGGGACCAAATTAATTGTAGATCCAAACATGTGGTCTACGCAGTGATATGTGTCTGTAATCTGCTCTACATTGGGAGCACCATTCGGGAGTTAAGAAATAGAATTAGAGAACATATTTCAGCCATAGGAAGTCAAGACAAAAACCTCCCGTTATCTGTTCATTGGCAAAACCAACACCAAATGCAAAATAAAAAAGACATTAGATTTATTGGACTGAAAAGAATCAAAATGGGCAAACGAGGAGGAAATCAAGAACTTTGCTTAAGGCAAGAAGAAGCCAGATTAATCTGTCATTTTCAAACATTGGAACATGGATTAAATTCAGACAATGAAATGATTCACTTTTTGTGATGCTGGAGAAGTAGCAGAGAAATAGCAGAAACAAAACCATAAAAATGATAATATACAGGACTCTTGTTATGAATATTGCAAATGTTTTCATTAATTACAAAAATGTTTTTTTCCTGTTTTCTATTTTGTTCAATTATAATTTGTTGCATAGGAAAATATTATTGAATACTGCAATGTTAAAACATATGCTTCAGATATACACATGGGGAGATCCTATATATGGGCGAAACCGCTAATCAGATGAAAGTTAAACAGATGAGAGAGGCGAAATTAACATCAAACCACAGGTACCACAATGCACTATTCTGTATGGGCGAAACCGCTAATCAGATGAAAGTTAAACAGATGAGAGAGGCGAAATTTACATCAAACCACAGGTACCACAATGCACCATTCTGAAATTGTGAAAAGAATGCTAATAAAATATAGTGAGAAAATAATGGTCAATGAAGAAAACTAAAGTTACCATAATGCACCATTCCCAACAGGAAACTGTCTTAGGTATACATAATATAAAGAGATTGCGGGGGGGGGAAGGAAAAAAATACTAATAAACATAGTGAAAAATTAGTTACTCCTTTAACTTTAATTTTTGTAAATTTGGACATAATAATAAGTAACAGATCAGCCGCGCAAGATAAATACGGAAATTTAAATTCAAATCAATGTTACACTAAACACAAATGCAACAGATCATTTTAAACATCAAAAAGGAAAAAAGGACTTACGTACTAAAACTCAGCCCAAAGTATGGCCGCCGAATTTTGTAAATGAACAAAAGGAAAGAGGGACTAGCAATCTGTAACTCTTTATGAACAAGGATTTGCCAGAACCAAAACAGGACCCCCGATGCTTGAGGCATGAGCAAGAGAATTTTGTAGGTAAGCGCTTTTAAGGGGTGGAAAGACCACCGCCACAAGCATGCTCAATGTAGAATTCAGCACGCTTGATGCCGAGTGGCATAAACAAAATATATTTTGGTTGGGATTTCAAACTCACGCGAAAGGGTGTTTTGGTAAACACAAATGGGGAGCAAATCGGTTACCAGTCATTGTAACTGAAAAAGTAATTCCTAGTGACCGCCAGAGTAACAGAATGCATGAGACCAAGGATATGTAATGCGATTGGAGGATTGCAAATATGAATAGCACTTTTTACATAAATGCAATGAGAAAGATGTTACTAGTCATGCTTACTAGAGTTTAAAATGTGTCTAAATATATGCCAGGGAATCATGCATAAAGAATCAATTCGATAGAAGGTTAAAAGGCTAATGTTAGCATAATAGAACAACCAAATTTGTTCTAGGTGGGATTTAACCCTGGAACTACCGTGATACACTTCAACTAAAAACTAATTCCCGGAAATAAGGAAAGGGAGATTCGCATTACATTCAATAAGGGTAAGAAAACAAATTTACATGCTTTTCTGACAGCCAAAAATTGTTAGGTCCATGCCATCCCATACTTACTTCTTTTTCAGATTGCACAAATTTAATTTTTAAAAAACTAACATAGTCACTGTAATGGATTTATTTTTAACCATTTGAGGTAACTAAGAGGTGCTGCACTTGTAGGTGTTCATGCAATTTGAGAATGCTAAAAGGATATACTACACAGCCTAAGTCACTATTCTAACTACTAAATGTGTTACAAAATATGCTAAAATGCTATTTCATATGTTATATTTTGTGTTTTGTTTTATTACATGTTACGCTTGCATTCAGCCCGAATTTGAAAAAGGCGCCAATGAAACGCCGAAACACGTGTCATCCATATGGGCAGAACATATATCAAATAAATTAAAAAAAAATAAAATATATATATACTTGAAGAAACTTGACTACGTACTTTTATTCATTTACATCAGAAATTTGGCGCAAAGAGGTGTAGGCACAAACAAACTACTGCTTGCTTAAGAAATAGGCGGCAGATGCTAGATGCTTGCATAACACTGCATGGTCCACCAGGTCGAAGGCCGCCGATAAGTCAAGGAGGAGGAGCATAGCTGTATTACCTTTATCCTTTAACTCGTCGATTTGAGTCTTGAGGTCAATTAGGGCCGTTTCAGTACCGTGTTGTGGTCTGAATCCAGATTGGTGTGATCCTAGTAGTTGGTTTTTCTCCAGGTAGTTTTGGATCTGGAGGTAGGCTACTCTGTCAATAATTTTCAGGAGGAATCGGACCGTGGTAATGGGCCTATAATTAGTGGGGATAGCTGGGTCAAGGGTCTGTTTTTTGAGGAGAGGCAGTACCCAGGACTCTTTGAGGTTGGTGGGTACAGTGCTAGTTCTAAAGGATGTGTTAATTAGCTTAGCGGTGAAGGGTGCTAAGTCTCTAGCTACATCCTTGATAACTTTTGCCGGGCAACTGTCGCCTTGGCAATTTGATGGTTTCAGAGAGGATATGACCTTTTCAGTTTCCAGTATGGATATGTTGGTAAACCTGAAAGGTTTGCAGTTGTTTAGTGTATCTGACCTAGGTGTATCTGTCAGGGTGGTGGTATGTGTTCCTGTGGAACTCAAGGAAGCTTTTTTCTTAGCGATTTTGGTTTGTAGGGTTATTATTTTATTTGCAAGGGAATTTTGGATGTTCGTACACCATTGTTTGTCTTTAGGGACATTGTCTGTGGGAGCAATCGGGTTTTCCATTTCCCGGAGGATGGAGAAAAGTTCTTTGGAGTTCGAGTTAGCTTTACTAATTCTCTCGTTGAATGTGTCTTTTTTGGTTTGGATTATTTCTTTCTTGTATTTATTTGCAAAATTGGCAAGTAGAGTTTTATTCTCAACTGAAGGTGTGTGCCTCCAGATAGCTTGGAGTTTACGTTTTTGGATTCGTAGTTCTTTAAGATGGGGGGTAAACCATGTGTTGAGATGCGATTCTTGTTTACTTTTACGTAGTTTGATAGGGGCAATTGTATCCAAGGCTTTGGACATGGTTTTGTTGAATGTCTCAACTAGCGTATTTGGTTCAGAATTGAAGGCACAAGTGGTAAGAGCTGGTAGGAGGAGTGGGAGTAGTTTTTCAGCACTCATTTCTTTTTTGCTTCTAGTTGGCAGGGGTGGTACTATTTCACAAGTAGCAAATTTTGGCGGTTCTATATTAGATGAGAAATAGATGAGGTGGTGGTCGTTCCAGGTTTGGGGTGTGATGTTGGAGATGGTAGTGGCGCAATTGCGGTTGGCTATCCAGTCTAATGTGCGTCCTTTTATATGTGTAGGGGCTAAGACTTTTTGGGAGAGGCCATGATCGACTACAATAGATTGGATAGACTGAGCCTGGTTGTCCTCAACATCGTTAAATCCCAGGTTGAAATCACCTAGTAGTATGAGCTGGGTGGAGTCTTTGATGTTGTTAGTGAGGAGGCTGGAGAGGTCTTCTTGGTTAGACTTCTTCTTCTTAAAGTTGAAAACTGTTTTTTATTTCCTCTTCTATGACTCCAGGCCTAAACTCAGGAAACCAAAACAATTGGACCTATCTCCTTGACAATTCTAAATGAAAGGCAGTTGAGAATGTTCTGCCTAGCCCTTTGTTTAAACTTCCACCAATCAGGACTCCAGGTTTCTTCCACCATTTTGGCTTGAGATAACCTCTGCACTCTTGAATGAATATATTATGGCCCAAACTATCAAGTATTAAAAAACTGGAGAAAATGTACAACATCCAAATTAAACAGATGACTGTCGAGAAAGAAATATTATTGGCCACAACTGCCCGGAAACCTGACACTGCCTCACAGACATCTACACTTGGATGACAATGATCAATATAAAACTGAACCCGGGAAAAATTGAAACAATGCTCTCACCAGCACGATTCGACAATGGGAACGAATACTAATGGTAAAATAACTATCCCTGGAACCACAAATCAACGTAATCACCAAAAAATGCTTTGACTGCCTAAGTCTACTCAGAGGATTACTCCCCTACCTCTCCTTCCTTCACAGAACCCTCACAATCATATCCCTGACACTCACAAGAATTGACTATGCATATAGCCTCCACATAGGAATGCCGGAAAGACTCACCAAGAAACGCCAAAGGGTGCAAAATACAGCATCCGGGGTCCTAATAACACTAAACAAAAGAGACTGCGTCACTCCAGCACTGAAAAGCCTACACTGGTTACCAGTAAAAAAAAATGCATCACATTAAAAGCACTATGTATCAACCACACAGCTTTGCACAGACATGGAGCTGATTTCCTCCAAGGCAAGGTTATCCGGTACCACCCAAGAAGGGGCCTAAGATCCAGCAACAACCTACAAATAAAGGCAAATTGTTACGAAAAAAAGAAATTTGGCAGAAAAGCATTCTTACGTCTAATTGCTAACCTCTGGAACACCATGCCCTAAGAAATTAGAACCACAGAAGACCACATCACCTTCAGGAAATGACTCGAAATCTGGTTATTCAAGAGACAATGACAACCGCAAAGGGACACCGGCAGAAACAACATCACAGACAAACAACTAGAGAGGAGGCGAGATGGGCCGATGAACTACAACCACAGACCTGGGTAGATACCATCAAGTGGAAACCAAAGAGTCACACCAGATGCTCTAACAACCTGTCATACTTACTAGAGTGTACCACCCGACATAGTCCATAAAACCATCCACAACGCAAGTACACACCGAGACACCAGATAGTCTTACAGCTACAGCAACCCGCGACTCTGGATCCCTTATGGACTTTGCATTCATTTAAAGGAACGCTTTGCTGCTTGAACGTGTGCTTTTTACTGCAGCATTTCCTGTGCCCTGTTTATCCTCAGCACTGCGAGCGTAGCTCTTGCTGAGGCACAGGTTTGCTTCCTGGAGGAGGCGGACCTGACTGCGGTCACGTGACGGACCACGTGACTTTGAAGGTCCTCTTAATCCCGGCACAACCACCCTTGCGGCGTTAAGCCCTGGAGGCAGTAAGGGCTGGAGCCGCTGTTGTGCTGGTTGGCTGTGACCTGTGAGTAACTTGAACTTGGGTCCTGTGCTGCATATTTTTTTTCTCAAGCACCTCTTCAGCTCTAAGGTTCTGGGGTGGAGAGTCGGACCCTGGCAGCTCCATAAGCTGTTGGGCGTTCCCTACCCTGAGATTGAGTGCTCCTCTTGGTTCCTTTGACAATTGTGGCTATTCTTAAAATTAATATATTTTGATTACGTATTGACTAAGAACATTATCAATTCTAGTTCATAATACATCTGCTGTTATTATTTTTCTTTTTTTGGGGGGGGGCTGCATAGATCCATTTCTTTCTGTATTTTTAATCTAAGAGTGTTTTTGGGACAATTGTCATTTTTGCCTGAGGTTGCCTCTGGTTTCTTAGTGCAATATTTTTATATCTCAGTGTTCATAATTTTATCGACTGTTGTGTACGTTGTTTTTGTGTATTTTAAGGAAAAAATTAATCATTGTAATTCAGGTTTACTTTTAGCTTAACCCTCTATTGTTATTTTCTTAAGTCCCCTGTATTTCCCTCTTGGGTCTTGGTTCCCTTTGAATGACACGCAAGGGACTGCGAAGTCCCACAGCTATGGAGGCCTCACTGGCTTCAACTCCGTCTGCTATTGGTAATTTACCCTCTGTTTCATCAGTTACTACTCTGCTAGATGTTCCCTCCCCGGCTATACTGGGGAATTTACATCATGCTCCAGTAGATGCCCCTTATAACCCTTTACTCCTTAAAACCCTAGCCCAGGCTCAAATTCATGTCAGCGATAGGTCTGAGGTACTCAATGCTATGGGTATTATTCCACGCAATACAGCTTACAATAGCTGTATCTTTAATGGAACTCATGATATCTCGATGGACACACAGGAAGAACGTCTAGCAGCTACCTTAGCCTCTAATCGTGCGGAAGGTGCTACTCTTCAAAAGGATAAGGGCCATTTGGATTACTCCAACAACAATATGATTAATATTGTTCTTTCAACACCTGCCCACCCTCATCCCAGGACGCCTAACTTATCTGTTATGGCGGCTGACTCTGTAGCTATTGCCTCTGCATTACCAATGGTGACGGTCAATGGGAACACTGTTTCTCCTCCCACTGAACCTTCGCCACAGGTTAATTCCGCAACTAGGGGCATTAATCATACTTCGACTATCCATGTTAATCTGTCTACTAATGTGGCTGGAACTCCATACACGCCTATAGGGAAATCTATACCTATTTTGTTCAAAACTCCATTCAACAAATCCCATAATCCCACCCTCAAAACAAAATCCAATCTGGGTACCCAAGGGAAACCAAT
This sequence comes from Ambystoma mexicanum, assembly GCF_040938575.1. Classification (NCBI taxonomy): domain Eukaryota; kingdom Metazoa; phylum Chordata; class Amphibia; order Caudata; family Ambystomatidae; genus Ambystoma; species Ambystoma mexicanum. The sequence continues at coordinate 484,309,473 of NC_090925.1, forward strand.
TCAAGGGAAAAATATTTCACACTTCTTTGGAAAGAGGACTACATCTAGTACCCTTGTTAAATCTCTACACTCACTCCCAACAGTGTATTCATTAGATCATACTAATCTAGTTGATGTAGTTAAGAAATTGGAGATTGAAGACCCTTTAGCTCAGGATATTGACGACATCAGCATTATAGAATGTGCAGATAAGGCAATTGCTGATAGTCACCTGGGCCCCAATTGTAACAATACAAATAATGTCACCCAGCAAATCTGTGATGATTCCTTTGCAGGCTCTCCTTCTGATCTCATCAACTTCATTGATGAGTACACAGAGAAACAAAATTGGTTGAAAGAAAGGGGTCTACTCCCAGACTCAAAAAAGGATCAGGGCAGCAAATCTATTTTACATCATACTCTTAAAGAGGCAGATGAAAGAATTAAACTTTCTCAACCTACTATCTCGGCTCTGAATATGGTTCTGAGTTCGTTTGTGAGTTTGTATGATAATATATGGTCTGAGGTCAGATCTCACTCTCTCCTCCTATCTGAAATTTCTTCTAGGTTAGAGGGCCTTGACAGATTTGAAGAGTTAGTTAAAATTATTAAGGAAGAACATCCACTTTTGTCCACACACGGTCCTGACCCAATCCCTTCTAATCAACTACCGTCTGAAGCCCATACCATACATAAAGGGCTCACTGTGACCATGCCAAGTATACAAGAGGTAGTTTTAGTTAAGGGCCAGGGTCCTACGGTCCCTCAAGGCCCAGCTTTGGATTCTTGTAGCCAACCTTCTATGATTTCGACAACTATTTCCGAGGGTATGCGAGAGGTCACTGGATCGAAGGCAGTACATCCTACCCCTCACACCAAACTTACAATGGTATTAATGGAGGAGAAAGTCCAGGAGGAATTGGTTGGTCCGCTTCCTAATCTTATTGTTCAAGGTCTTCCCCTTGTGGGAAGGTCTTTAGAACCGGTAGATACATCTAAGGGTGCCCTTATCGCCTCTTCTCTGGAGTTCATATCTATTCCGACTTTAGAGAATCCATCTATTCCCATTGAACCCATCAAAGAAATCTTACATCAAAAGGTTTTGCCCTGTATAGGAAGGAAAAGGAACATTTCTCAGCAAATGAAGAAAACTAAAAATCAGAAGAACGTGAAAAATTTAAATTCATATACGAACCAATTTTTTAAAAATCTCTTCTTGGCAAATACTTTAGCTTCCTCATCTACTACTCCCGTTCTGAAGGGGACAGGGAATTATGTTGAACCAGTGGTTTCTCTGACCCCTATTCCTACTACGGTGGCTACTGCAGTCACATCTGACTTACTTCCCACTACAGCAGCTCTATCTCCCTTACCGGATGGTTTGGTTGATGGTCCCTCGACTAACAACATTCCTTCCCTAGTAGTGGGACCTAATATTGAGGAGGTTGTGGATTCTGTGGCTTCTAGTACCTTGACAACAGCTTCAACTTTACTAGAGCCGACCTCTATAAATGCCTCTACTGTGCTAACCACTAATATTATTGTCAAAGCAAAGGATTCCTCCTCTGCTGCAGTACTCCCTATTACTCCATCTAACTGCATTTCAGGGTTAGATCAGAGCCATTCAGAGATTACTCTGCCAGCGATTACAGAAAACTTGGTTAAAATTGATATGGTCAAACATTTATTCCGGGAGATACTGGCTCCTAAAACTGTATGTGGGGCAGTGCCTAAGTCTAATATATGCCTGTCCCAGGATGGGGCTTTTTCTACCCCACCCCTACCTTTGGAGCCATCGCTCACTGCTGTCACTGAGGGTCTTCCTGCGAATATTGAGCTTATAACGAGGGACGGTGATATGGGAGCTCGACTAGAGAGGGGTTCGTCTGCCCCTCTCTCTCTTAACCCAGCCTTTCCAAGTCTGCCTACTGTCGGCCCGATTATGGGCCGTGAAGGTGTCCCCTCTGGGCCCGATTCTGTTCGTTACAATACTTCCTTCAATTCATGTGAAAGATTTCCTGTGGGTTCAAATGTAATTCAAAATAGGACTATACTAAGAGGTGCTAAGGGCCCCCACTTGGCGGTTGATTCTTTAACTCAGTTTACTAAAAAGATCTCTGATTCTCTACCTAATTTATCAGAATCAAAAGTTCCTCGGGATATTATACAGCTTACCAGTCTTTGGGGCCAAAATATGCCAATCTGTTTAAATCGCGGTAATATTTTAAAGATCTTCCATCAACTTCCCTCGCTCTCGCTCATATCTAGCTATGACATGGATAGCATTTTTTTCCCCATTCATGATCGGGTAGATGTAAGTAATATCATTCTTAAATCAAGAGTGGTTTTGGACTTGATCATGGGGCATAGGGAAGGGTTAAAGCAACTTGGCTTTGAAGCAAATATACTGGAATCCACTCAGCTCTCCAGTAATAATGGAGGGGGTGCAGAATATAGGGGTAATCTCACTATGGCATATCATCCGGAAAGAACCCCACAGCCCCAACGGAGGCAATTTATGCCCAAATCAAATGGAAACTTTCGCAACTGGGCACAGGTCACCGCAGGTCTGTGGAAATGAGTACCTTCAGATTAATTCAGAACTCTCTCCAGATGTTCTTCCCGTGAATAGCTTTGGGTTTCTCTCCTGGAATTCTAGAGGTAACTCTCACCACTTTACGAACTTAGACATTGTCACTCTGATTAGGGTTTCGCATTGTTTCTTTTTCCAAGAAACCTGGATGCTCTCAACTCCCGTTTTAGATGGGTTTGATACCTTTTCTCAAAATGCTAAACCCAGCTTGGGAGGGAGGCCATCGGGTGGTCTTCTTATAGGATTAAGAACTTCTTTAGGTTTTAGGACTAAGGTGCTTTTGGACACGCCTTTTTGTATCCTGGCCCTGGAGGTGTTCTCTCTTGATCTAATGGTTATTCTACTTCTGGTTAATGTATACTGGCACAAGGGAATCTCTCCTCTTGAGCCGTTTTTGCAAAAGTTAACGGATATGCTTCTTTCTTGGAGATCTTTGTACCCTAGCGGTAAACTGATCCTGGCAGGTGATCTTAATTCGGATTGCTCTATTTCTTCCGAATCCAAATATGACGACTTGGGATTGGCTATGGAGGATGACTCTCGCCTAGGCTTGAAATTCGCACGGGGTCGTTGTTGGAATTTCGCCTTGGATTCAGTTGGTCTAACTTGTCTCAATGGTTATTATGATGCTATTAATTTACCTCGCCCCACATGGCGTAGATCTTCATCAATATCTACCTTAGACTACGTGTTTGTAGATCACTCTCTCATTCCTTTCTCGTCTAATGTCGAGGTTTCTTTCAATTCATGGAGTGACCATGGTATCCTCCGGGTCTCATTTCTCTGTCCCTTTCCTACTAAGTTTTTGCCCGCGGGGGGACCTACCCATCTCCAAACTGTGGGACAAGGGACAGGGGTACGTTGGACTCCTCTCAATATCAGTGTACTTAATCGTAAACTGATTTCATCTTTTAACCATACTTCTTTCTGTTGGAAATTAGCAGTTTTCAATACAGTTCATTTTGATAGCTTTCTCAATGCTCTTCAGTGTAGTATTTATGGCCAGCTTAGGAAAGGTGTTTCTAAAATATCTCACCCTCATAGATTTGACCAAGAATTGGCTAATGTAAAGGGTCTCACTAGGAAACTCATTAGAGATGTACAAGCCCTAGATATAGAATGGGCCAACAAAAAAACAAAAATTAAAACTATCCGCCAAAAATATAAAAATTATTGTAAGTCTAGAAAAGCTACTATACTACAAAATGATGCGGAGCATATGCTTGCAGTGCTTATAAAACGAGATCTGAGGGCATTTTGGGTTACAGTATCCAGCTTAGACAATGCAGCGGTGGCCGACCAGCTGAATGCCATCCCTGAGGTTCAATGGGTTGAGCATTATACTAAACTCTTTGACACTGGGGGTGAGGGATTAGTTTCCTGTCTTCTGGGGAACAACCCCTCTAAGGACTCATGGAAGCCTCCTACTGACTCCGAGACAGTACTAGGACTCATCTCCAAATCCAAGAAATCTAGGGCTCCGGGGCCTAATGGCCTCACTAACAACACATTTAAAGCTGAGCCAGATCTCTGGGCTAACCTTCTTTCTTTGCTCTTTCAAGATGTCGTTAACTCCGGGAAGGTACCCATTAGTTGGCAAACTGCTCATATTGTTCCAATTTTCAAAAGAGGCTTGCGTAACGAGGTAAAAAATTATAGACCTATCTCGCTTATTGATGCGGATTGTAAGCTTTTTGCCTCTTTGTTGCTCTCCCACCTTAACGTTTGGATCTGGGAAAATCATATTCTCCCCAAACAACAAACAGGCTTTAGGGCAGGCCACTCAACTAATCTCAATGGTCTTATTCTCAGCGCCCTGCAGAATTCCTCCTGGGGTAAATATGATGGTTCTCTCTATGTTGCGTCTATCGACCTGTCAAATGCACTTGACCTGGTTATCAGGTCAAGACTATGGGAAAAATTAACCAAATGGGGCATTCCGGCCGGGCTTTTAACTCTTATCATGGCTATGTATGAAAATTCTGGGGTCCATATCAGGCTTGACTTGGCAGGAACCCTTTCCAGAAGGATAAGGACACGTATTGGGGTGAGACAGGGTTGCTCGTTAGCTCCCTGTCTCTTTATCCTTTATATGGCTGATGTTGATGACTTCCTGAGAAATGCAGGCATGGCGAGTGCTAAACTACGGGATCTGAGGCTCTCATGGTTGGCTTATGCCAACGACTTTCTTCTTTTTGATCAAACTAAAGTGGGCCTGCAGAGGCTAATTTGCAAATTTGAAGAATACGCCACTCTTAATGGGTTTAAGATTAACCCGAGCAAAACCCGTACTATGGTCTTCTCAAAGGGGAGAATGGGGAATAACAAAGTATGGAAAATAGGTGGTGAAAATATAATTAGAGCAAATAAAATCGTCTATCTTGGTTATTTGATTTTGGCCCGACCCTCGGTGATCGAACTTAGACGATTTCTTAGACACAAATTGCTCCCTCTCATCTCCCAATCCCTTAGACTAGACAATAAATATGGCATGTTCTCCCTTAAGCCTGTAGTAGATTTCTTTAAGGGTACGGTTACTTCAAAGCTTTTGTATGGAATGGAAATCCACTACTCGGCACTTCTGATTTTCTGGGACTCTCTTGAGGGTATCTATTGGAGGAAAATTTTAAAACTGCCAAATTCCATTCCAACAGTGGCTATTAGGTATGAACTAGGGTTAGTCTCATTCCGAGCCAGGATGCTCTGGACGGTTCTTTCACTTTTTTCAGCTTTGCTTTCTCCTAAACCTGTTACTCTCTATGCTGATGTGGGCCACATGATTTCTTCTCAGGGCCCTCTAGTCCAGAATCTATATCTTAACGCTTTTAGTGATCTCTGTCACAAGATCCTGTTGGATATTTCGTCTGATAGGGACACCCTACTAACAAATCCTAACAAGGTCAAGGAGTGTCTTTTCAGTCACGACTGGAGTAACACTATTGAAAAATTACATTTGTATCCCTCTTTGAGAGACTTACAATTCGACCATAAGAAAAGAGGCCTGCTGTCTTTTATTCTGAATCAATTTCCCGACAGATATTATCGCTCCCTTCTCATTAAACTCAGATGGAATCTCCTCCCCACTCGGGAAGTTCTACATAAAAGGAAGGAGTTTTCTGATTTAGATCCTATCTGCCGTTTTTGTAAAACTCTGGGGGTGATTGAAACTGCTCGGCATCTCTTTTTAGACTGTACTGCTTTGACATCTTTAAGGGACAAATATTTAGGTTGTTTTAATGCAATGGGGCAAATGGGGGTGGGCAATCTGATCTGGTCACAGTGTCTCTCTATTTCAAATATTAAGGATGGACTTGCTGTGGCTGGTTTTATCAAAGCTTTAGATTTATAAGCCCCGTTGTTATGATTATGCTTGTTATGATTATGCTTGTCTTTATGAAATTTCTTTTTCAGTTTCTGCAGGTTTTTTTCTATTTTAGAATTTTGGAAATTTGAAATTTTAATGTCGGTATATTCTTTAATGCTGCACTGTACTTCGCACTGAACCTTTCAAATCTAAATTTAAATTTGTCCCTTATTCTCTGGAAATGTTTACTGGAAATTGGATCTATGTTTTAATGCTTGTTTGTATAATTGAAATTTAAATGTAATGAATGTCTTTCTACTTCTTAAAGTCATTTTTTGTAAAGGTTTCTTGTAAACCATATACAATAAAAATAAAAAAATAAAAATATGGACACTATCTAACCAGTGCGCACAACCACAACCCACCCCAACACCACACAACACACTAACACCAACACTAACACTAGCCAACACCCGAGGCACTGAGTCTTACCCATTCAGTTACCACGCATGGGGTCTCCCGGACCAACTCCCACATGCAAAACAACACTCACAGACCCACCTGTTCCCCGTAGTTTTGAATCTATCCACTCATCCTATTCTCACTAACCTCCCCACCCCCCTTTTTTGCAGAGTCAAGCGCGCGCCTGGAGACTGCCCCTGGGTGCTAGTGTTGCGTGGTATAAATTAACATAATATATGTGCTGAAAGTAGAGAAGTGAAGGTGATGCAGTTTGTGTGTGCCATAGGGATGTCTCCTCCTCTTATACTTTCTCTGTTGGTCTGTTAGTTTGTAGCCATTTGTAGTTGCTCATTAGGGTTTTGTGAGTGACTACTTTGCAGTTGTCTGCTAGCCATGTTTCTGTGAGGAAGAGGGCATATGTGCCAATGTTCGCTTAAGTGGTTTTATGTGCTGGTCCAAGTTAACCAGATTACAGAACCTGGAATGTGCTTGGGTGTGGCATGAGGGTTATGTGTGATGGCCGTACAATTGACAATGTGATGTAAACATACTGTGCAGCTGGTTTTACATTACATTGCACACATGGACAATTTTGGGAACATGAAGATGAAGTGGTTTTGTCGGGATCACTTGTTTGTATTAGGTCAATTACCATAGCTGTCATCAGAATTCAAGTCGCCAGTATCCTGGGCCAGTAGCACAGCAAGTGGGACACATCTAGCCCCAATAGTGGAATGAGATGTCCCACCAGATTGTGTGCTGAACAGCTGAGAGATCCCAAAAGCCCTTTAATTACTTATCTGAAATATCCTAGACAGCGTCATCTTAGATAGTATACCTGTCCCTCAAGCCTTCACCTGACTTAGAGGATGCCAATGAATTGCTTTTCCCTAGAATAACCGGATCTCTGGAGAGGGGTTCTAGTGGTCCTCAAGCTAGAAAATAGCAAAGCGCGTTAGCCAAATACAGACCTTGCAAGATTACATGTGGTTTTCTTTGCTTTTTGAAACTTGTCATGTGTTCACTCTGAACCCCATCTGCAAGTGGCACATTATAAAAATCCCCAGTACATAAAGAAATAAATAGCAGTTTATTTCTCCTACCTAATAAATACCCTTGGATTTCAGTTTCATTCTGACTGTTACGTCTGTTTGAATCCGCTTGGGGCTTAAATTGAAAAGTGAAAACAATGTACTTGCAATTTAATTAAATGAAAATGATGTACTTTTGACAGATATTTCAAAGTGTGCTTTAAAGGGTGTTATTTGCAGTGCCAGGAAGCACCCGTGGCGCTTCCCAAAATCATGCCTTGTACAAATCTGTGCATTAAATCTCAATTTCTCCCAAAGAAGGGCTTTGCATGGGCTCGGTTCAATTCCCAGAAATGTCAATGAGTGCAGAATTTCCTATAACAGAGAAGCGGGGGGCGGAAGTTTAGATTAAATGCTAAACGGATGGGATGAATTAGTCATCTATATCACGCAGCAGATCACACGTGCTCCAGTTTCACACTGTTCGTCTGAAGCTAAAACCTGGAAAACTGTCAGCTGTGTGCTTGATTGTTTAACGGATTTCGTGTGTTTGCGTCTGTACACATGTGCATGAGCTAGCACACTCAACTGGGGATGGTTGATGCTTTATACCAGGAATACGTACACACACAAATAGCTGCAAGTGCCACATGTGTTCACCTGTCAAAGCAGCACACATGAAGTGACCATGTTTGGGCCTAATCCACAATCCTTTCTAAACCTTCCAACAACAGTGTAGATATTCTCAATGCCACTTTTGCGAGTCATAGAAACATTTTATCTGCTGGATTCCACAACAAATGGTGCTGGACATAAATCATGCCTTGGTACGAAACAATAGTCTTTAATTAAGCAATATGCCCCGAGTCGGTAATGCCCCCGCAGCGCGGGGTATATTGCTATTAGTACCCCAGCCCGCAAGAACTGCGTGACCGGGGCACTAAAAGACAAAGAAAATGGCTGCCGGGAAAGGGACAACAGAGTCCATTTTCCCTTTCCATGGCGGCCATCAGGAGCGGACGCGCTGGGAACAGAAGCGTTTCCAGCGTATCCGCTCCAAAAAAAAAAAAGAAGGTAATTGGGGTTGGGAGGGCGGAAGGGAGGGGAAAGGGAAAAAACAAGAAGAAAAAAAACCTACCTGGGTCCCTGGCGGGGGACGATGGAAGCCTCCAGCCGTGTGGAGGCTCGGAGCGGGGCTGTCATCGTCCCCCACTGGGGACGAAGGAGAAAAAAGGTAAGTGGGCTGGGGAGGGCAGGGAGGAGGGAGGGAAGAGGGAAAAAAAAGCTTACCTGAGTCCCCGGCGGGGGGCAAAGGCAGCCTCTCAGCCGTGGGGAGGCTCGGAGCGGGGATGGCACCGCTTCCAGCCTCCTGATTGGCTTAGGGGCTGCCACGCCCCCTGCCGAGGACAAGTCGGCTAGAATCCCGGCCGAGAATCGAAGGATTCTCGGCCGGGTAAGGACCCGGCGAGAGCCAATCAGAATGCGTGTTGCATTCTGCTTGACTCTCGCCGGGTACTAATACAACAAACAAACCTTCCTTTGCTCAACACCTGAAGAACATTAGCAGCAACGGTTTCGCTTTTGGAGGTGGTTATTTCTACTTTGGCAAATCACCAACCTAATGGGCTCATGTAATGGTTTCAGAGCACCTTGCTTGTCTTGTGGTTGGTCTATTTTGCACGGCCCGCCCCTCCCACCCCCCTGCCTCAGGATACCTAGACCTTAGTCTGAAGAGGATTGGGAGTAAGAAGAAGGTAAGAGGATGGGTTAGTGGGTGAAATGCCACAGACGTAGTGATGAGGGGCTGTTCGAGGGGTAAAGGAATGTTTTGTGAAAGCTTCAGAGCATATGGGTCACTAGATGGACAATAGATTGGGATTGCTGAAAGGAAGGTGCGTTCTAAACGTCATTGGCATAAAAAGGGTAGCCTATGGGAAGCAGTTTAGAGGAGCAGTGGGCAGTTAATAGCGTGACGTGTCTGCCTGCATAATGCGCTCAAGATGTCCTCAAGTTGCCCATTCAAATCTAGGTGTTTTTTGATCCAGGATTACCTTTTAACGTTTCACATGGGGCAGATTCCTGCCAAGTCAGGAGGCCGGACGTGGCGGGGCCTAAAATAAGCTGTCTGAATAAGTTGATGAGCAAAATAGAAAGGATGCTTTGTTGCTCTGGGTGCATTCTACAATACATTGCGAGCCTGGCATACACAAAGACGGGGCTACTGCGACAGTCTGATAATAAATTGTCTGAGAGTAAAGTCATTGCATAGCTCAGTGTTTATGTGGAGGGGGTTGTGCGCAAAGGCGTTGCTGGGGGGGTTTAAGGGGCTATAGCCCCGGGTCTTTTGGTTGCAGCCCCAGATAGAATCTCAGGGTCTTCAACCAAAAGGCTAGCTTGCCCCGAGTCCTGACATTCCCGACATTAGTGTAGCCCCAAATCTTTTCGAGACCTAGCAACACCCCTGTGTGTGTTGCATGGCTGTTGCCATAAGGCTATGACATGCATTGTTGCTTGAATAGTGCGTTATGGCCCCGTAAGGCGACCTCACAGCACTGAGGAGCAGGGAGGGAATTTTGCAGGCTGCAAGCCAACAATGCAAGCACCAGTGCACCCAATATTAGCACTGATGGATACGTGAGTAATCCTGTAGACACCCTAATGGTAAGAGTTGAGGGTCTTTTCATCTATGTTTCTGTGATTACCAGAGAGTGGAGAACAGAACACATTCACTTAATCAATATCGGCTGGCATCCCCATGTCAATCTCCCTCTACACTTCTCCTGCATGTTTCCGCTCAACACTGTACCTTATCCATCATATAATGCAACAAGTGCCTTTGATGCATCAGATGCACTTTGAAACTCAATTTCTTGTTGTATAAGTGCCTTACTAATGCACAATAAATAAATAAACGAACCAAGCTAGCCTACTAAATCGCACAAGTCCTCTCACTACTAATCTTCCAAAAACTGCATTTTCCTACGCACAAACTCCACAACCACCAATTACAAGACACACGCACCTCTGACACAGCACCAACCTGAAACCGCAACCTGAGACCGCACAGCAAGCCGGATACACCATCTGGCACCCCTCTAAATCTAAACACACTAAACCCACAACACTTCACCACAGACACACACAATAACCTCATGCGGACCCACACAACAAAACACCACCAAACCCAACACTGGAAGCAAACCCAGCCCAAAGTTAGTGTCTTTTCCGAATTAAAGCTACCAACACTGTGTATAGGCTCGTTATAAATGCCATATCATATCATTACAGCACAGCAAAAAGTCTCTCTCCATCCCACTAACTAACCCCACCCTAACCCTGCTCCCTTTTAGAAATCACTGAGTTTGCTTGTTTATTTGTTTATTCACTTCTTATGCGCCCCAGACCCGTAGCTAACAGGGCACAGCAGTAAGAAAATGCAAGGCTTACATGGTTACAAAATTTACAAAATATACAATATAAAGGATTATATGGCTACAAAAATATACAATGTACAAATATACAAGTTACAGAGTGTTGCACTGAGTATAGCACTGAGTGCCTGCAGACCATGAAAATGGCAGTGGTGTGCAATATAAATCTCTATAACACATATCAATAACATATGGATCTAAATGGAACAGCCTGGACCATATATCCCAACATGCCAAGGCCAAAACACTAGAAAAACATCTCCCGGTTGGAATCAAGCATTGCTCCAGAAAAGGCGTGAGAGCAAGCATGTTGATAACGCGTTAATGAATTGAGGGGAAGTATACAAATGTCCAATTTCTCAGTTGTATTTCAACCGTTGGGCAATTATATTCCTTGCATTGAGCTTTCCATTCATATATTTTATTAGTCTCTTCACACAGAGCACACCTGCAGACAGTAAAAAAAGCGATTACAGTAGCCTCACTTGGCTAGCGTGAGATCACCAACACCGACTTTGTACCCGCTTCACCTGGAATGATGCAGGGCCTATGGCCATGTTTCTCAGGCTGATTTTCCCATATCGTTGCACTCTACTTATTTTTTGTATTTTTTTATTTGTGCTTCAACCGACAACAGCTTTTCACATATACAAAAGAGAGCAACTTATAAAACAGAATTACCTAAAATCTTGATTGACATATTAATCCTGTCTCTTATTTTCCAGTCTCTTCACCTGTATGTACCTTTACCATTAGTGATGTTAACCATGTATTAGACCACAAGACCGAAGTACCTGGATGACATTTGTCTCATAGCCTGCTATATGCCTGTCCCAAAACACATCTGATGTCAGTCCATCTTCTCTGTCTACAAATTCTCCATCAGAATATGTTTAATGGACTGCCGGCTAGGGTCGTTGCAAATTGGACCGAATTGTTTTGCTTCTGCACTCGATCCGGCCCCAATGGGACAGCACCTCGCCCCACTCTACTCATACTTTGGCAGTTCGCACAAGTGCAACACTAGATCTATGCACATGACTTGGATACATTTGGAGCAATGCGTGCTCGAGACGCAATTTAGACTTGCACAAGAATGCACGCATATGCCTCTCTGCTTTATAGCCAGATATGGTGTGTTGCAGTTGGGCGCGTGACATCAGGCATGCGACTCAAACCATTGCTCATGTTAATGGGTTGTGAGGGCCTCTGCTTCCAAAGGAACCCGAGACGCAACGCTGCATTAACCTCGGCCTGAGAGATCCCAACATGGCAGTCAATTATCCCTGCTGCAACTATTAACTAAACTGGTTAATCTGGCACAGACTTCGTTCATTTACCGTGCCATGCGGCCCTGAAAGCACGTATCGGTTACTTTTTCTATGAACGCACATATTAAAAGTACAGAAACGTCGTCGTCCAATTTGGCAATCAGGAAAGATGCTGTTTCACGAGCTGCATTCCACTGATTATAAAAAATACAAAACTGTTACCGCTCATTTTCCTCCTCTGAATCAGTCACCAATTCGGCAAACGGTCTGGGAGCAGGCGGTCCATGGGAATGAAAAGCCGAGGCACTGGCAGCCATGTTTAACCGTCAGTGACGAGAATGGTGCAACTCTCACGCTGCGCTATGGGTGAAAGCAGGGGTGTTGCTTTGTCAGGAAAAGATCTGGGGCTATGCTAATGTCAGGACTGTCACGACTCTGGGCTAGCTTGCCTTTTGGTTGTAACCACTGAGCTTCTATCTGGGGCTACAACCAAAAGACCAGGGGCTATATAGCCTCCTCAGCCCCCTCCTCCACCGCCCCCAGCAACGCCTCTGGGTGAAAGAATGTGTAGCACAATCTACTCTGGCATTAAAAAATGAACCCTAGTGACACACAAGGCTCAGCTGGTGATGCGCACATTATTGGCAATGGGTGATTTGTATATATCAAGCAGATGCAAACAAAGGCCGCTGGATCCAGAGTCATACAATGCTTTCAAACATATACGAAATTACAGACCAAAATTCGCACTTTAGACCAGGGGTCTGAAACCTTTAGCTGTCCTGCTGTTATGGACATCTACCATCAGCCCTCGCCACAATAGTCAATGGTGAGTGATCATGGGAAATGTAGTCCAGAGCACCTGCAGAGCCAGAGGTGCCCCTGCTTCAAAGAACCATTTGACAAAGTAAAAGTACTTCTGCCCTTCCCCGGACATTTCTTAAAATACCATAAAGTCCCACCAATGTCTCACAGAAAAAAAAACGCTGCACACTTACTGTAGAATCCTTTGTGGACTTTATGAGTTAGGTACCCACATGGCATCCCAAATACAGTCACTCCAAATGAGAGGCGCAGACGGGAAGAATATGCAACGTCTTTATTCGTTAACTCCCAACCTGTAACAGACTTCCCTTCCCGCCAACTGCTCCTCCCCTTCCCCTGACTCCCTGTCCTCCTCCAAGTGACAGGGGAGTCTTGTAGAAATGACGAAACACACAGCATTATTTCAAGAACTGAGAGCTACACTGCAAAACCAGCGTTACACAATGGGGCTAATTAATAGAATCCAGCGCACAAGTGACGCACGCGGCTGGCGCACAGTGTGCGCGTGCGACAGTCTGCGCCAGGCGCGTGCGCTAAAATCCATATCCACCCACAGCATATTCATGGATTTTAACATCCAAAACCAGCCGTGGCGCAGAGTGGCGCATCGACCCTGCAGCAGCGCCAGTTACGCACCCAACCCCTCCCCGTGCGCCATGCACAGCGCACAAATCCCGTACATGGAGCACAGGCCCCCAACCACGAAAACGCCTGTAAAACTCCCCGCGCACCCCTCCGAATACATGTACACCCCAGCCCTGGGAGTTTCACACGCGATTGGCCCTGTGCGAGCGGGGTACGTGTATTACTGGGGTTCGCAGGAAGTTTCACATGCGATTGGCCCTGTGCGAGCGGGGTACGTGTATTACTGGGGTTCGTGGGAAGTTTCACACGAGATTGCCCCTGTGCGAGCGGGGTACGTGTATTACTGGGGTTCGTGGGAAGTTTCACATGCGATTGGCCCTGTGCGAGCGGGGTATGTGTATAACTGGGGTTCGTGGGAAGTTACACACCCGATTGGTCCTGTGCGAGCGGGTACGTGTGTAACGGGTTTGCAGGAAGTTTCACACGCGATTGGCCCCGTGCAAGCAGGGTACGTGTATTTCTGGGGTGTGTGAAGTTTCAGATGCGGTTTTGCTGTCAGAGCAGGGTATGTGTATTTCGGGGGTGCGCGTGAAGTTTCACACGCGATTTCGCTGTCAGAGCGGAGTACGTGTATCCAGTGTGGTGCGCAGGGAGTCCCGCATGTGAATTGGCAGTGTGGGTCCTCCCAGGTGTCCCCTCTACCCCCTCCACGGCCCCTGCAGGCAGCCCACACCACAGGGGACTACTCTGCACCCCTGGTCATGTCCCGCAGACAGCCCATCCACCATGGGCATGCCCCCCAGCCAAACCACATGTCACGTTGCAATATGATCACCAACTCATGTCCCCCAGCACCCCCACCCCCCAGCAGTGAGGGGCACCTGCCAGCAGGCCCCCACTCATGTCCCACTCATGTCCCCCTGCACCCCATCCCCCAGCAGTGTGGGGCACCTGCTAGCAGGCCCCCACTCATGTCCCCAGCACCCCCACCCCCCAACAGTGAGGGGCACCTGCCAGCAGGCCCCCACTTATGTCCCACTCATGTCCCCCTGCACCCCCACCCCCCAGCAGTGAGGGGCACCTGCCAGCAGGCCCCCACTCATGTCCCCAGCACCCCCACCCCCCAGCAGTGAGGGGCACCTGCCAGCAGGCCCCCACTCATGTCCCACTCATGTCCCCCTGCAACCCCACCCCCCAGCAGTGAGGGGCACCTGCCAGCAACCCCCTACTCATGTCCCCCTGCACTCCCACCCCCAGCAGTGAGGGGCACCTGCCAGCAGGCCCCCAGTCATGTCCCCCAGCACCCCCACCCCCCAGCAGTGAGGGGCACCTGCCAGCACGCCACCACTCATGCCCACTCATGTCCCCCTGCACCCCCACCCCCCCCAGCAGTGAGGGGCACCTGCCAGCAGGGCCCCACTCATGTCCCCCAGCACCCCCACCCCCCAGCAGTGAGGGGCACCTGCCAGCAGGCCCCCACTCATGTCCCACTCATGTCCCTCTGCACCCCCACACCCCAGCAGTGATGGGCACCTGCCAGCAGGCCCCCACTCATGTCCCCCAGCACCCCCAGCAGTGAGGGGCACCTGCCAGCAGGCCCCCACTCAAGTCCCACTCATGTCCCCCTGCACCCCCACCCCCCCAGCAGAGAGGGGCACCTGCCAGCAGGCCCCCACTCATGTCCCCCAGCACCCCCACCCCCCCCCCAGTGAGGGGCACCTGCCAGCAGGCCCCAACTCATGTCCCACTCATGTCCCCCTGCACCCCCATCCCCCAGCAGTGAGGGGCACCTGCCAGCAGGCCTCCACTTATGTCCCCCAGCACCCCCACCCCCCAGCAGTGAGGGGCACCTGCCAGCAGGCCCCCACTCATGTCCCACTCATGTCCCCCTGCACCCCCATCCCCCAGCAGTGTGGGGCACCTGCCAGCAGGCCCCCACTCATGTCCCTAGCACCCCCACCCCCCAACAGTGAGGGGCACCTGCCAGCAGGCCCCCACTTATGTCCCACTCATGTCCCCCTGCACCCCCACCCCCCAGCAGTGAGGGGCACCTGCCAGCAGGCCCCCATTCATGTCCCCCAGCACCCCCACCCCCCAGCAGTGAGGGGCACCTGCCAGCAGGCTCCCACTCATGTCCCCCCACACCCCCACCCCCAGCAGTGAGGGGCACCTGCCAGCAGGCCCCCACTCATGTACCCCTGCACCCCCACGCCCCAGCAGTTAGGGGCACCTGCCAGCAGGCCCCTACTCATGTCCCACTCATGTCCTCCTGCACCCCACTCCCCAGCAGTGAGGGGCACCTCCCAGCAGGCCCCCACTCATGTCCCACCCATGTCCCCCTGCACCCCCACCCCCCAGCAGTGAGGGGCACCTGCCAGCAGGCCCCCACTCATGTCCCACTCATGTCCCCCAGCACCCCCACACCCCAACAGTGAGGGGCACCTGCCAGCAGGCCCCCACTCATGTCCCCCCCTACATGAAATAAAGATGCACAATCATGGACCACTTCTACACCAAAATACCACAGCACGCCACCCCATTCTTGAGACGCAATGATTTCCCAATCCACCCCACACTGACATGCCTATCTCAAGACACAAACCAAAAGTCAACAATGTACATCAACACATGTCCGTCACACACACAAACTGGTTGGCATTGATTGTGTAAACCCACATTTTCACATGCATTAACCCAATGAGCGAATCCCACACATGGAACTAAAATATGAAAATGTATTATGTACAGAAATAAAGCAATGAAATGAAAGCATAACAAAATAGCAAACATGAAATGAAAACCATGTGCAAAAGATGAGTAAATGAAAAGTATAACCAATCCAAAGAAATCTGAAAGAAAAATAGTCCAAACTCTCCCTCCACCAACGCAAATCCAAAGGAAACGTAAAAAGAAAAATCCATTGATCCATGGTGAAATCAAAAGAAAAAGTTCAAATAAATCCATTGTCCAACCATGTACAATCCATTGTCAAGGGTCCATGAGCCCAAGAAAAGAAATGAAACCTACCTAAGAAACTACCTAATAATAAAAATATATACAAATGTGTGTGGCATAGTCCATTCACCACAAATCAAAGGAAAAGGAAAACTAACTCTAAAAACTATTTCCCGGGCCAGGGCACCATCGAACTCCTGCTCGATGTCCCGAGGCGGTCCTCTTCCATGGCCCGAAGGTTCGCAGGGACGATGATATGTGGACCTCCAACTCCCTGCGAATTGCCTCGAGGCACTCGGCCCGCCTCAGAGCCCTCTGCATGGAGTTCTCCGCCCTGACCATTGTGAGCCGTGCCTCTTGTGCCCGCTGCCACTCCGCATCTATGGCCTGGCCCAACCGCTGCCACATGGTCCTCCTGCCCTCTTGCCGATGCCTGCCCCTCCGATGGTGAAGGTCCCAAGCCATCATGGCTCCCACCTTGTTGCTGCTGCTGCGCCTGTGCCCTGGGTCTTGCTGCCTGCAGGTCCTCCTCCGGCTGGGGTGCAGTTGTTGAGGTGGCCACCCCTGCTGGACATCCGACTCCCGACGGTGGCAGGGATGTGTCCTCCACCAGCCTGGCCGGAGGGTCAGAGGCAGCTCCACAGGGTACCCAGGTGATACATGGGTGGGAAGATGGCATGGAGGACGACTGGCTCATAGGGGGTTCAGGTGAGGACGGGGTCGGAACAAGGTCCAGCAAACAGAGGAATTCGGCCCTGGTGACCCAGCCCAGTAGGTCAACGCGGTCAACAAGGCATTCGAGATGACGTGCAGTGTCCTCACGAAAACACTGCTGGTCACCTCGCATGCCCCGTTGACGCAACGCCATCCCACTCAGGACAGGCTCAACCCGGTCCCGGATAGCCACGTCCGCAGGGAGAGGAAGGCCAGTTGTTGTAAGCGGATCCTCTCCTTGAAAACGGGTCTGGACGTAGGCATCCCTGCTGGTGCGGGATGATGCAGTCACAGGATCGGGGACAGGATTACACACAGGCACCTCTGTGGCGGACTGTGCTGCCTCCTGTCCCTGCCCTTGCACTGCACCACTAGCACCAGTGGAATCCCCACCTCCAGACCCTGTGTCTGTCCCTTCCACGGCCTCCTCCTCCACCAAACCCCTCACCAAACTGGATGACACCGTGCCATCTTCCTCTGTCGGACCCTGTGGGGTCTCAGCTGCCCCTTCTGCTGCCGAGGAGCCCAACTCCGACCTCCGCCTCTTGGACCTACCCTCGGCAGCTGCGACCAGGGACGTGGCACCGGACTCCTCACTCCCTGACGAGATGACAACCTGGGAGGGGAGCCGGGCCTTGCGTCTCCGGCTGGGGTGCGATCCCTGCCGCCTTGCTCCACAGCACCCTCTCCGCCCTCTTCATCAGTTGATGCTGCAGACAGGGAGAGATAGGGCACAGGTATCAGGGCACTGTACAATGGACTGATACACACATGACAGTTGCACATGAGTGGCAGTGTCAAACTTCAGACATGGCATCACAATCCCCAAGACACATGTCATTTCAACTCACACACATGAGCAATTCCACAGCAATATTGCACCAGGCAGCACCATCCATACACATACAACGGCACGAGCAGCCGAAGGTGAGCCTGACATCACATGAAACACAGGGAGTGCACAAGACATGCACACACACCACCACACTTTCATGCATGTTTACATCTCCACCAACTGTCGCAGTGATGAGATCGCCATCCATGTCACATCTGGCCTTCAGCCTTCTACATATCAGTGTCACATGCATCCATGTTGCCTCACAGTTGCACACTTGTCACATACACACACATGCACATGTACACAGTGCAGATACATGCAGCTGGAACCAACATCCATGTGTGACACCACAACCATGCCAACGTACATACACAGTAATTCAAACATGTGTGCTCCCACATCTGCATTTGGCCTGCATGCTTACCCACACATACACCATCCATGTGTCTCACACATGAGAGGACTCGCATGTGTCAGCCTCACGCCCCTGTACATACACATCCATACATGGCCCTACAAAAACACATGTGCAACCTGCACACCACTGGCACACCACGACACGCACAGCGTCCAATCAGTATGCATGTACACTTACCGCTGGACTCCAGACGGGTCTGCCTCTCAAGGACCTGGACGTGGAGCGCTGGGCATATGCGTTCCAGGACCCTCATTCGGTGGACCGACAGGTGGCCCCGGAGCCCCTTAGCATCCGCTGCCTTCAAGAGGCACCGGGCCTGGACCTGAAGTCCTTCCAGCGCTTCTTGACATATTTGATGTCGCGGTCTGCCACCCCCTCCTCGTTGATGGCAGTCACGATGTCCATCCAGATCCTGGTCCGTCCTTCATAGTCGGCACGAGAACTTCCAAAGAAGGCATCATACTGCCCCGGGACTTGCTCCACCAGGACACCAACTTCGCTGGCACTGAAGCTGGTGGCCCTCTGCCTCTCTGGCTGGGGGCTGCTAGTGGTGCCAGATGGTGGTGTGCCTGACATGGCAACCCCAGAGGCAGGTGTGGGTGGGCAACTGGGTCCTGGGGCTGGGCTGTGGAGCGATGGCATCCCAGTCGGGAGTCTTCAGTTCCAGCAGGGGTGGTCACAACAACTGCACCCCTGCAGATGGCTGATGTGCAGGCAGCAAATAGCAGGGCACGTGGGCAGCAGGCAGGCAGCAGCAGATGGCAGGTTGGAGCGTGCTCTGGGCTCTGGGGGGCAGTAATTCGGCCTTCTGGCCAGGAGCGTGGTCTTCCGTGTGTTGTTGCGTAGCCAGCTTGATACGGAGTGATTTGGCACGTGAAAAAATTGCACGTCTGCGTGTAATTCGAGGAAAGGCCCTTAGCGCGTATCGCGTCTGTGACGTTACGCGCGCAGGCGTTTCCCTCGTGACGTGGGCATAGTGGTTCAGGGCGCATGAAAAAACTGCACGTCCATGTGTGAATGCGTGTAATCCGAGGAAAGGGCCCACGCGTTTGTGATGTGACATGCAAGGGCGTTTCCCTCAACACGGGTGCATGTTCATCGTATACGTGCAAAAACTGCACGTTCGAGTGTCAGCTCGTGTAATTGGAGGAAAGGGCCTTAGCGCGTACACTCGTAAGTGACGCTGTACGTGTGGGCCGGTTTAAAAGGTACGTGTAGGACGCCATTTCCTTGTACGTGCTTTTCATGGAGAGCGAGTGGGTGAATTCTGTACTTCTTGTCGGTTCACACGCGATTACTTCACAGTGTTACAAGTTCGTACTCCCTGTTACCTCTGACAGCGTTCAATTTTTTTGTTGGGCCTGTTTCCTCAAACAGCGTTCACTTCTTCTTTTGTCCTGTCTCCTCAGACAGCGTACAATTCTTCTTTTGGCGGGGGTGTTGCCAATGCGCACACACACATCTTTTTCACATTCTTTTTCAAGGCAGACGGTGAGTCGCACACATATTTACCAACTGTGCTTGCCCCGTGTGTCATTGTAGGCTGCGTGTATTACGCGTACGCTTAATTTTGTGTTTCTGGGTGCCACAGCGTAGTGCGGGTTCATTTTTCCATGCACATGGTCTACGAGGTGTTGCGTGCACGTTATCTTTTGTTTTCGGGGTGCCTGTGCATTGCGTGACCTGTCATCTTCCCCCAGGGGTCACAGACAGCCTTGCTAGAGCACTAGGGTACGAATTCCATCTAGTACCCTACCCCTTTCACCCCCAATTGCCCAGGACAATCGTTTACTGCTACTCCCATACGCACAACAACATCAGTGCCATGGTTGGGAGGCGACCAAGCGGTAAGGGAGGCAAAGGTGGCCGACCTCCAAAAGGTGGTCATGGTGGGCGCGGTAGGGGACGTGGCCAGGATTTGCAGGGTGCCCCTAGACCCCCATGTGTGGAGGAGCAATCAGGGACACCCATGCCCCCTCCTATGGTTGTGGGAAACGTAGCTGACACCATCCCAGCTCAGCCCTTGTTGGACTAGCCCATTGTGGCACCTGAACCGGCACAGGATGACTCCCAGGCTGACTTCCAGGTAAGCAAATCTACGCCACGTGTGGCTGTGCAAGTTGGTGTCACCAGGCCACGTGGATCTGGGGCAGCTATGTCATCTGCGACCCCAAGTAGGCAGGGTGGGGAGGCTGCAGGGGCAGCTGCAGCTTGATCCACCCCAGCTCTGAGTCGCCCAGCCGGGACAGTGTCGGTCCTGGTCCATCAAACTGACGTTGCACCTGCCAACATCACCCTGCAGCCAATGCCTGCACCAAGACATATGGTCATTGTGCATTTGCACACTCCTAGTACCCAGTCCACCGGCGCTTCTGCCCTTACTGACCAGAGCGGCGTAAGCCACTCAGGATCCACACCACCTTTAAAAAAGAGGAAGAAGGGTGCTCTGGCGCTACAGGCTGAGACCCCAGACACGGCTACACACTCCGGCACGTCAAGGAAGCCTAGCTTTAATGACGCCGGACTTGATGCACTTGTGGTCTATGTGTCAGCACATAGCCGCGAAATGGTGGTGACTGCAGGGTGCAAGACCACACCTGGTCAATGTAAGGCACACTGGCAGACCATCGCGGACATCATTAGTGCCCTTGGATTTGTGAGGCGCACAGCTGATGATTGCTACAAGCGGTGGAATGACCTGAAACGCAGAGCAAAGAACAAGCTGGCCTCAAATCATGCTTCTACTCTGGTGACTGGCGGTGGGTCTCCACAAGAGGACAACCAAATCACTGAACATGAGTCTGTTGCTGGAACCTTCGTCACAGAGGAACAGATCCAAGGCGTGGGAGACCTACCAGATTACGACGCATTGTCCGGTGAGTGCCCATGCATGTGTGTGTAATCCATGTGTATGTTGTGTGGGTGACGGGTTCTGATTGAGTGCCAGGTGAGGGTGTGTGCACCTGAGTGGTATGGGTCACCCATGTGCTTCCTCCAAAACATTCACTGGCCTTGGATTTGGGTATGACAGTATCCCTTCTGCCCACAGTAGCCATTTAGCGCCACATTACTGCAGTTGCCCTTGAACTGTCATCTTCTTGCAACAACATTGTTCTGAATTTTCCAGTGTTAATTCAGGCTGATTGTTTCAATTCTCTCACCTTTGCAACGCATTTTTCAGCCCTATTGTCACATATGTGACATGCTTCTGTCATTGATTACACCCCACATTGGCCCACATTTGTTACCTTGTTACGTGAATGATTAGACCATTCAGGCTAATTGAGTATTGGCCTGCTCACATTGATTTTTGGTGCCTGTTTGTATGTGGTACATGATAGTTGTTTCCTGTCAAGTTCAAGTGACCAACCATTGATGTGTACATCTGCCTGCAATCACTGTATTCTTGTACACTGAATGTGTTGCAGTGAGTGGCACATGCGTATTTTGTCACACTATGTAGCATTTTTCATCTCATCATGTCCATCTCACATGGATGGCTGACAGTACTCATTCATCTGACATATGGCAGTACTTGTGGAATGCACCATGACTATGGTACATGCCATCTGTGTGATGGCATGTGTCATGTATGTGTATTGGACATGCCACTCACAGGCTAATGTGTAATGCCAGTGCTACCCAGCATGCACCAAATGTCCTGCTTTTCCATCTTGGTGTCATCAGTGTGTGCTTTTTGCCTCCCCTTCCAACTCATTGACAGTGCATGCATGCCAGGGTTAAAGTCATGTGGGACATGTGTAATTCATGTATGGATCTCTGCCTTGTCAGGCCTATGTGTGTGCTATGGTGCTCATGCCTGTTTCCATTTGTTGTCTTTCATGTTTTTGCAGGTGATAACTCACTTGATGCTGTTGAGGTGGATGAGATGGTGCAGACCCAGGAGGAATCTCAGGCACGACCAGGCACCAGTGGGGGACGTGGTGTGGTGGTGGGTGAAAACCCTTTGTTACTGCAGACCATACTGTCCAGGGGTGTTTCTGGGTGCACCTCACCAGACCTCTATTCAGGTGCTGAATCGGATGATGAGACTTATGTGCTGTCGCAGGTGAGTGTTTCTGGCAGGGATTCTGTTCTGTCCAACCCACCTGCACCAGGGGTAGAACCCTCTATGGGGATGTCAGTGTTGGTTACTCTGCCTTTGGCGGGTACGGATGCAGGGTCACACTCCACAACATCTGATCCTGTTCCTGGGCCAGCAGATCAGAGGGGGAATGCAGTCCTGCAGCCTCAGGCAGTGCCAGCACAGCAAGGTGCAGATCGCCTTGCCCCAAACAGGTGTGGTGCCCGCCGACACAGTGGCCGTACGCCACAAGGCAATACTGTATGGGAGAACTCCTTTTACGGTATGGCAACCCAACAGGCAGCATCAGTTGAAATGATGGCTCAGGCAATGGAGAGGGTGGCCACTTCCATTATCCCACCTGAAAGGCAGATGGAGCAACAACAGCAGGCAACAGACTCCATTTGCCAATCACACAGGGAAGACATGTTGGCGTCCAACAGGGACCGACAGGTGGCACTGGAGACTCTGCGGGAAGCCATTTCTATAGAGTCACAGGGCCACAGGGAAGCCCTGAGGGTAGAACTCCAAAACCTCAGGGAGACTCTTGTTGAACTTGAGGCTTCCACAAATTTGAGGACAGAACAGCAGCTGGAGCGGCTCACACATTTGCTCTCAGCTGAGCTGCAGGCAACTCGGGAGGAGATCCGGGCATCATGGGAGGCCATGCGTGCAGAAATGCAGGCAACCCGTCAGGTGGTGCATGGGGAGCTCCGTACTATCATCCTCCAGAACGAGACCTTCCACACCCGCATGCTTGCTGCCATGGAGGACCATACCAGGGCTTTGCGTGGGCTGCCTCCCATAGCAACACCACCTCCTGATGCAGCAGCAGAGGGTGATGAGAGCGACAGCAGCACTTCTCCCACAGTAGGGTAGCCGTGCAGGCCATGAGCCCATGGAGGTGTTTTTTTCCCCCCGCAACATCCACACAGGTGGGTGTTGGTGTGCACCCTGTCCTCGGACCTCCTGGGTGCCCCCCCCGCTAGGCCCCCACATGGCCATTTTTTTTAAATTTTTTAATTTTTTTTTACAGTGTGTTGCCTTGTGTGGCTCCCGTGGGCATCCACTGTGTATTCTGGCTGGGCACATGCAGGCTTGTCCTGTGTTTGGTTTAGATGTTTGGGTTCCTGACACACACACCCCTCCTGCTTCCCGTTTCCATGGGCTCGCAAAGGGTGTGACCAAGTGACAGTGACTTACACAGTGACATTGGGCTCCCATGAGGTGTGTGGGCAGTCTGTAGTCATAACTGTGTGGACATCCCTAGTGGGGTTTGTTTTTGTATTGAACACTGCATGGTGTATTGATATGTGCTTGTGCATCCATGTCTTCCTCCTTATTTGCAGGTACCTTCTTCATGTCTTCACAAAGCCATCTCCTTTGCAGATGCAGTTCATGTTGTATGCCGTACACTGACACATTTGCCAGACAGCAACACTCTGGAGTTGGAAGGGGTCGATGTACTGGCTTATTGAGGTTGTATGACTTACATTACTTTGAGTTTGTACTGTCATATTTTGGCAATGTTTCATGCTGTGTTTCTGTATTGTGTTGCTGGTAAGTATTTGGTCATGTGTGCTGTTTGTTATTGATTACTGGGAGCATATTGTCTGTGGCCTGTTTCCATTTGGGACAGTGCACTTTGTGACACTTGTGTCATGTGTTGTGCATTCCTTTGTTTGCTTTCACATTGCAGGACATGCCATGGTGTATTGGGTGGCGGAGATTTGGAGGGGTTGGGTGACATGGCGCTATTTTCATGTTGTATTTTGCAAGGGGGTAGTTACCCCGTGCAGCATAAATGTGTGTCTTTTTGTGACACAGCATTGGTTGTCTTTCGGTAGGTAGGGATGCACACAATGTAACACTTCCAGGTGACCAATCTCAGGCTGGTATGGTTGTGACAGTTGACTGTCCCTTATGTCATCATCATTGATTGTCAGCTGGTATGTGCCAGGGCTTTGTGCACTCCACAGGGGTGCATTTAGCAGCTGCCCACCAGAACGTTCAAGGGAGCAAAAGCGTGACTTGAGCACTCCGAATGTGCACTCCACTATGCCCCGGGTTGCAATATGAGCTGTGTTGTATCTTACCTCGGCTGGTGTGGTGGGGTTCCGAATTGGCGTCATCATGTGGGTGCTCAGAGGGTAGGCACTGTCGCCTGGGGAGGTGATGATGGGTATCATTAGTGGGGTTGTGACATTACTCAGTATCTGACATGCATGCATGTGCAGGGGCATTTATACTCACCAAGCAGCCATGTATCGCCATGCCGGCCAGCTTCTAGGTCCCGGTTTAGGGTTGACATTCTGTAAATGAAACTGTCATGGGTGGACCCTGGATAGTTGGCATATACTGAGGTGATGATTCCCTTGGCATCACATACTACCTACACGTTGATGGAATGGCAGTTCTTGCGGTTTCTGTAGATGTGCTCAGTTGCCCTGGGAGGACGTAGAGCCACATGGGTGCAGTCAATGGCACCTAGCACTTTGGGGAAGTGTGCCACCCCGTAAAAATCCTGGATGGCAGCCTGCCTTTCTGCAGGTGTTCTGGGCAGGTATATGTGCCTGCGGACTGATGGGCGTGCAGTCATGATGGCCAACACCTGGTGCAGGCAGCATCACTGCGTGGCCTGTGACACCCCCCCCCACTATGGCACTTGTCCGCTGAAATGAACCAGTGGCCAAGAAGTGCAGTACATAGAGCACCTTTTCCAAGGGGCTCAGTGCTTGGGAGCACAGAGTGGGTGATGTGGGGTCATCCTCCCACTCACTCACCAGGTCGAGTATTATGTGAGGTGGAAACCTGTACCTCCCATACACCTGGTCATCAGGCATCCCAAAAAGGCTGGTTCTGGGTGTAAAAATTCTGAACCTGACTATCCTCCTCCTCCTCCTGCGGTATCCCACGACCACTGCTGCAAGGAACGGTATATTCATCTTAGCATCTGAGCTTGTTTGTTGTTTGCGCGCACTTTTATGCTGCGCGGGTCCACGTACGCCTGCTTCCTGCTTGCGTACGTGTTTCCGGATTAGCGCATCTTTTTTGGCACACGTGTTAGACCCGTTCGATTCCATGAATATGTGTTGTAGGCGCGCCTGTGGGCGTTCCGTGTATTTGCCTCCTGTACTTCCCCCGTGACGCTCACATTTTCATGCGTTGTTCCCCATTCCGCGTGTTACACTCCGTGTTACGCCTACTTTTGTTGTGTGCGCTGCGCTACATGTGCTTTCGCTGTGCGCGTAGTGCCTGCTGTTTGAAGACGTGTGCGCCGGCGTGCGCCTCGCAGAATTTTAGCACACATCCATGGATTTACACGCGCACGGACTTCCATGAATCGCTGTGCGCGTGTTTCGCTGCGATTTTCGCACTTGCGCTGCGATTCGCACGCTTTCGCAGGCTTGCGCGGAAATTTTCAGCACACATTAATTCCATGAATCGGCCTGAAAATGTTTAAGGCCTTTCTGTAAGGCTGGAGGCATGTTTAAAAGTCCTGCAAATCAGTGAAAATGGCAGCAAAATGAGAGCCATTTTTACCGATCCATGGGATTTTCTTCGATTTTGTCTGGTGGCGATGGGCAGCAGGATGGAATTAACTTTTCACGTGCTAATTCCATCTCTGCTAGACACATATGTCTGTAATAATGCCAGTATGTATTTTCATGATGGCAGCAATGCAATGGATTCCTATGTAATATGCCTGCATTTACCAATTGGCAAAGCAGTCAAACTCCATAGGAATTCATTGTAAATGACTCCTGCAATCATTATTTTCAGCGGCATTTACACTTTTCCACACAGCCAAAAAGTGGAGAGTGAAGGCAACTGCGTCTATGTTTTACACTTTACAGATCCTTTTCCACTCATGTGCAAACGGAAGTGGTCCCCGCGCAGAAATCAGGTTGCAAAAGAGAACGGATTTGTCATACCACAAAGGCTTACTGGAAGGGAGTTTGAAGTGTTGGTGCTCCAGTGTGGGAAGTATTGTTTGGAAAATATACCCCCTTTAAACAATGAAATACCTAAGAGCCAAACGGCCCTGCATTCTCCACTAAGAGCAAGGGTACCCACTGTATATTACAAAGAATAGGGGTGATGTGGTCAGGTATTAGGCCCAAACCATCACATGAGCAGTGGAATGGGGTGCTCTTTCCGTTAGGCCCATGAACTAAATGACAATCCATTGATAATGGGGTTTCTGCCTCATAGTTTGGGCATGTCCAGAACTAAGCTTGCAGTCTGACGTTTGCTGGCCTTACAGTTGTCCTTGTTTCACTGGCAGAGATTTGATAACTAAATCAATGCGCACTGATGGAGGCATGGGCCTCAGCATTTATGTGGGGTCATTTGCTTTAAGGAAGCCCCTCAAAATCAATGTTCCTTGGCACAAAGGCAACTCCTGGGGTTAAGACATTGTCTGAAAATTACCCAGACCTTAAAGAACTGGGTGTCATCGGTGTAATCGTGAATGGAGATCTATCAGCAGACACCAAAGTGACCCTGTAAAGGTAGTATCGGCCAATGGGGCGGCCCAGAAAGGGCATCCAGAGGATATAGTCAACTGAATCAAATATACCATTTCTGATAAGTGAAAAAGCCTTGTGGGGGTTCAACACCCGATCCCTATTGCTAGCTAATATGGAGAATGTAGCCACGCTGTTGACCATGTTGAAGAAGCATGGGGAGCAAAATGCACAAGAAAGGGTCCTCGCCATTTTCAACGTTGCCTGTGGTGTCACCCCCCAGCTGAATGGTGTCCATCATAATAGCCAATTTTACAGTGTGCAATTCTAGAGCTGACCAGGGGTGTTGCAAGGTCTGGAAAAGACCTGGGGCTAGGCTAATGTTGGAACTGTCGGGACTGGGGTCTAGCTAGCCTTTTGGTTGTAGCTCCTGGGAGTCTATCCGGGGCTACAACCGAAAGACCAGGGGCTATAGCCCCCTTAGCCCCCCCTAGCAACGCCTCTGGAGCTGACTATTGGTCGGGTTCATCATAACGTACCCTTAGTAGGTGGGTGGTTGTGTGATAGTATTCTTGTGAAACATGCATTGTTATTTGGGCATAGTAACAGATATTTTCCAGAAACACTGCTGAAACAGTTTAATCTTGGGATTGCCCGGCTAGCCTGTTGTCCCAAACAGTGTCAAAAGGTGACATGGTAGAAAGGCGAATGAAGGAGGGTAGGAGAGAAAGAGGAAAGTAAACGTTTGAGGAGGTGGAGAATGGCCAACGTCTGTGTGCCTACTTGCCCACCGTTGAAAAATATGCTCTTATGGCCTTGTATGCTGACTGGATCACTGGGAAGTGAATGCTCCATGTAGTAAACTCTCGAAGTATGTTAAAAATGAGCAGCAAGAAGCAGGACAGCCATCAGGCACCAAGTGCCTGTGCAAACTCTTTAAAAAATAGGGGCAAGATTACATTAAAACCTGTGAAAACACAAGCAAGCTTCTACCAAGACAGTATCCCAGACGCCTGGAATGGCAGGTTCAATAGCACGGCTCCCTTGGTGACCCTCAATAATAAAAATAATAATTATTATTATTAATAATAATAATTATTATTATTATTGTTGTTATTATTTTATTACTATGTAAGGTTGACCTTTAGGATGTATGTCCTCTATTGAGAATGAAAACCTGGGGCTGCTGCCAGAGTGGTCATTGGACCCTGTTGCAAAACTATAGCCTTCCTCTGGCAATGTAGAGACCGGGATCCTTTTAAGAATTTGCTCTGCTCCTCTTGGAACAATTCGAAGATTCGTTTTTTTTTAAGTCGTATACTGGTTTATCAAAACATTTATACGTATCTATACATATACAATTCACAAAGGTTATACGATGTATAATTCATATACATATCATATAACACATGACCTCATAAATAAATTCATACATCTGATCAAACTTGGGCGTGAAAAACCAAAGTGCTATGTGTCATGAAATCTCAAATTCCTGATGCATAAACCAAAACTCATTTCTGCCATGACAATTTAGTAATAATGACGAACAAAAGTGGCGTTTTTTCCACAAGATTGTAACATGATTTTGTGAAGTCAAATAGACACTCTATTGTTCGCCATTTAGTACTTGTATTCAGAACACTTCAACTGACAGACGGAACCCTATCTGGAGCTCACCTAAAAACCTCTTGCGAATATCGAGGGTACCCTCACAGCTTAAAAACAAATGTTTCCAACTTTCCAAGGTACCCACACTTTTCCAGAAACGGCAATGTCGTTGTTTCTAGGGATTCGCTTCCTGGATGGCAGGCATCCAGTGTACACGCCGGTTTAGCCTGAAGCCTAGAAAAACCTGTCAATAGAATTGACTGGATGAACACTTTAAGTACTGTGGGAGTGAGTCAAAGCATCTCATTGTGAACTTACATTTCTTTAATAGATTGCACTGCACTAACTTGTCACAGTGTTTAGTCCAATCGAACACCCTCACTTTCCGTTTCACCTTCAGGGGTTCAAATGTTAGCTGATCTCTATTATCCCCTATTTTTACTAGCATGGACGTACAATTAACATTAAAGCCAGTTCCATATACAGTGTGGCCTTTGCAGGATGGACCATTATGAGCAACATCATCATTCTCCTAGTTACAACATATGATTGGATAGATTGGATACCCAAATCCAACCTGAGAACAACCGCAAGGACACAACTCAGTGTGGCCAGTACTTTATTCCAGATAATGCTGACTATATGATGACGTTCTTTTTCGTTAGTTGTATCCAAAAATTCAATCCCATATTGCAATGTCGGGAGAATGATTTGCCCATAGTAAGTGCCAATGGAAGTAAGGTATACCTGCAATATTTAGTCTTGATTTTCTTATGTTGAGCCACCAGTGCTGGTCATTTCCCCATTAGTCATACCTTTGAGTCCACAACGTTTATGGTATTATTGATTCTGTAGCTCAGATACACAATGGTACTACTGGTTTGCAGTGGGTTCACATACATTTTCCATTTGGCCCCACTCGTACTCGCCGTTTTTGGGAAAGTCATTACTGCTGTTTTAAAAAAAATATTTCTCCTTAGATTATTGATAGGAGCATAATCCACCATTTTTGTAAGGTTTCTCTGCAGGCCAAAGATAGTTCACTCGAGAATGGTGACGTTTTCTACAAAAGCTATGTCCCTCAAATGGAGGTGGCCAATATTTGGTGGAAAGATATTACGCTTTCCAGCTCTTTACCCAGATCCCACATGTAGAGGTTGAATATGTAGTGGGCCAATCCAACACCCAGTCTCAATCCTACTTTGGTGTTAATTTCATCAGAAAAAGAGCCTCCCATGCTAGTTCTGATGCGGACAGATGTTCATGCGCTTGACCTTTTCCTACAGTCCGTGGTGATTCATGCAGTGAAGTGTGGCATGTAAAACTAGAAAGTCTACATGTAGAGGTTCCCCTTTACTTGCCTAGATATCAGATCTCAATAATTTTAACAAGAGCACGTTCAAGTATGTCCCCGCTGCCATCCTAAACCCTGTTTGGAATATCGAAAGTATGTTGTTCTCAGAAGCCCACTTCACTAGCTCCTCTAGTAATAGGGAGGCAAAGATCTTAATTGAAGAATCCAGTAGGGGTATTGGGCGATATTTCCCAGGTATACTTCGATCGCCCTTGGATCTGCATGAGTTGAGGTCACATTGGACACTGCTATCAGAAGCACCCCGCAATGGTGCGGCTTGATGGCTGGTTGTCTGGCCCTGTGACACGTTCCTTATGTCCACAGGTCTTTTCCTCTAGTCTGTCCCTCTTCTCGCTGCTGCTGCAAGCAGCCTGCAGTTTGCATCGTTCTTTGCTCTCAAATGCCTTGCTAGGCTGAGCTGGACTGTGTGGCTGTGCAGAGTATGGCGACCGGAAATCTGCGTCTGAGCGGTGAGCTATTTACATCCTGCCTAGGGCTTGTTGGGCTCCGTTTGCTGTCTCCTGCAATGGGTAGCAGCGCATTGCAGAAGCGCGGTGTTGCTGCCGTTGCTGTGGCAGAGGGCTCATTCACAAATGGAAGGGATCACAATTAGTTAATTGTTGATATATCTTCCTGAGAGATGGTCCTGAAAAGACAGGGTACCATGTGTGAGGCGAGGCCTATGTTCCATCAGGCATGCTCCGATACAGGGGAGAAAATAAGTACCTGGTCTGTGGAACTTCTGGGATCCAATTGTGAACATCCTGTCAAGATGGAACAGTTTAGCTCTCCCCATTGTCAGCAATGGAAATAATAGTCGCTGATCTATATCAATGTAGAAATCATTATGATTTTAGTTTATGGTTGGATTTGTTGGATAAAGTCACCACATTGGTGCGCCATGTTATGGTGGATAATTCATGTCAAATGGATACACTTTGGAGTGCTGATATGGTTAATGTTCGATGCCAAACTTTCCATCAAGAATCTGACTTTGTTGTTGCCAAGGATAACTGTGGCCAGACTGAGTTAGATGCCATGAATACACTCAAGCCATTATATATCTGAAAATGTGAGACAGCATCTCCCTAGCCCTATGCCATTATCTACCTCTGGTGGCGCCAATGGGCATGTTTAATGCAGGGCTGGCTCCAGTGGATGTGGAACTGGGCCAAGCCTAATCATGCGTTGCTCTTGGAGTTGGTACCAAAATCAACCCCAACCCCTTCAGGAGTATTCGACTGAGAAATCACAGATGCCACATATTGCCGATAAGTCACTGAGAGAGCATGCTCTGGATACAAGAAACATTATCATTATTAATGTTATGTCCCCTGTAAAACCAGAACCCAAAGAGGCCCTCAGGAATAAGGTGATGGCTTGGCTTCGTTAAAGAACTGGTACATGGATTGTTAGAGGTTTCAATTTGAATGTCCTGCATAGGATTAAGTTGAAGGAGTGGTGTACGCAAGCTAATAGGGATTGCATAATTATTGGCTGCACCAACAGTAATCTTCCTTTTTTCTTGGCAAATTGTAATCATTTCTCCAACCAGCCCTCTGATTTGTAGTTGACAGTGGATCGTCGATAAACATTCAGTATTCTGTATTCCTTCCGGTTTTGTTACGTTTACCCAAGATTATGCCTTGTATTGTTATGTGTCCTGTTTGAGTGCACTGAGGCCCATGCGCATGTTGCGCAATATAAGAATTAAATAAATACAATAAAAAAAATAGGGATGAAGTAGCTTTGGTGCCAGGATTCGGGGATTTAATTTACTCTTAGAATGTTTTGAAAGAGTGGATGTAGCCATTGCACTTCTAACCGGGGATTCTGTTTGAGCATTTCATTGGACAGACCATCAGGACCCATGGCACTGGAGTTTTTGTATATGAGTATTTCCCTTTCTACTTACTTTAATCCAAAGGTACTACTACATAATGGAGGATACAATTACATAATAGACACCTTAGTAGAGGGTGACTTAGAAAATGCCATTATAGTGATGTACCCAAAGGTACTCTGCAATTTGTTTAGGTTCGATTGTAGTGCTTTTCCCTTCTTCGTTGTTATTGTAGTTCCAGAAGGTTTTGGAGTTGCTTTTACCGATCCATCTCTCAAGTTCATGGTGACCTTTTGTATATGTACACAATCATCCCTTTCCAACCACTTCCCGGTGCTACAGTTCCTAGTTAGATTAACAGTTGGCAACACAGGGAACCGAGATTGCTTAACAAAAACAGTCGTTTACTAGACAACCAACGATTTTCAGAGTTTTGCTCTGGATATGCAAAATTCATGAAATGCTAGGCTAACCAGGATTTTAGAAATAGTGAATTGTGCACCTCAGTATGCATAGTGATTGTGTGTGTGGGGGGTGGGGGTGGGGGGTGAGGGACAGGGTAAACCATGAATGCATGTAAATAGTCTTTTATATGAATGTAAACTATGAGGGGGTGAAGGAATACCAAAATCTGCATGCAAAGTCTACTTGACCACCATCGGAAAAAAGTATGGTCTCAGGAGTCATTCTGTACATTCCAATTAATCATTGGAGGGGACTTATCTATGTGGTGGGATTTCAAAGTGTGCTGTAATGGGAGAGAAGCAGGAAAGTCATCAGGTCTAAAGTGCAGAAAATGTTATTGAAACAAAGATCATGTTGCATCAGAGCCGATTTACAGAAAAGGCTGCCCCTTAACAATTCAACTCATCTTTCCCTGGAGGCAAAAGAAATTGCTATTGTATGTGATTATATGCAATAACACGTGTGACTGAATATAATACTTTGAACAAAGAAATGCATTTGCTCCTAAATGGACTCCCAGACTAGGCACAGTTCCAGCTGCAATTGAAATGGGATTTTGGAAGGAGATACACTAGGAAACCCTTCATGCACTATACAAAAATGCAGGAAGTATTACATTAAACATTGTGAACATAAAATTGAATTTGCTTTAAAACTGAATCTTGAAAGAACAGATGTGTTATATTGCATTGCATTAAAAAAACACTTACTTTTCTCGGTGGGCTGAGTTTTACATTGATTATGCCAGGAATCGGCTGTTTGGATTTGTGGCAGGTCACAAATGTTCATGATCTACTCAGTCAATGAAGTGATGCTGTATGGCATGTACAAATAATGAATGCATGGTCACTTAATATCAGATCTAGCTAGCCCAGTGCAAATGAGTGCAACTGTGGGCTGTGCAAAATAAAGAAATGTACTACAGTTAGTTAAAACATTTTCAGGTACCCTTTTCCTTTTAATGAATCTGTGATGAGAGCGATGGGGGGCATGCAGACATGTGCATTTGTTGGAAGGAGAAAGCTATCAGAGTTTTAAGTTTCTCTTCCCCACATATACAACCATAACCCAAATGCAACATTTCCTCTTACCAACCAGCAGAAGCTAACCTCATAATTCCAAGGTGCTATAACTTCGATGTATATGTACACTCTTAAGGGTGGGAAGCCTAACTGTTGATTTGTCCTCATGCCAGCAAGTTAACTTGCTGACTGGAAAGGGGATACGTGTTTGGAGGGCTAGAACAGCACACAGAAAACACAGGATATATTAACATGGTATGTTGGTTAGTATGTCCATTATGGTGCTTATGTGAAATATGTGTTCATATTGTATTTCATTTGTAATGACCACCACTAAGACGCTGGCAACATCTCACCCTCTAAAAATATAGGTATTTTACCAACTTTTGTTATCTCACAGCCGCTCACTTGTTTCATTGTTTTTCTGCACTTTCCACCACATACTATATTAAGACATACATGTTTTATTATGATATATTCATTTCGTTTGCTGAATGTATTTTTGCAGTATTTAATCATGTAAGTCCTGAAGAAGTGCTGCACAGCATGACATTTATTTGATTTTGGACTTGTGTAATAAATTGACTTCTGAGATAGTATTTGCTTGGAATAAAGAATTGTACCACAGGAGATGTACTTTCTTAAATTCTCATAACATTCTTGCGTAAAATTCTTGCACATTAGTATTTCACATGCAATTTGCAACTGTTGAATTTAATTCTTTAAAGTTAAACAGCAGTCTGTATTGTGCATGTGATCAGCAACAGTTTAAAAAAAAATAACCAGAGCCTAAAACAGAAATGTAGATCGTTAAAGTTATTAGCAACACTTGTCTTTAGTTAATGCGATTAATTAGAGCTGAAATGTATTTTACACTAAAATCCTCCTCATGGATCTTTTTTTTCTATTGTTTGATATAAGCACATTGCTGTCGTTATTGAACTCCTCTACACCCAACAGAATATTTAGAATGCACTAAGTTACAAATGGTATTGGCTGCATTCAAGACATTCTCCAGAAGCAGACAGGGAAACAACAGCAGACATATATCTGCATACAAGAAGTAGCAATTTCCCAGCAAGACCCACTCCCAATATAATTTAACACAATGTAGAAAAATAATATACATAAGCATTGCACATTGCGCACTCTCATGCTAAAACTGTCCAAGTTGACAATTAAAATGCTATCCTTATAAAGACGATGTAGTTATTTAAATATGTGTGCACATTACTCATTAGCACTGGGGTGGGGGAGGGAGGGATCAGCCACACAGGTTCTGCAGATTGCAGGCTGAAACCTCTAATCTCAGCCCACGTTCCACAGAACCCGCCGGCTGTCTCCCCCACCCCGCGGCACCATCTCTCCAGCCCTCCCTCCTGTTTAGTTTGAATTTTTTTTATTTCACAACCCCTCTCCTACCCCACGTACCTGAGTGTTGAGACAGCGGTTAGTGCCGCCACCTCACAACCTCTTGCTTTTCCTGGCTGCCATGGTAATGGAAGAGGGTCTCTGTATGGACATTGAGATTTCTGTTTTAGTAAAATATCTTTAAGCGAGATTTGTTATCGATATCTTATTGGAGTTATGAGTCTTATCTGACTCAGTCATCGTTTTGATCTGGGCATAATTCCTTCTTGCTCAACGTCTCATGTGTCATGCATTGTGTTTTGTCAAGCTGTTTTCCCTCATAGTTTGCTCTTGTTGATGTGTGTATT
Organism: Ambystoma mexicanum; assembly: GCF_040938575.1. NCBI lineage: Eukaryota > Metazoa > Chordata > Amphibia > Caudata > Ambystomatidae > Ambystoma > Ambystoma mexicanum. The sequence goes on from NC_090925.1 coordinate 484,344,442, forward strand.
GGTTCAGGAAATGTGGCTTAGTGTTCTTTTGTCAAAAGAGTTCACCAAAAAGAACATCAATTACTATTAATTGGTTTGGTTACCTCTTTCTTGGCCAATCCTTGTATCCATATCTGAGGTTAATGTTGAACTGTGCAATGTAAATATTTGTATTCTACACAGCAATGATAGATTTCTTTTTTATTATAAATCGCATGACAGATCAAGTTATATTTGTTGATAGGCCCACCAGCATATAATTATGAGTGGACAGACTATATCTATTGTGCTACATTTTAAGCTGTAAACTATTAGTGAAACAAAAGGTTTGCTCGTAAAGACAGCAGCTCTTTTTTGGGGAAAACAGTGTTTTCCAGGCCCCATTTTGCTTCTTTTAATTCAAAGATTTAATTGGCCAAGCATTTTACCGACAAACCCCGAAATACATGGTCATATATTTTAAAGCTAACTCAAATGTCAAAACATCCGAAGACTGATCCATCATTCAGTGCAGTCTTAGAAGGAGGCGCCTAGTGCTGATCATCAACCCCTGACCTTACAGAGCATTAGGTCTCATGAATCATGTGTTTGTTCCATCAGGCTTGAGCCATTAAGAAAAGATTGCCAATTTGCCCTTTTGTTAAGTTAAATGACAAAAGTTCAAAAACGTAGATAGTTTCTTGATATTGATTTACCCCATACACAAAAGAAATGCAGGGCAGATAAAAGGTATAACACAGTTTACACAAGTTAGCTTTAAAATGTGCCTTCATGTGATAAAGGGAAATACATTATTTGTTATAATAGTAGAACCCTTTGTCTGATTTGAAAAAAACTAAATTGAGAAGAAAAACATAAAGCCATGCATATAAACATGATATGTGACAATGTAAGATTTACTAATAATTTACATATTTTAATAACTCTGTTATACATAAAATGACAGAAACATAATTGTTGACACCGTATTCCGAATATTCGTACACATCTGAATATATAATTCTCTTCAATGGCAAATGTCCATGTAGAGAATTATTTGAAGAATTAATATTGCAGTTTGATTTATATTCCTCATTCTTGAAGGGAGGATAGTTTGTAGCTAACCCATCCTCTTATAGCACATCAAAATTCACTGGACCAATGGAAGCCAGGAAAAGGCCCTGATGGTTGTCAGAAAATTATGGGAACCTATCAAAGGCTCTATACACTCCGCAATACCACATCAAAGGATGCTGCATAGTCTGAGTGTGCTTGACATTTGAGCTAAAATACATAGAAGAAGCGGGAGTGTTGGAGAAACAAATACATCAAGAGAGCCCATCCAACAGGAGGGTTGAAGATTTGGTTTACAACTGATGGAGATTTCACCTTAAAATTGCCTTTTTTCCACATTGGACTGAATGCAGAGGCCTTTCCCAAGGCAGAACCAGATCACCTGAGAAGGATTCTGGAAGCAGGGGGTTACACTGAATGGGTGGGCTCGCCTGGCAGAGCTGCCTGAAGCCAGTCGGTGCCCCTAACTGTTCTGGGCCTTTTAAAGAAAGATGAAAAGTATGTACTTTGTCCCCAGATGGCTTAGATACATTTTGAAAGAATTCATTAAATCCCAGTAAGCCAGGAGGAAAGCTCAGGGGCAAGGCATTGGTCTTGAAAGCAAGACAATGCAGAGCATCACAGATTTGAGACAAAGTTCTGCGCTTAGAGGATGGTCCTCGGAATGAAGTACAATATGAAGAAAAAGCTATTTAAAGTATTTTGGCAAACCATGTATGTAAGCTACATCACTGAAAGAGGGAAAATAATGTACGGTGTATGTACTTTGTGATTTATAATTACAATTTTAACCATATGTGGGATCACCATAATAGGGCTTTGCTACTGGAAATGTGGGATCTCTGGTGGCATTAAGCATTTCAAATTGAATTGTGGAATGACAAGTCCTTTGATTGTTACATTCCAAATTCAATGAAGTAATTGAAATCTATTCCTTAATGAATACCTTGTATAGGGGTGTTGTGAGGGTGAACCCGATTCTTAAAGAATTGTGAGAGAGTGTGATCCTGCTGTCAATTTTGTCCAGCATTCCAAATTAAAGAGAACCTTTAGGAAGCCCAAACCCTTTTAATTATTTGTAACCAATCCAACAGTACAAAAGATGTCACATAGTATTGATGACCAAACTAGGAATCAAAATGTTGTCACAGACAGTGTCCAATATTCTAGATTTGAATCAGTCCAAGAATTTGAGAAATGCTTTCTAAAGCAATATATTTCTCTGATGGCAATACTTTTCAGTGGTGTCAGAGAAAACAAAGTAAATTGTTTTATTTCCAACTGCTTCACCTATTGAATTCAAGAGGAGGTGGGATTTGGATAGACAGTTGTAATTCCATATTGTAGATTGTTTTACTCAACTTTTCTGAAAATTAATGCCAATTTCTATCTACAAAGCATAGTATAATTATTTGAATCCATTGTCTATAAGAATTATACATATTTGTTTTTCTATGTTTGAATGTTTGTGTGAATTTGAATGAAAACATGAATTAGACAAGAGCAGGCAGGATGGTATTTCCTTTCTTTGGGCAAGCTGTCTGTGTTCATTACAATTTTTGTGGGTGACTTCCACAACATTATAAGTTATGAGACAACCTTTAATTCATTAAGTTATTATTTTAAATAAAACAGAATATTTAGATTAAAACATCATGTTTCTTGTGCCAGAGAGTAGGGTGAGATTATTGCACTGGGAATGTATTAAATAAGTACCATTACTCCATAAAATAAATCACTAGAAAAGGACATATATTCCATAGAAATATCTCATTGATTGAATGCTTAAGAACAAACAACAGTTTTGTTACTGTCTTTGAAGTCTAATATACAGTGTTTTAATGAACTTTGTGAGCTTACTCTTTATTATTAGACTTGCAGCCATCCATCAGCGATATTTTGGAGAAAACCTATTTTGGAACTACAACTATTGACTTCCCATGATACGTTGGAAGATTTGTTTGCCCTCCAACAAGGTTGCGCCAAGAAACACTTGTGTACAGGCACGTTATAAATCACTTATCATATCACATCACATCTCCATCATGGCAATACATGAGTACCATGACTATGTCTTAACACAGATGTTGACAGCACATCAATTTACATGAGCGAGAGGCCTGTCAGATGTTGGATTTTAAATACAGCATTGGCGGGAGCCAGTATAATCTAGAGCTCTATGTCTGTACTAGGTCGGAGTGAGATTTTATATCAGTTGTTGGAAAAGTGTTTGTGCTGCAGCTAATCTGCACCCCTGGATTTCTTTGCCACTTCCTCCTTCAAATGTTTGTGCTAATAATGTCCTGTTATTGAAAAGTGTATATATAGTAATTGGATCTGTTACACTAAGGACATCTCTTCTATGTTTTTGATTACTCCTGCGATTAATTCTCTTATGGTGATGATATATTTGAATAGTCGATGGAATCATTCATCCCTCTGGTTGATTTTTTCATGATCCCTTCTTGTAACCTTTCAACAACTTTACAGCAGTCTCAAAATGAGTATCTTCAATTGATTTATTTTATTTTATTTGTGAGTTTTAGAAATGTCTAGCTTGCTGGGCTGCCACTTCAAAGTATGTAGGAAAAACAAATCAGGACGTTGGTTACAATACAAAGGTGTAGCATATATGCAAGGAATCTGAAGCCTGGGACGAGGTTACACCCCCAAGTAGTCTGCTGAGTTGCTGTCGGTATCAGCGATCAGAACTGACAGTTGGGTTACATTCTGTGGTTGAGGCTTTTGCTATGGTAGCATTGTTTACAGATAATGTGGTGTTTGCAGATTATTCAAATTACAACAAACATAAAACTAGTGGATTTAGGAACATGTCAGGTAACCATTTGAGATGCCAAATTAGGTTATAAGGTGAGTTGGCAGTGGGCATAAGTGCTTGCTATAAGGAAAATATGTTGTAGAGCCAAGTATTGAGGTCATTGTGGGGAGGGAAGGTTATTTGGTAGAAGTTCGATATTCCATTCATAGTGGTCATGATTGATAATGTAATTGGCCTTTAGAATTTTTGCTATCTATTTGAGATAATATCTCCAACAGAGGTTGAGAGCTCTATTTCTTTTCTGTAAGACTCTTTATTTATTTATTTTAACTTTAAAATGACATAGTTTATAAATAAACTTTTCATTTATCAACATTTGCAATAACGTATTGGCCCTCATTATGTGTTTGGAGGCAGCCATGGAGCTAATAGCTCCATGGCTGCCTCCAAACCGCGCTCCTTTACCAGGTTCCTTCAATGGAGACTTACTGGGTCATTCTGACAGAGGAGGACCCGGTAAATCCTCCTTGCAGGAACCATTCCCCATTCCCATTTGAGCCCCCATAGGGCTCAATGGGAATGGGGATGGAGGTAACAACGGGCACATTATGAGTGTCCCGTTGTTACCTCCCTCATCCCCTCGCGGGACCCGGAAAGGACGCCTGGTTTTACCAGGCGTCCGATCCAGGTCCCGCAAAGAGAACCTTGTAATCAGCCCTGACGGAATGAAGGGGGCCGGTCCTGTACCGGCCCCCTTCATTTCGTGACCGCAAGCCTCGCACTGAGGCCCATTGTGTTACAAATGTACTTATAGAGAAGGATAACTGTGTCAGAAAAAAGAAAAAATGAATAAGTGTTTCATGAATGCAAGAGAAAAAAAAAAGAAAAATCCAAAATACGTTACTACATCGGTTTATCGAGTTCTAGTATGTTAGAAGGAAACAGTGAAATTGTATTGATTAGTTTTTTGTCGTGTCCGCTCATGATCATTGCCCATCTGGTTTCAGGGTCTGATTGCTGCGCAGAGATCTTGAAAAGGTTTCCAAAGAGACCTCTCTTTTGGGCAAGAGCAGGACAGACCATGATCAGATGATTCAATGTTTCTGGTACTTTCGGATCCAGACAAAAGTGGCAAAATTGATCAGACATGGCCATTTGTCTGGTTTTCGCTAGTCTGTATCGCGTCAGAATGATATTCAAGCGGATTTTCATGTATAGGTCACAGATTTATTGGTCTGGAAAGGGAGTCAGGCATCGAGGGAGTTCATTGATAGCACGAATGTCGCTATCACATTAAAGATTCATTAGATACTTTGATTTCTCCTTGATTGTCTTTATCCAGTCATCCCGCTGGAACTTGATTTTGGTGGGTTGTGGTCGCTGAACCAGCAGTTCAATAGAAATGTCTTAATTTATCATTTGCTGTTTTAGCTCATGTTTCCAAGCTTTCAACACAGTATTGTTCATTGCGTTAAGAATGGATCAAAGTATTTGAATGGCTGGCGTTTTTTCGTCGGACATCAATTTACGAAGTAAGTCTAGTGGTTTCCATACAACAATGGATACTAATGACCGTGTAGCTACTTCGTATCTTATACTATCCATTGGAAAATTGTTTAGAAGTCTCAAGATTTTCTGCCAAAAAGAGGCTTCGAGCATTTGCCAATTGATGTTAGCTGCAATAATCATTGATTCGCTCCCACAGGTTATGATGGAAATTACTTTTTGTCTGTAGTAAGCGATTATGAGTTTTAGCGAGTACTTTCCATCTTTTCGATGGAGGAGACAGCCTTGTCTGGCAAGGGACTGCATTTTCTCTTCTAAGTTGGTTACCCATTCCTTTTCGAACCTGGATTGGTTGATTATTGCTCCAAGGTATTTAAAGGTGGTCACTTCAAGCTATTTTTTGCCATCTAATAAGAGCTTGAGTCAGTGATTGTTCTTAGTCGGTTGGTTCATTAGAGTCATGAATTAAATTTGTTGACATTGGTTTGCAGTTCGTTGAGTTCCATGTATTCACCCATCATCTGCAGATTATTTTGTAGACCAGATGTTGTTTTGTCTAATAACACAATATCATCTGCGTACATCATTGAAGGGATAGGGACGGAATTCATTTTTGGAGGATTGAGAGAGTTGTCTTTGAGATGATCTTCGAAATCTGCTGTAAAGAGATTGTACAGGGTTGCGGCGAGGGGACAACCCTGTTTCAATCCGCTCCATGTCCTTATAGGAGCAGTGGAATCTCCTGCTTTTGAAACTCTGATGGTAATTGATGTGTTGGAATACAAAAGTTTGATTGGTTCGATAATCTCCATAGGGTACTGCCAGGCCGTTAATTTGTTCCACAGTTTTTGTCTGTTTATGGCATCAAAAGCCATGTGTAGGTCAACGAGGGTTACATATACAGTGGTATTATTCCGTAAAGCTGTGTGATAAGATTTAAGATCAAGAGATTCACGTTGGTACCGACATTGGCCATGAATCCCGTTTGTCTCTTTGCAAATCTGTTTGTTTGTTTGGCCCACTCAGTGAGTTTTTTTTAGCAGAAAAGTAGCAAACAGTTTGCCCAAGGGGTAGAGGAGAACTGTCGGTCAATAGTTACACAGCTCATCCCTGTCTCCCTGTTTAAAGATAGGAGTCAGTGTAGCCATTTTCCAGGAAGTGGGGATCTGATTTAATTTGTCAATCAGGGCAAGTAGTTGGTGAAGCTCGCCCAGTTCACAGGGGCCTGTTTAATGATGGCGTTAGAAAGGCCATCTGGGCCGGGGGCACGGGAGGCTTTAAGGTTGTTGATCATCTCCAATATGTCTTGTTTTTCCCAGGATATAATCAATTTCTTCATCTGGGATATTTCAATCATACTGTCATCCGAAGGTCTTGCTTTATAAAGGGGTAGAAAAGTGTCGGATCCATTTATTTTCTGCAACATTTGATACAAGTTGATTCTGATACTGTGAGTTGTTGTTAAGCAGATTCCAGAGCTCTTTCAGATTGCGGTTTCTAAATGTTGTCAGGATGGCTTCTGCGTCCCTTTGTTGTGATGTCATTATATGAGTTTTTTCCAATTTGAGTATAATTGTTTAGCTGTTTTTATTTTTTGTATATTGTCTGTATTGTGTTTTTTTCAACAGTCATAGAGTTTTCTGCAGTGCTTTCTTTCCGTCCGCCAATTCAGGATTGTGGTAGTGTTTGTGCATCTTTTTTCCTGCCATGGCCCTCTTTTTCTGGAATGGAATCAGGAGCCATTCATAGTTCACTTTATCTATGTCTTCCATGTTCGAGTTTTGAAAGAGATTAGGTAATTTGGTAGCTTGAGTTTGGCTTATTCTCAGTCTGAGTTTGTACCATTTAGTTCAAGTTGTGGAGGGGGTTGATTATTTCTCCGGTGAGTCAGACCTGAACCATGTATTGTAAGCATGTAGTGATTGCTCTTCAGACTTCAAATGATTTCTGATTTCACTACTGAATTGTTAAGTCCAGGAGACAGGTAAATGCAGTTGATTATTGAACTGGAGGACCCACGGTCCAAAGTAGGTATGATGTTATTATGATTGTCTATGGTTTGCCCTGTGAGGATCAGGTTTTGAATATTTATTTCTTTGATCCATCGTCGAGATCGTATTGATAGCTCGCTCTGTTCTAAAGGTTGGAGCGAACAAATGGATATTCAGATCCCCACAAATGGTAAATTCAATATTTTGATATTTGGTGACTAAATCATCAATGGGCATGAAAACGCTGTCGAGAAAATTGTCATTGTTGATGGCCACCGGGTTCCAGTATAGATTCATAATCGATAAGAATCTATATTGAAATCTGCTGGGAAAGGGTTGGTTTCGATGGTAGGCTTCGTTCTGGATCTTTATGATTGTATTTTGGATCCATGGGTTTATGTTGACAGCATCAACTAGACTCCAATCTGGTTCAATTTTGATCTTGTGAGGATACCAGAGGATGCTCTTCCTTGCTTTCTTTGTATGGCTGGATTCAGAAAGGTTAGAAATCCATCGCAACATGGTGTGTTGGTCATCCATGTGTCTTGGAAACACAACATTTTAAATGGTTCGAGTTCAGGAGCTGGTTCATCAAACAGATGGGTATGCCCTCTGGTATTCCAACAACAAAAAGACCAACTAGCTTCAGTAGTAGGTTTTGATGGTTATGAATTGCAATTCATGTCATGAGTCCTAATTGTTCGGTTTCCATCATATTCTCGCCGTATTGGATATTTGTTAGAGTTGGTTCTCGTTCTATAGTGTGTGCTACCTCTCAGGGTGTCTTGATCACATATTGGAAGATTTGCATCTGCCTGGGTGCAAAATGATCTATGTTGTCGATTGTTGCTCCAGAACTCTTCTGAACATTGGGACTCTGTAATAGGATATTTCTGTTTTTGCTTTTCATGGTTATAATGCTCTGTAGTTTGCGAGCATTTAATTCCTAGCTTTAATAGAGTTTTTTCCATCAGTAGAATATGGTTCAGGACATCTATGTCACAGAGTTCAATTCGTACCTTATCTAAAAGATGTTCATCGTCAAATATCACCACCTTGATGTCCTATGTGCGAATGGTCTTTACTTGGGCTATTGCATGCAGCAAATGCAGGACGTTCGTCCTGTTGAGTGTCAAAGGGACGTTTCGTCTGTCAACTCTTGTCAACCTGAGAGTATAGTGTGTTCTCTGAATCAATGGGTCGACAAATATGGGTAGCTTTAGGTCTTCAGGCACTCTGTGATTCAAGGTATTATTGTGTGATACAAGCTGGTCCTTGTGTGTTGGATTAGGTTGATTTCTTCCCACCAAACTCCGGTCATCCAGCGATGAGACATCTTCATCAGACCTCGCCGTTGAAGTTTCTACATTTCTTGATGAATAGTTAGAGGACAAATCTGCGATGTCCTCGCAAGTAAGGTCAGACGAGATGGATGTCTCAGAGGGTTCGCTGATGTATTCATTGATTACTATCAGCACAGAGTCATTCGGATGTGTGGAAGTCTCAGACTCCTCAGACTCTAGTGGATCCATATGAATGGATAAATTGAGTAAGTCCTCTAGTTGTAAATCGATTTCTTCTTGAGGGGCTATAGGAAGGTTAATTGGGGGTTGCTGGGTGTGGAAGGTTCTAATCGTGGTACTCTTGTCATTTCTCTCACCTGGTTCTCGTCTCTTCTGTTGACTATTTGAAGATTCTTGGTGTGATGGCATTAGGTTCCTTAGTAAAGCTCTTGAGCCTGTTTGCTTGTTAGCCTTTTTTTCACTTTTCCTTTAGTTAATCTAGGCACACTTTTGTTTTGAGAGAAGATTTAAAAGGTGTCAACAGGTTTCATCACAGGATTATTTGCTGCAGGTTTGAATGTTGTTGGTTGAAGAATTGAAGGATTTAGTATGATGTCCGGAGCGACCTGCTCATTTCCGGTAGATGTTGGTGGCTCTCCCATTCCTGGACAGCAGTGTGGCAAGGCTTGATGTTACCAGGATAAATGGCATTATTGGACTGCGTATTCGTCTGTGTCTGAGGTAGTACTTTCAACCACAACATCACATCTGCTGTCAGTTGTATTTTTTACGCTCCTTCTCCCTTTGCAATCTCGAAAAGTCTTGATTGCCATAGTCGGGTTTGTTCGGCTTCTGTATCCAAGCGCTTCTCTATGGTGTTAATAAAGTTTTCTATGTGAATCTGCTTGGTATGGATCAATGCTAGGAGTGTTGCTTGGTCTTTAAGATTATCATTGTTGGTTTCATGAAGTTTAAGAAACGGAATCATGGATTGAAAAGTGATTGCGATTAGTATATTTTGCAGATCTATCATGTTTGTTGGTATCCTCATGACCTTCACTCATGCATTTGTTTTCTTTATTATCATCATCATTAAAAACAATGTTGGTAGAGTAACCTTTTAGTTCAGACGTTTCCTTTGCGGAGAAATAAATGTCTCTTCTATTTCATAAGAGAATTGATTAGGAAATGTTTTCTTTTACTTCTTTGGCTTCTGTGTTTCAGGATTAGTGTATGATGTTCGTTTATTATGAGATTGGAGACTTCTATCAAAGGGGGTCGAGGTGACGTGGATGTCTTTTTGCCTTGTATGCAGTATGTCACCAAAAACGTCCTTACTTTTTTCTAGACTGCTCATCAAGGATTCGATTTCCGTTATGTCTAGAGAAAGGTGGCCGGCCTTGGTGTTTGGTCGAGGGAGTATGCGGGAGGACGGCTCTTCTGTTATACTCAGGGAAGTATGTAATTGTAGCCATTTCAGTTTGGCTTGCCTGGCTTTTTCTTTTTTCAGAATATCGGCCATGGATGATCAAGCAGTCTTACTCTGGGTGATGGAATGGGAGATTTAATGAGCAGATACCATCAGCAGAGCAAGGTTGTCTGATATTGCTTGCTTAGTTTTCTGTGCTCCCTGGAATTTCTCAATTGTAGTAGACGATAGGGTCTGGTTTATTAACTCTTTTTGAGCGCTTGCTTCAGGTTGTAAGGAGCCTTAGCATTGTAAATGGGTCTGAGGCATATGGTTGATAGTTCTCTGTAAGGACGGTTGTGGAGGACTTTCGTTCATATCCTTTAACAAACTTTCCTTAGCTTTATTCTGAGTAGTCAGATTTGTCTGAGACTTCTTATTCTTGACCACATGTAGTGTAATAACAGTGCTGTCTCTTAGATGGGGTGCTTCATCTTGAATAGGGTGATCACACTCCACTATCATGGAGGAGCAGGGGTTCAGAGAGGCAGGGGCAAGTATTCATCACAAATGCTGGCATCTCGAGTTGTAAGGAGCTTGCCTGATGGATCTACGTTAAGCCTCCGTGGGTGTGTGGGGTCGTCTTTAGCATCGCAGCCATTTCTCAACAAGACGGCCATGGGTTGTGCATGCACCTTTGCGCATGTTTGTTCATCCTGAGAGAGGCATGGCTCTGATATACCTGTGAGTTTTGATAGGAAAGAGGAGGGTTCCGCCTGCTGGGAATCGTGCAACTCAGGCGTCCTTAGTATGGATTGGTGAGTGTGCGAGCTCTGTCCAACGGATGTATGTACACCTTTCTTGGATTTGTGTTTAAGCAATACTTGTTCGATTGTTAGTTGAGCCGCTTCATGTGGGGGCAATGGAGTAGTATTCATACCAAGTTTCCCCGCTGTCTTGTTCTAAGTCCTACTGAGTTGGCTGTGTTCTTCAGCTGGGCTGATGATGTAACACTTGTCCTCGAAGTCATGACGGCATTGTGTGCCGAGCGCTAGGTGGGTTTAAGGCAACCAGGAGAAATCTAGCAACGATATCTGATATTCTCCTATACACAAGTTCGAAGCTCTCGATTCTGAAAGATGTGGGTGACGGTTGCGTCAAATGGTATCAAAGGGGCATGCCCCCCCAGTTTCCCATTAGCCCCACAGACCAAGTCAGGTGTTTGTGTTACCAAGGAGGATTCACTGTAACGAGCAAGCACACTGAAAGACAACAGTGTTGTCGTCAGAATTGTGAAAGTGCACACAGTTTATCACAATGAAATGAGAGGTGGGGCCTTTAATCAGTGGCTTCTGTGTGCAGTCAATGAGCGGTCAGGGCGGGCACAGAGAGGTACTCATAAGAGTGTAGCGGATAAAGGGATTCTTATCGCTGTTAGAGGCTTTGCTCACTCGCTCACTCAGATGAAGTGAGTGGTTGTAAATATGTCTTTTTAGCCGCTGTGTCCTGTCTGCATAAGAGGGAGCGGGGCTGCGGAGCCCACAAAGCCCAAAGACCAAAAGACTCTGCAACCGGACTCCACAGTCCGCTCCATGGTGAGTCTGGGTATTTATGCAGAATGTGGGTAGACAGAAAAATAGGACAATGGTCCTCAGAAAAAGCAGCAGCAGCAGACACTTCCAGGCAGTTCCAAAAGATTCTGCAACCCGTCTCCACAATTGAAAGAATCCAATAGCTGAGAGCTAAAGCTAGAATTGCTGACTCTGTTGGAGTAAACTGCAGCAAAAGGCAGGAGCTTGAACCATGCATGTAGTGCTGTGAATGTGTACAATCCATTAAGGTACCTGATCAGTGAGTTATGTTAGTTATGCTGATCCAAAGAAAGAAGTGGCAAGAAGTAATGTTGGATGTCTGATAAATAAGAGTGTGCTGGTTGGTCCAACAGTTAATGTTGTGGGCACAAGTGCATATTGATGAGGTTTTTGTTATATGCATGATATAATTTAGAGGAATGATAGAATGACTGAATATTTATGTTAGAAAATGTTTTTTTTTTAGGATCTAAAAAAACAGTTCAGTGGTTGTTTCTTAAATTCTGAAGAATATGGTGTGAAAATAATTACAGGGATCTTATATCATATCTGTGGAAACATGTTGTAATGCTACCTTAATCTGCTATGGTACAATAGGATATGCTGCATATATTAGGACAAATAGGGGGCTGATGAGAATAGATTAATCATACTGTTATGAATAGGGCTCAGAATCAAACGAGATTGTTTCAAGTAATCATAATACTTTTTCAAATTCCATTTGCAGTTCAATATCATTATCTTTGTAGTGTACATTTGACAGATAATACATACCAATGCTTCCTGTGCTCGGCTGGATATAATTCTAAAATGTTACGCCACACTCCTGAGGTTCGAGACACTTCCCTGATTATCTCATTGAAGTAGCTCAATTAACTGTATCCATTTTAGGTGTACATTCTAACCATTGTGAGGAACCAAAGGGTGTCTCACCTGCTAGTCCTCTGGGACTTGTCATCCAGGTGGCCAGGAAACAGCCATCTATTTTGGATCCAGTTCCTGGGAGTGGAACAGTGCGGGAGGATCACCTGAGTGAGGGGTCTTCAGGGAGTGGGGGTGAGACAGCTGATGGTGAGATGCAGTATTCCCCCCTTTTGTGTTCATCTAATCCTATTTTGTAGGATTTTCTGAAGTCCCAACTCCCTCCCCTTTTTACACAAACACTGGGCCGAGGAAGAGGGTGACTGAGACTAACCAAACAAGCTCTCTCACATCATACTGGACATGTCCCGTTAATCGGGTCAGGCAAAGTCAAGCACTTTACACTAAGTGCATAGACCGGATAACAGTTAGCTCTCCTCACAGTAATAAAAGGCAAAACCTAAAGACACACTCTAAACAAGGCAGAACACAAGTACAAGAAGAACTTAGGGGACGAAGGCACACCTAGTGGAGCAGAGCAACTGACCAAGGAGAGCGGTGGGCCGAAAACCCCAAGGGTTCCCTAATGGAGGCTGTTGCCTCTGACAGACTGTGAAAGACACATAGAGAAGGCCAGATCCCACAAGTGACGATTGCATTGTATTTCAAGGATGCCAGCGACCCTCCCGGGTGAACGGCAGAGTTGGGGAGGTGAGGCCAAGCCTGCAGAACTAACCTTGACTTGTGAATTTGAAATAGCAAAACAAGAAAGAAGCACACACAGCCAGTGAATTGGTAAGTAACCTGAGAGACCAGTGTGTGTTTAGGTGAATTAAGTAGCAACATTATATCACAAGAGAAGGCTGCGCGCATGTGGATTAAACACGAAGAAAGGCAGACCTGCGAATTAACTTTGAAGTAAAAGGCAGCTGTAAGATCAACTATACTATGTAACGGAGTGGTCCGGCGACAGGAAGTAGCCCATTCGAAAGTCTCCATGAAAGGTACATTGTTTGAAGCTAGAAAGCCAACTAACAGCAAAAGTGAGTTAAGCGAAAGTAAACGTGATCTGTGAGTCAAAGTGGTACTGGGGTGGTCAGTAAAGCGAGCCACGCACATTCAAAGTCTTCAAAATCCAAAAAGGGTCCTAGCCCGATTGAGGGGCTCCCTTCCCCAAGCTTCCCTAAGCTTGGGGAAGGGAGCCCCCTGGAAAGTTTGTGTTGAATTGTGATGTGTGAGGGTTGAGCCTGACAGAAGGGGCCTACATGAAATGTGTGCTGAAAGTTCTGAACCCTGCTGAGGGGGACCTTGGTGAACTTTACGTTGGAATATAATTTTGAAAGTCAAGAAAGAGACTTTAACATGGAAGGCCAGGCGTGCATCAATCCACAGTTTGGAACTGCTTAGATTGTTAGTAACCGAGCCAGCGTGTGTCATCTAGCCTACAGGGACAGCCTTACTCCTTGAGGTCTAACGCGAGGAGGAGAGCTGGTTTAACTACCTTTATTCTTTTGAACACTGATTTTTCCTTTGAATACATGTCTCCGTTTTACACTTTTTGTACATTTTGATTTGACTGACTCCACTAGGACTGTTTTGTTTATGGTTTGATGGTCGAGACTACTCGCATCATAGTTATAGGGCAAAATAGGAGTTTCTCTGACCCCAGCATTTTCAATAAAGGTTTCACAAATTGTATCCATTGTGTCAGTGTCTTACTTATGATACCATGCCTTCCCTACACCGTGCATAGTCTTCTCTTTGCCATTGCATGATAACAATTATTCTTCATTGCGATAAGGGTTCTGTGAGATTACCCCTGGCATTACAGCTGGTCAGTTTAACATCTAATCATAGCTCTGAGCCACGTGTTTTTGGTTAGAGGTTCACATTGTGGCTAAAGAAGAGAATTTAAAATAGGGAATTTAGGAACATGGATATTCAAGAAGTTTGAATTGTTATTTATTAACAGGGAGTAGAAGAGCTCGAAACACGTGTCAGCTTTGGATTTGCATACATTGAGGCTTTGAATTATTGAACAAATGGTTTTGAACAAATCAAATCAAGGTGACTAATGAGCAACATTAACATCATTATGTTTTAGTAACTCATTTTGGGTTGGCGCTGGAAAAATCACAGAAGCACATATATTAATGCCATGTGTGTGATTGTGTTTCCATTAGAGTACTTTAATGTGTGCACCCGTCAGAACTATTTGTTTTTAAGAAGCTCATGTTACCAATTTGGAAATTAGTTTAATAAATATACAAGGACATTGAAACACATTCACTGTCTATGTTTGGTGTTCTACACCCATTAACTATTATGGTGTATTAGTAATTGAATAAGCAAACATTTTTAATGGACATGATCTTTCACTATGTTAATTGGGCACGTGAACATTACAACTGCATGGTCTGTGGGAGCCAATGTGTGTCTTCCATCCAGGGACCTGCACAACACTATTGCTATGTGCTTGAAGGGATGTGTCCACTTTCCCACCCGAGCGTACTTTTCCTTTTCCTCGTTCATTTTGCACCTCTGTGATCTAAAGGTGACAAGGCTGCAAATATTAGTTCTTCCTCCCTTTCCACCTTCCACTTCTGGTGCTGCAGAGTGACTGCATTCCACACAGGGTCCTTACAAAAAATCTGTTAAAACAATAATGAATAAATAGGAAAAGAGAAAAGGACTGTGCACGCTAGTGCTTCTTGCTCAGTCCAACGTTTGCCCAGGCTGGAATTAAATGTAGTTCTTCATGAATACTTACTCCATGAATCATATCACCTTCTATTTAGTTACACTGACCCCTGCCCTACACTGTACCCTTTAGACCTTGAAGATTGCAATATGTGGGGGGGATCAACATCTAATGCATGCCTCTCTGAGTGAAATTACAAATCAGATACACAAACACGCTCAGATAACTGTGTCCTTTCAGGAGGGGCTAATTAAGCTGTAATGCTGCAATGTTTTGAAAATAATCCATTACGCCCCTGCCTGAGGAAGTGGTGATGTACCACAAAAGCTTGTAATTTTGTTAGACTAATTAAGTTGTTGACTCGTTCTTTTATTTCAGATCAACAGGGTGGGCCAAGTAAAGCAGTGCAGTAAAAAATAGCGGTAGAGGAGTCGTAATTCCATTACTGCCGCTTTACCACACCAATGTACTACATCTTCAGCGGTGATGTTGAGGATTTACCTCCAGCAAAAAGGTAATTCCACTTCTTTACTGCCCAAAATTGGTGAAATTACCACTGGTGGCAAGATTGATCCCTATGTTCTTTTTTCCCTTTTACACAGTTGCAGTGTCTGGAGAAGGGGGTACGAGCTGTGCTGTGGAGCTGCATCCCAGTAGCAAAGCATCCAGATGCAGGGGCAGACCCCAGACATGCCCTGTTGTATCCACCTTCTCTTATGGCATGGTTCCTGGGAGAGCGTCCCATTGCAATGGCAATGCTGCTGAGGAGGCCCAAGCATCCATCATTGTGGTGGGCACCTCAGCAGTGGAGGGGCAGGGTGGCAGTGGTACATTACCATACAGGGGCCCAAGGCATAAAGTCCTCATTGGAGGTATCTGGGTTGAAGGAGGAGGAGAAGGAGGAGTAGGCCATTGTAGGCCTGCCCACCATATCAGGTGTGGCTATCAAGGGGTATATGCAGGCTGCACACTTGCCCCTGAGACATGAGACTGCAGAGTCCATCATGGAGGCGTCAGAACAATCTCCTGTCCTAGGACCATCTGCTGCAGCACTACCAATGCCTCCACCCAGACAGAGTCCCCCTTCCGGCCATTGTGGCCATCCAGGATACAGAGCTGCCACTGCTGAAAGGTGGCTTGAGGCAGCAGGCATCTATGCATGATGCTGTGCAAGCATCTCATGAGCTGACTGTAGAGCATCACATGCAGATGGGCCGCCTCTTGTCCCAATCAAACTGGCAGCATCACTGCTTTCAAGTGCCCACTTTGGACAGGCCATTGCAATGGCCACCTCCTCCTCATCTTTGCCCCAGTAAACCTCAACTGATGCCGCCATGTCAGCTACTGCCATGGCTCCTCTACCCCTGTCCCATCATTGGCCAATCTGGATGTGCCTGTTTTCCTGATGCAGGTGGAAGTCCACATCGTGGCAGATGAGGTGGTCACTGAGCATACTCAGGAACATACAGGGAAACAGGCTGTGGAGGAACAGCAGGAACTTGATGGTAGTGGAGGTGTTGTGCTGCTCAACGCAGACTGTCATCTAGTCATAAGGAGTACCTGCACCATAGACACGTTACCAGGCAGCAGGAGATGTTGTCATTGAGGAGGCAAATCATGGAAGACATTGCAAGCAGGTCAAGGCAATGAGGTACACACATGGGGCAGGTGAGGCAGGAGGCAAGATGGCGCTTGAAGGCACTGGTGTCATCACAGGTGGCATTCATGAGGCAGCATGACCAAGAGAGGCAATAGGCAGACAAGGCAACAATTGTCAGGGCCAGGGCTGAGGATGAGGAGAGGTTGGCACAGAAGCAGGCTGCCATCCTTGATGATTCTTTCAGGGCAGCAGAGGAGATTGAGTCTCGAATGAGGGAAGCCCTGCAAGAGGCAGATGTGGATGAAGAATAAGACTTGGCTGAAGCATTGTCTGAGATTGGCATGAACTAGCCCGCTGACTCATGCATAGCTCACTTATTATAGGTTTGCTTCTTTTCATTTATTTGTTCAAGGAACATTTTTCTGTTACCTTCATTCTACATAGTTTTGTGTTTGTTGTTCAACAGCACCATTTGCCATCTCTTTGTGCCATTTGCAGCATGTCTGGGCTTGCTGATGTATGTATGCGTTTGTGTTTCTTCCTCTGTGTGCTCCTTTTGTTGGAACATGATCTCCAACTAAATATGTACTATGGCTGTCATGTGTGTTTGGCCACTCTCTGTGGGTCATATTGGTACTGGCCTATTTGCTGTGGGAAATGTGTGCATGCTTGTTGTGTGTGTGATGTTTAGTGTGATGCTTGCAAGGACACTATAGGTATGTTGACAATGGTAAATGTGGGGAGATGACTAGTTTGGAGTTGCATGTGTTTCACGTCTTTGTCATACACATCTATTGCTTGGCTACTTCTTTGCTTTGCAGTGCAGGCATGTTGGTCATTGATGGACATTGTGTGTCTGGGTGTGTCAACCATGTATGTTGTGGCTGACATGGAACTTCCTATGTACATGTGTTCATGGGTGTTGCGTCCTCTTGGGGCAGGGGTGGACTGGGAACCAAAAGAGGCCCAGGAAATAATTTTCAAAGTGGTTCCATATTACACATTTTCAGCCAGCCCAACTCTTTTCCTATGAGAAAACTTGGAAATTAATAGGTTACCACACAAATGAGGCCTCCGGGAAATCTCCAGAGTTCCCTACAGGGCAGTCCACCCCTGCTTGGGGGTTGTTTGAGGTACGCCTGGTGTCATTTCTTTGACTGAGTTACCCATATGATTATGTGGCCATGTGTTTCACAAGTAGGGAAGGGATCATTGCAAGGCTGGGGTGGCAAGAGATGGTTGACCGATGGCATTCCTTGTGCAGGGAATTTCATGTTTGCTATCAGTGTATCAGTGTCGGTTTAGTATGTTTTGGATTGTGTGTATGATGATGACGATGTGCGGAGACACTTACGTGTGTGCCTATATGTTCCACAGAGCAGCGAGGTTTAGGATATCTGTTAGCTCATTCACCTCTGCCCATTCACTTCTCAAGGTTTCATTTTCTTATACATTGTGTTCCTTTATACTACCACAGCTGTGTAGGTGGCCCTTTGGCACTTGCTTGTCCATGTGGATGTGCTCACACTTACACAACGGGTATAGCTTTTTGGTATTGGGGCTGACGAGAATGGATGCGGTTTCACTCTGAATCAATGGGCCACACATCTCACATGTGGACTATGTCACCTGAACATCAAGGGTTCAAAGTGTAGCTGTAGTGAGAGTATGGTTGGCTATTGTGCAGCTGTGTGTGCTCCAGGGGGAAGCCAGGATAGAGTTGGCTGTCTTGGATTCAACAGCACTGCTTCCAAGTGATGATGCTGGAGGAGAATGTCTGCCAGGTGTACCTATGGAAGACACAGGCCAGAGGGGTTGAGGTAGGTTAGACCTCTGCAGTTAACTGGGCTATGGGTGTTCAGGATACATAGCTGGCAAGCGTTGTTGCAGTTACAATGATTGTAAGTCTAACACCACCATCTTACAGAACAAGGCCTGCAAGCCTGTTTGTGGCCTTGTTGGTTCAGTGAATGGGTGTGAGTATCCATTGATGTTGGGTATGTGACTATACCCTTTCCCAACAAATCATGAATGTGTGCCAGCATACTGTTTTGTCTGTTCAGCAACCATGCAGATGTTTACATCTGTGGCATTCCGATTGTTGTGGCCCTATGTGCAAGAGGTATGGAGGGACAGCCAGTGAGCTGTTGTCAGGCAAATGTTGTGGCCAAATAATGTGGGAATGTAGCTGGTCCACTTAGGTGGACTGGGTATTCATCATGGACCTCTGGAAGACATTTCACATTTCATCCAACTCATGAGGCCTCATTACGAGGTGGGCGGTAAGGGATTACCGGCACCGGTAAGGGCACCGGTGTTGGTAATCCCTTACCGCCCTACTACGAGTTCCCTTTGCAGGTCCTTCCTTAACGCCTGGTTTTTTCAGGTGTTAAGGACGGGACCCGCAAATGGAGTCTAGAGCTAATAACGGTACCTCAATTTGCGGTACCGTTATTAGCGCCTTCCCCATTCCCATTGAGCCCTATAGGGGCTCAAATGGGAATGGGGAATGGCCCTGGTGAATGGGGAATTACCGGTCCCGCCAACCTTGGAATGGTCCAGTAATTGCTCCATTCACCAGGGCGGAGTCGGTTTGGAGGCAGCCATGGCGCTAATAGCTATGGGTGCTAATAGCGCCATGGCTGCCTCCAACCTCGTAATGAGGCCCATGGTGTCAGTGTTAGAGTAAGAGTGGCCATTGGGGTGATGTTCATTTGTGGTGTATTATTGTGATGTGGCACCTTGTTGGGGCAAGTGCTGTGTGTGAGAGGAGTATGCATAGAGTGATGCAGATTTTGGGGCACAGATTAGTGGGGGTACTGGGACAAGGGGCCCTTGTGGGTGCTGCCTTAATGTAGGCAGCCAGGGCACAGATTAGTGGGGGTAATGGGACGAGGGCAGATTTGTGAGTGCAGCCTTAATGTAGGCGGCTGGGGCCAGGGTCATCTTAAGCACTTTTGGGGCCCGGGGCACGGACATCTTTGGGGCCCCTCTCCACCAAACCAAAGGAATTAAGGGATCAAGAGTACTGGTCGCACCCTCCACCCGTCGCGCTCACATCCTATAGGTTGATAAGCTGTCTCGCAGCATAACAAGCACCCTTACCTCCTTTAAGTCCCCTTGCCCTCGTCATTCTTGCTCTTATCAGAATGATAAACAAATAGCATTTGAAGACCAACATTAGCAGTCTACAAAGGGTTTACTGTTCTAGCACATACAGGATACTTTTTTATCAATAACATTCAGGAGGGTAGCTGTAGTATTAATGCAGGACCATATGTAAAAGGTACATGTAACCCATAATAGACAGAGAACTCACATTAGCTGCCTCACAGAATGCAAAAGTGCTCATGCATGGATAGCGACCACCAATTGCAAAGAAGGAGAACGCTACACATACCGTAGCATGGATACTGGAGGCAGAATAGAAGCTACCAGGAAGGTGTCTTTATCCAGGGAGACTGAGATTAGAAGTGGGATATCGTTTTCAAATAGTGTTGCCATTAGATATCAAAGGAACAAATGCCTGTGGTGTGCGATATACATATGTTCACTATTAACACAGTGAAACCATGAATAAGGCTTTCATGAAGATCATACCATAAGAAGGAAATCACTCGGAAGGGCTGATAATTTTGAAAGGTTTAGGGACTGGCAATATTGAGAGGATAGGCAATACAAGATTAAATGAGATTCCCAGGATCACACATTGGTTAAGGGGTAAAGGGGTGAAGCTGGGATTTGTGCCAACTCTGCAATTTCTGCATTTGAACACTTTCTTTTCCAGTTCTTACCATGAACTAAAACAATCTCATTTTATTAAAAAAAACAGACTTGGAACATACACAAATCACATTACCAAACATGACAATTTTTTAACAAAACATTATAGAAGGGTGTTATGCAAAATGGGAATGATTCTACCTTCATTCTCTCCATCATCAAGGGAAGTATATAAGAACCAGCATACCAATCGATGTGATTTAACAAATTTAATCTGGGTTTGTCTTTTGTATTTTAAAGCTTTAAATACTTCCAAAACAATGTCTTGTGACATTTTCATCTACAAAAATGCATAAAAACCTTTGACTTTTACCAAAAAACAAACCGTTTTTTGTGTCAAACAAGCAGACCTTAAAATATGTTTGCCTGAGGCCTGCAACATAAGGTCTTCTCTCTTAGGTCTACCAACCCTTCCACCCGAATGGCCTACATAAAAAGAAAGATCAAGTAATGGGCTAGATGATACCAGCAGCATGCAAGAATGCAAACCTCACAGAAGAGGGCAAAATAATGTAAGATATATTAGATGATTTGACCAGGATCACTGTATCATCTGCTGGCAAATCCAGGATACAAACGTGAATGCTGTTGTTCCATAGTCTTGAATTTGGATACTTATTCACCTCTTGGACTAACAGTTTATGCTATCATTGGAGGCGATAGCCTAGGTTTTACAACATCCCATCGGAACAAACCAATTTCTAGACCTTCACCATACAAATGACATGTTCGTTTTTATAGCAACCCCTATCTGGTACAGGTACATTGCTGATAATAGCAGATGTTGTTCTGCAAAACTAAGTACATATGCAGGCAGGTTTATAAACTTCAGACATAGGAAAGGCTCAGCCAGCCTTGCTGGAATGTGATATTCTAATTTTGCATATGAACACATATCTCTGCAATGGGTGCTTCACACACTGAGCTAACTTCTGAACCATTGTGGCACTCAATTTATCAATATGTATTTCACCATTGCCTATTGCACATGATCAACATAATTCCCACAGATAGTAAAGAATGCTACAGAGTTGTGCCATAAGGAATACACAAACTAAGTGAACACAAAAAGCAATACATTGTTATTGTTATTGTTATTTTGCATTTATATAGCGCCTTATATACCATTGGTATGGTCTGAAGGCGCTGGTAGGTTGAACGCCCTTGGGAACCGAAGTTCGTATCAGTAGAGAGAGAGAAGAGAGAGTCAAAAAGGTGCGTGTGAGCACCAGGTATGTGTACAGCTCGTGCAGTATCAGTGTAATAGCTGCTTTCTAGCGGTAGGTGTGGTGGTTGAGAGGTCAGGAGTATGTGTTCGTTCTGGCAGGATTAATCCAGATCGGATGTGGCTGCGTTAGGCCTGAGGAGAACGCCTTGCTGGGGGGTGTGTAACCAGCAGTGATTATTTAGAATGATGTGGAGTGAGCAGCGAATGTTGATATGAGAACAGTTATACCGAATGGTGTCATAGTATCTCTGTGTTCTAGTTGAGTGGTGATGTAAGGAGAGAGTCAGCGTGTTGGTGAGATATGATGGGTTTCATGCCCTTTCAGAGACTTCTAATTCACAGGGAGGCTATGAATTGATCAAGGCAGAATGCACTTGCCAAAACAGAAAGGCAATGGGTTTAGAGCCTCAGCAGCACCCCATAAAATATCCTCACGTGTGCTATTTAAGACTGGTGACTAATGGAATCTTACTTCTTCAGATCAGCTAGCCTTGTGGGGCCCACTCCAAGGTGGGGGCCCTGGGCAAGTGCCCCTTTTGCCCTCCCATAAAAACGTCTCTTGCTGGGGCACTGGTAAGTGGGGTTGCTGTGACAAGGGCAGACTTGTGGGTGCAGCCTTCATTTTGGAGGCTGCAGAGCAGGTTTGTGAGAGTACTGGGATGTGGGTGGATTTGTGGGTGCTGTCTTAATGTAGGTGGCTAGGGTGCAGATTAGTGGTGGTACTGGGAGGGGGACTTGTCAGTCGCAGGAGAGGAGTGGAAATAATGGTGATTGCTGGTGAGTAAAACCTGATAACTTTTTTCCATGGGTCCTGCGCAAAGGTTGCTCGGCAGTGCAGTGTTCTGTTTGCAATGGGGGCGTGTTATGGGCATTCCCGGCGGTACTCATTTTTCTTTTAGCTGCATGTTTATGCGTGCATTTCTTTCCACGAATCAGGTCCCAGTGCTGTAGATTTGATCCTCGCAATGTTCTTGCTCAAGCTAACTACTTTGCTCAGACTTTGCTCTTTTGTTTGTAAATTATGTCCAATATGTTCTGTAGTAAGAGTTTTGCTTCCTCACTCAGGAGACATTGGGCCTGGTTTTCAAAAGCGTTTTACATTAGCACAATCCCATTGAAAAATGATTCATAAATCAAGCCCATTAAATATAAATAGATTGTACTTTCATTTAAAATGTTACTCTATCTTCAACTTCACTCACTGCGGTGATATGTGGGTATGGAAATAGGATGTGCACCTCATATTTACCAGGAGATTCGAGGGTATTTCTATTGCACTAACTCCTGATTTCAAAATCCTCTCTGTACTGCACAGACCTTCCTAAGGATCCTGCCAGAGGTGCCTCACATATAAATGTCATTGCATCCGAAAATGAACAGGGAGTGCTTTTCCTGGATGGGTACTTTTGATGGGAAACTGGGAAACGCTTTATGCCATGTTAATACTCGTGTTTAGAGTGTGTTTCTCTAATCCAAGTGTCATCTCGTTGTAAATTCTGGCAATGTGTGCACTGATGTATGTGGCCGTGCACAGCCTCTCTGGCTCTCACTTCCTCTGCCTTCTTTATTGTACTCTTTCGCTCCTGCCACTCTCTCTCTCTCTGTCTTTCTCTCTATTTCTCTTTTTCTCAATTTCTCCCCTCTCTATCTCCATCCCTCTCTCTGTCTGCCGCACACACGCCTGCTCCCGTGTAAGTTATTTCGATCTGCTGTCCCTCTGCTTATTCTTGTCCAGATCCTAGCTCAGTGTGTCAAGTGCGCGATGATGAATAAGCAACAGGGTGCAACTTCTTGTAGAGGGGTAGAGAGATAAAAGATCAAGCTAAAAACTGCCCAAGAAACATTGCTATCTGGTGTCAATAAAACGCCCCCTTTCTTCCAAAGAAGGATTCTACCTGTTTGGGCAGCAATGATACAGAGAACATGGTTCCCACTCTCTTTCCTGAGAATGTTGTGCAAAGGCGGGGACCTCGCTCACCAACACTGGAGTGCTTAACCATGCAGGAAACTTGCAGAACAGGATACCAATCATTAGGACCCAGTGAGCGGCATTCAGCCAATCCGGTTGCGTGGATTGAAGGAATGATGCATCTGTGTTTACCTATGCTTGCCTGCGTATCACTTGCTTAAAAACAAATCGCTATGTGACAGATATGAGAACCGGCTGACCTGCACAGTACTTATATAACCATGGATGGATGTTTTGCACTGTGAATATGCCTTCACCTATGTGCCAAGTCGTTGGTATTTCACCTGTGCCCTCTGAAGGATCCTGTATACATGTGGTGCATTACAAACAAGTATCTGTAAATAAATAAATAAATAAATAAGAAATCTGGCGGTGGTCCACTTCCATTCCAGTTTCTGCCCGATTTTTGTCAACTTAAACCGCAGCCCCTTAAATGTGCGGGGAAAGAAAGGTATGCTTATTTTGAAAAGTTCACAAGTTGGCGTTGCTTATATACGTTTTAAAAACGAATGATTATTGCGGCCTCAGCTTCTCAGTTGCATCTCCATATGTCATTTTTCCCTCCTGTTAACATCGATGGCTGGTCGTTAAAAAAGAAATCATTGGTCTTATATATATTCTTGTAAATGTGCTCCTTTTCACTTTGGTACACTTCGGGGCATTTTCGTTCCTTTCAGAAAGCTTGTTTTGGCAACGTTTCAACCTAGCAACAAGTTTAGCGTTAACCACTCGAATTAGGAGATAACTCCTTCTAATTGCCTCCCCCGAGGTCCTGGTGAACTGTTCTTTTATGCCTCATATACTGGCTCTACAGCATTTGTTCCGTTTGTATTGCGAGTAGTTAAAAAAAAAAAAGAGCAAGGTAGCAGGCCTGGACAGTGCCAATGAATGAATAAATAAAGTAAAGACAGGAACTACATGCGGTGGTGGGTGATGGGGCTCTGCCTTTCATGCACCATGTAGATGGGTGAAATACCTGGCAATTTAAGCTGCGCGCATTGCCTTGTTTTGGTGAATGTTAACTTCTCAGCATATACTTCAACTTTACTGAGTGCCTTCAGCATTAAGAAGCACTTGATCCCGAGTAAGGAAGATACAAGGTGTGCGTGGAATAAGACCCAGCTATTGTGATGCACGAAGATTTTTAACATTGACCTACATTTTAGATACCACCTGCACATATTGAATATATTGGAAATCGCAAGCATATTTTCTCTTTGCCTATACTTTCAAAAGCAGAAGCGGGGTAGAGAAGGTACTGTGAATAGAGTCACGAAGAGGCAGCAACACCCACTATAAACAATTTTAACTGCACACAAACAGCACTGGCTGGGAGACTAAACGACTGGAGTATCAGCCATGCCAGATACAAGCAGTAGTCAAGCAAGGTAGGGTAATTACAAGTTGGGTGGTAAGGGTTAACGGTCACCGGTAATGATGCCGGTGTCGGTAAACCCTTATCGCCCTATTCCAAGGCCCCCTAGCGGGTCCCAGAAGGAACGGCTAGTCTGACCAGCCGTTCTCTGCGGGTCCCATTAAGGGACCTTGAAGCTAATAACGGATTAGCGCCTTCGCCATTCCCATTGAGCCCTATGGGGGCTCAAATGGGAATGGGGAATGGTTAACTGAATGGGGATTTACCGGGTCCGCATAGGTCGGAATGTCCTGTTAAATCCCCATTCAGCCAGAACGGACCCGGGTTTGGAGGCAGCCATGGCGCTAATAGCGCCATGACTGCCTCCAAACTCGTAATGACCCCCAAGGTGTCTGACTAGAGCAGGACTCTTCAAGGAGTGCTGATGCCTGATCAGGAATTGGTGAGTCACACGTATTTAATGCTAGCATCAGGAGCAGGGCAACTAGTCTCACCGCTGGCCTGGTTGAGAAACCGCAAGGCTGTGCAAGCTGCTGACGCCCCCAACATCTCCAGAGTGCCCCGCTGCACCTTCTCTGTCTTCGTCCGTATGACCTAACCTCCCACTATCAGCTGAGAGCAGCTGTCAAAGGTGCACAGCTGTCGGAGAAGTGTTGTCTGCCAACCCTCGTGCACAGCCGGAAGAGAATAGCCGTGCTGCAGCCCCACGCAGGTTGAAAGAGAAAGCGGTCAACAAGATACAGTAGTATTGCATCCAGGAGGTGGCTGCCTCCTTTTGTTCTCATCCATGAGCGTGGGTTCCAATTTTGTGACTATCCCCCTCCACCCTTCCAGCCGCTTAACAGCCATCCTAGACCGAACCCAAAGACAGCAGTGTTGGATACAGAACAATCTCCGACATGATTATATATAATGGTTTTATATAATGCAGGTCTAGCTCTTGAGAGTTTGCAGGCCTCCTACCTCAACTCACAACCGTTAAACGTGCCATCACCTCAAGCAAGACTAACACGTGTAAGAATCTCTGCAGGTAAAAGTGTCAATTTCTATGAGCCCTAAACCCTGCAAATATATGTACTGGGAAGAACAAGCATAAGATGAAAGGAGCATGCATGCATTAAGGGGTGCAATGTGCAAAGTACTCAATCAGTGGTTGCAATGAGCATTGTCATCTTTGTTTCTATCCAGTGATACATACTGACTGTGCTTTGGCCATAGGGTGCAAAAGAAACTAGTACTGGGGAGTGGGAGAGATTGGAGCATGGTGTGTCCTTTTGGTTTTAAAGTAGCAGTATATATATTCAGAGCTCTTGTGTACATCACTTGAGATACACATGGATAACAAAGATTAAGTAACAATGGAAAATTGCATTGGCTTGACTTCAAACTAACCAAATTGCAAATTGCCCAGGCCTCTATTGTCGGTTGTAACATTATTTCCAAACGTGTCTGCTTGATCTAGGATCCACTAAATATTCTGAGAAATGTACACGAATGGCAGCAGAGCTCGTGCAGGAGAAGGGCACGTGGGATATAAGCTGTATGTGTGAGTTTGGCCATGGCCACAATGGAAACAGTAAATAAATAAGTGGACAATAGAAAATGACAAAGTGTGCATATAAGGTATTATAAAAGCTGTTATTCTATGTAGGCATAAATACCGAGTAACGTGGAAAAGGCAAATATGTCATAATGGTGCTTTAATAACAGAAATAGGTCCTGAGCAATTTGTTCATACTCGGATATTTCATTAACTGACTGCGTATACACACTGTGAATGGGAAATATGTGCATATTTGAGAATTGATTAAGGACAAAGGCAATGTGGGAAGGTTAGTGGGCGGGAGTAATCCCACAAGTGTTGAATAATGCAAAACGGAAGAACAAATTCTCTGTTTGCCAATATGTTTCTACGTGATTCATGGCATTAACGTGAGAGAAGGTAGGGGCACACGCAGGAATTCTGCTAGTGTGTGTGTGTGTGTGTGTGTGTGTGTGTGTGCCGCAGCAAAGAATATGCCGAGGCTCTTAGATGGCCAAAGGAAGAGTGTTTGGCCTGGTGTCAAAGGCTAAGAGCATCCAAAACTGGTTATAAGTCCTTGAAGGACAGTGAATGTGAGATGCCAACGTACCCCTTGTTATGTTGCAAAGAGAGAACACCATGAGAGTCAAGTTTCTTCATTTAAGACAATTAAATGCTCTAGAATGGGCCGATTCACGGTCTCTGATCACGTGAGTCCAAGATGGAAATAGATGTGGGCCTGCAAGACTGAACCTTGATAAGAATGTGCTCACACTCCCTTATATACCCAGAGATGTGAAGCTAGTACAAGGCCAAGTTCAAAGACAATCTAAATGGCAGATGGCATGAGTGGTGAGAGATGATGGGCTAATGGGGTGGGGAGGTACGGTCAAATCCCCCCACCAGCATCTGGGGTACCAGTTTATGTGCTGCTAGTGAATCAAATGTTCCAGAAGGGTACAAGCTTTCCAACCAATTGTAGAAGGCCTTATAATGAAGGGCCTTATGGTTTGATAACCAATGATGTGCCGTGTAGCTAATAACTTTTGAAGATGACTTAAACTAAGGGTGGGCATGAGTTGCCCACCTGACTGTAGAGACCAAATCACAATCCTATCCCATATAGAAAGTATACTTAGATACTCCCCTTAGTCCTATCACAATCCCGCATAAATGTTTGTAGTTGGACACATAGCATGATGTCACGTATGATGAGTTTTTGCTATAAAATATAATTTTTTATGAAATGTATTGAGATCATGCTGTGCTACGTCCGTTGATGTCCTTTGTACTCCCTGTTTTAGATATTTGATAATAAAATAGAAAAATTGCCAACTTCCTGAGTCGGTCTTCTTGTTTGGTGTGAGAGTTATTCTCCATCCCATCCACCGTACAATGTGTTACCTTAATTAAAAGGACCATAAGGGTTCACTTGGTAGCATGTAGGATGGTTAAATAAAAAGACCCATCGACCTATGGACTCTAGAGTTTCGAACGATTGAGTACCCTCGTCATATAGCCAGAACATGGCATGGTTTCCTGTGGAGAGTGGCCGATATAGAATTCTTGCAAGAAAATCGAGACAGGTGGGACAGGTCCCTCTTTGATGAAATCCCTCCTTTGCGGACGGAAGGCAAAAGTGGTCGATTGGAGGGGGGAGCCGATGCTGAAGGCCTCGAGCTGAAAGAGTGAATGATGAGCAGACTAAGGAGAATGGCAAACTGAGGGGATGGGATTGTGGTAGTTTAAAAGAAACGGGTGGTAAAAAAGTAATGGGGAAAAGTAACAGGTAATTCGAAAAGTAATGGGGAAAAGTAAATTGTGATTTTTTTGTGTGTGTGTAATTGAGAGAGAAGGCACGAGAGTCATAACCCAAGGGATTCAGAAGGAGTTGTCATACACTACAGTCGAAGTAACCTAGGCTACATATTGGACAGGTCCATATAAGATGACAACTCAAATCATGTGATCAGGGTATAATTAGGTCAATACACAAGAGGTGTATGTCTCAGTGTATGTCTCACAGAACAGCCAAAAATACATTGGGCCTCATTACACGGTAGGCGGTAAGGGTTTACCGGTACTGGTATTTTACCGGTACCGGTAAACCCTTACCGCCTTACTACGAGGTCCCTTTGCGGGTTGGGGAATTTAACGCCTGCTTTTTGCAGGCGTTAAAAACCAACCCGCAAAGGGACCAGGGAGCTAATTACGGTACCGCAATTTGCGTACCATAATTAGCGCCTTCCCCATTCCCATAGAGCCCTATGGGGCAAAAATGGGAATGGGGAAGGGCAATGGGGGAAGGGGGAATTACCGCCCCACCAACCTTGGAATAGGGCGGTAATTCCCCTTTCCACCAAGGCGGTGCCGGTATTTTACCAGCATGGACCAAGGTGCTAGTAGCACCTTGGTCCACCGCCATCCGTGTAATGAGGCCCAATGTATAAACAATAGGCTCCCACTAGTGAATAAGAGGGTGAACCTGGTCAGGAAACATAGAGACTAATATGTATTTGAATTGTATTGATATACTTCACATAATTCCATAAAAAGCAACCACATGTTCATTCTGTTATTAATCCGTACATCGGGTGATACTAAAAACATTCCGATTTCATATTACACCGGTAAAAATATCATCGCAAAAAAGGAAGAAACATTTTTTGGGGGAATTTTCATGATCAAAAGAGCTTCTTCGTAGATACTATCATGCTACATTAGAGGAAAAGAAATTCCCATACTTATTCTATTTGCCATGTGGCTTAAGTATAATCCTCTAAGGTATCAAATAAAGTACTGAGCAAGTGCAAAAAGTGCTCAGAATCAAAGTGCTGTCTGTCAACTACTGGTTTCTTGGATACATGAATGTCAGTCATGCCACCAAATATCCTGTTAATCGTAGTTTCGACAAATAGTACGTCTAGTTATAAAAAAAACTGACGTTCGTCTTCTTCATGACAAAGCACAAATGGACATCTGTTAAACAGTATACATTTAGCCATATGTATTGTACTGAAAGTATATCCAGGCTTATTTTTGTTCATCGATATTCTTGTAACAGCGCCCTTTGGTGATGAGATAAGAAAAGATAAATAAAAACATAATAAAAATTACACTACAATAAAACCCAATCGAGCAAACCACTCAATTTTATCAGTAGAAGTTCAATACTTTCGATTTTGGAGAACAATAAATACCCTTGTTTCTTTCAATGTAAAGCCAGGGAGCGATTGTTTCAAACCCCAACTCATTCAAGAATCGTATACTCAACAGTTTTTCTGTGGAGATACAAACAACAAAAAAAAAAGAGGAACTGAGATTGAAACGGTCCCTAGTTTAAAAATGTGGAAATTCCAAATGACAAACTACAAGGCATGAGGCTAAAGGGCAAATTGGACTCACCTCCATAAGTGGATCGATGAAGTGCAAAAATGCCTTGCCTGGAAATGATTATATTCTAGCAGGTTAAGGTTTCATCTGAAATCCAGCTATTCCAACCAGGCTGCCTGCCAATGAGGAGTCTGGGATGGGACCTACTCGGAAAAGTAAGGGGACTGTGTTTAGAACTACGTGGTCTAATTCCAATCTCATGCAATTAAAATACAGTGTTAATTTGATCCCATTGGCTCCCTAGACCGATGCTAGATAGGCATATGTCTATCAGATGGAAAAGGGCAAACGGATGGGAGAAAGCTTAACAGCTCTATAGCCACTACTAGAGCGCGCCGGTCCCTACTGGCCGTTTGCATAGTGATAACGTTGAATCAATACCAATCTAGTTCTACCTAAAAGCGTCCACCGAGAAGGCTTGGAGGCTAGTTGTGGAGGTGACTACCATTTTCTGGTGAGTGCAGGGAGAATCTATTGGGGATGGGGAGTACATTGGAGATAGTATGAGGGTGTTTCTGGTCGGAGTGACATGTTGCGTTGTGCTTGTAACACCCATACTGACTTGTGTGTATGGATCCGGCCCTTGGCTGTCACAGTGTAGGCACTAGTTGGCAGTAGGTGTGAGAATGGTGCTTTGCTTGAGTCTGTTGTATGTATACGTAATTGTAGGCAGTACAGCACCGCGGGAAACGTTACCATGCATGACTTTATTGGTTTCTAGTGGGTGTGTAGTAGGACTAGGCTATTGGGTGCATGGGTGGAGGCCTATGGCCTATGGCCTCCACCCATGCACCCAAGAGCCTAGAGATTGGCCACAGCCTTGCTTTAGCAAAGGCAGGTAGACATTGACAGATGTTTAAGAATTGGTGACAAGGCAGGTGCTCTCTTTTTAGGTGTGGCAAATTAATTGACTCTAAGGATTCTGGTACTTGCATTTTTCGCACTTAATTTTTCTTGCAGGTGGCTGGAAACAACTCCCTCCACAGCACAAATCTTCCCTTTGATTTGGGAGGCGGAAGCCATGGTTGTGGCTCCCCATTGTAAGGCGTGATGGCCCTGCTACTGCTGCCTTTTGAGCCTGGGACTCCTGGAACAATGTTTAAAAATTGGTGACAAGGCAGGCGCCCTGTTGCCAGTCAAGTTTTCCTGCATTAGCTCCTCCTCCAAACGCACGTTTTCATGACTCCATCAATCTTTAGGGAGGCTGTGTTTCTTTGCTTTTTCAGGCGTGTCTTCATTTCCTTTTCAGGTGTGGCAAGTTAATTGACGCTAAGGATTCTGGTACTTGTATTTTTCGCACTTAATTTTTCTTGCAGGTGGCTGGAAACAACTCCTTCCATAGCAAAAATCTTCCCCTTGATGGGGGGGGGGGAAAGCCATGGTTGTGGCTCTCCATTGTAAGGCATGATGGCCCTGCTGCTGCTGCCTTTTGAGCCCGGGACTCCTGGAACAATGTTTAAGAATTGGTGACAAGGCAGGCGCCCTGTTGCCAGTCAAGTTTTCCTGCATTAGCTTCTCCTCCAAACGCACGTTTTCATGACTTCATCAATCTTTAGGGAGGCTGTGTTTCTTGCCACACCTGAAAAGGAAATGAAGACACACTTGAAAAAGCAAAGAAACACAGCCTCCCTGAAGATTGATGGAGTCATGAAAATGTGTGTTTGGAGGAGAAGCTAATGCAGGAAAACTTGACTGGCAACAGAGCGCCTGCCTTGTCACCAACTCTTAAACATTGTTCCAGGAGTCCCAGGCTCAAAAGGCAGCAGCAGCAGGGCCATCATGCCTTACAATGGAGAGCCACAACCATGGCTTTCCACCTCCCCCCCATCAAGGAGAAGATTTGTGCTATGGAGGGAGTTGTTTCCAGCCACCTGCAAGAAAAATAAAGTGTGAAAAATACAAGTACCAGAATCCTTAGAGTCAAATAACTTGCCACACCTGAAAAGGAAATGAAGACACGACTGAAAAAGCAAAGAAACACAGCCTCCCTGAAGATTGATGGAGACATGAAAACATGCGTTTTAAGGAGAAGCTAATGCAGGAAAACTTGACTGGCAACAGGGCGCCTGCCTTGTCACCAATTTTTAAACATTGTTCCAGGAGTCCCAGGCTCAAAAGGCAGCAGTAGCAGGGCCATCACGCCTTACAATGGGGAGCCACAACCATGGCTTCCGCCTCCCACATCAAAGGGAAGATTTGTGCTGTGGAGGGAGTTGTTTCCAGCCACCTGCAAGAAAAATTAAGTGCGAAAAATGCAAGTACCAGAATCCTTAGAGTCAATTAATTTGCCACACCTAAAAAGGAAATGAAGACACGCCTGAAAAAGCAAAGAAACACAGCCTCCGTGAAGATTGATGGAGTCATGAGCAAAGAAACAAAGCCTCCCTGAAGATTGAGGGAGTCATGAAAACGTGCGTTTGGAGGAGAAGCTAATGCAGGAAAACTTGACTGGCAACAGAGCGCCTGCCTTTTCACCAATTTGTAGGCATTGGCACATGGAAGGAATGTATGCGGAGGTACTCACAGAAAGTGAATTGGTGGGCAGTTGTGGGGGCAACTATTATTTGGTGGTGAGTGTAGGCAGACATCTTTGAGGATGGGGAGTGCATTGGACAGAATATGAGGATATCTGTAGTATTAGTAGTATGTTGTATTGTGCTTGCAATATCTAAACCCTATTGTGCTTCCAAAACCTATAATGCCTTGTGCACATGGGTAGGGCCATTGTACATAAGAAGGTGCCCACTGGCTGGAAGTAGGTAACAGGAAGTTCACTTGCCTGGGTGTATTAGTGAATCACTATGTACCTGTGGGCAGAAAGTGTAAGTGCTGACATGCTTGCATGTATGGGTGTATTCGCCTATGTACCCAAGAGCCTAGGGCCTGGCCACAGCCTTGCTTTAGGGAGGGCAGGTAGACATTGGCAGATGGATGGAATTTGTATGCAGGTACTCACAGATAGTTAATTGGTGGCCAGTTGTGGAGGCCACTATTACTTTTTGGTGAGTGCAGGCAGACTCCATTGGGGATGGGGAGTGCATTGGAGACAATATGAGGATATTTGCAGTCGGGCTGCTACTTTATCTTGTGCCTGTCAAACCCATATTTCCTTGTGTGCATGGGTATGGCCCTTGGCTCTAATAGTGCGGGCACTGGTTGGAATTAGGTGCGACTCTGTTGTCTTGTTTGAGTATGTTGCTGCATCTATGCGTACATGTATGCAGTAAATTATAAGCTTACCTTGTGCTATACAATACACTTCTAAATATGTAAGTGCTGTAAGATGCGCCCCTTTGCAGAATTAATGTGGAGGACATGGCCCAAGTCATAAAGGGAAATTGCACAGATAAGACATCATTTATGTTCAGAGGGGTATGGACGTGCGCAGAGCTTTTGTTCAGGGAGTGCAGTAAGAAAGTGGGAAATGCAAGGCTTTTTTTAGTACGTAACGTTTGCGACATGTCTCATGTACGCAGATACAAACACATAAACAAGTGTGGGGTAAGTGCGCAGGTGACAACCTTGAGAGGATATTGGGGTTGGGGAGTGCATTGCAGATGTTGCAGGGATTGCTATAATTGGTGTACAATGTTGTATTGGAAGTGGCAAGCGCGTACTGCCGTGTATGGATGGCTACGGGCATGTGATGTAACAATGTGGCCATTGTTCGGAAGTAGGTTTAACACTGCCCCCTTCTTTGGGTCACTTATTACACTGATATGTAAGTCTAGCGTACAGGGCTGGAAATATGTATGTGAAGTGCGGGTGCTCACTGTCACAGCATGGTTGTGGAGGACATTTTGCAGGTGCTATACCAGTAGAGGTGGTGTGAAGTGACAACACGTGAAAATGGTGACTGTTATTGGCCTTGTAGCTATTCACATACTGAGATGACACAATTAATGTACAGTATGGTATACCTCTCATAACACCTAGTACGGTGAGAGAGAAGGAAGGTAGTGCGACATGACACACGTTAATAAGTATTACATATGAACACTATGGAGAATGTGAATTCTAACACACATACATTTGCAGCCGGCAACATTATGAATGCTGTTAAGTAGAGCTATATACTGGATGGCAGGCTATCTGACTGTTACCTTTATTTTGGCGTACTTGTTTATATGGTGAAAGTAAGCCGCTGTAGCTTGAAGTCTGTGCATTTGTACTGTGTGGATGGCTTCCATTAGCTATGCCTGTGTGCAGCATACACCATCGCAGCAGTCACTGGCATCAGTGACTTCACTTGTGGACACTCGTTCCTCACGGCGTGCACTCCAGGTATTTATTTTATGTGCGTGCCAAGCTTAGCACACTCTGTCATGTGAGCACCTAGCTCTGGAAAGGAACAACATAAACAAAAGAAAAAGCAGACTTGCGCGGACAGACTGTACGGTTCGAGATCTTTCCAATATTTACTAAAAATATAGTGAGTGGTCCAAAGTCCTTTATTTTGACACATAATGTAAACACAGTTGGTGAATTCACTGCACGTTTATTTTGCACACTAAATACAGTGACCAATGCCGTCTGTGCAATTATGTTCTTCTGTTCTGCTGTAGCACAATGGGAAAAGGAGTACATAGTGCTGCTTGGTGGTCCGTGTGCAAGAAGACATTGGGCCTCATTACGAGCATGGCAGTAGCCATGCCTGTATGGCAGGCACGGCTACCGCCATGCCCGCTACCGGCACTGCCTCGCGATTGGGCAATAACCAGCCCATTACGAGATGAATGGGCCGGTAATTGCCCATTCGCGGGTGGCGGTATTGCCGGGCTCCCGATCCCCATGCTGCCCCATAGGGCAGAATGGGGGTGGGGAGCATGGCTGCGCCGGCAGCATTGATAACGGTGCCAGGGCAATTACGAGTTATGCTTGCGGGTGCCGCACAGCTCGCCAGGTAAGATCTGGCAAGCTGTCAGGGACCCGCGAGCAGAACTCGTAATGCGGTGGGACGGTATGAATGGTGCCAGTGCCTTACCGGCACCATTCATACCATCACCGCCAGGGTCATAATGAGGCCCATTGTCTTAGAGAGGTAGCAAAAGTAGCAAGCGGTGCCTCTGGGAACTGCAAGTGGACATACCGATCCATAGTGGTTGGCTCAGATAGTAATGATGGAAAAGACATTGCGTATGGTAATATTCCAATGGTTGGTAAACCAGCCATCTATTGGAATGTGGAAGGGGTGGCATGCGCGGTAGGGTGCAACATATTTGAGTGGAAAGAGGAATAAGAGTACATGTAAGTAGCGGCTATTACTGGTAGCGTACAGGACAAACCCTTGCAGGAAGGATAATGTAGTAATACCTGAATGGGTGATGAACAATGACGTGTGTGACTGCATTGCACCATATTTGAACTCACTGCCTTGGTGTCTGGTTTGTAAGTAATACAATGATTATACAATGAAATGTGTTGGAACCGTTGGGACAAGATGATGTTTCCATGTGCTTCTTTTTTACAAAAGTTGACAGTGGTAGCCAGTGCAGTTGGACCCATGTTGCATTGTGTCAGTGTGTTTTCAAAGAAAGTAATACAAAAAGTAACATAATGGGGGTTACTTTGGATTGGTGGAGAATGGAGTAGCTGCTTTGGTAAGAAGCGCGCAAAAGAAATGTGAGTTGCACATATTTGTGTGCCGGTTGACCCATGCGTGCACCTGTGTCGGTTACAAAGTATAGTACACTGAGGGTGCGTAGACGTAGTAATTGTGTGGAAGGGCATACAAAGGGCAGAACAGGGAATCTAGCAGTGCGTAGAAGTTGAGGTGTTTCAGTGTACGAGAATCAGACAGTTGCAAGATATTGGGAATGGTGGAGACATGGCAGTTTGACAGTGTTTTTTAGTTTTTTTACTGCCGTCACAAAGGTCCGTATGAGGTATGGAGAGAAAGTGAGCGGTACAGCAAATGTGTAAATATGCATACAGAGGAGCACGTAAATAACTATTAATCGTCATACACATGTGTACTTACATAATTTCGGCAAATTCCTCCTTCAATTGGGAGGCTGTGAAATGGCACTGTACAGCGTATGAGATGGTTGTGGAGTACTTTTGGGCACATGGACAGAGGAACTGCAGTGCAACCTATGTATCCTTTTTTGTTAGACTCCTACACAGTATATGACCTTGCAGCTATGCCTGCTTTCCCCTCAATGTACTGTTTAAGGAGAGGTATGTTAACTTTAGTTTTCCGGAGATGAGGCAGGAAAAAAAGGAAGTCATTAGGCAGGAACGTTTTTCCAGTGTAGCATCTCTTTACGAATGCTGGTAGTGTCATTACAGTGAAGGTAGTAGAACACACAAATAAATATGATGGTGCTGTACAAATGGACATGTGAATGCACAGATGGCAACACACAGAGTGTTTTTGCAGTGTGTAAGGAAAAGGTAGATGTGCACTGTGTTACGAGGCAATGGTGGGTGATGTGACAATGTGTTTGCTGTGTGAGAACACATGGGTGGGTGGTCCATAGTAAGCAGGTTGGTGTTGTAATGCATGATCTTTTTTGCGGCAACTGTTTAGGAAAGGAAAGCAGTTAGTGTGAACATTTGTTTGACATTGTGAGGCGGTTATGGCATGCAAATGGTGTTTTCTTTACAGAAAAAAAAAAAAATTGAAAAAGTAAAGAGGTACAGTAGTGGTTGCAATGTGGCTGGGGAGCTATGATGTATGCGCTGTATTGAAATATGGGTTGGCTACGTTTTTTGAAAATGGTGTACATAACAATGAAAGTGAGCTAATGGCGTGCATGGTGGCAGTGCAAAGCTAGGAGGCAAATGTTATAGAAGTTAGGAGACTAACGTAAGATGTATGGATGCATGCACAAAGTGGTTTTGTTCTAATTGTGCAGAATGTAGGGTACGTTACTATAGTGTTGTTAATTTAGTGTCAGCACTTATGGTGACCAGTGTACGTAGGAAAGAGATTATGTATTCAGTGGAAAAAGTAGTAGGCAATGTAAACAGCAGTGGCTAAGGGGTAGGTGACTGCGTTATGTGTAGGGTTAGTTGTACGTGCATAGATGTTTGTATATGTAGTTCTGCAGTGCAGTGGTAATAGTGGGCAGGGTGTGTAAAGTTTAGTTTATGGCTAGAGGCTGTACTGTGTAGAGGGTGTAGTGAAGCCTACAGGGTGTGACGACAAGCTGCATAGTGTAATATGGGTGTGCATTGTCAGTGGTGCAATTGGTATGTGGGTAGCAGAAATGAGTGCACTTAATGCACTGTGGATATTGTACAGAAGTATAATACCAATCATTGAAGACTTAGGGCCTCATTACGAGGTTGGAGTCAATGGAGGTAATGGAAAAACGATGCCGGTAAAGGATTACTGACATCACTTACCGCTCTGGTGTATAATGACCTGGCAACCCGCTATTAGCGGCACCATAAATAACGGTGCCTCTAATAGCGGCATGTGCGCGTACACACGCCCCTTCGGGGAACAAATACCGGCATGCCGGTAATAGGAGGAGATCACAACCCACGCGGACATGCAAATACCTGCATCCAGAAGCCGGTAATCATGGGCTTCACGATGCCGGCCATACAGGCATCACGGACCCCCTGCAAACAGCAATCAGCAATCAAGCCAACTGCCACAGGTGCACACCATCACCACAGGTGGAGTCAATGAAGGCTGGGCCAGTGTTAAATTAGCACACCCACACACCACACCCCTTCCTACCACTAGCTGTTGCAATCATGGCACTGGAGGACATGCCTATACTGCTACAACTACAGCAACAACACCAACTACAACAACAACTACAGCAGCAACAACAGGCAGCACAGAGGAGACGCAGGAGGAGAAGGAGGGTGAGACAGGCCCAGCAATTACCACCAGCCAGCCAGCAGTGCCTTGTAGGCAGCCATCAATCCCTCACATCAGACCCAGGCCATTATCCTAACCCCTGAGCAGATCCACACCCTGTACCGGTTGGACCAGGACACCATCACCACCATAGTGGACATGATACACAATGACATTGGCAGCCTCATAGAAATACGCACTGCCATTCCCCCGCTACTAAAGGTGGTGTCTGTGCTCCACTTCCTGGCCACAGGCACCTATCAACACACAGTGGGTCAGCTGCATGGCATTTCACAACCACTATTTTCACGCATGGTGAACCAAGTGCTGGATGCCCTCCTGAAGCACGCAAGCAGCCACATATCCCTACCACGGACTGCCCAGGAGGTAGCCGACACCAAAGTAGGCTTCCATGCACTGGCAGACATGCCCAATTGTGTTGGTGCCCTGGACTGTACCCATGTGCAATTGGTAGTCCACCATGCCATGGAGGCGGTGTACCGCAATCGCAAGCAATACCACTCCATCAATGTGCAAATGGTATGTGACTCCAGCAAGATCATCACACATTGCTGCGCCCGATTTCCCGGATCAACACATGATGCCATGGTGCTGCGCAACTCCACGCTACCCCGTCACATGGAGCGACATGCTGGACCACGTGCCTGGCTGCTTGGTGAGTTGCCCAACTGGCCCATGGCAGTGCTTTGGGGTACTGATGTGTAGGGATGCATACTCCACCTGGGCGGGAAAGGGGAGGGGATGCATACTCCACCTGGGTGGGAAAGGGGGGGTGCATACTCCACCTGGGTGGGAAAGGGGGGGATGCATACTCCACCTGGGTGGCATATGTCGGTGATTGGAGAATGCATGCAGAGCTAAACACTCCTGACCTGAACCTCCCAAACAGAACATGACACATCACTGGCACACATTTTACCATTTATGCATATCAAAGACAACAAGTAAGAGGCACGACCAGGCCACCATGGGTATATCAAGCAATGCATGACTGAACAGGATTGCACCTGTGCCAATGTGACTAGTGTGACCATGCACAGTGTAGAATACACAGCATAAATGGGAGGCTAAACATTGTCGTACAACCACAGTACATCCGCCTCAGCATGCATTATTACACCCTGCCTCATCTATTGAACGCCATCCAGACTACCACACCTCATAGCAGTATAGTATGCATCTAGGTAACAATCTTGCATACGTACAGGGACATATGCATGTCCACACCAAATAGCTGCGGCCATGACTGTGCTTCCTGAAGGTGGCAGCTCAGAGTAACACACACCTATTACTATTTGCTTGCAGGTGATGGAGGATATCCCTTGAGGCCGTGGCTACTTACCCCTGTGCGGAACCCACAGAACAGCCATGAAGAGGAGTACAATTGTGTACAGACCCGTACCTGTGTTGTAATTGAGCAGACCTTTGGCCTGTTGAAGGCGCATTTCCGCTGCCTAAGCAGGTCTGGTGGGGCACTCCTATATAGTCCTGAGAAGGTGGCAAAGATCACCATGGTCTGTGTCATGCTGCACAACATGTGCGTCCGGAGAAATGTACCACTGCCACCTAACATTGACATGCATGCACCGGGTGAGGATGATGAGAATGAAGATGGAGGTGAAGTAGCCCCCCTGCCAGTACGTGATGCACAGGATGGCCATGCAGTACGCCAAGCACTGATTCATGAATACTTCTGAACCACAGGGATTATGATAGACATGTGTCAGTGACACACTGGGTCCATGTGGACATGCACACTGGGATTTTTGGGAGTTGGTCACTGAACACCGTCACACATTAAATGGATATAAACAAAATGAACAATGTCCAGCCATTGAATTTTTTTGCACACAACGGGTGTATTTGTTCAGACAGGGAAAAATGTGACCACTCCCCCCCACAACCCGCAGTGAACTCCCAAACCCACCCAACAAACCCCAAAAACCCCCAGTGAACTCCCAAACCCACCCAACAAACCCCAAAACCCCCCAGTGAACTCCCAAACCCACCCAACAAACCCCAAAAGACCCCAAAAGACCCCAAATATACTCCAAGAAATGCTCCCCTTCACCCACAACCATGTGTCCCACTCCCATTGTCTGGCCACACTACTTCCGGGACTTTTTGCTGTCCGGGGGTGGCATCTCGTAGTGCCGTGCACTGCTCCGGGTCTGGCGCACAGAGCTTGCGTGCGGGGACTGAGGATGCAGGTGTGGTGGCTGTGGATGAGTCCGAGGCAGGTTCCATGCCTGCTCCAAGGCATGACCGCTGCATGTGGAGCAGGATGGAAGTGAGTACTTGGGTTACTGCCCCCAGACAGTCCCTCATGAGCACAGCTGACGCATTCACAGCGGCTGTGTTCGATGCGATGGTCGCTGTGGTCCCCGCAATGGCAGTTGCAATTCCCCTCCTTGTGTCCTCACCATCGGCAAAATATACTGCAGCAGGAGATCCAACATGGCCTCCTGTCAGGCCTCCACCCTCAACAGACGTGACTCCAGGTTGTTGGTGGGAGCTGAAGTAGTGGGAGCTGGAGTGGTGGGAGCTGGAGTGGTGGGTGGTGCACTGGTGGGTGGTGCACTCACGGGGCCTGCGTCCTGGGTGCTGTCCTCCTCTAAGGGGCACAGGTCATGGAGGCAGGGATCATCACTGCTGTAGGTGGTTGAGGGCTCCATATGGGGCAGGGGGATGGTCAGCGAGCTCGGGGTGGGTGGACAAGTCACTACTGTGATTCCCTCAAGGTCCACATTGACATCCAAGACATCCTCGGTGGTGGCCGGCGCAGGAAGGGACCCCCCTCCAACTGGTGTGGGTGTGGGCTGCTGGGTCTGATGTGTGTCCGGCACACTGGCAGCAGGTGTTGGTGACTTTGTTTCCACTCGGACAGGCACACTGCCTGTGGGTGTGGCCTGCTTGTCTGCCATGGGGTGGTGGTGGCAGTGGCCCTTTTCTTTTGGTGTGACGTGGATGCCCTTGCAGTGTTCTCCTGACTGGCATCTTTCTCATCGGTGCCTGGGGGGTAGAAGAGATCCAAGTCATCAGTGATGGTGTCACATGCCAGAGGCATACAATTGTGCTGTTCAATATTCATTCATTCATGCATTCATGTCATACAGGTGTGTCACACTTGGTATTCTGAGGGGGCATTTTGGCATTCACTGCATGGCAGGTGGCATGCCGTTGATTTGGGGTTTGTGTGATGTGTTACATGTGCTTGTTCCAGGTGTGTTGGCCGTGTGTTGGTTATGGGTTTGGCACTCTGCTTGCATTTCTGTGTGGCAGGGTTTGGGCCGCAATCTGGACTTGGATATGTTGACTTGGGTGTAGGGGCATGCATTGCCTTGCCTAGTATCTCTTCCACATCACTTGTGCTACGTTATGGTTTCCCCTACAGGGATGTGCAGGGTCACTCACCTCCTCCTGGGGATGATGCT
Source organism: Ambystoma mexicanum (assembly GCF_040938575.1). NCBI lineage: Eukaryota > Metazoa > Chordata > Amphibia > Caudata > Ambystomatidae > Ambystoma > Ambystoma mexicanum. Next base: position 484,385,742 of record NC_090925.1, read on the forward strand.
GCACCCATCTCCATCTCCCCGAATCCCTCAATCGACTCTGGATTGATGAAGCTGCTAGCAGTCTCCTCCCAGGGCATCATCTTTGCAGGTGATTGGGGACCCCCGCCTGTCGCCATGGCCGCCCTCCTGTTGCTTGACATGATGTTTCTGACCCTCAAGCGGAAGTCGTCCCACCTCTTACGGCAGTCCCGGACAGTACGTGGGGTGGTCCCCACAGCCGACACCTTGCGGGCTACCTTCTGCCAGATTTCCTTTTTCTTCAGCTGGGCCTCACGCTGCATATCATTTTCTTTAATGATGTCTGCATGTGCAGCGAGTGTGTCCGCCAACATATTCAGTTCTGCGTCGGAGAAACGCTGATTCCGCTGCCGGGGGGTGGTCTTCTGGGTAGCCTTGGACATCCTCAGAGTATTCCCACAGAGCACAACAGGAATCCACTGGTGGTTTGGGAGGATTGCAATGGATTGTGTTTTTAAAGATGGCCACCGGCCAATTTCCCGTTCCGACGCGATGACGTTATTTCCGGGTCTGGTTTTACGGGCCCGGTATTAGCATGTTGGTATCTGGAGGTTGGAGGGCCTTTGCCATTACCGGCATGGGGGTTCGCGCGTGCTCGCGCACTCGTAATCACCTGCTATTAGCGGCGTCATACGAGCACGGACCTGCTCGTTCCGCCATGCCATTAATGACCACGGTTTTACCGTGCTACTCGTAATGAGGCCCTTACAGTTTGCATTGAGGAAGCCGTGCACTGTGTTTTGGGTGTGGAGTGTAAAATATTGTCACGCTGGTTGCTGTATTATCTGTGGGAAAAGAGAACAAAATATGTTAGCGCAGGAATTTTATTACTTTAAAGTACAGTGCATAGCATACATTTCTTTATTTTGTGGACCCTCATAAGTAGCACTTCGTAAGTACTATGCTTTGAACCAGTGCACTGTGCAATCAGCACAGTTCCTGTGATTCTTTGCATAATCAATGGGTCTGAGGGGGAAAAAAATCCATGCTGGATTAAAGAAAAACCATCGAAAATTAGTTGCAAGTACAGTGCACAATGAGTGATAGTGATGTTTGGAGTGGTTACAGCACTTTTTAAGGTGTACTGGTGAAGTAGGAGGAACTGTAATGGAGTATGATATGTGCACTATACATGTTGGTAGGATGGGTGGCGTTCTGTAGTAGGTGCTGATTTGCAAATGTTTCACTGCTTCCTTTTTGTACCTTTGTTTCTTTACACGATTGGTTTCTGCTGGTGGTTCTGCAAGTATTATGATATTGTTCAGTGGTTATGCAGTATTATGACCTTTGGTACGTAGCTGTTGGTGTATTGTAACTGCTTATACTTTGGAAGTGTTTCAGGGTATGTTTGTAGCACGGTAGTTGTTGAAGGTTGAGTTGGATGGTTGTGATGCTGCAAATAACATTGTCATATTCAGGTTGCAGTTAGAAACCAGGTGGCATATTCTAACTGTTTGCAGTGTCCCGTTTGTAAAGTGTAAAGGGTACGTAGAGAATAATATTTTTTGTCCACTTATTAAGGTACTGCTTGGGGATGGGGAGTAAGGTATAGTAAGTTTGTACATCAATGAGTAAAGTTTGGGTTACAGATTACTAAGTAGGCATTTCCAAGATTTGTAGGTGGTATGTGCTTTGGACTGATGGAAGTTTAATTGCATTACTATCATGACCACTGTTTTGTAATTCATGCAGTATAGTGGACTCCATTGACGGAGTCCCTGCTAGTGCAGAATTTGCACGGTAGCTACGTACCTGTTGGCGTACTGTAACTCCTGATACTTTGGAAGAGTTTCATGCTATGTTTGTAGTACAGTAGTTGTTGAAGGTTGACTTGGTTAGTTGTGATATTGCAAATAACATTGTCATATTCAGGTTGCAGTTAGATTCCAGGTGGCGTATTCTAAATTTTGCAATGTCCCGTTTGTAAAGGGTATGCAGAGAAGTTTGTGCATTCCTTATTTGGACATCTGTGCACATTTTGAAGTGGTGCTGTCCATTTGGGGATTTACGTGGTGATACATAAATATGTGTTGATAGTTATAGGAGTATTCTTGGAGAGCTATTGACTGATTTCCAGTAGTGGGGATTTTAGAGGTTACAGAGGACAGTTTTCAACCCTCACACTTAGCAAATTCCCTTCCACGTACACAGTGGAAAATAGTGGCACTGTGTTTTGTGGACACGTACTGTTTGTGTGACTGTGCTCCTTGAAATCATTGTGGATGAAGCAGGCAAATATACAGTGTGGTGCATTTAGCAATGCTTCATGTATGGTACATTGCTTTAGGTCGATAGTGTGGAAGGAAAAACATTTTTTGTCCACTCACGAAGGTACTGGTTGGTGCTGGGGAGTAAGGTATACTAGGTTTGTACATTAATGAGTACATTTTGGCCTCAAGAATATTAAGTAGGCATTTGCAAGATTTGCAGGTAGTCTGTGCTTTGGACTGATATTATGTTATGTTATGTTTTTATATGGAAACCCTCTGGCATCATTGCATTCCCACCATGACGATTGCTTTCTGGTGTATGCAGTATAGTGACCGGCATTGGTGGAGTCCCCTGTGTGGTAGATTATGGCTACAGTTGTGAAGGTTTTCCTGCCAAGTGATATCTGTCCGTGTGTAAAGGCAGTAAGTTTGCAGTTGTTTTTGGTATTGTCAGCATTGTACCTTAAGAGCATTAATATCGCATATCGACTATGTGAGTGTATATGTACCCTTGAACGCTTATCAGAATTGCAGGACGTACACAACCTGCTATGGTTTGAATTTTGCACCAGATGGTGAAATGGCATGGAGTCACAGTTCGGTATTGGTATATACACGAAGAATTTGTTAGTGACTTGCTCTTCAATCACATGGTTGCAGAGAGTGCATGTATGTTTCCACATGCAGGAAATGTGAAAGAATTCTAATATAGGTATGTTTTTTCTTTCCAGTATTTGTAGTAAGTACATTAGAAATTCTAGGGGATCTTCATGTCAGTTTAAAGTGAATTTCACCATTCCAGCACTGTAGTCCAATTCTTGCCTTATTCCTGAGACACTTTAAGTAGGAACATTTGCAAACACAATTGGTCTGTGCCATTTGAATAAATGTGTTCAGCAACTGCTGGTATTTGGAACAGAACATTTATTGTTACATTTGCATAGCAATTAAAGGCATGGTCTAGTAAAAAATGCTATTGTCCCTACGGGTCGGCCATGTTTTTTTAAGCCTAAGTGGCTCGATTTTAGAAAACTTTCCTATGGACCTTACCCGAGTTTTCGTCCATTAAACGCACGCGAAAACAAGCACCAGGGAGCCGCCATTTTCTGATAATCCTATCTTTTCCCCCATCGCCCTGGCTGACCTGCTTTTGCGGCACTAAATCAATTCCCCCGCCCCTGAGCCTGACATTATCAAAACATTCATATTCCCCGCCTCTCTCCGTGACGTTACTGTGCTGCGTAGGCAAACGCGCCCAGTCGTCTTCTGCGCGACTCCACACAGAACCCGGAAACCAACACAGATCAACTCACAACACAGCGCGCCACAATTCGGAATATGAAACTGTACTTTAAAATGAAACAGCAACACGGTACATTTGGTAAAGTACATTTATTTGACATTCAATGTTTAGAGAATATTCAGCAATTGCCATATGAACTCCGAAAGCCATTTATTTTATTTTATCTGTATCCGCAATAACTGTTCCGTTTCATCTTGAGTCACGCGCTGTTCCTTTATGGTACACAGGGTGTTCATTTTCTTAAAAAGAATCACTTTGGAAGCACGATGAACCGCAAGGCTGTTCCATCAGCTAGGCACTAGTCCAGCCTAAAGGTTGATATGTTGCTTCTAGCCACTAGTACAGCGTAAGGGCATGTGGGCCCTTGGCGATCGTCCCATAATATGGTGATCGTGCTCCAGTTGTTGACACGAAGCTGCAGGTGTCTGATGAAGAATCCATCCGCCGGTGTCTCAAACAGATGGCAGTGGCAGAATGGGATCAAATACCTGTAATGAAAACAAAAAAATTATAATTAGTCTCGCTAGCCGAACTTCATTAATATTACTCATTTTATTTATTACGGCCGATCAGAAACTATTTGCTTGCAAGGATAGTTCAATGGAGTATGTTCGTCTCTAAAATCAATGCGAAAAGTAACGAGAGTAATCGAGGCAAACACACAATGATAAACGACAGTTAGTCTACATGCGTGAGAAATTATATGATATATGATATGGCATTTGTAACGTGCCTATACTCAAGTGTTTCTAGGCGTGACGAGGCAGGTGGGGAACAAGGGCAGACAGACAACGATCCTACTAGGCCAGTTGTCTTTCTGATCGCGCATGGGGAAGGGCTGTACATGGTTAGTTGAATACAAATTAAATAATAGGGCCAGTTGGTGGCAAGTGCAAGGTAAATGCCGGGAGAAGGGGCTGATGGATGCAGAGACAGTCCCGTAGTGCAGGGAAAAGTGGCTGGACCTGCATGCCCATGTGCCCACTACGAACACGTTTTACTTGCTTTTCCTAGCTCTTCATTCATTCATTTATTCATGCATCCATTCATTAAATCTTCATTCCGGTATAAACGCGTGTAAAGATTTACTTACATTACATTTGAAATTTCCATTGTGTCTCTTCGTAATGCAGTCTGTAAAACGGACCGTGCTCTTGACAACGATTTTTCGTATACTGAACTAAAATGAAACTCGGTCTAGTTTCTGAATTTTCTGCCTTATCGTCTCTTACGTTATTGCGCACTCCCTTCAAATGTAGTTCTTTCGGCATGGTCCCTGTCTCAAGGTCAAAAAACAATAGACCCTTATACTTCCAGTGCGACTTGTGGGCCTCATCTGGGCGCTGTCCTTCGCATTCTTTATTTGCAACATCACGTAGTATAGGCATCTGTGAGAACTTGAAGTTTAGAATCCGTCTATGTAGTGCGCCTCAATGTGCAAATGCGAACTGGCTTCTCTCCCAAATGCCACGGCCCGCTTGGCTGGCGCGTTCTAAGTGCCCCAATTTTGTCCCCGTTGTCTGCGAGCTTTGCAGCCCAAATTGAGACATTTCATTTTTTGCGGAAGGTCATGTTTTATTATTTGCAATACGCAAGCCTCCCCTCCGTTAACAGTGCGCAGCATTTACATTTACATGAGATGAGACATGAGAAAAATATATACATACACATATGTGAGGTGAATAGAGAGAATTCAAAGATGACACCCAGCTTGTTCGCCACCCATGATGGTGAAGGTAGGGGTTAGGTTTACAGGTACACTGTACAATAACATTTATTTACAAAAAGACAATCGTATTGCAATTATTTAAACCGGGATTTGTACTTCACAATCAGCTGTGCTTCGGGTGGGCATGGCACAGTCGCAATGTTCGGTGGCAATGGATCACTGCTCTGCACAGAAACGTCCAAAATTCCATATCTGTGCTTCTCTAACACAGCAACAATAAGGCCTTTCACAAAGTCGAACTGCATTTCATCATAGACTGGTTTGATCACCCATTGCTTACTTCGTTTTGAAAACACCTTAGTGTAGCGAGGCATTCTTACTTTACCCCTAGTCCTAGATTGTTCACGTCCGACATTGCTGTTATGGGCCAAGACCGCTAGTAGAGTGCGATGTTTCATGCCCCGAAAGCTAAAATGCAAGCGCTTTGGACTGTACTTTAGGCACATATTGTGGAACACCTCCAAATCTCCTGTGTGACAGAATTCTGTCAGTCCTCTCAAATCTCTTGATAGAGTTTTGTCGAAAACAATCTTCTCAATGGCTTTGTGTGTCGGTGAAGATGGAATCAACCACTTCTTCTTCCGAGCCTCCTCTGGGGAAAAAGGGCCATGTTCACATTGGTGGAAATGTTCATTTGCTGTCCAGCGGTGAACGTTGGTACAGTGGTGCATCAGTGACCGCCATTTTTCAAGTAGTATTTCCACTGACCCCTCACAAGTTTTTGAGCTCCACCAAAGATGGTTGGTGATAGAATGTGACCAATGCAAAATACTTTCAAAACCTTTTTTTTTTTCCTGCAGCCGAGATTTTCTTATTGATTGATTTAGCAAGATGCCATACGTCAAATTGATGTTTAATATGTGGGAACTGCTCTCTCATTGGCCCTCATTACGACCCTGGCGGTAAGGGGTTTACGCCAGCGTTAGCTGCGCCGACCCCTTACCGCCAACTACGAGTTCCCAAAGCGCCATGGTCACTTTTCCGCCCGCTTTTTGCGGGCGTAAAAATCCATGGCGCTATGGGACCTTGGTGTTAATTACGCCACCGTAATGTACGGTGGCGTAATTAACGCCTTCCCCACTCCCATTGAGCCCTATGGGGCCGAAATGGGAATGGGGAAGGGTAAATGGGTCAATGGGGACTTACCGCCCCGCCAACCTCGGAATGGGGCGGTAAGTCCGCCATCCGCCATGGCGTAAACGGACTTTACGCCATGGCCGAAAAGTCCGTCGATGGCGGAAAAAATCCGCCAGGGTCGTCTTGGCAATTGAAACGTGTCTATCCGTGGCTATGAGGTCGATGTGCATTCCCCTTGATTGTAGATATTCCACTGATTTTATAAATCCTAGTTTCTCCATGGCCACTGACGATGTACATTGTGTTACCTGCACCTACGACCACCGAACTCACAATTTTCTTACTATCCATGTCCTGAAAGTGGTAGGTGCAGTACTTGGCAGAAAATCCAGGGCTGTCGCACTGTCCATCGCCGGCTAGCCTGAATCGTTTGCCTTCGAATGTACTTGCTAGAGACAATTGTTCAATTTTCCAAGCATCACTAATGGCCGGAAACAGATAATCACGTTGGTATATGTAGTACAGCGCTTTAGAAATGAAATGGAGTCCCACAAACTGAAAGAAAGCCTCTAACTTTCTAAAACTGGAGCCACTAAAAAGTGATGCAGCTGCACACAGTAGATTGCCTGCTGGTAGTTTCCCCAGCATCGGTTGTGCAGACCATGAGAATCTATGATGTAAACTTCAGGCGGCATTAATTTTGACGTTACTGCCTTTTATTTGACGAGTCACATTAATCAATGGCTTCCCACATACTTTCCCTCTAATGGAATGCACACATTTCAGCATACTTATAATTTCCATCAAACAACTGTCGAATACAATGTATTTTCTCTCTTTCATTAGACTGTCATCCTGCGTCAATGTTGTTTCGTCCTGTGACGTTGTGGAGATTTCAACACATTGGAAAGTAATATCGCTGATATCAAGTTCTAATGCGTCTATGGATGCTGCGGCTGGTTCATTCTCTGTCATTTCGACATCTATTACTTCAACATTGATGGGAGAACACAACAATGTCGACAGGTTTTTTGGTGGCAAATTTTTGGCGGGTGTAGATTGTGTAAATTGATCTGCAACTACTTCAGAGCTATCTTCAATACATTCAATAACATCTTCTTGTGGTGGTGCGGTCGCACTGTAGCTATGGTCCAATGCAACTTTGCTGTAGTCTCCAAACACAGTTAATTCATGTTCTGGCCATTGGACATGAGCATCTCGAGCCTGAACACGCCTCGCCTCCATTAATAGTTCCTCCATAGTGTACACGGTCTGGCAAGCCACATCTCTCATTCGCTTCACTGTCTGTGTGTGTATAGTTCTGACACCCACGGGTAACTGGAGGAGAGATTGGAAAAGGGATGTTCAGTTTAAACACAAGATGGAGTGTAGTAGAATTGACTGGAAAAAAACATAAAATAGACCCCAGCAAAAAAAAAATTTAAAGTTATGAACTGTTTGTAACTAACCTTTTTTTGTTTTTTTTTCTTTGCAACTTTTTTGACTCGACCTTCAACATCTGCACGCTGTAGCTCCGATTCGTCCTTCCTTCCTCTTGCGCTGCAACGACTATATTTTCTGTGTCCGCATAGACAGCACGGAATGAGGCTCCATCGTCTCCCTGAAACATAGTACTTTCATTACTATGTATCAAAATATTGTTAGCATAAAACACACGTGAGGACGAACACACAGGTACATCTCAATAGCCAAACACGATTTAAACATTGTGTGCAACATTCAAAGGACAAGTATTCGACCAGTGATGATCTATTTCGATGGAACTGTCAGTATCCATACCTCTGGCTCTGCATGGACTGCCATGAATGGTTGTATTGGAGACGAGGCATCCGCATCTCCCTGAAACACAGTACTTGCATTAGTATGCTTTTCAATATTGGAAACAGAACACACACTTGGGGTCGACGGCAGAGGTACATATAAAGAGATAACCACAAATGATGCATTGTCCAAAAGAATCAAGGAAAATCCAAATATGATCACATTCCATCGACTTATTTCAACGATTCCTTTACATCTGCATCATCTAAATGAGATGTTGTGATTGTGGTGGAAGCTCCGTCGTCTCCCTGAAACACAGTACTTGGATTAGTATGGTTTTCAATATTGGAAACATAACACACACTTGGTGTCGAACGCACAGGTACATATAAAGAGATAACCGCAAATGATGCATTGTCCAAAAGAATCAAGGAAAATCTAAATATGATCACATTTCATTGACTTATTTCTCCGATTTATTTACATCTGCATCATCTAAATTGGATGTTGTGATTGTAGTGGAAGCTTCGTCGTCTCCCTGAAACACAGCACTTGCGTTAATAGGGAAGAAAGTATAGCAAATGGAATCACGTTATATGATCACGCATGATGGAGCTGTCATTATCCATACCTCGTGCTGCTGAAGAATATCTATGGATGTTGCAAATGTAGTGCGCACTTCCGAAAGCTGTTGCGCCGATTCGTATATGCATGTCCCGCTTCCACTTCCCCTGGAATTACTTGAATGTCAGGCTCTGCATCAAGTGCAGGGGTTGACGCTCCATCAACTGCCTGAAACATAGTACTTTCATTAGTGAGGATTACAATAGTGAAAACATAACACACACCTGGGGTCGACAGCACAGGTACATATCAACGGCTAACCACGAATGAAACATTGTGTAGAACAATCAAACGACAAGAATTCCAGCTCTGATGATGACGCTCGATGGAGCTGTCAGTATCCATACCTCCTGCTGTTGAAGAACATCTAGAAATGTTGTAGATGTGGCGGACGCTTCAGCATCTCCCTGAAAGACAGTACTTACATTAGTATGGATAACACTAATTATAACCGAAAACAAACACCAGAGGACGATAACTAAGGTGTATATCAATTGGAAAGCACTAACCAAACATTCGGTAAAATGATTACACGATAAAATAAAAATATTACTTGACATGCATAAAACAGGTCTGTAGCGGATTAGCCTAGTAAGATTACCTGATACGCGCTAGAAGTGGTTGATAACTGCGACCACGTCAAGGATGTAGAATGTTCTTGCTTCAGATTCAAGGGATAGTCAAGAAGTTGTAAAGGTAAATTAATGATTGATAATGAAATGCCAATATTAAAAATAGCTATGTAAGGCGACAGAATACTTGTAAAATGCTCAATACAGCACAGTTCCCTGTTCCCATATATATACATTGCGTTTGTGGGTTATGAAATCGAAAAAGAATATATTGGTAAATGTCATTATTCAAAAAACGATACAATCATATCAATATCGAAATTATTACAAGGGATAGAAAACCTACAATATCAATTAATCCGTTCGGATACCTACACACTACCGCAAGGCCTAAAGCTAAATCTGGACACTTGACTCACCGGTGGCGGAATGTGGATGAATAGAGTGGGAATAGCGTTTTCGAGCAATTTCCGTGTCGTTCGCCGTTTATTCTTCTTTGTTACCCAAGATGTTGTGTACATGTCCAAGGAAAAGTGCCGGCTGCAGATGCGGTATCGATCACCCCTCTTGTCCTCTAAGACTTGTTGGACTCTACTTTCCAGCTCATCCAGTGGATATCCGCAATGTCTGACCCATTCTCTTATTCGTTCAACAGTTTTCGGGAATACATGCATTGTAGTGCCTTCAGATTTCGCATGGGTCTTCGAAGGGCAACCGCTAATCGAACAGGCAGGCATTGTTGATAAATCTGAAAAGTAAATATCGACATTATTATACAATCTTCAAGAATAAAGATTTGATACAAAAGTAAATGAATCATACAATGATCAATGCAAAGTTTGTTTTGGTCGCACGAACTATGCCAGTTCATTATGTGCGGCTTAGTATTTGCATAAGTTGCAGAAATGTATAAATGATGTGACTAAAAACTAAACATGTGACTCATCCCTTGGATGTTCTGTATTGCACGTGAAGGAAACATGCTTACATCATAGACTGGACCCCCGAAGGATGCAATTCGATGACAATTGACACAGATGAAAATAAATAGATCTATTGATAGCATAGCAATGGAAATTCAAGTCAATAGCAATGAGACCAATGAACATAGCACTATTGGGTACTCTACTCGCAAATAGATAGAAATTTTAAAATCTGCGAAATATGACCAGGATACATGGCCTTACCTTGACCAACAAACAGTTGGATTCAGCAAGCAGAGCAGTATGTTGCGGGAGAATAGGTGGATGGCCACAGGTAGCGCACTGATGGGTATGCTCGAAGCGGTCACAGACGTTCACGGATAGCACGAAGACGGGCAGATTAGCATAGATCTCAGTGGTTCCCAGGTAGCACGTTCAGGAGTTGACTTGCAAAGCACAAAGATGTTCTCATGAGACATATCAAGTGGTTTTTAAAGTATTAGAAACTGGGGTGTGTTTGTGAATGAATGACGTATGTATGTCGTGGTATTAGGGGGGCGGCCTGCTTGAGGGGGAGGCCTGCACGGAGACACGGGGTCTGAGGAGGCCATGTGACTGATGGCCCCTTGGCGTGGGACACCTTTTGAAGTGTACATGTAGTTTGGCACCTTGGCCTTTCGCGCCCCTGACAGCCCCCCATGCCAGCGCGCATCCACCGGCGCGAACCGCCTTTGATACAGGGGGGTGGGATGGATGGGCCTGGGGCGTGCAGATAAGGCACAGGAAGACTGCTGAATGGAGACACACTTATGGGGATTGCAGGGGGGTGGCCTCCCTCAGGGGAGGCCTGCCTGGAGACACGGGGTCTGAGGAGACCATGTGAACAATGGCCCCTTGGCGTGGGACACCTTTTGAAGTGTACATGTAGTTTGGCACCTTGGCCGTTTGCGCCCGTCACAGCCCCCCATCCCAGCGTACATCCACCGGCGCAAACCGCATTTGATACAGGGGGGTGGGATGGATGGCCCTGGGGCGTGCAGATAAGGCTCAGGAAGACTGCTGAATGGAGACACACTTATGTGGATTGCAGGGGGGCGGCCTGCTTCAAGGGGAGGCCTGGCTGGAGACACAGGGTCTGAGGAGGCCATGTGACCGATGGCCCCTTGGCGTGGGACACCTTTTGAAGTGTACATATAGTTTGGCACCTTGGCCTTTCGCGCCCCTGACAGCCCCCCATGCCAGCGCTCATCCACTGGCGCGAACCGCCTTTATATCAATATATAGTATATCGCCTTTATATCAATGATAGTATATCGTTGCTTATCAATAACAAATGCCACATACCGGAGATTCTTGTGAGCACAGACCCACACTTCAACCAGTGTATTATAGTGGTCAAGACCCTAAGGCCTGTATAATCCAATGGTATTTGTTAGTATAGATATATGTGTGACTTTTATAGAGACATAACCTACTGAAAGACTTTGAACAAGTGTTATTTAGTGCATGCATTATCGAGAATATGTTATGTTAGCTTAGATAGATAGTGACCACCCTGCTTCACAGCGACCAGACCTTCATCCATTCGGAGCACAGATGTTTGATGCCCATCCTTGAATAGAGACACACTTGATTCATTTAAAAAATTGAAACAAACGTTGTTAAAATATATGTGGTGTTTTATTTTGTATCTTATTTTCATGAAACAAAAATACAAGACTTTAAAGATTATACAGGTTAGGTTGCAGCACAGGGAGAGAAAATCCCCTGCACGGACCGCTGTCACTCGGGAACGTTTCTCTAATGGCACGAACGGCACAGGCGGGTATCACTCTTCGAACGCGGTGTCCAAGCCTCCCGTGGAGCCACCATGTAAAGGAACGATAGGCCACCAGCCTGTACCACCTGTGAAAAGGAATGAAACAAACTGTTTTTAAATGACCAAGATAAGTTTAATAAACGTTTGTTGTCAATGACAATTCTTGTAACTAATGGCATTCTGCACGGACAAATGCTATCTAGAAAAAATATGAAAATAGGAGTGGCATGACAAGCAGAGTATACTTACTCGTTACTCGGATTACGAGGACGAACAGTTGCGCGAAGTTCGTGCATAAGCACCATCATTATTCTCAACACGGCCCGTGTGAGGCAGGCTGCCCTGAAGTCTGGCAGCTCGGTGATGCATTGCGGTCGTGGCTCGCCTTCCGAAATGTAGGCCAGGCATCCCGAGTTTTCTCGGCAGCAGCAGTTCTTGTCCTCAGTTGGCATTAGCTCGCACCGATTGCATGTGCACCAGGTGGAGACGCCGTCCATTCGACTGGGCCCAGGCTCTTCATCTGTTGATTCGTCCTGCCAACTGCCGTCCGAATCCCCATCGTTTTCGCGTGCTTCCCTTTCCAGTAGTTCCTCCTCGGTATACTCGGGCTCGTACATGTAGGGCATTATTGTAGCCATTGTGTGGTAAACAGAGTAAAATAATTTACCGAGATGGTACAGGTGTTCATACGGGCTACAAGCGGCGAAGGTAGCTGACCAGAGCACTGAAACGAGTCACAGAATACTCAAAGTAACACAGAGAGAGGAATGGAATCGAAAATCTGCTGCTGTGTGTTGTGAAACGGTCTGTTTATACTTATTGAGGAAAGAGGCGTCCTGCCATTTCCATGGCGACACGTCATTAGCTGAAGCGCAGCGAATGTTGACACGAGACGTGCTTTGGCGTTGGGAAATGGGCGGTACAAGTCTGCTGATGACAGGCTCAGGGGCGGGGGAATTGATTTAGTGCCGCAAAAGCAGGTCAGCAAGGGCGATGGGGGAAAAGATAGGATTATCAGAAAATGGCGGCTCCCTGGTGCTTGTTTTCGCGTGCGTTTAATGGACGAAAACTCGGGTAAGGTCCATAGGAAAGTTTTCTAAAATCGAGCCACTTAGGCTTAAAAAAACATGGCCGACCCGTAGGGACAATAAACATTTTTACTAGACCATGCCTTTAACACCTGTTGTATTGGAAAATTTGAATGGGACAGGTCCTTCTGTGTCTGAGCCCTTTGATGGAAGTATATGTGGTTTCTTAGCAGGGATATTTTTTTGCTGTGGGTGGAGTTGGGTTTGGTTTGTCTATTTTACTCCTTTTGTATGTGCTTTGGTAGTTTCTGTAGTATGACTTTCTTTTAATTTCTTTGACGGTACTGTGGCCCAATCATTTAGTACTTCTGATGGAATGAGCCTTCTTTTCAAAGCTTTTGGTTTTTGAGGAATAGGGTACATTTTTAATGGGGTGTGTACAGTGCACATAGTCTATTGTACTCTGTGATGCAAGGAATCTGTGCACTGACTGCAGTTGCATCAAAGTTATCTAGATACAGTCCTTCCAGTGTACATAGTCATGACAGTGCTACGTAACTCATGTCTTATTTGAAGACTGTGTTGCCAATATCAATCAATGCTTGATCTAAGGTGAGACCTTGCGATTTATGAATAGTTACTGCATAAGCTGGTGACAGAGAAAACTGTTCTCTGGGTACATACATGTCTTTGAAAAGAAGGAATCGTGCCGTTTTGCGTCCTATATTTTTTACTTCTGAAAGTTTGTCAAACTTGATGTTTACAAACTGAATGCTGCTGTCCCGTGGGTATATATGGAAGGCAACAACTGTACCAAGTGCTCCATTAACTAAACCTTGCTCTACGTCAATGTTACGCTTTAGTCTAACCCTTACAGTTGACACATACTGTTAGAATTTTTTGCAAACCAGCTGTGTTAGAGATGGAGTTATCTAAGGCTTGTAGTCGTGCTATGCCTTGCTGATACATAGGTATTGTCAAACTGTGTATGTCCAGTTTGTCTGTGCTATGAATTTGTACTAGTGGTTGTTTCTCTTTTTGCAGAATTGTTGCATTAAATTGTGCACAGCTTGGTAGAGTTGGCATTAAGGCCATACAGCTGACATTTTTGAGAGCTAATTGTTCCATTACATCAGTAGCACATGTGTTATGCACGTATAGCTCATGGATGTGTTTACTATTGAGAGTAGACTTCGCCTCTTTTGATAGTACACCAATCCGTATGTTTTTAAAATGTTGGCATATGTGAGGTCTGCGGACTGACGCATGTTTTGAGTTAGTTCTTGGTATTGAAAATGTTGCCAAAGATTTACATTGCTGATGCTTCCAAGACTTTTACGGCACTGTTTGTGTCCTAAGGTTTTGAAGATAGGTTCACCTTTCACTAGCAGAAGTGTGGTGCTCCTCTGACTTGATATTCATTTCTCCAAAAAAGTGTTGTACTTCTCCGAGGGGAGGAAGTCTTTTATTGCAAATGAAGTGCAACATCACAAGGAAGTGATGATGAAAGTAGCATGAAACATTTACTGAATCGAGAGAGCACAGCTGGCCTGGTGTTTTCATGTTGATACCTGTTTTGTTTTTGTTTGCTATGCGTAGGAAAGTGTACAAGTCTTCACGTGCATACTTAGCACAACTTAAAGTGACAAACCATGTGGGTGGGCCAAGGCTGCATAGCATACACTGTACATCTGCATGCCCTCAGAACCAGTACTCTTTGGGGCCACGCATATTTGACAACACATTTGGGTCACTACTTTGTAAACCTTTGTCCTTTTGTTGCACCTTCAAGTAGTTGTGTAGAAGACATGTTTTGGAAATGGGAACCTGTTTTTAATGTGTGGGCAAGTCCATAACATAGGGTTTCTAATTCACTTTCAAAGAGTAGGTGGAATATGTACTCCACGTTCTCTCTAAATCTTGGGTCTTCAGCATACATTCGTAAACAGCAGTATTCAGATGCTGTTATTTGTGTGCATCTTTCATCATATCTTCCACCTTTTCCAGTGGGGAAGAGTAGAGGAAAGGCTCGTGCTTCTACACTTTTTTCCCATATACTGATTGGGACTCCTTTGGCTTGCCGCATTTGATAAGTTTCCAGTGCATTGTCTATGGTGTCTCTGGAGTGCAGTGGGTGATTGGTATAGTTGTCTAAAATACTGGAGGCTGCACTAGGTTCTAGGCGTTCAAATTGGCCACTTGTTGAGGGGTCCTGTATTATTTCGGTTATTTCTCTCAGGTTTTCCTCAATGTTTGTTTCCTTGTAGTATTCATTGTTCTCTTTAAGGTACTGTAACGCCTCTCTGACTTTGGTTAAGATCACTAGGTGTTACCAAATAGTTTTGTCTTTTGTAGGTACACCATTTACCAGGATAATCAAAGATTTGTGTAATTGGCCTTTGCACTCGTAGAGTGTCTACATTTTCTTTCAGATCTAATGGTAAGTAAACTACTTTACCACAAATGCCTTTCAGTAATTTGGTGGGAGGTAATTTTGCAGTTTTTGTTTGAAGACGTATTATTGCTTGAAATGGGTGCACTGTTTGTATTATAATGCTCTCATACAAACTAAGCTGCTGCAGTGCGTTTGGCACTGGAAACAGTTCCAAATTATTACTAATTGCACGTGAAGGGCTTTGGTTATTGTCAAGTTTTGAAGTGCAGTATGGGCACAGTATGGAGGTGTTGGTAATGTCGTACTTGTTTTCTGCTACAAGGTACAGAGCTAATTGAAACCATTGGGATTCCTCATCGCCTTCTGCTTTCTGAATTATATCAACAGTTTTGGTGCTCTTTTATAGAACGTTCTACGGCAAGACACACATACTTGGTTTGGCATTTCAGCAGAAGTGCTTTTGAACTTTTGTATTTCTTTTGTGTATGCCTGATGTAAAAAGTTGATAGCTGCACTGTTATCAGTATGGTTGCCTGACAATACTGCAGTGAGTAAGTGCTCTTCAGTTTCACAGTATTTCCTTAGGATTTGCTCAATTTCATTGTGCACTTGTTTGGCTGTACCGTGTAGGAGAATATCATTTAAATGTTGGAGTGCTACAGCTGGAGTTCTTGCCTAATACAGTTTGTAGACTAGATTTCTGATTGTTGAATGGTGGGTTGCTAACATTTTAATACAGTGGAAGGTGCTTTTGCAAGCTGCTCTACAAATGCAGGCTAAGGAATGCCTGCATATTCCAGTGTACTTGCGCACTGGACAGGAGTCCATACTTTGTAGTATTTTCATTTTTTTTCTTTTATTGGTGCCTTTGACATACTGATTGAGGAATTGCCGCACATTTTTGATTAGGCCTGGGCGAATGTTACACATTGATGTGCAAGGCCATTTGTAGGTGAGGCGTGTTGGTTTGGTGGATTGGACAGTGCCATCTAAGTTTGATGGGGATATGTGTGAATGAAGAGTTTCTTCTTCCATTATGGTATTATCTATCTTTTCATATACTCTCCCACTCTGATTTGGTTAGTTAGTGGTTGTTTGTAGGATTCTTCATTGAAGTATGGCTCTGTGTTGGTGGTGTGACTCCACTCACCTGCACATATGTGGCCAAAGGTATCTATGGTGACATTGCATTTGTTTCGTAGTACTGCTTGTAATTTACCAATAAGTCTTGTTAGTGGTTTCATTCTCTTTAAAGTTATTATAAACAATTTCCTCTTCACACTTATAGCAGTGTCTACAAGAGCTTCCAAGATGTCTTTTCTGTGGTAGGTTTTGAGGGTTGACCATGATTTCTGTCCTCTACGTGCAAGGTTGTGAAGGACTCTGTGGTGGAATTTCTTTTGTAAAATTAGTTTTCTTGAATGCTTGCTTGTGATGACACTACTATTTGTACCTGCTCTTTTAGGAGTAGTCTGCGTTGGACTGTAGTTTATATTTCCCTGTACATTCTCACATTTTGCCAGATCACCTACAGTGTCTTCACTGGTAGATGGATTTGTTTTTCTTACTGCTTTCATTAACTCTTCTCTTGTACCTTTCAGTTTACGTTGAGATTGCAGTGGATGGGTACTTTGAGTGTTTGTAGGTTGTGTGGCTCTCTTTCTGCGTTCCTTTCTACGGAATTGCTGTTTGGTAGCAATTGTGTAGTAGCTGTTGGCGAAGAAAGGGAAGTGCGGGTGTGCAAAGATTCACATGCATATGTGTACAATGTGTGTCAGTGGGTGAATGGGAGGGTAGGCAGCTATTTAAGTGCAAGGGTGTGGGTGTGTAGCGGTGTCTAAGGTTACGTTGGGGATACTATGTTAGTATGTGGGTATTATTGTAATGGTGGCGACATAAGAAATACCTAGCACCTGTAGAGGTTTGATTAGTAACAATGCAGTACATATTGTTGGATGGGCACACATGTATATGCTACAGTAGAACATTACTGCCCTGGTGTAGTAAGACAAACAAGAGTATGCTGCTATTGTACTTACTTTGCTGATTGCAGAGAGTAGGTGTCTTCTAGGCTGTATATTGACATGTACACTCCAGTAACTTCCCAGAGATTGGTCGGTAGTGCTCCTGTATAAGAAGGCAGTAAGAAAATATGTTGGCTCATTACATACTGCTTACATTTGGATATTACATTTTTGAGAACTGTAGGGGGATGCCTTGGCAGGAAGACGAAGCGTGTTTGTATAAATGGAAGGTCTGCAATATGAAGGGCGGTTGGGAGTAAAAGCGTGTTTGTTAAGGGAGTAGGTGGCCTACTTGGGAATGTAGTGTGTGACAGGTTATGGAAAACGCGTGTGTGCATTAGTGTAGGCCTACACGTACAACCAAACTATGCTAACGGCTATTGACTCCATAGCACCTATCAAACTTAGGAAGGCCAAATTACAAGCTCACCTTAACTCATGGTTCACCCCACAGTTAAGAACTCTCTGCAAAGCGAAACGCTGTGCTGAAAATCGATGGAATAGCAATCCCTCTGACGAGCACAAAGATGGTTTCCTTCTTGCCTCACTCTCCTATAAAGATGCTATCATCACTGCAAAAAAGGAATCCCTCAACAACCGCATTATGCAAGCTGACTCGAACACTAAGGAACTTTTCAAAATCTTAAGAGCTTGAAACTTCAGTCGCCCCCCCTGACACCTGCTTGAAAGATAGCAAATGGTGTGCCAACATCCAAGCAGCCTTACTAAATAAAATCTCCTCACTACAAGCGAAAATCAAAGATAAACAGGACAACTTGAAGCACGATAATCGTGCTCTCTCACCTGCCAAGGCACCCACTCTAGTCACTACTAACACCACACCATTTACATTCTCACCGCTCACCGTCGTCGAGGTAGAAAACATAATTCTCAGAATTAAACCCTCCAACTGCCAAGGTGATCCATGCCCAGCCCCTATTATCAAGGACTCGGCGCATGAGTTGGCCCCGTTCATCACTGCCTTCATTAACTCGTCATTCAAAACTGGTATTGTCCCAGATAACCTGAAGGATGCTTGGGTGATCCCTTTGCTCAAAAAAACCTTCCCTCGACCCAAGCATTCCTACTAATTTCCGACCCATCACAACAGTACCATTTCTGCTTAAGATTCTAGACCGTGCTGCGTACCTTCAGATTCAAAACTACCTGGAATCCAATAACATGCTAGGTCTACGACAATCTGGATTCCGCCCCAGACACGGGACTGAGACTGCGTTAATAGACCTCAAAACCCAAATCGAAGTCCTAAAGGATCAGGGCAAGCTAGCAATGCTACTACTTCTCTACCTCTCGGCCGCTTTTGATTTGGTTAATCACCAGATCCTTTGCAAGCACCTCCACACCGCTGCCAACTTCTCATCCTACGCTGCAGCATGGATCAAATCCTTTTTGAGCAACAGATCCATGAGAGTCTTTGCCCCATCCGCAGCTGCCGACCCTTCCCCAATTCACTGCGGCGTACCTCAGGGCTCTTGTGTGTCACCCACACTCTATAACATCTTCACAAAACCACTCTTTGATGTGCTTGACTATCTGGGTGTCTCCTACACTAATTATGCGGATGACACCCAGATACTCATCCCCATTACTGGTGATTATCTGGCTGACACCAAGGCCCTTAATGATGTCTACCTGGTTATACAAGCCTGGATGGCCCAACACCAGCTGTGCCTCAACGATGATAAGACAGAGCTTCTCATTTTGGGCACTGCACAACGCCTGAGCAGACTTGAACCGGCATACCAATCTTTCACTATAGATGGCAATAGCATTCGAGTTTCAAAAGACACTATAAAACATTAGGGTTCTACCTTGACGCTACTCTATCATTAACCCGACAAACGAATGCTGTCAGATCTGCGTCAGCATACACATGCAAACTCATTGCAGCCTGCAGACTTTTCCTTACCACCACCAACAGTGTCACACTAGCAAGAACCCTCATCATGGCTAAAATTGACTACTGCAGTGCTCTCTACCTAGGCACTAGTCAAGAGAACTTAAATAAACTCCAAACTACCCAACACAATGCCATTTGTGCCGCCTTAAACATCCCTCGTAACCACCATATCTCAGAAACTAGATCAAAGTTAAAGTGGCTACCTGTCAAGCAAAGGATCTCACTCAAAGCACTCGCCATTACGCACAAATGTCTTGCCAACAAGGCCCCCATCTATCTCGGCAGTCGACTGTCGTGACACTCGACCTCCCGTCCACTAAGAACTGCCCAGTCCCATTGGTTAACCATCCCTAGATTTAAACTGCAAAAAGCAGGGGGTTCAAGCTTCCCGGTCCTAGCGTCCAAGCTCTGGAATTCTCTCCCTGCTACTATCAGAACGGAAGAGTCTTTTCACACTTTCAAAGCCAATACCAGATCCTGGCTTTTCGACGTGCCTTAAGTCCCACACAGCGCCTCTGTCTTACTCTCTCTGACCTGCTGACTGTTTACTTGTACTTAATGTCCTGTTCATATCATGTAATGTCATTCCTCTGTAAATTCATGCATTGTAACTCCTGTATCTATGCATTTCTGTAACCTTACAAATTGCGCCCTGATGCCCCCGGGCCTGCGGGTTGCGCGTTATATATAAAATAAATACAAATACAAATACTTGACAAATGCAGTACTGCGCAGTGTGGGAGGATGAGAAAAAGGTGCGTAAAGATGTACAGAGTGGAAAGTACAATGTTTTCGGGCTTCCATTTGCATGCAGTTCTGACCATATATTTGTTCAGAACCTGAGTGCAGGGATTGCTTAGGGGTTTCAATTTGAATATGCACATTTACGTATGTTACTGTTTTGAACGTGGCGATAATTTTCTTTATTACTTAACTGCTGTTGTTATGGATGACGTACGGATGGAAACTGTCGTTATGCTTGAAATGTATGCATTTTGCATAGTTTGGTCGGAAAGGCTGTCTGATGGTTGTGTTTGCGTTTTGTACAAAAGGGCTAGGATGTGGTGTAATGGGGGAAACAATTGTATAAAAGATGGAACAAAAGAACACAGTAACTTTTTTCGTCTAGCAATGCGTGTTGCGGCCAAATGGAACCTTTGCCACCACCTACCACTGTAGGAGCAATTTCATGCTATGTGATGGGAGGCACAATAGTACAAATTTAGAGTACCTTATGAAGATTTACACCTAGGTACTCTGTTGCTACAAATGGTGTATAGTTCTCACCCTTTCATGGCTCTTGGGTGGGTGAAAACAACTGATTGGCGTGTCAAAGCGCTTTGATTGGAATGGGCATTTAGGGAGCTTGGCGGGTGAGACAGCTGCATAAGTGGCAGGTGCCAGCCGCCAAAAGCTTGTGATTTTAGAGGTATGCGGACATATAAAACAGTTGGCACTGTACTGTAGAAAAAATAGTAATACCTACGGGATGTAGTGATGGGTAATGATGCTGATGTTTATGGGTGCAGAATGCGTAGATCGTTCACTCATACTTTCTCGTGGATGTGCTTTGCATTTAAAAGAGATGTCACCTCTGCGCCAGTAACGGAAGCAGCAAAAAAGACCAAATAAACAATCTGGTGATGAACCTATCAAGCACAGACCTCACAGAAAACCAAATCAGTTTACTGAATAGGGGCTTATCATTTGCACCAACATCCTACATAGAACCAGTACAAGTGCACATAGACCTCTTCAAATTTGTCAGGAAATTAAAACTTAAAACATTTTTTGCAACTCAAGCAGGCAAACAGTGTAAAGAGACAGACCGAGCAACCATTAGCGAAGTAACTATTGAGGACTTGGGAAACATACATCTTCTCAGATCCCTACAAGAATCAGAGAATTTCCCAATGCACCAAACGTTATGTGAACTTGATATTCTTTCAATTGGTTTACTACAGAAAGAACTTAGACCTAAGTCAACATTTTTACCACAATTGGCTCCTGATAACATGCTAGATGCATTTTACAAATCAGTCACACAGGATTTGCACAAGATTCAAGACAGACAAGGGAAAAGGATCAACAAGAAAGGAAAGCAAGACAATCTAACATTGCAAGAAAAATGTGCATTTCATCTCCTAAAAACAAACAAGGAATTAGTCATCAAGGAAGCCGACAAGGGCGACAATATAATTGTGATGAACAGGCAAGACTATGTGAAAATGGCACAACAACACCTGGACACACCAAACTGTTATGAAAGATTGCCCTCCAATCCCAAAACAGACATTATCACAGACCTCAGCAATCTCATGCAAGGGTGGTACCGTCAAGGGTTTATTTCAGATGAAGAATAAACTTTCTTACTTGTTTCCAAACCGACTCTACCAACTATCTACTTTCTTCCGAAGGTACACAAGCTGTTCATCAATATCCCAGAAGGAAGACCAATTCTCAGCGGTATAAGCTGGGCTACAGAACCACTAGCAGAATATATTGATAACATACTGAGACCAAAAGTAGAAGGAGTACAGGCATACCTGAAAGATACTACTTCAGCCATACACATTGTGGAAAGCATCAAATGGCTCCCAACGTACTATCTTGCAACCTCGGACGTCAAGGCTTTATACACATCTATCGGTCATGATCTTGCACTGGATACCATAACCTACACATTTAAGAAAGAATCTTCATCCCATTTTCCCTATGTTTGCATGAAATGCCTATGGCAACCTTGGAAAACAGTATTTTCATATTTGAGAACCAATTTTACAAACAAAAAAGAGGCGTCGCAATAGGCGTTAAATATGCACCGGCAAGGGCAAACTTGGTGATGGGAATGTTCAAAGAATTACTGGTTTGCACAACAGACCTATACAAAAACAAGGTTATCAAATCGACACGCTACATTGATGACATTTTCTTTATATGGGACGGGTCATTACAGGACTCAAAATCAATGACAACAATTGGGGCATTGAATTTACAGGTACCAGCAGCCGAACAGAGATAAACTTCTTAGACTTAACAATCTTTGTATCTGAAAATCAACTCAGAACTAAAACGTATCGCAAAGAAACTGAAGTCAACTCTGCACTGTTTGCCACCAGCTGCCACCACAAACCCGTTATCAGAAACATTCCGAAAGGACAATTTATAGGGGCCAGAAGGAATTGCGCACACCCAACACACTTTCAGGAAGAATGCAATCTCTTGTCAAGCAGATTCAAGGCCAGAGGCTATCCATCTAAATGCATTCAGGCAGCCCGCATCAGAGCACAACAAACACCAAGATCACTAACCCTAACACAAGAGGATAAACCTAAACAGGACAACAAAGTACAATTCATCACGACATACTGCACCAACAATCGTTAACTGAGAAAGATTCTGAAAAGAAACTGGTACTTGCTTAAGCTAGACCCCCACACAAGGGACTTCATTTATGATCATCCTTCCATAATTTATAGAAGAGCTAGAACACTTCGAACAAGTCTAAGGCCCTCTCTACTACCGCAACAGAACAAAGAAAAAGCAAAGAGCTGGTTGGAAGAACCCAAGCCAGGTTTCTGAAAATGTGGCACTTGCTCCATGTGTAAGTATGCAAAGCCAGCACGGACTCTCTTAAAGATTTGAATGGCAACCGCATGACAATCCAGGAACAAATCAACTGTCGAACCAAATATGTGGTCTATGCAATCATATGCATTTGCAAACAGGTTTACATCGGGAGCACCATCCGTGAGCTATGGACAATAATTAGAGAACATCTGTCAGCAATCAGCACTCAAGACAAGAAGGACATCAAATTTATTGGCCTAAAAAAGGTCACTCTGGGACCAAGGGGCGGTAACTTAGAACTTCTCCTACGGCAAGAGAAGGCAAGTCTCATTTGCCGTTTCAAAATTGTGGAAAAAGGCCTGAACACGGATAATGAAATGGCATACTTCTTATGAAATACTATCGATACATCAAGTCCCCAGTAGGGACTAATCACGTATCAGACATCAATGACCAACAAACATGCACCAGACATTAATGCACAACAATGTCTCATGATGTCAAAAAGTATACATTATTATATTATTCAATGAAACATCTTTAAATCACCCAGCTGTGATCTATTAGTAGTTGCATTCCTCCAAGCATATACTAAAAGACACTACATTTCCCATGAGACACCCACACCACTAAGTCACCTGACCCCTGCGTTCTTCAACACACCTCTTTTCATTGCAGAGGGCCCCCTTTTTTCCCCAATATTACATGGACTTCCCACATCCCTAAACAAATCATGTGCACTATTTAAAACGCACAGCACGGCGATTCATGTAGTCGGCTTAAGTACACTCATTTAAAGCCTAACATGGGACTTTGGTCTCAAATGTCGCTTCCCATTGACTTTCCACACCTAGTTACCCAAAATATAGCTGCCTTTTAATGTCAGCCGTAAGGCAACTGACAAAGGACTACTGTTCCCATGGCAATCCTAATACTTATCAGCCCACACGGACTCTATGGATAGTTCCCACTGACGCGTGATGCGAGAGATCATTCAGTGCAAGTAAGCCCCTGGGGGCTCATTCAGCCCACCACCTAGCGGACCAATCTCAGGACGGTCCGCGTTTACTCATGAGAACCTGTCTATCAGCTTAGACAGACTCATATTTTAGATGGTCTTGACACTGAGATCTTTTACCGACCAACTCTCACATTTAATCACTTTTAGCCGTAGCACCGGTACCACGTTCCCAACAGGAACTGTCACTATATGATCCACAATTAGCACGCAGTAATTAGAGATGGCTAATTCACCCATATACTAATATATACAATGTATTTCAAGTACGCCAATATTTTGACTTATCCTATGACTTTTTCTCCCCCCCCCCCGCTCTTCTCTTCCTCCTGCCTGTACCTCCTTTGCGTTTCTCTTTCTCTTCCAGTTGGGACTTATCCCAGTAATATTCAACAGTGACAATCTTCGTAACGTAACATTGACACCGCAGGGTAAGAAACACATGGTTCACAATTTATTTGTCTATGATTTAAATATGGACATTAATTACCAGAAATAAACTAACTCTTATATTTTGCAATCTTGTTCTTTTCCCTTCAACCCCCACCCCCTTTTCTCTGTCACATTTTTTGGAATGATTTGAATTCCACACCTACACTATGCTTTATGTATGTCTATGGTATTTTATTTTCCTATTGCTTTGGGTTTACCTCATTTTGATGTTAATTTGGTACATTTTATTAATATGACTCTGCCTATGTTTTGCCCAATTGAATCTGTATTTTTTGTATTTTTTAATTATGGATTTTTTAATTTTGGATTTTCAATCTGTCATTACATATTTTTCTATTACTTTTTTGCTCCTTCTCTTTTATCCATATTGTGCCAATCTGTTATGTTTACATAAAAAGCCCTGATTTGAAAAAGGCACCTTGCCGAAACACATGTCATTACAGAAGAGCCATCAATAAAACTTACCTAACTTTGCAATTTCAAAGCACTCGTTGTTGTTTTTTTGCAAGCAACCATCATATTAATATTTGCAAACAAGCACCATATATTGTTTTTTGGTGTGGTATGGAAATGGGACTACGGTTAAGCATTCACATGTATGTATGCTTTTGTGTTTCATGGTAGGATCTTCTTTTGTGGCCATGATAACGTTAGTGCTTGTAGTGTGTTGTTTGCTAGTGGCAGTGAATTTCTTTCTTCCTGTATTGCAATTAGTAATCTGTTGCAGTACATACTATGTACGCTGCAGATACACATGTAGTACTATACGTAGGACAAGCCAAGAGCAACTTATAACAAGGAGTACAGAGGAAGGTCTTTCTTGACGTGTCCCTTATACAAAATTAGAACTAAACACTTTGCTTAACTTCTACGAAGACGCCGCTTTTTTATTATGCTTCAAATGTGTTTGTGTAGCCCCATGCACAGGCCAATATGTTGGCGAAAGCCGCGCCTTTTGGGGGAGCGCACGTGTTACATCCAGGTATTGTGAGGGCGGCTGCAATGCAAATGGGACTATGCAGGAGTTGGGATTGGTCAATATGTATTTGTGGGTCTGGTGTGTAGGAACAGATTGTGACATAACGTTTCTTTGCCAATAGGAGTGGAAATGGCTACTGGGAGGGGTGTGCTGTTAAGTAGGTGGACTATATGGCTTTTGGGCGACTCGTGGACACATTGGGTACAAGTTTACGCAGAGCGTTGTGCACTAGCAGCACACCTAGGTTTTCATAATCTCGCTGTGCACTGGTACGGAATACGTGGAATGCAGTGGGTCCATGTGGGTCCTTTTGGTGCCAGTTTGGTGATGCTTCCTCATCCAGACGTTATTATTGTTCATTGTGGTGGGAACAGTTTAGGGCATGTTACTGGCCTTTCACTGCAGTTTGCAATGAAGGAGACAATTTGTCAACTAATAGAAATGTTTCCACATTCACACATAATCTTTTCTCGCATTGCCCAGAGGCAGAAGTGGCTGCATTCTTCTTTCTGTGGTCCACAAATGGAAAAAGCGTGGTGCAATGTGATAAGGCTGTGTGCGCTTTTTCCGTGACGTTGGCATGTTCTCCTTCCACAATGAAAACATAACCTGTCATAGTCGGAACATGTTTTGTTCCGATGGAGTTCATCTGACCGATGCTGGCAATGAGATCTTTCTGCGTAATATCCAAAATGCCGTTCAGCGCTTCCTGCAATTGTAGGATGCATTTTCCCAGTGCTACTTTCTGAATTGTAACATTTAAACTACAAATACTACCAAAACAATTCTCTTTTCAGGGCCACTACTTATTTTGCAAAAATGCATACAGTGCTTTTGACAGCGTCTCGCTGCCAATTGTTTCCACCTCTGCACACTGTGCTTATAGGCTGCATCACCGCCTGCACGCTTCATTTGAAGTTCTATTTTTGAACCCTGGAAGGTGGCTCTGAACAGAGCCTTTTTGTTCGCCCTGCTTTCTGGCTGTGTAGCATTTTTCCTGTTCTTATAAGAGACGACAGAAAAGACAGCATTGGAAGGGAGATTTCACAAAGCGTACCAACCACAGGGATAAGAAATGGTAAGTGGAGAGTACAAGATGTAAGGTGCACTTTACTTGGGTAAGGGGCAGTGTTTGCCATGGTCCAGGACCGCTGATTCAAAATCACTTTGACAATGTTCTCCCCTACACAGTACCGCGTCGTAGTATATGCACAATATAGTGACTTTTGATGGTAGGGTACTGTTGTATTGTGTATGTCCTCCACTGTTGCTTGCGGGACGTGGTGGCTCCCTGGAGAGTTTCTAGTGGTGGAAGCAGATGCAGAGCATGCTTTAGTGGACAATAAGGTACAGCCTGCTTGGAAGGGGACAACTCTCCAAACAGCTGCCTGGTGGTGCGCTTTAAGGTGCCACCGCAGGGAACTGGTGCCATAGCTATACAAGCCAGGTTTCCCGCGACTGAGTACTGTGTTGCACTCAGTGCACTCTACCTGACAAGCACATTTCCAATGGTCCTAAACAGTTTCCACACCCAGGATTGCTGCTGGCTGTAGGCAATGCGGATTCCTTCTGCTTTACTCTTCTTTCCGTTTCGATGTACCTCCCCATTATGACGCATCTCCATTTGCTGAGGACTTTTAGAACAAGGTGTTGGTGGTGAGGGTGTGGGTGCTTCTGAGTTAGAGGTAGTAGCAGAAGCTCTGGTGGCCATTACTTTGAGAAGTTGTTTGTAGGCACAGATTTGGAGAGAAAGCTATTTCTGCCCGAAGCAGTGCACACCGGTGGTCTTGTATGGAAAGCCAAACAGAGCAATTGTAGGGTGGGCTCTTTTATAGGCTCATGTGGAGCATGTGACATCGCAAAGTGCCATTAACTAATTCCCTACAATATCTACATGTAGAAGGAAGAGTGGATGATCGCTGTAAGGGTGCACTATTACTGTATCACTCCATAGATTGCAGAAACATTTTCTCTTTCGCTGTGTACGGATCTGGCGCGTGTCCACAAAATAAGGGACGAGATGCAACATTGCTATGTTACTATGGTGACGTCGCCATTCTTCTCCATTTGCAAGCTTGTGTGCCAGATGTATATTGCACATTCTACTTTATCGTACGTGCATAGGTGTACTACCGATACCTTTCCCATCCCCAGCCTACTTAAACATATGGTTCACGTACATTGCACATTTCTACCTATGCTTGCTGTGAGCACTCTAGAGTAGGTGGGATGTTTACGTGGAAAAATAGGCATCGAACGAGGGTGTACGCATCCAGCTACCATAACTATACCACACAGTCATTCAGTTATGTTCACCAGAGAAATTGTTACCAGGCATCACAGTACGATATACGTATGTGCACAGTTGTGGCACAGACAAACGGACGCTGCTGTTACTATTTCCAGACGGATGCGTGCATGCAAACATGCAGCCCATACTGGCGTCCTACGGATGATTGTATTGCGATTGCGCACATGGCAGCCGGGTGCGGAGGTCGTACGCCGCCTCCATTCTTCACACTTGTAGTCATCCCCACTACTGCTGTGCCTTCTCACTTACAATGGCGTTGTTAAATGAAAAAAAAGAAAATACACATTCTGTACAAATTAACATTGCAATATTTATTAGCACACATTTGTGGCGACTAATCGGAAAGGGAAGGGGGATAAGAAACAGATACATATATCGGGGATGTTTTCATTTCAAGAAGCTGCTGCTAAAGGGAACAAGGGATTGAGCTTCATCGAAGTGTCTTTCATGCCACTGATTTTGCAGAGAAGGGGGGCTGGGAATTGGGGAAGGTGGACATGTGCAAGTTAGGCAGTGATATCTTATTTTGCCCCTTATATGGTCTTCAACAAACGTTCTCAAGGCAGCAAATTGGAGGAGCAACTGCTCGATTTTGGCGTCCAGGCGGTCAACTTTGATATTACCAGTGTTCCGTTCCGTTTCGGGGGCCGTATGTTCCTGTGCCAAAGGTGCTGCTTCTGGTGAATAGATTTGCATTCCGATATGTTCTGTTAAAAGAGAACAAATGTGGTTACTTCAAATGAAGTTTTACATTGCGACTGTGTTCTTTTTGCAAGCTTGTTCCCTACCTATGGGGTTACTATGCCCACTCATTTGGTAATTCGGAAAATTTTCCTCCAGCCATTCCAGGGTGCTTGCCCTTCCAGTAACTCTTTCCCTTTTCCCAGTGCAGCGGGTAACAATGGGTTTATCGTCATCACTCATTTCTTCATGCGCAGAATTCTCCTCAATCCACTTCAGTGTGGAAGCCATTGCTGCTCACAAACAGAAAACATAATGCTTTTCTACTATTATACACTAACGGATTTCTGGAATTGCAACCAGAACTTTCGTCTCTTTACCACATTGCTCTGACGTTCTGTTCGCTGTAGTTGCCGTTTGCACCTCTGCCTCTTCCTTCTCTGTTTGCTTGTGTAGCAGGTGTGCAGTAAGATTGATGAAGGCAAACGTCACTTTTCATGTTGGTGCTTCCCTTTACATTGCATACTTTATGCCTTTGTACATTTTGTTGCGTAAGTACACATTTTGTATAGGTACAGCATTTTACCCTTTAATTGACGCGCTGTTTGCCTATGTTTTTTGTTTTTTGCTTCATGTTACACTTTTTATGACCCCCCTCCCATTCTGGACACGTTGGATTCAACCCAATCTCGATTTTGGCACACAGACGCAGTGTTCCCAACCTTTTTCCCTTTTACTATACAGCCTCTGCCTTCAGTATGTTGCACAGTACATCTTTACACAAAAGCGTATCTACTGCAATTCAGTGAAAGACACATTACTGCAGGGACACTATGGTTGACTTGTGCACCTTAAACCCTATCATCTTTCCTGCAAAAACTATAACATACCAACGTTATGATTACAGTGCCGTCCTAAAAACCTATGAAATTCACTAACAAAAAACCTTGTTAAAGGAACGTTATGATTAAGCTGCACTACTGAAACCATTTCCACGTTATTGCAAAAAACTAGCCTAAAGCAGCGTTATGGTTACAGTGCACTATTAAAAATCTTTGAAATTCACTAACAAAAAACCTTGTTAAAGGAACGTTATGATTAAGCTGCACTACTGAAACCATTTCCACGTTATTGCAAAAAACTAGCCTAAAGCAGCGTTATGGTTACAGTGCACTATTAAAAATCTTTGAAATTCACTAACAAAAAAACCTTGTTAAAGAGAAGTTATGGTTAAGTTGCACCACTACAAAACTTATTAAATTCTATGGAAAAAGTTGCTACAGGGATGTTATGGTTACAGGTAAAACCTAAAAACCCCAGAAATTCACAAGTTATGGTACGCCACACAACCACTGTGCACTGCAAGGACTAACACCCATGCACATTCAAGGCCGCTCCCTGGACTGGATAGCCCAACACAACTGCCCCCTCACTATCACTGCCAACTCACCTACCCCATGGTCTGACCACCATGTTATCCACTTTAGTATCCCTACTGCTGGGAACAAGCATATCTCTGCGCCACCCTTGCCCCAAGCCCTTTCCAGAAGCCTTCAGCAACTCACCGAAGATAGACTACTCCCATATTTATCAGGACCAGCCTTCAGACCCCCCTTCTTGGCTGACCCAGAGATCCTAGCTCGCACCTATGACAAAGCCATCAAAGCAGCAGTTGAAGATATCGCGCCACTAAAACCACAGAATGCTAAACCAACCAGCCACACCAATGCCTGGTTTACCACTAACTTCCTTGCACTACGGTCTAAGAAATGTACAGCCTTATCCCTTTGGCAAACCACCCACACAGACGAAGCAAAACTTGACTTCAAAATCAGGGCCAAAGAGTACAAAAAAGCTATCATCCATGCCAAAGCCATCTCTTTTGATACAAGGATCCAGGAAGCACAATCCAATACCAAAGAGATCTTCTCTAGCTTTAGGGACTTAGAGACCCCCACGCCCACTCCACAGAACTTCACCAAAGACAAGACCTGGTGTGACGGAATCCAATCAGCCATGATTGGCAAGCTCAACACCCTCCAAACCAAAATCCAGACAACCAGGCATTCCTTGAATATCCCTCCCCCCGCCTCGGCATTACCACCTCCCCCAGTCACCTCCAACTCCTTTTCCTTCAAGAAAATTGAAGAACTAGACATGATCAATATCATGAAATCTATTAAGCCATCTAATTGCAAAGGCGACATTTGCCCAGCCACAGTCATCAAGGACTGCGCTAGCCCTCTCGCCCCTTTTCTTACAGCATTCGTGAATGCATCCTTTGCCACTGGCAAGGTCCCTGCCTGCCTTAAGGAAGCTTGGGTCCGCCCTCTTATTAAAAAACCCACCCTTGACCCCTCCTCACCCAATAAATACCAGCCCATTACCACGGTTCCCTTTCTACTCAAGATATTGAACAAAACGGCCTACTTACAAGTACAACAATTTATTGAGGAGAACCAACTTCTTGGGATACGCCAATCAGGTTTCCATCCAGGGCACAGGACTGAGCCAGCCCTACTTGACTTAAAAAAAACAGATGGATGATGCAAGAGACTCAGGGAAGCCTGCTCTTCTCCTCCTTCTTGTTCTATCGGCGGCATTTCATCTTGTCGACCACAAGATCCTATGTCACCACCTATCCACCACAGCCAAGTTCTCACCTAGCGCCAATGCATGGATCTCTTTTTTCCTGCAAGGAAGGACCATGCAAGTCTTCTCTGACCTACTATCATCATGTGTTTCATTCCACAAGGATACTGCATCTCGCCCACCCTCTATAATATTTTTACACGCCCCCTCTTCCTCATTCTCAACTCACTGGGTATCTCGTACACTAACTACGACGACGATACTCAGATTCTCCTCACACTGACAGGAGACTTTGACACCGACTCCAGGACTCTCAACGACATCTACAACACCATCCAAGCATGGATGGCAGCCATTGGACTCTGACAAGACTGAGCTGCTCCTGGTAGGCTCCACGGAAACACTTAAGAACCTCAACTCACAGTTCAGTCACTTCATGATCGACTGCATCAGAATCTCTGCTGCTAAATCAGTAAAAACACTGGGAGTTTATCTTGACTCCAACCTAACAATGACCAGGCAAGTCAATGCCATTGCCAAGGACAATTGCATTACCACTGCAAGAGCTATTACAGGATCGAGACTAGATTACTGCAATGCCCTCTTTCTGGGTTCTTCCACTAAAAACATGGCTTAATTGCAAGTAATCCAAAACAATCCCCTGCGCACCTATCGGAATCCCGAAAAGGGAACACATCACGGTTGCCAAGAAACAGGCGCACTGGCTCCCATTTAAAGAGAGAGTCCTCTTTAAAGCCCTTGCCCTTACTCATAAGTGTATCCACCACACTGCCCCCTACCTCTCAGAGGGAATTCACCCCAGAGACTCCACAAGACCGACCAGAACACCCTTTACAAACATGCTCACAGTCCTTAAAATCAAGAAGGCCCTAGCAGGAGGCGCTAGATTGCCATACCTAGAAGCTCTGCAATGGAACGCCCTACCACCACCCCTGCGAGAAGAAGTCTCTCTTCTAGCATTTCACAAAGCCGTGAAAACACTGCTCTTTACATAAAGCACTGACCACCCCTAGCTAACCTGAGATCTATCCCTGCATGATCAGAAATGTTCAGATGTATGTATTCTATGCTGTACTCATTTGTCTGTTATGTATATACGACTTACATGCATACGTTTCCTCTGTAACTAACCTAGAAACAAGTAACAGCGCTGCAATGCCCAAGGGCTGTATGTGCGCCATATGAATGTAAAATATAAAATAAAACAAATACCCAGAGGTTTCTAAGCGCAGACCTGGGGATCGAACTTGTGTTACTCTGTGTCATCTTGCTTCCAAGGCAAGCGAGTTGCCCATGAGCTATCCTCCCGCCGCCCTTTTCATTTTGAGCCACATCAAAGTAATAAAAAATACCTTGGCAGTGAGTCTAATGATAGCTGCACACTTACATTTTGTGTGACTAAGCTGTCGGCACGTTCTGTCCCAAATCCCAACCACTGCCACCAATGTGATGAAATGTCTTCTGCCCTGGTGTGTAGTCGCTAAGGTGCCTACTCTGCCCTCAGACTGCTTCAAACCAAGAGTGATTCCAATCATAAAGGTAAAACAGGTACAGTTAAGTGATATACCTCCTTTGTCTTTTGTGCACCTGTGGGCTGAGGGAAGGCAATACTATGAAGAGGGGCATGAATGTGACTCAGTGGCAACTCTAAAGGAAATAGTAAAATAGTCCAAAATAAAGGTCTAATCAAGGCTCTATAAACAATAGCTCTACTTTAATGAAACACAACATCTGCAAAAAATAACAAAATAGAAAACACTATACAAAACCCACCCCTGAGTAAAGAGCAGAGAATAAGTACAGATTAAAAGATGTAGCACCCTGGGTCAAGAATCAGGGGTGCAAGGCAAGAAAAAAACACAATGTTTTTAAAAGGATATGTTTGCATGCAAAAAAGGATTAAAGGTGACCTAGCAAGTCCTACGGCTCAAAGGTGGACTGAGGGAACAGTTAGCAGTCAATATTTCCTTCTGCAGTTGTTGACAGTTCAACAGCATCGAACCAGGCTTCTTGGTACTGTTTGTGTGAAGTTCGACAAAGTTTGAGTGCAGCAGTTGCATTGTTCTAGATGGGGAATGGTGTCCAGCAATGATCGAACAGGAGCTGCTGCATTTCAGAGGCAATGCTTGATGACAGTTGGTTTGACTGCAAAGATACTGGTGACTGATGTGCAGCTCTTACTGTATCATGTCAATGATGCGTTAGCGGATCATGAGGACCACCAGGGTCAGTTTGATGGCTGATTTGATGAAGAGGCTGGAGACTGGATGCGCAATTTGGTTCGAGCAGTTTTCAATGATCATGCAGCTTTCGATGATCAGGGCTTGATGATACACCAGGGTCGGTTTGACTGGCGATGAAGATAGCCAGTGAAGATGCTGGAGGGTCGAGAAGCGGTTTGAAGCTGTTAGATGCGAAAAGAGAGCTTATAGTTCTAGCCGAGGCAATGGGGCACTGAGATAGCATGGTGCAGCAGTGAAGAGCTTCTAATGTGCAATTCAACAGTTTGGGTACAGCAGTCACATTCTTCTAGACCAGGAGCAGATGTCGAGCAGAGATTGAACAGGAGCTTGTGTGGTTCAAAGGCGATGTCCAGAGAATGGGGATTGTGAGGGACACAAGAGTTGATTCAACATCGGTTCGACAGCAAAGAGGCTGATGGCTGGATGCACAGCTGGAGTTGAGTGGCTATGGTGCAGCTTTCAAATGTCGTGGTTCGAAGGATCCCTCAGGGTCTAGTCAACTGTCGATGAAGATCAGCAAAGAAGATGTTGGCCATTTGAAGAGGTAGTTTGAAGGCAGCAGGAGCAAAGGTTTTCAGCCAGAGCAATGAGCCGTTGCAAACAGGTTCAAGCATGCATGTCAGCAGTTCCGAGAGTGGGTGAGTGCCAAAGGCAGCTACGGAGGGTCCTGATGGTTTCAATGCAGGTGAAATGGCTTGAATCATGGTTTGCATTGGTTCAATGGCGAAAACACAGGTATCCTGAATTCCTTGACTCTCGGTTGCTCCGAGCCCCAATCCAGGAACTCAAGGATAAGTTTCAGTCCTTGTTCTTGTGCTCGCACACACAGGGAAAATTGGCCCACAACTGCAGGTGTCTCTCAACACAATGAGGCGCTTGGTAACGTTGTGGCTGGCTAAGGGGCAGGTCTTCTCCTAGTAACTGTTCACCCTCAGTAGTCCCTGGGGATGGTTAGGGTAAAGAGCTTTCCTCTCCCTTGGACACTCAGTGGTCACCTCACTGGAGGAGGACTTTTGTAAAATCAACTTCTACCTTACGTTTTTGTTCAAGAGTGAGTCAAAGTAGGAGTGGGAGAACCCTTCTTTTAGGTGCAATATTTCACAGAATATTGGATTAAAGCTAAGTGGACTTTGCCTTCTGATATCACACCTGCATTGTTTTGTGCTAAAGGAAGTGGAGGGGACTGGAAGGAAAGAAAGAGGCAGAGAGAAACAAGATGATGGAACCTTTCTCCAGATGTAAAGAGATCCTTCTGTCTTC
This sequence comes from Ambystoma mexicanum, assembly GCF_040938575.1. Taxonomy (NCBI): domain Eukaryota; kingdom Metazoa; phylum Chordata; class Amphibia; order Caudata; family Ambystomatidae; genus Ambystoma; species Ambystoma mexicanum. The sequence goes on from NC_090925.1 coordinate 484,420,295, forward strand.
ACTAACCTCGCCCCTTACTTTCTCAATAGGATCAAAGGTCCTTTGTTTTGACAGCTTCCTGTGGAGTGGATGTGTCTCTGGGGAGGGTGGTACCTGCCCTCACAAAGGAAAAATAGAGGTAAACCCAAAGGCTACAGTCTTATTAGCTGCAGCAAATACAGCCTGGCTAAGAGGGAATAAACAAAACTCTTCCACAGTTGGACGAGGTTCATAAGGCTGATACATATGTAATTCCAAATTGATGTGGTTAGATAGCTATGAGATATGTTGGACACCATACCTTAAATTTAGGTATGGCTTATATTTAAAGTTGTACGTGCCACCAGGTCAACATACTGAACGTTATGTAGTTTTTGGAACTGGGCTGCATATCTTAAGTGCAGCCCCTGTCCTGCAGAGACCTGACTTTCACTGTAGCTGTCAAATGGGCACCTCTGGCCTCTGAACCTGCTCTGTGACACTGGAGAGCAGGCACTGCAGATCAGGTTACTGATGCAGCAGAACACATGTGTACACTACGTTTTTGGTGTGGAGTTAAGGATAGGGGAATCTGATTGTTAGATTACCGTTCCAGAGATGTAATTAGATGTTTCATTTTATTAATTCAATACAAATCAAAAAAGCCAGTGCTTCAACACACTTGCCAAATGGCAATCTGTCACAGTGTTTGTCATGCTGTCTTTTGTGGTTATAGTGTGAGGGGGAAAGAAGGATTTTTACTGGGGGAGGCATTTTTGAAGGCCAGTAGTTTTATTTAGTCTTGTGCTGATTCCACCGTTTCAGACTGCAGATGAATTCTCGTGGTCCTGGGCATATCATGAGTGTCAAAGTCTGGCCTGTTAGTGGTGGTGGAATATCATGAAATAAGGTTAAGTACCTGGCTGAAAGATCCTGGTTGTCATTTGGGATCAATGGCTTGACTAATGTATTTTAACAATTACTGTTAGGCTCTATAGTCACATTTCAGAAAAGTATGTGTGTAGTGGAATTACAAATGGCATTCCATTTCTGCCCAGACAGGTGAATACATGGGGCGAGCTACCCATTTTCCTGCCTGGCAGATTGTATCTAGAGAATCAGAGCACCACCGGGCTGTAATGTGTCTGCAGTGTATATGCAGGGATCCCCTTACCCCCACTTGTGGTGGGAGGGCACTTTACTCCACCCCAAACCATATATCTGCTAGTGGTCCTGTGGATTTCACCATGCATGAGAATTAAAAGAAATCCCAAGGGCCTCTGAGAAATCTATCAAATTAAAGACTGGTTAAAGACTGGTCGTAAACTGATCACGTTTCGGTACACAATGCCAAGTTGTCAAATGAAGCCAGTAGAAATTGGAGTGGTGCAGAATTAGCTGAAATTAGCATTGGCCTGCAGACTTTGAATGTTAGCATGCCCGCACTCAGGTGAAACATGAATATTAGCATGTCCACACTTAGATAGAATTATGAATACTAGCATGTCCAGACTTAGATAAAATTGTGAATATTAGCATGCCCACACTTAGACAGAATTGTGAATATTAGCATGTACACACTTAGATAGAATTGTGAATATTAGCATGCCTAGACTTAGATAGAATTGTGAATACTAGCATGTCCAGACATAGATAGAATTGTGAATATTAGCATGTCCACACTTAGACAGAATTGTGAATGTTGGCATGTCCAGACTTAGGTAGAATTGTAAATACTAGCATGTCCAGACTTAGATAGATTTGTGAATATTAGCATGCCCACACTTAGACAGAATTGTGAATACTAGCATGTCCAGACTGAGATAGAATTGTGATTATTAACATGTCCACACTTAGATAGAAATGTGAATATTAGCATGTACACACTTAGATAGAATTGTGAATATTAGCATGCCTAGACTTGGATAGAATTGTGAATACTAGCATGTCCAGACAAAGATAGAATTGTGAATATTAGCATGTCCACACTTAGACAGAATTGTGAATGTTGGCATGTCCAGACTTAGATAGAATTGTAAATACTAGCATGTCCAGACTTAGATAGAATTGTGAATATTAGCATGTCCACACTTAGACAGAATTGTGAATGTTGGCGTGTCCACACTTGGATAGAATTATGAATGTTGGCCTGCGTCGCATCTGGATGGGACTTTGAATATTGGCATGTCCACACTTAGACGGAATTGTGAATGTTGGCATGTCGACAATTAGATAGAATTGTGAATATTAGCATGTTCGGACTTGGATAGAATTGTGAATATTAGCATGTCCACGCTTAGATGAAATTGTGAATACTAGCATGTCCAGACTTAGATAAAATTGTGAATATTAGCATGCCCACACTTAGACAGAATTGTGAATACTAGCATGTCCAGGCTGAGATAGAATTGTGATTATTAACATGTCCACACTTAGATAGAATTGTGAATATTAGCATGTACACACTTAGATAGAATTGTGAATATTAGCATGCCTAGACTTAGATAGAATTGTGAATACTAGCATGTCCAGACATAGATAGAATTGTGAATATTAGCATGTCCACACTTAGACAGAATTGTGAATGTTGGCATGTCCAGACTTAGGTACAATTGTAAATACTAGCATGTCCAGACTTAGATAGATTTGTGAATATTAGCATGCCCACACTTAGACAGAATTGTGAATACTAGCATGTCCAGACTGAGATAGAATTGTGATTATTAACATGTCCACACTTAGATAGAAATGTGAATATTAGCATGCACACACTTAGATAGAATTGTGAATATTAGCATGCCTAGACTTGGATAGAATTGTGAATACTAGCATGTCCAGACAAAGATAGCATTGTGAATATTAGCATGTCCACACTTAGACAGAATTGTGAATGTTGGCATGTCCAAACTTAGATAGAATTGTAAATACTAGCATGTCCAGACTTAGATAGAATTGTGAATATTAGCATGTCCACACTTAGACAGAATTGTGAATGTTGGCGTGTCCAGACTTGGATAGAATTATGAATGTTGGCCTGCGTCGCATCTGGATGGGACTTTGAATATTGGCATGTCCACACTTAGACGGAATTGTGAATGTTGGCATGTCGGCAATTAGATAGAATTGTGAATATTAGCATGTTCGGACTTGGATAGAATTGTGAATATTAGCATGTCCACGCTTAGATGAAATTGTGAATACTAGCATGTCCAGACTTGGATAGAACTGTGAATGTTAGCATGCTAAAGGTCAGGTAACCCACTAACCAATATAAGCTCAAACGCTCCATACTTATCTCACTCCAAAAACTCACACAACCATCTCTCGCACAACAAGCCGCACGCACTTCACAACACTGCAACAACACATAAGCCAGAGCAACAGCACACGCGGACTGACACCGATCCATTACCCGCACCAAAGCTCAGTATCTGGTGTATACCGAGCTGAAGCTGCCAACAGAACACCACTCCTCTCACTATCCTACTCCCTCTTCACCTTACTAACCCATCCCACCTTATCATTTACAGATCCGCCAGAGTGCCTGGGGACCAATTCCGTTGGTGACCGTGCGCGGTACAAGTACCTTTAACATTTAACATGACTCCAAGCTAAGAAGACCCACCCATTCTGTGGGCATTATCCATCCGGCAGGAGCCTTTGCCCACCATCTCCAGGTTTATATAATGGGTGATAGGGAAAGGCTGTCACTATCTCCTACTTATGCATGTTCCTCTGTATCACTCAGTTCACATAACATCGGCCTGTGTTTCGTTTTCATGATTTAAACGGTGAGTGTGACTGACAAAAACTTGTGGCAACGTAATCCTCTGGTGATATACATAGCGCTTTGTGCATACGGACCACTTTTGAGTGCTGTAATAGCCGGGGCTATTACTAACCACTCACAGTATCTGATTTAGAGACATCACAATGATAATGGGCTGAGTTCGTTCAGCCATGTTTTTCAACCCGTGTCACACAGCGCATGAGCCATTCATCCAGTATTTTAAAGTCAGAAAATCAATGCTAACATGTTTCTCCATGATCTGAAACGTATGAACACTTCTCCAAAGGTGTTTCTGGTTGTAGTAAGTGCATCACTACTGATGTGGGTGTTATCTACATCTCTCAAAGGTACATTCAAAATGTGCTTCTAGTAAAGCAAAGGCTTCAAAAATGTACTACAGTACTTACTTCATAAATATTCTCATTGTGCATTATCTTTAGAGATGTGTGTGATTTTCTATGAGCTGGTAAAACGTACAAAGCCCGTTACCATGTTGAGAGTCCTGCCTTGACGTTCAGCCGTGCAAACTATGGGGTACTGAAGGAGCAACTATAGGTCCCCGGTTAGCCTACTTTTTGGAAAAAGGATTTCAAGCACCCAACATAGGCTGGATGTAACAATTATTCAGTGGTGGCACACCACTATGGGTGTGGGAGCATTACCCTCTCGCCTGAGTGGTGGCCCGCCTCCTCGCCTGAGTGACAGGCAGCCAGTCCCCCATGTGCTTTATTTGCCCAGGAGACTGTGCTGCCTGTCTCCAAGTAGGAGCGCATCCCTCAATATTTATTTTCTTTGTTGTTTGTGCGGAACACTTTCAGCTCCATAACAAATGTAGAACATAGCAATGAAAATGGTGAGGCATCGGAAGACTGGCCACGCCACCTCTCATTATTGCACTCAGAGCGTAGACAAGTTGACTGACAGGAGAGCAGTCCTCTTCTGTCAGTCAGCATGTCTACATTGCGGGGAGCGGAGGGGAGGGCTACTTCCTTTGGCGGCGTGGGCATGTGTGGAGGCTGCGAACAGGTAAGTGTTTTGTATGTAATGTGTGTATGTATGCATTGTGCATGTTGGTGTGTTATTGTATGGGAGTGTGTGTGCCAGTCCGTCCGTAAATTGATTGATTGATTCCCCCATGGACTGACAGGATAGGGTAATTGAAAAGAAAGTAGCAGGGTAATTCATGGGTATAAATGTGTGCCGAAAACGGGGGTGCAAGTGTGAAAAACACATTGCACGCATGCGAAACACGCACGAGCGTCCGTTTTCCAATTCATGGAACACATTGCGCATGGCTTACCCTCGACCTGCGCCAAATCCGCGTGGCTTCCACACATCATTACGACATCACAGAATCCCTGCACGAGACGCCCAGAGAAGGCGCACACCGTCCAGCGCACACACCTAAAAAGGCAGCGGAATACACAGAATGGGGAACAACACGTGAAAATGTGGACATCACGTGGGAAGTACCGCTGCAAAATCCTCGCAACACCCACACATGCGCTAACAACACATATTCATGGAATCCAATAGGGCAAATCCACACGCGCCAAAAGACATGCAAAGCTGGAAACACGTACGCCACGGGAAAGCTGGCGTAAGTGCCCCCACGCAGCATAAAAGTGTGTGCAAACAACAAACAAGCACATACAGCTGCAATAAATGTACCATTTCTCGTAGCAGTGATCATCAGACACCGCAGGAGGAGGAGGATAGCTAGGGCCCGCATTTATTTACCCAGGACCAACCTTTTTGGGATGCCTGATGACCAGGTCTATGGCAGGTATAGGTTTTCACCTCATATCATCCTAGACCTAGTCACTGAGTGGGAGGATGACCTCACATCACCCACTCTGTGCTCCCAAGCACTGAGCCCTTTGGAAAAGGTGCTCAATGTCCTGCATTTTCTAGCCAATGGGTCATTTCAGCGGACAACTGCCATAGTTGGGGGCGTCTCACAGCCCATGCAGTCACGCTGCCTACACCAGGTGCTGTCAATCATGACTGCACGCCCCTCAGTCCGCAGGCACATATACATGCCCAGAACACCCGCAGAAAGGCAGGCCGTGGTCCAGGACCTTTACGGGGTGGCATACTTCCCCAAAGTGCTCTGTGCCATTGATTGCACACATGTGGCCCTACGTCCACATAGGGCCCCTGAGCACATCTATCGCAACCGCAAGCACTGGCATTCCATCAATGTGCAGGTTGTTTGCGATGCCAAGGGAATCATCACCTCTGTCAATGCAAACTATCCAGGGTCCACCCATGACAGTTTCATATTCAGAATGTCAGCCCTAAACCGAGACCTGGAAGCTGGGAGTCATGGCAACACATGGCTCATTGGTGAGAATAAATGCCTGTGCACATGCATGCATGTCACACACAGACAAATAGACAAACCCAACTAATGACAACCATTCTCAACTCCCCAGGGGACAGTGCCTACCCTCTGAGCACCTACATGATGACACCAATACGGAACCCCACCACACCACCCAAGGTAAAATACAACGCAGCCAGGGGCATAGAGGAGCGCACATTCAGAGTGCTCAAGTCATGTTTTCGCTCCCTTGACCACTCTGGTGGACAGCTACTATATGCACCCCCAGTAGTGTGCAGGATCATTGAGGCAGCATATGTCCTGCACCACGTTGCAACACGGAGGGGCGTACCGGTGGAAATGGTGGTGCCCCCACATAACCCAACCACACGCACGGCCGCTGCACATGGGAAGGCAAAGGGAACGTGATGAGGCAGCCCATACCCAGCTTGTGGCTTCATATTTCACCTGAAATCCCACCCCTGCGGAGTGCACACAGGCTTTGCACATTCCAGGTGACAATCGATGATGACAAATGGACAGTCAACTGTCACAACTTTACCACCCTGAGAATGTGTCCTTGGAAGTGCTACATTGTGTGCATCCATACCTACTTAAACAAAAACAATCCTGTGTGACCAAAAGGCACACATGCAAGGTGCATAATCTACCACCCCCATGCAAAACAGCACATCCAAATCCTGGTATGTCACCTAAACCCTCCAAAATCCCATGTCACCCGCCCGACACACCATGCCATGTCATGCAATCTGAAAACTCCAAGACTAATGCACAACACATGACACAACTGTCACAAAGTGCACAGTGACAAATGGAAACAGGCCAGAGACAATTCCCTCTGACACGGAATCTGACGAAAGGAACAACCAAAAATGTCCGACCTATACCAAAAGGACGTGAATGCATGCCACCAAAGGTCCCAACACCCAAAGTTTGAACCCTTGGTGGCATGCATTTGAGGTAATTAAAAAATGAATAAAACAAAATACGGGTGCTGTGGGGCTGTCCCCTGCAACACCCCGATCACTACACTACACAGTATAGTGAGCAGGGGATGCGGGGTGAACCCCCTTTACCTGCCCAAAAAGAAAAGCATAAAGGAGCCTGCGGAGCCGGTTCCCGATCATGGAAGTGAAAGGGAACTGGCGCTGCAGGGACACAGCATGTCTCAGAAGGTAAGCAGGGTGTGCATGGGGGTATGTTGGGGTGGTGTTGGGGATGGGTGTGGGGTGTGTTGTGTTTGTGTTGTGGGTGGGGGTGTGGGATTGTAGGGGTATTCAATACATGTTTGCATGGGAAATTTACGAACCTTCAGTGTTGCGTACATTTCTCATTAGAACTTGTCCGTCGTGGAATTCTCTGCGATGCAAAAATCATGCCAATCCCCTGACACATCAAAAGCTAACCCAACACAGGACTGTCTATTCACCAGCATAACATATCATGAACACAGGACCCAACAGTGACAACGTCAGACAGTGACCAATTACTATAGCACAAGTGTCTCAATGTGACATTGCCATCACGTCCCCCTTCCATCTCAAGTGTGTCTCTGACAGCTAAAGGGTGCATGGTACTGCATACAGCATGAGGTGCATCAACAATGTAGACATGCAAGGCAATACATGAATAAGCAACATGAAAACATGCACATTAAACAATATACAAACCAAAATCCAGGCCAACCATGCGCTGGAGAAACCATCATGAATTCCCACTAGGGGTGTATACACATGTTGGACTTCAGACTGGCCACAGATATGATGGAAGCCCAATGCCTCTGTGTAATTTACTGTCACATGGTGCCATCGTTGCGAGACCATGGAAAGGGGAAGCAGGAGTGGCATATGTGTCCGGACCTAAGCCACAAACACCAACATGAGACAAGCCTGTATGGGCCCAGCTGGAACACACAGTGGGTGCCTTTGGCTGGCACACAAAGCAACACACTGTTACATGAATGCACAATAGACAAAAAAATGGGGGAAAAAAATAAAAATGGCCATGGTCGACCGGGAGGAGGGTGAGGGGGGACCCAGGAGGGAGGAGTTGATGTTGACATTGATGTTGAGATTTAAAATAAATTCCTCCATGGGCTCATGGTCTGCACGGCTAGGCCATAGTGAGAGAATCGTAGTAACTGTTGTCATCCTCTGGTTGAATATCAGGAGGTGTGCGTGGTAAGGATGCCTGCCCATGCATGGCCCCGGCATGCCTCCCCATTGCAGCAAGCATGCAGGTCTGGTAATCCTGGTTCTGCAGGATGATGGCACAGAGGTCCCCATGCAGCACCTCATGTGTAGCACAGAGTTCTGCCTGAAAGGCCTTACATGACAGACGGACCTCCTCACGGCTTGCATGGAGTTCAGCCGAGATGGTGTGTCCAGCTGCTCCATCCGCTGTTCCGCCTGTGTACCCTGGCTCATCAAAAGTGTAACCAGAGTAGTTAGGGCTTCCCTGTGGGCCTCTGCCTCAGCAGCAACGGCTGTGCGCAGAGCCTCCAGTTCAGCCCATCGGCCCCTGTTGGCAGCCAACGTGTTCAGCCTGTGTGTGCGGCACGTGGACCACGTTGCCTGCTGCTGGAGCACCACCTGCATTTCAGCGGGGAGAATGGAATCGGCCACATGTTCCACACCCTAAGCCATCATCTCACATGATGCCCCCTGTTGCTGTGCAATGGCATACATGGTATTCTCCCACACAGTGTTCCCCGGAGGCTCACGGCCACTGCGTTGCCGGACAGCGCACCTGTTTGGCCCAAGGAGACCAGGATCCTTGCTAGGCTGGCGCTACCTGTTGCTGCAGGACTGGATTTCTCCATTGATCTGCTGCCCCAGGAACAGAACCAACTGGGGTGGACCGTGACCCTGCATCTGTAACCACCAAAGGCGGACATACCAACACTGACTGGCCCGTTGAGGTGTATTGCCCCACTGCAGGTGTGTCAGACAGAACAGCATCCACTGCAGAATCACTCACCTGCGATGGCATAGATGGATCAATTTACGATACGGTATCAGAGGCATAGAGATCCTCAGAGGTGTACCCAGAGCCTGCCTTGGACAGGATGGTCTGGAGCACCAATGGATGGTCATGGACTACCACACCACGCCCTCCATTGGTTTCTGGTTGGTGCACCATCTCCTCCTCCTCTGCTCCCAGTGCCTCATCACCTGCAAAAAACAAAAGAACACATGAGCACACATGTCAACAGCATATACCACACACATAGGCATCACAATGTTGACAGGCAACATATGAAGCAGTCATGTCACACATGACACAAACTCCGGCATGCACGCAGTGTCAATGAAATGGAAGGGGACCCTGAAAGCAGACATGGATGCGTGTCAAATGTGAATCCAAAACATGTACTGCATGTTGCATAGCACGTGCATCACACACAAGCTTCTGCCTGTCATAGACCTTACACAAAAATGACAGTTGCCAAAAAACTGTCCGTGACACATGTGAAATGCATTTCACTATACAGTACATGTAAATCACTACGACATCACAGGATGCAACAACGCTAGTGTGTTGCAATACAGTGAAGGAAGACACATGGATACATTAATGCTAGGTCACTTTGACATCACACAAGTAAAAAGGCATGTACAAGGGTGAAACAGGGCTCACAAGTGTGTGGGTGCAGTGCAGTACATGTGTACGACCTCAACCATCAATATAATCACAAACGCAGTGATGTCAATGTTGTGTCATGATGGCAGTGTAAGGGCAAGTGCAGTCATCATGTGCAAAGTGTTGGCAGTGAGTTGCAGGGATACAGTAACCCCTCCCGCCCCCAAGTTCGGAGAATGGATGGGAGGCAGTGCATGGCTCAGAATGGTGGATCAGAGTACTGTGTTGTAGCAGACAGTTTGGACATGTGTCAATTGCATCATCTCAGTCATCTGAGACTACAGCAGATGAGAGTAGGAAAGAAAGCACAACACATGAGAAATCATCAGAAGTTCACCCAGACACGGAGAAGCCACAACACCAGTTGAATATAGGCAGGGAGGCTGTACCAGAGGGAGGCTTCCACTCAACACAGAAGAGGACACCCCAAAAATGGGCGTGATAAGGAACTGACCCTGAGTGAGCATGAAAGTGATCACCAAGTACCATCAGACGGATGAAATAACAGAGATGGAGTACAATGAATAGCTTGACACAGACCCATAAGGGCTTGCTGGGAATGTTAACACTCATGTCCACTGTGAGCCTGTGCCATCTGCACAGACTGAGTGAGACATCCTGCATCAAGGACAAAGGATGTACCACACAGTACAGGTCTGGCAGAGTTGCAGAGGGAAGTGTGTATATCCACAGAAATTGGAAACAGGCCGTTGCAGTATTCCAACATGGGAATCACCAGTACCATGGAGACAGTGATCTGCTGGGGGATAGAGAGGGAAGGAAGCATGCCCCTGAGGAGGACCAGCTTGCAGTGTGACCTCACAGAGATGTCAGTCATGTGACGACATAGGCCGAGTGTTGAGTGGAAGATCATCACAGGCTATCCGCAAACATGTCTGGGAGCAAGAACATGGACTAGAGAGGCTACCGAGTGATTGGCATGTAAGGAGGGTGCAGGTGTGGTGATGAGGACTGCCTCCATGTGCAGCACATGGCCTGTATGCAGACTGCATCAAAACAAGCATGTATCAGTCAAGCATCGCATGGGTCACACATGGCAGTCATGACTACATCACCTGAACTGGCAGTCAATCACAACACATCACCCAAGCAAAATACACATGGGCTGGACACACACGCATCAACACTCACCGGACATTGCATCATTATCCAGAGTATCTCCCACTCCTTAGATCTGATCCTCATCGATGAACCCGGCAGCAATCTCCTCATGCGTAGTGAGTTCATCATCCACTGGTGCTGGCCCACTGCCAGTCACCAGAGTAGAGGTGTAATTAGAAGCCTGCTTTTTTTTAACTCAGCATCGGAGGTCAGTCCAATCATCAGCTGTGCGCTTCTCAAATCCCATTGCGCTAACATGTTCCGAGATGCACTGCCAGTGGGCCCTACGCTGATCGTCCAGTTCCACTTCATTGAAACTCTTCTTCCTTTATGTGCCGGAGGCCTGAGCCGTGTCTGGGGTCCCAGCCTCTTGCACAGGAACACGCTTCCTCCTCTTGCTAGGTGGTGTGGACCCTTAGTGGCTTCTGCCACTCAGGTCAGTAGGGGCAGGAGCACAGATGGACTGGCCAATGGGAGCAGGCAATGGCAAGACAACGGAAGGTCTGACTGGAGGCATTGGCTGCTGGGTACTGTCGCCAGGACCCAGAACCACCACTGCCTCTGTGCCAAGGGCCGTGACCAACACAGTCCTGGCTGGCTGACTCACAGCCGGGGTGGTATCGGCTGCATCTGCCCCTGCAGCTTCCACAACCTGGCTGTTCGGGGCAGCAGATGTCACCACTGCCCCAGATACACGTGGCTTGGTCACAGCAACCTTACCCATATGTGCCTTGGCCTTCCCGACCTGGAAATCTGCCTGGGTTTCATCCTGTGCCAATGCAGCCCGCGCTGGCTGACCCTGAGCCAGGGTGGTGGTAGCCACAGCTGCACCTGCAGCTTCCACAACCTGGGGGCCCGTGACAGCAGATGACACTGCCTGTCGGGTCAGATGGGTGCTGGGGATGACTGCAGCAGCTGCATCTCCCTGACCCGCTGGGGGGGTTGGCATAGCTGTCCCAGCATGTGCCTGGACATCCTGCCCTCATGGACCACCCTGGCCACGTCCCCCATGGCAGCCACATTGGCCTCCCTGGCCACCCTGTCCACATCCCCCACAGCGGCCACCTCGGGGAGGTCACCCAGATTTGCCTCCCTTGCCACTTGGTGGCCTCCCAGCCATGGCACTGATAGACTAGTGCGAATCGGAGGTGTACACAACAATTGTCCTGGGCAATTGGGGTCTAGGGGGCAGGGTACGTGATGGTAAACATACCTCTGTGCTCCTGCAAGGCTGGCTGTGACCCCTGTGGAAAAATGATGGGTCACACAATGCTCAGGCACCCCAAAAATAAAAAATAACGTGCACGTGACCCCTCGGTAGCCCACGTGTATGGAATTAATGTCCTGCAGTACGCCGTGGCACCCAGAAACACAAGAAATACATACAAGTGGAGCACGCAGGCTACTCTGACCTCTAAAATGGGGTACGTGACGCACAGGGGCAACCACAGTGGGAAAAAAGCGTGCATGACTCATTGTCTGCCTTGAATAAAGACGAAAACTCCCACGCCAAAACAAGAAGTACGAACTGCAACCGTAGTGAAGATATCACGTGTGAACCCACAAAGGAGCAGAAACTCATGCGCCGGTCCCCACGAAAAGCACGTACAGCGAAATGGTGTCCTACGCGGACCATTGACCCGTACTTAAGGGCAACGCCCATGCGCGTCACATAACTTACGCGCTTACGCGCTTAGAGCCTTTCCTCGGATTCCACGCTAACGCGCTGTTTCTGCACATGCGGAGTCACTCTACATCAGGCTGGCCACGCAAAAACACATGGATGACCACGCTCCTGCCCACAAAGCCATTTTCCTGCCCCCAAAGCCCCGAGCTGCCTCCTACGACCCATCTGCTGCTGCCAGCCCATTCAGTGTGCCTGCTGCCTACATGCCCTGCAATTTGGTGCCTGCACAGAAGCCATTGCCAGTGATCCTGTTGCTGAGACCACCTCTGCTGACACAGAAGACACCCGACTGCTGTTCCATTGCCCCACAGCCCAGCCCCAGGGCCCAGTTGCCCACCCACACATGCCTCTGAGGTTGCCATGTCAGACCAAGCAACATCTGGGGCTAGTGGCAAACCCCCGGCAGAGAGGCAGAGGGCTGCCACCTTCAGTGCCAATGAAGTTGACATCCTGGTGGAACAAGTCCTGGGAACATACCCCGCAGGCAGCCCACACCACAGGGCACCACCCAACACCTGTGACCATGACCCACAGGCAGCTCACACAACAGTGGACCCCCCAACACCCATGACCATGGCCTGCAGGCAGCCCATCACCCGTGACCATGCCCTGCAGGCAGCACACACCACAGGGGACCCCACAACACCCATGACCATGCCCCGCAGGCAGCCCACACCACAGGGGACACCCCTACACCTGTGACCATGCCCCGCAGGCAGCCCACTCCACAGAGGAGCCCCCCTACACCCGTGACCATACCATGCAGGCAGCCAATCCGCAGGGGACCCCTCGACACCCGTGGCATACCCCGCAGGCAGCCCACTCCACCGGGGACCCCCCAACACTCGTGGTCATACCCCGCAGGCAGCCCACACCACAGGGGATCCCCCAACACCCATGAAAATACCCCGCAGGCAGCCCACACCACAGGGGACCCCCCAACACCCATGGCCATAGCCCGCAGGCAGCCCATAACCCATGGCCATAACCCACAGGTAGCCCACACCACAGGGGACCCCAAACACCCGTGGCCATACCCCGCAGGCAGCCCATCACCCATGACCATACCCCGCATGCAGCCCACACCACAGGGGAGCCCCCAACACCTGTGACCATACCCCGCAGGCAGCCCACACCACAGGCGACCCCTCAAACGCCCGTGGCCATACCCCACAGGCAGCCCACTCAACAGGGGACCCCTGAACACCTGTGACCATGCCCCGCGGGCAGCCCACACTGCAGGGGATCCCCTTAACACCCGTCACCACACGTGTAGCCCTTTCCATGCGATTTGGCTGGCGCAAGCGGGTAACATGATTTTGTGGGGGTACGCGAGGCCCTTTTCACGTGATTTGACTGGCACGAGCGGGGTATGCGATTTCGCAGAGGTACGCGAGGCCCTTTTCACGGGATTTGACTGGCACAAGCATGGTATGCAATTTCACGTGGGTACGCCAGGCACTTTTCACTCGATTTGACTGGCGCGAGTGGGATACACGATATTGCAGGGGTACGCGAGGGAGGCCCTTTTCACACGATTTGACTGGCGCGAGCGGGTTATGGGATTTCACGGGTGTACGCGAGGCCATTTTCACACAATTTGACTGCCACAAGCAGGGTACGCTCCGATTTTTCACTCAATTGCTATGGAGGGCTGCATTGTGCTGGGCCAATGATAGGGCAGGGCCTTGCTCCATACTGGGTATTTTGATGGCTTTTTCTTGCGCAAGGGGCGGTGTTGAGGGCATAACTGGTGCTGCTGGAGGTTCACTGCACCACGCCTGGTTATCCATGAATATGCAGTGCGCGTAAATGCTGTTTTGCACCCGCAGCTGGCGCAAGCGTGGTGCATGCTCCCTCGCTGCGCAAAGTGCTTGAGCTGCTTCTGCGCTGGATTCCATGAATTTGCGCCCTAGGTTTCTACATTGATTCTATCCTCCAACGCGCTAAGAATACAGCTTAGTAATAATGTTAGCTCTTTTGGGGATGTTTTCTTCTGCCTCACAAGCAATTTCGCTGATGTCATTATGGTAACAATAAGTTCTTGGCAATAAGACACCGGTTGCATGTTTGTTGTTCAATGTCAGTTTCCTCGTGTGCACTTTCCTCGTGCGCTTATGATCGATGTGTTTTTCGTCATTTATGTGGGCCCCAAAACCTCCACTTTAATCCACCTCCTTCCTACTACACCACACATAACATATATTTCATTAAAAAATTCCGCAAAAAACCCATCATGCGAAAGAGCACGACTAAAGTGCACACAAGGAAACTTACAACCAAATAAAAACCATTACGAAAAATAGTTACCGCTTTGCTTTAACAGAGCTGATAGTTTGAAGCAGTTATAATCTCTTGAGTGTGACCCAAAAGACACGGAGAGGGTAACAGAACATGACATATCAGTCCTAAACGCTAGGCTTTAATAACAGAGGGTTTTGTCTTGGCCAGCTCTAGGATCTAAACCTTCCTCTCCTGTAGGATTCCTAAGCCTCCAGGGCGAGATGGTAATTGCTTAATTTGCTCCAACTGCCCATACTCTCTGCTCTGTCCCCCTGCATGCAGCTCGGACACATTAACCTTTTTATTGCACGGTTCATGTATCCTGTCAAAAACCTTGTTGTAATTATAAATGATTCGTATGGAATTTTAGAATAAACATAAATGAAAATAGATACATCTGGAAAGGCCTCGCTTTCTTCCTTACAGTGGCATCGTTGCATGGTAAGGGACAGACTGTGCTTTTAAGCATTAGGATTGCTGATGTTTAAGATACTCTGCAACTGTAAGCAAATAAATCATAAACTGGATTTTCAACTCTCAATTTGGATTTTCTCTTACAACTTGTCATATTGTACTGAAAAAGTTGTTCAACACCACGTTAACCACGACATTAATCAGTTACGTCTTTTGAGGTAAGCATATTGTTCCATTGAAACAATGTCAGAAAACACAGTTTTAGTGCGGATAACCTCGGCTCTGTTCTCCCACTCTTTGCCACTAGAATATGCGACATTTGGTGTATCCCGTATATTTGACTATACAACACCGTCGGGTTCCAGGTGGTGCCACTCAATCAAGTTATTTCTGTTTCTCACAAGATTTTCAATTGAAGACAGTAAAACCTGTAACGCCTCAGCACAATGCTGCACAAAATACACATAAATAAATAAATAAATACATTATTTTGTTCTCCATGTGTGTCGACGAGAAGCTGCTTAGGCACTTCTACCAGAATATAATGCTGTCGCATAAAACGTCATAAACATGCTTCCCTCCCAGATAATCATTCCAGAAACTGGGGAACTTGCCAAAAGGCCAAATAAGCTATCATGCATTTTCTGTTGCTTGTGTTAGGTTTTGTACATTTTCCTCGCATTATTGGGGATAATTCTGTCTCTGCCTGAGTTACGGAGATGTTTGAAAACATAAGGCCATATACGAGTATGGTATCGAGGTAAATCCGCATTAAATCCGCTGATTTACTGGCAAATCTGTTTACCCTTAAAGCTACTCGGTTCCATGGACTGACCAGCAGCATGGTGGTGTTAGTCCCAAAGTATGGAGTCAATAGGCCTCGATGGAGATTTTTAACTGACTTATACCGAGTAGAAATTCTGCACAGTAAATCTTTCCAATGATTTACAGGTAGAGCTGGTTAAGCCAGGGCGGGCTTGGGTCGGCCTGGTACATGTGGCAGGCTCTATCTTGACAACATTCAGAACATTCAGAGACAAACCACGAGTTTAACCCTGCTGATTCCTGTTCATGCTGCAGGCCAAGCAAAACAAGAAATATTGGCAGGGGGGAGGTTTTCAGCCTGACGTCCTGTCCCAGCCTTCACCACTTAGGCTTGAATGGGACGTGTGGGACAGGACAGAAGGTTGGGGGCAAAGTCCTTTCCTTTTCTCTTGTACTTCTCCTACATTTTCAGTCGTAATCTTTCTACCCTTATTATGCACCCCTCTGATGTAATGCCGCCGAGGCAGTTTGTCCGTTCCAGCTGCACCTGCCACTAAAAAACAGGCACTGCCACTGACAACAGTTTTGGCTTGTGTGTAGGAATGGGAAAGGCATTTGTCAGGCACTGCTGTAGTGGTATTAACAGGCCATCAATGGTAGCAGCTGCAAAAGGGTGTGAGCACCTGGGTATATTATAAAATTGCCTGGCAAATGCCTAATACTAATACACAAGCCAAAACTGTTGGCTTTGCCAATTCTTGTTTTTAAAAGGACTTCAGTGAAGGACATTTACTGGCTGAAGTGAGACCTGGTTAAAATATTTCTATTAAACCAGCAGCCGTTTACTGCTCCAAGTAAGTAATTATCCCTCAGAAGACTGCTTTGACAACACACAGGCAGGCACATTTAGCACAATGTTTAATGTTAAGGCTTGAGAAGGCTTCAGAAAGCTAGTGTACAGAGATCTTAGGAGGATGTGTTTTGGGTGGAGAGGGCAGGAAGTGGGTGGGAATGGCCATAGGGATTAGCATGACCATGGGCAGTCAATGGATGGGTACATAACCAAACAACACCTACAAGCTTTGTGTCCTTCCTCGTATGTCATGACTCACTGGTTGTAGTCTAAGGCAATAGCTTTGGCTTATAGGTGGCATTTTAGTGGCCCCTATTAGCCAAAATGTGAAACAATTAAACCTGTGCTACTGCTGTGGCACAACACTCAGTCTGCCCCTCTTCCATCTCATTGCCATCGGCCTCAGCAACATACTTCTATGGGGGCAGAGGGAAGGCAGGACATCATGTTTTTGTGTTGTGGCGGGAGCAGCAGGGTGCCAGATATGTGTGTTGTGATGAGGGTGCAGGGCTCCAGGCATATGTGGTTGTAGTGGTGTGGCATAGGAGCATAGAATACCACGTATCTGTGTTATGATAAAGGGGGCAGGACCAAAGGTATGTGTGTTGTGGTTGGGTTCAAAGGGAAGCAGGACCCCAGGTATATATTGTTTTGCTTTGAGGGTGGGTAGGCAGGACACCCGGGATGCTGTCCTTTTCTTGTCCATGATGAGTAGGTAGGCCACCAAGCCGGGGTCTTTTGGTGTGGAGATCGAGGATGCCAGACAGGGCTCTTGTGTTGTGTGAGGGGGAGAGGTAGGATACCAAGTAGGAGAATTGTGTAGCTGGTAGGGTGGATTGGGGCCGGGAGGCATGACACATGGTACGGCACACTGTGGTGGGGCACAGAGAGGTAGGAAGATGGGTATCATGCCTGTCAACATGTTCCATTTCATTCCAAGATGCTAATCCAGCCGTGTTTTTTTCTTTGCATTCTAGAACTTGTTATCCGGGGTTCATTAATCCAGAGCACACAAGAGCACAGTCGGATTTATCAATCCAGGAATGCAAGCCACAGAATGCAAACTTGGTTCCTATTAGTCCCTAAGAGCCAAGCCAGAACCCCCAAGCTTGTCTTTGGCTCCTTCCTACTCATGAATTATTTGTCTTACTCATCTCTATTTACCATTGGGTATTGCAATATGTTTTTCATTCTTGATTTTACATAGTTATATTATACCCATGTGCGCCTGTCATGGGTACAGTTTACCGGTCGACGGCTTCTTCAACGGTAATTAGATAATTATCCTCAATAAAGCATCTGTGATAACTATTATCTGGGCAGATCGCCAGACACCTATCTGTCCTTTTGCAGTTGCAGTAATAAGGAGCAATATAGCAACCTATAGGTTCTGAAAAAATGTGGATGTGAAAGTGTTGCATTTGAACCACTCATTTCTTCTCTGTAATGGAATGACATGTGCCTCGATCAGAAATTGGTGATGGAAGATAATAACTTTCTATGAAGAATGCAAAGATTGGGATTAATCGATTAATGAACGGAATCAGCATTATAAGATCACTGTTGCCAGTTAAACAAAAAATTAGAACCATGCGATTTTCACTAGCTATAACCTCTATTGGAAAAGGTTACCCATGTTTGTAGGGACTTATTTACCTCCTTTCAGGGTTATGTCAATATTAAAAGTTCTCGTTACCCTCCCACCTATTGCTATTTTCTTCAAAATAAACTGTTTTTATTGTTTTGCCTCTGTTGTGGATGTGTGTGTTTATGTTCCTGGTTCTGTGTTAAATGACATAATTACGTTGGTGATGACAGAGTACGTTGGGCTATGGTGTCCACTAACATCATTAAAATAGGTGGAGCTCATTATGAGCAACTAGTGATGTCAGCGTTAGGGGCGGGTGATCTAAATTAGTGCCACAAGGGCACGTGAACTTAGGGCGATGGATCAACGGATAAGATTAGCACAAGATGGCAGTACCCAACCCGTCATTTTCACAAGTGATAAAGTGATAAAGCATTGGAATTTTTTGTAAGAACAATCAATGTATGCTCTAAAATACATGCCAAGTTGATTTGGCCAATACAATTTCTGGCTGGACTACCCCTTTAACAGGGGCAATTCTGACTGTTTCATGATTCTTTATTAAAGTGTGACAGCTGAGGTTAAAACTGTGACTATCACACTTGCATTTCCATCCCCCAAACAGAATAGAACATTCTTTTTTTTAGGAGCAGACAGACAGGCCCTTAAACAAACTTTCTCTCTAAATGATTTCTCAGCAACCACGTGGCTGTTGGGGGCCTGTCATAAATTAGTGTTGGAGCACGCTAATGTATGAAAAGATGCTGAACAGCGCATCTTTGTGCTACTGTGCAGCCCCTCCAGAAAGGCTCAGGTTACCTTTGAGAATAAGGTGATCTGAGTATTTCAGAAGTTACGCTAATGAAACAAATGCATTCTCTACGACACTTTAATTTGCACTACTTTCTGAAAATCTGGACCATAACCTTTTTGAAAGATTTTAATGCAAAGATATTAAATGCATAGATACCTATGTGGATGAGTGTGTTACAAAAGTCTCTATCTCTATAACTGTAGCCTTGGATACTGAAGTGACTAGTATGTTATTTTATTTTATTTATTTTTTATTTATATATTTATAACAGGCCGAAGCTCGCAAGCATCAGGGCGCGACATTGACACGTAGACAGAATGATTCACAGGACAACACAAAAAAAAGAAGAACGACAGCAGTATCGAATTATGAATTGTGTGGCATAGTTCAGAGGTTATCTAAAGAGAGTGGATTTGAGTTGTTTCCTGAAAGTTTGAAGATTGCTTTCAAGTCTGAGATGACGAGGTAGCTCATTCCAGTTGGATATGGCTTTGGTAGAGAACACTCTGCCTAAGCCCATAGCTTTTCTTTTTAAGAGGGTCTGGCACGAGTAATCCTTGCTTTTCATATCTAAGGCTACGGTTTGGTTCATACCGTTTAAATTCCTGCTTGAGATAGGCCGGGGCTGTTCCATATAAGCAACGATGGACCAGTGTCAAGGATTTGAATATGATATGTTCTTTCATTGCTAACCAGTGGAGATCTTTTCTGTCACTTGTTATGTGTTCTCGTCTAGATTTGCCTGAAATGGACCAAACTGCATTGTTTTGTATTATTTGACAATGTTTGATGCATTTACTACTGGCTCCCAAGAGCAGGGCATTTCCGTAGTTGAGACGTGACAGAATGGTGGCTCGAGCTATTGTGGCGCTATTTTGTTTATTTAGCAGAGACCTAGTGCGGCATAGAAGCATTTGATAGGATTGCCAGTTCCGCTTGAGGTACGAAATTTGGGCCTCGGCTCCTAGTTAGGATTGTAAGTAAATTCCGAGTGTCTCAACTTTGTCTGACACTTTGATAATGGAATCCTTTATAAGAAAGGAGCAGTAAGATGGGCCTAAATTGTTTAGGGCTTTAGTTGATCCAAATGTCATAATCTCTGTCTTAAAGCCATTTAGACACATCCAGTGTGACTTCATCCAATTTTCAATGGAATTATAAATGGCTGAGAGTCTATTGTTGTCGAGCGCATGGCGAGCGCATGGTCTCTGCACTGTTCTAATATTAATTGTGTGTCATCTGCAAAATTTGTGAAATAAATCCCAAGTTTTGAAAGAAGGCAGCAGAGACAGCGGAGATATAGATTGAAAAGCAGTGGTAAGAAGCTGCCTCCCTGCGGAACACCACAGTCCACGGGTCTAGATGTGGTGGAATGTCCTCCCCAGGTGATTTTAGAGTTTCTATCTTCAAGAAAAGATGTGACCCAGTCAATGGTCTCTTCAGTGCAGTTTCCTGCAGTGTCCAGGGCCTCTCGGAGCTTCCGATGATCTAATAAACTTGACTGCATGGAAGGAAAGACATACATGACACCGACCCAAGGTTATGCCCTAGAATTAAATGACATCAGGAAAACACATGCAGAGCTGCCTAATATCTTACACTTTCTTTGTAAACTGGAGTATAAAGAAGGCAGGTTCTATATTCCTGTCCAGATACATGGTCCGTGTGATTTATCAGCTCTGGTAGATACAGGGTCACAGGCGACCTTGATTTCAAAACAAACCTTTAATAAACGCAACCTAGGAACTGGAGAGAGTCATACAATGCCTCTCAAACCTCTTCTAGAAGAACTTCAACATTTTGACGGAAAGGATAATTCTGTCAATGGGATTGCGGATATGGAAATTTAAATTGGGCGATACTGTCTGAAACATCTAGTGGTCGTCATGACTCCAGTGAAAAGTGTGGCAGTGAAAGGTGGTAGTGCAGCCAGCAAGTGGCAAGTGCATGATTAGTCAGATAGGGTATATCTGATAAGTGCAGAGAAAAATGGGGGACAGTATCGGTACAGATTCAGATCCCAGTGCAAGGGGTGGCCCGCAGTCAGTGCAGGTAGGAGGCAGGATGGCCAGGTACCTGCGCCTGAAGGAAAGAGGATGGCCAGGGGCACAGTGCCAAGAGAGAAAAATGGATCAGCAGGGGAGAAGAGGGACAAAGGTGGAAGCAAAAAGGAAGGTCTTGGGGTGCTTCCGGAACTGGAGATGGTACTCCTCAAGTTTCAAGGTGGCCAGGAGGATGTTTCAAAGGGAGACACCAGCTGAAGGCAGAGTTCATAACAACTATATCGAATCCAAGGAAACCCACATTCAGGTAAACACCATTAAAAGAGAACTTTCCACCCAAATGTTGCATACTTCTGAAATATCGAAAGAAGGGGTATTTCTGGGTTTCCCCGCAGATGGTCGAGGGACAGATTAGTCTGGCTGATGCCTGTGAGACCGAAGAACAGCAACAACAACTGAAAATGGTATTCCTGGATTTACAGAGGTTCTTTCCTGTTGACTCAGATGATTGTGGGCATACAACTATTCATTCCATGACACTATCAGTGGACACTGTGTTTCTAATACAATACCGGTTGCCTATTTTGTCCATGGAATCACTCACAGAGATAATCAGAAATCTGGACTCCCACAGCATAATTGGTCCTATTTACAGTACCTTTAACAGCCTAGTACTGGGCATACTAAAACCCAATGGAGACTTTGTGCTGACCTGAGGGAGTCGAATAAACAGGTCCACATGTCAAGGTGGCCTCTTCCTTATATTGATCAAGAACTGGCACAGATCCAAGGACCAAAAGTGTACTCAACCCTTGACTTGTCAAATGGTTACTGGACAGTACCCATGAATAATGAAGGTCAGTATAAGCTTTCCTTTACCTTTGGGGGGCAACAGTATACTTGGATATGCACACCCTTCAGATACAACAATTCAGGACATACTTTCAACATTTGCATTCACAAGGCCATGCCTGATCTGAGTGAAAGAGGAAACTTGGCCTATGTGCATGGTCTATTGATAAAACGTGGAAGAACATCTGGCAGACATCAGATATGTTCTCACCCAGTTGCAAAACACTGGTGCAAAGTGATCCTTTCAGAAAGCACAATGGTAAAAAACCCTGAGTGAACTTTCTAGGACATGAAATTATACTTCATGGCTAAATCCCCAGAAAAAGAAGGCGGAGGCCTTACTCAAATTAAAGAACCCCGCTACTCTGCGTGAGTTGTGAAGCCTTCTTGGACTAACTAATTCAAGTTGAAAATTCATTGAGGATTATGTCGAGATCACTGAACCTTTGGTCCACATATTGTAGGCCAGAGTAAAGTTAGGAAGTGAAGCAATTGAAAACATGCCTGTCACAAGTCATTGGCTGGCTTACCCTATCAAGAATAAGGAGTTTTTCTTAGAGACTGGTTTCTCAGATACCAAAAACATGACAAAGTTAACAAGATAGTCTCCTACGTGAGCAAAACATTATCCTCCGTAGAAGAAAAATTCAATGATTGTGAAAAAGCATGCCTGGCAACATTGAAAAAACTACCGGCCGTTTATCCAAGGGGAGCACATCATAATAGAAACCTCCCACCAACTGTTACAATATCTGCAAAGTGATAGACCACGAGCTGGGAATGTCTCTAATTCAAGAATCACTTATTGGATTCTGTCAATTCAGGGCTTTGCTATGGAGACAAGGTACCACCAAAATTAGCAGAGCCCTCTTGCTCAAGAATTGGAAGACTTAAATGATTGTGCTCAGGGACGAAAGTCTAATCACCAATAATAATATGGAGGCATACATGGCATCCCCGCACAAGGTATATGATGACAACACTTGTCATGGGATACCCATAGTTTATGTGGATGGATGTTCCTACCATATTACAAAAGACAGAGAGAAATAATTGGTTGCTGGCATTGGGAACGCTTGGGTAACTGATCTTCCAGAACCCTCTGCTGAAATAATAAATGAATCGAAATAGGTACCCGAAGTAGACAGGTGGCAGAACTGATGGCCATTCATCAAGCCGTCCTCACTATGGTAAACCACCAACTCACAAAACTGGAGATTATCACTCATTCTGAATATGTAAGAAATGAGCTTGTGGAACACCTTGTTAATTGGAAAAACATAGGCATGCTTTGTGCAAATTATAAACCATTAAAACATGCTAGATTGATCCAGACTATTGATGAGCTGGTGACGTCTAATGAAATGACCATCTATTGGAAGAAGATCAAAGGGTATTCCAAGATAGAGGGTCCTGATAAAACTGGATCAATTGGCCAAGACAGGAGATCTACAGGGGGAATTCATAGATATGGAGCACCACCTGGAAGAAATCTGGGCCTGGAAGTGACCAGATCACAAGCTTGCACTGACAGTGAATTTACGGCTGCTCAGTAGTGTAGAGATGCTCCTGGTAAAAACTTGATCCTTGCCCAAAAAGAGGATCCCATCATTGGGAAATTGTATAAATACTTACAAGATCCAGTAGGATTTCCTCTGACAGACTCAGACTATAAAAGAAAGGAAGATCTTGTATTCTGATGACATTTCAGATTATGTTTAAGATTCAAGGCTGGCCGTTGGTTAGAAAACCCCAATCTGGGTATGATCAGTGGGTGGAATCTACTTAATTCCGAAGTCTGATGCTGAACCATGCCCATGACATGGCCACTGCCGTTCTTAGGGATTTCAAAAGAGACTTTAGATACTGTGAGAATTTGCTTACTTCCCACATATGGGCCAGGATCTCAACACATATATAAATATCATGTGTGCTCATTTTCACCCAAGTTCTCATTCACTCAGAGCTCCTTTACAGAAATGAGGAATGATGTTACCGTGGACTGATTTGCAAGTAGACTTCATTGGACCAGTAACCGGTCCACCCATAGGAAACAAATACATGCTGACAACGACATGCCTCTTTACAAAGTAGGTTGAGTGCCTTCCTACTCCAAATCGTAAGGCAGAGACAGTAGCCACTTTCATGATCAACCACATCTTTTTTGGATTTGGTCTTCCACAAAGGATTGAGTCTGATAGAGGTAGTCATATTACTGGTGAGGTGATGGCAAAGATGTGGAAAGGTTGAAGAGGGAAAAGAAAACTCCCCATCGCCTACTGCCTAGCATCAAGATGGGGTGTGGAGAGTTTAAGGAAGGTATGGTATAAAACATTGAAGACAGACACAAGATATCTCAGTTCAAGGGTGTTTATTGAACTTCAGTTGGTTGGTTGAACAAATATCTAACCAAAATCTAAGGATGGGAGCAAGCTATGACCATCAAAAAATAATAACGCAGTCCTAGTCAAGTCTCTGTTGAAATAAAACGGCCTATATTAATAAACCTATTGGAAATTCTTAAGTCTAAATACAAAATGGTGTGGGACAATATTGTTATGCAACAAATAAAAAAATTCAAGATATAATATGTCAGGATGGTTCAATAGTTGGTGTCCCTTCCCCATGTTTTTAGCACGTGGCAAGGCAGCACGGTCAAGCTTCACACACACTCTGACTTCTCTGCCACAAGGACACAGTTCAAAGCATAGACATCAGGGCCTTCTGTCAAAGTCTCTTTTCCAATAACAGTCTCTTACTGCAGAGGGCCTGTTGTAACAAACAAATATCAAAGTTCCATTTCACATGTACAAGTTCTACCTTCCAGTATTTATCATGGATCTCCCCCCTTAAGGTTTGGACTCCTTTGTACCATGGGTCGACATCGTTTGGGCTCAGATCCCCTTGATATCAAAATCGAAGACTTTAGAATGTGCAATGGGTTTTGCTTAAACCGTTGCAGGACCACTTCGATTCACTTCATACAATATTCCCATCAATCGTCTGGATTTCGTTTCCTTTGGCAGGGTACCTTACAGAGACCTTTGATTGAGCACACTCACGGTGCCGGACAATTCTGTTAACAGTATTGTATATTTCCTTCTCAAGTTCAAACATTCATCAGAAGTTTAGCTTTATTCGCGTCTTTCATCACACGCGTTTAACAATGTTCCTTCCAGTGCTCGTTATACAATGTTGCCTCTTGCAACCTTGACTTCAACACAGACCGGTCTTGCATCGGTCTCCCCAACTCACTGGCTATGTTGATCTCTCTAATGCTTCTTTGTTCTTGGAGCCAAGGTTGATACCCCGGTGGCTGCCGCTCCTCCCCTCCTTGGTTAGTTATGCAGGGGGGCTTCAGTATCTCCGACACACAGTGCAGGAGTCTTCAATCAGGTTTCCTGGCCTTATGCTTTCTGCTTTGAAGGTTTCTGTAAAGTTACGGTTTCTTGCTGAAAAGGTCAATGGTATTTCCCTCCTTGTAAACCCTTCTTGATTTCCCATCTTTCTCCCCTCGTGCAGCTGTCCACTCAAAACTGCTGCTCCTTCGTTTGCTTTGCCTCGCTCAGAGTTTGCTCTCCTGCTCTGCATTTATCCGTGTGGGGTAGTTAATGGAAGTCAGGAATTAGTGATTGTCAGTAATTGTCTGACTTTGCCTGACCATAGTAGCGGGCAATGTCAGGTACAATGCTCTGGTGTGAGTCTGTTTTCTCCCAGAGTGGGCTGTCCCTGTGGAAGTGTTTGTGAAGGGAAAGGGGGTCAAGTTCCCACATATCCTACCCGGTAGGATGGGGTAAAGGTGTTACAGGGGCAGGGATACCACATCTCCCCATCCGGGGTGCCACTCCCTGCAGACTCATCCCACAGGTGATCCTCCCACACTCGTCCACCCCCAGGAACTAGATCCAAAAGTGATGGCCATGTCCTGGCCACCTGGATGACAGATCCCCACGGACTACTGATTTCTCACAAGAGACACAATAAAACAATTGTGAGTATCTTAAAAAGGTTTGTTTTTGATTTTGGACCAAGTTGGGATATTTGATTGCAGCTTGTCCTGATGGCCATTCGATCTACCCGTTATTCTGCCACCAAGATATCTCCATTTGAATTAATGATAGGATAAAAAATTATATCACCTCAACATCTGCTTTAAGAAACTCAGGAGCAGACGTTGATAAATGACTCAACTACTCATGAGTACATTGAGAACTTGAGGAAGCATCTGCAGCATGCTTTTGCATATGCCTAATGCAATCCGGAAAAGTCTGCTGATGGTATGAGGGTGCATTGTGACCTCAAAACAACAAAACTGGAGTACAAAGTAGGTGGCACAGTGTATATATAGAATTATAGGTTAAGTAATCAACTTTGAGTGTGAGAGAATGGATGGATGAACCATTAGTATTAATGAATACATAATGTAAATATTCCATGATAAGAGGTTTCATAAAAGTATGTGGCCCTCATTACGACCCTGGCGGAGGACCATGGTGCAATTTGCACCATGGTCCATGGCGCAGAGCTGCCAACTCCGCCATGGGGGTTGGCGGACTTACCGCCCCATTCCGACCTTGGCGGGGCGGTAAGTCCCCAATCCCCATTTACCCTTCCCCATTCCCATTTTTGCCCCATAGGGTATAATGGGAGTGGGGAAGGCGTTAATTACGCCACCGTAAATTACGGTGGCGTAATTAACAACAGGTCCCGTAGCGCCATGGATTTTTCCGCCCGGAAAAACCAGGCGAAAAAACCACCATGGCGCTACGGGAACTCGTAGTATGGCGGAAAGGTACGCCATGCATTACGCTGGCGTAAAACCCTTTCCGCCAGGGTCGTAATGAGGGCCTGTGTCTCTGTGTGTTACTAAACTAGCCGTTCTACCCCTCTCTGTAGTGGGAAGTGGAAAAGATCCAGTTGGAAAAGAAGATCTTGCTTGTTCCCCGAATGGAAAGTGGTGGTGTCGGAAAAAGATTAATCAAAGATTAACCTAGAAAAAAATAACTAAATAAATGTTGGATCAACTCCCTTGTCCTCCCCCTTTTGATGCTGCAATGAGTGAGAGCAAGGGCGAGGGGACCTGTAGGGAAGTCTAATTCATAAGAAAAGATGCAGAACAAGGCATAATTCTAGAAAGAACATGTTCGCAGCAGCATGTGCACAGCATTTGGAAAACTCTAGTGCTTACAAAATGTGCAAGGTTCTGCAGCCACTCAAATCAAACTATAATTGATGAGGCCTGAGAAGAATTTTATGGTGCAACATGTGTTAAAATGGGGAACTCCTTAACCTGAGGAGAGAGAGAAAACCAGTTTCAAGCAAAACGAATTTTAATTTTGTGCTGCTGTGTTTCTGGGGGAAACGTAAAATCAAGGGGAGCAGGAAAATGTACATTTTAAAAGCTGAAATTGTGTTTGGGACCATATTAAAGGATGCCAGAACTGAACTCTGACACTTGTATTCTGCTCATGCCACCTACCCCAAAAAGGAGATACAAAACAGATCCCATGCATTCTCACGGAGATGAACTGTTTAAGGCTCAGCCATAAAGATAACGACTGCACTGCAACTTAGTCACAGGGTTGCTGGACCTGCTATCATTCCTAAACCAGCGTGTTTACTAGTTGTATCTGTGTATGCAGCGCTTAATATAATTAGCAACTAATGGGGGTTCAGTTTGGCCAGAAGATCTGTGTTGCCCAATCAGTCAGTCAGTTCTTTATTAATTCAGATTTCTTCATTAAAATACAGTCAATATGAATACAAGATACTAAAAAAATCAACACAATATTTCTAACCATAAAACCTTATGCAAAATGAAGGGAACAAACAAACAGTTGAATCAAATAATACAGAACGTGTATAATTGATACAATTGTGGTATCAAAACAAATACAATGTACAAAGTAAAATGTTGCACTAACAAATCCCTATAAATACATGCTTCCCTTACATACTCACATAAGTTAAAAAATAATCTCTCATTACTATAATTCATAATAAAAACAGTGCTTCCTGTTAAGTTCAAATTTTGGTTTGCTTAAAATGAGGTTTGAGACAATTTTTCGTTGGTCACTGTAATTTTTACATATTAGTAAAAAATAGCCCAGGTCTTCATCAGCCCCCATTCAACAAGTACTTTTTGGGTATGCAACCCCCCTTTCCAATTACGAAAGGCATTTAAAGGAAGTACATTGAGTCTAAACATCAACATACACTTCCTACCATCATGTGATTTGTACTTGCATTTTTCTCCTTCTATTTCAAGGGGCAGCAAGGTAGCTTTAAACAACTTGAGGGATGGTAGGGTACCCTATCCAATATGTTATCATTGTGGAGGGCCTTACTGGACATTTACTTTTTATTTTTAAAAACTTGAGTGGGTTCAGTTTCTTCACTTGTTCATAACCCCACCTAGTTAGACGTGAGCAGTCCTCAGTATACCATGTATATTTACTTTTTCAGTCTGAGCATGCTTGCCAAAGTGTTATGTTAGAGTTCTTTAGGCCTAAAACATGTGTCTTCAGGAGAAATGTGGCCAACATCAGATTTACCAACGTAGCTATATTTGGCACCCGTCAATTCTAGCCTAATTGTACTGTTGGGTGTTCCTGGCGGAAGGCCTGTCAGTTTGTTCAACAGTTTGTTCTAGGCTACAACCAGCTGATCACAATTTGCATACTCCCAAATCTCGCTCCCATACAGAAGCTTTGTCTCCACTTTAGCACTGTATACTTCTTGGCATACGGACACTAAATTTATAATAAAACTTCAATAGTCCTCCCATCCTAGATGTTGCTTTCCCAGCAGTGGCTTTAATATGGGAAGCCCAGTTTCCAGTACTGTCAAATGTGAGCCCCCTATAGCAAAACGAGCTCGCCACTTCTATATTTTTTGCCCCTCAAATTCCACACATAATTGTTATTCCCTTTCGAAAGGTTTTTGTTTTTCACATATTTAGGTTTAAACTGTTTCATGAAAATATCATTCTGCATACTCCAAACTCCTTTGGAGCCCCCTGGAGTGAAATCTAATAATGCCTTGTCAGAAATTTCAATCTCCCTGGCCCTCACGAAGGCAGAAAAAGAAAATATCTGGAAAAACAATGTTTTTCTGAAAAAGTATGGAACTGAGACCTTAAATCTTGAAAGACAATATCACTGCCAGGCCTAAGTCATAAATAATAAATGTCCAGCCCTGAACTAACAGTGAAAGAACTGACGACACTAGATGCTCTTTTTGCTGTTTTACTGGAATAATATTTATAAATTGAGAAAAACAAATATTTTAAATTTTACATAGGGGCTTGTTAACTCACTGATCATTCTGGAACATAATTGTTAATCTAAGGATGCTCTGTTTAACGCTAGGAGCAAAATTTTCTAATGTGATGTTTAATTATGCAAACAAGGCAAAATGTGTATTCTGTAGCAAAGAAATGGCACGCGCTAGTGTGTCATATGTCCGAGCAACCCCAGGGACCAGCTTGTGAGCTTGTTACTTTGAGATGGAAAAATTATTTGTACAGAAAATTATCAATAAGTTATGTGCCAAAATCCAAAAGTAAATGACCATTGGTCCTATCATGATAGAAATTGCATCATTTGATTTGCGCCAGAGAGAGCAATCCATTGAGATGATTCGTAAAATGATTATATGTGTGGAATGTATGGTCTCAAAATGTTACACTATTTGATTCAAGTAATCTGAGATGACATCACATTAACTGGGAGGGACACTCGGTGTAAAAGTTACTTCCATCAGATTGCCCTCTTCATTTATATGCCCAATGCCTGCAAAGGGGTATGTCTACTGTGATGTCACTTTTGGAGCACAGTCCAATCATATGTATTGATCAATTAGAATGTGGATAGTACACACACCTCAAAAGGTGGGGTTACTGTTCCATGTAGGATTGAACACACACTCACTGAGGGACACAGACATGCATTGACAGACTCACTCCCTCACTCACTGACTGATGGAGAAAAAGAAGAATTGATAACAACAGGAAAGAGGAAAGGAAGAGATTGCTCTTCTTTTGGAATGGGGAATTACCACCCTTCCTGCCACTTGTAATGTGCTGGTAATTCCGGCAGACAAAGTGGTGGGAACGATATTATCGTTCGGTGGTATCCCGCCAGATATGCTGGTGGGACACCACTAAACATATAATGAGGCCCTCTATCTTCATAACTGTAGCCTTAGAAAGTGAAGTGACTAGTGTGTTGATTATTTTTAGCAGTTCATAGATGTATACCTTATTTATCTTCACATGTATTATATTATTTCTATTTTGAATACCTTCTGTGCAACCCTGTGTTTCTTGTCCCGAAAGAGGAGGGAAGCTGTAAGGAGTCAATGCTTTTACATTGGGGTCCCAGATTCATAAAAATAATTTTATTAAATAAAGGACAATTGTGCACACCTTGTTTGGGGTGGGTGGAAAGTTCCCCTGAATTAGATGTTGCCCGATTAAAACAGCCTACATTTACACTGTATCCATAAGGTCATCAACATAGTTAGCCCCTAGCCTTTCAGTAGATGATCCATTAAATACCTGAAGTAACTGCACAACTACCTGGATCAGTTTCAGCTGTCTTGGTGTCCTCTGACAATGTGTCCATGCCAGAGATGTTGTTTGTATCGTACGTACAATCTTTACAAGATCTTATTCCACCAAACGTCCCAGCACCTAGATTTGTGCTGTTAAAGTTTTGTGTCCTAATATCCTAGATACTCCTTCTTTCACTCACCCCATTATCTATTGTGAACATCTCTTCAGTGACACCCGACATCAATCCTGGCTTGTGGCAATTCATGTGACTCCAATGGCCAACATAACCAGGACACTATTCACAATTAAATATCTCTAAGGAGTCCAATGAGATCCTCTGAATAGCCCATTCTCTACCCATTTCCTCAATGTCTATAAGTAGAACTGGGACAATTTTATGTGACCAACCAGCAATCGAATTTTCACTATCTTGGCTACGCTGACCATCTTAAAAGAGATACAGTGTATGGAAATCATAACACTAACGCTCAATGGTCCCCTTCAGACAATCCTTCACAACCTTTTAAAGCTGATGAGCAGCCTCCTCTATAACCTGAAATTATTACTTCTGCCTCAGCAACTCTTGAATCATAGGCACCTACACCAGCAGCTCTGGGAAAGTGAGGTTTCCCTCTGAACTTGATCATTTCTCTTTTACTCATCTTAGGGACTGCCTGATTGAACCACTCATTTTTTATCTGTGAGTTTTCTTCGGCCCATCAGTGGGTGTAATTGCAGTATATAATAGATCACAATGACTCATGCCTCTGTTATTCCTCCGACAACAGCAGATATTTTGACATAAGTCTCACACTTAGCATCTATATGCAATGGATTCATTTAAACATTTACGCAATGGATTCATTTAAACATTGAAATTTTCTTTGGTCCAGCAAGTCAGAACTTTTCCGGCGGGACACTGGGATTAACAGCTCATCATCGCAAAGTCTAACTTGGATCTTTGCCTTTCATCTACCCACTCAGTCTCCCAACTACTACACACCACCAGGCCTCCAAACCCTGTACATCAATCAATATGTGAAAGCTTGAGTCACAAACTCTCCTCACTTTTTTCCCCTGCATGTTCTTTCCTGTATGTTGACATAGGTCAGAGCGGTCTCCCTTAAACATAGGGCTTCCCATTAAGTTCCACTACAGTACCTCCTGAAATGGGGATTTCATTTATGTATCTCCTATACTTTCTGTACCTCCGAGCAATCTAAGAGAGCTCTGGAAGTTAGCTACTCCATTGTTCTCACTATTTCGAGTGGATCCTGAGGTGGTAGGTCTGCGCAATGACCACAGTAGTAGAATCAATACCCACAATGGCTAGTGCAGTATATCCTCAGCCTTCAATATCCATGCTGTGGCCATGGCCAGCCCATTCTCTCCATCTGGGGCTTTTGACTGTGCAAGTCCATCTCTTTCAACTCCACTAACCCAGGCAAGGTTCAGGCAGTGATCCAAACCACAGGGCCAGATGGCTTCCTTACCAGTATGCACAGTGGGGATCCTGTCAGCAGTGTAATCAAGAGTTCTGGTAAGCAGTGAGAAAGTCATTGCACATGTTGTTCCTCATGTAATCTTCACTTTAGTTCAGGGGCAGACCTGACAATGGAATGAATGGAACACCTATAATGATGCAGTTATCCCTAAAGGCAGCTCATCAAACCCCATTCAAACAGTTGAGGAAGTGAGCCTGAGCCAACGGACCAGCTCACAGCCTCAGCACAACCTATTCAGCCAGCAGTCATCTTAAGCCACACTATCTTATTTACGCATTTCCAAGACACTGGGCCTCATTATGACTCCGGCGCTGGAGTCAAGAATTTTCCGGCACCCGGCAATGGGGATTTACCGGGGCATTACAGCCCCAGTGGTCCCGGTAATTCCTCATTGCCGGGTGCCAAAAAATATTACTCCTGGACTCAATGGGAATGGGGAGGACGGATGCACCGGCACCATTCATGAATGGTGCCGGTGCATCCATCGAGGCTTGTGAGCAGGTCAGACCTGGCGGGCTGAAAGGCATCTAGTCGCAAAACTCGTAGTTTGCCGGTCAGGAAACAATGGTACCGGTAAGCTTGCATGTACCGTTGTTTCCGGACCAGCAAACTTGTAATGAGGCCCACTGGCTTGCAAGCTACAGGAGGGAGTCAGCCTCACCTCATGTCAGTTCATTATATTTTAACAACTTTCAGATTACTTGATGAAATGCCATGGGTATTAATTTTAATTAGAGGGGCAGATGGCTTTCCAGCAATCATTTATAAGACCTTTCAGGAGGCTTTGATCCCACGGCTAGTCCCAAGGCTAGTTCAATTCCTTTACTAGAGCTGGGCAAATGACTCCTTCAATGGAAGAAGCCAAGGTTGTATTGCTCTCTAAATTGGGTGAGGATGTCACATTGTCACATTATGTGATTCATGTTGCCCTAAAGCCCTTATTAACCTTGATGTGAAAATGTACACTAAGGTGCTGGTTTTGTGCTTGGGTAAACATCTCCCCAAACTGATCGTCCCCAATCAGTCAGAATTTATTTGGCAAATGCAGACCTTCGACAATACATGGCGGGTGTGCCATCTAATAAAAAAGGTCAACAAATCCAGGACCTCCGCATTGATGCTAACGTTACACACCGAGAAGGTATTCGACCGAGTCGAATGGATGTTTCTCTTCCACACAATGGAGGTCATGGGCTTTGGGTCTAAATTCCTCTCAATGGTCAGAGCTAACACCTTCCCTGAGTCTTGCGATTAATGGACACCTCTCCCGGGGATACAGGTTTCAAGAGGTACCAAGCAGGGGTGCATGCTGTCCTCGAATTTATACGCAATTCACTTGGAGCCGCTTTTTCTGAGAATGAGTGTGACTCTAGATATTAGGGGGATCATCTTTGCATAAAGTTCCAGCCTTTGCTGGTGACATGCTCCTCCTGGTCTCAGAGCCGGGCAAAACACTCTTGAGGATTTAGAGGGAACTTAGGCTCTTTGGAGCAGTCACAGGGCTAAAATGTAATGATCACAAGTCAGAACTGTTGAAAGTGTTTAACCCCCCCAGCCAAGGTTCAGGAATTGAGGGACTCTGTCTCTTATAGGTGGGCTGAAGAAAGCATCAAGTATCTGGGGGTTTAGATCACTTGGTCACTGGATTCCCTATACCGTACTAATTACATTCCCCTGATGGAGAAAGTGAAACGGCTTTTGGCCGAATGTGGACCCCTGGCTGGGGAGGATCAACATTCTTAAAATGGTGATCTTGCCCAGGATTCTATACTATTTTATGGCCCTACCAGTGGTGGTTCCCCAGAGGATCTTTAGGACCCCCAGAAACAAGTGGGGACATTCATCTGGAACTATAAGAGACCTAGGGTACCCATGAAACTATTAATGACCCCCCAAAAGCTAGGTAGAGTTGGGGTTGTCAAACCTATGCCTTTATTGCCTCACTGTTCAAATCAGAGTAGTTTGGGAGTGGTTCATGAGCATCCGCTCAAACATCTGGTGCCCAATGGACAAGGCGGTGGTGGGAGCACCATTAGATGAAGTACTTTGGCAACCTAAGGGGGATAGACCTGAGACTATGTAGAAGGAAGGAGGAGGGATGGGGGTAGGGGGAGTTTGTGTTTAATTTAAAAATAGAATTACAATTTGCCAGCTTATTGGATCTTGATTTGGATTGGACCTCTAATATCCTCCCCTTTTCTCTGATTAGTCCCTTTTAGTTAATAGGCATCATCCCTTTGAATTTGAATTTATGACTCCACCCATCTGAGATGGCATTTTCATGGTTTCATTTTTGCACTTACAAAACTACAACATGGCAACTTTCTCTAATTTCTAGCTTAACCTAAGAATACATATATTTGTGAATTCTTCTCATCATGCTTGGCTTAATGTTATGTTGACTTACACCGCACACCACTACCACCCCAGGGGGGGTCACCAGGTGCTCACGTGGCTCTACAAGAAAAGAGGGTGGGGTGGGTTAATGAGGATAGGATGATAGGCTAGTTTCAGAACCAGGAGAAACTGGCATCTGTGTGTGTTGTCATGCGTTTTAGTTGGTTGTGCGACCTGGCTTTTTCAAACCATAAGGGTAAGACTCAGTGATGTATGTACTGGTGTTTATGTTGGCTGTGTAAATCATGTGTGGTTAGGGTGGTAGTATAATCGTGCACATTCCCTTGTTGTATCCGTAATGGGATTCCAGTGTTGTGGTTGTTTGTTGTATGCATGAGAAATTTATGTTGGTGTGTGATTTAGTGCATTTTGTGTGTGGCTTGGCTGGTGTTTATTTATGGTTGTATGTGTTATGTTCCATCTGTAAGGTAGGTCCAGTGTCTGAGATATTTGTTGAGTGCAAGTGGTAGTTACGTTTTTGTGTGTGTATGTGTAGTTTGGCTAGCCCCTAGCCGTGTATAGTAATTGTGAATTATGTTTTAGGAGCAGGGTGGATTATTTAGTATGTTGGTTACTCTCGTAAATTCCTCCAAGTATGTCCTCAGAGCTGATCCAGTTGCAACTCAGTGGTACCCTCCAAGTCTTCTGTCTGAGGTCCGCTAGCCGCCCATGCCAAGCTCAGACCCAATGGACCCAATGGGGAATACCCATTACCGCCCAACCCTTGATCCGGCGCTAATAGCGCCAGACCGGCTGGCAGTAACGCTATTAGCCTAGGCAGTATCCCGACAGTAATATCGCTGACACACCGCCCAACTAGTGATGAGGCCCTGTGGCAGCAAGGCTACACTTTATACATCAGTCACATGTAATAGAAAGTAGTTTCAGGCCTTTGCCCTAGTCACTCAAATACAAGTCACATTTAGTGTTTGTATTTTTCTTGCTCTGAAAACAGCATTCTGATATTAGGCAGTTGCAATTGAAATACTTCCTTTGTCTGTCAGCCAACAGTGTGCCCTTGAATTATTTTTTGCAGTGTAGTCTCACATTCAATGTTCCTGGTTTTCAATCTGCAGAATCTCCCCATTTCCCTGGCCTCTCTGTTTTATCCAAGGAAACAGCTTGTTCATGTTCTTGCAGTTTGGAAATGAACTGCTGGTCTGCAATGTGTTTTCCTATTGCAAAAGGTATTTTTGAACTCTTAAACCCAACATACCCAGAGGCAGGTCATTTGATCCTGGCACTGCCTTTAAACCCCACAGTGGTATGTTACATTTTCTTGTGTTCCAAAGATTACACTAGCATGTCAATTCATGTTTAACCCTTGTGAAGGGACATGATACACTTAGCAACATAAGTGAACATTACCTATGCATAAATGTAGCACCCAACTACTAATGAGTACTTAGAAAGAAGGGAGCAGTCGCAGAACTATGTTAGCCGATAAAACCAGACGTGCAGAGCGGGTCCCGCGAGGGGACCTCGTAATGAGGCGGTACGGGGTTAACGGAGCCGGCACCTTTACCGGGGTTGTTAACCCCTTACCGCCTCACTTATAATGAGGCCCAATGTCTTCATTGACTAGCACCATATTGGAAACCATTTGTTTGGAATACTTTTCAAAGCCCTATCTGGTGCCTTCTTCAGGTTTGCGATTTTCTTTTCTTCCCGCAATAGCTCTGAGCTTGCACTGGAGTCCAGCAAAACGATGTCTGTTTTTGTCATCTTTGCCGGAGAATTCTGCTTGCAGTGTCTATTCCATAAGTGCTGGCCTTTTATTCAGCAATGGGCATGCACTGTCTCATGCTGAGTTAGCCTTCTCACCCTTTTACAAACTTAGAAATTTTCTAGGGCAAGCTGTGGAATTTTGAACACAGATGACCAATCCCAGCATCCATGCATAATCAAAACTGTGCGATCTTAGGCACACCTTCTTATCTTTTTTGGTGCCTCATTCCACTTAGTTGGGAATATTTTGGGTATATATAACACTAACCACTACAAGAAGTAGGGACCAAATTACATAACATGCATTATTTATTTATTTATTTATACATTTGCGTAGCGCACTAAACACGAAGTCATCGATGCGCTTTTTCATTAGCAGTTACATACAAAGTCAAGAAACATAGATGGTGTAGGACCTGGTACAGAAATACAATAATAAAATATGCAGGTGCGTCAGCCCCTGGATTAGAGGTAAAGACGAAAAGGAGAGTTTTTAGTGATTTCTGAAATGTCCAATAGGATTGTTCTGCTCGCAGGGTGGGAGGGAGTTGGTTCCACTGTTTGGCTGCTATGCTTGGGAAGCTGGAGCCTCCTGCTGTTGTTCGTTTGAATTTAGGCTGAATGAGGCGGTGAGCATAGGCCATTCAAGTGGGCCTCGATGAGGTAGCTCTAGTGAGTTTCTGAGAGAGGTAAGGTGGGGGGGCTTCCTAGGATAAACATCTGTGAGTGATTGATAGGTTCTTAAACTCAATCCTCTCGAGAACAGGAAGCCAATGGGCGGTTCTTCTTGCGGCCGTGACATGGTCATGTGTGGGTATGTTCAGAGCTGCTCTGAAGGCATTGCTCTGGATGACCTACATCTTCTTAATGGTGTACTCGGAGGTGCCTGCATAGAGCGCATTGCAGTAGTCAAGCCTTGAGCCTATGCTGGCTCGGGCGATTGTGAGGCAGTTTTCAGAGGACAGGAAATATCTAGTGGCATTGATAAGCTTAGTCGTGTATGCTGCAGCAGAGGCGATTGAGTTCACATGGCGCGTAAGGGAGAGTGTGGCATCCAAGTATACTCCCAGTGTACTCACAGACTGCAAGACTGAGATTGGGGTTCCCTCAATGGCAATGGTAGTTTATTGGGAGTATAGTTTCTTAAGCATTGCTGAGGGGGTCACCAGGAGGATTTTAGTCTTTTCATTACTCAGGCAAAGATGGTGTATTTAGTCAGCAGAGTGTTACGGTTGACGGTGCAGCATTTGTTCTCTGGCTTTGAAATTGCTGCAAAATGTTGGAAAGAAACCAGTGTAGAGGAGGAGCCAAAAGCATCTACAGGAAGTCCCGCCCCTAAATTGCCTAGATGTTTGGAACCGGAAATAGTGACAAGCAAGACACCTGTAATGATGCCTATAACAAGAGCAGCCTTTGAAGCAAAGTATCCATTAAGGAAACCATTCTTTATGTATGCACAGAGAACTGACAGCCTCTTAGGAAAGATCCCAGAAGATCACATGAAGACATATGAAAGACGAGACTGGTGATGTCACATGAAGTAAAGTGACACACCTCAGAAGAGATGACAAGAAAGAAGATGAATAGACCTTATAGAATCTGATGACGAAGTAAGAATCGAGTGAACTTTCATACATAGGATGATGATTACATGTATGAAGAGCACCTCCCTTTGCTTCTCTCGTTCTCTGTTATTTGCAACAGGACCATACAGAGACCAGCCCATGCGGCTAGTAGATCTCAAATTTAGCGCCTGTGAAATCTATTAACCTATAGGTAAGCTATGTGCTTTTTGATTTTACATCAACCACACATGATTCACTCAAACTAAATAATTTTGGCTCAGACACCCCCCTGAATGTAGTCTCCTTCCCCTGCAGCACAGACGTCAATCTACACAGAGCTCCGTCCTGATGAAGGCCGTGTTAAAGATGAGGCACACCTAGCCCACCTAGAAACGGCTGAAACACCTGGTGTAGACGCACTACTCCCCCCAAAACTACAGCACATTAATGCTGTTTACGCAAGAAAAATAATTTTGTGTACCTACCATTGTTCTATGTGTTTTCCACAAATGTTGACTTGAATATGTACACTGCAATATGTGAATTTCTTGGCAAATCCTAATAGGAGTTGGGTTTGTTACACACACACAATTTGGAGATTGTCCCAAAAAATGTTGTAAATATATTTTTTTGTCTGATTGTTCTGTTTTAGCAAACCATTGTGATGTCTTAATTTCTCTAAATGTTGGATTTATGTCTTTTTGCACACAACTTTAATATAAAAAAATGAGATTTATCTCTACAACATAATATTGAAGAGTGATTCCTTCCTTAGCAATGCAGAGTTTGATAATACATGTGGAGGTGTTGTTCTGAGCCTAGCATCCTTGCACCTATTAATTTGTATCTTTTGTTTTGAAGAGCACAGAAGAAACAGACAACCATTTTATAATTGTACAGACGCAGTAACGCAAGTAGACAAAGTAATCATGAGGCTGGCTATAAAGTGAATAGATTGCGGCGAAGCACCAAGGTATATATATGCATAGGAATCTGGAAGTTCCACATCGTATTTGGGCAAACTGGACCCCATGAATAGAAGGGCTGGAAAAGTGTGGTGCAGCAAAATAAGTCTGGCTGTAGATGGAAGAAGAATCAAGGAGGCCTGCCTGGACACCCGTGTCAAGGGATGAGGCAGCCAAGAAACTAGTTAATTAGAATGAAAAGATACAATGAAGGAGAAGGCGAGAGCCAAGCTCCTATTAAGGTGTGACAGAAGGACATTGAGTGCCAAGTTTTATTCATTAATATTATTAAATACAACAAGGAAGCTCAAAACATGGTCTCCAGTCACATGATCACATGAAAATATACTTTGGGCAGGATACTCAGAGACCAGAAGATAAGATCATGCTCACCTCGTCTTAAAGAGCTTAATGGTTCATGAGGTAGCAGAAAGGGGATGGTTTAAAAGGCCCATTGATAAGTAGGTCTTTGAGGTAGTTGGAATATCGGACACCCTCCGCCATCCAGCTGGAGGAATTCAATTTTTCCTGTGGAGAACGGTCAATATAGTCAGCTTGCAAGTAAAGAAGAGACAAGTGGGAGGAGACGTGGCTAAAAAGCCCATACAGTTGGAGGGGTATACGTTGTTCCAGAGGCTGGCGGTAAAGAGCCCTCGTGGCTGCCCATTTGGTGGCTTAATCATAGGTATAAGGCAAAACCTCCTAAAGGAGAGCATAAGCCTGCTTGCCAACACAGAAAATGTGCTGGTCATCGAGGTGGGGTTTGGAAAAGGAAATTCACGCTCTTCTATGCTCCTGGTTAACATGTATGTGTCCCCTGTGACATCAAATCTGGATCCGGTGTTTGAAATAATTGTTTCTGTATGTGTCATCTTGCTTTCCATAAAGGGGGACAAACTGGTAATCATGGGCAGGGATTCAAATGCCCGTTGTGGGGATTCAAACTGGAATGGAGCTTTCAAGTCAGTGTACCCAGTTAGCGTGATTAAGCGGAGGGGTTCCATCAAGAGGGGACATCAAGGGGGCAAAATGGCTATCCTTTCTTAAAGAATGGGGACTGAGTATGCTAAATGGAAGAACCGCTGGGGACTGCCCGGGAAACTGCACCTGGTCTATGAATGATAAAACATCTACCTTGGGCTACTTCTTCACTAGTAATGAATGTGCAGAGAGAGCGGAGACTTTACAGTTTAAAAGCACATCATATAGCGATCACTCTATCTCAGCTGTGACCTTAAACATGGGTTTTTGTGGACCTAGGCAAACTGGCAGTGGTGAGGTAAATGTAAACCAGGGTAAAAAACAGATAGGCTAGTCCCAAGGAAACATTGACAGGGCCACGAGGGCTACGTTACAACTCTACAGGAATGAGCTATTGCAGTGTTCCTGGTACAGTGCGTCTTAAATGGGTGAACAGCTGAGTGTATTAGCCTCCGAGTCTGGATCTATGAGTTTTAGGAGAGAGGTAGAATACTCATTTAAGCATAAAAACCCATATGATAATGAAGTGCAAGAGGAAAAAAGTAGGTTGCGTAGTCCCATCAGACAAATACACAGAACCAGTGGGGTCTCAGGAAACATGGACGTCCTCACAAAGATGTGCAAAAATGCTTATAAGAAATGGTTATCAAGAAGGATAGCGTATACAAAGAATATCCAGTGGCAGCAAATGTTAACAGTACTGTGTAGTAAAAACTCCAGAGGTATTTGGCAACAGCTGGCAAAAGTAAGGGGTGATGGTCAGCAGGAATGAGTAAACCCTGTCCCGGCTGTAAAATGGACCGAGCATGTCTTGTCTAAATATGTCTTGAATATACAGCTCAGGATCACTGGCCTTGGGTGCTACAGCTGAGGAAATACAAACGAAAATCGTGCAGCCGAAGGGCTTGTGGGCGGCATGGCCAAATTACCTGTCTAACTCTGTTCTTAATGCAAACCCTATGGAATGGTCCAGCACCTTGAAGATTGTGTTCTACAAGGTATGCAGAGAGGAGGTGATCCCAGAAACATGCCAAAGTGCGATTATACTTCCAGTCTCCAAGAAAGGCGACAGACAGAAGCCGGAAAATTAACGACTGCTCTCGCTCTCGGATGTGGTCAGGAAGTGAACCTGTGTACCCAACACAAGGCCCTTAAAGATGAGGCAGCAATACTTTGAGATAGACGGCGATGCAGAATATACTAAAACATTAATAATCATACTGACTCAGGAAGTTGGCAAAGTAAGTCTGTTTTAATTGCAATTGTCTAAAACAGCGAGTACAACGAACATCAATGAATCCTCTCTCTCAGCGAGTTTCATAAAAAAAATAGTTTATATAGTAAAAACTCATCATCATCATCGATGTCAATCTACGTGGCAAACTGCAAAAACCTACTTAGGAAAGTGATGGGCTTAGAGGGACATCTAAGTATATGTTCCATACTTGTCAGGGAAAGTGATTGGGTCTCTAACATCAGGTGTGGCAACTAAGCCATCCACTAGTGCATGTCACTGCGAATGTCATCAAATACACGACATCCCACTGGTTATACAAGCTATAGGGCTCTCTGTTACGTGTCCCTCTATAATTGGTTGGCACCCTTGTACCCCTCTGTAATATTCAACACGCTAGCAGTATGCAGGCTGGCACCCAGGTGCTGGTGGGCTGGTCATAACCATAGCATCCCACCTAATTAGCCTGCCATCTATCATCACTCTTGCCGTCTGCCAGTCAATTAGCCCTTTGAACATTGGCCTTGGAAATGTTCTCTGCACCTGAGAATAGAAGGGAGTATAGGCCTACTGTGTCTCTTGGTTTCGATACAGCTCATCCCAGTATCTATTTTCATCTGACCATGTGACTGCAGATCATGTTTCAGAGTGTTTCTGTATTTGAAATACTATTACATGATGAACCTCTGATGTTTTCAATGTTCTTCCTCCTCACCTCAGACAGGAGTTTGTTCTTTTCACACGTTCTGTAGCTACCGCATGAACATCCAGGTTCACAGTGGCCTTGACGTCTTGATGCTGGGCCAGTCAAGCCTTTCTCGAATTCACCTCAGTTATATGTTTTCTAATTGTGCCACACTGAAAAAGCCTTTCTGTCTACTTGGCCCAAGCTCTGCTAAAGTGCGTTGTGGAATCATCCATAGTCCATACGTTCCTATGCATATACGTTTGGCGCATCACCGCAATCTATTCACTGCATAGCTAGCCTCATGATTATTTCGTCTGCTTGCTTTTACTGCATCTGTACATGTATAAAGTGACTTTGCATTTTCTTCATTGTTTCTGTAGCATGAGCATCTTCATCTGGAGCCCGAAATGTTGCTCATCTCTAACATCTCCTCCTTAGGTATTTATAGAAT
This sequence comes from Ambystoma mexicanum, assembly GCF_040938575.1. NCBI lineage: Eukaryota > Metazoa > Chordata > Amphibia > Caudata > Ambystomatidae > Ambystoma > Ambystoma mexicanum. The sequence goes on from NC_090925.1 coordinate 484,462,484, forward strand.
GTTTATGTTCTCCCACCTCTGCATCTCTTCTGGGTGTGTCAGCCCTGCTTCATATGACATCACCAGTCTTCTGTTTTGCTCATTTTTCACACCTCTCAGGGATTTCATTCACATGGCCACCATATTGTCGTGAATGCATACATGGCTTTGTTAATGGGTACCTTACTTCCATGATTCTTTGCGGTATAGGTTTCTTCACTGGTACTGCTCTTGTCTTACACTCTGGCTCCCAAAATATAGGCAAAAATGGAGCACTGCTTCAGATGGGGTATTTGGCTCCTTCTCTACACTCCCCCCTCTCTCATCAGTCTTTTCATCTAGACATCCTCATCTGAAGAAATGCTTCTTTGGAACCCATATCTTTATGACTCCCTTCAGGCATACAGCTTATTTCACATGCTCATCCTTGTTCCAGGACATAGGCATGCATTGTCCATTGGGACTGCAGTAGATCCACTTCCCCACATACTTCTTGTGGTTCTTCAGGCACAGGAACATTGTTCCCTCAGGTGCACGGATGCTGGCCTTCACATAGTCTCTGATCTCTTCATCTGTCAGCTCTTTAGTTTTCCATCATGATTATATATCAATCATAATCTTCATTCCTACTGCCTTCTTTGCAGTCTTCTTGCATGGTGTGATTGCTATTCTGATCACACAAAATCCAAGCATGATCATCACCAACAGGGCTCCCAAGAACTTGAAAATAGTTGCCATTCAACGTGGACCCTGAGAAAAGATTGATCCAAGTCAACCGTCATCAGCAACATCTTGTACTTCAGCTTCTATCTTGGCATGCAAGTTTGTCAGCAACGTAATAGCCTCTGTCAAGGTGCCATTTTCGTCATCATGTGAAGGTATGAACGTGCAACATTATTCTCTGATTCTGGCACAAACACCTCCATCCATAGCTGTGATCATGTCCAGAACATATCGATTCTGAAGAGTCATCAGTCGTGTGGCTCTCAGCTCCTCCTTGATGGAATTGAATCCCTTTATAGTATTGTTGATCATCTGTAAAAGCTCCCATCTGGTTATCTGTAACCACTTGGTATTTGCTGCCGTCTGGATCCTGCGCATAAAGATTATCGTGACTATCGATGAAGTTTGACTGAGCAATCTGTGTTCATATGGAATGGAATCAAAAGCTTCTATTGACTTGGCTGCGAAATAGTTCTCCCTCTTCACTCAATTCACCAGCTCAGCAGATCTCTTCTTCCTTAGGTGAGCATCTGCTTTTGGATATTCACCAATGTTCAAGTCACTCTAAGGAATCACCAATGCTGGAATATGGACGTTCACTATGGAACACCTTCCTCCCCAATCTCTGGGCAGCTTCATATAAGCTCTGGATCCACAGGCCCAGTAGTGATCCATTTTCACTGCTGTTCCAATGTTCATTCCTGCCATGTCAAAGACTTGACCACAATTTTGATTTCCTCCAACTTTTCTAGTACCATTGTTTCTGAAACAAAGCATTGCACTGTCCAGAGGCACTATCTGTAAAGGCACTCCTGGGTCTTCCACCCATGTCAATAGTTTTGCAAGTTTTGGCCATAAAGGTTTGCATCCATTTTCCACAATGTCAATGGTTGGTTTGCGACAACCAATCACTACCCACGTTCTGCAGATTACCGCACCTTCCTCCCAGCCGTCTGGAGAAATTACTGATCCCCAAATCTGCATTTGGCCTCTTTCTTTCCATCTTTGAATTTCTTCTGCAGTTTTCCCTGGGCTTTCAAGTCTTCTGTTTACTTCTCATCTCATTCCAGCTCCTTTTGCTCCAGGCTGGTCGTACCTTATCACATGATTTCTAGTATTTGTCCTTGCCCTTGTCTTTGTGTCTTGTTTGTTTGTTTGTTTGTTTATTTTAGTTATATAACGTTCCTGAACCTGAGGTATCTGGGCGCATATGGTTGCAGATAGGTTGTTGCAGGTACATAATCATCTTCTTCTAGACCTGACCATTCTTTTGCCCATACCAAATATGTTGTTTGGCCCATGATCTGACCTCTTGCTCTGCAAAGTGCTTGGTGAGATAGGCAATGAGCTCTCTGAACATCTATTTCGATAGCTATGAATATTTATTTCAAATGCTATGAATATTTTAGACTTTCCCATAGCAGTCCTCCTCTGAGGTCCTCCTTCCCACCTCTTTCATGTGCCCCAAATGTTGTTCCCCAAATGTGCTGTACCATCCAAATAATCATTCAATTCAGGATCATCCTCTCTTGTACTTCTCTTAGTTCTCTTTCTTGCCTCATGAGCTTTATGATCATCTCATTAAGTATATCAGCATAGTTCCTTCTTACTTGAGGAACCATAGAGGCACTAGTCAGTGAAATTGGTGTCTTCAAATGTGCTACTGGCGCAGGGATAACCACATAAAGCCTTGGTTTTGAAGGATTGCTATAACTGTTCCTTCCTGCTGCATAGGAAGATGCACAGGAATTACTGCTCTCTTTGGACCGACATAATAAACAGTGTGTATCGTGAGAAACAAAAGGATTATGATAAAGAGGATACATGTATAGATTATGTACCAATACATCCAGCTCCAGCAACAGTGGCTTCTTGCAAGTCGCTGTGTTCTTTGGTTGGTTGCTACATTATTATTATTGCAATCAATGTTGCCCATTTTGCCTGGAATTACTTTTAAGGAAGGAAAAACTAATTTTAATCAGGCAATCTCATGAAATATTCTGGCATCTGTTGAATCTGTTCCACCAGTTCTACAAGCAGCTGGCTTACTGCAGGACGATTGATAAGAATCCGAATGAACACAAGTTATCGTTACGCCAAACTAAATGAGGATGAGCTTCAAACAACTAGTAAAAGATCAAGGCCAGTAAATTGTGAATGTCCTCATTTGATAGAACTATTCATGCGTTCAAAGGGATGTGTCAGGTAGTAGACGGATCTTCTTGATAATTTTGTGCAGCAGCCAATTGATTGCAGGTCGATTTCGGGGATCTCTTATGAATACATAAGTGCTGGTCTGTCGTCCGACAAGATAAGGATGTTCATGGAGCAGAAAATAAAAGACCATTCCAAGCAGTTTGTGGGCATCCTTATCAGATAGGGGCATCTATATTTTCACTGTAGTATTCAGGCGATTGGAGAATCTGCTCAATAATGGCTGAGAGCAGTCTCCTCATGATTCGACCATTTTTAGGATCTTGCTGAAACAGCTGAACGTTAGTAGTTCTTCCAATAAGCACAGGATATGCACGAAGAACGAAGAGGAAAAAAACAAAAATGATCCAATGAATATTGCCATTAAACACCACAATGGGTGCCTCCAAAGAGAAACTAAGTAAGAAAGGAATCAGGAAACTGTTCCCTCTTCCAGTCATCAAAGATGAACTTGAGGTCTGGCATTTATTTTCCCTTCAAGACTTCAATACGTCTCAGTCCAATGTTAGAAAACTCCTGTGGCTCAAGAACAATAGCTTTTTCACTCCTTGCTTAGCAGCTACAAAGAGTGTCTCGAAAGAACCAAAGTCCATGTTGCATTTTCCCTCTGTCTACTGCACAGTCTCTGCATCCTTCTTCCTCATCATCGATCTAGTCTGCATATGCTGAGCTTCTTCTCTGTGACTTGCTTCCGAATGGGGTGGGGGTGCAGTGGCATCTCCGGCATAGACTTTTACGTCTCCCTGGTGTAACCAAGGGTGTCTCCATAGGATCTTCACTGCTGATGGGGTCACGTACTTCATATGAAAGGACCGTTAAATCTGAGGTCGTGCCATTTGCGGGTAAAGTTCTTGATCAGAACTTGATCTCCGGGAAACAGTTTTGGCAATAGTAGTTCTTTAGATCTGGGTGCTTTATAGTCTTCATCTGTGTTCTAAGACCGGCACCCCATCCACTTGACTGAAATGAAAGAGATACTTGTAGTCATACATGTTAAGTAAGCACGTAGCTCATCTAACAATGTTGCTGTCGTCTGGGCATCACTTTTAGTCCTCGATGGAGGAGTGAGAGGCGTTCTCATTCACCTCCCCGTTACTAGTTCATGGGGTGTGAGGTGATGGTCAGAGCCTGATTGATTCCTCAATGCATATAATATAAGGGGTAGGCAATGCAGCCATCCTTTTTCAACGTTAGCTTCATCTTGGCTATCCTTTCCTTGAGCAGACCATTGAGTTTCTCACATATCCTGGTCACTTGCAGGTGATAAGCAAAAGAAAACACATGTTTTATGGTGTGCACACCACCAGCACACCACCACTATCATATACCTATATCCATTACAGATATGCAGCACATCAACATAATCAATATCTAAACGCTCAAAAGGACCATTAGGTCAAGGAATAACTCCTTTGACTGTTCGCAGTGTGTGCCCAGCAGTAAACTCTTGACATAAAATGCATTTTACTACATAAAAAGCAACGTGTTATAACAAATTCAGTGCAAACCAGTCCTCCACAATAGTTGCTGGTAGGCTTTGCCTAGTGACATATGCAGGGTAGTGTAGCTGTTCCAACGCCACCCTTAATAAGGCTACAGGCATCACCAGTTTACCAGTGCTGTCCTGTCGCCACAATTCCTCTGAAGGGGATAAAGAACACCCTCTCAGCGTCTTCAGATCTTTCTCATCCTGTGGTGCTCCACCTTGGACTGCCATCAATTGTGTTTTCGATGGATGGTTAAAGCTTTCATTCACAATCATCATCACCACCATTCTCTCTTTCACCTCAGGCGTATCAAAACTCATTTTATCAGGTAAAAGTGCAACTCTTTTTGCCTCTTCATCTGCGGCTTGGTTTCCGCGTGAAATAAAGTCTGTTCTCTTAGTGTGCACTGCGCACTTAACTACTGCGATGGCTACTGGGAGTTGTAATGCTTCTATAAATCTGTCCAATAAGGCGGCATGCTGCACTAGAGTGCCGCCCGCCAGGAAGTAGCCCCTCTTTTTCCAATGTGCTAGCCCTGTGTGTACGTTGATGTCACATAGGCGGAGTCACTGTACACCATTACTTTCTGGTTTGCATGTCTCTCGAACGTGACAATCAGCGCCACTAATTCTGCAACATGTACTGAAAAGTGAGATGGTAGTCGTACACTTATCATTACTTTGAATTCCCCATTAGCCCAGTGTTTTACCACAGCGGCACCTGAGTATCTTTGCCCATCAGTTGATCAATTTTTGAAGAACCATCAATAAAGAGTATCTCCCCCACTGCTAATGTATTTTCTTTCACCCTTGGGATCTCATCATAAAATTCCTCATAATTCGAGCAATCATGTGCCTGCTCGAGCTCTGCCAGGGATTAAGCTACAAACGTCGCAGGGTTCAATGTTTTACGTCTAACTATTTTAATTATCGCTGGATTTGATATACCAACCTCATAGGTAGAAGCCCTTTGAGATGTCAGTGTACCTTTAAGTTTTTCTAAAACAGCAAATAAAGCATGTTCAACAAATAACGTCATGGAACACCCGATTACTATGTTGGCAGACTTCTCAATAGCGAATCCAGCAGCTGCCAATGATTGTTTGCAAGGGAAGTGACCCCTCATTACTGAATCCAAAATCCCACTGTAATATGCTAATGGCTTGTACCCCATAGAGGTTTTCTGTGTTAGCACTGCTGTCATGACTGTTCCATTTGTGTGTGAAAATTAAAAGAATTCCTCAGAATAAATAGGAATCCCTAAAACTGGAGCTGTGCAAATTGCCTTTTTTAACTCATCTAACCTTTCCTCTATTTCCTCAGTCCATACAATCTTTTCCTGATTCACCTGTGCTTTTTTTCAGAGCCTGCAACAAGGGTCTTGTGAATGAACTATAATCAAATACCCATGCTCTGACATAATTGCATAATCCCAGAAATTGTTGCATTTGCTTTATCATGTGCGGTTTTGATGTCTTCAAAATCGCCTCAGGTCTTTCTGGTGCAACTTTCTTTCCTTCATGTGAGATTAACTCACCTATGTACAACACTTCTTCCTGGCAATACTGCAATTTCTCTTTGTCCATTTTATATCCTTTCTCTGCTAGAGTAATCATTAGCCGAACTGAGTCACATCTGCACTCTTCTTCTGATGTGCTGCAGACTAAAATATCATCTACATATTGCATCACGATACTTGGCAAATCAATATTGCTTAAGTCCATCTGAAAATCTATGGAGACTCACAGTACCCCTGAGGTAATCTTGTGCTTTTTAACTTAGTCTGACGGAATGTAAATGACGTCAGATCTTGAGAATCTTTATGCAATGGGATTGAGAAAAATGCACTTTTCAAGTCAATCACAGTGAAATATCGTTCCTCAACAGGGATACTACATAGTATCGTTGCCGGATTAGGAACTAGAGCAAAGTCAGCCTCTACAATCTGATTGATTGGGCACATGTCTTGCATTAGACGCCACGACCCTCCCTTCGATTCTCTGACCAGATGCACTGCGGTATTGCAAGGTGACTCTGACGTCACTAAGATGCCCCAATCCATCATGGCAGATATTGTCTTAAAAATACCTTTATCTGCCTCTCGAAACATGAGATACTACCTTGCTCGAGGTAAGATTGCTCCTGGCTTCAATTTAATCTTGACTTCTCAAATCCCCTTCAATATGCCTACATCATAGGGGCCTGTAGTCCATAAAGAAACTGACACGTTCACCATATCATCATCAAAAAATGCAGGATGCTGTCGCATTATCATCATTTTCTGTGTAAACTTGCATCTTTCTGTCTGTATCCAATATGTAATATTCATTTCAAACACTACTTCGTCATCTGACGGGTGGTCTCTAAACAGATCCTTGTCGGTGACATCAGTCAATCTGTAACCCTCCCCAATAGCAATCACTTTACTCCATGGTCTGCTGTTATCATCAACTCCTGTAAGCATGGCTAACTCTCCTCACACTATAGCTGCTTGTAATCCTAAGGGAAAGGCATGTCCCCCCTCTTTATCCATAGGTATCTATAGCCTGAACAAAAATTCATCAGGTATTCTCACAGTCTTGCCCACTAAACCAGTTAGCCATGTTAACAAAATGTGTACCCCATAGTGAAAGACTTCTGGTTCTAATGATACTCCTCGTATGGCTATTTGCCCTGTAACTGTCATGATAAATTTGCTCACATTTAAATAATGTATTCCTGACTTTGAACACACTATGCCTTCATCAGTAAAAGAAATCGTCATGTGTAGTTCCATCATTAAATCTCGGCACAGTATATTAACTGGTGTCTGTCTTGAATACAACAATGGGACAGACATATCACATTCTTCTATAGAGACTGGCAATTTCTCAGTAAAAGGAACTCTACTTGTAGCTCCCGAGAAACTTTGAGCATTCATGGCATTTTCTGATAATGCACATTTTCCCTCCCGTATTCATGAGCGTGTTGCAACTGTGTCTACAAAAAAAGAAAAAGATTTGCCTCCTATACTGATGTCAACCCTCGGTTCCTCTTGAGAATTGAGAGTCATAGATACTACTGAACACATCAAGTCACCCAGTGAGCTGTCCTATTGTAGGTACATACTTATTTCCGTGCCCGTGAAAGGATTCCCACCCTCAATAGGGACACTCCCTATCCTAGGAGTCAGTAACTGTCCTGTATTTGCACTCTGCGGTATCGTCATGGGCGCGTGCTGTGACTGTCCTTGTGGTGGATTTAATGGTGCTTCCTGTGGTTGCAAAGCCTGTTGTATTCTCAGCGCTTGATGCACTGTCTGATCTTGGGCAACCCCGTCCCTATTTTGTGGGCTATTTGCAGGCGGATAAGCGGTCCCCCCTCTTGAGAACTGCCCATTCTGTACATACCCTTGGCTCCCACATGTTTGCTCAATATGCCCTGTCATTCCACACATCCAACACACAGGGGGAAGCCTTCTGACTTGTCCTCCCTACATGCTCTGATTATCATTCTGCATAGGCTGGTTATTCTGAAAGTCTCCCTGATTATTCTGGAAGCCCCTTCTGCGGAAGTCTCCCCTGCCTCTTGGTATGAATCCATTATTTCCCTGATCAAACTGCCATTGGTTATTCACCTGTGGCATGCCTACTGCTTGCTGTGATCCTGGCCCTTCTCCACTAGTTAACATCGCCCCTTCTTTGGCATATTTTGACAATTTATTCTGCACTAATTTAGCTTCCTCAGCCTTCCTAGCATCATCTTTCTTTATATTTTTCTCCTCCAACAATCGGCAATGATGCGCAATGGTCAACTGTATTTCTGGCCACGCTTTTGCCTCCATACCCGCCAGCTTCTTGGTCTGGCAGACCCTGACATAATATATGATAGAATACAGGTATAGATTTTCCCAACTGCTCCCGCATTTTCATCGACCACTCCTCTTGAAAATTCTGAATATAATCAAGAGGATCCTCCCCTTCCTGAATCTTACGTGTCATTATAGCTCCCATATCTGATGTATCAGGATACTGTACTCTAAGCGCTTCCCAGACTGCTGCTCTATAGTTATTAAATGGTGCTCCATCGTGTGCTGTGTTCTGTGCAGTGACACTTACGTACCCTGCTCTTGATCAAATGTCATCAGCCCTCTCCCCAGGTATAGCGGCTGGAAGACCTTTAATGTCTCCAATGGCTAACGTGTTTCCTCATGTAATTTTCTCTAATTCATGTATCCATTTCCCGGCACCGGAAGTTAAACTGGGGAGTTTACATCATAAATTATCCTTATCCATCTGTGGCCAAGGTATATACTATGGTCTGGCCCCTCCTTTTTCTAACAAGGGAAATTGTGAATCCCCAAAATCGCATTCATCTCCCATCGTCTGCCTGTCCATAGCAGGGAAAATAGTTCCACATCGACTTCTTCCCGGTAATAACCTTAGCCTGCTCACAAAGGGTGGCAAATTCCCCTCTCGCTGAGAGATCTTCTTGTGGGTTGATCTGGCTGTGGTAGGGGCTCTGGCGTCCTCGCTCATCTTACTTCCTTCTCTGTTTGGAAACATCCCTCAAGACCACAGCATCAGCTCTCTCCTCCCCACAAAAGATTTCTCGCTCTTCATCGGACATGTCTTGCCCCCAACTAGTGTGGCTACCATCTTTTTCATTTCTGTTCAACATGAGTTTGTCCAAAGACAAAGCTCTATGTTCAAGGCTGAACAGGCCTCCTTCTTTGCCTCGCGACTGTGCACTTTCAAATCGATCACCTTTCCCTTTATTTCTCGATTCACTCTTTGTCCTCATTTCTGAATAAACCTTATCGTTTTTATCTCCAATGCTTCAATCATCCTCTAAATCTAGTCTAGAGGGTCCTGACATTGGTTCTTGTGTTGGGAAGAACTCTTCTATGTCCTTGCAAGCCACTACATGCCACTACTGGACCAGGTTCCATTAATTCTTCCTCCATGCGATCAATGTCTTTACACTGGTTAAGCATCCAGTCTTCAAGAGGCGGGTCTTTCCGTTCCTCCTGGTACATCTTCCAAAGCTCTAGGCTAGCTAACTTCTTTTCTAGATTCTTTCCGTGTACGATGCATGCAACTGCTTTGGACAGTGATCCCCCTTGTGGCCCTGGCATGAACATTTTATCTGCTGTGCCCTTAACCCATTAGGCACTGTACTGTTTAAGCTTGGGTGCATGTTTTGGCAATTGTTTGCACAAATGTATGAGTGGTGTAATATCTTCCATCATGACTAGTCACAATCGAATGCCAATACTTATCGTTAATTCAGAAAAATAATACAATATGAGCGTGCACCAAACGTCGCAGCTCCAAGCCTCTATGTCATGTTTTATTTCAATCTACCTATCCAATGAACATCATTGGTCAACTAATAAATAAATAATGACATTTCAAATCTCAGTGTTTCCACCACAGTCTATTTCTTCCTTGTTTCTTCAATATTTCACTTCTTTACCACATACACATTATACAATATACAAACAGACTGACAAACTGACAAACTGGCTGGCCCACATATTTCTCCGTCAACGCTCCTCGTGACTTACTCTCGCCCCTAATAATGATTCTGAACGGAGTATCAGTTGTCCTCTTTAATGATCCTTGATCATTCGTAGCCTAGGTACATCCACTTGGACTCTAGAACAACTCCCTCTAAACATCAGTGACGTAGGATTCCGGGCTTATCATATGGATCACTCCTAGTCCGTATACCGGAAACTATGAAGCTCTTCGTTGTTACATCAAAAATACCCCAAACCATCCTTCTATTCTTTCCCCCTTATCCCATTATCACTTTCCCCATTCTGTGCCCATTCATTATTAGCCCGCTCTGTCAGTCTACTCACCATTTGCATTTTCGACTTCTGACCCTCTATATTTGTCTGCCTCCTCCTCAACCAGCCACTTCAACCTTTGGTCCGCTCAACTGCCTGTAGAAACCGGGAAGGGATTCTGTGAAAGAGGGACCCGTCCCACCTATCTCTTTAGTGACTTGCACGTTTTTACCAATGGCCGCTATCTACAGGGAGCTTCATGTTCTTCCAGCTAAATGGCAGAGGACATTCGATATTTCCGAGACCCTAAAAGTCTACTTGGTCGATGGATCCAAACCATCATCTCTGCTGCCATGTGAACCCGTGTACCCAACACAAGGTCCTTTAAGATGAGGCAGCAATAATTTGAGATAGATGGGGATGCAAAATATACTCAAATATCAATAATCACACTGACTCAATTGCAATTGTCTAAAACAGGGAGTACACCGAACATCAACAAATATGCGCTCAATCTTCTCACTCCGCGAGTTTCATAAACACATAGTTTATACAGTAAAAACTCATCATCGTTGACATCAATCTACGTGGCAAACTACAAAAACCTACTTGGGGAAAGTCATAGGCTTAGAGGGAACATCCAGGTATGTGTTCGATACTTGTCAGGGAAAGTGAATGGATCTCTAACATCAAGTGTTGCAACTAGGTCCTACTCTACTGCATGTCACTACAAACGTCATCAAATACACAACGTCCAATTGGTTGTATAAACTATAGGGCTCTCTGTTGCGTGTCCCTCTATAATTGGTTGGCACCCTTGTACCCCTCTGTAATATTCAACACGCTAGCAGCACACAGGCTGATACTTAGGTGCTGGTGGGCTGGTCATAACCATAGCTTCCCACCTAATTAGCATGCCATCTATCATCACTCTTGCTGTCTGCCAGTCAAATAGCCCTTTGAACATTGGCATTGGAAATGTTCTCTGCACCTGAGAATAGAAGGGAGTATAGGCATACTCTGTCTCTTGGTTTCGATACAGCTCGTCCCAGTATCTATTTTCATCCTTTCATGTGACTGCAGACCATGTTTCAGAGTCTTTCTGTATTTAAAATACTATTAAAAGATGAACCTCTGATGTTTTCAATGTTCTTGCTCCTCACCTCAGACAGGAGTTTGTTCTTTTCAGACGTTCTATAGCTACCGCATGAACATCCCGGCTCACAGTGGCCTTGACTTCATGGTGCTGTGCCAGTCAAGCCTTTCTCGAATTGACCTCCGTTATTTGGTTTCTAACTGCGCCACACTGAAAAAGCCTTTCTGTCCACAGGGCCTAAGCTCTGCTAAAGTGTGTTGTGGAATCATCCGTAGTACATATGTTCCTATGCATATACGTTTGGCTCATCGCCGCAATCGATTCACTACGTAGCTAGCCTAATGATTACTTTGTCTGCTCGCATTTACTGCATCTGTACATGTGTAAAATGACTGCATTTTCTTAATTGTTTCTGTAGCATGAGCATCTTCATCTGGAGCCCAAAGTGTTGCTCATCACTAACACCTCCTCCTTAGATCTTTATAGAATGTTTATGTTCTCTCACCTCGGCATCTCTTCTGGGTGCATCAGTCCTGCTTCATATGACCTCACCAGTCTTCGCTTTTGCACATTTTTCACACTTCCTCAGGGATTTCATTGAAATGGTCATCATATTGTCATGAATACATATATGGCTTCCTTAATGGGTACCTTACTTCCATGATTCTTTGCGGTATAGATATCTTCACTGGTACTGCGCTTGTCTCACACTCTGGCTCCCAATACATAGGCAAAAAGGGAGCAGTGCTTGAGATGGGGCTACTTGGCTGCTTCTCTACATAAGCTTTTTGTATCACTGGCACTGGTTAAAATGCAGAAGTGGATAGATGATGCGAATATATTGCATGCCACACAGACAGATTTTAGACCGGGGTCAAGCACAACCCATACCATCAGGCTATTGGATTCCTTGATCCAGGAGGCCACCAAAAAGTGGAGCCCCACGTTATATCTTATATTTGTCAACTTTTCATCAGCTTTTGATTCAGTGAACCATGTGATATTGTGGGAAAAACTGCACAAGTTGGGCTGTCCAAACGGGCTGCTGGATATAAACATTGTCTCCATTCTAATACAAGGGTACAGGTCAGGCTAGATGACTCAGGAACATTATCAGCCGAGGTAAAAGTCAACAGGGGGGTCAAACAGGGATGTACATTGGCCCCCTGTTGTTTAACCTGCGATTTTGACTGAGACTGGTTGCTCAGTAAAGACTGGCACTAGCCTAGTGGCCTGTAATCTTTACGTCGACAACTTGGTCGTAATGGACCTGACCTTAAATGGCGCTAAAGCTAAATTTAGGGCCCTGATGGAATACGTATTGAAAAATGAACTTGTTATAAAAATGAATAAAACAAAAATGATGTTAGTACCTGGTGGAAAGGTCTATTGGGTAAGCCTAGACTTTGAAGTGGGATACAACTGGAATATGTCAGTAGCTACACATATCTGGGGCTCAAATTGGCTTCCAGTGGCAATTATAATAACATCATAAAAGTTAAGGAACGAAAAGCCAGCCAATTAACGTATGCCATAAATAGGTTTGTCATACAATCTGCAGGCTGTACGCTAGAAGAAATTATCAAGTTGCACAAGCACAGTTTTGAACCTCCCATCTTTTATGGATTGGAAGCACTAGCCATGAGGGACCTAGCTTGGCTAGATGTACTAGATGGTCTCTTCTGGAGAAAGATTCTAAGTATCCCACCGGCGACGATTTGAAACTGGTGTCTTTAAAAGCCGAGGCCTCGATTTGCAGGGGTTTGCTGTACCTGAAGCTAAGAAGTATTCCAGAGTGTCCATTATTGAGTAAACTGCGGCATGGCCACGAGATGGTTAGAAGAGGGGGAAAAAGAAAAAGTTATCGAGATTTCAACAAGGAATGTTTCCATTGTTAGGCTGGGTGCCAGTCAGATTTTCAAAAAGCTACCCAGTACAAGACCCTGAAAGACATCTATACAAAAAAGATGGAAAACTGGGACTGGGTAAGAAACTACACCCACCAGCAAAAACTACAAAACTATAGACACGTTACTGGTGTATCACATAAATATCTAAAGACACAGGCTTACCATGTCAAAAGTCCCATCCCGTTGGTCCGAGACTTTAGATTGCACCTCTGCATAAATCAACTCCCGCTGTTAACAATCCAGGGCGTATATAAAGATATTCCTACAGGTCAACAAACCTGTCACATATGTAAAAACTCAGAAATGCTAGAGACTGCCAGGCACGTCCTTACTCATTGTGCCACAATGTGCACGTGGTACATGTGTTCTCTGGGCGATTTTGTGAGTCATTACATTTCCATTAGAACCAAAGTTTTTTGGCATTACTGTTTAAATTCAGACGCAGAGTCCGTCCAGATAGCATTGTACCATTTATGGTGTCAGATAAAAAACTGCTGGACTATCTGGGCTAGTGGAAGAAAGCAGTATGTCTTAAAGAAACTATAATTATAGTTGTGATAATTATAATTATAATTGTATTTCAATATTAACTTTGTTTTGAAGAACGCAGCACTGTAACGTATTGCATTGTATTGTGCATTGTGTGTTCTGTATTTTGTAAGAAAAACGGCACACCAATTGGGCCTGGAGTAGCGATACCTTGTAAAGGCAAATGTAAAATGACAATGAATGAACCAGAGGACATTTACTGAAGTGTTCTGATGAAAAAGTAATGTTTTAACATTGTTTTCCCATTGTATCAAGGTGAAGAAGAAGTTGATGAAATAACTTGATTCGATTTAAATCTATTTGAATGACAAATGAAATGATTTTGTAAAAGTTCATTATTTCAGCTAAAAACAAATACATTATTATAAAAATATCTACTTGATTATTATCACAACAGACGGTTTTAGCATACTACAAAATACAACAGCTTCAAAGAAGACAAAGGGATGCACTCTGGATACTGACAGGAGGGTAGTTGGAATAGTAAGTAATCTCAATAGTTCAAGGATACTGGGTTTCAACACAAAGAGTGAAATGTGTCATAAAATGTCACCAGGGGCCTTTAGAGAAGGACCAGGGGGACAGAACCACAATGTACCTTGTGCTGTAGGAGTTCTTGGTGTTCGACCGGATCGAGTAGGTTTCTGGGTACTTTGCAGCTACCGCAACAGAGTTAAAGACGTGAGACAGCTGCAGGTATCAGGCAGCAGGCAGTTCTGTGAGCAAAGCTGGATGGATGACTGCAGACTGGCCTATACAGCGGCTCTGGGTCAGAAATTGTTGTCTCAGTGCTAGTCAGCAGTTCTGAAGCACTGGTCGAGGCGTCTCGGTTGGCTTTAGTGACTGCAGCATAACAACAGTCATCAGTGCCGTCGGTTCCAGCTTGAGGGGCTTGACTGGCTCGAAAATGTCCTTTAAGGTGGATGTCAGTAGATGCTTGTCGACTCACTCCTCTTAGCTTCTTCACTTGGCTTGTGTCATTCTTTATGGCGGACGGGCCAAAGTTGAGGAGAATGTAGCAGGCAGTTGCCTTGTCCTTGGTTTGATTCAGAGACTCTCTGGCATTTCCCACTTGGGAAGCATGCTGCAGAGCCTAGCAGGGCACGCTGTGTGCTGCTGGGTACCGGTTCTGGAGCTGCTGGATGGTCCTCTGGATTCGGTATCTCCCTCTGTTCCTTGGCAGATGTTTAGGAGAGGGATTTTGCTTCACTCCTGGAGGTCCTCGCCTTCCTTCACTGGCGGAAGACGTAAGGCAGAATGTACCTTCAGCCAGTATCCAACAATGAGTTGTTCTTCGGCTTCTGGTGAAGCCTTCAAATGATTTGCCAAAAGAGGGGCTTGGCCCTCTTTTAAAGCCAAATGGACCACAGGTATTGGTGTAGGCTAGACCTACCTAAACAAACTAATCTTGGGTCTCCTCAAACAATGTACTGTATGTGTGAGGTCATAACCAGAGTGCCTTGCAACAGAAAAGGTAAAGGTGTGAAAAGATATACTACTAAGTCCCACCCATCTTCTTGTCTGTTGTGGGTCAAAGTGTCTCGCTGGTTAATGGAGCTCTCTGTGCTTCCTGATTAAAGCAGCTGGTTTCCTTGAAGCTCTGACGAGAGCAGACTTTCTGGCTCTGTCAAACCACCTACTTCTGTAAACACACAGTCCCAGACATGACATTTCACTGTCAATCAATACTGAGGGTGGGAGCCGGCATCAGGTTGACACAGTTGCATATGAAAGGTTGTTGGAGTTTCCTGTCTCCTCTTTTGTTAGCCTCAGAAGACAAGCGGGAACCCCTTAATGTGAGGCACTAAGGGTAGAACAACATATAATTACACAAATTCACCACAACATAACTTCTTTTTTTTTTTTTATTTCACAGTTTTTTGCATTATAATTATAATTGAATGCCTAAAGCAAAATCTCTTGACTCACACTTTAATCGTCGATCAAAATCAATGAATTGGTTATTGCTTTACCATTTTAATGTTTGCATCAATAATTTCACACAAATATACATGTTTCACATATCATACTAATATGCACATTTTACATTTCTCATTAAACCCCTTGGTATTTATCATTTTTCATATCAGCGGGACAACCTTTGCATTTACACATTTGAAAACAATTCTACTGTGAGTCCTAAGTGCTGTTTCCACAGCCACCATCACTGTTTGAGGTCGAACCCACTAGTAAACCATAAAAAACACAATTGCCTACAAGTCTACGTCTCGTATGGAAATCTTTCTTAGCTAATTCTGTTCCTTTATCCGTGGATTGTTATTCAGTGGACCTATAGATGCACTGCCTTCTTCAGGACCATGTCTTGTATATGGACGCTAGAAAGCAACAACAGTTGTGTGTGAACGTATTTTGTTGGTTAAAAACTTTTAAAATCTAGAATGACTAAAAAAGTCATTTACTCAGAGCTTCTCATATTGTGTGACCTAATCACTATAATACTAACCTTGATTAGTATGTTTAATCTCCTGTTCTCAATTTGTTATGGCGTTGTACTTCCTGTCTCTTGTATTTGACCTATTGACAATGATAAGCACATAGAATTGGTTGCTCCACAGGGTCTGTTGTGTGCAAGTACAGTTTAGCCACGTATTAAACAAAATCTCTTACCCTATCGTTGGCTCCTTGTGGGAAGTCTCTTTGGGTAGTGTAAGGGTCTTCAAAGTGGTGGACAGGGGTGCCATTCTATCTACCACATTTGTGTGTGGCAGCGTTTGCTGCTCAGCCTTGTATCTACAAAAATAGACAAATATGTTTGATTTTTGATTTTTCCTTTTTGATTTGTATTAATATACTACCAGAGCTTAACCATGGATTTGATTGGGCGTGTTCCTAAATCACCTAGTTGAATCTGCTATTGCTGACATACAAAAGAATTATAGTCTGCCGGGTTTATGCCTGGTAAAACGGGTATGTCATCAATCTGGTTGAACCCGGATATCAAACTGAACAATAAGACCTTGTTCTGGCCAGAGTGGTTCGCAGCAGGGATTGTTAAAGTTGAAGATGTTTTCGATGGGACCGCTTGGAAAACATTTCGGATTTTGAAACTAGAGTTTGATTTACCTACAGGTACTTATGGCGAATACAGAAAGTTAAGGAGAGCTGTGAACATTCGATCTTTGGTTATCTCTGATTTGGCTCTAACTATTCAACAGATTGGCAGAAGTGATCATTCAGCATCTAAAATGTATAAAATGTTGAGTGGTTTCACTAATGCTAATGCGAAGCTCCAGGACAAATGGTCTTGCTATCTGAGAGAAGAGATGACTGCAGAGAGGTGGAGTGACTTATGTAGGAATATTAAAATAATGTTCCTGAATGTTGGAGAGAGATCCAGACAAGTAATGCTCTTGAATAGAGTTTTCTGGACACCAGTAAGACTTAAGGAACGAAATTTAACAGAGCCAGACAGCTGTTGGGGATTTGGTCACTTTCGTGGCACTATGGAACACATGCTATGGGAGTGTCACAGGGTGAGGAATTTCTGGTCGAATGTGACAAGTATGATGAACAAGGTTGTCAATGCAGATTTGGAATTTGACTTTGAAACTCTAATACTGGGGGAATCCACCATGCTGGACGATTTAGGGAGACATCGATAACATGGATTTTACGTGGGGCTATGATGGCGAAAAAACTGATCCTGAGAAATTGGAAATCAGATGTTGACCCGACATTGAACATGTGGATGGAGGAGATGTATCGCACGAGCAATATTGAAAATGTGATATATTCTGTGAATGGGGAAGGATGTATTTTTGATAAAATATGGAAGGCCTTTTTGGGTAAGGGTTAGTCAGTCGTTGGAGCTTCCTGTGTCGAGTTTACCTGTATTCAGATAAGTAGACATGCATGTTTCAATTTACTCATTATAATGTTCATGTCTTTTGCTTCTTGGTTTGTTGCTATGCCAAAGTTTTCTAGAAGGTTGTTTTCAGGTCAATGTTATGAATTGCTATTGCTTTTTGACTTTTGCATCACACCTTTTCTGCTCCCTTTGATTGATTTATTTATTATTATTATTTTTATTATTATTATTATTTTTGTAAATATATATATATATATTATTATTATTTATTTATTTTAATGAATTTTAATATATTTTTCATTATTATTGTATGGATAATTGTCTATTGTATCTCTTTGTTACACTGATTTCTTCTGTTAATATCAAAATATAATATATATAAATAATATAAATATATAAATAATAATAAATTGGTTTAAAAAAAAAAAGAATTCTATAGTACCTGCTGCTTTATTCATCCGTGGGCCGGGGTCCTTGGGTTATTGTTATTCTGTTGACATTCCCCTTCTTGTGGTTTATTTACCAACTGTTTGTAAGCTGTAGTGGGGTTATATAAAGAAAAATGAATAGACGCTGTGTCAAAAAATTGTTGTTCCTCATTGTAGGGGGATTTAGTGGCAGAGCAATGAAATTTACTTTAAGAAGATGTCTGCTTCTCCCGATGGAGCGGATCCTCACAGCGGGATGCTTTCAATGTACACTCGCCTGCAGAGCTGCTTGGCGCACGCGTCTCCTTAAATTTATGAGGTAGTGTCATATTGCCAAAGGCAACGTTGATACTGCACAAATATTGTGTGTGCATTGCCTGGTGTTGCCTAGCAACACGTGGCATTTACCACGCTGAAATCTAGTGGGCCACAACCACACTGTGTAGCCACTGGCTCATTTGGGCCAAAGGATGTATCTAAATATAGATGAAAGTCAGTCTATTTGAATCCATTGAAACATCATAATCCCTAGCAACCGCTGGCGCTGTTCGCGTTGCTCATGAACCAATGCACGGTTGGCAGAGTTGTTGGAGTGCCACTGCTCCCCGCGTCCTTGGGGTATGAAATGTCTGCCAATCGCTAAACAGGTTTCAACCTGCTTTAAAGTTAGTTGTACATCCCACCATATTGTTTCATACATTTTGGTGCACCACAGGGTGCGCGCATGAGCTCTAAATGGTGTCAGATTGCATAGCAACCAGACTCCCTCATTGTGCTAGTTGTGAGGAGGCAAATTCGGCGGTGTATTGCACTGCTGGTATTTAGCCAACATGAGGAGAGAGTCCTGTACAGCGTGGACATGAACTCCCCCTGATATTCGATTTGTGATTCCACCATGTTAAAGGAACTAGTGTGTTGGGTACTACATTGCCTGGCATTAGATTGCGTACATGTGTAGTGCTATAGTATCCCTGCGGTGCAGCCTCTTTATGTCTCTCATCTTAAGTTGAATGTCAGGCTGTCGTGATCATCCATTACTTAGACACTGTATAGTGTGTTCCCTTATTGATAAAATGGCCGTCGGACCCTGTAGTTGCATATTTCTCTCAGGCAGGTTGATTCAGAGTGAGGGCATTCATATATACGATCCTCAAATATAGTATTATCTACCCTGACATAAACTGGTGGAGGCTGCCAGTCCTATCTTAATTGCAAAAGCCCCAGAGAGCTGGATCCATCTCAAGGGACTTGGAGGTTGGTCATAGGATCATGCAAAAGTTAGTTCCTCTTTTAGTCCTGTCACGTTTGTGCCCAATTTGAGAATCCACCATGACTCCTTATGTAGGAGTGTCATTGTGCTGTTGGCGGAATGTCTTACTAGATCTATGATCCACCAGACCATATCATCAGAAGTGTGTTGGAAGCTTGTGTAATGTGATACAAGTGTAGCTGATTGTGGTTTGCATCTAGTGCAGGAATGGTGCTCCTCTATTCCTTTCTGCACTGGTCTTGATGTCTGTCCAATGTATCTCATGCCACAAGGGCACTGTATACAATATACCGCATTGGACGTCTTACAGTTTGTGAATTGTTTTAAAGTCCATGGTCTGCCTTCGAATGTGAAGGTATAGAATTTCTGTGTGAATCTGCATGCATAACATGTCCCGCAAAGATGGTGTCCCACTTGTCTCAAATTCCATAGTGTTGTTTTATGTGTTTGCTTTTGGAATTGAGCAAGTGTAAGATGTTCATTCATGTTTTTTGATAATTTTAGGAACATTCTCACAAGTGGTTCGTCTGGTAAAACCAATTTTACTAGCGGCCAGAATATCTGGATGACATTTTTTATCTGGGGAGTATTTTGGCAATAAGTGTTGACACTTGTAATTTTTGGTCGCTTTGTTGCATCTGTCTTTCCTTACTTGTCAAAAATTCTTCCATTGGAGTGAATCTTGCCCTCTTTCTCAATTAGCGAAATATTTTTCTTGGGTAGCCTCTTGCTTTTAATCTGTCAGTCAGATTCTCAGCATGGACCTGGTGATCAATAAATCGTGCACAGTTACGTCGTATCCTCAGAAATTGGTATCACGGTCCATACCCCCAAACATCAGGTGCAGACCAACATGCCCAGGACTTTGAATTCCATGGGGGCCTTAAAGTCCACAAAGGGTCTCACAGGGGCCTCTTGGACTTGGTCCTGGCGCCGTTGGCGCCAGGCTCATACTGCCATCACCAGCATAACAAGTTTCAAACCCAGTGAAGCACGTGTAAACCAATCTGAAGCTGGCTGAAGGAACTATTTTCCTAGGGAACTATTTGATTGGGTGTGGTTGCTGGGACTACTTTTCCTAAGGACTACTTTCTGAAGACTATATAAGCCATGCCCTTTGTACAGAACACGCTTCACGTTATTCTGCACTCCTGCAGCGTAACGCTCACCATGTCTGCAAACTCCAAGCCAGTCTTCAGCCACGCCCGTCCAGTTGTTTCGAGATACCTGCAGGGGAGAAGGAGAGAAAAGAGAGCAGAACAAGACACTTACCTGATTCTCCATCTCGGTCATCCTGGAGTCTTTGTTGCTGCCAAGCTGAAAGAGAAAGGACACCAGGTTAGCTGCGCAGACCACGCAAGCTACATCGCGATTCAGCGCAATGCTAATACTTACAGAAGCCGGCTCATTCCAGCGGTCCATCGGAGCACCACCACGCGATCGCCGCCCATCATCTGATCGCCGCTCCAAGGCTGCCACCCCTGTAAAAACATAAAGAAGACATCAGGTTAGCCGCGCAGTGGGGGAAAGCCTCATTTAGACTTAAATCTTGCGCAACGCCACTACTCACCTAAAGACAGCAATTCCTCGCGGACCGCAATACATCTTCACGCAAATTCTGTTCTGGGGATTCCACACCTGCAAAATGCAAAGAACAGCAGATTAGTTGTGCAGAGAACAAGACCGTGGGGAAAGACTTTCATATAGCGCTGGCGCAAAACTTACCTTGGAAGCCAGCTACCATTCCTGAAAAGGACCTCGTTCCATATTAAGCACAAAGGGAAACCTGTAAGGCAAAGCACAGGAGTGGACTTTACAACTTGAACTCTTAAGCAATCCATTCCAATGGAAAGAGACTTACCTATTGAGTCACATTTGTTTGGAACTCTGCAGGATCAGTGAAATAACTAGATCCTAGAACTACTACGCACCCCTGCATACTGACGCAGGACAGAGAGCCCGCCTTTCAAAATAAAGAGGCACACCTGCTTTTGTGATGAAGTCAGAGGGGGGACACAAGGAACTACTCATCACAAGAACGTCCTGCTCAGTTCGGCGCCCCCGTGGAGATCAGGTGAGTGTAACATTTGGCCATATGGTAGGTTTTGTTTCAGGGTCAAGGGATGATAACTTCCGTATTGCAGTAGTGTGTTTCTATACATGGGTTTCTTGAACAGTGAGCATTTCAACTTCCCATTGTCAATGCTGATGTACAGGTCCAAAAAATGAATCTCCTTCTCACTCATGTGCATCGTAAACTTCCTATTGCATCTCCAGATGAAAATAATGTCATCTATAAAACGTTTCCATTTGTAGATGTTTTCTACATAAGGGTTGGTGTTTGTGAAGATATGGTTCTCTTCGAATCATGCCATGAAAATCATAGCAAGGCTGGAGGCAAATGTTGCACCGATTGCAGTTCCATTCACCTGTTGATATAATGCATTATCAAATTTGAAGAAATTCTTCGTAATTGATTTGTCTTGTAGATCTATTATAAATTCAATTTGAATTCTTTGCTGGAGATCATGCAGATTCAGTTGACTTTAAACACATTCTAGGGCTTGTTATATCCATTGTTACTAGCATTTAATTTGAGGGATTGAATGGTTCTCCCTCAAAGCATACATTGGTTGCCATAGTGTTTCATAAATATGAGCGGGCTAGAAGGCTTATTGCTTTTAGGAAATAGTCAATAAATGTATTGACTGGTTCCAGTATTGAGCCACATCCTGAAACTATTGGGCGACCTGGAGGGTCATTAGGATCCTTGTGGATATTGGGGATGGCATAAAATAGAGGCATCCTCCCTTTGCGACTGTTCAGGAAGTCGTATTCCTTTTGTGTTATCCATTCCCTCTTTCTGCCTATTTGAGTGGCTTCCAATATTAGCTGTTTTATTATGGGAGTGGTGTCCCTGTCAAGGGTAAGGTAGTTTTCTCTTTGATTTAAAAGTGTCATTATCATTGACAGGTATTGTTCTTTACTTTGAACCACGATGCCCCCTCCTTTGTCCGCTGTATTAATAACAAGTTCTTAATTTGAGTTTAAACATTTGAGTGCCTGTCTTTCTTGATTGGTAAGATTGTGTCCGATCTTAGGTTTCTGGGTTCTTAAATGTTGAAGTTCTTTTAAGAAACATCTCTCAAATGTGACCACCTCCTTAGACATTTGGCTCTCCATTTGACTGAAAGCAGATTTCAGGCAGAGGCCTGCATTTTCAAGATCAGCTGAGTCTTCTTGATATAGAAAAATACTTTTACTCTAATCGTTCTAAAACAAAATCTAATTTCTGACTCAGCTGCATGCCAATTTTTTGGATTTTTAGGGATGAAAGAGAGCCATTTGGATAGTACTGCCAATTCATCCTTGGTGAGTATTGTGCTAGACAAATTGAACACTGGGATTTCAGTATTTTGTTCTACCATCTCATCCTGCCCCTGTAGGGGTCGAACGCTCTCAGTCACGGGTTCCAATATGAACCTGTTCATTGGTAACCCCTTTGATGTCCTCTGGAGCCCTCCGTGACTAAATAAGTTCTACGGCGTCACCTATTTGTATATTTGATTGAACTGATTGTATTGCCAAGGGTCGTTCTCTGTAGAGTCTGAGCTAGATGATCCTGAGAAAGTGACCCACCGTCTGTGAGCTCTTGGTGGAAAATATTGTGGCTGTGTTCCTGTCCTATTCCTATTTCTAGCCAATTATCAGCCAATAAGGAAATGCTGTCTCTAATTTAAATTCTTTTATATCCCTTGCTAGCTTGGGGGATTTTTTTGTTCAATGTGATTGCCTTAAAGTGGTCTATTTCAGTGTTCATTTCTCGCAATTTCTCTTTTGTATTACCAAGGGCTGTAATGTTGCAGAATTTCTGCTTCTCGATGTCAAGTTCCCTTTGTATTTTATCACTGGTTTGTAGTGCTGCTGTTATCATCAGGAGCATCAGATCTTGGCTACAATTTATTGCTATTTGACTGAAATTTGTTCAAGATCATCAAAAATAGGGCTGGTACATTCCTGACTACCAGGCCTTCCGGTATTATGTTCGCCTTAAGGTATTCCCTAAGGAAGTGTCCATGTACCTCAGTTCTAAAACATTTATTTTTGTTTTCAATAGATCTTCTCTTGATATACCTCTTATACATATAGTATTGGATCCTGTGGGGTAAAGAAAAGGATGGCCCCCCAAGCATTTCCAGAGTTTGTTCCTACATACAGCTATGGGTGTTACTTTCAGCCATTTAGTACTTTGTAGTGTGTGTGTCTCTTCAGTGATTCTCTCAACCCCGGTATTGCCAAGTGTAATTTTTCACATACATTTTCCCTACATGTAATGGAAGATCTCGGTACAGGGCAAGATTATCTTATTTTGAAGGTCTTTGACCCTCCTGGTTAATCTCAATTCAATTTAATTTATATCAATTTCCCTAGAACAGACAAGGTCTGAGTTAATAGTCGTAAGACAAGAGGGAACCCCATAATGTGAGGCACTAGGGATAGAACAACATATAATTGTACATATGCACCTCGATATAACATCTTTTTTGCTTTTCTTATTTTTTCAATTTCACTGTTTTTTGCATTGAATGCCTGAAGCAACATTTCTTGACTCGCCCTTTAATCATCGATCAAAATCAACTTATTGGTTATTGCTTTACCATTTTAATTTTTCAATCAATCATTTCATGCGAATATACACATTTCACATATAATACTCTTATGCTCATTTTATATTCCTCATTGGACCCCTTGGTATTTATAATTTTTCATATCAGGTGGACAACCTTTGCATTTACAAATTTGCAAACAATTCTACTGTGATTCCTACGTGCTGTTTCCACAGCCACCATCAGTGCATGAGTTAGAACCCACTAGTAACCCATGAAATACCATTATGAATTGCATCCAGGTCTACGTCGTGTATGGAAACATTTCTTGGCTTATTCTCTTCCATTGTCCTTGGTTCGAAGTCTCAGAGGATAAATAGTTGTACCACCTTCTTCAGGAACATGTCTCGTGTAGGGACCCTGAAAAGCAACAACAGTTGTGTGTGAACCTACTGTGTTGGTTAAAAACTTTTAAAATCTTGAACAACTAAAATGGTCATTGAGTCAGAGCTTCTCATATTGTGTGATCTAATCACTATAATACTAACCTTGCTTATTACGTGTATCCTACTGTTCTCCTTTTATTTTGGCTTGGTACTTCTTGTGTCTTGTATGTGACCTATTGAAAATGATAATCATATAGAATGTGTTACTCTAAAGGCTCTGCCCATGTGGGCCTGTTTGACTGTTTGAATTAAACTATGATTATTATGTGAATGCAGCCACCAATTACAGGGCTCAACAAAAGGACAGGATGGATCCATGGAGCCTTTGTTAGTTAATTAGGTTAGCCATGGCAGGGGGAAGGTTTGGCCCTCACCCTTCTGGAGATGCAACTAAATATGACAGATGGTACAGCGCCTGTAGGATGTGCCCACCAGAGTACACAGGTCTATGCGTATGTCGTGCAGTGAGCATAGAGAAATGTGTGCAGATTGGCCGCCCCACCCATTTTCCAGAGATTTATCTACCACCATTCAATTTCATTTAAAACTTCAAAAAAGGCCAAGCGAGCGAACACCCACTGTGTGGATTGTCGAATTCTTTGCATGCCCCCCATTCTCAACATGTGAACCACCACCCTACTAAGGGTCTGGTTCATCATCAAGGCAGAAGTACCAGCTGAGGCCATATGCATTTCCATGCTGGTAGCTTGGCTTGTGCTGGATGTCCATATCTAATCCCTGTAGGGATTAGGCCCAACGCAAAAGCTTGCATGGCCATTAACCATCAAAGAGGCTGGTTGTCGTTCTGGATTGTAAAGTGCGACCAATAGATGAAGGGTTTCAGCTTCTTTATGGCCCACACGACTGTGTAAGCCTCTTTTCTACAACAGCTCAATTACTTTCCCTTGTTATCAATCACCTGCTAATGTAGGCGGCCGGTTGCTCTAACCCTTGAGAGTTTCGCTGAGCTAGCACTGCTCCTATCCCAGAATCACATACGTCTGTCTGGATAATGAACTCCTGACCATAGTCTGGCACTTTCAGAACTGGAGCCCTGCCCAATCCATCCTTTAAATCCTGAAAGAAGGTTTGACAGGCAGCGGTCCAAGTTATATTCTTCAGCATTTTCTTGGAAGTTACATTATTCAGGGGCATGGCAATGGTGCCATACCACTCGATGAATGACCGGCAGTACCCGGTGAGACCTAGAAAGGCTCTGAACTGCATCTGTTTGGTGGGCGTGGCCCAATCCTTCACAGCCTGCACCTTTGCTTTGAGAGGTTGTTTCTTACCTCCACTGATTAGGTGGCCTAGGTAAGTCACTTTGCCCTGCTCTATGTGGCACTTTGCGGACTTGATAGTCTGACCTACATTCTGCAGCGCCTGACGCACTTGTTTCAGGTGGGATAAGTGATTCTCCCAGGTGTGGCTGAACACAGCAATGTCATCTAAATAGGCGAGACTGAGGCTTTGCAGCCCAGAAATAACCTCGTGAACCATCCGCTGAAATTTGTTAGGGGCATTCCTCAATCCGAAGGGCATCACAGCGAACTGATAACATCCTTCTGTGGTTGAGAATGCTAGCCTCTCTCTCACTCCATCTGTCAAATTAACCTGCCAGTACCCTGCCATGAGATCAAAGGTATGCATGTACGTGGCAGTGCTGAGCTTGAAATGAACTCAGGTGCCGGAGAAAAGGGGTGAGCATCTGTCTTTATTACAGAACTGAGCCCCCTGTAGTCCACACAAAAGTGAACCTCAGACTTTCCACATCTGGTCCTTTTAGGGGCCAGTACCACTGGGCTAGCTCGGGGGCTGTGGTATGGCTCTATCACTCCTGGGGACAACATCTTTGAAACGTCCTGATGGTGTCCCTGCCCTTATCGGACATCCAGTGAATGCTACTCTTCAACAGCTACCGGTCTACAGTGTTCACATCATGTGTGCACCAATCTGCGTGACCTGGGCTCAGCGAAAACCGACCTGCAAACTATTCCAGTAAACAGTGACAGTTGCCGTTCTAACAGGTCCGTTACAAGGTTGACACTTTCAACTGACCCATTCGTGGCTTCAGTGTTCAGGAGGTCTGGGAGGGAATCAGTCTCCTCCTCAGTCTCTCTGTCAGTCACTAAAACCATGACCAAGTCATCCCGGCTATAATGGGGTTTTAGTCGGTTGACGTGAAAGACCCTGCACATCTGTTGGTCCTTTCACCTCAATGAGATAATTCACCTAACTGATTTTTCCAGCACAGAGTAAGGCCTAGTCCACTTGTCCTGAAAAGGCACTGACAGGCTCCATAACCCATACCCACTGGCCTGGAGAATAGACTGTCACTGTGCCTTCGGGTCCCCCCAGTGCTTCATCAGCTCTTGACTGGCCTTTAGGTTTTTCGTCGACTGTTTCATGTACTTTGCCATTCTATACCAAAGGCCAGGTACATAGTCCACCACATCTCGTGTAGGGGATGAGGGGTTGCCCTCTCATCCCTCTTTCCATAGACTGAGGGGGCCTTGTACAGGGTGTCCAAACAGATGCTCAAAGGGGCTAAACCCTACTCGGTTCTGTAGCACCTTCCTGTAGGCGAAAAGAAGGCATGGGAGGAGAATATCCCATTTTCTCCTCATGTGCTCGTCCAAGCCACCTATCATGCCTTTCAGGGTTTTGTTGAACCGCTCAACAAGCCCACTTGTTTGTGGATGAAGGATGTAGGGAGCCAGTAGGTGACTCCACACTCTCCCCACATAGCCTTCATATACCCGGATATGAAGTTTGATCCCCTGTCAGAAACGACTCCCTTTGGGAATCCAACACAGGAGAATATCACAATCAGAGCCTTTGGAACCAGAGGGGCATTGATGCTCCTCAGAGGGAGAGCCTCAGAGTACCTTGTGGCATGGTCTACCACCACCAAGATGTATCTGTTCCCTGAGTTGGTTTGAGGATCCAAAAGACCCACAATATCCATGCATATTCTCTCAAAAAGTCGCCCAACCATGGGTAGTGGAATTAAGGGGGCCTTTGTGACACTGCCTGACTTACCAGGCAGGACTGGACAAATTCCTTAACGTTCACGCTGAACTGCCAACAGTAAAAGTGTATAGACAAACGGTCTGATTTCTTAGTCATGCCCACCTGACCCACGAAAGGAATTTGGTGAGCCAAATCCAATAGGAACTTTCTGTGTCATTGGGGAACCACCAAACTTCTGGTGCCCTCACCCTCAGAGTCTTTTGGCTCACTGTACAGGAGTCTCTGCTCCCAGCACACTTTGAACAGTCCAAGTGTCTCGCCCTTAGCCTGCCCCTCCACCTGCTTTCACAGACCTGCCAGAGTGGGACAGTCTTTCTGTACTTTAAAGAAGTCATTCTGATCCGGGCCCTCAGCTGATGCAAACTCATCCAGCTTTGGCAGACCCTTAAGATCTGCATTCACCTGGCCCTCCACCTCAGGTTCCTGCATTGCACCAGGCAACTCTGAAGTCC
Organism: Ambystoma mexicanum; assembly: GCF_040938575.1. Taxonomy (NCBI): domain Eukaryota; kingdom Metazoa; phylum Chordata; class Amphibia; order Caudata; family Ambystomatidae; genus Ambystoma; species Ambystoma mexicanum. The sequence continues at coordinate 484,490,282 of NC_090925.1, forward strand.
CCTGCTACCAAAGTAGGGTCTTCAATGGGTACTGGCCGCTCTGCTGCAGGAGTAGGTGCCTCAGCAGTCTGTGTAACTGGACTAGGGTCTACCAACCACGATGGGTCCTATAACAAGCCATATAGAAGCACTCCAGGCCCTAAGGCTCTGAAAGTGCTCAATCTGGTGACTTTTTTGGCCCTCGAACAGGTAGCCACTGCGACTATATCAGGTTCAGGATGATCATTACCCAACATACATGGGACGGGGATGCAGTCTTTCACTGCTACACGGTGCTGGGTCATTTCACCTCTCCAGCTGAACATTACAATTGCCAAGGGGCACTAACTCTTTCCGTCAAACCCACTGATGCTACAATCAGGCCCATCAATATACTGGCCTGCCTATACCCACTGCTGGGTGACAGCAGTGAAGCTCGCCGTGATGTCTCAGACCACAGGAGTTTTGTGTCCATTAATATACACATGTTCTAGATAGAGTTGAGTATTATTGGGAACTGGGATCTCTTCGGGAGACTCAGTACATTCCCACTTAGTGTAACCAATCCACATTAGGCCACTCCCTAGCCTAGTGGGAAATACTCCTCTAGGAGGCACATACTAATGATGGCATTCTCCACGTATCCAACATTCAATATGGCTTGCTTGGATAAGCCCTTGCAAGCAGGATCCCTTTTCCTATGGCCCAGCCCCTTACACACAAAACAACCTTTGAGTGGTGAGAATGTAGGTGTCCCAGTGTTAGGGGTGCCCTGGCCTTTCTTTTCGGTGTGCACGGCTGCATTACAGTTTTGGGATTTCCCTTAATTCTGTTAGGGATCTGACTTTGAAGAGAATTGGGTTGGACATTTCTCCTTTCCATCCTTGTTAACTTTTTTGTCTGAAGATTTCTCTTCTGTTTTGGGTGTGCTTGCTTGAGCATTTTTCTGGACTCGAGTACTCACAAACCTGTCTGCAGCCTTGGCAAGATCCTTAGGGTCTGTGATAGTCTTCTCCACAAGATGCTGGTGTAGGTCAACCTCACACTTCTTCAATACATTCTCACACGCAATCAAATTGTACATCCCTTTAAATGTGTCAACTTTGTTACCAGGCACCCACCCGCTCAGATATTTCAACGACAAGTGTGTGAACACTCGAAAATGTCTGCCCACTTTTCTTTCCGAGCTCTCTGAAGCTCTTGAGATGCAGTTCAGGGATTTTACAGAACATCCTGAAGAGGGCTGCATTCATGCTCTCATAAATGGGCCTTTCTTCAGGAGTTAACTGAAAAATTGCATCAGTCCATGGTGTCGGTAAACGACTCTTCAGAGCTGCACCCCACAGTACCTAACCCACCTGCTAGAGCAGAAAAGCAAGCTCAAGTGCTTCAAACCAGTCAAAAATATCATTCCCCACTTTGTAAGCCTGCACTATGTCTTTGGGGATGTGCCGCCGGGGCTTATCCCGGTCACCCTGCTTTGATCCACTACTGCTGCTTTTGCGTGTGGTGGATCTGTTGGCCTCCTTCTTCTCATTGTTTGCCAGTCTGCACAGCTGTATGAGGGCCCTGTCCCACTCCATTGTGACCTTGACCCACTGCTTTTGTTCCTCCAGCGTTAGTCTCCTCTCCTCCAATAGGAGCTTCCTAGACGCTACATTGTTAACAGCCGCAGCAATTACTGGGTCACTTAGAGACTGTACTGTGGCCTGGGACTTCTGCACTAGCCCCTGACCTCCATGACAATCTAGAGTGTTGGGAAACCACACTTGCCCCCACAGTGGGATGATTGCGAGAAACAAAGCTCATGATGTCTTCCTTGCCATCTTCCACTACACCTTCATGAAGGTCTTCTTCATTCAGGTACACAGGGTCTAACCTGTCCCCTGAGGTCTTCTCCCCAACCGCCCTTGCTTCTACCCAAGCTTGGAGGCTGGTCAGCAACTCAGGTTTATTAACCTTGGTGCTTTGGGGAAGACCCCTCTAATCACATAGGATGTGCAAGACATCTTTGCTCCTACCTTTCACAGTCTCTATGTCAAAACCATGATTATTACAAATACCTAGCAGTGCTCTGAATGTTGCCTGCAACAGTACTTTTATTGCTGGGTGACTAAGCTCTGTGCAAGGCTCCAACTAGATCTGACCACCTGTCACCAATGTGACAAATCAACTTCCGGGGCACAATTGGTCCAGGGATGAATATCGATTTGTAAACCATCAATCAGCCCGACACCTCTGGTACACCAGAAGGGATCGGAACACATTGGAAACACAATTCAATTATATACCTCCTTGTCCAATTTTGGTAATGCGGATGGAACAGCAGGCTTTTCTCTGAAAGGTTGTGGCTTGTTGGGGTTACCAGACATTTGGTCGAAAAAAATTGGTCGACCAGACAAATGGTCGAACCAATTTGGTGGAAAACCAAATGGTCGAATTTTTTGGGTTTTTTTTATTTTCACCCCTTTTTTTTATTTTTTTGGGGGGGTCCCCCACCCCCTTTTTTTCTCTAAAAGCCCCTTTTTTTAAAAAACGAAAACCCGAAAAATAAATATATAAATAAAAAAATAAATTCGACCATTTGGTTTTCGACCAAATTGCGTCGACCAAATGTCATTCGACCAGTTTTCAGTCGACCAAATGACTGGACACCGCTTGTTGGTTAGTTGCAACACAAAGAAAATACAATTATTACCCAATGATAAAAGGGACTGTCCCGTCAAGGCTGTATACAAATATCTGCTTTATTATTATCACAAAAGACAGTTCTAGCAAACTACAAAATACAACCCACCCTATAAAGGAATACAGAAGACAGACAGTTTCAAAGAAGGAAAAGGGTTGCACTCTGGATACTGACAGGAGGGTAGTCAGTATACTAATTAATTGCAATAGTTGAAGGATACTTGGTTTCAACACAAAGGGAGCAACGGATCATAAAATGTCACTAGGGGCCTTCATAGGTGGACCAGGGGGACAGAACCACAATGTACCTTGTGCTGAAGGATTTCTTGGTGCTCGACAGGATCAAGTCAGTTTCAGTGCTTCTACCTTAACCAATCCTGGGTCCCCACCAACAATCTCCTGTATGCTTGAGGTCATAACCAGAGTGCTTGCAACAGAAAAGATAAAGGGGTGTAAACATGTACTACTAAGTCCCACTCATCTTTCTGCCTGTTGATGATCAAAAGGACTCTCTGGTTAATGGAGCTCTCTGTGGTTCCTGATTAAAGCGGCAGGTTTTCCTTGAAGCTGTGGCAAGACCAGACTTTTTGGCTCCGTCAAACTAAATACTCGTACCTTCTGAATGGGGTCTCCCTGCGGGGATGACTACTGTAAACATGCAGTCCCAGACATGACATTTCACTGTCAATCGATACTGAGGGCAGGAGCTGGCATCAGGGTGACACAGTTGCATAGGAAAGGTTGTTGGGGTTTCCTGTCTCCTGTGTTAGCCTCAGCAGCCAGGCCCCATAGGGGCCTGTTTGAATTAAACTCTGATTAGTATGCGAATGCTGCCACCAGCTACAGGGATTAACAAAAGGATAGGGCGGATACATGGAGCCTTTGTTAGTTAATTAGGCTGGCCATGGCACAGGGAAGGTTTTGCCCTCCCCCTTCTAGAGATGCATTGTGTACTCCACCTGTCAGATTCCAACTAAATATGACAGGGGGGACTGCGCCTGTAGGCTGTGTCCACCCAGAGTGCACCAGTCTATGCGTAAATCATGCGGTGAACATAGGAAAATTTGTGCGGATTAGCCCCACACATTTTCCAGAGGTTGATCTACCATCATTCAATTTCATTTAAAATTTCAATAAAAAACCCAGGCGAGTGCACACCCACTGTCAGATGGTTGAATTCTTCACAACTACCTCTACTACTACTACTACAATGGCATCTAAAGTCGCTGCTCTAAGTTTGCCCACCTAATACCTTTGACCGGATACAGTTAAAGTCCCGTTTGGAACATTAGAAACCTGAATGAACGTAGGTAAGGGTTCTAGCATAAGAGCAATCATTAAGGCCTATGATCGCTCTCATGCTTTATCAAAATCTTGAATTTAGCAATTTAATTCCAGGCCCAAACTGATATAAAGATGTAATTGATCAGTATTGAGCCCGTAGTTCCCATAGATGTTTTGCCAGCTGGATGGTAACTGGCAAAACGCCCACTCAGGCTCTTAAGTCCAACTCTGAGATGCTATTAGGGGCAACCTTTCCCAGACCTCATCTTGATTTTCCCAGAACCCCTCAAGGTCTAACAGTGGTTCCAGTTGCATATTGAAGTGCCCCGCAACAACTATGACTGCGTTATTCAAATTGGAGCATTTCCCTATGTAAACCAATTCATGTATTTCCCTAAAGCAGCCCTTACAACTGGAATTGGCTTGCAGGAGTCCTGGGGGGATTTTCCAGCTAATGCCAGCGTGATAGCCCCAATACGAGCATATTGTCATGGAACACCAGAGATACAAGTATCCGACAAATATTGCATAAATAAATAAATAAACAAGCCGTGGCTGAGGACTGTAACTTCCTCTGGTGACCTCTTGCATGAGGTCACCAGAGGAAGTTAGAGTTTGCTCGTGGGTGCTTTTTTCCCCCTTCTCCCCAGTGCAGAGCAGGGGTTTGGGGAAGCTGAATGGCCAGATCCCGAGATTCGGCTACACATCTGGTGCCGGATCTCGGATCCGGCGAGAGCCGGCCCAATGACCAGTGATGCAGGTAATACAAAGTTACTGCCGCTCTACTTTTATTTCTGGGTGACTAAGCTCTGTGCAAGGCTCCAACTAGATCTGACCACCTGTCACCAATGTGACAAATCAACTTCCGGGGCACAATTGGTCCAGGGATGAATATCGATTTGTAAACCATCAATCAGCCCGACACCTCTGGTACACCAGAAGGGATCGGAACACATTGGAAACACAATTCAATTATATACCTCCTTGTCCAATTTTGGTAATGCGGATGGAACAGCAGGCTTTTCTCTGAAAGGTTGTGGCTTGTTGGGGTTACCAGACATTTGGTCGAAAAAAATTGGTCGACCAGACAAATGGTCGAACCAATTTGGTGGAAAACCAAATGGTCGAATTTTTTGGGTTTTTTTTATTTTCACCCCTTTTTTTTATTTTTTTGGGGGGGTCCCCCACCCCCTTTTTTTCTCTAAAAGCCCCTTTTTTTAAAAAACGAAAACCCGAAAAATAAATATATAAATAAAAAAATAAATTCGACCATTTGGTTTTCGACCAAATTGCGTCGACCAAATGTCATTCGACCAGTTTTCAGTCGACCAAATGACTGGACACCGCTTGTTGGTTAGTTGCAACACAAAGAAAATACAATTATTACCCAATGATAAAAGGGACTGTCCCGTCAAGGCTGTATACAAATATCTGCTTTATTATTATCACAAAAGACAGTTCTAGCAAACTACAAAATACAACCCACCCTATAAAGGAATACAGAAGACAGACAGTTTCAAAGAAGGAAAAGGGTTGCACTCTGGATACTGACAGGAGGGTAGTCAGTATACTAATTAATTGCAATAGTTGAAGGATACTTGGTTTCAACACAAAGGGAGCAACGGATCATAAAATGTCACTAGGGGCCTTCATAGGTGGACCAGGGGGACAGAACCACAATGTACCTTGTGCTGAAGGATTTCTTGGTGCTCGACAGGATCAAGTCAGTTTCAGTGCTTCTACCTTAACCAATCCTGGGTCCCCACCAACAATCTCCTGTATGCTTGAGGTCATAACCAGAGTGCTTGCAACAGAAAAGATAAAGGGGTGTAAACATGTACTACTAAGTCCCACTCATCTTTCTGCCTGTTGATGATCAAAAGGACTCTCTGGTTAATGGAGCTCTCTGTGGTTCCTGATTAAAGCGGCAGGTTTTCCTTGAAGCTGTGGCAAGACCAGACTTTTTGGCTCCGTCAAACTAAATACTCGTACCTTCTGAATGGGGTCTCCCTGCGGGGATGACTACTGTAAACATGCAGTCCCAGACATGAAATTTCACTGTCAATCGATACTGAGGGCAGGAGCTGGCATCAGGGTGACACAGTTGCATAGGAAAGGTTGTTGGGGTTTCCTGTCTCCTGTGTTAGCCTCAGCAGCCAGGCCCCATAGGGGCCTGTTTGAATTAAACTCTGATTAGTATGCGAATGCTGCCACCAGCTACAGGGATTAACAAAAGGATAGGGCGGATACATGGAGCCTTTGTTAGTTAATTAGGCTGGCCATGGCACAGGGAAGGTTTTGCCCTCCCCCTTCTAGAGATGCATTGTGTACTCCACCTGTCAGATTCCAACTAAATATGACAGGGGGGACTGCGCCTGTAGGCTGTGTCCACCCAGAGTGCACCAGTCTATGCGTAAATCATGCGGTGAACATAGGAAAATTTGTGCGGATTAGCCCCACACATTTTCCAGAGGTTGATCTACCATCATTCAATTTCATTTAAAATTTCAATAAAAAACCCAGGCGAGTGCACACCCACTGTCAGATGGTTGAATTCTTCACAACTACCTCTACTACTACTACTACAATGGCATCTAAAGTCGCTGCTCTAAGTTTGCCCACCTAATACCTTTGACCGGATACAGTTAAAGTCCCGTTTGGAACATTAGAAACCTGAATGAACGTAGGTAAGGGTTCTAGCATAAGAGCAATCATTAAGGCCTATGATCGCTCTCATGCTTTATCAAAATCTTGAATTTAGCAATTTAATTCCAGGCCCAAACTGATATAAAGATGTAATTGATCAGTATTGAGCCCGTAGTTCCCATAGATGTTTTGCCAGCTGGATGGTAACTGGCAAAACGCCCACTCAGGCTCTTAAGTCCAACTCTGAGATGCTATTAGGGGCAACCTTTCCCAGACCTCATCTTGATTTTCCCAGAACCCCTCAAGGTCTAACAGTGGTTCCAGTTGCATATTGAAGTGCCCCGCAACAACTATGACTGCGTTATTCAAATTGGAGCATTTCCCTATGTAAACCAATTCATGTATTTCCCTAAAGCAGCCCTTACAACTGGAATTGGCTTGCAGGAGTCCTGGGGGGATTTTCCAGCTAATGCCAGCGTGATAGCCCCAATACGAGCATATTGTCATGGAACACCAGAGATACAAGTATCCGACAAATATTGCATAAATAAATAAATAAACAAGCCGTGGCTGAGGACTGTAACTTCCTCTGGTGACCTCTTGCATGAGGTCACCAGAGGAAGTTAGAGTTTGCTCGTGGGTTCTTTTTTCCCCCTTCTCCCCAGTGCAGAGCAGGGGTTTGGGGAAGCTGAATGGCCAGATCCCGAGATTCGGCTACACATCTGGTGCCGGATCTCGGATCCGGCGAGAGCCGGCCCAATGACCAGTGATGCAGGTAATACAAAGTTACTGCCGCTCTCCTGACCCTCCCTCGTGCCGATCTCAACGGATCCTTAACCTTTTTGGTTAGTCTACTACTGCCCAGTGTGTTAGTGGCAGAAAGGATACTCATGGGGGGTTCTTGGGCAGCCAGTTCACATATAATATTTTCATTCTCGACCCCCACTATGCCGCAGTTTGAGACACAATATGAGGCACAGTAAACTGTATGAGTTGTAACAATTTCTTCTGCTGCCCCTGCCCCCCTCCTCCCGCTAGTATCCAAGCAGTCAATGGGCCTCATTACAAGTGCGGCGGTAAGGGGTTAACGGCACCAGTAAGGATGCCGGTGCCATTAACCCCTTGCCGCCGCATTATGAGGTTCCCTCGCGGGACCCGCTCAGAACATCTGGTCAGACCAGATGTCCTTAGATGGTCCCGCAAGGGGACCAGGGAGCTAATAACGGCCCCTTTATTAACAGGCCCGTTATTAGCTCCCTCCCCATTCCCAGTGAGCCCTATGGGGGCTCGAATGGGAAAGGGGAAGGGTATTTTGAATGGGGACTTAATGGGTCCTCTAAGGTTGGAATGACCCGATAAGTCCCCATTCAAAGAACCCGGACTCGGACATGACTTTGGAGGCAGCCATGGTGCTAATAGCGGACATGGCTTTCCTCTTAGTCATGGTGCAAAGTGCAGGGTGCAATATACGAAGTGCAAAGCGCAAAGAGCAAAGTACAGGGTGCAAAGTACATATGTACATTTATAACACTATTAGCAATGTTAAAGTATTAGGAATGTTAAAAAAATGATACAAAATATGAAGTTAGAATGTAATAAAAATGAGTGAAGAAAATGCTAAAATCACACAGAACTAAGCAGCTAAACTGCCAGTCAGCCAGGGGATAACCGAAAATCAAAAGTACAGTTTGCTGCCAGGCATTAGACGTGGGGGTTCAAGGCATGCTCCAATGGTTTAAGAGGCAGCCTGAGCCCATCTCCTCCACCCTGTACCCCACCTCCGTTTTGCCTTTCAGTTCTAGTATCAGCTCGAAGCCCACAATTCCACAAAGGGAAATATCCAAAATAGCTAGATGGAAATACTAGCATGCTCACCCTTGGTGTTGTTGGAGCTTCGCACTTAAAATACAGTCGGACAAAACATCCTTCCAAGGAGGCTCATGTAGTCCTGAGTGGCACACTTCAATGTTTCACCGTCACTTCCCAAGCCCTATTGGGAATCAAGAGTGTGCCAACTCAGAAGAGTGAAAAAAGGGCTCATAGAAGCTCATCTCCTAGAGCTGTAAGCCTAAAACAGCTTTCCAGTAGCTAGTGAGAGGTCTCCCAAAGGCACCTACTGAGCCGCGATCTCTCCTCGGCTGGTTTCCTCCTCTGGAAAAGCCTTCCACTTCATCTCAGTCTTGAGCCGGATCTCCTCAATTTCCGGAAGCCCCTCAAGACTTTCCTCTTCACCTCCTCCTTCCCGCTCCTGTGCTGAACACCACAGTCAATGAGATTGGTGGTCTGGGCCTTATGTGTCCTTCTGTGTCCGGGCTTTCTGCCCAATCGCCTTCAGCCTTGCACTCTCTCCTAGCACTTGCCTTTAGGCACCCACTGGCCTGTGATTTCTCCAAGACCTGCAATTAATGTATTGGGAGGTGAACATTCTTCACCAAGTGATCTCTGCCAGGGACTTGACTGTTGCTTGCAACTGACTACCTGGCACTTCCCTCTATGGAACTCTTAGCACTTACCCCCTTCCCCTGTCCCTTCTCTCTCTCTGCCCTTGCACATTCCGAATGCTCACAAGGCCTATTAGGACTGCCTCTTTCTTGTTGATCAGTTTTCTTTAATTTGCCTTCTGTTCCCATGTTCCCTCCCCATTTGCCCTTTGGACGCTTCGAAACACAATTTCTTGATGTATAAGCGCCTCACAAATGCACAATCAATAAGTACATTTGTATTTATTTGTTATTTATATAGCACCTTAATCCAAGGTGCTTTACATACCAAATTTATAAAAACAGTAGAAATGTAAACAGATGAAATTGACATTAAATGCATGGAATCAGGCTTGAGAGGTCGGATGTAATTTCAATGCTTTGCTGAACAAGGAATAAGAAGTAATAAAACGTATGGGTAAAGGAAGAAGATTCCACTGCATGGGAGCAAGGAGCGCAAGTGTACGAAAATGTGATTGTGTGCAGGGTGGAGCTGGAACTGTCAGTGTAAACTAAGTATTAGAACCAAGAGAGCGAGAAGGAATATAGAATGAGACCAGTGAAGAAAGATAATCAGGAGTAAGATCATAGAGAGATCTAAATGTAATGTAAATAAAACATACAGTACCTTTATACCACCGGCAGTGATCTGTAATTTCAATACCCCCAGCAGTATTTACTAGCAAAGGATTAATTTAGTGCTGCCGATATTTGTTTGTATTGTGGTAATAGTGATTTTAGAAGCTAAACAAAGAATCTGTTCCTCATTTGTTTACTGGTTAGCTGATACAGAATACTATTTAAAAAAGGACCTTAAGTTATACTGAATGTGCAAGGCCAATAGTTCTAAACTCTGAACAGACTGGACTAAAGTGTAAGTGAAATTCATATAATTAAGATTGAAGAAAACCCGAAAAAAAGATTTCACTTCTCAGTCCGGGACCCTTTCGTGATGCCTTAGGGACCCCCTGAAACTCGGTCATTCCACTTACAGCACCAGAGAGTAGCCACAGTGCTCCCTGCTGGCGATGCATCACATACCCCATTAATCAAAGTCACAATTATGTCATAATTATGTTTATTTCCTTTAAATAATTTTCTTCGTTGAATTACCGTTTTATAAAAAAGGTCTCAGTTCATTAAAAGGAAGCAAAAAACATCTCAGTGCAATGGGCCAGAGTGCTCGTGGCCCTACCTTGAATAATGTTATGTCTTCCTGTTACGTGTTATTAATTGGCATGTGTACAACATGGATCTGCCACTCCTGCGCTCATGCAGCTGTACAGCGCGCATCTGCCAATCCTGCGCTCATGCAGCTGTACAGCGTGCATCTGCCACTCCTGCGCTCATGCAGCTTTACAGCACTCACCTGCCACTCGTGCGCTCATGTAGCTGTACAGCGGGCATCTGCCAATCCTACTCTCATGCAGCTCTACAGCGGGCATCTGCCACTCCTGCACTCAATGCAGGTGTACAGCGTGCATCTGCCACCCCTGTGCTCATGCTGCTGTACAGTGTGCATCTGCCTCTCCTGTGCTCATGCAACTGTACAGCACGCATCTGCCAATCCTGCGCTCATGAAGCTGTACAGCCCGCATCTGCAACTCCTGCGCTCATGCAACTGTACAGCGCACATCTGCCAATCCTGTGCTCATGAAGCTGTACAGCGTTCATCTGCAACTCCTGCGCTCATGCAGCTGTACAGCACGCATCTGCCACTCCTGCTCTCATGCAAATGTACAGCACGCATCTGCCACTCCTGCGATCATGCAGCTGTACAGCGTGCACCTGCCACTCCTGCTCTCATCAGGTGTACAGCGCGCATCTGCCACTCCTGCGCTCATGCAGCTGTACAGCACGCATCTGCCACGCCTGCTCTCATGCAGCTGTACAGCGTGCATCTTGCACTACTGTTCTCATGCAGCTGTACAGTGCGCATCTGCCAATCCATGCAGCTGTACAGCGTGCATCTGCCACTCCTGCGCTCATGCAGCTGTACAGCGCGCATCTGCTAATCCTGCGCTCATGCAGCTGTACAGCATTCATCTGCCACTCCTGCGCTCATGCAGCTGTACAGTGTGCATCTGCCACTCCTGCTCTAATGCAGCTGTACAACGCACATCTGCCATTCCTGTGTTCATGCAGCTGTACAGTGCGCATCTGCCACCCCTGTGCTCATGCTGCTGTACAGCGAGCATCTGCCTCTCCTGTGCTCATGCAACTGTACAGCCCGTATCTGCCAATCCTTCGCTCATGCAGCTGTACAGTGTTTATCTGTAACTCCTGCACTTGTGCAGCTGTACAGTGCCCATCTGCCACTCCTGCTCTCATGCAAATGTACAGTGCGCATCTGCCACTCCTGCGATCATGCAGCTGTACAGCGTGCACCTGCTACTCCTGCTCTCAGCAGATGTACAGCATGCTTCTGAAACTCCTTCGCTCATGCAACTGTACAGCGTGCATCTGCCAATCTTGTGCTCATGCAGCTGTACAGCGTTCATCTGCAACTCCTGTGCTCGTGCAGCTGTACACCGCACATCTGCCATTCCTGCTCTCATGCATATGTACAGCACGCATCTGCCACTCCTGCGATCATGCAGCTGTACAGCGTGCACCAGCTACTCCTGCTCTCATGCAGGTGTACAGCGCGCATCTGCCACGCCTGCTCTCATGCAGCTGTACAGCATGCAACTGCCACTCCTGCGCTCATGCAGCTGTACAGTGTGCATCTGCCACTCCATGCAGCTGTACAGCGCGCATCTGCCACTCCTGCGCTCACTCCTGCGCTCATGCAGCTGTACAGCGCGCATCTGCCATTACTGCGCTCATGCAGCTACAGCGCACATCTGCCACTCCTGCGCTCATGTGGCTGTACACCGTGCATCTACCACTCCTGCGCTCATGCAGCTGTACACCATGCATCTGCCACTCCTGCTCTCATGCAGAGCTGTGGGCTTGTCCAGTGATGTTCTGCTTATGCTCGTGAACATTATATTTTCATCCCAAACAACACTAAGAGAAGGAACTCAGGACATGACATTCTTCAGGACCTTTTTTTTTCATTTCTGTGCAGATCCTGGACAATGTATAAGAGAACCTTGTCATTATTTGTTTTCTCTTTTTCAAGCGCTCCACATAAGATACATGTGTTTTTCTCACCATTAGTGCAGGGGCTACATTCTGCAGGCGGCATGTAGAGCTATTTAAAGGGCCTGCAGACCCTCTTAGGGTCTAACGCATAGAACGTTTAGCGCAGAGCAAAGAGACTTTGCATTGCAAAAATACACTTTGCACCGTGCCTAATAAAAAAGGGAGCCACTCAGAAGATGTCTGCCTTCTACTTCCTGGCATCTCCTACAATAGATATAGGACAAAACATGCAGGGCAAGTGCACAGCTTACTAGATAATTCCCAAACTACTTTTTAAAAAAGTGATCAGAGTGATGTTGGCATGTGTTGGTATTTGTATTGAATTGGATAGAGCTTGACGCCCAATCGCAGGAGATAATATGAGATTGTTTTGCGGATGAGTTTATTATTTCTGGAAACCTTTATCTGATAGTGTGTCGACACAATGTGCTCTTCTTCCTCCGCAGGGCACAGTAGCTACACACGGATTGAGGTTTTTTCTCTTGCGACACTCTGCGATGGCGTTGCTATGAATTATTTCCCTAGTGAAAAAAGAAGTACTAAAACAAGTTCCAGAATTTCTTACCTATGGCCTTCAAGCCAGCTCAGGTATTGACATAAAAGTACATATAAGCAGGAAATTACAAACTTATGCGTGGACCGACATCACACAGGTATTGGAGCTCAAGAATGCGGGACTTCTTTGATTCTCTTGACGCTTAAGATGCACCTTTGTTAGATGGGTGTAGGATATAATTTCACAGCAATCAATCCATACATTTAGTTTTTATTACCAACACAGTGGGCAAAAATACATTTACCAGAGCATATTGAGAACTGGATGTGGAGGGTGGACACGAGAGCAGGACATGGGGAGAGGGTATTTAAAATGAACACAGTCCTATAAAATAATCTAATGTATACATGCTTTCTTCTTTCACTTCTCTGTTATCAATAATGGCAACTGGTCCAAATTAAATATGTTATTCTATGCATTGCACATGTCAATTGTATAAGGCCGCCTCCAACCTAACCTCAAAATATGATCAACATCCCATTAAACACATTTTGAGCTCCCCTCCATAACATGTCCTGATATTGCACTAACACAAGGTAACTATGGCAACGATATGAACAACATAGAGGCAATTCACTGCCCCCAATGCACTGGGTACAGGGCCATTCATCTGCTTGTGTACCGGATTGTCTTATCTCACATAGCTTCTTGCCGTCCAGTGAACACGCTTAGTACCTCGGCGTACTGCATGGCTCCACCCTTTCCTGCTGTCTCTCTCAACAGAATGACAGAAGGCTGTGATTGATATCAGAAGCCAATGGGCTTGATTTGAAGATAGTGGCTGGCTACAATTTGTAAATGTCCACATGCACAATGTGACTTATTTCAGCCATACCACTTCTAAAATGGATTAGTAGAACCAGGTACACTAGTTCTTCATACAAGTACATGTGCAAACAAGTACTGGGTTGGCAAGACTGTGGTTGATAGTCACAATAGAATTGTTTGTATGCTCACTATTGGTGTGCTGGAACAAGACAATATCACTAAAAAGAAGATCAAGATGGCAAAGGCAGTGGGTTATATAAATGTCGTTCACCTGGGCCTAGCAAAACAAAAGGTAAACATATGGATGGCCGATAAACAAAACTACTTTATTGGTACTTCAGAAGAGTTGTTGGACTGCCGAGTATTGGTGCAGTAGTTCGGTTCAAATTCTTGGGGTTTACCCTCTGATTTAGTGTGCCCCGAATGATGAACCTATAAGCCACCAGGCTTCTTCATTCGGATTCTGGGCCTTGCATGATGCTTCCTTTTTTAGGGGGCATTACCAATTTCTATATGCAGGCTCTCTGTTAGGTGTAGATTGTTGGATGGTCTAGAGGTCTGTAAATGAAAAATAGGTCATTGGATTTGCCCGTCTGGTTCTTGCCTGGTTCCCTATGAATGTTGCCATGCCGTTTGGCGTGCATTGGGCTGAATGGAGACAACCCCTCCTATGGAAAAATCCCTTGACTTCTATTGCAGAAGCAATACCTGTGGTCAGGGAGTGGCCATCTTGATAGATGGCTGTCTTCTGGATAAGGGGGTGGTTAAATATGGAGTTCCTACTCTTTCCTGGGTTGCCTGAGGCATACATATAGGGGCTGGCTGACATTTTGGGTGTATCATTAAGTAGTATACTGGTATTTAGAGGGCTGTCCAGGGTGATTTTGGGTGCCCCAATATCGACGCCTAAGATTACCTGGGCTCTTGTTGTCTTCGCTGATCCAGCTATGGATTCCCCAATTTCCTGCAGCTGTTTCCCTGAATCAGCTATAGACTCAATGAAGCAAATCAGTATCTAAGCTATTGGTAACAATGCATAGTAATCATGACAAGGGATGTATTCAACAACCATTGTCAATAGGTAAAACTGAAATTAGGTGATAGATGCTGCCTTATATGAATCTCACCCTGTCCAATTCCAGAGTTTTTTCAGAGGCACTGGCCTTTGAAATATTCTACCCATCTCACTACCAGCTTATTCGTTTGATGACATGCCTTGCTTTTTGGTTTTACATCTTCACCGTTCATCCAGCAAATGTATCTACTGCTAGAAAGAGCTCAAGAGGGATTTCTGTGCAACAATCTGGTGGGATAATCAAATTAATTTTCTTCCAATGTATTATTTCCCCATATATCCTGTTTTGATTTATCAACTTAGGTGGCCTCTCCACTGGGTATCAAATACGCATTACTGTGTTACTGTGTTCTGATATGTGGTAAACTAGGGCTTGCCGCTCACTCCCTTTCCGCTTGCTCTCGTCTATTCCCCCCCTCCCTCCTATTCCATGGTGCTCTCTATCTCACCCATCTTCTCTAACTGCTTCTCCATTGACTATCCTGCTCTCCTCACTAAATCTGGTAGGAAAAGGTTTAAAAAGGACATCCTGGTCTCCAACCCAGGCCTCCCTATCGCTGACACCTACACCAGTGCCTCCTCCAAGGAAACTCTCACTGACATCCACTTTTTCGTGCCTTCGCCTGTGCTCTCTCCTTTCTCCTCTTCTCCCATTAATGGTGGCACCCGCTCGGATGTCCTCTTGGCCTCCTTCCACTCTTCTAAGGCCATTATTAATGTTTACGCTAATGGGACCATCTTGATCCAAGGCCCTAAGGCCAACTTTCACCTCTTTGATAGACGCTTCCCGCGCCTCATCAACTTCCTTTCCTCTCCTGCTGTCCCACCTCCTCTGTCATCGGCTACCTTGCCTCCACCCTCCCTCCCTGCCCGCTCTTGTGCTCCTTCTTCACCTCCGCAGGGCATACCTCTGATCTGTACCCCTCCCCGGAAATCCTTCAAGGCTGGCAATCTTCTCCACATTGCCACTCTAAACTCTCGCTCTGCCATCAAACATTCCTCTGACATCTGTCGCCTTCTTGAGGAACTGGACCTTGACGTCCTCGGTCTCACCGAGACATGGTTCACAGCCAGCTCTGTCACCAGCTTTGACACACTCCTACCTGACGGCTACAAGATCCTCTCCGTGCCCAGGCCCAACCGTGCTGGTGGGGGTGTGGCCTTTATCTTCCCTAAGTGGATTCCTGCCACTGTCACTCTTACGCAGACTTACTCCTCTTTTGAATACCTTGTCTGCCGACTCTCTCTCTCTCCTAGCCAGTCCCTTACCATGGCTACTATCTATCGACCACCTGGTCAAATTTCCTCCTTCCTCTCTGAGTGGGCGGACCTCTCCTCCTCACTCCTGTCGTCAACCACTCAAATCCTCTTTCTTGGAGACTTCAACATCCACCTGGATGCCTCCGGTCCACCCTCTGTACTCTTTTGCGACCTCTGCGACGCTCTCTCACTCTCTATTCTCCCGTCTGGGCCGACTCATTCTGCAGGGCACACTCTTGATGCTCTGATCTCTTCTGACCTTCCCCTCTCGGTCCCTCTATCCACTCAACTCTCCTGCAGTGATCACTTTCTCCTATCCTCCCACCTCACCTTCCCTACCCCACAGGCAAAGCCACCCTCATCACTGCCACCCTCCTTCTCGGTCAACCGACCAATGAAGTGCGTGTCAGTTGAGGCTTTCGCTGCCACCTTCTGGCCCCCTCGTTCCCCTTCGGCTGACTCCCACCCTGACACAGCCCTCTCCACACTTCACTCTGCTATATCTGATACTCTTGACATCCTTGCCCCTGTCATGAGAATTCGCCTGAAGCCCAAACCGAAATGTAACTCCTGGTATGACTCAGATCTCGTCACCCTTAAACGCAAGTGCAGCGTGGCAGAGAGGAAATGGCGTGCTTCAAGTGCATCCTCTGACAAACTGGTCTGAAGCCTACTCCAATGGCAATACCGGCTCTCCGTTCTCACCAAGAAGAGAGCCCTTATCCAAGCCCGCATCTCTGCGGCATCTAATAATTCGGCCGAACTCTTTAAAATCTACAAGGAGCTGGCCAACCCTGATACAGTCTCTACCGCTCCTGCCCCCTCCCAGGCCCTCTGCACGGCACTGGCCTCTCACTTCATTACTTCATTTAAAAAACTCAGGACATCCTGTCCTCACTCTCCTCATATCACCTCCCCCCCTCTATTCCCTGCTCTTCCTCTGGCCCTTCTGCAGCCACCCCTGCTCCCTCTTTCTCTGCCTTTCCCCTTTTTTCTGCTGACGAGGTTTCGAGACAAGTCTGATCTATGAAAGTCTCATCAAAACAGGTCCACCCATGCTCCTCCAAAACCATCAAGGACCACATCGACTCCTTGGCTCCTGCCCTGGCTGACTTCTGCAATCACTCCTTTGCCTCTGGAGTCTTCCCATCCCCCTCAAGCACTCCCTTGTGCACCCCCTTCTTAAGAAACCCTCCTCCGACCCCTCCTGTCTGGCTAACTATCGCCCAATCTCTATCACTCCCTTCCTGGGCAAGCTCCTGGAGAAACTGGCCATCTCCCAGCTTAATCTCCATGCTGAATCTGTTGGTAGTCTTCACGACCATCAGTCTGGCTTCAGAGCTGCCAGAAGCACGGAAACTGCTCTCCTGAACATCCGTGAGGACCTGCTCTCGAACCTTGATTCAAACACTCCTTGTGTTCTCATTTTGCTTGATCTCTCCTCTGCCTTTGATACTGTCAACCATACCATCCTGCTCAACCGTCTCCGTGATAACCTGGGTATCACTGGTCAGGCTCTGGCGTGGCTGTCCTCTTTCCTCTCCAATCGACCCTCCCAGGTCCAACTGGGGTCCTTCCTCTCTGACATCTTTTTCTCTACCTGTGCTGTCCCCCAGGGATCTAACCTCTCTCCTTGGCTGTTCAACCAGTACTTGGCACTTCTTTCCCACCGCATCGCCGCTCTCTGCCCCAATTTTCAATGCTATGTGGATGATACCCAGCTCATTTTCTGGCTACCCTCGGCCTCCTCCTCTCCTTCCCTCATCTCTGACTGTCTTTCTGCTATCCAGGAATGGTGTGCCGCCAATGACCTCTGTCTTAATGCCAGTAAGACTGAGATTCTACTCATCGGCACACCCACTCCCTCCTTCCCTGCAGCTCTCTGGCCGGCCTCTCTTGGCCCTCTTCCTGCTCCTACCTGCAAGGCTAAAAACCTAGGTGTCATCTTTGACTCCACACTCTCTTTCTCTCATCACATATCTGACGTCTCTAAGAAGTCACACTACCAGCTTCACCTCCTCAGTGGTATCCTTCCTTTCCTCTCCTTCCCCCAGAAGCTCACTATCTCTAGAGCCCTGGTTCTCTCAAAGCTGGACTACTGTAACAGCCTATATCTGAATCTGCCTGCCTCTACTTTCCGCTCTTTGCAACTCATCCAGAACAGGACTGCGAGACTTGTCCTTGGCCTCAAGCCCAGGGACCGTACCTCTCCAGGACTGAAATCGCTACACTGGCTCCCAGTGGCTGCAAGGATTAAGTTCAAAACCCTCTGCATTGTTCACAAGGCCTTCTGGGGCCTCGGGCCAAAATACCTTCAACTCTCTCTTCCTAAATATCTTCCTTCTTGAGCTCTTCGCTCATCCACCTCCAACTCCCTCAGGGTCAGCCGCTTCTCCAAGAAACGAGTTGGGGGTAGATCTCTCTCTGCTGCAGGGGCCTCCCTCTGGAACAGCCTTCCTGCCTCCCTGAAACTTGAAGAGAACCATCTCTGGTTCCGGAAGCACCTCAAAACCTTCCTCTTTGCCTCTGCTTTCTCTCCCCCTCTCCCCTGTTAATATTACTGAAACTACACTGAATCTGCAACGGGGCCACTCACCTACCCCGGTCCGTGGCCCTGCCACTCTCCCCTGCACTGCCTACCTGGCAAACCCTGCACTGTGGGACTGTCTCTGTATCCCTACAGCCCCTCCTCCCAGCACTTGTCTGCACTTATCTTGCACTTGCCACCAGCTGGCCCTTATTATTTATCTTGTTCTACTAAACCTGTACTGCACTTCTCCTCTCCCTTTCCCCCCCTGCACTTTTCCCTTCCCCCCCACCCTGCACTTGCGCGTTCTGAATGACACCTGGCCTAGTAGGATCGTTTGTCTGTCTCCCCTTGTCCCCCCCCCGCCTCGTCGGGCCTTGAAACACTTGTGTATAGGCGCATTATAAATGCCACATCATACCATATCATATCAATGCTGAGATTTTAGAGCTGTGTGCTATCTGCCCAGACCTCTTGTACGACCACCACTCTATATGTACGCTTTTAAGACTGGACGAAGTGTCATTATCATTGGGCACTCATTTGGAGCAGCAATAATGCCCCATCTCAAAGTCTACAAAGCTACTAGCGGTGTTTGGTCAAATAAAATAAAACAATGTACACAAAGTTCGGAAGGAAGCCACCTACAGAGATTGACTGCATTCCAAGTATTCTGATTGGTTTAGAGTCGGTCAATAACGACTTCCAAGTGCTAATTACATATTTAAGTGTTTCATTTTGATTTTGTTTGGGTAAACATACACAGCTGTGCGGTTAGTAGAGTTCTATAAATAGCGCATATGGATTTTAAATCTTGATAAATGCAGCCTTACTGATGTATGCAAGGATATGTAAAGAACGCAAAGGAGGTGTTATTGCAGTGCTAGGAGAATAGGCAAAGAGGCGGAGTGTGCCAGTCACTCGCTGGAGGGTGGGTAGAGGATAGTGAAGCTGTGTCCTAATTCTCTGAAGTAAGGCAATCTCAGGCCGGTTGACAGAAAATGTATTTTATGCTGGCTCTTAATTCTCTATGCAAAGAGCTCATCATAGCATGTAATGCCGTGGGGGCTTTCTTCGGGGAGATTGGGGCAGGTGGTTACATGAAGAGTTGGCATCTGATGGAAAAGGATGCTATATATACAGAATTAGGGCTACACTGTAGCCACAGTGGTCTGCCCCGGGGGGGTAACGTACCAGTGGGGGGCAAGGTTTATAATCTCGACAAAACAAAGGTACTGGTATGTTTGGGGGTTAGCCAGTGTGAAGTGTAAATGAATTAGAAATATTGCACATGGTCTAAACTCACATAACCTTAATGGTTATCAATTTGCATGCAAAAATACATATTAGAACACTCCTAGAGAATAAACAGATATTTGCAGAGATTGATGTAAAAAAGAAAAGAAATATTTAATATCATGAAAAATTAAGTACATATAGTAAAAACCAACATGGAAAGACATGTGTAATCAAGAAAACGAACATTAATTTCCCATTTATCAATTGGGTATGAGAGCTTAGAAGCAATCTAAGAAAATTGAAATTGGTAAATCAAGAAAAAAAACATAAATGAAAAGCAAATACAATATTGACAAAAAACCAGTTATGTATCACTGGAATTCTGGTTGAATCACAGAAAAACACAGAAGTACAAAGTAACAAGTACAATGAAACATCTATTCAATGTAATAGAACATATTAAGAAATTTGAGAATGATATTCATTGGTAATTAGTATCAATTCCCGAAATTGAAGATGTTATGTGACGGGATAGGGTCTGCCAACGCTACAGGGGGAGGTGGTCCGCAAGTGACGCTGTGAAGGACCTTGTTTTC
This sequence comes from Ambystoma mexicanum, assembly GCF_040938575.1. Classification (NCBI taxonomy): domain Eukaryota; kingdom Metazoa; phylum Chordata; class Amphibia; order Caudata; family Ambystomatidae; genus Ambystoma; species Ambystoma mexicanum. Next base: position 484,510,530 of record NC_090925.1, read on the forward strand.
CCCTCTGATAGAAGAAAGCGTTTCGGCGGAACAAAAATTGGTGAAGAAATGTTTTGTCAGTCGAACAAAATCTACTCCGCCTTCATCAGGGCAATAATTAGCAGGACCCTAGGATGGGTGGGAATGAACTAGGCCATAGTGGACTAAGTAGAGGTTGCTTGTAAATGAGGTAGGTGACCGGGAGGGTCTGCTGTACAATGCTAGTTGGTCCCTCGATCGTCACTACTGGACGGGGCCCACAGGACCTGAGTAGTATCTTCTCAGGAAAGAAGAGAAGAAATGAAGAAGTGAATGTCGACAAGTGTTCGATCACTGGAGACGTCTGTGTCTACTTCGAATTGTTGGCGGGTGAAGTACCCGCTTGGTATTACGACACTGTTCCAAAGCGCGCTACTGCTTCGGAAAATTACCTGGGTAGGATGATAACGACGTTCCTTAGGCGTGGCTAAAAGCAAAATAGAGCGTGCAGAGAGCCGCGAAGTGTCTGCTTCTGAGGCTGCCGTATAAAGTGCGGATTACTTCGAGCGAGAAAACCAGGAGAGACCGTTTGTCCTGGCGACCTTGTTGAGCATGTCTCCCAAACAAGGTGAAACAACCCCTGCTACTCGTGCTGTGTCCAGTTGGAGATTGCCTCCAGAATGATTGACCGGTGGGTGTGGGCGCTATGCAATACTTTGTGAAGATTGATATAGTCAGCTTTAAGTGAAATGGGAAGGGCTAGTGATGCCCATACGATTGAGCCTTCTGTACACAGATTTCACCCCCAAAACATTGAAATCTCCAAAGGCCTGGGCGGAGAGAGGGCTTGGAAGCAAAGTTCAGGGTGGTGAAATATTACCAGACAGTGGATGCCAATAAGCAGAGGCCTGTCTTTGGGTTTTTCCAAATTGGATTATATGATTTTCCAGTGAGATTGTATTGGATCTGCAGGCGTTGCGTGCACATCCTCGAACATGCAATGTGCATTTCTGCAAGTTTGGTTTGAACGGATGGAGTTATTTGCATGCATTGACTCTGCTTTGAATTGAATGTAGACTTTGTAGGGTATTCAATTGGGGGTCCCTCACCGTAGGGGTCATTTGGTTATGTTTTCCCTAATCTAGAATCAGGCATGCAGCAGCAGCCGTTAGCAAGGGTTGATTTGGGTAACTACATCAGAAAATCACAGTAAAAAGTAAACCAAGGAAGGATATCTTAATCCAGTCACAGGGCAACAGGGCAATGCCTGAAGGGCCGGGCAGCAAGGCACGTATAGGTCCGTTATCTGAACCCAACACTGACCACTATAATGACTTGGCGTGCAGTGCAGCCAATAGCTTAAAACTGCATTACTGACTCAATGGGCTTTAAAATGCACAATTCCCCAAACATTGGCACAGAAAATGTGCTCCCTCTGTTTTTTTGTGAAAATCGTTATTTGCGAACGTGGCCCATGTTTCTGTCCTAAAAGTTCAGATCTATTGTGTAAACCCAATTCTCCGCCTTAAGGATGTTTAAGGTTACATGCAATCTTGGGGCAAAAAGGAAAGACAAAAGGTAATGAAGGGCAGCTTGCCACTTTTTGATCAACGCACAAAGCACGTTTCTGTAAAGGGCAAAGAGATATTTAAAGTAAGGTTTGATCATTTTAAACTAACATCTCTTATAGAATAGGGGGTCACGAGATTAAAAACGGAGAGTGGGCATCTCTTTCTTCGGCCATTAGGCCACAGACCTTCATGAAAACAACAGTGTATTATTTTAGGGTGATAAACTCTGAGCAGATGGGACTGTTGGCCTCATTCTTGGGAAGGAAGTGTGAAATTTCTCGCCATTGTGTTTGGCGGAGAGGAGCTGATAAAAGCTTTGCCAAGCATCTGCTCCCGGGGCCAATTTAAGAAACCAGATGTGAATGACAGGAGCAATGGGACGGAACATCGGCCTGGTAGCATACAAATAACGCCAGATTCATAATCCGCGCCGCACTGCAACCCCCACCCTAACCGGAAGTGGGCAGGCCGGCACGCTCCTATTTACAATATAGCACAACACGGATCCCTCGGTGCCAGTGAACTGTACAGTGGCGTGGTCAGCCCGTCAGACAAAACGCGTTCTACTCACGGTGTTGCTTCTGTTCCCTGGCATTCCATTTTAAATAAACGCCTAAAAAAAATAAGTCCGTTTGTATGTATTCGACAACAGAAAAAATGTATAATTTGGAAAAAATTGCTGTTATCAAAATATGAAAACAGGAGTTCCATAGAGGATACCTTCACATAAAAATGAATTCCACATGAGCATTTATGTTTACAATTATGTATACAGGCTCGGACTGTCTAAAATGACACTGACCGAAGTACGGGCCCAACATGCCAGTGTGGACCAGTTCTGTTTTTGTCAAAGGAGGCCAGTTTCGCGAGTTACCACACTGTGCAGCCGTTAGTTTTGGCCAGGGTTGCCACAAATATTATTTAAAAATACTTCGCTCAGGTACTACTCACGCAATCTGTCATTGCCATTTTCAGTTGTGGATCAGTTTTTCACCTCTTTGCCACTGCAATGCTACTTTCTGCTCCAATGTTCAATGTTATGTGGATGACACTCAGCTCTCTTTCAGGCGCCCCTCAGCCACCTCTGCTTCTTCTCTCATACCAGACTGTCTGGCCCATTTCTGGAATGGTGCGCCGCCAATGATCTCTGCCTTAATGCCAGGATGACTGAGATCCCCCTCATTGGGACAACCGCTCCCTCCTTTCCTCTCTCCCTTTGACCGCCCACTCTGGGCCCTCTTTCCGGTCTTTCCTGTGAGGCTAGGAACCTTGGTGTCACCTTTGACTTCACACTCTTATTCTCTCCTCACATCTCTGATGTCTCTAAGAAGTCAAACTATCAGCTGCACCTCCTCAGAGGAATTCTTCCTTTTCTCACTTTCCCCAGAAACTCACTGTCGCCAGAGCTCTGTAGGCTGGACTATTGCAAAAGCCTCTTTCTAAATCTTCCTGCCTCTACTCTTCGACCTTTACAACTCATCCCGAACAGGAAAGCAAGACTTGTCCTTGACCTCAAGCCTAGGGATCATATCTCTCCAGCTCTGAAATCTCTTCACTGGATCCCAGTGGCTGCAAGGATCAAGTTGAAGACCCTTTGCATCATTCACAAGGCTTTGTGGGGCCGGGGACCACTCTACCTACCAACTTTCTCTTCCAAAACATCTTCTTTCTCAAGCTCTCTGCTCATCCACCTCCAGCTCTCTGAGGTCAGAGAGTTGGGGCAGATCTATCTCCTCGGCTGGGGCCTCCCTCTGGAACAGCCTCCCTGCCTCTCTCAATCTTGAGCAGAACCACCTCTGGTTCCGGAAGCAACTCAATACCTTCCTTTTCGCTTCCACTTTCTCCCTTTCTCTCCCCTGCTGATGTACCGGACTGCTACGCGCACTGGTCACCTGGTCACCTTCTGAACTTGGGCACAGGCTTCTGCATGTCCAGTTACCCTTGCACTGCCTCCGGGCTCCCCAGCACTTAAGGGTCTGTATCTGCAACCCTACAGTCCCTTCTCTCTGCATTTATGAGCCACCCGCTGGCTGCACATGTGAGTTAACTGCACTTCACCTGACCCCTTCCCCCCAGCACTTCTCCCCTTTCCTCCTCTCCCACACGTGCGCAATCTGAATGACACAAGGCCTAGTAAGATCGTTATTTTGTCCTTCCTTTGTTTCCCCCTCCTTGTCTTGTCACGCCTAGAATTTTATGTCCAATTCTGACCCTGTGTGTTTAGCAGCAATGTTCACAAAAGTTGGCAAAGCGATGTACATTGTAAGGTCGACCAAACATATATTACATAAAATACACCTGTGGAGGACCATGAGCACCTATTACGATAGACACTCATTTAAAAGAAATGTTCACAACAAAAATTATTTACAAAGACAAACTTACACAATGCAATTAAAAAAAAAAATGTGTTCCAATCAGTGGTGTGAATCCTACTTGCTGCTAGAAATGTGCCATTAAAACATGAAATTGCTATACTTATAATTAATTGTGCCAAGTAAAATAGTGTAACAATGATTAAACAGAAGCATAAATACTTTTATTTATTTTTAAAAAAGGTACCTCAATCATATTTTAAGAACGAGATGACGACGCAGAGAACATACAGAACTTGCAAGAAGGCGGCTAAAGTGGAACATGTTGATAGACAGGAATCAAGTGAAACAAGTATTGGCAATGCCAACAGTTTGGACTTTTCTGTCGGCATGGGAAAGACATTTGCCAGGCAGTGTTGTAGTGGTCTTAACTGGCCATCGATGGTAGCAGCTGTAAAATAGTGTGAGAACCAGGGCTTACAACAGCAGTGCCTCGCAAATGCCTAATGCTTATACACAAGCCAAACCCGTTGGCTTTGCCAATTTGTATTTGTATTTGTTTTATTTGTAACGCGCACCATCAGGCCCGGTGGCATCAGGGCGCAACTTAGACATGGTTACATGAGCGAACAGTTACATAAAATCAACAAATTTACAGTACATAGTGATCAGGGCATACAGGCAATATATACATATATACAGACGTAGATTGTGGCAAGCGTTTGCCGAAGTGAGTCTGGGCGTCAAGGCTGGTTAAAGAGCCAGGATTTGGTTTTAGATTTCAAGGCGTTAAAGGTTTCTTCAGCACGGATGGTGAGAGGGAGAGCATTCCAAAGCTTAGAGGCTAGGACGGGGAAGCTAGATCCACCTGCCTTTTGGAGTTTGAACCTGGGAATGGTTAGGCAGTGGGTCTGAGCCGTTCTTTGCGGGCGGGTAGGCGCGTGTCTGGAAAGCCGGCTGCAAAGATATGGTGGGGCTTGGTTAGCTAGGCATTTATGGGTGAGGCCTAAGACTTTTAGTGAAATTCTCTGTTTGACCGGTAGCCAGTGTAGGTTGGATCTGGATTCCAAGATGTGATGGTTTCTAGGGATGTTTAGGGCAGCTCTAATAGCGTTATTTTGGGTAATTTGCAGTTTGTTCAAGTTCTCTTGGCTCGTTCGAAGGTAGAGGGCACTCCCATAGTCAATTTTGGCCATGATGAGCGTTCTGTCTAGGGTGACAGTGTTGGGTGTAGTCAGAAATGGCCTGCAGGCTGTAATGAGTTTGCAGGTGTAGGCTGAAGAGGATCTGACTGCGTTTGTTTGTCGGGTTAGTGATAGAGTGGCGTCAAGATAGACACCAAGAGTTTTGGTGTCCTTCGAAACATGGATGGTGTTGCCATCAATGATAAATGATCGGTAGGATGGCTCAAGTTTGCTGAGACGTTGCGTGGTGCCCAAGATGAGGAGCTCGGTCTTGTCATCGTTGAGGCATAGCTGGTGTTGCGCCATCCAGGCTTGGATGACCAGGTAGACCTCATTCAGGGCCTTGGTGTCCGCCACGTAGTCACCAGTGATAGGAATGAGTATCTGGGTGTCGTCCGCGTAGTTAGTATAGGAGACACCCATATGTTCAAGTACATCAAAGAGTGGTTTTGTAAATACGTTATAGAGCGTTGGCGACACACAAAAACCCTGGGGGACGCCGCAGTGAATCGGGGAAGGATCTGCAGCTGCAGATTGAGAAAAGACCCGCATAGATCTATTGCTCAAGAAAGATTTGATCCAGGCCGTAGCTGATGGTGAAAAGTGGGCGGCTGAGTGAAGATGTGTGCATAGGATTTGGTGATTGACGAGATCGAAGGCCGCAGAGAGGTCAAGTAGAAGTAACATGGCAAGTTTGCTGTTGTCCTTTAACACTTCGATCTGGGTTTTTAAGTCTAGTAGAGCTGTCTCAGTTCCGTGTCTGGGATGGAAGCCGGATTGTCTGAGGCCTAGGAGATTGTTGGCTTCCAAGTGCTCTTGGATTTGCAGGTATGTTGCACAGTCCAGGATTTTTAACAGTAACGGGACAGTGGTGATGGGTTGGTAATTGGTAGGTATGCTGGGGTCGAGGGAGGGTTTTTTAAGCAGGGGGATCACCCAAGCGTCCTTGAGGTTGTCTGGGACGGTACCCGTTTTAAAGGATGAGTTGATGAAGGCTGTGATGAAAGGGGCCAGAAAGTGGGCAGATTCCTTGATAATTGAGGCAGGGCCGGGGTCGCCCTGGCAGTTGGATGGTTTGATCCTCAGGATAATGTTTTCTACCTCCGCACTGGTGAGCGGTGAGAAGGTAAATCAATTGCAGTTTGGGACGTCAGGGGAGAAGGCCCCTGCGGCGGTTGGAGGGTGATTGTCCAATTTTAGGTTAATTTGTTTGGCTGTAATTTTGGATTGAAGCATGGTGATTTTATTTAGTAATGCTGCCTGGATATTGGTGCACCATTTGCTGTCTTTAATGCAGGTGTCAGGGGGGGTAACAGTGGTTTCAAGCTCTTTTAGGATCTTAAATAGTTCCTTAGAGTTGGAGTCAGCCTGCAGAATGCGATTATTTAGGGATTCTTTTTTCGCTTCTATAATGGCTGCTTTGTATGTAAGCGAAGCCAGGAAGAAGCCGTCTTTATGCACGTCAGATAGGTGGCTTTTCCAACGGTTTTCAGCGGTGCGTTTGGATTTACGGAGTGCTCTTAGCTGTGTGGTGAACCAGGAGTTTAAATGTGCATGTGGTTTGGCCTTCCTCAGTTTGATGGGGGCGATAGTATCTATAGCTGTGCAATGCTTGTTTTTAACAGGACATCAGTGAAGGACAAGGATAGTGCTTCTAAATCGAGTGGCTGAAGGCAGACCCGGATTAAACATTTCTATTATACCAGTAATACGTTTACAGCTCCAATTAAGTAATTAACTCTGTGACTATTGCTTTGAAAAAACACTAGCAGGCACGATGACCAAATGTTTGATGGTAGGGCAAGCTTAAAGAGATCCCAGGAGGGTGCATTTTAGGTGGTGAGGGGCAGGCAGTGGGTGGGAATGGCCATAAGGATTAGTATGGCCCTGGGCAGTCAAGAGATGGGCAAATGACCAAACAACAACTACACCCTTTGTGTTCCTTCTCATCTGCCATTTCTTCCTAGCTGTACTCCAATGCAATAGTGTCAGCTTATAGGTTGTGCTCCACCTAATAAGCAAAATTAAAAAAGAATTGGAAACAAGAAAGGCTATGGTGTGGACGGAAGCAGAACAGCATCACTGTAAGCAAACGGGGTTGAGAATGAGGGGCATTCAAGCCAGAAAGCAATGACAGGGTTAGGGAGGAAAAATCATTGTGGGCAAGAAAGAAAGATTAAGGAACATTCATTTTCCTTAAGCCTTATGGTAAGGGTCTTTAGGCATGCCTTGCTGGCTCAGGTACCAGTGATTCCCTCACCATGTTCTCTAAATGGTAGTGTGCAAGAGCAGCACAGGACATCTCTCAGGAGCCAACTGACCACATAAGAGAAGACTACACACTAAATTATAAAAACAAATATATTTCTATAAGCACAGGCAAGAGATAAAACACTATACTAACGGGCAACAGTGTAATATAAACACAATATTGTAACTGTAAGTAAAAACTGTTTATAAAAGGAGAGTTCTTAAGAATTAAATAAAGAGTCTGTACAAGAAGGGGAAATGCAATCACAGGTAAGTAAAACACTTTTCCTATATAGATCAGAACGTTTGAGGCCAAGGGGAATCAAAAGTGTCGATTTGGGCAGTCTTGAGCCGTAAAGAGATATATTCTGCAAAAGTGCACAAAGGAGCAGTTTCTGGAGTTCCCGATGAAGTTCAAACCACAGAACACCCTTGGAAATGTAGAGGGGCCCAAAGAAGAAGCTTTCAGCGAAGAAAGGGCTTGCAGGCAGAACCAGGGAGTCGCCTAGCTAGACTCTGCATCCCAAAGGCAATTCTGCAGTAGGAGGTTGTGCAGTTTTATGGTTTTCATAGGTCACTGTGCACGTTGTCTGGTGACGACCTTGGGTTCCATTGATGACACACCATTGCGAGAGCGTTCCCAGGGCCTTTTTGAAGAAAAATTGCTTGTGATTCAATGTTTTCTAGGTGAAGGGTATGATTCAGATAAGCTGTAAGATGTAGAAACTGCAGTTGGTTGTAGTTTAGAGTGCAGGGATCCTACTTCATTCTTGGGTATGTGGTCCTGCTTCTCAGCCTGGGGTCAGCTTGAGAAGACCCCAGGGAAGAACAATTATTGATGATATTCTTGCAAAGTCACACCAGAGTGGGGCCAGACATTGAAGAATGAATGGGAGGCGATTTCAACGGTGTGGCTGCAGGACAAAGGGCATCACAGGACCCTGAAGCATCCCAGATGGGGAGATGAAACCAGGGTGCTTGGCTGTTGTTAAAATGGATTTCTGAACTCTGACCTGGTGGGCAGAGGTTCAGGAGGCCAGCCTTGTTTCTAGACAGCCTTCTAGACAAGCCAGACCAATCAAGGTAGCTTGGCGGCGGTCAAGACTAGGTCTCAGGAGGGGTGAGGGTGACTGAAAGACCTCAATGAGCACACAGAGCAAAGGACACTTACAAATGCCTCCCAGTCAGGTGCATATTTATTAAAAATACATTTATTTCAAGGCCTTTGAGTTTCAACATACAAATCAAATCACAGTAATACTTCCAAGGCAACACAATCCTATCTAAATACATATATACAAGACCAATTGGGTCTAAAGGGTTAGTGCACAAAATGGGTCCACAACCTAAAAGGGGAAGGAAACAGGCAGTGCAAATAGTCTTTAGTCCCTTCTGCATCCAACACACTCCTAACTATGAGGCAGTCCAATCCCTAAGAAGAGTGGAGCCTATTGCTCAAATGTACTTGCACTGCTGGCGCACGCGGTAGTTCAAATGGTCAAAATGGGGTCTGTAGCAGCTCAGGAAGGTGGGTAAGATGATGAAGAATAGGTTCCCACTATTCGAGGAGGGCCTCCACTTGAGGGCAGAGTCGATTCCAAGAGTTGAGAATAGTTTGCTAGTTTGCACTAGCAGTGGAAAGGAGAGGGGCCCTCAGGGACCACTTGTGTGTAAAAATGGATGCAGGTGCTACGGGCCACTGGTTAGGGTTTCGATTATTCACCAACCCCCGGTGCACTCCGGACCAGCCTTCGGCAGTCGAGTCCAATTCGGTTGCAGGTTCAAGTGCGGCAATTTGGCAGCTCTGCAGCTTTCAGCGACGAAGATACAGCGATGATTCCCAAACGGGACAGTGGTGATTTCTCCGCTCTTGGTGGATGGGTCAGACCAGTTTCACTGCAGCAGGCTTCAGGAACAGGAGGGGCACAAATGCAGTGCACCTGCAAAGTTCGTTACCACGGCGGGGCAACACGGTAATCGCATATACTCCGGTTCGGGCGCAGTCACTTTACTCCAGACATGGGAATGCCAAGTGTATTAAATTCGGTGTGAGAGTGCCGTGAACAAAGAACTAGTAACTTACCAAGTTTCGGGAGCCTCCTCAAAATGGCAGCAGTATCAGGGCAAAGAGTCTGCGTAAGCTGGTCAGCCCGCTGATTGGCCCAGGGACACTTCTGAGATAGATTATTTGCAGGGTTTGATGAAGGAACCAAGAATAGTTGGTCCCACTATTTCAAAGGGTCGAAGCATCTTCGCAGATCTTCTAGGATGACCAGATGCAGAGGGGTCCCATGGGATGACAGCGGGTTCAGGGTGCCAAACCTTCCAGCAGGTCACCCGTGGTTCCTTAACTCGGCTTCTTAATTTCGGGATACTTGGATCCTATCCTTCGTTCAGTGAGAACTCAAGAGATTGACATGGTATGGGTGTTTGGGGCCTTCTCTTATCCAGAATCTCCTTCGCGCCAAAATGAAAAGTACCCAATGGGAGATCTGCTCACATACAGGCATATCATATGTGGACCAATCATGGACCACAGTGGTCCCAGGCATTCACAGCACTCCAGACTCTCTGGCACCCAAGATGTCTATTGGAACCAGACGTTCCAGTCCACATTCTGGAGGCACACACACAAGGGATGCAGAAGCCTGCGAAAGCTTGGCGTTTCACGGGAGAATGCATGCCCAAATAAGGACTGACCCGGGTTGCCTCGACCTGGGGAAGGTGAAGGGGCAAGATGGCCAAAGACAGGACAATGAACCTCGTGACATGGACATTTTGGAGCCAGGCCACCTGTTCGTGCCAAACTTGGTAATCGCAGTTTACCTGGCAGGAAAGGGACATCTGCACTTCTCCTAAAAATCATTCAAGAGTATCTCGGGCCTTTGGAAATTACTAATAGACCCAAGTGCACTGTACTGGAAGGTACATTGTACACTTGTTACATGTTGCAGAAAAGTTGCAACATTGGAAAGGACTAAGGGAAACAAAGTCTCTCAGTACTGAATGTCTTAATGGCATGTCCAATTCCCCATAAAAAGTGAGCGAAAAGCCCAGAGGAGGGCAGCAGAAGGCGGGGCTCCTCTGGTAAAGTCAGACTATGGTGTTTAGCATCAGCAAAATGTTGGGGGGTACACAACTGGAGGGAAAATTACACATAAATGGGGATCTTTCCTAACAGCTCTTGTCCTGGAAAGTAGGAATTCTGGCTAGGTTGGCACACAAAGTCCTCAGGGCACTGGTATCAAAGGGGCGCCCCCGTCTGGATTCATCGATACTGGCACGGCTAGTAGCTTCAGAGAAACACAGCATTTGGGCAGAAGCTGTGATCCAGTTGTCCGCACTGGATCAGAGGGAAGGAGTGCCACAGGCAGTTCCTTTTGGCCTTCTTGTAGAGGCAAAGCTTCACTCTTGGATGTGATGGAACATCAAAGGATGTAGACTGGGCAACAGGCCATCAAGGAGGGGAATTTCAGAACTGCAGTAATAGACACGGTGAGTGTGTAAAGGGTCTGCCTGTATCCCACTTGCAATGATGCAGTGAATGAACACATTGGAGAACTCAGTGATTAGTTTAAAGAAGTGATTGGTTCTAGAGTTGTGGACTTATTTAATATCACTCAGCATAAGGGCCCTGGTAACTTCCAAAGGAACTGTGTGCTCAGACTACTGTGCTGAAAAGCTACTTGGACAATGATCACCATTAGGAAATGTTCTTTGAAAAAAATCTTCATATACATAGAATTGTTATTTGATCAGACTTTTAATGAAAAATTCCATTCAAGATTAGGAGCAACCAGATACAGTTCATGTGAATGCATTTCAAACAACAATTGAATCATATAAACCACTCATCCTATGATCAACCCAGAGCAGGCCAAAATCCTTCTATGTCAGAACTGTCATGATGCTTACCCCGGGCATCAGGACCAAGCCCATCAGCTCGGGAGCAGGCATCCAGATACTTATTAAAGCCCCAACAGCCCTGGCTGGGGGCTGTTTGTGTTCAGTCCTGGCGCCTTAGGCGCCAGGCTCATCATGGAAATCAGTCCTGGCGCCATAGGCGCCAGGCTCATAGACTTTACTTACCTAATGCAGACCATGCTGCTAGTGAGTCCAAGCCAACGGGAGGCCTGGATGGGACTATTTTTCTACAGGGATTATTTTTTACTTGGGCGTGGTTCTAGGGAACTTCTTACCTGGAACTACTTTGGAGGCTATTTAAACCACGCCCGAACAACAGCACACGCTTCGCGTTATTTTGCATCTAGCAGCGTAACGCTCACCGTGCCTGCAGTCTGCATCCAGTCTTCTGCCACGCCCGCCTCGAATCTGGAGCTCCTAAAACCAAGAGGAAAGAAAAGGACAAGATTAGAAAATGAACTATTTCGAATTCCTCACCTGATTTCGGATCCATCTCGCCTCCGGACCTGGAAAGAACATCCTTTCTGTATGCGTCGCATCTTCAGCTGTAGCGCCGTGCCATACTCACCAGTCCTCGCAGCATCTTTCAATTCGGCGCTGCCTCCATCATTTCTTCGCCAAACTCCGGCACCTGAGGGACAAAAGAGAACAACAAGGTGAGCCGAGAAAACTAACAAATAAAACACTTATCATCATAGACTTACCTGATTACCACCGGAGGCATTATTCTATAACTCTCCACATCTTCATGTGCCGCACCTGCAAAGGAAGAGAAAACATCACGTTAAACACCGGCAACATTATACCGGACGGCGTCGGGTAATACAGACTCTTACCTGAGCGCCACCAACTGCCACGAGGGGTATCTTCTCACGGTCTTAGTTGCAAGACAAGGAAGGAAGGGGGGAACAAGAGTGAATTATCGGACATATTGAACTCTATGAACTTGATACTTACCGAACCTTGCCAGGAACCTCAGAGTCAATACTCTCCGGAACTCTCCCACGCCTTCAAACCAGTGAAGTAACTGGCATTAACGCTCCCCTGCAATCCACGCAGGATGGAGAGCTCATCATTTAAATACATAAAGTGAGGTTCCTAAAAGCGGATATCCGAGGTGACAAGAAGGGAGAACGAGAACAGTGGGAGGGAGCTATCACTCATGTCCACGGGTGGCTAAATCCCTTTCTCCACTTGCAGGAGAATACTTCTACGGATCAAGCAGACGAGATTAGGCGGGCCAGTCCAGACAGTCATCTCAGCACTACGCATCACGTTGGTGGAGACCGCAGCTGTCCGGGTCCGATCGACTCCTCTGTGGGAACCAGGTGAGCATAACATGAACTCCTCTTTCATCTCCCACTGGCTAAGTTGGTCCCCATCATTTGGATCCACTCCTTGTCTATTTCATCGCACCAAAAAAGCTGGGAGCCCTCATAGAATGAGGGCTCTTGCTAGTCGCCCTAGTTAACACAGTGGTCAAACCATTATGCTACCATCTGAAAATTAGTAGGAACAGTGGCTGCATTGCCCACTCAACAGAAATGTCTCTATGCTATTGCTGGGCACCAGGCTTTCTCCTTCCAAATTATAACATACTCACCAGTATTACACAAGCATGACACACCATGTTATGCCATATGTTCACTGCATCAATATCCACATCAACTGCATCAACCCCACAGGTGAACCACCCTTAAACATTCCCCTACTCATATGCACGGCAGACATTTGGACTAATAACACAATTAATATTATTTTTATCATTATTGTTATTATAAGTGTATTTATTGGTTTGGGTGTGTTTGACCGAAATTGTTTTTATCGTGGCAAACTGACCGCAATTTATCTGCTCATGGCTCAATTTAAACACACATGCATTTTTTATTTTATATATTTTTTTGTCCCCGCCTACCATTTTAAGGAAGCGGAGGGGAACCCTGCAACCCCAAAATTGCAAAATATCAAACATGGGGAGCAGGGGACACCCCTGCAAACCCAGCTCTCCAGGGTTGGTATTTTGCAATATATACAACCAAATTGCCCCCAAGGCCAAAACACCCACGCAAAATTTGATTAAATTGGTCATTAGGTCAATTGTTTTAGGTCAAATAGGCTAATACCTATTTATTGAGTGCAAACCTAGCTTAGGGAAGCAACGGAGCACTTTACAAATCATAGGGGGAAGGACACAGTGAGGCAAGCAGAGATATAAGGGAGCGGGAAGCTAACAACAGGGTAGGAAGAGGGTGGTACATTTGGCAAAAAAGGATCTACAAGTAACCAGGGGAGGAAACATGGAGGGGGGCATATCAACCAGTCTCAGGTTGAGTGGGGTGAGAAGGGTGTGTGGACATAGGTGTTAGGGAGGAGCCATTCCTTGAAAAGGAGGGTCTTGAGCTACTTCGTGAGATGTGCAAGCAAGGGGGTGAGTCTGGTGTTGAGGGGGAGGAGATTCCAGATCTTTGGAGCATAGACAGAGGCCTCCAGTAGATGCATAGTTTCTCAGTGAAGAAGCATTGGGACTTCAGGGTGACAGCCCTGTAGATGATGCAGCAGGATTTGAACATAATATGTGCTTGCATCAGGCGACTTTGCAGTTTGATGTGGGTTGCATTGATTTGCTCGAATTTCGAAAGTTCTTTGATGTGTTGTGCTGCAACACAATACATTTAAGACTCTACACAAGCACAACATCACAAGTCTCCTATCATGATGAGAGCTCTGCCCTCAAACCACACAACCTCAGATTAGCCAGGCCTGTCACACTTCGAACCACCCACTCCAATACACCCAAACCCAATGATTTTCAATCCATCCTCTCCCTTTATCAACACGCCACCTTAACACTTGACAATCTGCCTATGATCAACACATCCCTCTCACATCTACCTACTTAAAAAGTTATAAACCTGATCTTGCACTAGAATCCCCTACCCTCAACAGGTTCACTTACCTCTACCCATATTCACCATCTAGAGTGCCCTAATAGCGTCACTGTGTTAATGTTGAATTTAGAGGGTATTCCCAACATCACTGAGTGTGCCCTAATAGCGTCACTGTGTTAAAGTTGAACTCAGAAAGTGTGCCCTAATAGCGTCACTGTGCTAATACTGAATCTAGACGGTATTCCCATAATCATTGAGTGTGCCCAATAGCATCACTGTGTTAAAGTTGAATTAAGAAAGTGTGCCTAAAGCGTCACTGTGTTAAAGTCGAATCTAGGAGATAATCCCAACATCATTGAGTGTGCCCAATAGTGTCACTGTGTTAAAACTGAACTTAGAAAGCGTGCCCGAATAGCGTCACTGTGCTAATGTTGAACTTATGCCCTAATAGCGTCACTGTATTAGAGTTGAATTAAGATGGTATTCCCAACATCATTGAATGTGCCCTAGTAGCATCACTGTGTTAAAAATTGGATTTAGAACGTATTCCCAACGTCATTGAGTGTGCCTGGTCGCATACACTTTACTGATTAGCACAATATCACACTACTACGCTTACTCTCTCCTATAAACCACCATTCAACTAGAACACAGCAGTACCATGACACATTCGGTAAAGCTGTTCTCATTCTAACATGACTCATCAAACTACCCATCATCCTAATAAAACACAGCTAGCTAGCACATAACGGCTAGCTTAGGCGTCTCCTCAGGCCTAACGCAGCCAGAACTCACTCTGGATGTCCACCCTCCAGACTGAATACATTCAACTGATCTCCTCAGCACCGCACCTACCGCTAAGAAGCAGCTATCATGCAACAACCACACCAGCTGCACACATACCGGTGTGCCCACGCACTTTACGACTCTCTCTCTCAACTGACTTGAACTGCGGTTCCCGAGGGCGTTCAACCCTCCAGCGCCTTGAGATCATACCAATGATACATAAGGCGCTATACAAATACAAAGTAACATAACATAACATAACATCTCAACCTCCCTTGTGACTACCATTTAACAGACTAGTTATTGTCACAATAGCCACTAGATGGATGGTCCCTGATTCCTGCCAGTACCACACATCCTAGCCCTGTGTAGTGCTCTACCTCTTCCTTTTACAGACCAGACAATGGGTCTCATTATGAGTCTGCCGATCTGGATATAAGGATGCCAGTAGCAACGTACCGGCACCCTTTCTGGACCGGCAGACTACAACTCTGCTTTCCTGGGCCTGTGCGCCCGGCAGGTCTAGAAAGCAGAGTTGTCCCCGAAGCACCGTTAGCAATTGTGCTGGTGCTTCCGAGGCCCCATTCCCGTGGAGTCCGTTAGGGAATGGGGACTAACATTTTCCACTGCTTGATATCGTGGGCTGCCGGGACTTGTAATGTCCCAGTGGCACCGGGATATCAGGTAGCGGAATTAGTGTTTCAGTCCGGCAGCAACCCGCCAGTAGCACCGGCGGGTTACCATTGTATTTATAATGAGGCACAACGTCACCAGACATTCTCAGTACTTGCCTCCTAAACCTTTCCCTGTCCTGTCCATTTTCATTACCAGCAGTGGCAACTTGACTGTTTGACGCCTCTAGGGTAGGGTCAGTGAGCCCACCAGAACCACCCCCTTTGAGCCTCATTGCTTGGATGGGCACTTTGCTTCTTCACTTGGAACATTGTGATGTAAAAGAATGCAATGGGATACAACACACTGTAATATGATGAGAAGTTTGGTTGGATCAGGCTGCAATATATAGTATACGTTATATGTAAGCATGAATTCAGGGTCTGTAACTGCAGTCAGTTGACAAGGACCTCCTTCCCAACTCACTGACATCTCTTGGATGTTCTTAACTGTGGCACGGGTTAGCATTCGTAGGTCACAATAATGCAGACCAAATGTACACCTGTAAGGAATATATCACTACGTTTATTGTTATGCTAGCTCATGATGCATACAACACTATGTTATGCCACTACTCAATCTGCTGAAGCATTTTCTAGTAAATTATATTATGTTCATACTTTGTCATACCTGGATATGCACTGTGTTGCCCTATTGTGTCCCACTGTTGTGTTGTGCTGTGCCTTGCTGTTCTGGGCTAAACTTTGCTAGGCTATGTTAATCTACAAAACACGATTCCAGGCTCTCGAGCCTATGCTATGCTGTAAGGTTATGCCATAGAATAGGCTTAAATGCAAGGCATGACATCTGTAGTCAATCTGACTCCTTTGCAATTCATATACGCTCCTACTGTTGTGTCTTTCTGTCCTGCATGGGGTCAGGAGCGCATGCACTCGCAAGTGACATGACAATCCACACCCAACTTAACAACAACACAAAGTGCTCTACCATGCTGACAGACACCGGTTAGGGACAGTCTACTAACTTCTGCTGGAATGTAATGTAATGTTAATGGGCCTTGCATTGCACACCTCGGTCAAAGGTTCTGCAAAAGAAGGCAACAGGGATGGTTAGTTGGGTATAGGGAAAGGCAAGTGTGAATCCTGCTTTGTTGTTGAATGCAAGGCGGAAGCATTTCAGTACTGGGTGCCATAATAGTGCTATGTTTTTTTTTTAGTGGTGACACGTGGGTGTATATTTTGTACAGAATGACAACCCAAGATCGTACGGTGACAGCACTGGGACTCTGGAAGATCCTTTGATCTGCAAGGTGGATGAGGAGTGTGATAGAGCAAAGAAGTTGCAGAACACATAGTCTGTGTGTGTAGCGTAAGGATGCTAGTAGGTTGAAGTGTTCATTGGTTGGAGAGGGAGAGTGGTTGAGGATGGTTGAGGAGTCCAGTTATCAGAGTTTAAGGCTACGCTGAACAGGTACAGATCCTGTTTGCCTTTGGCCTGATGTTGGGAAGTTCCTTTGTGTTGTTATCCATCAGGACAAGGTGTTATTACTGTTTTGGGGGTCCATTGTATGATGATTGTAGGGTGGAAATCGCATGTTCAAAGCCAATGTCAAACTCTGGCTTCCCACCAATGACTGCTTGAGCCTCAACTGTACCTAATATTCTGTATATTATTCTAAAATATTTGAAACTGCAACATATGTTATTTGTAAGTTATGCAGCATTGTAACATAAGAAATGTTAGATATGTGATTCTGTAACATAAGAAATGTAAAATATCTATGTACCTGTAACCTAAGATTTTATTTCTTGCAAGCGCCCAGTTGCTTAACGGCCCAGTGCGCTCTATAAATAAATAAAGAATACAACAATACAATTTTAAGTCAGATGGGGAGAAAGAGTTTGGGTGGCATACCCAACAGAGCCTGATATCTACATTTAATTTATGACATGTTGCATAGGTGTTTTGCACCTGGTAGTCAGGCTGATATAGTATGTGATTCCCAAAGCAATGTAATGTTAATGCCTGTTTTCAAAGTATAACCGTGCAAAAAGGTTGGCCATGCTGCAATCGCTTAACCAACGACTTGTATTATATAAGGATGCTCTGCGGTGATCGAGAGGCCCCCCAAACCTAGACTGTCTGAGATGCTGCCGTGGTGGACAGCATTCTGCAGATGACACAATGAACATTCCACAACGCAACACAACACACTTAGGGCCTGATTCATGGATTATATGCGCCGAAAAAAACAGGATTTGTGCGCCATTCTGCCCGCAAATCCCCATTTGTTAAACAGGGATTTGCGGGCAGAATGGCGCACAAATCCCGTTTTTTTGGCGCAAATAATCCATGAATCAGGCCCTTAGTCACAACATTCAAAACAACAACACATACTACAGCACTATACTTAGGGTTTCATTGCAGCTCTTCTGATGATATTAAAAACTTATTAAAACTTTCCATCTGGACGCATCGAGGTGAGTGCAGCACACCCAAGACCCTTGTGGGCCCTGATCCTGTCCCCATCCAGCCCCTGTAGAGGCCCCCTGCACCTGCGTGCACCGTAGCTCGTCCCGGCCCTCGCGCTCTCTCTTTCCCTCCCGACCCGCCTCCCAGCCCGCCCCCTCCCCTGATAGGTCACCCGAATTCCTTGTAGGAACTAGGCCTCGGGAACTCACCTCGAGCGCCACTTTCCATCTGGACGCATCGAGGTGAGTGCAGCACACCCAAGACCCTTCTGGGCCCTGATCCTGTCCCCATCCAGCCCCTGTAGAGGCCCCCTGCACCTGCGTGCACCGTAGCTCGTCCCGGCCCTCGCGCTCTCTCTTCCCCTCCCGACCCGCCTCCCAGCCCGCCCCCTCCCCTGATAGGTCACCCGAATTCCTTGTAGGAACTAGGCCTCGGGAACTCACCTCGAGCGCCACTTTCCATCTGGACGCATCGAGGTGAGTGCAGCACACCCAAGACCCTTCTGGGCCCTGATCCTGTCCCCATCCAGCCCCTGTAGAGGCCCCCTGCACCTGCGTGCACCGTAGCTCGTCCCGGCCCTCGCGCTCTCTCTTTCCCTCCCGACCCGCCTCCTAGCCCGCCCCCTCCCCTGATAGGCCCTGACAAGAAGATCTGCACTCATTACCAGTCCCTCCAGGGCAGCCCTCTGCCCGGCAGCCCATCGGCTAAGGACCTGAGGCAAAGGACGGCTCCTACAGAGACGGCTCCAGGTTGTATCTGCAGGTATCAGCAGGAGAAGCAAGAAGACAACATCAAGTAAGTGTGGAAAGGGCGGGGCCAGAAGCAATTACTTCACACCATACTACCCTACCACTCAACTAACAAAGCATCACCACTGTAAATTAATTATATTTGTATTCAGAAACTCTGCCCTCTGCATGTGAAAATTGCATTCTAGAAGTGTACCTATAACCTTGATGAGAAAGCTGCATTTGGAAGTTGCTCCCAATAGCCTCTCTGAGGAAAAGGCGCATTTAGAAGTGTACCCTTTAGCCTAAGTGTGTATTTAGAAGTTGTGCCCAATGGCCTCCCTGAGAATGTTCCACTTGAAATGTGCCCAATAGCCTCTCCCTGAATTGCGCCCAATAGCCTCTCTCAGGAAAATTGCATTTAGAAGTGTTCTCAAGTGCATTCAGTAGTGTTCCCAACAGTATTTAATAGTGTTCCCAGTTGCATTTAAGTATTGTGCCCGATAGCCTCTCTGGGGAAAACTGCATTTAGAAGTGTTCCCAATTGCATTTAGGTATTGTGCCCAATAGCCTCTCTGAGGAAAATTGCATTTAGAAGTGTTCCCAGTTGCATTTTGGTGTTGTGCCCGATAGCCTCTCTGGGGAAAACTGCATTTAGAAGTGTTCCCAATTGCATTTAGGTATTGTGCCCAATAGCCTCTCTGAGGAAAATTGCATTCAGAAGTGTTCCCAGTTGCATTTCGAGGTTATGCCCAATGGCCTCTCTGAGAAAAGTTGCATTTGGAAGTGTGCCCTTAACCTAAGTGTGTATTTAGAAGTTGTGCCCAATGGCCTCCCTGTGAAAGTTGCATTTAGAAGTGTTCCCAATTGCATTTGATATTTGCCCATTAGCCTCTCTAAGGAAAAGTGCATTAGAAGTGTTCCCAATTACATTCAGGTGTTGTGCCCAATAGCCTCTCTGAAGAAAGTTGCATCTAGAAGTGTTCCCAATTGCATTTAGGTATTGCGCCCATTAGCCTCTCTGAGGAAAATTGCATTTAGAAGTTGTGCCCAATAGCCTCTCTGAGAAAGGTTGCATTTAGAAGTGCTCCCAATTGCATTTGATATTATGCCCATTAGCCTCTCTAAGGAAAATTGCATTTAGAAGTGTTCCCAATTACAATTAAGTGTTGTGCCCAATAACCCCTCTAAGGAAAGTTGCATTTAGAAGTGTTCTCATGTGCATTCAGTAGTGTTCCCAACCGTATTTAATAGTGTTCCCAATTGCATTTAGGTATTGTGCCCAATAGCCTCTCTGAGGAAAATTGCATTTAGAAGTGTTCCCAATTGCATTTAGGTATTGTGCCCAATAGCCTCTCTGAGGAAAATTCGCATTTAGAAGTGTTCCCAATTGCATTTAGGTATTGTGCCCAATAGCCTCTCTGAGGAAAATTCGCATTTAGAAGTGTTCCCAATTGCATTTTGGTGTTGTGCCCAATAGCCTCTCTGAAGAAAGTTGCATCTAGAATTGTTCCCAATTGCATTTAGGTATTGCGCCCATTAGCCTCTCTGAGGAAAATTGCATTTAGAAGTGTTCCCAAGTGCATTCAGTAGTGTGCCCAACTGTATTTAATAGTGTTCCCAATTGCATTTAGGTATTGTGACCATTAGCCTCTCTGAGGAAAATTGCATTTAGAAGTACTCACAATTGCATCTAGCTGTGTTCCCAACTGCATCCTGAAGCTGCGCCCAATAGCTTTTATAATAGCCTCTCACCCAATCCCTATTGCATTTAGTAAATGATCCCAATTGCATTCTGAAGTTACGCCCATTAGCCTCTCTAATGAAAATTGCATCTAGAAGTGTCCTCAATTACATTTAATAATGTTCCCAATTGCATCTAGGTGTTGTGCCCAATAGTCTCTCTTAGGAAAATTGCATTTAGAAGTGTTCCCAATTGCATTCAGGAGTCGTGCCCAATAGCCCCTCGCAGGAAAGTTGCATTTAGAAGTGTTCTCAAGTACATTTCAATAGTGTTCCCAACTGCATTTAATAGTGTTCCCAATTGCATTTAGGTGTTAGCCCAATAGCCTCTCCGAGGAAAACTGCATTTAGAAGTGTTCCCAATTGCATTCAGGAGTTGCGCCCAATAGCCTCTCGCAGGAAAGTTCAATTAGAAGTGTTCCCATTTGCATTTAGTAGTTGCGCCCAATAGCCTCGAGTAGTGCTCCCAATTACATTAAGTATTGTTACCAATTGCACTTAAGTGTTGCGCCCAATAGCCTCTCTCAGGAAAGTTGCATTTAGAAGATCACACAATTCCATTTAGTAGTGTTCCCAACCGCATTTAATAGTGCTCCCAATTGCATTTAGGTGTTGCGCCCAATAGCCTCTTTGAGGAAAGCTGCATTCTAGAAGTGTTCCCAATACCATTTAGCAGTGTTCGCAACTGCATTTAATAGTGCTCCCAATTGCATTTAGGTGTTGCGCCCAATAGCCTCTCTGTGGAAAGTTGCATTTTAGAAGTATTCCTAATACCAGTTAATAGTATTCGCAACTGCATTGAAGAGTGCTCCCAATTGCATTTAGGTGTTGCACCCAATAGCCTCTCTGAAGAAAGCTGCATTTAGAAGTGTTCCCAATTGTATTTCTGAAGCTGCCCCCAATAGCCTCTCTAAGAAACTGGCATTTAGAATTGTTCCCCAAAATTACAATTAGAAGCTGCGCCCAATAACCCCTCTGAAAAATCTCATGCTATTGGAAGGGTCTCCGGTCTGGAATGGGAAGGAGTTGGATATCACATCTCATGTTATAGGAAGGATCTCAGGTTTGAGCAGTTGAACCCTAAAGTGTGCCTAAAAGCATGTCATCAGCGACCTTAGAACTACAACCAGAAAACCCTCCTAAACCAATCTTAAAACTCGCACCAATCATGAGTGCACCCACTCCACCAGAATCAGTCAGAAACACCATCTCCGATCTGTCCTCCGTCCCTTCCCGCCTCTCCCAAACCCCCCACCCTCTCTCGCACCCCCTGCTTTTCCCCTCTCCAAACACCAAGCAAGGGGGGCACGTTGGCGAGCCACCCACCCCAAGACCACTCATCCCCTGAACCCCACCCCCGACCCACCAGCATTACCCATACCCGCTCCCCTCTCTATCATACCTGACACACCCCACCCTGCAATCACCCAACTCCCGCCCTCCCCTTATACCCCTGCCACCATCCCCACTCGACCTCACCCCTTCCCCTCCCTAAAAACTGCACGGCTAGCCCTAGCAAGAACCGAAGCTGCCTCCCAATCACCCTCCGACCCCCCCACTCTCTCCCACACACCAGTCGCAGCAAGGAAACTAAAGAGGAAACGTTCTTGGTCCCCCTCAATCTCACAGCACTCCTCGCCCCCCCTATCTCGACCAATCACATCTATCCTGCAATCCCCCCTCTCCCCCGCGACGTCCCCCCGCCTGAAACCCCTCTCCCTCGATTTCTCATCAGCTGCAACTGAAACTCCTAACCGTCAACATCCCTCTTTCAAATCCCCCCTCCAAGACCCGACCATCCTATCACACGCAGCATCCCAACCCCTCCCGAGGCCTGCCAATCTCTCTGCTCGCCCACTATTCCCATCTATCATCACCCAACCTACCCCCCCCAGACTCTCTACCACTGCACCCTCCACCTCCACCAAAAAGATCATCCCCGACTGCCGATCTGAACTGCATCCTATTTAACGCCCGATCAATAGCAAAAAACAGACATTCCATCTTTGACCTCCTCACCTCTGACAAACCAGACCTAGTTTTCATCACTGAAACCTGGTTCTCTGACGACTTCGGCCCAATCGCCAACGAAGCCTTTCCCCCCAACTACTCCCTCATCCCACTGAACCGTCCCTCCAGGGGAGGAGGGGTAGCACTCGTCTTCAAATCTCTCTTCCGCGCCTCAATCATCGATAACCAACCCTCCATTCCATCCTGCGAATCTCTCCTTGTTAAACTATCCCTCTCACCATCGCTCTCACATAGCTTCCTATTAATCTACAGGCCCCCAGGCTACGATAGACACTTCGCAAATAACCTTTGCGACTCTATTGCCACCCTCCAACTAAACCATCCCAACCTCACCCTTCTTGGAGACTTCAACATATGGCTCGACATCCCCACCAACCCTTTGACATACTCCCTGGTTGACGGATTAGATGCAATTAACCTCCAACCCCACATAAACGGACCGACCCACTATAAAGGACACACTCTCGATGCCATCTTTAGCTCCAACAACCTGATTCAGCTAATGCCGCCCACCCCTATCATCTGGTCTGATCACTTCATTCTCTCTTTCACCATCCACTCACCCGAACCCCTCCCCTTACTCATACCCGAACCTCCGAATATAGCCAAATGCTGGAAGAAACTAATAATCACCCCAGACTTAGCCGAGGCTCTCCTCCAGTCTCCACCACCATCCTGCCCTCTCAACAACCATCTCACCCCTGAGGCCCTTGATTCATGGCTTAGTGCACCTCTGATGCGCCTCACCCCCTCCTGCAAACCATCAACCCGCCGTGGCCCTTTCCCCAGATGGTTCACTCCTGAGCTGAAGACCACTAAACGACTATACAAACACCTAGAACGCAGATGGCATAAAGAGAAAACCCATGAGAGCAGGACCACCCTGGCCTGACACCTGTATCGGTACAAAGCCGAAATCCGGAAAACAAAAAAGGCCCACTACAACTCCCGAATACTAAACTGCAAAAACCCAAGTAAAGAACTCCACAAAATTATCTCCGAATTCACCAATCCAGCTTGTAACACAACCATCCCGACCGCATCGCAATCACTCTGTGACTCACTCTCCCTCCACTTCTACTCCACGGCTATAGAAAGGACAAATACTCTAACCTCCAAACTAGCACTCTTACAGCTACTAGACAATCCTCAGCCCGTACCACCCAACCCATCAGCTGCAACCTCCACGCAACCAACGTTCGACTCCTTCAGTCCATTAACAACAGAACAGTTTCTCAAACTCCTATCTGCCCGCAAACCATCCGGATCACCATTGGATCCATGCCCAGCCACTACCCTTAAAGAAATCTTTGCCTCCACCTGCGCAGGAGAACACGCAAGATCTATCATAAATGCTTGCCTCTCTTCCGGTACTTTTCCAGACGCATTCAAATTGGCGCACGTCAAACCCCTGATTAAAAAACCCTCGCTCGATCCGCTTGAGCCCAAAAACTACCGCCCCATATCAAACACCAGATTCCTCGCCAAACTCATTGATCGAACCGCCTACTCTCAACTTAACGCCTTTGTTGAAGCCAACAAACTCCTAGACCCCGCCCAATCAGGCTTCAGAACTTGTCACGGAACTGAAACCACCCTAACCTCTATCTGGGACGACCTTAAAATGACTGCTGACTCCGCGGGATGCGCCGCACTAATCCTCCTCGACCTATCAGCCGCCTTTGACACGATCAATCACTCAATACTCCTTGATCGCCTCCACTCCCTAGGAATACGTGGAACCACCCTCAAATGGATAGCCTCATTCCTCAAAGACAGGCACCAAATAACGACACTCTCCAACTTTACCTCCAAGCCCGACCAGTCGACACAGGAGTCCCACAAGGAGCGTGTCTATCTGCCCTCCTCTTCAATCTCTACCTGACCACCCTCCCACCGATAATTCGTGCACACAACATCCTATGTTACAATTACGCCGACGACACACAACTAATTCTAAAATTCCTGAACACGAATCCTAACACACGACCAGACCTGGCATCCTGCCTCCTTGACATTGAACGCTGGATGACCCAAAACCACCTCCTGTTAAACCCCTCCAAAACAGAAATCATGGTGTCCGGCAACCCAGATCTTCTCCTGCACCCTCTACCCTGGCCAACCGCCATGGGCAACTCACCGATACCCTCCAACACAGTGAAAAATCTTGGATGCACCCTAGACTCTGACCTAACACTCTCGCGCCAAGTCAACAATGTCTCAAAGTCCTGCCACTACCACCTCAAAAACCTCAGGCGCGTCTTTCCATATCTATCATTTCCTAACAGAGTCTCTGCGGTACAATCAATCGTCATCTCACGGCTGGACTACGGCAACCCCCTATACCTCGGAATCCATGCCTACCAAATGAACAAACTTCAAAGAGCACAAAATGCAGCGGCCAAAGTGTTACTTGCGCTTGGTCCAAGAGACCCCGTATCCCCAGCCCTCAAGACACTGCACTGGCTTCCAGTAGCCCGTAGGGTAGCTTTCAAAACCTTATGCCTCACCCATCGAGCAGTACATAAAACTGGACCGCAATATCTTCAAGAAAAACTAATAGCTTATCACCCCACTCGCACCCTCAGATCAAGCACAGCCGGCCTCCTAGTAATTCCTAAGACTAACTCAGTCAGGTTAGGCGGAGCATCATTCTCAGCCCTAGCCCCAACCCTGTGGAACTCTCTCCCACCCCACATCAGGCTAACCGAGGAGCTAACAGCTTTCCGCAAACTACTGAAAACCTGGCTCTTTCCGTAAACCAACCGGTTCCGTGCTAGCATCATCAAAATAACACCGACCCAGCGAAGCACCTAAAGCGATACCAAAAGCAAAAAAAAAAAACGGATTGTATCAAATGTTCACAAAAGAAATTAAAAGGAGTAATGTAGATCTAAACAGTGAAGTCCATAACACGAATTGATCACTGGACAAAAGAAAAATAGAGTGTGGACGAGCTTGGAAAGCCGATGAGTGGGGTGAACGGATAAGTGAGAAGGGCGAATGAATAAAGATGATTCTAGACAAGTATAAATGAATGTGGAGGATGAAAGCGGTTGACAAGTGCGTCTGGAAGACGGTTGGGTCTGGAGACCCGATGAATAATACGAGCAAAATCAATGGGGGTGACGGATGAGTGTGTAAACCAATTGACTGTAGAAAGCGGTCCGAGTATGGAGAGCGGCTATGTGTAGAAAGTGACTGTGGAGGGCGGAAGACTGTGGAGGACGAATGACTGTAGAGTGCGGATGGCTGTGGAGAGCGGATGACTGGGCAGGGCGGATGACTGGACAGGGCGGTTGACTGTAGAGGGCGTATGCCTGTGGAGGGTGTATGCCTGTGGAACATGACTGTGGAGCGCGGATGACTGTGGAGGGCGGACGACTGAGCAGGGCGGATGAATGTGGAAGGTGGATGCCTGTGGTAGATGACTGTGGAGGGCGGATGTCTGTGGAGAGCGGATGTCTGTGGAGAGCGGATGTCTGTGGAGAGCGGATGTCTGTGGAGGGCGGATGACGGCGGAGGGCGGATGACGGCGGAGGGCGGATGACGGCGGAGGGCGGATGACGGCGGAGGGCGGATGACTGCGGAGGGCAGATGACGGCGGAGGGCGGATGACGGTGGAGGGCGGATGACGGCGGAGGGCGGATGACGGCAGAAGGCGGATGACGGCAGAGGGCGGATGACGGCGGAGGGCGGATGACGGCGGATGACGGTGGAGGGCGGATGACGGCAGAAGGCGGATGATGGCGGAGGGCGGATGACGGCGGAGGGCGGATGACGGCGGATGACGGTGGAGGGCTGATGACGGTGGAGGGCGGACGACTGTGGAGGGCGAATGCCTGTGGAAGATGGGTGTGGATGGCGGAAGACTGTGGAGGGCGGATGCCTGTGGAAGATGAGTGTGGAGGGCGGATGCCTGTGGAAGATGACCGGGGAGGGCGGATGACCGTGGAGGGCGGATGACCGTGGAGGGCGGATGACCGTGGAGGACGGATGACTGTGGAGGGCGGATAACTGTGGAGGGCGGATGACTGTGGAGGGCGGATGACTGTGGAAGGCGGATAACTGTGGAGGGCGGATGACTGTGGAGGGGCGGATGCCTTTGGAAGATGAGTGTGGATGGCGGATGACCGTGGAAGACGGATGACTATGGAGGGCGGATGACTGTGGAGGGCGGATGACTGTAGAGGGCGGATGACTGTAGAGGGCGGATGACTGTGGAAGGCGGATGACTGTGGAGGGCGGATGACTGCGGAGAGCGGATGACTGCCGAGGGCGGATGACTGCGGAGGGCGGATGACTGCTGAGGGCGGATGACTGCGGAGGGCGGATGACTGCGGAGGGCGGATGACTGCGGAGGGCGCATGACTGCGGAGGGCGGATGACTGCGGAAGACGGATGACTGTGAAGGGCGGTGAGCGTACAGAGCAAACGAATATGAAGAGCCAATAAATGTGGTGGACAGATGAATGTGGAGAACACACGAGTGTAGAATGCGGCTGAATGAATATGGAGAGCACATGAATGTAGAAAACGGTTGAGTGTAATGAGGGGAAGAACATGGACCACGGAGGAGCTTAGGGAACGGCTGAGTACAGCTATCGGCTGAATCTGACGAGCGACTGAATGTAGCGAGCGGCTGAGTATCGCAAGCAGCTGAGTATGTCGGGCGACCGAGTGTAGTAAGCGGCTGAGTATGGCGAGAGAACGGGTATGCGTCGAACGAACGAGAAATAAGAGCGAGAAAACGAGTGTACACAAAACAGTTAAGTACATTGTACGGAAGAGTGAACGGAGCTGATGAATGCAGAACTGACAAGTGGCGGATGAGCATCTGATGCGATTGAGTGCGTAACAGATGAGCCTGGGGAGCGGGTGAACGCACGAAACAAATGAATGAATGGACCAGAGCGCATGATTAGCGTACTCCTCCATGCTAGATGGAGGAGTACGCTATACGGAAGAATTCGCCGACCCGATGAATAGTGCATAAGAGCAGATGAGAAACAAAACACATCGCACGGACCGGACCGGTCTGCGTAATGTGCAGACTTTGATGTGGAACGCAAGGAACCGTTGTAAGAGCATACTTCATTTCACACCCCACGCTTACTCTCTCCTTACACCACCACTCAAGTAGAACACAGAGATACTATGACACCATTCGGTATATCTGTTCTCATATCAACATCCGCCGCTCACTCCCCATCACTCTAAGTAAACATTGCTGGTTTCTCACCCCCAGCTAAGCGTTCTCGTCAGGCCTAACGCTGCCTCACTCGGACTGGATAATCCTGCCAGACCGAACACATACTCCTGATTCCTCAACCACCACACCTATCGCTAGGAAGCAGCTACCACAGAAATTCCGCACCAGCTGCACACATACCTGGTGCGCACACGCACCCCTGACCCTCCCTAATCTCTCCACTGACCCGAACCTCGGTTCCCAAGGGCGTTCAACCTACCAGCGCCTTCAGACCATACCAATGGTATATAAGGCGCTATATAAATGCAAAATAACAATAACAATAACAATAAAACGGGCATCATTTCACAAATAGTGCCTGTGATCATTCCCACCACTTTCCAGCTCTGCCTGAGTGCTGGCTCAGTGGTATTTCATTAACACTGTCGTGGCTAGTGCCATGACGGTGATAATACTCTAACGAGAGGTAATCATTCCCAAAAACCTGCGCTAGCTGCAATTAGGGCCTTAATCGCGACAGTGAAAACAATGCGTACATCTCATACCCAGATCACAAAGCATACACCACATCTTATAACACGTTTGAAATAACAATTTTTTTGTCAAATATTCCAAGTTCTTTATATTATTCATTGCTTTATTTGTGCAAAACACGATGGGGCTCGTGGTCGAGAGAAACGTAATTTAACGGCGGGGACCCATTACGTGTACACTTGAACGTAAGCAGGTTCTTGCAGCCCCATTTTTATCATTTGCACTCCGGGGTGCTCATGTAAATGGCAAACGGTGGCATACATTGTTATGGTAAGCAGTATTCCCAATTGAAATGAAACCCTCCAGTACACTGGACCCCTATGGGGTCCACCTGCTTTATGCTGGTGCATAAAGCAGGTGGACTCCATAGGGCACTCCAGCTTTTGGCCGGCATGAAAATCCATGCCCCGGCAGATGCTGGAGCATTTGTATGGTGGAGAGGAAGGGAATGGTGGACACGCACGTTGCGTTCCACCCCTCCTCTCCGCCGTACCAACAGGGATACCATTTGACCAAAATGCCAGGGTTAGCGGAAGTGACATCACACGACCCTTGACCTCTGATAATATCACAGGAAGTGGTGTCATTTGACCCTACCCGAAGCGATATCACAGGAAGTGATAGAACACAACCTCTTGACAAAACAGGAAGTGGCATCAAATAGCATTTACACTGAGAAAAATGTTACGATATCACTATAATGTGATATACATTTCATGCAAGAATGAATCGCCATATGTATCATTAAGATCAGTGTGTATAGAGCCATATTACCAAATTACTGTGAATGCAAGCCGACGTCCATGGACAAATGATAATGAAGTGTTATTATATAGCACTTATGCTTAAGTAATTTATATAGAACAAATATACATACAACGTCACCCAACCTGTGTTGGTGCTCATTTATCAACCTCAGAAGGATCAAAGGCTGAGTTGAGGTGTTTAAGAACAGACTTAATCAGTGACTCACCCCCTGAAGTGTGCCTCAAATAAACCTTTAATGAGTCTAGCAATAATTGTAATTAATTCCAGAAAGACAAATTATTTGGTAACCCTATTCTTTCATATTTAGGGTCACTGCTGTAAGTGTTAGACTTACCCTTGTTTTTTTTTTAAGAGGCCTGTTTAAGAAGCCAGCTACCCCAGAAGTAAAGAGCCACATGGCACTGACCACAGCCCAGGAACGTGCATAAAAAGAAATAAAAAAATTAAAAGATTTAAAAAATGGCGTCCCTGCGTACAAATAATTCCAAATGAGCTGTGTCGTGATTGCAATGAGTTAAAGCCAAGGCTTTTATGCCTTGCAATCACATCACGGCTCAATGGAAAATGAGCCCTGCTCACTTTTTGTAAGCAGGGCTCATCAGGGTTTGGGTGCAGCGGCAGAAATGTAGAGTTAACCCTATTACCGCCGCATTACCTCTCCGCCTAATCCTCAGTTTGGGCGGAAAGCTGGAGGTTTACCTGCAGCTCTGAGCTGGAGGTACATCTCCAGCTTTCCGCCCATTTTCAGCACTATTACCACCGGTGGTAATAGCACTGATAAACCCCGTAGAGTCCTATGGACTTATCACATATGGGGACTAACAGCGTCACAGCAACTCGGGATACAGCGCAAATTGCGTCGGACTGCGTTGGGCGGTATCCCGGCGCAATTACTGCTGGGATACTTCCCAACTCATGAGGAGGTCCTTACTCTCCTGTACAAATTGAAAAACATATTGAACGCGCATTGTTTAGAAACTTTCGTTTCCATATTCAATACAGTCTACGTTATTAAGAAATGCAGAGATGAAACTGTCATGTGTCCCCCCTACTGGGCAACTGAAAGGGATCGCCACTGCCCAGTATCAAGCGGGTTGGTACTGTCACCTCCTTCCATAGCAACAGATTTTTTGCGATCATGTGACTGCAAGGCAGCCAGACCAGGAAGTGTCTGCCATGTGTTGGTTGACAGAAGCTAAGCATATTTCCCTCAAAAGTTATAACATCGTTATGTAATGTTTCACAGGCACTCAAGCATACTTCTCACATCACAGCTGCTGTTCACACCACAGAACTGGGATGTACAAGTGTCTGTTCTTGAAACTACTGGATCCGAGGAACTTCTACATTCTGTATACATGCCTTTGCATTAGATGCTCACACTCCCATAGGTTGTCTGAAATAAAAGGACAGCACTCGCAAATAGAATATTAGAGATGTCAACCTCTCCTTGGGGTTACTAGTGACACCTTACCGAAACGGGATCTCTTTGAAACAAGATGAGTTGGGAATCTAGTTTGCAATGGTCGGAATAGAGGTTTCTACAGCACGAAACCTACAGGTCCTAGCAGTAAGTCCTCGAAACAAGTGACTCACTGGTCACTCGTGTTAAGTAGTGAGATCAATTGTCTGGGTCTAAGTTAAAGCCTATACAATAGGCACATGTATAACTAAAAATGCAAACACCTTTGTAATGTCATCTAAAATCTGGATGCTGTGGGGCTACTCCCTGCACATAATGCATTGATTAAATAGTTTAAGATACATAAAGTTTATGGAGCTCTGTTATACTAAATTTAGATTGGATCCATAAAAGCATTGATAAGCAACACGAGTGCCCTTCGATTCCTATATTTTATCTACTTGTGATCTGTCCATTCATGGTCACATGACCCAACAGACTTTCCTGCTATGTCCACAGGTTCATTTGTGCTCTGTCCTGGTTGTAAACTCCATCACCACAATCTAACCCATTTCTCAGAAGAAGCAACCACAGTAAAGCTCTCCCTTAGAAAAACATCCTGAAGGCGCAAAATGTCCCTTTTTCTTGGTAAATAATGAATTAAGAAATAAATCAGTGCATGAAAAATGACTACAGTTGTAGGTAAAAAGTGTGCATTACAATGAGCATAGGACCCTCTGCTTGTGGCATAAAGACATATGGGCCTCATTACGAGGTTGGCGGTAAACCCTGCCAGTAGGCGGCGGGTTACCGCTGATCTCGTAACAATGCTTCCGCGCCTGATATCCCGGTGCTACCGGAATATCATGAGCGGTGGCAGAATGGTAAATCCCCATTCCCGTGGAGACCCATAGGACTCCACAGGAATGGGGACACTGAAGCACGGCACTGTTGATAATGGTCCCGGTCCATCATGAAAACTCTGCCGGTAGGGGCCTGAACTCCCGGCAGGTCAGGCCTGCTGGGAGTTCTGTGGTCCCTACCGGCAGACTCATAGGTTGGCGTTCAGAGTGTTGGTACGTTGCAACCGGCACCCTTATTTCCGGACTGCCAAACTTGTAATGAGGCCCTATAGACTGTGTGTTCACCTGCAGAAGCCCTTCATGGCAAGAAGTGGTGCTGCCAAGGCCATATATAACATGACATACTCTAATAGATGAGTGCCACGAAGTGGTATGGATGACATTAGCATCTATAAAAGAAATGGACTATAAACAAAAAGTTTAGTTCAAAGTCTCTGAAAGTAATGATCTGATTTTTAATTGCACTTGTAAAGACCCTTAAGAGCTGACTGGGAGTGCATTCCAAGTGGATGAAGTCATTCCCATCAGGTTTGAAGCATAATATAGTGTGTGGATTTCAGCCATGACATTTAATGCATGAATAGATGACATTTGTGTATATATTTGTAAAAAGCAGTGCCAGGACAAAACCTTGGCAAACATCGCAGAACAAAGTGATTGAATAAATCACAATCGACGATATCTGTGAATGGCAGCTGAATACTTTATTAAGCAATTATGCATATATATGCTGTTGTAAGCATATCGCTAAAGAGAAACAGCAGCCAATTCAATCAGGATCAGGGTGCACATGTCCTTTCCTTTCAGTGTGGGCCAGGCAGAAAAGTGTCCTGTGCCCAGCAAGGACCAACCTTAGCTATGGTCAGAACAGCTTGTTATTGGGTTGTAATATTGTGTTACTGTTGTACATTTCTGCCGGTGCTGCAACAGTTTTAAAGAATGCAAATTAAGAATTGCTACAGAACTGCTTGCTGAAACAAATGACATGTGCTGAAACAAATGACATGTGTTTCCTCCCTCCTAACCTTCTACACTCCGGATTGTTCTCTCCGCTCTTCCAATCTCTTCCTACGTTCCTCTCCGCCTCCACCCTGTGCCCCTTTGCGCTTCAGCTCTTTTCAAATCCTTGCCCCTTTCCACTGGATCCGCCTTCCTCTTTCCATCCACTCTACTTCCTCCTTTACTTACTTTCGTACCTCCCTAAAATCCTATCTCTTTCATTCACCTCCTTAAAACCTTTGCTTTCTCCTACTTCCTTCAGTATTCTCCCCAACCCCTCCTTTTCCTTTCCTACTTCCCCCCCTTTCTCTCTCTCTCCTTTATCTCCACTCTCTGTTTCCTAATTTCCTGTACGTTTCTCACCCTCCTCTATTCCTTCCTTCTCCTTACTCCCTCTACCTCCTCTCATACTTCTTCTCTCTCCCTTCCTCCCACCCTTTATCTCTTCTCTCTCCTCGACCCCTCTTTCCTCTTCTTCCCCTTCCATAACGTAAATTGTTTTTTGTACTGCTTTTCGGTTTAATTCAATTGTTATGTAATGCTTGCTGGTTCTTCTTGTAAAGCGTTTTGGATGAAAACGCTATATAAATTCAATAAAATAAAATACAATACAATATTCCATTGAAACAACCTCTTAAGCCTCTCTGCTGGCCGCATTCATCCCCTTGGAAATGCTCGTTAAGTCATTCACCTATGCTAGAGTGATATGATATTTTATTTATGTCGCGCCCATACAC
Organism: Ambystoma mexicanum; assembly: GCF_040938575.1. Classification (NCBI taxonomy): domain Eukaryota; kingdom Metazoa; phylum Chordata; class Amphibia; order Caudata; family Ambystomatidae; genus Ambystoma; species Ambystoma mexicanum. The sequence continues at coordinate 484,543,528 of NC_090925.1, forward strand.
AAGTGTTTCAGAGCCGAGTGTCGAAGATGCGAACCATCCTTGGACTTAATGCCTTACAAACAGAAACATTTCCCCATCTCCCATAACACCGACCAGTGTCCATTCCACTGACTATATTGTACACCACTGTCAAACTGGGAACGTCCCCTCTCCCCCCCCCCATAACTCTTTGTACCCACAGAGGGGCCTTGGTTTGCAAATTATATGTTTCCCTGTTGGCAAGCTGCACTGGAGAGCGGTCAGCGTCACAGTGATCATTGCCCCTCAAGAGAAAGCAGCATAAGATGCCCCTCAAGAGAAAGCAGCATAAGATGACAAGTTCCACCGTCGAGTGGTTTGGAGGTTGTGCAAGGGAGCGGGCAGCCAAGAGAAAGTGGGCCCACACTACCCTATATCTGTGGGGGAGAGCTACTGAGTCAGGAGGCTGGTGGTAGTACAGATCTAGGAGGAATGGCTCCCAGGGAAGTGGTTTCACCCATCATGTTTTCTACCCCAGCAAGAAAATAATGACCGTTACCACATGAAACCGCGTCCTTCAGGAGAGGGAGACACCATGACGCAGCGTACAGTGTTATCATTTGAAGGGGGGAGGGGAGAGGGGTCATTGGAGAGGCAGAGTAAAGCTTATGGCCATATCTAGCTTAGATATTTGTGAACCTGGAAGGAATATGGAGGGATTTCCCTCTGCTAAGAGTCTTGGAAGAGGTTGATCTAAATATGAGAAAGCCTTTCTAATGTTATCTAAGGTCCGGGTGCTATGGAGCTACTGGCTACACGTTGATTAAGGATGATAGCGGTTTGAAACTTGGATTCCCAAGAAAGAGGCCGAACACGAAGGTAAAAGAGCCCCAGCCTTGGCTGCACTGGGATTTACCCTAATACAAAGAAGGGACTACTTCCTTATGAATATTAATTGAACAGGAGCTCCATAATAACCCCCTGCTCCCTGTTTCCCTTCTACACTGACTTACACACCCTCTTTAGGTCTTTTGATTTATCCTGAATATTACCCAAAACATTTGATTACAACATGCTTTCAAAGTTGATACCAGCTCCAATAACGATGAGCCATACTGTCAGAATGACACCTTGATCCCCCATTGCCCCCTCAGACGTTTCTACCCCAGTAGGGTCACACATCTTCTTGGCCCCTCACTAAGGTATTGCGCAGTTTGGCATGTCCTAAAATGACCTGTGTAACACCTGTCCCAGTTAGGGCCCTGCTAGGTGGGTTTACATTGCTTGCCATCTATAGGAAATCAAACTAAATAAAGAGACACACATCAAGGAACGGTTATAAAAATAGTTTATATAAAATGTAAATGTGTGTTGTGTTAACTGTAATACCTGTCCCGCCAATCTGTAGGAAATACCCACTCCCCTCAAGGGATCCATGGAATTGTGGACCTGAGAAGGTCAGACAAGGCAGGGCTCCCCTGCCCAGGGACTACGGATAGGTCTAGAGAGAGAACCTTGAGAAAAAAGAAACATTGGGAAAACAAGGCTGGTGGTAGGAGGAAAGACAGGGCACTCTCCATTCAGCCCCCTTGGGAGGCTGCAGTGGTTAGTCGTCCCTCCTTGTATAAAGTCGGTGAGGGCCCAGAAGATCCCAGCAGTGTGCGCTGGATAGCCTGGGAAAACAGTTAAAGTGGCCTGGGAGGTGGTCAGACCACCCGGGGTCAGTTAGGGTCAGCCCAGAGCATTTCCCAAGCTGCCGGCTGTGTGAGCAGTGTGGCCTAGGCAGAATCCGTCATCAGCATGGGGCAGATTATTTGCCCACCCTGGGGCCAGATAGGGCAAGTGCAAAAGGGCCAACTGTGCCCGCTCTCCACCCGGTTAAATCAAGGTAAATCAGGGCCTAGGTGTGGATGTAAGGGCAACGGGAGGTGAAGACCTGGGCCACATGCACGGTTTATGGCCCAGATGCAGAAGATGGTTCCCCACTGAACCCGGGAATACAGCCATGCCGATGGGCACACCGTGAAGTAGGTGGATCCTGAGCTGGGAATGCTGCAATGAACAATAAAACCCCAGGCCAGCGGAGGTGATTGAGTGCATGGCAACCCATGTAGACAAAGGGCACTGAATATATAAAATCAAATCCTCGCTCGGTGGTGGTGATGTTATAATGAAAACGTGTGAGTAGACTGTGCAGTGGTCCCTGAGGATGTGATAGAAAAGGCGAGACAAGAGGAATTCTGTTCTACAGATAAAGTATGTGCCCGAACACTGTGTAGAGTAGTGGTTCACTGCAGCAGCCTTGTACATATAGTTAAAGGGGTGTGTCCAGTATATTTGGCATATGGGGGACATATGTGTATAAAATAGGCTATATATGTATATCAAAACAAATGTACTTCTCCTAGAGTAAAGAGTAAAAGCTGCAGAGTGTAAGAACTAAAGAGTGTGTGTTCAGGGTAAAAAGCTGAGAGAGATGTCATTATGTAGCCTGGGAGGTGAGGTGGATAAAGCGAGAGAGTGCCCCAGAAAATGATGCTGGCACAAAAACATCCTGAATATTTTGATGATGACATGGCCAAGGTGCCTGTCTCAGTGTGGACTACAGGCCCTTATGACATAGGCTTGTTGAAAGGAGTGGAGCAATAAGGATTACATTCAAACCAGGAGCAATTTTACCAAAAGCACAACAGTATCCCATGTCTAGGGAAGCAGAAGAAGGGATTTTCAAGACAATTTCTGCTATGATGGAGCAGGGCATCTTAGTGACATCAGAGTCGTCATGCAACACCGTGGTATACCCTAGCAAAAAATCAAAGGCAGGGTCTTGGCGTTTAATCCAAGATCTAAGGCTGATAAATGATACTGTGGAGGCCAAGTTCCCTCTAGTCTCTAACCCGTCCACAATCCTATGTAACATACCCGTTGAGGCGAAATATTTCACGGTGAATGACTTGAAAAACGCATTTTTCTCAATCCCATTGCACAAATACTCACAAGATTTGATGTCATTCACGTTCAGACAGATGCGTCTGAAAAGTACAAGGTTACCTCAGGGGTACTGTGAGTCTCCTTCGATTTTCAACAGAGTACTGCAGATGGACTTAAGCAATATTGCTTTAGAGAGTGTTGTCTTGCAATATGTGGATGACATCTTAATTTGCAGCATGACAGAAGCAACGTGCAGACACAATTCTATTCAGCTATTGACTGTATTGGCTGAAAAAGGATATAAAGTTCACAAAGAGAAGTTACAATACTGTCAACAAGAAGTGCTGTACATAGGCCAGCTGATCTCACATGAGGGGAAAAGGGTTACCCCTAAAAGGGCTGAAGCCATATTAACCACAGCCAAGCCACACACGATAAAACAAGTGCAGAGTTTTCTAGGATTATGCAAATATGTCAGGGCATGTGTTTTTGACTACAGCTCTTATACCAAGCCCATGTTACAAGCCCTAAAGAAGGCACAGGAGACGAAAGAAAAAATTGAATGGACCGAAACCATGGAAGAAGGATTTATCAAACTAAAAAGGGCCATTTGCACGGCACCAGTTTTAGGGATTCCCAATTATACAGAGGAATTCTACCTGTTTGCACACACAAATGGTAGTGTTATGACAGCAGTACTCACACAGAGAACCACGTTGGGGTACAAGCCCCTGGCATACTACAGTGGGAATTTGGACCCAGTGACGAGAGGTCACTTCCCCTGTGAACAAAGTTTAGCTACCGCAGCATTGGCCATAGAGAAGGCTACAACCATTGTGATGGGATGCTCAATGACGTTCGTTGTGCACGCACTATTTGCCATTCCAGAGAAACCGAAAGGCACATTAACATCTCAGAGAGCTTCTGCATATGAAGTGATCATATCAAATCCATCGATCAAGATAATTCGATGTAAGATAGTGAACCCAGCTATGTTTATAGCAGAGCCAGTCACTGAAGGAGAGCCAATTCATGACTGCGCGAACTATGAAGAATTTTATTATGAGATTCCCAGAGTGAAAGAAAATGCATTGGCAGAAGGATAAATTGTCTTTGTTGACGGTTCTTCGAGAATCGATCAAAATTATGGGCAGAGATATACAGGCACTGCTGTGATGAAGCACACAGCAAGTGGAGAGTTTCGAGTACTCATTAGTGCATGATTACCACCTCATTATTCAGCACAAGCTGCAGAATTATTGGTGTTGATACACTCGAGAATCACGCAGAGCAGGAAGTGACGGTGTACAGTGACTCTGCTTATGTGACATCAACAGTGCACACAGGCCTAGCTCGCTGGAAAAGGAGGGGCTACCTCCGAGCGGATGGCACACCAGTGCAGCACACAGCCCTATTGGACAGGCTGATTAAGGCCTACAACTCCCAGTGGGCATAGCGGTCTTGAAATGCGCCACTCACACGAAAGGGACAGACTTTATCTCACAAGGAAATCAAGCAGCAGACACAGAAGCCAAGTGTGTGTCAACCAAAGATGAAAGAATAATGAATGTGGAAATAATTGATGTGCCTGAGAGAACGACTGTTGCACGAAGTGAACCTGACAGTTATAGTAATATGGAGAAAACCCAATTAATGGAACTCCAAGGACAGGCACCACAGGAGGAGGAAAACCTCTGCAAGCAGCGAGGGTTCTCTTTAAACCCCTCTGAGAGCTTGTGGGGACAAGACAGCACTGTTAAACCAGTGATGCATATAGCCTTATTGAAGATAGCACTGGAACAGTTACACTATCCAGCACACATGACGAAAGACAATTTAGCAGCGACGATTGCTGAAGACTGGTTGGCAGAGCACGTTGCATTTTTTATGGTGAACTGTGTAATTTGCCAACAGTTCACGGCTGGGCATACACTATGAGTAATTAGAGGAGTCATCCCAAGGCCCAATGGACCTTTTTTTTTTTTAATTCAATTTTATTGGTTTTGTAAAAGGTTGACAATCAAATATATGCAAGTTACATCTCGTGATTCAAAAAGGCGAGCCTTTACATTGAATTACATTCTCATTTATCTTATGTAGAGTCTTTTTAGAAATCAGATAAATAACAGGTAAGAACAACAAAACCCATTCCATGTTTCTCATTATTTCCCACCCCCCACCCCCCTCACATAAACTCAGACCTGGGAACGAAGAGAGCATTAAAGAATACCTGTAAACCGACATTGTACTCGTGACTTCGGGCAAAGAAGACGCACAATGATTCAAAATTCCAGTACCACAGACTTGTCATGCGATAAACCAAATTGACACGAAACTCAACAGTGTTTTGCACACAATTCCTTCACGCAGCATATGTGGATCGAAACTCAGACCAGGTGTTTTCAACAATATCACGATTTCCGTGTAAGGCTGCAGTCATACATTCCATTCTATAAATGCTCAATGCGACCGCCAGCCATTCAGTTTTGCTGGGGAGTGCGGGCCTTTTCCATGTCATGGTAAGACATGCCCGCGCAGCCATCAGGAGACCCTGTACCATCTTGCCTGCCTTCACAATCTTGTCATCTGATTCAGTTAGGGCAAACAAAATGAGCAGTGGATGCTTCTCTTTGTCTTCTTCATCCAGGTCCCTGATCCAGCTGAGGACCTCTGACCAATAGGTTTGAACCAATGCACATCCCCACCACATATGCCAGTAATCGGCTCGCTTCCCACATCCCCTCCAACAATGTGGGCTTATTCCCTGGTACATTTTGGCAAGCCGGGTTGGGTCGTATTGCCATCTATATAATAACTTAATGGCATGTAATTTATACTGGCATGATAAGGAAGATTTCGCCGTTCGTCTGCATATTTGCAACCATAGCTTTGATGAAATGTGCCTACCCATGTCTGATTCCCATCTGCCTTTGAGTGCTAGGTAGGGTTTAATATCAATTTCAATCAGTGCCAGGTACATAGCACTTATCAAACCCCTGGAGCCCGTGCATAAGTCGAGGATTTTCTCAAACGGGGTAAGATCTCTCTGTAACTGCTCTTTCCATATTGGTCTAGTCATTACCCCCTTGAGTCTCAGATACAGAAAGACCGAGAGTGTACCTATGCCAAGGGCCTCTTGTAATTCCTGAATGATTATGAAAGAGCCATTTCGGCGTAATTGGCCTGCCCTCTCTAGCCCCGCCTGGTACCAGGTTTCAAAGCTTCCCGGTTCAGGAATTGCGTCGCGAATCCCGGGTGACCAAAGATGTACCAGGGGAGAGGGCCATGTCGTGACTCCCATCATTTTCTTGCCCGGTTTCCATATTGACCATATTGTGCCTATAATCGGGTGAGATTTAACGCTATTGCGTAATTGAGGCCCAGGCACCCATTGCCATTCACATAAGATAAAGGGGCGGAGATTGTAGTTATCGAGCGCTATCCATTGTGGCTCCGACCGTTGTCTAAAATGTGGGACAAGGACCCTGAGTTGAGTTGCTCTATAATATGTTTCAATGTCTGGGAGACCCACCCCAGTGTTGTCCTTTCGAAGTTGGAGGAGGGATCTCGGGATTCTCGGCTTTTGACTTTGCCATAGGAAGGTTAGTAACAGCCTTCTCGTATCCGTGAAATATTCTGGGGGCATTTTGATGGGGAGCATTTGGAATAAGTATAATATCTTGGGGAGAAGGACCATTTTTATAGCATTTAGATGGCCTAGCCACGAGATGGTAAGCTTGGACCACCTTTGGACATCTTTTTGAAGAGCTAATGACAATGGAGGGAAGTTGGCCCCACATAGGGATCCCAGATCACGGGTGACGTTAATGCCCAGGTATCGGATTGTGGTGAGGCTGACTTTTACTCCCAAGGGGGCGAAGCGTTCGGCCTCAGAATCTCTACGTCTGTCAATCGGGAGAAGGACAGATTTCCCTGTGTTAATTTTCAGACCCTCCAGCTCGCCATATTCTTCAATTATGCAGAGCGCAGCCGGGACCGATTCTAGGGGGTCGATCAAATGTAGTAAGATATCGTCGGCGTATAGACCTAATTTGCATTCTAGATCGCCCACTGTGATACCCTTTACCCTATTATCACTTCTCAACTTTTGCACCAATGGCTCAAGTGACATTACAAATAGGATCGCAGACAGTGGACAGCCCTGCCTTGTCCCCCTTTCCAGAGGAAACCAACGAGAACAGCCTCCGTTCACCGTCACTGATGTTGTGGGGGAACTGTACAGTGCTTTGATGGCACGGCAAAGTTTTGGTCCCAGCCCCTATGACACCAGTACCCTTTCTAGAAAGTCCCATGAGACCCGGTCAAAAGCCTTCTCGGCATCTAAGGACAGAAGGGACGGGTCCCCCTCCATTTCCTGTGCTTCATGGATTAAGTGCAGCGTTTTCTGCATAGTGTCCGCGCCCTGTCTTCCAAGGACAAATCCAACCTGGTCGGAGTGTATCAGCCTAGGGAGGTGTGTTTCAAGCCGAGCCGCAATCACTCTAGCGTATATCTTAGCATCGATGTTGAGGAGGGAGATGGGACGATAGGAGCTACAGAACCTGGGATCCCGACCTTCTTTCGGAATAACGGCAAGAAGGGCTTGTGAGAAGGACGGAGGTGCTTGGCCTGTGTCAAAGATGCGATTAAACATGGATGCAAGAAAGGGAGCAATGAGGGGGGAGAACGTCTTGTAGAACCCGGGCGTGAATCCGTCGTCGCCCGGGGCCTTTCCCGCCGTCAATCTCTTGATAGCGTCTGTAACTTCCTCTTCCGAGACTGGCGTATCTAGGGACGCTGCCTCCGTGGGTGTGAGTGTGGGAAGCCGTGTTTCCTTCAAGTATGTGTCTATACTTCCCAGATGTGAGGGGGGGTCGCACATGTATAAGTCTTCGTAAAAATAGGCGAATGCTTCCTGTATGTCTTCGGGGGATGTGACTATCGTGTCCGTGAGGGTACCATCCGTTCTTTCAATTAAGTCAACCCATCTCTCCGCCTTCTGTGCACGAAGACGGGCTGCCAACAGGGCGTCTGCCTTGTCGCCCTTCTCATAATATTTTTGTTTAAGGTACTGTAAGGTCTGGGCTGTTTTGCCCGCAATAAGTATTTTCAACTCTTCCCTGAGACGCCTGACCTCAGCGATATACTTGGGTCTCTCAGATGGAGAGGACTGTGCCATTTCTTGAGCCTTCCCGAGCCTCTCCATGATGCCTTTCTCTATCAGAGCACGTTCTCTTTTTTTATCGGCTCCTTCCTTAATAAGTACTCCCCTCAGGGTTGCCTTGGCAGCCTCCCACAGGTTCGTCTTCCCAACTTCCCCAGTGTCATTGGTAATAAAGAATTGCTTGATCTCGGTTTTGAAGGTTTCCCTGAAGACCGAATCAGCCCATAAGGAGTCGTTACATCTCCATTTGGTGTTACGGGGGGCCAGATCATTCCAAGATATATCCACCAACACCATATCGTGATCCGTCCATGCAGAGGGGTGTATAGTGGCCGCCTGCAACGTGTGCAAGAGGTGTTCTGAGAGGAAGATGTAATCTATGCGCGTGAGTGTGTCATGGGGGAGAGAGTGGAAAGTGAAGCCTCTTTCCATCGGGTGCAAATGGCGCCAGCGATCAGTGAGGCCAAAGAGATCAAGAGTTATTTTGATGTCTGCCTCATTTCTGGTACTGGGCGGGTCTGCTACATCAGCTCTATTTTGTCTGTCCATTGAGCTGTCCATCCATGTATTGAAGTCCCCACCAAGAACCGTGTGTCCCCTAGCCATCCCGAAGATTTTCTCAGTGATTTTATGAAGAAATCTGTTTTGCCCCTGATTAGGTGCATAAAGCGTAGCAAGGGTGGCTATTGTGCTTTGTATGTTTTCGGTGACTATGAGGGCTCTCCCTTCCCTATCTGTCCATGTCTCCAGAATTGAAATCCGGAGGCTTTTGCGTATCAGAATCCCCACTCCAGCTTTCTTTAAAACACCAGAGCTCCAAAAGGTGGGCCCAACTTCCCGCAACGGGATCCCTCTCTCCTCGCCCTTTCGATATCGCGTTTCCTGAAGAAAAAGAATATCTATTTTCGATTTCCTGAATTCTCTAGCCACCATGGATCTTTTTGTGGGGGAGTTCAAACCTTTGACATTAAGTGTGCAAATACGTATCGTGTCTGTACAGAGCGTGGGAGCCACCTTAAGTTGTGGACAAGTGTGTGCGCGTCCAGTACGTCTGCTTCAAGGCCCTTATCATGGTTCTTGTTAGAGTATGTGGTTCGTTTTCTTTGCATTGGGTCTCGATTCTTCCCGTAGGGGTCAAAAACTGACCCGTCCAGTCCCTACAAAGCCCCTTTATATACCCATATTTTGTTTTCCCGCTCCTCCGGTCTGAACTGTGACAAAATATGTGTTCCCCTGCCGCCCCTCCCTCACCTCCCCCCCTATCCCATCTCTGTTCGGCGCCCGACCCGTCTGGGTTAACATCACCCAGTCGATCCTGGACCACCAATGGGGACCGCAGAAACAAGCGGTCCTATCGTAATATAGTCATATATAACAGTGAGCCCCCAACCACCAGCTCTTATACCAACATCAACATTTCAAAAATCAAAATCTTAATATCGACCCCCACAAAGGCATCATCACAGCGTGGATATTACCTCATATCCTTCTCTGGGCGCCTCGTGCCTGCGTGACCAAGTGCACCATGCATACAAGAGGAGTAACATATTATAAACTAGGGATGTGTCGCGGGAGTCAGGAGCAACAATGATGTGTCGTGCAGGCATCATCCCGGCCGACATATCCGCCTGGCTTCGTGCCACTCCGGGCTATGCCCAGGTGGCCTGATCAAGCATTAACACTCAATATAAGGGTCCATTGCCTCAAGCATTTCAGCATGCCAGTCTGGTGTCCAGGCTAGTCTACCATGTCCTGTGAGTTATTCATTCTTCGAAACTTCCTGGATCCCTGGATCCCCCTACGGCGGGGACCCTTAGTATGCCATTCACCTTCCTCCTTTTTCGACTCTCCATGGGAGGGGCCCTCTGCCTGGTCGCCCAAAAGATCAACTGTACAATCTACAATTTCCTTTTCCGAAGCCAGCTTTATTGTCGAGCCCTGCCATTCAAAGGTGAGTGAGAACGGGTAGCCCCACCGGTATCTGGTTCCTGTATCCTTCAGCATCTTCGTAATCGGTGAGCATTTCCTCCTCATAGCAAGCGTGAGTGATGATAAGTCCTGATAAAGAGAGACGGTAGCATCACCCATGGAGAGTAACGGGGCATGTCTGGCTTTTTCCAAGATCCGTGCTCTGTCCGCATAGTTATGAAATCTGGCTAGGACTGAGCGCGGGCCCCCTGCTCTGCCACCCGCTCTGTGGATGCGGTCGATTTTTGGCTCATCTATCAGATCGTCCTGGAAGAGGAGCTTTAGGATGTTATGGAGAGTCTGTTTCAGATCCGTACCAGTTTCACCTTCCTTTTCGGGGATGCTGTGGACGCGTATATTGTTACGGCGTTCTCTGTTTTCAAGATTGTCCACCTTTAATCGTATTTCCTCTTCCCTATGTTCAATTTCCGCAATGCGGTGATCCATCTGGGCTTCCAGCGTATTTAAGGAGGTTTGGTTGTGCTCAACCTGTTCCACTCTGTCCTCTATTTTGTTCATCCTTTGAGTGATTTTGTCAATCCTACCTCCTATATCTGCCCTCATGCTCCTCATCTCCGTAAGTAAATCAGCGACATCCCCTTTGGTTGCAGCGGCGTCTGACCCCTGGGACAACATCGCTTGCTCGATGCGGGACTTCGGGTCTTCCTGAGGTGGGGCGAACTTATACTTTGCGAGTTTGCCCTTAGGGTCCATGGGGAACGGGATCCAAATGACGCGGTGGACTGAGCCCTGTTCGATGTCCGCGTGAGCGTCCAAGGGTTGTGTGTTCTCATGCTACCCTTGCCGTCAGCAGTGGAGAGACATGACCAGGGCAAGATGTTGTGAGGGTATCCAACAGCTAGGAAAACCTTTAATACGCTCCAAAGCACTGGAATTAGGGTTTCATGGTGGTTTCCTGGGATGCCCAATACTGGGGAGCAGAAGAGAGGTCGAGGATGGCTACCCCCGCGTATCAACCCCTTCCAATGAGTGCTGGCGGCCTCCTCAGGAATACCTCATGCTCAAGGTCCGGGCCAGGCAGGGTGTAGAGGCGATAGGCCTTGAGGTCGAAGTGGAGGGCGAGGAGGGCACACGCCCTGCGTACCAGGGGCCCAACCCTCAGCCCACAATGGCCTGGGAGAGATTTGAGATGAGGGGCTCCGCGTTGCGAAACGTGCGCAGTCCCGGTGTCCTGGGGCGAGGATGCAGCTGCCCCAACCAAGTTCAGGCGCCTCTCTCCCACATGGGCTTGCTTGAGGGAAAGCTATCCGGGCCGAGCGGGCAGAAAGACAACTAGGCGTCGTGGTGGATCCCAATCGCTCCCTTCCACCGCCACCTGGGTGCAAATGTCAGCGGAAGCCGCCGGGCCTTGATTCGTGCTATCCGGGTCCGATGCGGCAGCTACGCCGTGGTCCGTGGATGGGCCCGCTCTGGGCGCGTGTGGACTGCCAGAATTGCAGCGTAGTCCGGGGGAGATCATACACAGGGGCCGGGGACTGGGCCGCTCACTTCCGAGCCTCGCGAGTGGGAGCTTGTCCTTGGGGAAGAACGAGAGTGCACGTTATAACGCGCTCCACGAAGCTGCGCGTATCTCGGCACAGCGTGCGATGGCAGCTCGTAGGCCCCGTCTGCGCTCACTCGGCGTAGGTCGCAGGAGAGGATTTCTCCGCGAAACGGGCTCCGATTTTTCGTCGGGTTTGCTCCGGGTGACGCCTGGACACTTCCGATGCCAGGTTCCATCGATGTTGCGGCCGGTGGGGGTCTCGTGGTGGGGGCTCAACCCACTTTTCGGGACCCTTGCGCGGAGCCTACACGGAGATCGCGTCCATCCGTGCGCCCCCTGGTGGCCGAACCTGGCCCCAATGGACCTTTTCAGCACTTGCATGTCGATTATGTCGATATGATTCAAGTGTGTAACGGGTACAGATACCTAATTGTTGTGGTGGGTCCATTTTCTAGATGAGTAGGAGCAGGTCCATGTACACACCCAGACTCTACCTGTGCGACCAAATGTCTGGTGAGGGAGGTATTTCCCAGATGGAGAGTATGTGAGGTCATGAGGTCAGACAATGGACCTCATTTGTTAACGCAGTATTTGAGCAAATCAGTTTGTTGCTTGGTATAAAGCATACATTTTCTTTGGCGTATCATCCTCAAGGTAATGGAATATGCGAGAAGCTCAACGGCTTGTTAATAGAAAGGATAGCCAAGTTGAAGCATAGTCCAAAGAAGGGATGGCTACACTGCCTTCCACTGGCACTGTATGCGTTCAGAAACCATTTTACGCCACATGAAATAGTGACAGACAGAAGGATGCACATGCCACAGACACCCTGAGATAGAGCTACATGTGATGCTCAGATGACAGGGGAAGAGTTAGGATCAGAAATGCAAAATTACTTGAATTGCATGACATCTTGTCTTACTGTAATTTCAGGACAGCTGCAGCGATGACAAAAAGGGTGCAGGGCAGCACAGAACACAGAAGGAGATACTACAACAGACCAAGTTCAGGGTTTACGTGTTCCACAACTATTCCCTGGGGACACGGTCCTGGTGAGAAACCACACGAGAAGGAAGTGGGACAAGCCAAGGTTCAACGGTCCATTCAGAGTGGAGAACGTCACTCCGCCTGCAGTCAAGTTACAAGGAGGAAGAGCATGGATTTCCTTGGGTGACATCAAGCATAATCATTGGAGAAACCCTCTGCAAGCACACCAGCGCGTAGAGACTACAGATAACGGGGATGAACCACAGCACGTGCAGACGAGATCCGTGATGAGGAAGAAGGGCGCATGACCAGCAAAGGAAAGGCAAAGAACTTTTGTGCAAAGCTGTGGCTTAATTTTGGACATTTCCGCTCAGCAAAAAAGGGAATAAGGACATACACACAGACTCTCTGTGCATCCTAGTTGCAGGGTGAAAAAGAAAAATTGCACGTATAAGCCACAACATAGTCTGTTGACTTTTAACTTTGGACTAAGGCACACGGAAGCCTTGATGAGAAAAGGATATGCCACATTTTGATGGAGGACACATAAATTGGAAGAACATACAGTATCCAGACTCTTTCAACACAGAAGCTTTATTTGGACTCACTTATGGTGTCACGCAGTAGTGACATCACTAAGGACGTTTTGATCTACTTCGAGTTAGTACTGAGGTCAAACCCGTTGTTAGTGGGAAGGCTCACTAACATCACCGAATTTCTTCAAGACCCTGAAAACGAAAAGACAATAAGGAGGTTGCCCATCGTGATTGCCAAGCAGTTCCTTTTGCTTCCAGAGTTCAGCAAGGACAAGTCAAATGACCCCAGAAGAAGAAGCAGCGAATAGGCTTGTAAGCGTGCTATTCTTTCGCTTAATTGAAGACTGTCCAGATCTTGTCGGAAGACACACTGATGTCTTGACATTTCTTCAAGATCCAGCAAACACAGAACGTTTGAGTATAATCCTGAACGGAATCATAATTCAGGTTGCTCTTCAAGCTCATCAAAATCACATAAGATTGTAAACTTTCCGCCGAGGGACAGATCCAGGACTTTTGACAAAGAATACACTTTTGCTGGCAGAGAAGCAACATGTCTTCTGGAGTGAAAGAAATAAGAGGCATTGACTGGGAGCTTGTTTATTTTGAACATGCAAACTAAGAGGCTTGCTGAACTTATTACCCTATTTTGACATTTTCATATACAGAAAAGAGAACAGTTTCCAGAGAACAAGAAACAATCTGTTATTCAGGCAAAGAAGGACATTCGTTCCAGTATCTGCAACCTACAAGCAGAGACAGCAGAATCCAGAGATAACGATATTACCTAGAATGTATTAAAGGGTTAGTTTTGTTTCCGTTGATGATTGAGATGGGCAACCAAAACAGTAATCTTGTCATCCCTCAGGAGGAAAGATGCTCATATTGTTCCAGAATTAAGTGTTGTAGGTTAACATATAGAGGAATTATGTACCTATGCATTATATTCATCGTTGTCTTACTGTGACTGACGATTTGAACTGCATTTTTTATTGATGCACAAAGCATTCCGATTCCAGTGCACCCACCTAATGATGTATGCATGAAATCCACAAAAGTGCCCAGAACTTACATAGTCATTCCAGTCCCTAGAAGGTCTGATAGCGGAATGAGTGAACTTGAAATGGATGTGATGAGCAATAACACACACTTGTGGTAACAAACAAATTGAAACGCCAGAGACAGGGTCGGCAGAGCAATCATGAGAAAAGGTTAATGAAAAACACACACATGCAAACGATGAGTGCATATACACCAGGTCTAGTGTAAATAACTACAGAACCACAGTCCAAAGAAAGGGAGAAGTTTGGGCAACCTGTGAAGTTCAACACCAAGCAATGTAAAAAGACAAATGGAGAAAGATGAACTTTTAAGGAGACAAAAGGAGTTGGAGAATAAACAAACAGAGACGGCATTGACAAGCACACCTAATCCAATGAAGAGAACAAGTACAAGTCCTGCAAAACTATCACGTGTGGAGATGATAGCAAAATCAATTTGGCCATTCATAACCAGAGCCAGGAAAATACAAGAGGACAAAGAAAGAATTACCAGACTTTTTACTACTAAAATGGTACAGGTGAAGATGCCTGGACCCTGGATGGAGATGCCTGAGAATCCTCCAGCAAGAAGAAGCCGTATGGATGCGATTAAGGATGTGATGATAGCAAACTACATGAAAAAAAACCTTAAGAATCAGAAGAAGCACAGAAGAAGACAACAACAAACTAAACAACTAGCTGGACAGCACAGCACACTTGGGAAATAACATCTGGTACCAACATATGAAAGAAGTTGGATGACGAAATTCCGAGGAGGAATGCTTTGTTTGCGCACTCTTACCATACAGCATGGGGAAGTCGAAGATCTTCGTAGCTGTGGAAATTGATGTCCCGACAGCCCACTGTTTATCACACGTAGCAATGTGCAAGACCAGAGGCCAGTTCATGGGAAGTGATGCTTCACTGAAATGGGCAACTGAAGCAACTGATCCAAATGAAGACGGTTATGTCCAGGACATAATGACAAGAAACAATGGAAATACAAAGAACATTGTAATCAGATAGGAAAAGCCTGGAGTTAAAGGAGCGGAGATCAGAAGAGAGGCAAACCAAAGACTGAATGTTCAAGGAAAAACTCCAGAAGAAGATCGGAGTTGGAGGAACAGAGGCGAAATGCAAATTTGAGGAACAGTGCTTTCACCAGACGGATGGGAGAAAGGAGTAGTGATCTGCAGAGCATGGATGTCATTGGTTGTTACCAGCCTACCATTGACATAGTACAGAATGGATGCAAGTCATTATGGCCAAGCCTTGCTAAACTGCTGACATGGGCCGAGGACAGAGGAGGACCCTTGCAGATAGTGCCATTGGAGAATTCAAAATTGTGCTTCAGGAATAATGGTACAAGAAAAATGGGAGAGAATCACAATTGTGGCCGAGTCTTTGATGCTCCAGGAATGGTACATGTTACTGCAGTGATCATGGATCATTATTGGGCATGTGGATCCAAAGCATACATCAGACTGCTGAAAAATTGAAAATTGAATAACTTTTCTGCCACATCAAAAGAAGCCTTTCATGCGATCGAGTATGAACACAGGCTGTTCAGCCTAACCTCATCAGTGTTCACAACAATTCTGATGCCAAGAGTTCAGGTTGGAGCAAATACTAAATGGTTGCAGATAACCAGATGGGAGTTACTGCAGACCATCAACACGACCATAAAAGGATTCAATGCAATCAAGGAAGAATTAAGGGTGATACGACTAATGACTCTACAGAACAGATATGTTCTTGACATGATCACAGCTATGGATGGAGGTCTTTGTGCAAAAATCGGAGAATCATGTTGCACATTTATACCATCTCATGATGACGAAAATGGAACCTTAACAGAGGCCATAGGTATGCTGACAAAACTACAGAATCAGATGATTGATGAAACTGATGAAGTTGACGATGACAGCTGGTTTGGATCACTATTTTCATAGGTTCCGCAATGGATGGCAGATGCATTCAAATTCCTAGGAGCCCTGCTGGTGATGATATTGCTCGGATTCTGTATTATCAAGATAATAATATCTCAGTGCCAGAAAACTGCGAAAAAAGACATAGGGATGAAGATCATGATTGATGTCGAGCCAGGATGGAAGACCAAGGACCTGACTGATGAAGAAATAAGAAACTTTGTGAAAGCCAGCATTTATGCACCAGGAGGAACAAAGTTTTGGTGTCCAAGGAAACGCATAAATTATGTGGGAAGATGGATCTATTGCAGTCCAAGTGGACAATGTCAGCTTATGACATGGAACAAAGATGAGCACGTAGGAACACCAGGAAGCTGGAAGGGAGTCATAAAGATATGGACCCCGAAGAGATATTTTTTCAGACCTCTATGTGTGGACCCAGAGGATGAAATAACAGTAGGCCCAGAGGATGAAATAACAATGTATCCAGAGGAAAAAGTAAAGGTAGATACAAAGGAAAAAGTGAAAGGGGGGAGTGTAGAGGAGGTACCAAGCACGATTCGCACTCCAACCGGCCATATTGAAGTACAAGGAACATTCACGCCAAAATATGTGACGTATGATGAACAAATAAACCAGCCCAGAGCCGCAGTGGGGCTCTGCCCAGTACCTATCAGAAGAACAACACCTGTTGAAGTTCCGACACCTAAGAAAACCTGGGCAATAAGGTACCCATTGAGAAAACCATATCGACACGTGAGACAGAATGACGATTGTCAAAATGCAATACCTGAAGAAGCCAAGAAGATACTAAAAGAAGACGAATTGTGATGTCATAAGAAACCAGACAGACTCACATATAGAAGATATAGAAGATATAACGACCTGAGAATGATGAAAAGAGATGAAACACCATGGATAAGTGACATCCCGAGCCTAAAGTGAAATAATTGATGTCAAAATGTCAGAAACTTATGCCATGAGCGTGATGAAGATATTCAGCTATGAGCGTGATGAAGATATTCAGCTAGTTTAACCATGTACATATACACAGTAACCGCAAGAAGCACAGAAATCGTGAGGCTTGCTTATGCTTAATAGTAAGATGGATTGCGGCAAGCGCCACCTATACATATCTACCTCAAAAGGAGCACTTTATACAAGTATACTTCCACTATGCAGAAGAGCCGAATCAACCAAAGGTTACTAAAGGTCTCAAGAGGAGGGCTTTGCAGCGAACAAATAGAGAATTAAAGACGGAGAGAAACTCAAACGAAGGTAACCATGCCAAGAAACAAGGTCGTACTGGCTAAAATAGACCAGCAGTGGATACAATTATTGAGAAGAAGAACAGAGTATCCTGTTCAGAAAGGTCAAGATAAGCCACAGATGGGAGACAACTGGCAGAATTAAATCAAATGCACGAAATTGCATGAAGAATAAGGCGATTTCATGGTGTCAGAATCACGTGACCGAGCAAGCAGAAGGGATGAGACTCTCATACCTACGCATGGACCTTTGCCATGCCCAGATGCCTTAACTTTTCCAGACTAAGAAGCAGACTTGAGGCCAACCACAAAGAAATTGACACATGACCACTGAAGTGATGATTGATTGTAACAATAATTGGAGGGAAGCTGGGGGTGCAGACGAACTCCCTGCACCTGGCCAGCTATTCTGCACGCTGCTAAGCAAGTGGAAAAGTATGAGTGGGGTTGATGCCAACCCAATCATAGCGGACCATGTAATCTAGGGTCCTTTAGTTAGTAGAACCAGTGAGGTGTTGTACTTTTAGTGACATTTACAGTAGCCATTTTTAAGGAAGGCCTTAGTTGCCCCCCCTGACATTGTTTATCCAATCCCCTCTCCCCGTTACCATATACAGATATAGTGCCTAAATTAAAGTTACCTTCCTAGAACCAATCAAGTGCATGATACGTTTTAAGTAATTACACGTCAGTGATGACGAGTTTTTGGTATGAATACTATGTTTTTTCTGAAATTATTTGGAGTTGAAGCGAGAAGGAAGATCGAGCGATTGCTGATATTCATGAACTCCCCGTTTTTTGTACTTGTCATTAAACGGACTCCCTTTGCCAAACTATTGAGTTGTCATTATTGATTTGATGTGAGAGTACACATCTGCATCCCCATCCATCTCAAGGGTGCTGCTACTCATCTTAAAGTGCTGTTTGGGAAACCCCCAGTCCTATGGGCCAGCTGGGGTGCCTACTGCACAAGTCCACTTAGGTCCATCCATCTCTCTTTTTCATCTTCCACAGGCCTCCCTCCACCCTAGCCCATATTTCCCTAAATCCCAAGTTGGTCACTAGAGATTGGTAAGCACTGCTGTCAAAGGTCTTGCTGGCTGGTGGTGAGGACAATGAAAACTGCCTTATCTTTCTTACTCCCTCTGGGTCTTCTATGTGGATGCTAAACTGGGGTCCAACAAAATGAATGATTTAGAAATAGGTCAGCAGGTTGAGCGCTCGCTGCTGTGATCTGAGTTTTACCTGAAGGTTCGAATTCTGGCAAGACCAACACAGCCTTTCTTCATTGCAAGGTTGATAAATGAGTACCTAATTCGGATGGGTGATAATTGTACGTAAATATGTTCTCTGTACAGTGCTTTGGCGGAAGTGCTACATAAATAACACATCATTATACCAGAAAGTGGTGATTTCCAACCTCCCAGGTCTCATTTGATCTATGCCTCTCATATTCCTCCCCCTAATCTCCTTTACTTAATTTGCCTTCCTTATACTCTTCTCTCTTCTCTCCACTCACTCTCCTCTTTCTCTCCCTCTTTTCCTCTCTCTGTCCCTTCAATGTTAGTGCATCTCACATCTACTGCTACTCTCTCACTACTCTTCTGTGTACTGTACTCAACTCTCTATTACTCTCCTCTCACTACTCTAGCCTCGCACTAATATCGACAACACTCTTCTCCCACTACTCACTACTACACTCACCTCTTACTAGTGTTTATTACATTCTCCTCCTATTACTCTCTACCCCACTGTACAATCCACTCTGCCTCTCCTTCTCTCACACTCTCCTTTTACCCTTTAATTCACATTTCTCACTCTCACTTACTTTCCCTACTCTTGCACTCAATCTTGGTCACTGTCTTCATTCACAATGCATGCACTCTCACACCTAAGTACCACTTTCTCTCACCAAGCATTACCTCTCCTTGCACACGCTTCCAGTAATTCTCTTCCATGTTCCTCTTCACCATTTTTCACTGCCTCATCTCTCGGTCTGGCTTCTCCTCTTTTGACCTCGCCTGAATGACCCACACTCCCCTGTTTTTCCTGTCGCCTTTCATCCTCCTCCCCCTTACATTTTCTCTCAGCCTCTGCTGGTTCCTTCGGCCAATCTCTGCCTTGCTCTCCCCAAGTATAAAATGATCAAAAGAGGTACTCTGCAATAGTAGCCAGACACATGGAGAGGCGACAGAGATTGGGGCCCTCCCAACTCCCTCTTCCAGCCTCTGAGGCAGGAAAGTCTCTGCAAAAACCTTGGTATGCCTCCTGTCGTAGGATGAGAGGGGTCCCCAGTCCGTTGACAGGGTCAGGTTTCTGACCCAATGAAAAAACGATATTCTGAGGTATACAGGGTTACATATGAAAACTGGGACATTTAAATGGTTCAATATTTTATATTTGTAACTAGTTTATTAAAGTGTATACTTGGCTTACACGCTATAATACAAAAATATGAAACAACAAATTCATAGTTTTACAATAATTTAACCATTTCATAAATTCAATTATAAACCCATGTGAATTCCATTTGAACTTATAAAACCCTGCCATCTTAACAAACATGATCAGATGAATACATATAAAAGTTCCCCAGATTTTAAATAATTTATTGTGCAATGCTAACTTAATTATCTTCGAAAACCTAAGTGCAGACATGAGAAGAGGCATCTGATGGTTGTTCGGGATCCATAGTCTGTACTCTGTATCATGTCTGGGCAATCCTTTAGAAGCATCGGTAACCTCTCTGCTCTACAACTAATGAAATCTCAAAAACCTAAGATCTCTTCTAAGAGATTGATCAGGAAAACAGAACAAGTACTTCTGTATTTTCATATAAGTAGGTAATAAGTGTATCCGTCTGGTATACAATCTTGCTTTCTTGATGCATTAAATTAAAATTACCCAGGAAGTGCCCTTCTGATCAAACTTCATACCAATCTCAATAAGCCAGATCTTTATTTCTTGTACAAATGCTTTTAGTGCTGGGCTGGTTTCCTTATTAAGCGCATTACAGAATAATTCATGCGAAGTATCCATAATTGGTTTCTTTATCGTAAGGTGAATATGTAGCTTCTTTCACATGAGCTCAGTTACCAAAGATGTGAGATTCTCTTCTGTCCTGACCATTTGGTTTGAAGTACCAGGAGGCAAGTCAAGTCACCAGCACCACAGTTTACCTTCAACCCTATTAAGTCAGTCCTTGTCCAGATTTTGATGGCACTCCAGACCAAAAAGAAGTTTGGCCATATATGTTTTTTTAAGGGAATAATGTGAATCCTCCATAATGTTTATCACGTTTCTTTAAAGTTGTCCTTATCTTGAAAGCTTTGGATTCCTTTTGTTCTTGGACCAGAGACTTATTTCTAGACATTCTAGAAGAAATGTGGTTCAATGTGACCGTAGATAATAGAGCTGTTTTAGTTAGCAGTAATGTGAAGTGGGGCAGGTGCAGTCCTGGTGAAGTTCTTGAAAGGCTATCTGTGAATATCCATGTGGCAATTCCCCAGAAATTCAGATTACCCTAAAATATTTGCAGGCAACTTTGGGCTCTGTAGCCCACCATGAACTCACAGTGGAATTTGGACGCCTGCTGTGAACCCCTATTGCCACTCAACCCCTGTGAGAAGTAATATTGTTTTTTTTTATTTTTTGTATCACTTGTCATTGACTGTTTCATCAAGAAAACAAACATACCTCACAGGGCAGTGGCCCATGCGTTCCTTTGTTTACTTAAAAAACACTGTTGTGATTTTTCTTTTATTTAAGGCAAAGCGGAATAACAGTCTGAACTCCCCAACAGGGCCCTAATGGGTAAAACTTTTTGGCAAAATATCAAGGCAAGATGTGGCTGAACTTGAATGTCCCAGAGAGTTGGGAGAAAGGTGAGTACACCAATTCTTATAAAGGTAATACATGAGGCTGGATAAGTGTTGCGAGAAGGGAGTTGTTTTCTGTTCTTTTCTGAATGACTGTAGGGTGAGAGTGAGTCACAAGTATTGAGACATTCCAAGAGATTTGTGGCATAAATTGAGAAGGACTGTTTAATGGACTTTTTATTGGTCCCATTTGGGTCTCCACATTCTTCAATTGTCATGACCTCTGCTTCCAAAAGATCAGGACTTGCCCGACTCCCTTGGAAGCAGACCCATAACCCCGGTTCCGAGTGCCAGCCAGTCCCAATTGGGACCTTTTGGACCCTGTCCTGGCGCCAGTGGTAAGATACCTTGGTCCCTATTCCATCACTACCATAGTAAATCCAGTAGCGGTCAAGTTGGACTTGCCCCCTCACATTAAGATACATCCGGTCTTCCACGTCTCTCTATTAAAACCTGTGCAACCTCAAACCCGACTAACTACATCTCCAAAACCCATTCTAGTTGATGGAGAACTCGAGTTTGAAGTCAAAAGCATCCTGGATTCCAAGATCTCCAAATCTAAACTATTTTACCTGATTGACTGGAAAGGCTACGGTCCCCAAGAAAGATCCTGGGAACCTGCAGAATATGTCCACGCGCCTCGTCTAATCAAAAGATTTCATCGAACATTTCCTAACAAGCCCAAACCCCCGGAGAAGCCCGGTTTGGGAGGGGCCTTGAGGGGGGTGCTGTCATGATCTCTGCTTCCAAAAGATCAGGACTTCCCGACTCCCTTGGAAGCAGACCCATAACCCCGGTTCCGAGTGCCAGACAGTCCCAATTGGGACCTTTTGGACCCTGTCCTGGCGCCAGTGGCACCAGGCTCATAAAGATGCCCAGTCCCAGCGCTGGAAGCGCCGGGCTCATAATGCTTGGGTGGACTTACCTGCAGCAGACCATGCTGCTTACTTACCTGCCAGTTGAACCCCTGATCCTCTTCTGTTTGGGACTACTTTTCCTGTTGGGTGGGGCAGGAGCCACTCCCTAGGTTCAGAACACTGGAACTCTTCTGGAAAGCAGGAACTCTTTTCTTACCTAGGCGTGGCTGTGGAAGGAGACACCTAAGCACTACAGGAGGCTATTTAAACCACACCCGATGGATGAATCTTGCTTTGTGTTATTCTGCATTCTCTGCAGCAGAACGCTCATCGTGTCTTCTGCTTCTGATCCTGGGCCTAAGGGAACAAAGGCTTACCATCCTGGAATCCAGTCTTCAGCAGCACCTGTAAAGACAAAGAAAGAACAGGTTAGCACTACGGTCTTCAGTGGCAGCACATCTCTTACCTGGTCCATCGGCTGTCACCAACGCCTCGCGCTGCATTCCGGCATCTGAAAGACAAAGGCTTACCTACTCTTCGCATGCTCCGGGGGTCTTCGCACTGCATTCCGGCATCTGAAAGACAAAAGCTTACCAGCTCTTTGCACGCTCCGGAGGCCTTCGGCGCTGCATCCCGCATCTGAAAGACAAAAGAAGGTGCGTTTAAAGACATTGGGCAACTTTATTACTCACGTGCCATTCCTCCTTCCCACGCCGAATCCAGTGGGTATTCCAGCACCCTTCAGCTTCTCTAAAGCTCCGAACTTGTACCTGCAAGATAAAAGGGACAGTTAGTGCGCATCGTGAAGCAGGCTTCAAGCGCTTACTTACGTGCTTCCAGGCGCTTCTATTCCTCACGCGGGTTCGATCCTCAACTCTCATCAGCCCGCCATCCTCCATCGCCGGAACCCTGCAAAACAAGAGATATCATTACAAAAGACTTTTAAGACATTTGAAGTGCCCAGAACTTACCGTTCGTGCAGTTAACGACGGACAGCAGTCCTCTGAGGTCAAGAGGCCTGCACCCTTATCCAGTGAAGAAACTGGTTACGGCACCCTGCCCCGAGGCAGATGGAGAGCTCGGCGTTCACTTACCTAAGGTGAGGGCGTTAACCTTTGGGGTTCTACAGGAGAAGAGAAAGGGAAGAGGAGAGAGGCACCCAATAACCCCAGTTCATTAATCCTATATTTTCTATCTGCAGACATCTTACTCTTCGAGTCAGACATACAGTGCACAGAGGTCCAGCCCAAAGAGCCAACCGTGTGTTACACATCACCTTTGAAGATACGGCATTCACCCAGTCAAGACCGGCGCCTCTGCGGGAATCAGGTGAGCGTTACATCAATAGCACTGTACTGGTGTGTGTCCTTCAATGTATAATTTCTCATTCACATAGTCAGCCTTCCCAAAATGACTGACTTTATATATGATCCACTGTAACTTGGAACTGATTCCAACTAACAGAGACAGCTGATGGAGCTCAGTGAGCAGGTTGGTGCAATGGTCATGTTTGGCTAATACTAAATCAGCCCTGCAGCACAGGAGATGGCCTTCAAGAGTGGTGTGAACTTGGGAAGGTCAATGAGGGGGGTCCTGCTCTGTCGATGTAAGAGCAGATGATGACTTGTTCCACTGAATGGAAGATTGTGGGTCATAGGAATGATTTCATGATCCAAAGTAGGCTACCTTTATAATCGGCTTCTAATATTGCTTTTGTACATACTACTTAAAAAAAAGTGGTTGGGTTCTATGTACAAACCCTGAGATTTATTAGTTGAGTGGGTGTGGTTGAAATATCTGTGAGACATGTTTGATAGCCATACATATACTACATTGTACTTACCTCTGTTAATAATGATACATTTAGATTTAGTGGGGTTTTGCTTGTGCTAAACTGGACAATCTGTGCTTGAATGGCATCCAAGTATGATGTGAGGATGTGTATTCCAATGTCAGACACATTTTGATGTAGAGCTATATGTTGTTAGCAATTTTATGCAGCATGGCATCCCCCCTGCACAGTAAAATTCCCCTCATTGGATCCAAGTAGAGATGAAAAGTCATGGGGGGGATAGAATGCATCTTAGATAAACTGCACCATTCATGTGTGCAAGGTAGGAATGTTTATGAGACCACTTGGATGTCCCGTTGCCAGTGGTGAGCCAGCTGTGGATGATGACCCTGCAAGAGGAAAGCGTGGAGAGCAAAATCTTTTGTTTAGCAGGGTTAATGCTGTAGTCCAATCCTAGATGACCAGAAGGAAAGATTCGCCCCTTTCTGTGATCCCAAGGGTTTCATTGAGACCTGGCATCATGCTGGTTTAGTACTGTAGCATGCTGTCCATTCATACGAGTGAAGAGGTCATGATGGTAGACGTGGGACCAGAATCACCCTGCCAAGAAACAATGTAGGCAGTTTCAGAAAGGAAGGTATAGGGCTTGAGTGGAGCGAGAGGTTGAGGTTCAGCAAAGGAGTACATCAGCTGATGTGAGTAATTTGGTGATGGCGGAGAGAATTATAATCTTTTCTTATAAAGTATAAAGTTGCTTTGAGGACTTAGAGGAGGGCATGAAGGGAGCCATTGGCAAGGATGTAGAAGGTGTGCAGGGGAAATGTTGCAAAGTTAGAAGTTTGCCTGAGTCTAACTTGGTCAGGCCATTGTTGTGGGCAGATTGTTTGTATCTTGCCAATGAAAGATTGGCTGATGGTGTTTTTTGAGTGACTATGTATGGCCGGTCGTAGGGGAGATTAGGCGCAGTGTTTGAGTGCCTGAAAGTGGGTTTTGCTTTTGTTGTCAATTATGGAAATGATTTCAATGTAAAAGTGAGATGTTGCTTGCCGATACAGAGGAATTGTTTTTCATTGCACTTGGTTCTTGGAGTTCCGAATGGAGCACCATTTCATTTCTAATTTCCTAATTGGACTTATGTAGGTTCTGGCAGATTGCCTCAGATAAACTGCAGAGACAGGCGCTTGGACAGTGTGTGTAAATCAAGGCTTAGAGCAATTTTACTGTTTCAATCAGTAACCAGGGATTGGTAGATTAACTGTCTGATTATAAGTTTGTGCTTCTGGGTTTTAAGACTGTGTTTATACATTGTAAAGTAATAATGTGCTGACAAATTATATAAAGGATTATTATATTAGACAAAATAATGTTATTTAAATTATGTATTTTAGCAGTTTAAAGAAATGTATTGTACGTTGTTTGTCAATGTTTAACGTTTTATATACTGAAACACATTAAATAAAAATTAAAATTAAAAATGTCCTGATGTGATGATCACTGGTGTTGAGATCGTGTGTGTCACAGAAAGAAGATGGTATGTGTGGGACTTGTGTACAGGGAGATGCATGAGGGTCTGTGAATGGGTGTGTCATTCAGGTTCTCTGGGAGCATGAGTGCTGGATTTGGAGGGGAGTGTTTACAAGGCTAAAGAGAAATGTTTATCAAGATAAAAGAGATAGGTAGTTGGCATTACAAAAAAGATGTTGCTTGAGGTTGAGTTTTTAGTTCTTGCCCTGTGAGTGTTTTTTCAAGGTTGTGGTCAGATGAAAGATGAAGAAAGCATCAATGTGTGATGAAGTTGCGCATGTCAGAGGCACATATGGATGCAGAGCATATATTAATGCATATGAAAGAGTGTGGGCAAATGCACTATTCAAGTTCCTGCAAGCTCTGATTATTTATTTATGTATTTATTTATGTTAATGACAACGCATTGCTTTGTAATGGTCTATTCCTGGGCCATGCAACATAGGCACATGGCAAGTTCAACTGAATTTGACATGCCAGCAACAGGTTGAGTAAATAGAGATTTTCATCACGGATTAGATTTTTGATCAGGGTTTGAGAGTTTCAGCTCTGCTCCAATGAAGAGGCATGGAAGTAGTATATAACCAAGTGGTGCTTCTTTAACTCATTCAGTTGGCACCTAATCAAAATGCCCACATTGTTGCTGGAAGTACTATTGATAGAGGAGGCTATGTCCTGGCATATCTCATACCACCAAGCTTAGTTCAGAGCAGGAATCTGAAGGCAAGAGTGATGTGAATGGAAGCTGGCAAATAACGACACACTCATCCTGTATCCCTTCATGAACAAGAGGGGAAATCAAAGGAAGGCTGAGAAAAAAGAAAATGGAGGCAAGCATTCTCACATCACAGTATACAGCAAGATTCTGGGAATGAAGAGGGTAGACGTATTGAGAATTTCATACTCAAACAATACACCGGGCAGCGCATTGAGTGCATCTTAGTGCATCCCATGTATCACTGCCAACCAGAAGATAGGTCCTCATCATCACCAAAGAATAGGATTGGAAGAACCACTTGCTCACCTGAAGGAAGGAACACATATAAGAGAATTCCTGCGTGATGCTGAAACTAGTATCAGCATAATATCTGCAGAGGAGCAGGAGAATATGAGAGTCAACCCAACAATTATCAACAAAACATACCAACCGAAACCTTTTGCGCAATGACAGAGCTGTGTTGAGAAGTGCTATTCACAGCACAATTATGAGTCAAATGTGAGGCAATATAGATTAACATTTCTGACTGCATAGGGGACATCCCATGGGGCTGCTTGTCAGGTTTTACAGTGGCCCAACATGCAGGATTGGTGTCAGCGAATTATATATTCTGCCAATACTCAATGATGACAAAGTACCAGTAGTAGTAGTAGTAGTAGTAGTAGTAGTAGTAGTAGTAGTAGTAATAAACTTTGTTTCGGAGTTTGCCCATAAAAGTATGAAATTAGAAACAATAATAAACAAAGACAAGTTACAGAATAAAAAAATATATAAATTACTCACACAATTTATCCAGCTGAAATTGGCAGAAGGCAGCCTTAGTACCTCAGTAAATCCTAAAAGTTGATCTCAACTAACACACCCGGGTCAGATTCATTACAAAATGCAATTAATATAAATAGTTTAAAACAATCAATTAGAAAAACAACCAGTAATTGACAGCCAATTAAACAGTATATTTCCTTCTTAGGTGCCATGCTCTTTTCAAAAATTGCGATTGAGCCTGGAGCTCTGCTTCGTTTTGTTTGCATAAGAAGAGCTTTAGTGCCACTGCAGTACTCATTATACTATACTTTTTATAGATGGGACAAGCCACTTATACTGCAGACTCCTATACAGGGGGCAGAGAAACAAGAAGTGCTTTAGATCTTCATCCCCTTTCTCACAAATGTTTCACACTAGCGTGTCTCCTCTGCCCCAGGAGCTTGTGACCCCTGCGAGTGGGAGTATCCCTAGACTAA
Organism: Ambystoma mexicanum; assembly: GCF_040938575.1. Taxonomy (NCBI): domain Eukaryota; kingdom Metazoa; phylum Chordata; class Amphibia; order Caudata; family Ambystomatidae; genus Ambystoma; species Ambystoma mexicanum. The sequence goes on from NC_090925.1 coordinate 484,570,822, forward strand.
CTTTCAAAAACAGGGTTTGTGCCCCCTCGTCTTCAATAAGTGTTAAATACTTTTCTTGACCAAAGAAGTGTTTCAGCTCAAGATACACCGCCTTTGTACCAGCCAACTAAAGGGTCTAGCAAAATAAAGAATTCACTGGGGGTCATTACGAGTTTGGAGGCAGCCATGGCGCTAATAGCGCCATGTCTGCCTCCAAACCTGGGTCCGGGTCCGGTCTGAAAGAATGGGGACTTATCGGGTCATTCCAACCTTGGAGGACTCGGTAAGTCCCCATTCAGTAGACCATTCCCCATTCCCATTTGAGCCTCCATAGGGCTCAATGGGAATGGGGAAGGCGCTAATAATGGGCCTGGTCCTGCTGGGACCCGCTAAGGGACCTCGGAATAGGGCGGTATGAGTTTACCGGCACCGGCATCCTTACTGGTGTCAGTAAACTCTTACCACCCAACTGGGAATGACCCCCACTATCCATGGTAAGCATCAACGAGATTCAATCTAGAGACATATCTCAAAAAAGTGACCATCCCACTTGCAGTAATAAGTTCAGAAATGGGTAAACAACCCCCGATGCCAATAAATCATTGTGTGGGCAACTGGTCTGAACCCAAAAACATCTCTCATTGTCCATCTAACAAGGAAACAACAATGGGAAAAGATGTGTGTGTGTGTGTATGATGACGTGCATCAACTTACCCGGATAACCGATATAGAAAGACACCTTGGGTATTCTATGGAATGGCAAGGGGGCTTCTGGTATGCATTTCTTTCTTCTATATTGTTGAGAGCAGCAAGAAAATGTACATGAAACGAAAACAAAAACTCTATTCCTACAATATTTTCTATTATTGATCCTCCTGTTTCCCTGTGTCCACCAACAGCTTCTTCTATCTTCTGTGAGTCCCAATCTAGTGAACGGCTCCTCCTCTTTTCTTGCTGCTCCTGTACCTCCAAGTGATGTAATCCTAGTGAGTTTATTCCCATTTTAAATCCATCATTGGTTAAGTAGTAAGAATTAGATTTTGTTACTAATTTAGTTTATTATAATTTTTTTGAATTAGGTGTGTTATAGTACAAAATACCTTTTACACCAACAACTAATAAGCAATACAAACATTATCTATATCATAAACGCTTATAGAATTAACACCTAAAGTACAGTTTAAAAAAAAACATGAGTCCATTTTTAAAGTGAATCAGTAAACAAAACAACATATACCTTTTTCATTAATACATTACCTATTTCCCACATGAAATAAATCAAAGAGTTAGCTATGCCCCAAACATTCATGACGGCAATTATTAATGGTACTGTAGTACCCAACATACATCGCCTCCAGGAAGCAGAGGTTTCTAGTGTCTGGGAATTGTGTACAAAATGACTCAAAGATTGAATAAATTCCCTTCTAATAACGTGGGAAATAAGTAAGGATGTGCCTTAAAGATTCTATTTTACTATCATCCAAACGGAAGTGGCAGGTTATTTTATCCCTATGGATGTTTAAACTAGCCCCCATTACCAGAAGGCAAGGAAGAGCATTATACCTAAGTGGCATAAAACACCTACTTACTATAAGTCCTAGACATTTCAGTAGGTAAGTCTGTGGTTGACCAGAAGTAAAGGTGTCTACTATATGTTCTTGAATAGATTGGTACCCCTTGCAATGAGTCAAGGTAGTCGCAATAATACCAGTCTAATTTAATTTGACTGTTCAGATAAATAAGGTTGTCCGGTTAGTACTATATGTGAACTCACATGGAATGGTGGGGAAATGTATATGACCCTGCATTAACAGGTTGCATCTCTGTTAAATAAAACATGCATTGCTATTAACAAGCCATTGTGCTCGCTTTACAAACAGTGGGAGTGATGGCAGCAAGGTAAACAAAGAAAGTGCTGATCCATTGCCCACACAGTGGCTTTCCCTTCCTGGATTTACGTGCAACCATAGGTAGCTCTTGGTGCACAAAATAACTTCCAGAAATACCCAGTACAGACCTTAGACAAAAGGGGCCTTCTGAGCCAGTTATTCTCCAGTTTATGAGCCTTACACACATTTGATAAATCGTAGAGACAACGGAGCTGCTCTTTCAAATGACTGCAGGATGAGAAAAGACAGAGGGCCTCATTACGACCCTGGCGGTAAGGGGTTTACGCCAGCGTTAGCTGCGCCGACCCCTTACCGCCAATTACGAGGTCCCTTAGCGCCATGGCGCTTTTAACACCTGCTTTTAGCAGGTGTTAAAATCCATGGCGCTAAGGGACCATGGAGTTAATTACGCCACCGTAATTTACGGTGGCGTAATTAACGCCTTCCCCACTCCCATTATGCCCTATGGGGCAAAAATGGGAATGGGGAAGGGTAAATGGGGATTGGGGACTTACCGCCCCGCCAAGGTCGGAATGGGGCGGTAAGTCCGCCAACCACCATGGCGTAAACGTAGTTTACGCCATGGTGGTAAAGTCACGGCCCAGGCGGTAACTTACCGCCTGGGTCGTAATGAGGCCCAGAGACTTATCCACGTAAACTATTGAGGTTCAGAAATTGGTTAGGGATCTCATTATCCATTGAATACACTGTTCAGTTGCCCAAGGACAATGGTTTACATGGGAGCACAAATGACAGGTAATAGTGGTTTATCATGTGGCCACCCTGTTGGAAGAACGTAGAATTTATGCAGAATAGAGCTAGACGTGCGGGTATGGACATGCCCCCAGGGGAGTGGTGGAAACTGTTTAATTTGATTGTCCATTCTAACACTCTATCCCAGACAATAACCCAATGTATGACTATTTAAATATGATATATATCGATCCCAAGCACATCACGAGTTTCTGACCATATGGGTGAGATAATGTTCTTCCCTTTTGATGTCACTCACCTCAAATCTTCAGATTGGTTTTACTTCCCGGTACAGAAAGATCTGCCCAGAGTTTTCCTAGAAACAAATTAGACAATAATTTGAGAAAAAACATGAGACGGGAATGTCTCAAACCCATCATGATTGGCAAGCAACTAAGGCAACTATAGTTGACATTTCACTTATGCCGAGCTAAGATTTGATTTATAAAATTAGTGACTTCTCATTCCCTCCGGACCAGAATGATAAATCTGAGAAAGTTAGCACAGATCTTTGTGCTACTCGCAACCTCCATTCAGACATTTTGCCTGCACCGCTTCCTTTGAAGGCAATGCAGAGGCTAACATTCCAGCCCGTACAGAAGGGTTCAGGTTATCCAGATTGGGTCCTACTTCCCAATGTTCTATGACAAGAATTGCCTTGAATGCTAATGCACATGGAGGTGTGACACAGAAGAGAATCTTCTTCCACACCTGGGTCTTCCATTAGAATCAAGCCTAGAAGGAACTGGTTCCACCGGGGTTTCCACTGGAGTAAACTGGTCTTTCTGGGAGTTTTGAGGTTTTGCATGAACTTTTGCAGGTCAATGTTTTGAATTGTATTAAATTGATAATTTCGGGCAAAATTTAAATTTCTTTTTTAAAATGTTTAAATTCACAATCAGGTTATTAATGGAAAATCTTCTGCAGTTCATTTCATCATCAAATTGGGAGATACCAAGTACGAGAAATTGGTAGATCAAGCCAAAACATTTTGTGACTTTTTCCATCCCAGTGGATAAACTGTCAGGTAAAAATTGAATCCAGGGGTGTTCACTAGATTAGCAGTTTGTTGTTCCCAACACTGACTGTATCCAGCAGAATGACATCTTCACAGACGCATGTTTCTGTATCTGCAGCTGCTTTGGGGTCCGTTTCAATTAGATCTGTTTGTATAACAACTCAGTGCTCCTCTCTGGAAGGTCTTCAGTTTGAGACCAGAAATGGTGGCCCTGGCCACTGACTCTTCTCCCAGAACTGGGATCAGAGCATTCACTGTGCTCTCCCTCGATTTTCAACGATTCCACTGGTATTATTACGCATCCAACAGAGGCTACATTTCAATCTAAACCTTCCAGCTATCAATCTTCTCTTTTGCGTATATAACCCTGATTTGGATGGATATACCCTGATTTGGGTCCCGAGCTTGTCATGCCAAAAAGCCTGTGCTATAACTCACTGATGATGCCCAGTGAGCCTGAAACATGACTGCTGTTGCTTGTGCAGCAGAGGACGTGACCTACAATTCCGGGGTGGATTATCCTTTTTGATGTGGGACCAACACTCATTTGCATATGGTCTTTCCTTTTCTGCAATCTCATGTCAGGCAAAAAAACAGTGTTTTAGAGGTTCACTCAGAGCAATTCCAGAGGTTAAGATTTCACAAAAGTCTTGCAGGCACCACTCCTCTGTTATGCACGTTTATATCACTACAGTTTTTTTGCAAGATTTTGAATTTCCAAATGTTCACATTATGTATTATATTGAGGAGGTTGAAGTAGACCTCTAGGCCCAACATCTACGATTATGAATATTCTTGATAAGGGAGTGTGCATGGTTTCTTGTACATATTCATGCTATATTACCTTGTGAAGCCTTGCTGTATCGGTTTGTGACTATTCCAGCATTCCTACTTGAGTAATTCCCTGCTCGGGTTTTGGGTGTAATTATTCTCCTATCTAGGTTATCTATATGACTGGTCCCATTATCCAAGAATCCACTGTGTATGATTCCCTTCCTCACTCTTCAGTGATGGAGCTTTCCTTACATTGTATTACTAATTCCATTCCAGGTTTCCTATGGGTTGGAACCATTTCTCTCTATGTCTTGTACTGCCAGTGTCTTTAACGATATTACTTATTCCTGCTCTCTCTATATACCTTGCTCTCGTCACAGGCTACCTGTAAGTCTTTTTCTCATTCCTGTTCTTCCTTTTGTGGCTTGAGCTGTTTCTCAAACTTTCTGCATGTGTGTGTACATATCATGGCTTCCCAAACTGTGCTGTATAGCTCGTTCTACCCCCCAACCCCAGGTTTATGTGAATTTTATATGACAACGGATTGCTGTCAGATTGGATCTCTTCTCTGTGTCCGTTGTCTCACTTCCTCCATGTCACAGATTTTACTATATGGCTGCTCAAGGCTTGGAGCCACTCTACATGATTTTAGTCATCTGCTTGGTTCTAGTACGCTGACTGCCTTGGGGGTGCCCCTCCACCAAAAGCAACATAAGAGCAGACAAAAGTACAGGGACAGAGATACTGTCACTTCACACTGGCATGTGCATCAGCAAGCAAGAGTAGACTGTCAATGTGTTACATTAAAATGTAGGGTCATCCATGTCCTCTTGTGTTAGCAAGAGGCCAGGCAAAATAAAGCTTCTACTGCACTCCAGACCATTGTAGGTCCGCTACACGCATTGAGGGTTTTTGTCCTAACTCTTTATGGTTGGGGTCTCAAATTACATTCCTTAACAGGTAAATCGAATCCATGTTTCTAGCATATGCACACAGAATGTATTTGAATCCAGTGAATCTAAAAAATAGTTATTTACATAGTCAGTGGCTACCCAGAAGATTTGGTCTGTGTGTATCAGATTTTGAGACTGTAGCTCTATGGCAAGGGTTTGCAACCTTTGCCTCTCTTGATGTTTTGGACTATGGCGCCGATCAGCCTTAGCTGGCATTTATTTAGTTATTTATTAATTTATTTTCATTTATAGAGCGCACAGCATAGTCAATAGTGGGGGTTTATGGGAATTCTAGTCCAAAACATCTGGCAGGCCAAAGAGTTTAGATCCATGCTCTATCCGATATCCAAGGAGAGATAGAATAGAAGATCGGGGCAGGTCTGTACTCCTTGAAAAGTGCTCTACTATGTTTTGCATTCATGCATGCCGTGAATAAGCCGCTATGTGGTTTAGTGTGAACATTGAATTTGAAAACATATTTTGCAATAAACCTACTGAATGTGGTTGTTTTGTTTCTTATTTTTGTTTCTACTTTGTTCTTTGCAATGATATACCCTCACCTGCATGCCCTGCTGTGTGTTGTTGCAGTCACTGTTTCCTAAGATTATTTCTTCTTATACCTTAATCCCTTCCCCTGTAGTAAACATGCCATTTAGGCCAACCTTAATGAGGTATGCGTAATTGAGAAAGACATTTTCAGAAAATGTTTTTACATGTTCCTGTAGCAAGCAATTGTAGTGTGTTATGGGATTCTGTTTGCCATTATAGTATCAGATACTATGGAAGTAGTATCTCTTGCTGCCTAAAAGTTATAGAATGGCAGCACTCTTTATGCAGGCCCCTGGGCTTAACAAAAGTAGCATCTTCGGGGGGTCTAGATGGCAATTGGGCCTATGATCCCTGGTTTCAAAGACTATCACTGAGTCTCTAACTTCTCAGGTGCCTTCACTAGTGGTTGACGGTCAACATCAAACTCAGAATGCTGTGCCTCTTCTTTAAGAGAATACACCATGTTGCTCCACACGTTCTTCAACCAAGAGGTGCCCTCCAATCTTCCAACGCCATTGTTCCCACAGTGCCTTCTTCTGACTGTAGGAATAAAGAAGATACATGCTCTCTATCTTTGTCTGATCCTCTTTTTTTTTTACTCGTTGCCTTCTCCTATATAAGAGGCATGTTTCACCCATTCCCTTAAACCCTTTATTTTGTAAATGTCCCTGTTGCCTCTCCTTCATAAGAACATGTTCGCTCACTTTTTAGACAGTCAGAAAGTGTGGAATCCAAGCTCTAGGTTGCCATTTTATACTTCTTGTTTGTTTTTCTCACAGCTTCCAGCACTCTAGCCAATCAGCAAGCTGCAATGGAGGCTCTAATCACCTGCAAAGGCTGCATTCCAAGCTTCCCTTTGTGATGTGAACATCAGGTGAAACTGGAAATTTTTCTCTTTGCGCACACTCTAACAGTGTTAGAGAGCTTATCAACGGGCACTATTGCAGGTTAGCTGACCATCACCCTTGTATGAGTGCCTTGGCTTTGACTCGGGACTACTAACTTCAGCGCGTTATAAATAACATATCATATCTTATCATAATGCACAATAGAGGCATCTGGAGCGCACTCTAGTGCTTCATTAATGTTTCACCTACAGCTTTCTCTTTTTTCCTTTGCCTATTCCCCTTTCTGGTCTGTATAATGACCTACTTTCCTCCTTCTAAGAGTTCTGCCACCATGACCTCTGGTTTCCTAGGCCAAGGGGCAATTTAATTGTGGTGTATTATAAATACAACTAAACACAAACAGATACTGTGCCTGAGCTCCAGACCATTACAAGACTAGGTGGTAGAGCTTCTTCTTCAACAACCCCAAGGCACTGGAACAACCTGAACTCACTCCTTTAATTTATATAGGACGTTCTGGGTTGTAGAACTATCTGAGGATACTGCTACTCATGGTGGCCTTACAGTAATTCAGGAAAGGGTGCTTACCCTCCTCCTCCGCCAGCCTCTCTAACTGCAGCATTGAAACCTGGAAAAAGTACCAAATAAATGTGCATACATGTGTATGTATTCATATTGTGCATCTTTCGCAACACTAGTGGCCTGATTCTGCTTTAGAGTGGTTCGTGCAAGAGTGAAAATACAGAGAAAGATGAGAGTGCTGCCAAAATAATGGAGGAGGCAGTCAGCCGAAATCATAGGCATTAAGGAAGAAATGCATCTCTAGTCCTCTGCAGATCATCCTGATCTCATTTGTGGGATGAGGGGAGTTCTATAGAGATGAGCCTCGAGAAAGAACCCTTACCCACTCTCAATGTCAGGGCCTCCTTCAGGGTTTCAAGAACATTTTGAAACTAAGTTTATTGAGCTTCCTGAACACCAGGTCAGAGGGGCAGTCCTTTTTGGGCTGTGGCTGTACGTGGTATATGGGAAGGTTTTGAGGCCTGCTGGAAATAAGTGGGGTGTACTTCAGGAAGAAATAATCAGGGATTCTGTACTGTGCCCCGATTCTATGATGAACATCTGGCAAATTCTGTTATTTCCCCCAACAGTAAGTTGACTGACAAATAAAGGTCAAGCACACTACATAGGTGTAGCACCTGAGCAAGTTAAAGTGTGGTTCAATCCAGCTCTCAGCCCTCTAACCAACACACTGTGGAGGGTGAAATGAGCGCTGCTGGTTTTCATATCCCTGCTGCTCTTGCTCTGAAACAGAAAGCTCATGCCCCCTAGAATCCTTAGCACTTCACGTATGATGAAGAGTGAAGTCCTCTGCAAGACCCCTCCCCTCATTTGCCAGTCCCTGGTCCTTGTTGCACAAGTGTATGTACAATGTATCTATTTGCGAGAGAAAGGAGAAACGGGGGGGAGAGAGAGAGGATAGAAAGAGGTAGGGGGCAGGTTGGTTTGACAGAGGCAAAGTTAGAAAATGAAAATGGGAGGTATATGCAGAGGCCAATGGTAGGTGTTATGCATGTAAGCAGATGTGGAGAGGAGCCTATTTTGTAACTTGTCATCCTTTAGCCTGCATTGATAGACCTTTAATACACTGATATGCCTTTTTTGCCCTGTCATGTCTTGCTGTGCCTCGTTGAATATATCTCCTTGATTGTTTGCAGTGTATGTAGTTTCTCCATAATCTGTTAGTACAGGCTGATTGTGATGTCTCGAGACATGCTTCATGGGAGCACAAATGAAGCAAGGTGGGTCATGTGACCCCAGTTTACGTGGGGAACCACGTTGTATGAATAAAGCAGTTTTTTGTGACCTGCTCCCTGTGTAATGGGCGTGCGGCAGACACTACATTGGCAACAAACCAGGGCACAGCGTTCAGCAGAGCGGATCTCAGAGCGCAGCGCTCAAGCACCATGCAACACTTGCACCTAACAGGGCATCAGGAATTTGGCAGGGGAAGAGCTGTTACGCCACCCATCATCCGCAGCGGCTCGGTGAGGGTGCATGGATTTGTGCTGGCCTCGCTCACGACAGCGAGTATCGCTGTGCTATGGGGGAGAGACCGAGGCAGGAGGCAGCGCGATGGCGCTGCTGCAGTAGAAAAAGAAAAGAAAAATATTTGTGTACATTATTCAAGCTCACGGTAAGGAAGACCACAGCACAGGCTAGAGGGAGCCCCTGCATGAAGAGAGTGGCCCCAGCAGAAGAGATCCCAGTGACCACAGCCCAAGGGACCATGTTGCCCACAGCTAGGGAAGACAGAAAGGAACAACTAAACAGGAGCACATTTGGGGAAGAACCATTTTCCTGAAATCACCGTGCCACATGCAGGCTGCAAAGGGTGTGGCTGTGCACCAGCCCGCACACTCTCAGGAGTACTAGGACAGGGAAGTGTAATGCAGCCAGCAGTATCTGGAAATCAGAAGAGCAAGCCCCGCACAGGAACAGAATGGGAGATCATGAGCCGGGGCAAGCGATCCCAGGTCCAGTACCAAGAGCAAGTAGGGAGCATGTTCCACATACCGACGCTTCTCTGATTCAATATGACGGGCATGGCCAACCTGGGGCCCAGGTAGTCCAGATGGATCCGGGTGTTTGGTGTGTACCTAGACATGCCCGGTCCTCAAGATGACAAGCAAATAAAAGGGCTTCTTGCACTTACGGTGGGCCCCGAGGTGAGAGACATCATTTTTGAGCTGCCGAAAGATGTTGATTACACCTACCGAGCGCGCAAGCGCATTTTGAACGAACACTTTGCAATACATAAGAATGTTGACTAAGCACAGCATAATTTCCACACCACTGTGCAGATGGAGAGCGAAACTATGGACAGGTTTGTGACAAGACTGAGGTCCAAAGTAAGAAACTGAGACTTCCTTCGCTATTCAAATTAGGACGCAATCAGGTTGCAGACCATTGCAGACTGCATCTCACTGACGCTCAAGAAAAACTACTGCAAAAGACACACTCACTGGCAGATATCCTGTTATTAGCAATGACCATCACTCCGGTGGAACGGCCATGGCTACAGTGAAAGATGAGTCAGTGAACAAACCAGGGACACAAGATGTAAGGGTCAAAGATGAAAACAAGGAGAAAAAACTGTGCTACAGCTGTGGGTATGAATTTCCACATGAAGGATCGTGTCCCGCAATTGGGCAGGAATGCTCCACGTGCAGGGCCAGGACCATTTCAAGTCCATGTGTCATGCGCCCAAGAGAAGGAAGGGGAGCCAAAATGCTCTAGGCAACCCGACAGCAATGGTGCACAGCCCAACACTGCCGTTGAAGATACAAGGGGTGTCATACAACTTCCTCAGAGACTCAGTGGTGACAGTTAATGTGATGCCAAAGACAAGTTCATGGAAATCAAGTAGCCACCACACTTGAAGAAAGCCCAGCTGGACATTTAAGGCATATGGCGCCAAGGAGCCGTTGCCGTGCAAAGGGACCTTCACCTCATCCTGCCATTACAAAGACAAATCAGACCGCATCACAATACACGTGATTGCCGCAGAAGCCACCAGCTGCTGCATTTTGACTTTCCAGTCGGCCATCCAAATGGGACTGATCCACATCCTTTACTGAATAATGGCGGTCAGATACAACACACAAACAGCAAAGATAAAGCCAACCTTCACGTCCTTGTACAAGGGAATAGGAAAGCTCAAGGGATGACAAATCAAATTGCACATCGACCCCTCCATCAAGCTGGTGGTGCAACACTATCGGGGCATACCCCTCAACATCCACTAGTTGAAAAGGAGCTACAGGCACTCATTAGGGAAGACATTATTGAACCCGCCACAGAGCCCACTCCATGGATATCGCAAGTAATCCCGGTGCCTGAGAAAGGACCGAAGGGCCAGATCTGGCTGTGTATCGACATGCAGGTGCCAAATCAAGCCATCCTACGGCACTGGCACCAAACGCCACACATCACTGACATGATGCACCTACTAAACGGAGCAACTGTCCTTTCCTGGGTAGACCTAAACAAGGGGTATCACCAGATTGAGATCAGGTAGGATTCCCGCTACATAACGACCTTCACCATTCACTTGGGGCAGTTCCGTTATTAAAGACTAAACTTCAGGATATCCGCAGCTGCTGAAATTTTCCAAGAGGAAATAAGAAAGGTTGTATGTCACATCCCGAACAGTATAAACTACTGTGATGACATACTCATATTTGACCTCTCACAGGAATCCCACGGCCCAACAGTGCTGCAGGTAGGCAGGGCTCTGAAGGACGCACACCTTACCTTCAACAAGGACAAATGCACCTTCAACAAGTCCACACTGACTTTTTTGCCCACATTTTTTCAGCACGGGGCATACAACTGGACCCTGACAAGATCAAGGCTCTCACAGAAGCCCCAAGAATTTTGTTTCCTGGGTCTCGCAAGCTACTGCACAGAGTACTTGCCGGAGTTCGCATCCATCAGCACTCCACGCACTCATGAAGAAAGATCAGAAATTTACATGGGACGCTGAGTGCCCGTCAGTATTTGATAACATCAGAAGGGACATCGCAATGGCGGTGTGCATGTTATATTTTGACCCAAACCTGGCAACCAAGCTCACTGTAGATGCCAGTCATGTAGTGCTGGGAACCATACTCCCACAGCAGTCTGGTAGTGAGCATGCACCAAGGAGGATTGTATCTTACGATACCAAGAGCCTGTTAGAGGCAGAATAATGATACTCGCAAGACAAAAAAGAGGGTCTCACTGTCGTCTGGCCGTGCGAGCACTTCCACTTGTTTCTGTATGGGAAACCATTTAGTGTCATTACTGATCATCAAGCCCTGGAATATAAATTCAACATCATCCACAAACCAGGAAAAGAGGCTAACCGGCAAGCTTCCTCTCCCTTCATCCACGCCAGAGCGTAAAGCCCTCGAGCGATTATGCCATAGGATACATTAATTATGTTCTGCACTATGCACGGCCTCCGGCGATCATTCTTGAAGAGTTCAGCAGGGTGACGAAGGAAAATCCGACCTTATCCCTGGTGTCCTCATGCATTCAAGATGGGCGATGGCAAGCTGCAGAATGAGAGGCTGCGCTAAACCCAGCCATATACTTGCGTCTGTGGAAATCGTTGGTCCAACTGAGAGATGAGCTATTGATTTCACCCTCTGACATCATACTAAAAGGGAACCGGATCGTGATACCAGACCGGCTGCATCAGTAAGCCATTGATGTGGTGCACGAATGGCACTGAGGCACTTTGTCCACCAAGAGATTACTGAGGCAAAAGGTATGGTTCCCGTGCATGAACAGCCTACTTGAAGACACCCTCAAGTCCTGCCACGTCTGTATCAGTCTGTAACCACACACCTTACCAGAACTGCTACAGATGTCTCTGCTACCAGAGCACATATAGGAGGAAGTGGCAATTGACTTCTTTGGCCCCCTGAACTCTGGAACATACATCTTGGTGGTGCAGCTACTACAGTTGACAGCCGCCACAGCAGTCATACCAGCACTGGACCGCATCTTCTCTATTTATGGCATGCCGAGGGTGCTGAAATCCGATAATGGACCCCCATTCAGCAGAAGTGACTTTAAGGAGTTTGTCAACTACATGCTATTCACGCATGGAAAGATAACCCCACTATGGCCATGGGCCAATGGGACTGTGGAGCCGTTCATGACCAAATTGAAGCGTGCAGTGCGCATAGCAAACATCACCACACACAAAGGAGTGCCACCTTTTGACTCACAACCCATGGTGGTGACGCAATGAAAAGGATCAATGGTTACGACAACCTGCCCAGACAAAACAGCGACAAGGAATGTCTCACTATTCAGGAAGTTTGATGCTGGCTCTGGAGGGGAGAGTGCCTGGCATCCCAGTGAGGGAGAGAGAGCTAGGGGTACTTGGAAGATGAAAATGAGTTAACGGATGAGGGACCAGAATGTGATGGCAGTTGAGAGAGAGAGAAGCCCCAGTTGTTGAGAGACCTCGCAGACTGATAAGACGCCCCAAGAGGTGGATTGAAGAGAAAGGGTGAGACACTATTTCATTCTGCGGGGAGGATCTAGGGGGGAGGAAGTAATGACGCGAGACATGCTTCACAGGAGCACACATGAAGCAAGGCGGGTCACATGACCCCAGTTTACTTGGGGAACCACGTTGTATGAATGAAGCTCTGAAACACTTGTGTACGAGCACGATACAAATAAAATATCATATCATATCAAGCTGTTTTTTACTACCGGCTGCCTGTGTGATGGTCGTGCTTCTTGCCCGCTCCGCTAGAGTGTTGGCCAGTACAGCATACACTACACTCACCATTCTCCTTTCCTCATTAAGCTATACTCATGGAATAGGCACTCACACACTGCAATTGAACACAAGCTAGTACCTGCTCCCCTGCACACACTGACACCTTTCAAACCCTACATCTCTCCCATCAGCTCGGCACACACCTCCCTCCAGCAATCCACAACATATCCTCTCTTATAGCAAACCCCGCAGGATAATTACACCTGTCTTCCATTTGGATACATGTTCCCAAAGTATCCTCACCAGAGCTCACTTAGAAACATAGTGCACAGAGCACACATTCTTCGAGTCTGCACTCATTAACTCTTCAGGTTCTGCATTTAGCTTCTCTGTCTCCTCCGAACAATTACCATGCCCGCCCCCTGTCTCTGTCAGGGCCTACCACTTAGAGGTCATCAAAATGACAGAGGCTATGCTATGCGAAACCAATTTACAATACAATACATTGCATTACCTGGTATGCAGCAGGGCGGGAAAGAAGCTTGTTTTGCAGGGTTGGCTTTAGGCCTCACCTCTTAATATTGCAAGGAGATGAATGCACAGGAAAATCGTAATATGCATCGAGGGTATCATACGGCCTTGTTTGTAAGCATACAGAACCACACAGATGTTTTTTTTTTCCTAAAGGCCACAGAATGCTCTGCTTCCAAACATGTGTAAACAGTGCCATGTATTAGGCTAGCAAAGGTGTCATCTGCTGTTAAACTTTTAGATGGGTTTCTTAAAATACACTCCTCTTGAAATCTTAATCCACTTTGAAAGGGAGCAACAGATGTTGAAATGCAAAAGGAATAAATTATCTGGCAGTAATTTACTCTGTTGAGGTTATATGTGGGGGGTGGGAGGCATGTCCAAATGTAACTCTCTTGCGTGATTGCCCACTTGGAGATTAATTACAAAACCAGAGGAGCTGCTGGGGATTGTTTATGGCCGAAAAGAAAGTTTAGCGCAGCAACCCCCCACACCCGCCAACCTTCCTCAACTTTCCCCCCTAACCTTTCCAAAAGCATGTCACGTGGTCTACTTGTAAACTCGGAGTGGCTTACTGGAAAGTCAGGACGTAAACGAGAATGCTTGTATTTTCTTTGCGTGTCCATGACGAGGTCATGTATGGGAGAAAGAGACAGCGTTGCGGGGAAGATTAAAGCCCCGAACAATAAAAGGAGGCAACAGCTCCGGGACTCGCAGCCTCCACCAGCAACGGCTCTCAGGCCAGGATTAATCACCCGAGCAACCATTAAAACTTCAAAAAGATTGCTTGTAAACCTCCACGCAGGGGCCATAAAGCATATTCCTGCCATATCGCGTCCCATATGGTGAGGCTCAGCACTTTTTCCAAAACGGAGAGGCCTTTAAAAATTAACCCCACTGTCCTCCTGTCGGGATCCCGGACGGGGCAGGGTGCCAGTTAGCCACTAATAAATTAATTCGTATTGTAATGAAGTCGGGGAGTTGTGGGGGGGTGAGTGCAATCTGCTGGACGGTTCAATGACGGGAGATCAATATTTGAGGGGCATTGTTGGCCAGTGTGTTTGACATCCACCATTTGTTGTCGGTTGAAGCATCTGTTGACAGGTTTGGGTCACGTGACTGGGATGTGGTCTTAGTCCTAGTGCTGCATTAACACCCTGGTGTATGAAATCGGACCCCCCACAGCTCTGGGCACCACCTTGCTCCTCCCCTGGAAGCCCACTGAGCCTCGCGATTAATTATGGTTTTCTGTTTTCAGGAGGGTGCATTTTGATGTTTAAGCATTGATGGGATGTTTGGATGGTTGGGGCCAGGGAGGGGTCAGCCAGCCCCTCTCCTTTCCCACTTTCTTGTGGTAATGTTTAACTTGCAATCATTGCCCGATTTGGCTTCACAACTTTTTGGTCATATTGCCAGTAAATGACTGATGGGGTGTCTATATGGTAATTTCCTGCTGCATGTCCGAAACGTGTAATGATTGCAAGGCGTGGGCGTATTACATAAAATGTGCACCCCTAAAGGCAAGCATTGCCCTAGTGCATAAAAAGGTATTATTTCAAAGCATGTTAGCACAGTACCAATATTTACCCGCGCCCAATGTATTTGGCCTCGTGGAAAAATGCATTGAAAGATGTTTTTTCGTACTACCCTTTATAACATAACAGCAGTAGGACAATGTTTGCCCCAGTGCCAACTGGTGCAAAATGCCTACAATTACCTCCATAATAATAATAATTTAGCATTTATATAGCGCTATGAACCCTCAGGTATCTTAGCGCTGAGCGCTCTACTCGCAGTGCTATCAGACCGGCTAATATGGCGTATATGTTTAGCAGCAGCATTAAAGGCATGGTCTAGTAAAAATGTTTATTGTCCCAACGGCTCGATTTTAGAAAACTTTCCTATGGACCTTACCCGAGTTTTCGTCCATTAAACGCACGCGAAAACAAGCACCAGGGAGCCGCCATTTTCTGATAATCCTATCTTTTCCCCGATCGCCCTGGCTGACCTGCTTTTGCGGCACTAAATCAATTCCCCCGCCCCTGAGCCTGACATTATCAAAACATTCATATTCCCCGCCTCTCCCCGTGACGTTACTGTGCTGCGTAGGCAAACGCGCCCAGTCGTCTTCTGCGCGACTCCACACAGAACCCGGAAACCAACACAGATCAACTCACAACACAGCGCGCCACAATTCGGAATATGAAACTGTACTTTAAAATGAAACAGCAACACGGTACATTTGGTAAAGTACATTTATTTGACATTAAATGTTTAGAGAATATTCAGCAATTGACATATGAACTCCGGAAGCCATTTATTTTCTTTTATCTGTATCCGCAATAACTGTTCCGTTTCATCTTGAGTCACGCGCTGTTCCTTTATGGTACACAGGGTGTTCATTTTCGTAAAAAGAATCACTTTGGAAGCACGGTGAACCGCAAGGCTGTTCCATCAACTAGGCACTAGTCCATCCTAAAGGTTGATATGTTGCTTCTAGCCACTAGTACAGCGTAAGGACATGTGGGCCCTTGGCAATCGTCCCATAATATGGTGATCGTGCTCCAGTTGTTGACACGAAGCTGCAGGTGTCTGCTGAAGAATCCATCCGCCGGTGTCTCAAACAGATGGCAGTGGCAGTAAGGGATCAAATACCTGTTATGAAAACAAAAAATGATAATTAGTCTCGCTAGCCGAACTTCATTAATATTACTCATTTTATTTATTACGGCCGGTCAGAAACTATTTGCTTGCAAGGGTTGTTCAATGGAGTATGTTCGTCTCTAAAATCAATGCGAAAAGTAACGAGATAAATCGAGGCCAACACACAATGATAAACGACAGTCTACATGCGTGAGGAATGATATGATATATGATATGGCATTTGTAACGCGCCTATACTCAAGTGTTACTAGGCGTGACGAGGCAGGTGGGGAACAAGAGCAGACAGACAACGATCCTACTAGGCCAGGTGTCTTTCTGATCGCGCATGGGGATGGGCTGTACAAGGTTAGTTGAATACAAATTAAATAATAGGGCCAGCTGGTGGCAAGTGCAAGGTAAATGCCGGGAGAAGGGGCTGAAGGATACAGAGACAGTCCCGTAGTGCAGGGAAAAGTGGCTGGGCCATGGAGCGAGATCGGTGAGACCAGTGGACCTGCATGCCCATGTGCCCACTACAAACAGTTTTACTTGCTTTTCCTAGCTCTTCATTCATTCATTTATTCATGCATCCATTCATTAAATCTTCATTCCGGTATAAAAGCGTGTAAAGATTTACTTACATTATATTTGAAATTTCCATTGTGTCTCTTCGTAATGCAGTCTGTAAAACGGACCGTGCTCTTAACAATGATTTTTCGTATACTGACCTAAAACTGAAACTCGGTCTAGTTTCTGAATTTTCTGCCTTATCGTCTCTTACGTTATTGCGCACTCCCTTCAAATGTAGTTCTTTCGGCATGGTCCCTGTCTCAAGGTCAAAAAACAATAGACCCTTATACTTCCAGTGCGACTTGTGGGCCTCATCTGGGCGCTGTCCTTCGCATTCTTTATTTGCAACATCACGTAGTATAGGCATCTATGAGAACTTGAAGTTTAGAATCCGTCTATGTAGTGCGCCTCAATGTGCAAATGCGAACTGGCTTCTCTCCCAAATGCCACGGCCCGCTTGGCTGGCGCATTCTAAGTGCCCCAATTTTGTCCCCGTTGTCTGCGAGCTTTGCAGCCCAAATTGAGACATTTAATTTTTGGCAGAAGGTCAGGGAAAGTATAAAGAACCACAGGAGTTGAGTTAAAAGTGAGATTTATTGTTTGTTTGTTTGTTTTATTATTTGCAATACGCAAGCCTCCCCTCCGTTAACAGTGTGCAGCATTTACATTTACATGAGATGAGACATGAGAAAAATATATACATACACATATGTGAGGTGAATAGAGAGAATTCAAAGATGACACCCAGCTTGTTCGCCACCCATGATGGTGAAGTTAGGGGTTAGGTTTACAGGTACACTGTACAATAACATTTATTTACAAAAAGACAATCGTATTGCAATTATTTAAACCGGGATTTGTACTTCACAATCAGCTGTGCATCGGGTGGGCATGGCACAGTCACAATGTTCGGTGGCCATGGATCACTGCTCTGCACAGAAACGTCCAAAATTCCATATCTGTGCTTCTCTAACACAGCAACAATAAGGCCTTTCACAAAGTCGAACTGCATTTCATCATAGACTGGTTTGATCACCCATTGCTTACTTCGTTTTGAAAACACCTTAGTGTAGCGAGGCATCCTTACTTTACCCCTAGTCCTAGATTGTTCACGTCCGACATTGCTGTTATGGGCCAAGACCGGTAGTAGAGTGCGATGTTTCATGCCCCGAAAGCTAAAATGCAAGCGCTTTGGCCTGTACTTTAGGCACATATCGTGGAACACCTCCAAATCTCCTGTGTTACAGAATTCTGTCGGTCCTCTCAAATCTCTTGGTAGAGTTTTGTCGAAAACAATCTTCTCAATGGCTTTGTGTGTCGGTGAAGATGGAATCAACCACTTCTTCTTCCGTGCCTCCTCTGGGGACAAAGGGCCATGTTCACATTGGTGGAAATGTTCATTTGCTGTCCAGCGGTGAACGTTGGTACAGTGGTGCATCAGTGACCGCCATTTTTCAAGTAGTATTTCCACTGACCCCTCACAAGTTTTTGAGCTCCACCAAAGATGGTTGGTGATAGAATGTGACCACTGCAAAATACTTTCAAAACCTTTTTTTTTTTCCTGCAGCCGAGATTTTCTTATTGATTGATTTAGCAAGATGCCATACGTCAAATTGATGTTTAATATCTGGGAACTGCTCTCTCATTGTCTTGGCAATTGAAACGTGTCTATCCGTGGCTATGAGGTTGATGTGCATTCCCCTCGATTGTAGATATTCCACTGATTTTATAAAACCTAGTTTCTCCATGGCCACTGACGATGTACATTGTGTTACCTGCACGACCACCGAACTCACAATTTTCTTACTATCCATGTCCTGAAAGTGGTAGGTGCAGTACTTGGCAGAAAATCCAGGGCTGTCGCACTGTCCATCGCCGGCTAGCCTGAATCGTTTGCCTTCGAATGTACTTGCTAGAGACAATTGTTCAATTTTCCAAGCATCACTAATGGCCGGAAACAGATAATCACGATGGTATGTGTAGTACAGCGCTTTAGAAATGAAATGGAGTCCCACAAACTGAAAGAAAGCCTCTAACTTTCTAAAACTGGAGCCACTAAAAAGTGATGCAGCTGCACACAGTAGATTGCCTGCTGGCATTTTCCCCAGCATTGGTTGTGCAGACAATGAGAACCTATGATTTAATCTACAGGCGGCATTTATTTTGACGTTACTGCCTTTTATTTGACAAGTCACATTAATCAATGGCTTCCCACATACTTTCCCTCTAATGGAACACACACATTTCAGCATACTTATAATTTCCATCAAACAACTGTCGAATACAATGTATTTGCTCTCTTTCATTAGGCTGTCATCCTGCGTCAGCGTTGTTTCGGCCTTTGACGTTGTGGAGATTTCAACACATTGGAAAGTAATATCGCTGATATCAAGTTCTGATGCGTCTATGGATGCTGCGGCTGGTTCATTCACTGTCACTTCAACATCTATTACTTCAACATTGATGGGAGAACACAACAATGTCGACAGGTTTTTTGGTGGCAAATTTTTGGCGGGTGTAGATTGTGTAAATTGATCTGCAACTACTTCAGAGCTATCTTCAATACATTCAATAACATCTTCTTGTGGTGGTGTGGTCGCACTGTAGCTATGGTCCAATGCAACCTTGCTGTAGTCTCCAAACACAATTAATTCATGTTCTGGCCATTGGACATGAGCATCTCTAGCCTGAACACGCCTCGCCTCAATTAATAGTTCCTCCATAGTGTACACGGTCTGGCAAGCCACATCTCTCATTCGCTTCACTGTCTGTGTGTGTATAGTTCTGACACCCACGGGTAACTGGAGGAGATATTGGAAAAGGGATGTTCAGTTTAAACACAAGATGGAGTGTAGTAGAATTGACTGGAAAAAAACATAAAATAGTCCCCAGCACAAACATTTTTTTAAAGTTATGAACTGTTTGTAACTAACCTTTTTTTGTTTTTTTTTCTTTGCAACTTTTTTGACTCGACCTTCAATATCTGCACGCTGTAGCTCCAATTCGTTTCCGCATGTCCTCCCTTCCTCTTGCGCTGCAAGGACTATATTTTCTGTATCCGCATAGACAGCACGGAATGAGGCTCCATCGTCTCCCTGAAACATAGTACTTTCATTACTATGTATCAAAATATTGTTAGCATAAAACACACGTGAGGACGAACACACAGGTACATCTCAATAGCCAAATATGATTTAAACATTGTGAGCAACAATCAAAGGACAAGTATTCGACCAGTGATGATCTATTTCGATGGAACTGTCAGTATCCATACCTCTGGCTCTGCATGGACTGCCATTAATGGTTGTATTGGAGAGGAGGCATCCGCATCTCCCTGAAACACAGTACTTGCATTAGTATGCTTTTCAATATTGGAAACACAACACACACTTGGGGTCGACGGCACAGGTAAATATAAAGAGATAACCGCAAATGATGCATTGTCCAAAAGAATCAAGGAAAATCCAAATATGATCACATTTCATCGACTTATTTCAACGATTCCTTTACATCTGCATCATCTAAATGAGATGTTGTGATTGTGGTGGAAGCTCCGTCGTCTCCCTGAAACACAGCACTTGGATTAGTATGGTTTTCAATATTGGAAACATAACACACACTTGGGGTCGAACGCACAGGTACATATAAAGAGATTACCGCGAAAGATGCATTGTCCAAAAGAATCAAGGAAAATCCAAATATGATCACATTTCATCGACTTATTTCAATGATTCCTTTACATCTGCATCATCTAAATGAGATGTTGTGATTGTGGTGGAAGCTCCGTCGTCTCCCTGAAACACAGCACTTGCGTTAATAGGGAAGAAAGTATAGCAAATGGAATCACGTTATATGATCACGCATGATGGAGCTGTCATTATCCATACCTCGTGCTGCTGAAGAATATCTATGGATGTTGCAAATGTAGTGCGCACTTCCGAAAGCTGTTGCGCCGATTCGTATACTTGAATGTCAGGCTCTGCATCAAGTGCAGGGGTTGACGCTCTATCAACTGCCTGAAACATAGTACTTGCATTAGTGAGGATTACAATTGTGAAAACATAACATACACCTGGGGTCGACAGCACAGGTACATATCAACGGCTAACCACGAATGAAACATTGTGTAGAACAATCAAACGACAAGAATTCCAGCTCTGATGATGACGCTCAATGGAGCTGTCAGTATCCATACCTCCTGCTGGTGAGGAACATCTAGAAACGTTGTAGATGTGGCGGACGCTTCAGCATCTCCCTGAAAGACAGTACTTGCATTAGTATGGATAACACTAATTATAACTGAAAACAAACACCAGTGGACGATAACTAAGGTGTATATTAATTGGAAAGCAGTAACCAAACATTCGGTAAAATAATTACACGATAGAATAAAACTATTACTTGACATGCATAAAACAAGTATGTAGCGGATTAGCCTAGTAAGATTACCTGATACGCGACCACGTCAAGGATGTAGAATGTTCTTGCTTCAGATCCAAGGGATAGTCAAGAAGTTGTAAAGGTCAATTAATGATTGATAATGAAATGCCAATATTAAAAATAGCCATGTAAGCCGATAGAATACTTGAAAAATTCTCAATACAGCACAGTTCCCTGTCCCCATATAGATATACATTGCGTTTGTGGGTTATGAAATCGAAAAAGAATATATTGATAAATGTCATTATTCAAAAAACTATACACTCATATCAATATCAAATTATTACAAGTGATACAACACCTACAATATCTATTAATCCATTCGGCTACACACTACCGCAAGGCCTAAAGCTAAATCCGGACACTTGACTCACCGGTGGCGGAATGTGGACGAATAGAGTGGGAATAGCGTTTTCGCGCAATTTCCGTGTCGTTCGCCGTTTATTCTTCTTTGTTACCCAAGAAGTTGTGTACATGTCCAAGGAAAAGTGCCGGCTGCAGATGCGGTATCGATCACCCCTCTTGTCCTCTAAGACTTGTTGGACTCTACTTTCCAGCTCATCCAGTGGATATCCGCAATGTCTGACTCATTCTCTTATTCGATCAACAGTTTTCGGGAATACATGCATTGTAGTTCCTTCAGATTTCGCATGGGTCTTCGAAGGGCAACCGCTAATCGAACAGGCAGGCATTGTTGATAAATCTGAAAAGTAAATATCGACATTATTATACAATCTTCAAGAGTAAAGATTTGATACAAAAGTAAATGAATCATACAATGATCAATGCAAGGTTTGTTTTGGTCGCAGGAACTATACCAGTTCATTATGTGCTGCTTAGTATTTGCATAAGTTGCAGAAATGTATAATTGATGTGACTGAAATCTGAACATGTGACTCGTCCCTATTGTGTACTCTACTCGAAAATAGATAGAAATTTAAAAATCTGCGAAATATAACCAGGATACATGGCCTTACCTTGACCAACAAACAGTTGGGTTCAGCAAGCAGAGCAGTATGTTGCGGGAGAATAGGTGGATGGCCACAGGTAGCGCACTGATGGGTATGCTCGAAGCGGTCACAGAAGTTCACGGATAGCACGACGATGAGCAGATTAGCATAGATCTCAGTGGTTCCCAGGTAGCACGTTCAAGAGTTGACTTGCAAAGCACAAAGATGTTCTCATGAGACATATCGAGTGGTTTTTAAAGTATTAGAAACTGGGGTGTGTTTGTGAATGAATGACGTATGTATGTCGTGGTATTAGGGGGGGCGGCCTGCCTCAGGGGAGGCCTGCCTGCCTGGAGACACGG
Organism: Ambystoma mexicanum; assembly: GCF_040938575.1. NCBI lineage: Eukaryota > Metazoa > Chordata > Amphibia > Caudata > Ambystomatidae > Ambystoma > Ambystoma mexicanum. The sequence goes on from NC_090925.1 coordinate 484,593,370, forward strand.
GGTCTGAGGAGGCCACGTGACCGATGGCCCCTTGGCGTGGGACACCTTTTGAAGTGTACATGCAGTTTGGCACCTTGGCCTTTCGCGCCCCGGACAGCCCCCCATGCCAGCGCTCATCTCCGGGTGTGAACCGCCTTTGATAGAGGGGGGTGGGATGGATCGCCCTGGGCGTGCAGATAAGGCACAGGAAGACTGCTGAATGGAGACACACTTATGTGGATTGCAGGGGGGCGGCCTGCCTCAGGGGAGGCCTGCCTGGAGACACGGGGTCTGAGGAGGCCATGTGACCGATGGCCCCTTGGCGTGGGACACCTTATGAAGTGTACATGTAGTTTGGCACCTTGGCCGTTTGTGCCCGTCACAGCCCCCCATGCCAGCGCGCATCCACCGGCGCGAACCGCCTTTATATCAATATACAGTATATCGCCTTTATATCAATGATAGTATATCGTTGCTTATCAATAACAAATGCCACATACCGGAGATTCTTGTGAGCACAGACCCACACTTCAACCGGTGTATTATAGTGGCCAAGACCCTAAGGCCTGTATAATCCAATGGTAATTGTTAGTACAGATATATGTGTGACTTTTATAGAGACATAACCTACTGAAAGACTTTGAACAAGTGTTATTTAGTGCATGCATTATCGAGAATATGTTATGTTAGCTTAGATAGTGACCACCCTGCTTCACAGCAACCAGACCTTCACCCATTCGGAGCACAGTGGTCTGACGTCCATCCTTGAATGGAGACACACTTGATTCATTTAAAAAATCGAGACAAACGTTAAAATATATGTGGTGTTTTATTTTGTATCTTATTTTCATGAAACAAAAATACAAGACTTTAAAGATTATACAGGTCAGGTTGCAGCACAGCGAGAGAAAATCCCCTGTACTGACCGCTGTCACTCGGGAACGTTTCTCTAATGGCACGAACGGCACAGGCGGGTATCACTCTTCGAACGCGGTGTCCAAGCCTCCCGTGAAGCCACCATGTAAAGGAACGATAGGCCACCAGCCTGTACCACCTGTGAAAAGGAATGAAACAAACTGTTTTTAAATGAACCAGATAAGTTTAATAAACGTTTGTTGTCAATGACAATTCTTGTAACTAATGGCATTTTACACGGACAAATGCTATCTAGACAATGCACACTATTGAATGACTTACATGCGTTACAATGATATGTAGATGTAATTTTGGATATAGTAGAAGAACATGAAATAGGAGTGGCATGACAAGCAGAGTATACTTACTCGTTACTCGTATTACGAGGACGAACAGTTGCTCGAAGTAAGCACCATCATTATTCTCAACACGGCCCGTGTGAGGCAGGCTGCCCTGAAGTCTGGCAGCTCGGTGATGCATTGCGGTCGTGGCTCGCTTCCGAAATGTAGGCCAGGCATCCCGAGTTTTCTCGGCAGCAGCAGTTCTCGTCCTCAGTTGGCATTAGCTCGCACCGATTGCATGTGCACCAGGTGGAGACGCCGTCCATTCGACTAGGCCCAGGCTCTTCATCTGTTGATTCGTCCTGCCAACTGCCGTCCGAATCCCCATCGTTTTCGCGTGCTTCCCTTTCCAGTAGTTCCTCCTCGGTATACTCGGGCTCGTACATGTAGGGCATTATTGTAGCCATTGTGTGTTAAACAAACTAAAATTATTGATAGCGGTGGTACTGGTATCTGTTCACACGGGCTACAAGCGGCGAAGGTAGCTGACCAGAGCACTGAAACGAGTCACAGAATACTCTAAGTAACACAGAGAGAGGAATGGAATCGAAAATCGGCTGCTGTGTGTTGTGAAACGGTCTGTTTATACTTATTGAGGAGAGAGACATGTCATTAGCTGAAGCGCAGCAAATGTTGACACGAGACGTGCTTTGGCGTTGGGAAATGGGCGGTACGAGTCTGCTGATGACAGGCTCAGGGGCGGGGGAATTGATTTAGTGCCGCAAAAGCAGGTCAGCCAGGGCGATCGGGGAAAAGATAGGATTATCAGAAAATGGCGGCTCCCTGGTGCTTGTTTTCGCGTGCGTTTAATGGACAAAAACTCGGGTAAGGTCCATAGGAAAGTTTTCTAAAATCGAGCCACTTAGGCTTAAAAAAACATGGCCGACCCGTTGGGACAATAACAATTTTTACTAGACCATGCCTTTAATCATAAACTATACAGCACCCTCTGTATATGTGGAAACTGTATTTTCTGTCTCTGTGAATATGTGACTTTTAACTGTCTGCCTGCATGGGCTAGTCTCTTGTGTCTTTCCATATCTATCCATCTATCTATCCATCCATCTAGCTACTTATCCACAAATCTGTATGTACGTATTCATCCATCTATCCATCTATCTATGAAGCACTTGTGTATGAGCCCAAAACAAATAGAATATCATATTATCCATCCATGTACTTATCCACAAATCTGTATATATGTATTCCTCCATCTATCTATCCATGTACTTATCCACAAATATACATGTACGTATTCATCCATCTATCCATCTATCTAATTATCTTTCTACCTATCCACACATCTGTATTTTATATTTCCTTTATGGGCGTATTAAAATTACATGCTAAAAAAGCTATTTATCTATATGCACAAAAGAGAGTGAGTGACAAAGTGAGGGAGAGTGAGTGCAAATGAGAAAATGCGACACCGTTTTCTTCCTCTGTAATAATATTTTACTGAAAGTAAGTGTGTTACATTCAGTAGTTTATATCTTGAATGATGAGTGTATATTCTGTGATACCGACATGTACCTAGTTGTATGTTAGACCGGTACATATTGATCAGTGCTGCCCTGCGATGCATTGCCCATCTCCATGTGGCCTGCTCATGGAGTAACACAGCACACGATGAACCGGGCCAGACGTTTTTTGGTAAAATGACTGTAAACAAACGTGTCTCTGCTTGGCTGCCGGGAAATGAGCAGGGCCTTTGTTTTGGGAGGTTACTCCCAGGCTACTGCTCGTCCATTCAGTAGCCTTGAATAGTCGGTATTTACTGCTAGCATCTCGCGTCTGAATAAACAGTCCAGCACATGACTGCGGCTTGGAATGTTGAAGAGCAGCTTTAAAGACACGCCCGCTCCAGTGTTTATGGTCCCGTCCATCCCCTCTCTCCAACCATTCCGCCATCTCTAGAAGCCCCGCCCCTCCCCTAATGAAGGTAAACATGGTAGAAAGATTGTATTAAACTCGACAAAATGATTATGAAATCAACGTCGAAATATGCAACCAAATGCAGCTAGCAATGCGAGCAAACCATGTGCGCAAAACGCACTTCCACACGTCGGCGTATTGGCTATAAATGCATGGGGGCCTGATTTACAAAAGCGCAATATGGAGCAATTCCATTGAAAAACGCGTTGGAAATCAGGCCCACTGCCTTTAACGAAAATCGTGAATTTCTCCGAAAAATCGAGGGAAAGTTTTTTAGCAACATGTGTCAACACATTTCTATAGATGTAATTGGCCAAAGTGAAGAAAATATTTTTGCTCGCAAATGTGATTCAAATTTTGTTTTTTTTAAATGATCTCAATATTTCAATGCGCCAAATGGCAACACAGATTGCAAAGGTGAATGCAGACTGGGGTACTTGTATGTTCTCTCAGCGGGAAAGATTTCTTTGGTTATGCAAAAATCACTCGCCGATCCATTTTGCGCCCCGGCCTTCAGTTTTCAAGCTGGCAACTTCAAATAAAAAGATGAACAAAGATAACTGGAATAGGCCTGTTTTGGGCCCACTCTGCATTTTATGGCGCCCTTTTCTGTTCCACGGCGAGCTGCTGCGCATGAAGACGAGCGGCCTTTGAGAGCAACCCCCGCATTATTTGCATTTCGTAAAACAAGCTAAATTATCTGTTAATAGGCGCCCCCTGCCTTACTCGGCGCTGCGTGGGGGGCCTGTTTAGTGGGGATGGGGGCCAAGCAAGAATTTATGACCCTCAATGCAGCCCCATCTCCGTGAGAGAAGGCATCAAAGGGCCGTCAAATGTTTATTTCTAGAAAGGCCCTGTCTGAGCAGTATTTCTGAGGTAAAAAAAAAACACAAACGCACATTGCAAATATGTAGGGTAACGTTACTAAATTAGTATGTCGTGAAGACTATCACGTGTACATTGTGTTTGTAGGTGTGTATATTAAAGATGAGCTTAGTACAAGCAATCGTCATGGCGGTTACAGTTCAAAACAGTTGTCTTGCCTCGTGAGGGTCATGATGCCTGCGACGGCTAAGCCCTGACCCAGCTGAGATGAAATAAATGACCCCCAGTCGAAATTGAGCAAACAGAAATGGTTTTAACAAACACATGACCACTGAAATAAATTAATGAAACTTTAGGACATTTTCCGACATGTTGAAAAGTAAAACATTAACATATTTGCTTGAATATAGAGCGTCTTTCGTGCTATAAGGAAACTAGCACCTTTGAATTGCACTGGCGTCCCTGATACCATAAAAGGCAACTTAGAAGTAACTTTTGGTTGTCTTATGGTACCTCAGTCATGAGACCCCTATAAACACATCGTTGAAGCCCCACAAAGAATATTCAGCCACACATTGTAGTCCCTGGGCCCCCTGGGTCCAAGTCTAGCAGTAGCAGTGCTTCTGCCTGGGACTTAAGTATTCATGAATTAGAAAGCAAGATGCAAATTAAACACAGAGCTGTTATTTTTCATGCAACACGTGAGCATCATTAGAGCCGACTGTGACGCAATTGTGAAATATATTAAAATTGTAATTGTATTTATTGTGTGTTTTAGTTTACAGATTCAAACTGTTCACACAAAGCTCAGTAAAAAGACAAACAGAAGTAATACATTTGACTGCAAAAATAAACAACATTATTATCTCACACCATGCTTGAAGTTTAAAAACCACATTAACATTCACCATCGCAGGACGTAGGAAATGGGAAACAGCAGCAATTCATCAAAGATGTATCCAAAGCTAAAACACTCATAACCTACACATAAACTTTATTAAAATCTACCCTACAATCCTTTTAACTAAAAACCATCATAAGTTTATTTTTTATTTTTATTTTTTAATTTATTGTGCCATAGTTAATTTTTAAACTTTTAACATACCTTTTAACAAACAGATATACATGTTCACATGATTTATATAATAGTCCTAAAAAGGTACAATTTACCTATCTATTAATATACAGTACAATCACAATCCTTAAAATGTTCTGCTTCTATTTCGTCGGGATAAACAGCGTCTCTTTTACGCCTCCTGCCATATTGCCCAGGCTGCCGCCAATAGAACTACAGATTTTGCTCCAACAAGCGCAGACCAAAATTGATCGCCAGTAATATCTTCAAGGTGAGTTATTTTGTTTCCATAGCCTTTGTAATAACAGTCCTTTAGGGCCACACAAGCCGTCAGTATATGCCTGCTGTTCTCAATTTCCACTTCACATAGTCAACAAGTTTTATCAATGTGCTGAGCTTTGTTCCGGTGAGCACAGTATTCTCTTTTAGGTAGAAGATTGAACCTCAGATAGTTTGCAAAACGTTTTAGATCTAAAAACATAACTTGATCAGATAGCTGCTAGGTCTATATATTGAACAACTTTGATAAGAAAACTCCTTATTCTTTGTTTCATGTGTAGGGTATCAATGGTTTTTACCCTGTCCCACAATGTTGCCTTTATTTTGAGTTTCTTTTCAAAGTTAGGATCAGTTCCCATTGTTGCTATATCGAGGCCGATTTCTTCCAAATATATTTTGGTAGAGTTTTTCAGATCCTGCAAAAAATCATTCTTATTCTTCATTTTGTAAGCCTCATCCAATAATTTAAGCAAATGATTTGGATTTGGACTAGCTTGACACACTTTTCTATATAGTAGTGGCCTTTGAATTTGCCACAATGATCTTAGTGATTGTACCCCAAACTCTAGCCTTACAGCCTCAACTGGAGTGGATTTTGGGAGGTTCATAACTGTCCAAAATAGTTTGCCTTCAAAACTATCTGGCCATTTTTTTGCCTGTAGGGTAATGCTTCCAGCGCATATACAATTCCTGGTATTATTGCAGTGTGGTATACTACAATATATAGTGCAGTATAAGTCCTCACTTTGATTTAATTTTAATAGCCCAATTGGTCCTGAAAAATCAAATCTCAAAATGTCATTGCTGAAATCATCATAGAGGTTGGCAGGTCTCCAAGCAAGGTATGCCAAATTCTGTCAGACACTTCAAACGTTCCGGGGCATGGATATTTAGCCGATGTTTTAACATGTATAAAGTTTCTACTTCCCCAGAGCAGAGTCGACAGAATCACTTGGGTCGTATACTCTCTTGCTCCCCCCAACCTTCAAGTGTTGCAAACATATTCAACTTCAAATAAAGCCAAGCTCGCCTGAGTTTTTTGGAGGGATATTTGTTCAATATTGGATTCATAGAGCCCACTGACCTTATATAATAGGTAAAGTGTTCAAATACTCTGAAGGAAGTTAACCGAAACCTATTCTCTGTCCAATCTACTTCATAAAGACGCTTCTTAGTGGTATTTGGTCTAAATGAGAGCATTGCCAAATATAGCTACTGCCGCCGGCGCACATGACAAAACAGACAGATGAGGGAGAGGGTGCATGTGCAACACGGAAATGGGGAATTGTGCTTGCTCATTTCACTTGGATAAAAGTGACAGGTATTTTAGAGCGAGTGGACAAGCAGAGCGTAAAGAATGCAAAAATGATCCCTTCATCAATGAGAGGTAGAGTTGGGCTCCATATCTACAGCTGGGTTACTTCAATCCAATCTTGGAACCCCAGATATATGCAGCTGTGTCTTATATTTAATTGTACAGTTTGTTTTGTGCCTTCACTGTTACTTTACCCCTTCTCATTTTGAAATTGACATGTGCTAAGTTTTTGAATTTTCACTTACTTTCCAGATTCCTCTCTTGTAGATCTTGGCTTTCTTTTTTCTCTGCTTCGTGGTCCATCCACACTCATTTACAGGAATAGCTCCTGGGTCTGTGAGCGCAGACGATGAAATGAAGTTGACCAAGGGGGCAATATGATATACATGACATCACCCTTGCATCCAAGGGCTATACCACCTGCTTGGAGATCAGGAAACATTCTAATAATATAATAGAAAAAAGGTAGCAGGCGCCCCTCTCTCGAAAGAACACGGCATGATTACCTGTTCAGTGGTTTTTAACCACTTTGAGAGTTTCCAGCCATCTGCTTTTTGCTTACTGTACCTTTCACAGATGGGAAATATTCATTTGCATATCAGTCTTTGTCCCGCCCACATGGGCAGTCCAGCACCAAAATGCTATGACAATTCCTTTCTGAACAAGAGTACCAACAGCAACCCCATACACGTGTTTCAGCCTTGTTGGGCCTTATCAGTGAGGTGAAGCTGTGCCTCTCTGAGCACAGTGAGCAGGGAGTCCACGTCTGGTTGCCCCCAAGTTCCTTCCAAAAATACAAAAAAAGGTAGCAGGCGCCCCACTCTCAAAAGAACATGGCATGATAACCTGTTAAGTGGTTTTTAACCACTTTGAGAGTTTGCAGCCCTTTGCTTTTTGCTCACTGTACCTTTCACAGATGGGAAATATTCATTTGCATATCAGTCTTTATCCCGCCCACATGGGCAGTCCAACACCGAAATGCTACGACAATTCCTTTCTGAGCAAGAGTACCAACAGCAACCCGATACACGTGTTTCAGCCTTGTTGGGCCTCATCAGTGAGGTGAAGCTGTGCCTCTCTGAGCACAGTGAGCAGGGAGTCCACGTCTGGTTGCCCCCAGTAACGTAGGGTGACCAACCCCAAGTTCCTTCCAAAAATACAAAAAAAGGTAGCAGGCGCCCCTCTCACAAAAGAACATGGAATGATAACCTGTTCAGTGGTTTTTAACCACTTTGAGAGTTTGCAGCCATCTGCTTTTTGCTCACTGTACCTCGAAATGCTATGACAATTCCTTTCTGAGCAAGAGTACCAACAGCAACCCCATACACGTGTTTCAGCCTTGTTGGGCCTCATCAGTGAGGTGGAGGTGTGCCTATCTGAGTACAGTGAGCAGGGAGTCCACGTCTGGTTGCCCCCAGGTAACTTAGGGTGACCAACCCCAAGTTCCTTCCACAAATACAAAAAAGGTAGCAGGCGCCCCTCTCTCAAAAGAACACGGCATGATAACTTGTTCTGTGGTTATTAACAACTATGAGAGTTCGCAGCCTGCTCACTGTGCTCAGAGAGGCACAGCTTCACCTCACTGATTAGGCCCAACAAGGCTGAAACACGTGTATGGGGTTGCTGTTTGTACTCTTGTTCAGAAAGGAATTGTCATAGCCTTAAGGGAGCAGGCAATATAGTACAGACATAATATTCCTCACAGCAAAAATGTATACAGCAACAGACAATGTTATACCATGTTAGGGCGTGCGCAGCACATCATGAGTCCTTAGAGAGCAGCCAACATTTGGTGTTTATCCTGAAACTGTAGAATGGCTGGTCCTTTCTCAAACAAATGAGGAGAGAATTCCATAATTTGGCGGCCAAAATGGGAAAGCGGCTGCCTCCTGCTTTTTTTCAAATTAAATTTAGGAACTATAAGGCAGAAGGAGTTGGCTGTCCTAGTTGAACGTGTTGATATTTTTTTTAGACATTTTTTTCCTTAGATAATGAGGGGCCGAATTATTTAGGCATTAGTAGGTGGGAGAGACAGTTTTGAACTGAATTCTATCATTGATTGAGAGCCAGTTATTGTCCCGTCTAGCCTCAGAGATATGTTGTCTCCTAGATATACTGAGGGCAATTCTAAGTATGTTATTTTGAAGCATTCTGAGTTTATTGACAATGTATTTGCTTGCGCCCAAGTAAAGGGCTTTACAATAATCAAGTTTGGATAAAATTAAGGCTCTCACTAGAGTGTTGCAACTTTCTGTCGAGGGGAATGGTTTACAAGCATGTATCAGTTTACAAGTATAAGCTGTTGCTGAGACAGTAACATTTACTTATTTGCTTAGGCTGAAAGTTGAGTCTAGATAAAAACCTAAGGTTTTTACCTCCTTTGCCACTTTAATGTCAATGCCATCAATTTTAAAGGCTGAATATTTGTTGCCGAGTTTGTTGATGTTAGCCGAAGCTCCTAGGATTAGGATCTCTGTCTTATCGTCATTCAGGCAGAGGCCGTGAGTGGCCATCCATGCCTGAATGATTAGATATGGCCAGGTTGGTATCATAGTCTCCAGTAAGTGGGATGAGGATCTGGGTGTCATCTGCATAATTTGTGTAGGTGACACCCAGATGGACAGGGTCATCAAACAGCGGTTTCGTGAAGACATTATACATAATGGGTGAGATGCAGGAACATTGAGGTACCCCACATGTTATAGGTGTAGGCTCTGCTGAGGTTGAGGGTGAGAACACTCTCATAGACCTATTGTTTTGAAATGATTGAATCCATGCTATAGCTTCCTGGGAGAAATGCGCCAATGTAGACAAGTATTTGTATAGCGCTTTATGATCCACCAGATCAAACGGTGCCGATAAGTCTAATAACAGTAGGAGGGCAAGTTTCCTATTGTCTTTAATTTCCCCGATTTGGGTCTTCAAATCTATCAGAGCTGTTTCTGTACCATGTTGTGGTCTAAAGCCAGATTGCCGAAGCACTAAGAGATTGTTAGTCTCCAAATATGCTTGAATCTGGATTTAGTCTGCCTTCTCTATAATCTTATGTAAAACGTGACTGTAGCAATCGGTCTGTAATTAGTTGGGATGGCCGGGTCTAAAGATGTTTTTTTTAAGAGTGGCAAGATCCAAGCGTCCTTCAGGCTAGTGGGGACATTGCATGATTGAAATGAGGTATTAATTAACTTGGTGATGAAGAGTGCCAGGTCTCTGGCCGCTTCTTTGATAATCTGGGCTGGGCAGATACCTCTCTGACATCATGATAGTTTGAGCGAAGCAAATATATTTTCCACCTTTTGGATGGTGACTTGTGCAAATTTGAATTGCAGGAGAGGTTTCGGGGTTTGATCTAGGACTCTTTCAACAGTGCCTGCTGAGGGAAGGTTCAGGGTTTTTCTAAAATGTTAGTTTGGAAGTGGGAGATTTTGTTGGAAAGTGCATTCTGGATGTTGGTGCACCATACTTGATGCTTTGTGCACGTGTCCACAGGGGGGTTATGATCCTGCCATTATAGGTCTCTCGTTTAGTTAAAAGTATTTCAGCTTTGTATTTTGCCGATATTTTCAGCAAGTTACATTTGTTATCTTTAGTGGGGAGGTCTTTCCAATGGACTTCCATTTTCCTTTTTTTCTGCCCGCAGGGTTTTTAGTTGAGGTGTGAACCGCGAGTTCAGGTGGGCTCTCGGTTTACCTTTGCACATTTTAAGCGATGCAATAATATCTAAGGCCTGTGTCATAGTGGAGTTGTATAGATCCACTAAGGTAGCTGGGTCAGACGTAGCTAGCAAAGGGTATAAGATAGGCAGCACATGAGGCATTAACCTGTCTACTGTGATATTCCATTTGTTCCTAGTGAGAAGTGGACGGGCTATTAACTTAGTCTTAATAGGTAGTGTACTTGCTTGTATAGTGAACGACACTAGGTGGTGGTCTGTCCACGACTGTGGTTCAATAGAGGTAATCAATGTCTCACAATTGAGATCGGCCACCCGGTCTAAGGTTCTGCCTTTATCATGGGTGTGCTGATTGACTCTTTGGGTGAGGCCAAGTTCAGTGAGGGTGTTCGCAAGAACCAATGAGTGTTGGTCCTTAGGGTCGTTTAGGCCACGGTTGAAGTCTCTTAGCACTAGTATTCGCGAAGTAGGTTTGGTGTTTGCAGAAATTATGGTGGTGATGTCTTCCTCAAAGGAGCCGATGAGACCTGGAGATCTATAGATCAGGTGAGATGCTAGGGTGCGAGACTTAGAGATGGGGAATTTCACTGTGAGCAATTCACAGGATTGAGCATGGGGTGAAGTGTATACTCCAAGGCCATGAAGGCAATGCAGCACCCTCTAGAAACTTCTCTATCTGCTTTCAAGATAGTATAGTTCTCAGGTATGGCAAGTCAGAGTGACGGCCCAGCTTTGGTGCATTGCATCAGTGGTTCATGGCATCAGTGAACAAATTCAGAAATGAAAAGCAGCCATTTTGTTCCCTCTGTGTGAGTGATTCCTGTGGTAGAAACTATAGCAAGCTGAAAAAGAAAAGTGTTCAATATGATATTTGGAGAAGGGAAAGGGGTGATTTCAGATCATGGTAGAGGTGAGGAGGTGTAAGGAGGACCAGATGTGTAAGAGGCGATCTGTGAAGCATGATTGTTAAGACTGTTTACGTTTTAACGGGGGAATTCTGCAGGATTTCCATGTGATACCAACAGTCGTATCACAAGACGCGCTAAAAAAATGCATAACATAAACCGGATAAACCAGCGAGAGAAAGGGGATAGATAATAGGAGATGCTCAGTGAAGATTCACATCAGAAGGGACCTAAAAAGAGGCATGGGGCAAAAGGCGAACTGCAGTGCGGATGGGGAAGACTTTTCAATTGTGGAGTGTTTTCCAATTCATGTGATATCCCACTATTTTTTTTCCAACAATCACAGCCATTTTCTCGGTAAAGCCAACGTTTTTTAGCAGTCATTTTGAGTTAAATTTAGACAGGAATTGAGGGAGGATCTCAAAAAATATTTACAAAATTATGCAAAACATGCAGAGGACCACCAACATTAGTAAAGTGCCAATGGCCAGCGCAATCTCATGACTTAATTGTGAGGGGGATATGGACACCGACCGCAGACCTAGCCCTCTGGCCATGGGCGCAAACTTTAAGCCTATTTGGTGCGCCAGGGACAGTGGGCACAGCCGTAGCCCATGGCAAGTAGCCCATGTTCTTTTTGGCAAATTGTTTCACTGTGGCTAGTGGATACCTCTGCAGGCAATGGCCACTTGCCATAGCCGAAGGTATGGAAAGGGAATGCTATGGCTGGTGGGGTCTGGTCATTTACCTGGCCGGGGGATATGGGCAATGGCGTAGTGAGGGGACATGGGATTCATCAGGAGTACTGGCCCACTGGCTATGGGCAGGGGGATATAGGTTGTAGTCATAGTCTTTTTGCCTTTTAGGTGCAACATGGACAGTGGACATGGCTGAAGAATGCGGCAGCTACCCATCCACAAAAGCCATGGCTGGGGTTTTCTGGGTACTTGCAAGTCAGGTGGAAATGGGCCACAGTGTACGGCCCTCAGACTTTTATAATAGTTGGCGCTAAAAGGACAGTGGCCAGAGCTGGTGGGACCTGAAGAAGATATAGCATAACAAAACTTTTGAAATTCATTAAAAAAAACTTTAGTTAAAGCAGACTTTCTTTCTAATCTCTTAGAAACAGCTGGCTGTTACCACCTCTCTTCTTCTCTTATTCCCCACTCTCTGCTTCCATCAGTTCAATCTGGCTTCCATCTGGCACACTCAATCGAAATTGCTTTGTTGCACATGATATGATATGATATGATATGATGTGGCATTTATAACGCACCTGTACAGAAGATTTTCTAGGCGTGACAAGACAAGGAGGGAATTGCAGTTAACTCACAAGTGCAGCCAGTGGGTGGCTCATAAAGTGCAGAGAGAAGAGACTTTAGGGTTGCAGATACAGACCCTTAAGTGCTGGGGAGCCTGGAGGCAGTGCAAGGGCAACTAGACATGCAGGAGTCTGGGCCTGAGTTCAGAGGGTGACCAGGTGACCAGTGCGCAGAGCCGTCAGGTGCATCAGCAGGGGAGACGAAGAGAGCAAGCGGAAGTGAAAAGGAAGGTCTTGAGTTGCTTCCGAAACAATAGGTGGTTCTACTCAAGTTTGGGAGATGCAGGGAGGCTGTTCCAGAGGGAGGCCCCAGCCAAGGAGATAGATCTGCCCCCAACTCTCTGCTTGGAGAAGCGTTTGACCCTCAGAGAGTTGGAGGTGGATGAATGGAGGCCTACAGAAGGAAGATGTTTTGGAAGAGAAAGTTGGAGATAGAGTGGTCCCAGGTCCCAGAAAACCTTTTGGATGACGCAGAGGGTCTTGAAGTTGATCCTTGCAGCCACGGGGAGCCAGTGAAGAGATTTCAGAGCTGGAGAGATGCGATTCCTGGGCTTGAGGCCAAGGACAAGTCTCGCTTTCCTGTTCTGCATAAGTTGTAAAGGTCAAAGAGTAGAGGCAGGAAGATTTAGAAAAAGGCTGTTGCAATAGTCCAGCCTAGAGAGGACAAGAGCTTTGGAGACAGTGAGCCTTTGGGGGAAAGTGACAAAAGGAAGAATACCTATGAGGAGGTGCAGCTGATAGTTTGACTTCTTAGAGACGTCAGAGATACCAGGAGAGAAGGAAAGGGTGGAGTCAAAGATGACACCAAGGTTCTTAGCCTCACTGAAAGGAGTAGGAAGAGGAAGAGAGCCCAGAGTGGGCAGTGAGAGAGAGAGAGGAAAAGAAGGAGCTGGTGTCCCAATGAGGAGGATCTCAGTTTTACTGGAAATAAGGCATAGATCATTGGCGGCACACCATTCCTGAATTGCGGCCAGACAGTCTGGTATGAGAGAAGAAGCAGAGATGGCTGAGGGGAGCCTGAAAGAGAGCTGAGTGTTATACGCATAACATTGAAAATTGAAGCAGAAAGTAGTGATGCGGTGAGCAAGAGGTGCCAGTTTATATCAATCAAGAACAAACTTTAGCACATTAAATACACATATTTAAAAAAGCATTATCTGCTCCATAAAAGAAGAAATAAATTCATTAGGACAACTAGCTAAAAAATAACACCAATATATATATTACAAGTAATCACTATCTAAATTAACCATTTAGTGACTTCTTGTATGTCCATTTTAATTCATTATCTATATCACAATATGCCATATATTATAGGCGGCAGCATTATGTACTACCGAGTCTACCCCAATCAAGTCTGACCAAAATTGATCCCTGCTTATGCTCTGCATAGATGTAACTTCACCCCCATATCCTTTGATGTACAGGGGTTTGAGGGCACTACACTCTGTCAATAGATGTCGACTTATTTCCAGTTCAGTGGAACAGTGCCTGCACATTACGTCTTCGGCCTCCTGGGCAGCTCTATTCCACCTATTTGTGTATTCTTTAGAACCCAGTATTTTTGGTTTACCAATCTTAAAGCCTTGATGAGAGTAGTCTATGTATCTGCTGAGCTTTCACAAGTTATCTATGTCCATAACCATGTCCCTCTCCCGACATTACTTTTTGATCACTGTCTCATAATCCAGTCGTTCACATATTGTGTCTAGATTTAATCCCAATTTGCACAAGTAATCTTCTGTGAAACTGCACAGCTCCTTCATAAAGTAGTTGGGACGATCACCATTTGTTGTTTTGCCCAGTAGCTGTAAAAGATGATTTGTTACTGCTACCCTTTTTTCCATTTTTGGATACAGTAGGGTTTTTCTGATTGACCAGCATGAAAGTAAAGGCTGTAATCCATACTCCAGGTGCACAACCTCCACCAGAACACACCTAGGCATATTCATTATGGACCAGAGAAGTTTACCTTCCGATTTCAGAAGCCACACAATGTCCTTTTCTGACAGGGTCTCAAGTGCACACAGGATCGACGGGCATATGTTGGTTTTATAGATTTGGATAAATCCTTCTATATCTCTTCCACCTCTGTGATTCACATAAGATTTTATTGCCAACCACCTCCTCCATATCTTCATTATGATATGATCTTTATATTGCAAGGCTGAATGATCCGCCCATATGGGGAAGCCCAAATAAAAAGCTTCTGTCGTCATTTCCAATGTTATACTATCCAGGTATCAAGATGTCTTTTTTTTTGGAATATTTCAGACACATTGTTCTTGTCTTTTTTTCATTTTTACTCATATGGTTCTCTTTGGCGTATACCTCAAGGGCGTTCAATGAGCGCTGAAGACCAATTTGTGTTTGGTCTAAGATTATTATATGATCAGCGTAGATCATAATAACCATTTTTACGCCGTTTATTGTTGGAGGAAAGTTTCTTCTATCCTTAAAGGCTTGGTCCATGTCCGCCGTATATATAGATAGTACAAGATGGGACCCAGTGCACAGCCCTATTTCAAACCCTCACTAGTGGGAATATATTTATTCAGCACCCGCTCTTGGTTAAGACATACTGCCACTGTAGTGTTCATATGTAGCTTTTGTATGAAATAAAGGAGAGCAGGATCAATGCCCCATGCTTTTAGCTTGGACCATAATCTACTTCTAGATATCAAGTCAAAGGAATTCGAAAAATCCACATAACAGTATAACATTTTTTCCCCTTTTGGACGCAATCTTCTCAAAAATTGCAATGCTGCTATTTTGGTTGTTGTGCCACAGCTCTTCCTGGAACCTGCTTGAAAAGGACTCAATGGGCCTCATTACGAGAATGGAGGTAATGAAAATAGGAAGGCGGAATGGTATTACCAGCATCGTTAACGGGTCCGGGCCATTACGACCCGACAACCCGCCAATACTGCCACCGGCCGTACCGTGCTCCTTCATACCGGCTCGCGCGCGTACACGCGCCCCTTCGTGGAGGAAGTACCGGGATGCCAGTAATAGGAGGACATCACAACTTATGCTGGCATGCAATTACCGACATCCCAAAGGCTGTAATTAGGGCCTGCACGATGGCGGCCATACAGGCATCGTGGACCACCCGTAAACTGCAACCGGCAGTTAAGGCAACTGCCACAGGTGCACACAATCACCACAGGTGGAGTCAATGGAGCCTGTCCCAGTATAAAAAGAGTACACCCACACACCACACCCCTTCCCACACCAAAATGATACCACTAGCTGTTGCAATCATGGGGCTGGAGGGCATGCCTATACTGCTACAACTACAGCAACAACACCAACTACAACAACAACCACAGCCACAACAACAGGCAGCACAGAGGAGATGCAGGAGGAGAAGGAGAGTGAGACAGGCCCAGCAATTACGACCAGTGCAGCCAGTAGTACCTCGCAGGCAGCCACCAATCCCTCGCATTAGACCCAGTCCATTCAATCTAACGCCTGAGCAGATCCACACCCTGTATCGGTTGGACAGGGACACCATCACCTCCACTGTGGACATGATACATGACGACATTGTCAGCCTCATTGAAATACGCACTGCCATCCCCCCGCTACTGAAGGTGGTGTCTGTGCTCCACTTCCTGGTCACAGGCACCTACTAGCACACAGTGGGCCAGCTGCATGGTACATCACAGCCACTCTTTTCACCCATGCTGACCCAAGTGCTGGGTGCCCCCCTGAAGCACGCTAGCACCCACATATCCCTACCATGGACTGTCCAGGAGATTGCAGACACCAAAGTAGGCTTCCATACACTGGCAGGCATGCCCAATTGCATCGGTGCCCTCGACTGCACCCATGTCGAATTGGTAGTCCCACATGCCATAGAGGCTGTGTACCGCAATCGCAAGCAATACCACTCCATCAATGTGCAGATGGTATGTGACTCCAGCAAGATCATCACACATTGTTGCGCCTGATTTCCCAGGTTGACACATGATGCCATGGTGCTGCGTAACTCCACACTACCCCATCACATGGAGCGACATGCTGGACCCCGTGCCTGACTGCTTGGTGATTTGCCTGACTGGCCCATGGCAGTGCATCGGGGTTGTGATGTGGGGGGATGCATACTCCACCTGGGTGGGAATGGGCAGTGAGTGGACAATGCACTCAGAGCTAAACACTTCTGACCAGAACCTCCCAACCTGAACATGACACATCATTGGCACACATTGGACCAATGCCGTATATCAATGACTACATGTAAGACGCACAACCAGGCCACCATGGGGATGTCAAGCAATGCATGACCAAACATGATTGCAACTGTGCCAAAGTGGCTAGTGTGAAAATGCACAGAGTAGCATACACTGCAATCATGGGAGGCAAGACATTGTTCTGCATCCACAGTACATTCGCATCAGCATGCAAGTACTCACCCTGCATCATCTGTACAACGCCATCCAGACTAGCAGACCATATAGCAGTACACAATGCATCCAAATAATCTTCGTGCATACGTACAGGGACATGTGCATGTCAACAGCAAATAGCTGCGGCCATGGATGTGAATCCTGATGGTGGCAGCTCAGAATGACTCACACAGACCTCTTTGTACTCCCATGCAGGTGATGGTGGATAGCCCTTGAAGCCGTGGCTACTTACCCCCGTGTGGAACTCGCGTAACAGCCATGAAGAGGAGTACGATCGGGTTCATACCCGTACCCGTGTTGTGATTGAGCAGGCCTTTGGCCTGTTGAAGGCGCGGTTACACTGCCTAAGCAGGTCTGGTGGAGCACTCCTTTATAGGCCTGAGAAGGTTGCAAAGATCACCATGGCCTGTGTCATGCTGCACAACATGTGCATCCGGAGAAATGTACCACTGCCACCTGACATTGACATGCATGCACCAGGTGAGGATGGTGAGGATGAAGATGGAGGAGTACGTGATGCACAAGATGGCCGTGCTGTGCGCCAATCACTGATTGATGAATACTTCTGAACCACATGGACGTTGCTGGATATGTTTCAGTGCTACACTGGGCACTGGGTCCATGTGGACATGCACACGGTATGTGGGGAGTTGGGCACTGTGCACTGTCATGAATAAAATGAATACACACGAAATGAACAATGTTCAGGCATTAAATGATTTTTTACACAACGGGTGTATTAATGTAAACTACAGAAAAGTGCCTCAACCCTCAACCACTCACATGCCCTCCCCCCAACACACCAAAACTCCCCATACCCCCAGTGAACTCCCCATACTCCCCAATGAACTCCCCATACCCCCAATGAACTCCCCCTTATTCACCTCTACACCACCAACACCATCTCCCCTACTCCCATTGTTGACCCACACTATTTCTGTGCTTTCTTTGTGTCTGGGGGCTGCATTTCGGATTGCCTCACACTCCGCCTTGTCAGTCGCACAGGGCTGGAGGGTCCAGAGGATGAGGGTGTGGTGGATGGTGTGGATGCTGTAGTGATTGGCACAGCTGGCGACGGTTGTTGCAGCTGCATGTGTTGCAGTATCGCGGTCAGGACCTGCGTGACAGCCCCCAGACTGTCACGCATCATGACCGCAGAGGCATTTATGGCAGCACTGTACCATGCTATGGCCTGCGCAATCTCTCGCCTTGTGTCCTCTCCGTCAGCCACATATGGGCGAACAAGTTCCAGCATGGAGTGCTGCCTTGCCTCCAGCCTTGATAGTCGTGCCTCAAAGTCAGTGGGAGCAGCAGAGGTTTAGGGTGTTGCGGCTGGGTGTGCAATTGCAGGTCTTGCCTCGGGGGGTGGTGCCGAGGTTGGAACTGTGCAGTGCAGGATTCGCAATGGGGCTGGAGAGTGTGGCCTGAGTGTGGGGTTGGGGGGTCGACGGGGGGCTTGGGGTGTGTGGACATGCCACATGGATTAAGCCCTCTTCGTCAACGTACTCCTCTGCTCCAACGTCAATGTCACTCAGTGGGGCTGTGGCTGCTGCCTTACCCACGGAACTTGTTGCAGCAGAATGGGTGCCACTGGCCTCCCCTTCCACTGTTGTTGGCAGTTCTTGGCTTCCACTCCCATCCGGAGCTGTGGTGCCCTCATGTGCACTAGCCCTGGCTTGTACAGTGGGTCGCAAGGCTGCCCCAGAGGTGGTTTTGCCGGTGGCAGGTGTTTTGGGCCGGGGCCTGGATGGCCTTGTGGCTGCATCTTCACTGCCATCTTCTCCGTCAGTGCCTGGGGGGTGGGAGAGATGCAGGGCATTAGTGGTGGTGTTACATGCAAGATTCATTAGATGGTGCTGTGGATTTTTTCATTGATCATGTATTCATATCTTACAGGTGTGTCACACAGGGTAGTTGGAAGGGGGGCTTTTGGCATTAGCCGTGACATCTCAATTTGGCTATGCTGCATGCCAGGTGGCGTGCCGTTGTATTGGGGTTTGTGTGATGTACGACATAGGAATGGTCCCTGTGTGTTGGCTGTCTGTTGGTAATGGGATTGGCACTCAGCATGCATTTCAGTGTGGCAGGGTTTGGGCCTCCATCTGGATATGGATATGTTGCTGTGGTGTGTGTTCGGACATGCATTGCCTTGCCTAGGCTCTATTCCAGATCACTTGTGCAACGTCATGGTTTGCCCTACTGCGGTCTGCAGGGTCACTCACCTCCATCTGCAGATGTTGCGGCACCCGTCTCCATCTCCCCGAAGCCCTCGATAGACTGCATCTGTATGGTGGCACTGCATGTCTCCTCCCAGCGCATTAGTTTGATCGGGAAGTGAGCACCCCCACCTGTGGCCATGTCCTCCCTCCGATTGCTGGCCAGGATGTTGCGTACCCTAAGGCAGAGGTCATCCCACCTTTTCTTGCAGTCTTTGACTGTCCGTGGGGTGGTGCCGACTGCAGACACCTTGCGGGCTACCTCCTCCCATATCTCCTTCTTCTCTGCTGCACCTCCCTTTTGAGGTTGTGTGTGTTGATCTCATCAGCATGGGCAGCAAGGGTGTCTGCCAACATGTTAAGTTCCTCATCAGAAAAACACTTCTTGCGCAGACGGGGGTGGGATTTTCGGGTTGCCGTGGACATTTTATTTTTAAAGGCCCTGGTCTCTCCTGTGCAACACTGTAGTTTGGGAGGATTGCATCGGATTGTGTTTTCAAAGATGGTCGCCGCTACATTTCCAGTTCGCACGCGATCACGTTATTTCTGGGTCCAGTATTAAGAGCCCGGTATTAGCATGATGTTATTACCGGGTTGGTATTAAGGGGTGCCTCCTAGGCGGAGGCGGTATCGGCGGGTCCCCTGATGCCACTATCAGGGGTAGGAGGGCCTTTAGCGGCATGGCGGTGTGGCCATTACCGGCATGGGGGTTTGTGCGTGCTCGCGCACTCGTAATCAGCCGCTATTAGCGGCTTCAAACGAGCACGGACCCGCTACTTACTCCATTCCGGTAATGGGCCCGGTTTTAGCGGGATTCTCGTAATGAGGCCCAATATGTTCTTGTTTTCTGTCCAGATGTTCAGCAGTTCCAGAAAAATGCCTGCAAAAGTTTCTCATTAGAGTCCATTATCGCCAGCAGTCTATAGCTTGTTGTTATCAATCTGTCCCCTTTTTTAAAAAATTGGGACCAATATAGATTGTCGCCAGCTCTAGGGTATTTGGCCAGACATTAATATTTCCCCAAAATGGCGTGCCAAGATTCTTGCCCAAAGGCTAGGATCGGCTTTATAGAACAGGATTGGTGTGCCATCGGGGCCCGGTGCTAGGGAGGCTTTTGATTTTATTATTAGCTTTTCCAGGTTAGTTTCCGAGAACTCTTCTTCCAATTCTGCTCTTGAAATTGGATTGACACTTCCCCATGTTGTTTTCTCTCCTCCAATTGACTCTACCAATTCCTGGCCTTTAGGGCAGTATAGTTTACGGATGTAGTTTGCCCAACCTTCCTCGATATAGGGTGTAAATCAATCTTAGATGATAAGTTTCTAAAGCTGTTGACATTTTGCCAGAAATTGGCCTTATTGTCTTGTCTTAACCAAGTGAACAGATTTATCCAGTTCACCATCCTAATAGACGCTTTGTGCATTTCTTGCCAGTTTCTGTATTTCGTTGCCTGTTTTTTTGTGTGTTGTTCTGGAGATAACACCGGGTTACTTTTCACAGCAGCCTTTTTGTTATGATGTTTTCTCTTTCTTTCCTGGACAATTGGATCCACTAGTTTGTGTTCTTGATCCCGAATATTTTGAGACTATCCCTTCTTAATTTTTACATATAGTGGAATAATCTCTTTGATTATCTCTTCTAACTTCCAATCCGTACTGGTGAGCAGGTGGTTCAGTTCTCCCTCCTTTGCTTTTAGAGCTTCATTTAACCATTCTATGTATATATGTGACCATCTCAATCTATACCCCAAACTATTTGGGATAACATTTGCACAATTTTGTAGTTCTTCTTGGCCTTCTCTTTGCATTGACATCTAGCGTAGTATGCCATGGTCGCTGGCTCCACTTTGAGTGATCTTTATGGGACTGCATATTTTCCACATTGGCCTGTTCATTACCACATAATCAATTAGTGAGGAAGCTATACCATTTGACCATGTGTATATAACTGCAGTCTCCTCACTAGAATGCATTTGCATGGGATCCAAGTCAAAAAATTCAAATAGTTATTGCCAATTGTATTTTTGCCCCGTGTTGCGAACATTTGGAACATGTAGAAGTCGCCTGTTAAAATCTCCTGCCAAGGTGATGCCGCCTGTAGGGTCTCTTCCATCCAGCAGGTAATGGCCTCTGTAATTAGCACTTGTATTAATTTAGTCTGCGTTCCACCCGGAAGATCATACATTTTGATGATTAGGATTTTTCCATCTGCAGGGGTGTTGGAGGATTGAATTATGCCCATTAGGAGGTTTGGGGATTCACTTGTCCTCAACCAAGGTTCCAATTTTAAATGTGACCTGGCTCCTATGGCAAGACCCCCGCTCGCCCTGCCCTTATTATGTTTTATGACCTTCTTCGATAGGACTTGGTAACCATCCATATGGAAGTTTTTGGTGCACCAAGTTTCTTGGAGTAAAAATATATGCACCTCCTTCATTAATTGCTGACCCGTAGGATGTATTAGAAATGATTTATGTCCTCTGGTGTTCCAAGAGGTCCATGACAACTTTTCAGTAACTTTCACTTGTCAGTTGGCCCCATTACAAGCATTCATAGGCATCCAGAAAGTGGAGGTGACGACTTTGGGCATGGCCCGTGAGTTGAATTCTTGTAGCTCTCTCAGCGTGTCTCTCTCTGTTGGCAGGTTTAGTGTGGTAATAGTGTTCCTTTCGTGACCCTCATGCATGACTTTTGTGCCTGCAGTTTTTTGGCAACCAATTAATCTGAAACCTGCTCTCAGGAGCCATTCTGACTGAGTTTTCAATAAGGTCACCACTAATGGGGACACAAACTCAATCAGTGCCCAATTTGTCTTACTATTCCATTTAGGTAACTCAATTTTCAGGATGTCTCTGGATTGGATATACTCCATATATTTCAGTTATTTAATTATTGCCAATAGTACAGATCGATTTAAGAATGGGCTCTGTGATGAAGGTGTATTTTCTCCAAAATAACCAATGTCCGTCCATCTTTCAAAGAACTGGGGTGGATGATTGGCAATTTATATGCTTCCCCGGTCAGTGGTAATTTACTGTGTACGGTATCTACAGATTTTTGCAGGTCGGTCTTGATGCATTCTGACTCAATTGGCAATGCTCTTTCCTTCCTCAAGTGGTTTTTAGGTGAAGCATCTCGTTAGGCCAATATCTTGTTACTTGTATCATGTTTCCCAATCAAACCTTTTTTCTGCTTTGATCCAGTACAGTCCTTCTTCTGCTGTCCAAATCCTTTACACTGAAATAACCTTTGCTGTTTTTGAGGCTCCAATGTTTTCAACGCTGGCAGAACAAAACTTTTCTTTGGCATTTGTTTATTTTTTTAAAACATTTTTTAGGTGGAGATATTTGTACCTCTTCAAATTCCCAATCCGGTTTTCCCTTGTCGGATTGCTCACTATCCACTCCTATTTTATTTGTATTGCGATTTCATTTCTTTTGTTTCACTTTATTTATCCCAGTTGAACTGTCCATTTTGCCTTGGTGACATTCTGTCTGCTTAGCTTTGCCTTTAAGGAAGGTGTCCACTTTTTTAAACAATGCTGTTATTATGTCTATCAGCTTAAGTGAAAGCTTATGGATATCTCCTAGCTCTTCCTTTATAGATGCCATTAATATTGCTTGTGCGTCAATCTTGCTTTCCAATGCCATCAGGTGGTTTATTATTGGAGGGTCATCGACCCTGGTTGTTTCCCCCACCATAACGGACTCAGTTGCTTCCTCAGAGTAGGATGTGTCCGATGAGTCTGAACGTGAGGCAAAAACGGACAATTCTGGGGAGTATGACAGGCTAATGCCCTCGTTATCCTCAGCGCTTTTCTTATTTAACAACATTTTTTCTCCTTCCATTGAGGCTCTTTGCAAGTTGTTTACTAAATTCAATAGTGAATTATTGTTGTCAATTGTATCCGACAAACGTTTGTCCTTATCCAGGTCTCTTGTTTCTGACGAATGTCTATGAGAACGCTTATCCAGGGCTCCAAAGAATGCTGTAAGGACGGCTTGAGAGGGCCGATTACATTTAGAATTTTTTAAAACTGCATACTTGTTAACAATGCGTAGATTTGTCCGTTTATGCTGCACATTTTCCTTCCTCATTTGGCTTACACGCAATTTCTGTGCGTAGAATGGCTGAGATTTGGTAGTTAGCTCGTAAAATGGCTGAGATATGATAGTTTGCTCACAGATACTACAATTCCCAGTAAGCATGCTTCTCTGCCTCAATGACTTACTAACTACTTTTCTCTGTCGTTTAAAGCCCAGTCAATGGCCCACTGCAAAGTGTATGCCTGTTCAAAGCAAAAGGTAAGGAGCTCTCTTACGGTGGGAGATTAGGAACGTTACCACTTACTCCCGGCATCAAGTCCCTGAGACCCACTTTTCACTTGTCTGGGCAAAAAAAAAAAAAGGCTGCTCCCTGCTGCGGTTGTTTTCACGAACTTTGCACCTCTCACTTTGCACTCTTTCGGGGGCGCTCTGTCAGACACCGATACACAGACTGCGCTTTTCTGTCTGCTCGCAATCTTTTTAATCCTCCACTTCAGGTAGTAAAACAGGCTGTTAATGGCAAATTTGCTCGGTAGCAGCCCAGTAGCAGCCGTCAATGAAGCCGAGTGTCCACGCCGAAAACACTAGAGGAAAGTACCTCTACGCATGAGAATGCATGTCAAACCGACACCGTAAGGAAGCTCCCCCAGTCACCAGGTCTCACAGAAACCAAACGGCCGCTTCCAACTGCAATCCTATCCTGCACTTAACCAGTCCTTCAATCTTTCATGTTATCGTTATACCAAGGAATCCCAGAACATTCTCTTTTTTGCTTACTTTTCCGACCCTGCCTCTTAAGTCTCAGGCTGCCTTTTTGCTATCCAGTCTTGGATGTCTTCTCATTTCTTACATCTCCAAAACTGAAATTGTCTTCTTCCCTGCATCTACCTTTCCCCACTTCCTCCCCCGCTGGTTTTTTCATCCCTTCTTCTTTTCTTCCTTTCATTTCATCATCTCATAATCTCTGGGTCACTTTTGATTCCGCTGTTTCTGTCTCTCGTCATAGTTCTCCTACTGCTTGCATCTTTTGTTACTACCTTTAGTGATTTTTTTCCCTGACTTAACTATTAATCTCACCATTCTAGTGGAACGTCCTTCTTCTAGTCTTAAATCACTCTTTTTGGTGTTTATTACTGCTATTTGAGTTTTTTTTTCTACCCCTCGATTTTCTAGTTCACCGTCTCTCCTCTCCATTTCCCTCATTCCCTTTGCTTCTCGTCTTTTATTCTACATCCTTACTATTATCTTTAAATGCTATCATGATCAACGACCCTCTATTCTGTCCTCTCTTATATCTCTCCACTCCACCTCCCGATCACTTTGCCCACAAGACTTACATCTTCTTTCTGTCCTAAACCCTTCATGCTCACCCTTTAATTTTCGCTCTTTTTGTCTTCTCGACCCTAAACTCTGGAATTATCATATTTCTGGTATTCTCTCTTCACTCTCGCTTCACATATTCCATACCCACTTAAATGTCCACTTACTTTCCTATATTCCTGCTAACTAATTGAACTGAGTCATCAATTAATTTTGTACACTATTGATTTCTTATTTTGGACAGATTTTTGTAAACTATGTTTAGCCCTTTGGCGAAAGTGCTTTACATATAGAAATAAAATAAAAAAAAGTTGTGATGATTTATCGTAACAAAACCCTTGGAATTCAATGGGTGTGGGAAGTGAAGACCATCTTAACTCGTACTCCCTGTTAATCCCCCATGAGCACATACCTAATATCACAGCATGGATTAACAAAGAGATATACAATTACATCACAAGGGACATCTATGGGGAGTATGAGTTACTATGGTCGCCACTTCATTCTGAATTTAAATTGAATTATCTTATCTCTGTATTAAATAGATTTTTTCACTGAACAAATGAATTATTTGGCAATGTTTTGTGAAGTTCCATGCAGAGGGACAAGAGTTTTAAGGGTCTTGACAAACAAATGTCCTAAAGTGCTATTGAGGGACGCCTGGACGAACTTGCTAAAAATGACCAAGAAGGCTCCATTAATCTTTTTTTGAAAGATTTGTCAATAGCACAGAAATGGCACATGTTTTTGGCACTGACGAATCCTCAATAAACATATGGCATACTTCCGGGTCTCATCCAATGACTCATGATTAATTCGCAAGCCGGATCGAATCAAAGGTTTATTTGTCAAGTTCATCTAGCCAATCAGATCCCCTTCTGCCTGACCCATTGAATGAAGTTTTTGAGTTGAGCTCTAGAATCTCCTAATTGAGTTAGACTCGCCTATATAAGTTTCCCCTCACTTCCTGTTCATTTGTTGGTTTTGCCAGGCTGTGAGGGAAGGTGTTGCACAGGGCAGGCTCACTCCTGGATACAAGTTAACATTTTTTGGTGCTTTGGAGAAGGGGTTTGAGGGATCCTAGCTATTTGATGTAGGTCATTTTGTAATTGTTTTGTTTTTGTTTAGTGTGTTTTTGTAAAAATGTTCTGTATACCGTGGAATTAGTATTTGTTCAGTCTGTTGATAGTGTTGAGAGTTCCCCCATATAAAAAAACATTGTCCTTTCCTCTTCTGCATTTTCCCCTTTTCGTCCCATTTTAAAATATGTAAAAGCCAACAAGGTTTCCTACTCTAAATCGCATTCCCAAAAAACACAAACAAATAAAACACGTTTGGCCTTTCCCAGTAGCCCTTTCACCTCTTGTGTGTCATTTGCTGCCGTCTAATCTCCCTAGTTGCTGGTTTGAAATGTGATGTTATATAGTAGTGCAATACTTTAGGATCTGTTCATTTTTGTTAATATATTGGGATTGTGCTTTGGTTCTTGTGGCTGATTTTATGTTCCACACTTTTGGATTTTTGTGAATTAACACAGCTCTCAAGCATCTTCACCAACCATTTGGGAGGGGATTGGGAAGAATGTTGCAGAGGAGGCAACAAATCTCAGATTCCCCCATGATGAAAGAGATGGGGAGAATGTCATGTTGTTTGACGGCTCTGGTTCAAGGGCCTACTGGGGCATTGCAGGGGACCTCAGTAGAAGGAGTTAGGGAGTAGGCAGTGACATTGAAGCTGACCCTGGCAACTGGAATGGAGGCTAGGTTGTCATGCCTTGCTGTAGACTGCCCCACAGAGGCAAAGACTCTACTGTATGTCCTCACAGAGGCAGGGAAAGAGGAGGTCCAGGGGGTTTGGGGTGTAGGGGGAGGGATCTAGCACTTCTTAGGGCCATGGTGAAGCATGACTGCGACATCAGGCACATTTCTTTCAAAACCCATGTGCTAGTCCAGCCTTTCCTAACAGTGCCAGTGATGCCAGAAACTATGGCTAGATGTTGGCCCCTACTGCCAGTACTGCCCAATAAACTGCAGAACGCCCCTTACTATATTATGATTCATGGAGGTGCATGCTCCCTTCATTGTATGCAGTCAGTTAGCTGGGGAGATGGACTGCATAGTTGTGGTATGCAACCTGGGAAGGCATAGGGAGTTCCGCCATCCTTACCTTCTGTAGGGTATTGTGTGGTGGAAATTTGCTGCAGGGACCCTGAGAACCATTCCTTCTGTAGGGTATTGTGTGGTGGAAATGTGCTGCAGGGACCCTGAGAACCAATGTGGGTGAATGTGCCCTGTGAAAAGAACGAGACCCTTAGGTGATGGCTGCGAGCTGTGGTAGATACTGAGAACCTTAGTACGGGGACGTACCCTGTGAAAATTCCAGAGAAACATAAGGTTTACCTGAGCCCTGTTGAAAAACCCAAGAAAGTTAATGGGTGGCTGTTACATGTTGGAGAACCTAAGGAGAAAAGTGGGTGGCTGCACCCTGTGAAAAAACATGAGAACTTTAAGTGGTAGATGCACCTCATTGGAGACCCTGAGATTGGATGACTGTGAACTGTTAAAAAAAAGAGAAACCTAAGGGGTTGCTCTGTCCTGTGAAAAATACCCGAGGCACTTAAGGGATCACTGTGCCTTCTGGGGACCCTGAAAAACTTACTGGGTGACTGAGGCCTGGAAAAAACAGAGAACCTTAAGGACTGGCTGTGGCTTGTGAAAAAAGAGAGAAACCTAGTGCTCACTCCGCCCTGTGAAAAAACACAGAGAACCGTATATGGTTGCTGTGCCCTCGGGAAGAACAGGAGAACTTTATATAAGTTGTTTAATTATCTGAAGACAAGGCAAGGATTAAAAAAGAATTATTCCTGCAATAGAAAAGAGCATGTGTAAGAGAGCATCCGGTCAGGGACTCTCAGGCACAACTACAGCCTTACATTTCACAATCACTTGGACCTTGTAAAAACCCCACTTTACTATTCCATATGTGACATATACTGGGTATCAAATTGTCATCATCCGTGCAGGTGTGTTGACTATCGGTAGATATCATTGCATGTTCATCCACAGTGAAGTGACTGTCAATGTAATCTTTCTCCAGCAGTTAGAGGTAATAGTTCTGACACACTAAGAACTCTCTGGGACCTCACACTGGCTGGGGCCAGATTCGCAATTCAAAAGCAACTCACACAAGTGCCACTGGCCAGATGGACCTTTTACTGTACCAGTACTGCAAAGGGTCATCACCTGTTCCCAGGGTTGAATTGACCAGTAGATAGACACCAAGCATCTGTTCGGCTGATTGTACAATGTCTGTTCCTTTTGGTGACTCCCCTATATTCAAGATGCTAAAGTCACTGAAGAAGGTGTCCCACAAATTCTCATATTGAAGGTAGCACCTGCAATGCTCACAAAGCTTTCCACAGGGGAAAGTGTTGTGCTGGCCATTGTGTTACCAATTTTGAATTTAACATTTCTGTTGTACTTGGCAAAATTCGGGCTGATTTGTGTTCTTCCTGCTCGGCTACCTTTGTTCTTTCGCCAGTCGATGTTGCAAGCATTGCAGCAAAGCATCTTTGCACTTTTTCTCAGTGTCTCTTCCATGAGATGCTTGCAGTGAGTCCTCCAACCCCAAGACATGCCTATGAAGATTGACCACTTTTACTTTGAAATGTGGGTCCATAAAGGAAGCCAGCAGGTGCTCAATGGTACCTTCAAATCGAATTACACATGGATCACCATGCAAGGTTGAAAGCAGGTCCCTCACTAGCTGTGCCGCATTTGCATCAATTGCAAATGCACAAATACATGGCGTGTTGGTCAGATTGTGCTCACGCAGTACACTGGATAACCTCACTCAGGAATGCATTGTGATGACTAACCCACTTGGTGACCTCCTCGAAATGTCATAACGCAGAGCAGACATTAGAAAACAGCTTTACTGACAGATGATTAAATTGACCTATCTAGAGCTCTTTTGCGTGTATTGCAGTAATCTCTGATCCAATTGCACTGCTTAAATAACTTGTCCAGCATGTGCCAAGTAGAATTCCACTGGGTAGCCACTGAGCTCATCATCACAAAACATTGCAATAGAAACACCAAAAACAACTAAAACCTGATGAACCGGAAGAAGGCCACCCAAAGAAATAAATCATTCTACCACAAATAACCACAGAATAATATTAACTCAACAGATCAACATAACCTCGACAAAAGGCCTCAGATGACTCCCTACTGACCCTACTAAAAACTCTTTAATACTCTGCATACACATGCTCAAACACTGAACAAATCACACTCATACCTTTGCTGCAGAGAAAAACCTAAAACCACCACAAATTCCACATACTCCACAACACCCAACAGGAATCTAAACCTATCACACACAAATCACCCCATGCACACTCATGCACCAAACACCACATAATGTCTACCAACTAAAAACAAACCAGCACAGTGACCGTTTTTTGCAAACGGAAGCTACCAACAGCATATCAATGCTCGCTTGTGCTTTTCCCTCTCAATTCTTCTAACTAAGCCCTGCCAACCCCCCTTCTTTGCAGATCCGCAAGAGCACCTGGAAAGCATGAAAATGTCAGTGCTGAGTGGTATAAATCATAATAATATAACATAACCTAACATGTTGTGCAGTGGCAACGGTAGTACACCTGCAGTGGGCACAGTGCATTGTTGGCATTGTAGGCTTTGTGCTGCTGTGATTGGTCACCCCTCTCTTAAAGGTAACCAATCGGGAGCCGGCAGGTGATGGCCCCCCAAAGGTCCACAATCAAGGCACCTCACTGTCTGTGGCTGTCCGTGGCGAGCCTGTGAGCATGGCCCACACTCCTTACCGCACTATAAGTAAGTTGCTCCTCACTCCCTGCCTTGCTATCCACCTAAGACAATTATCCAGCGTTGCGCCCTCAACTAAACAATATCTCATGCAGCCACTAATCAGACCCTGACACGCGCCACCTTCCCATCACCATCAGCCAACACTGCCTGCTGCATAAAGGCTGCCTCCTGCACCTGGCTCCCTAGGCACTCAAGGCTTATGCCGTTGCTGCTACATGCTAATGTCTACTATCAGCTAGTAGCTCAAAGTTTATCCACAGCCGTTACTCACTGTATCTTCCTCTCTGCTGACCAACTTCGAAAGGATACCCAGTGAGTAATGAGTCTCCTGCTTGAACGTCAACCGATCTGGGTCCCCAGACTCTAACCTTTCCCCACTAGTGCATGCACCACCTGCTCAGCAATACTTTTTGTATACACCCCAGATATTCACCCCTTTATACTCTGCACACGGTCACCCTAGACTTCTTGCACCTCCAGAGTGGCACAGGCCTGTGGTCTGTTTGCGGCACCGCCTTGCTCTCCTGTGTGCCCCCTGCCAATTATTGATTGTTGCTCCCTCTCAAATACTGATTGCTGCAATTGATTGTTGCCCCTTGCCAATTATTGATTGCTGCTCCCTGCCAAATATTGACTGTTGCACCCGACCAATTATTGAATGTTGCTCCCTGCCAATTATTGATTGCTGCTCCCTACCAAATATTGACTGTTGCTCCCTGCCAAATATTGATTGCAGCACCCTGCAAATTGTTGATTGCGGCACCCTGCCAATTATTTACTGTTGCTCCCTGCAAAATATTGATTACTGCACCCTGCCAATTATTGATTGTTGCCCCCTGCCAATTATTGATTGTTGCTCCCTGCCAACTATTGATGTTGCTCCCTGCCAATTATGGCTTGTTACTCCCTGCCAATTATGGATTGTTACTCCCTGCCTGTCTGCTCCAAACACTGATAAGCACCGCTACATATACACCACCTGACCTCCTCGCCCAGTATCTATTCACCTAGACCTAGTAACATTTGTGACCTAGGTATGGCACGCATACCACCTGATTCAAAGGACATCCCACCTACTCCATTCCTACCCTCCCTTCTCAGCCACCAGACTAAGCCTCACACCCAGAAACTGCTCACCGCTCACACACCATGGATAAACTGGCACACAAACGCTCCATCCTGAGCTTCCACACTGATCCCAGTTTGCACTTGATCTGCCCAGGCCCACCACCATCAGGAACCAACTAATAAGCCTGTGCATCTCATCTCACTGGCATTAATAAACACAAGGCTTTCACACACCCCTCACACAACACCTACCACACCCCCCACGCTCCTCACATCACGAACAAACAGCAGCTTACCATACAGCCGAAACTACCCAAGTCTCAAGCAAACTCCACTCCAATCTCCATACACTCGCTCCCAGCACACGCCACTGAAATCTGTGATCTTCTCACTAACCTGGATCTTGATGCCCTCGCCATCACAGAATCCTGTTTACACGAAGCAGCGGGTCCAGCCATCTCCATAGTCCTCCCATCAGGTTACACCCTACTCTGGCAGGACAGACTGCTTACCAAAGGAGGAGGAGTAGGACTCATAGTTAAGGACTCCCTCGCAATTAGACAAATCAATTCCCCATTAGGGAGCAACTCTGATGCCCTGACTGAGAAAATCTCCCTCTCGCCAAACTGCACCATTGCCATCCACATCATCTACCGGCTGCCGGCTCACTACTGGACTTTCAGGAAAACCTTTATAAGCCTACTAGGCAACAACGTAAACACACCACCAAATGCTTACTATTGGGGGACCTAAACCTGGGCCTCAAAGATCCAAAAGACAAACAAGCCAAATCTCTCACCAAAGCTCTTCAGGACCTGGGATTCATGCAACGAATCTACAACCCCACTCATTCCAAACGACACGTTCTAGACTGGGTAGCGGACCACAATTGCAACACAGACATCAGCTCCAACACCCCCTGCCCATGGATGGATCGCCACCTCATTCATTTTTCCATCCCATCCACCACTAAACCACTAAAACCCAACCGTGTTAGCTAGAAGTGCTCGTAAACTAAAGATAAACAATATCCTGCTCTCAAGCCTCCCTTCTCTTAGGACCCCCTGGCACTAGCAGAACTCTAAAACTTGACTATCAAAAATGCTATTGATGCCATTGCCCCCCTAGAAAAAAAGAAAGCTAGAAGAAAAATACACTCCAACTCCTGGTTTAATAATGACTTTTAGGAGGGAGCTTCATGCCCTCAAGCGCACAACGCTCACCGAATAGCAATCAAATCCACATAACACCACCCTATATGCCTACAAGAAATTTGCCACCCATTACAAAAAAGCCATCACAGCAGCTAAATCTGCTTCCTATCACACCAGAATCACAAATGCCAAATCCGAATCTAAGGAAATGTGTGCCATATTCAAGGAACTAGCCACTCCTACCACTAGCGCCCAAGATCTCGTTAAAGACGAATCCTGGTCCTCAAGCATCCAGTCTGCCATGCTCCAAAACATAGATCTCCTGCAAATCAAAATCAAATCTCAATCAATGCCCTGTCCAAGCTCGATCTGCCTACCTCACCAACTGAAAACTTTCACTCCTTGAAAGATAAAATGCTTTTCGCCTTCAGAGATGTGTTGGCATCTGAAGTACTAGCCATCCTTAAAAACATAAAACCATCCAATTGCAAAGGTTCGCCTGCCCGGCAAGTCTCATCAAAGATTGCGCAGACACCCTAACACCCTTCTTCACAGCATTCATAAATGCCTCCTTCGCCTCCAGCATTGTCCCACCTTACCTGAAGAAGGCTTGGGTTTGCGCTCTCTTGAAGAAACTATCCCTAGACCCGGCTTCTCCAAACATTTACAGACCCATCACCACCGGGCCCTTCTTACTAAACGTCCTAGACAAAGCTGCATACATCCAAATCCAACAATTCCTGGAAACGAACCGCATCCTAGATAAAAGGCAATCAGGGTTTCGCCCTGATCATGGGACTGAAACTGCCCTACTGCACCTAAAGATTCAAGTAGGTGAAATATTGGATGAAGTCAAGCCAGCGTTGCTCCTTCTCGACTTGTCTGCAGCATTTGATTTTGTGGATCACCAAACACTCTGCAGACAACTCATAAATTCAGCCCAATTCTCCCCAGAAGCCACTGCATGGGTTACCTCCTTCCATGAATGGAGATCCATGAAGGTATTCTAATAGCAGGCCTGTGTAGCTCCCACCACCATACACTGCAGAGTCCCGCAGGGGTCTTTCACCTCTCCCACACTGTATAATCTCTTTACCTTACCTCTCGTCAATGATCTGGACAATCTCGGCATAGCTTACACGAATAGCAGACGATACCCAACTACTCCTTCCCCTCAATGGCGCATATGAAAGAGATGCAGAAACACTCTGCAAAACCTACACCAACATCCAAGCCTGGCCAATGGCTTATGCCTCAACGGTGATAAAACCAAACTCCTCATCCTAGGTCCCAAGGAAACACTTAACAAGGTTGACAATCAGTACAACTCCTTTATCATAGACAACACCCAAATCCCTGTGTCGGCAGCAGTCAAAATACTTGGGGTGTACATTGACTCCACTCTCTCAATGACACGCCAAGTTAGCACCATTGTGTCCTCAGCTGCATTCACAACTAAAGTAATCAATGCAACTGCCTCTCCATAGCTAGAGCTACCATTGGAGCCAAATTGGACTACTGTAACATCTTATTTGCCGACACCGCCTCAAAAAATCTCAACAGATTACAAATCATTCAGAATAATGCCCTTAAGGCCGCCCTCAGCATTCCCAAAAGGGACCACATATCCAACCCCAGATGCAATGCTCACAGGGTCCCAGTCAAAGAACAGATACTCTTCAAGGCACTAGTCATTACCCACAATTGCCTCTCACTCTCAGCCCCCCCTTATCTTTCAGAAAAAGTCATCACAGCTACCTCCTCCAGACCTAAGAGGTCACATCACTCCAATCAGCTCAAAGTCCCCACATTCAAAAGGGCTAAAGCAGGAGATTACAGTTTCACTTTCTTTGCCCCTAAACACTGGAATGCCCTCCCCACTACACTTTGAAATGAAACCTCTCACTTAGCGTTCAGCAAATCCCTCAAAAGTGAACTCTTCAACTAGCTCACCCCAGTTCCTACTGCCCACCCCCTTTTCCAGCTCGGGGTAGGCCCCCTCCATCTTAAGGGGACACTCTGTTTTTACCTTAACCTTTGAGCCTGTAACCATGCCTATTTTGCCATGTAAGCAGTCACCTGTCTGGCATTAGGTTCAATGTAATCAAGAACCACAGACAGGTGCAATTGTCTTTTTCTTGTAAACAAATAAGCACCACTGTAACAGCGCAAGGATGCCCCAGGGCTGCTTTGTGTGCTTTATAAATGTAAAAAATAAATAGATGTCAATCTATATAAAGCGTCCTAACTACTTAAATGAGGGTCACCTTCAGCTGCTCCTGGCTTTTTAGCTAACCGATCCTTTTGTTCCGGGGCTTCTACTTTCAGTTTTCCAATTAAAATATGTTTTTATCGTTTACTGCTGTTTTAGTGCTCCTGTTCGCGCCTTATAAATCTGAAAAAAACTCAATAAATAAAAATGAATATGAGCCTATGTTCTGAAGCAAGGAGAGCGCTGGTGACTTGGCAACAGGAATGTCTAAAGGTCAAACTGATGACATGGAGCTGCCATTTTGCATCAACATTCTTGCAGGTTTTTCATTTGACATTTAATTTTCGTGTTCAAATGCTGGCTTTGTGTGTTGGCATCGTTCCATTTGTTCCCATATGATGTTCTTTTTAGTCGTTAGCCTTCAGTGTTTTGCATTTTGGTTATTTGTTGGGGATTAAGGGCAGAAGCAGTGCAAGTGATTTTAGCATGACTCATTTCCGGGTTGCTAGTCCCGTAGGTATGCTTCTGGGACTTTCCTGTTGCTTTAGCCCTGTGATTGCCTTTGTTCGATTTCGTTTTTATTGTGTATGTTGAGGGGAAAAGATGCTTTGACCACAACCAACAGTCTTCTGGCAATACTGCAGCAGGTGCATTTCTGTCCTAAATAGTTAACACCTCACCTGCAAACGCCCTCATTACTAATCCTTGCAACAGCATCTTTTGATGCAGAAGCGTCCATGTTTGGAACGAATGAACTCTGCTAGATGAGGGGGAGACACAATAAATCAGGGGATATCTCTCACAAAAGACTGACACCAAACACATTTATAAAGAGAAACATGATTAGTCTGATGGATAAAAAATACTTTGATTTTCCTTACGAACTGAGCTGCTACCCGTACAGGTGGTAAAAAGTAGATACCAATGTGTCTAGAAAGATAGCATTAATACATCAGCGCAAACAATGATGTAAGATAGCCAGGAAATCACCTCGTTCTTGGAAATAATGCAATGAATATGAAATCATCTTTGATCTATGAACCGAGTGTGATACTACTTTTCAAATTGAAACAGCACCTCAATGACTACCGCATTTGGAATTATATACCGTACTATGCTCTTACAGAGCTAGGTTTATGCTATACAAATATATATTAATGATAGTAAAGAAAGGATAGGCCCCCGCAGACACCACTGACAACGAGGACAAAGCTTATGTTGTGGACAGTGCCCCATGGAACTTCAAAGTGGAAAACATTTGCTTTGTTGTTAAGTACTCATGTACACATTTATATCGTACCCGGTGGTCTGCTGTGTGGGTGTGTGTGTATGTAATCTTTCGTTTTACAGCCACCTGTGAGTTATGGGAATGATGAGACCCACAACTTTATCTGACAGAACTTTTCCAAGGACGACCAATACTAATGCTGCTGCTCTTACTACTGCTAGGACCTCTCGCTTCAGCTCTAGACCAATCTACCACAAATGTTTGCTAGAGTATCAAAGTAGCCTGGATCACACCACTCCTCAAAAAATCCCTCTCTTGAATCCGCCATTCCCACAAACTTCTGCCCTATTATGGAAGTCCCCTTTCTGCTCAAAATACTTGCCCGCCTAGCCTATGTTCAAGTTCAACACTTCCTAGCAGAAAACCACATACTCGGAATGTGGCGATCAGGCTTCTGCTCAAAACACAGCACAGAAACAGCCCTTCTTGATGTAAAAATCCAAATAGAAAATATCTGCAACTCTGGCAACCTCGCCATCCCCCTTCTATCAGATCTATCTGCAGCGTTCAACCTTTTAGACAGCAACACCTTTTGTGAACACCTCAGCCATCACTTCCACTACTCAGCTGAAGCCACCTCACAGATCAAACCATTCCTCAGTGCACACCACTAGAGTATACATCGGCGAGGCTGCCGCTGACACCATCTTTATGCTGCTAGGTGTCACGCATGTTTCTTGCTTATCCCCCACACTATACAACACTTACATTAAGCCACTGTTTGACCTCCTTGATTCACTGGGGATCATCTGCACCAATTTTGCAGATGACACCCAAATACTTATCCCTGTTACAGGTGATTACTCTCGGGGCAATGACACAACCAACACAGTGTACAGCACCATGCAAAACTGGATGGAAACCCACAACCTCTGTCTTAATGATGATAAAACCAAACTCCTCGTTGTGGGATACTCCTCACCGTTGAAAAACCTTGACCCCACTTTCTTGGCCCTCTGCATTGATGGCACTATCATCCCAGTCCTAAAACAGGTGAAGACACTGGTTGTCCACTTGGAAGCTGATCTTACCATGACCACAAACATCAACGCTTTAGCATCTACCACCACTTACATGTCCAGGCTTATCTCCCTGAGTAGGCAGTTCCTCTCACCAAGCAGCTGCCTTACGCACGCACAAGCACTTATCCTTTCTAAACTGGATTATTGTAATGTTCTCCTTATGGGCACCTTAGCAGCAAATCTGGCTAAACCTCAACTTCTGCTGAACAAAGCCCTACGTACCGCTCTTGGACTACAACGATCTGACCAAATCTCAGCAACCAGACGGGAGGCCGTCTGGCTAACGATCAAAGTTTGTATTGACTTTAAAACCCTGACTATTGCCCATAGGTGCATCCACAAAGAGGCTTCCTTTTTACCTCAACAACAGCCTCTCTCAGAAACTCCCAGTGCGCTCGCTAAAATCAAGTTCCAGCATCTCACTTCTCACCCCCCGCTATAAGAACAAAAGAGCAGGAGGCGTTAGCTTTTGTGTTACTGGGCCTACGCTCTGGAACTCCCTCCCAGCAGCCATCAGAAATGAACAATCTTAAACAGCGTTCATAAAGCATGTAAAAACATGGCTTTTTGACAAGTACGACTAATTCGTGTATCAAATGTACCTCCTTCTTCTGCCTAGTGTACCGAATGCTGTGATACCCCAGGGTCTGGCTGTTACACAAATGTTATTTAAAAAAAGGGTAATATTTATACTGATATATACTAGTATTACAAATAAAACTGTTAGTACCAGTAAAGCTGCTTGACATTCTAAAAGTGTTATTTCTTTTTTGAGTCTACTACACTACTATTACTGGTATCTGGTCATTGCACTGACAACCAAAACATCGACAGCCAAATCATCTAAAAAAAAAAAGCATCTAAAAAAACATCTAATGCATTTTTTTAGACGTTAAAGGGTTTAGTTTAATAAAAATTGGTTTCTAAGGTTAAAAGAGGAGGGTCCGGGGGACCCCCCATTAAAAAAAATGAAAAATATGCATTAGATGTTTTTTTTTAGATGCTTTTTTTTAGATGGTATGGCATTAGATGCTTTGGCTGTCGATGGAATGAATATAAACCCTATTACTATAATATCACTAATACATACTTAAATGCATCTTTACATCTACTTGTCATGAAATTAGAACTAGTAATATTACTACAATTGCTAATAAAAGCTCTACAGTAATTATTACTGCTACTTGTATTACAAGCAGCACTATCAGTAGTGTAAGTACTTCAACGCTGTCTACTAGGGTTGGGACATTTTCTTATGCTACTACTGGAACCTCTGCCCCAGCTATGCTAGTAAAGTCAGCAGTATTAAATGTTGTAGTAACACCTCCGGTAGTTTTACTGGGAGCAGAATGAACACTTGTAATTTAACTAATAGCAATATGTCTTCTGCCGGAGGTACTACAACTATGACGTCAACAAATAATTCTGCTAAGAGTACCAAGACCACTGCTAATACCACTAGTATCAAAGATACAGCATATTCCTAGTAGAAACAGTACAAGAACATTTACTAATAGAAGTAGTATCAGTACTTCAAACAGCAAGCGGTCATACTACACTTATCACTGAACAAGGCAATAAGAGAGCTCAACGAGTTAAGCACGCGCTTATCCTATGTGTGTACATCTTGCTGCCACAGGTTTAACTTCTGTTAGGCGGATCCCGATCCTTCATTCTCCTAAGATGAGTAGCTTCAAAGTTGATGTGTACACTAGAAACACCCAGTGTGCAATTTAATAATTAATGTCTAAAACTCAAAAAATTCTAAACTCACATCTAGTATGGCTGAGCCATGCCTGTTTCATTGAATACCTCCTTTCACAAGTAATACACTAGTGATTTCCTGCCCACAGGCTAAAGTATACCCTCTGGTTGCTAACAAGAGAACTGAAGAAATGGCCAACAGACCTTTCGCATTATTATTGCCATCCAATCTAACCCCAAGAATGTGCTTCTTCAGGACCCCGCTGAATTTATATTGCATCAAATATCAGTTGTCTTGGGTATGCACATTGTAAAGGTCTTCATGCTGGTGCACTGTTCCATTCCATACCAGTATGCGCCTCTGCCAGTTCTATGTGACGATTTCAAAACACTCTATTAGTTCATGTTCCAACTGTGACTAACTAAGACACTGCGTTGATAACAGTTGTAGACTTCTTTTGTTTGAGAATTTGTAGGTAGTTCTTTCCTAACTGAATTTTGGAAAGCTATTCCTTTACACGGCTAAAATACAAATATCCATTCTCATGAGTGTCTGGTTACTTAAGCAAAACTCTGTTCTTGCTTGTTGGTTTCTCTTGAATAATGACTTAGTGGAGAAATGTGGAAAAATGTGGCACACGTTAAGTAAGCCCAGACTACTGGATGAACGCACATATTTGCAGAGGCACGAGGAGAGTAGACAGAAGGGAGAGTTACATGGCAGTTAGACAGCCTTAGATTAATGCTAAAGGAACCTCACTCCAGCCATAGACCAGCAGAAGGCAATATTCCCTAAGTTTGGTGACCCCCCAGACCTCCTTCCAGTGATCCCATCTCTGGACGTTGACATAATGTGATCACTGGATCAGGATCCCATAGAGAAAGGGAAAGAGCTGTAGACAACATCTTTCAGACACATGGAAAGTAGTGCAGGGGACACGTAAACACCCCAGAATCTGTGCAACTGAAAACAACCATGAATTGCCAGGAGTGGGTCCAAACATATGAAAATATTGAAATGCAAAGAGATAAACGTTCTTTTGATTTTGCTTGTTTGCAATCCAACGGGAAGGCATTTTCTTGATGAATTTTGTTTGCCAGACAAAAATATCCATTTAAGCTTTTTTACAGGTACATGTGTTTCATTGATCACAACTCAGCTTCCTGACTAATGACAACTGGCCATGCTAATTGCATGCATTGGCTGGCTCATAACTTCACTCGGCCTGATTTCTTCTGACAAACTGTCTGAGGATAGGCTCAAATAAACAAATGAAAACTGCAGAGCCTTGCAATGTATGGATTTTAAGCGCAGTGTGTTATTCTAGTCATAGTCCTTCATCCTTGTTTCCCATCCTTGTCTTAGTCTGTCATCCTAGTCCTATTCATAGTGGATCATTCAGAGTTTGGTGGCATTCCTATGGTATAGCTGCTGAAAAGCAGCCACGTTTGCTTACTTTTACTGCTACTCTTTCAGCAGCGGAACTACCTCCTGATTATGAGTGGCGGCACAACAATGCTAAACCCCATTTTTGGATTCCATTGGACTCCATTGGGTTGTGGCAAATTTACCACTGGCAGTAATTTTGTGCAGTGTAAATCTGCTGGTTTTTGGAGATAAAGTGAAGGATTTACCTCGAGCTGCATGTTAGAGGTAAATCCACCACTTCAACCCAAACAGGGATTTTCTCAGTGCGCATCAACTTGTTGTCATTCTGTTACTGCCAAGAGAAGTCCTGCACTCCTCATGCTGCTCAATTTGTCGGCCGCATTCAACTTGGTCGACCAAAGGCTTTTGGCTACCAGGTTACAATCTTTGGTGGACTGCTCTGATCTAGCAACGCAGTGGCTTGTCTCCTTTTTGGGTCCACGTATCGCTAGAGTTGATCTTCATGATGCCTCCTCCTGTCCCACTCTGCTCACACGAGGTGTTCCACAGGGTTCCTCTGTGTCACCTACTCTCTTTAATATTTATATTCTTCTTCTCCTTCTCTTGCTCTATGATCTAGGTGTCTTGTATGTATACCAACTATGCTGATGACACCCATGTCATCCTCAAACTCTCTGGTACCTTTTCTCGGGATTCATAGGATATTAATGCCATCTATTCCACCATCCACTCCTGGATGGTGTAAAATTCCATGGCCCTTAATACAGATAAGACCGAGCTACGCATTGCTGCCTCGAGTCATATACAAAAAAGATCTCTGCAGAGTATGTTTCCTTCGCAGTCTCTACCGTCTCTGTTCCTGTGGCTAAGACGGTCAAGACTCTAGGTGTTACATTGGACTAGCTGACGATGAGGCCACATGTTGCCAAGATGTGGGCTTCATGTGTTTGGATTAACAAACAGCTTGCCCACTTACGCCCGTACGTTACTGTTAAAAATGTGTCCACTCTTGCCTGTGCCCTGGTCAATTCAAGGCTCGACTATTGCAATAGTCTGCTGGCAGGATCTGCCCAATTCAACCTTTCAACAATACAGGTCACGCAAAATGGGGCGGGCAGAGCAGTATTGGGTATCTCCAATAGGCAGTCTATTACTGCTGCCAGGGAGAATCTGCACTGGTTGCCAGTCAAGCATTGCGTTTCCTTTAAAATCCTTACACTCACTTTTAAGTGTCTTACCCAGGTGGCGCCCAGCTATCTCTGTGAACGCATCCGCAGGTACGTTCCTACATGATCCCTGAGGTCCTTAGATCAGGCTAAACTGTGCCAACCCAGGTTTCGATCAGTCAAGTTTGGAAAGACAACCTTTGACGTTTTGGCTCCTGCCACTTGGAATCCAATTCCTTTGGGTCTCAAAACCACCACGTCACTGGCCGATTTTAAAAATAAACTAAAAACCTTCCTGTTTAAGGCTATTTAGCCTGTTCATTGATTTCCTGTCAGTTCCTTTGCCTTCTGATCCTCTGCTCCTTGTTTGTTTGTTATGTGTCTTTTTTTATGTTTCTTGTGCGCCTTGAGGCCAACGGGCGATGTGGCGTGTTTTAAGAATTGAAATAAATAAATAAATAGCAGTAATAGAATTATTGGCAAAAATGTATCGCACTTCTGAATTTGTAAATACACTCATAGTCTCCTATGTTACTCGCATTCCTAGTCTCTCATCCTACTCCTATACTTTTATCAAAGACCTAGTGACACCCTAGGCCTAGTTTCTTATCTTAGTACTTCTTCCACCTCTGAGTGTTTTCTTCTGTTGCTCGTCCCTCATCATATTGCCTTTTAGTTATTTGAACATATGTTTGTGCTTTAGCACTGCCGTGTGGAAAAAATGTCTCAGAGAGACGACGAAGGATATTGAGAAATTAAATAATTGGATGGCTTGGCAACTAGTAATTCTATTGGCATACACGGGCAGCATCATAGTTTTTTTTGTTTTGTTTCCTGACACTCACCATGCTTTCTTGTGCCAGCATGTCTCAATGAAGGCATAAGTAAACAAAAGATATTACAGTGCCCTATAATTTATGGAGTTTGAGTCGCAGTCAGTCTCTCATTGTTGTTCTAGTCCCTCATTCTAGTCTCCCATTCTAGTGCAAATCTCTCATCCTACAATACTAGTCCTATTCCCAGTCTCCCGTCCTATTTCAAGTCTTCCTTCATAATCTCTCTACCCTGTCCAAGTTTCATCCTAGTCCTATTCTCTCATCCTAGTCCCTTTTCATAGTTCCTCATCCGAGTCCCTTGTCGTTGTCCGAGTCCCTCGTTCTGCTCAGTCATCCTAGTCCCTCATTCTAAATCGAATCTCTCTTTCATCCCATTGCTTCTCCTTCACCTGTGTCCCTTGACCATCTCCTAGTCCTTCATTCTAGTCATTTGTGATACCTCCTAGTCTCTCATCCAAACTCTTCTCCTAGTCTCTCATCCTATGCCTAGTCTCCCAGTCTACTCCCAGTCTCTCATTCCTGTGCCTCATTTAATTTAATGTGTTTCAGTTCCAAAGAAACGTTTCAGATAAATACACACCATAAAAACATGAATAGTCTGTAAAACCAATTAAGACATTTGCAAACAATGCTCCGAATCAATCGAACCATACCTAAAATGCAGTTCCTACGATCTCATAGAAAATCAGAGTATGTATAGAAACATCCATATTACACAAGAAAAGACACATGAATCATTATGCTTCTCCTCAAACTCAACACAAGGTTATCCGTAACTGCAAAGGCGTAAGCCTACTTTTGAATGCTTGCCAGATGTTAACTAAAGCGATATGTAATGCAGTATTAGCAGAATGTAAGCAATAATGCCAACATCCGTCACTGCAAATCATGTCATAGTAATACACAAATCTGAATAACCTTGTCATATATAAGCTGCTCACTTCTTTACATGAAGTCATCACATGTTGTGTTGTTTCCAAAATATTAGGTACCTTGCAGATTCAGCAGGATCTGTGTCTTAGTGGGATAGGCAGCCCACGGCCTGTTACAGTTAGTTTGGGGAGTTTGTTTATTCTCATGAATAAGATAAAACATCCAACAGCTTCTGATGTGCAATTCATGAGATATATTTCTGACCCCAGGCATGATATACATTTCTGTGGTAAGCCAGGGTATCCCTTGAGAGTAGCAATATGTTCAAAATGCAACCCCCCAGTCCAACAGATCCACGTTATGCTCAAAGTCAGCTTTTGATCTCTAA
This sequence comes from Ambystoma mexicanum, assembly GCF_040938575.1. Classification (NCBI taxonomy): domain Eukaryota; kingdom Metazoa; phylum Chordata; class Amphibia; order Caudata; family Ambystomatidae; genus Ambystoma; species Ambystoma mexicanum. The sequence goes on from NC_090925.1 coordinate 484,635,880, forward strand.
AAATCGTTATCCCACTTCAGGGGGCAATAGATCACATTGAGCAGCTTATTCACAGCTTGGCGCAGGTTTGCCACTTTGTCAGCCCCTATTTTTGTCAGAACCTGCCCCATAACAGTTGGGTCTTCAACAGCTTTAATATATTTCCCTTATCCTAGTTCTTTTGGTTTTGGCAGATGTTGGCGTTTGAGTATCACATTGTGGCCAAAGCAATGCTGCAAAGTGGAGAGAGAACGGAAAATGTGTTTGAAGGCAGGACATTTGGATGATAAGTCAAATAGCAATGCTAATAGCATGTATTGAAAGCATCACAGATTGTAATTTGTGTGTCCTGCCATTCGCCATGCTTTCTTTTCGGTCAGCATGTCTCAGGGCACTCACCAGCAAACAAAAGAAAAGTATAGTGCCCTGTATTTATAGAGTTTAATTTGCAGTCTTTCATCCTAGTCTACGTCCCCCACCCTAATCACCCATCCTATTCATAGTATCTCATCAGTGTCCTACTCATTGGGCCTCGTTATAAGTTTGGCGGTAGCCATACCCTTATTAAGGGCACGGCTACCGCCAAACTCGCTACCGGCCCGGCACCCCTGAATGGGACATTACCGGCCCATTACGAAATGAATGGGCCGGTAATTGCCCATTCGCGGGTGCTGGTATGGCCGGCCTTCCGATTCCCATTCTGCCCCAGAGGGCAGAATGCGGGTTGAGAGCATGGTTGCACCGGCACCGTTATTAACGGTGCCGGTGCAATCACGAGTTCTGCTCACGGGTGCTGGTCTGCACACCTGGTCAGACCACGCATGCAGTCCCGCACTGGCAAGCAGAACTCGTAATGTGGCGGAAAGGTAAGAACGCTGTCGGTAGCACTACTGGCGTCGTTTTTGCCTTTCTGCCACATTTGTAATGAGGCCCATAGACTTGCTTCCCACTCAAACTCCAAGTCTCCCATACAACTCATAGAGCCTCATTGTAAGTTTGAAGGTAGCCATGCCTGTAATACAGGCAGGCTACCTCCAAACTGGCAAAAAAATCTGGGACATGTGAATAGGCAATTGCAGGGTCATGACAAGTTTGGCGGAGCCGGTAATTACCCATTCGCGGGTGGCAGTAATAAGGGACTACCCATCCCCATAGGGTTGAATGGGAATGGGGAGGGTGGTAGCACCGCTACTGTTAATAATGGTACCGATGCTACCATCATGTTCTGCTCGTGGGTGCCAGTACGGCCATCAGGTCAGCCCTGGTGGCTGCAAGGGCACCCGTGAGCAGAACTCATAGTATGGCGGTATGGTAGCAACGGTGCCTGTAGCGATACCGGCGCTGTTGTTGCCTTACCGCCATACTTGTAATGAGTCTCTTAACCTCGACCCAGTCTGTTATCTTAATCTCCCATTTTAGTCTGAGTTTCTCATCCGAGTGCTGCTCCTAGTCTCTAATCCTAGTACTACATAGTCTCTCTTCCTTCTCCTTGTGTCCCATCCTAGTCTCTCATCCAATTCTTGTTCCATCTTAATCTCTTGCCTTAAAACCTCATCCTGGTCCCTTGCTATAGTCCCTCATCCTTCTTCTTCATCCTAGTCCATTGTACATATCCCTTATCCTAGTCCTCTGTCCTAAACGCAGTCTCTTGTTCTAGTACTCCCTCATCAGCCCTTTGTCATTCTCCTTCATCTTAGTTCTTTGTGGTTATTCCTAGTGCTCCATCCTAGTGCTTCCCCTTTGTCCCAAACCATCTCCTATTTCAAACTCCTTTGTCCTCTCCTAGTTCTAGAACCTAAACCTTCCCCTTTATCTTCATATTTCATACTAGCCCTTTGTTCTTGTCTATGCTTTTGATCCTAGTACTTCTCCTTTATCCTAGTCCTCTTTCATCCCAGTTATTGTCATAGTGCTTCATCCTAGTCCTTAATTAAAGTCCTTCTTTCTTCTACTTCACTATAGTCCTTCATCCACATCCTTCTTCTCCACCCTAGTTATATTTCTTATGTCTCCTTCATCCTAGTCTTTCTCTTTCATGATTGCCCACTGTCATCGTTCTTCATCCTAGTCCTTATCTATTGTAACATTCATGTTTTCTTCTTCATCCTCCTACTTGTTTCTCATCCTCCTTCTTCAACCAAGTGTTTCCCCTTCCTATTAGCTTTCCAACCTAGCCTTTCACCTACATACTCCTTCATCTGTCGTATTCGTCCATCATATTTCTCTTTCATCTTCGTTACCCATCTCCATCATCCAACTAATTTGTCCTAATCCTCCCAGTCCATCATCCTAGTCTCTTTCCTTATTCCTACTTGTTTAGACTTCTTAATTCTAGTACTGCTTCATTGTATGTGCCCTCCTCCCTTGTCCTGTCCCTTCAACCTAGTCCTTTTCCTTCTGCATAGTCCTTCATCATAGTTCTTGTCCTTTGAGCTAGTCCTTCAACTTAATCATAGTCCTTCATACTAGTCTTTATCCCTCTTCCAAATAATCCTACACCATCCTACACCTTCTATGTCCTTCTCCTTTTCCTAACCCTTCACCCTAGTGCTTTGCCTTTTCGTTCTGCCTTCTCCTTCATTCTAGTCCTTAGTACAAGTCTTAGGGCCTCATTACAACTCAGGCGTTAAGGGTTAACGCCACCGTTAACCCTTAACGCCTGATTCTGATTTTAACGCCTGCTTTTAGCAGGCGTTAAAATCCATGGCGCTAACCTGCCATGGTGCTAATTACGCCGCCGTAATTTACGGCGGCGTAATTAGCGTCTTCCCCACTCCCATTATGCCCTATGGGGCAAAAATGGGAATGGGGAAGGGAAAATGGGAAATGGGGATTTACCGCCCCACTCACCTTGGAATGGGCCGGTAAATCCGCCATCCACCATGGTGTAAACGGAGTTTACACCATGGTGGTAAAGTTGGTGCACTTAGCACCAAGGTTGTAATGAGGCCCTTAGTCCTTAATCCAAGTCCTTCTTCTTTCTCCTCGTTCTTCTCCTTCAGCCTTGCCCAAATCTCTTGTGTATAGTCCTTCAACTGAGTCCTTCCAGTTTGCCCCATCCTTTCCATATGCCTTTGTCATAGTTTAATTCCTTTGTCCTAGTTCTTCATCCTAGTCCTTCAGATTCATTCTAACACTTCAACCGAGGCTTCACAATCATCCTTCTCCTTTGTCTTTCTCCTTAGACTTTGTTCTGGATCCTAATTGTCCTCCTTCATTCTTCTCTATGTACTAGCCCTCCATCTTAGTCTTTCAATCTAGTCCTTTGCCTCGACCTTCTCCTTCATCCTAGTCCTCTGTCCTAGATGTTCTACATCTACCTAGTCCTTCCCCTTCATCCTAGTATTCTTCTTGATCACAGCCCTTCTTTATTCATTGTCCTTCTTACTCATCCTTCAATTATTTAATTCCCTTTCATACTAGTCCTTTCTCTTAGGCACAGTCCGTTGTCCTCGGCAGAGAGCTTTTATGGGACTGTAAAAGGGGCACTTGCCCAGGGCCCCCACCTTGGAGGGGGGCCCCTCAGGGCTACTTGATCTGAAGAAGTAAGATTCCATTGTTCACCAGTCTTAAATAGCACACATCAGGATATTTTATGTGGTGCTGCTGAGGCTCTAAACCCATTGCCTTTCTGTTTTGACAAGTACATTCTGCCTTGATCAATTCATCATGTATTGCTTTCTGTGTTCACTGTGGTATACATAGTTTGTGTGTTCCCTACGGCACAACTATGTAGCATTCTTTCCTTCCTGTGGAAATTATGTTGATCATGTGCAATAGGCAACAGTGAAATGCATATTGTTCAACTGAGTGCCACAATGGTTTAGAAGTTAGTTCAGAGTGTGAAGCACCCATTGCAGAGATATGTGTTCATATGCAAACATAGAATATCACATTCCAGCAAGGCTGGTTGAGCCTTTCCTATGTCTGAAGTTTATAAACCTGCCTGCATATGTACTTGGTTTTTCAGAACAACATCTGCTACTATCAGCAATGTGCCTGCACCAGACAGGGGTTGTTTTATCATCCGTATGGTGAAGGTCTAGAAATTGGTTTGTTCAGATGGGGTGTTGTAAAACCTAGGCAATCGCCTCCGAAGCTGGCATAAACTGTTAGTCCAAGACGTGAATAAGTATCCAAATTCAAGACTATGGAACAACAGCGTTCATGTTTGTATCGTGGATTTGCCAGCAGACGGTACAGATATCCTGGTCAAATCATCTAATATATCTTACTTTACTGTGTTGCCATCTGCGAGGCTTGCCTTCTTGCATGCTGCTATCCTTTAGCCCATTACTTGATCTTTGTTCTTATGTAGGCCATTTGGGTGGAAGGGTTGGTAGACAGAAGAGAGCGGACCATATGTTTCAGCCCTCAGGCAAGCATATTTTAAGGTATGCTTGTTTGACACAAAAAACGGTTTGCTTTTTGATAAAAGGCAACGGTTTTTATGCATGTTAAATGAAAATTTCACAAGCCATTGAAGTATTTAAAGATTTAAAATGCAAAAGACAAACCCAGATTAAATTTGTTAAATCACATCAATTGGTATGCTGGTTCTTATATACTTCCCTTGATGATGGAGAGAATGAAGCTAGAATCATTCCCATTTTGCATAACACCGTTCTATAATATTTTATTTAAAATTGGTCATGTTTGGTAATGTGATTTGTGTACTTTCGAAGTCTGTTTTGTTTATAAAATGAGATTGTTTTAGTTCATGGTAAGAACTGGAAAAGAAAGTGTTAAAATGCAGAAATTTCAGAGTTGGCACAAATCCTAGCTTCACCCCTTCACCAATATGTGATCCTGGGCATCTCATTTAATCTTGTATTGCCTAATATCTCAATGTTGCCAGCCCCTAAACCTTTTAAAATTGTCAGCCCTTCCAAGTGATTTCCTTCTCATGGCTTGATCTTCATGAAAGCCTTATTTGTGGTTTCATTGTGTTAATGGTGAGCATATTTATATCGCACAGCACAGGTATTTGTTCCTTTTTATATCTAATGGCAACACTATTTGAAAACCATATCCCACTTCTAATCTCAGTCTGTCTGGATAAAGACACCTTCCTGGTAGCTTCTAATCTGCCTCCACTATCCATGCTAAGATATGTGTAGCATTCTCCTTCCTTCCAATTGATGGTCTCTATCCATGCATGAGCACGTTTGCCTTCTGTGAGGCGGCTAATGTGAGTTCTCTATCTAATATTGGTTACCTTTTACATACGCTCCTGCATTAATACTACATCTACCTTCCTGGATGTTAGTGATAAAAAATATCCTGTTTGTACTAGAACAGTAACCTCTTCGTAGACTGCTAATGTTGATCTTCAAATGCTACTTGTTTATCATTCTGATTAGAGCAAGAACGAAGCGGGTAAGGGGACTTAAAGGGAGTAAACATGCTTATTATGCTGTGAGACAGCATATCAACGTATAGGTTGTGAGTGCAACAGGTGGGGGAAGAGGGGCGCGACCAGTATTCTTAAAACCCTTAATTCCTTTGGCTTGGTGGAGGGGACTCCAAAATGTCTGTGCCCATGGCCCCAAAAGTGCTTAAGTTGGCCTTGGTCCTCGACCTCCTCTATCCTTAATATTCTGTTCTAGTCCAAGTCTTTTGTGCTAGTGCTTCATCCTAATATGTCTCACTGTCTTTTGTCCATTGTGCCAGTATTTTGTTCAGTCATTTTCATTTATCCTAGAGCTTCATGCTCATCCCTTGTCTGAATCCATGCCCTTAATTCTATTCATTTTTCATAGTCCTTCTTCATCCTGGTACTTCTACTTCAAACTAGTTCTTCTCTGTTTCCCTAAACCTTTTACTGTATGCTAGTCATTTGTACTATTCCTGTTCCCTTTTCCTTTTCATCTCCCTCCTCATTGTCCTGCTGTTTCATACTAGCCCTTAATCATAGTCCTTCTCCTTCATCCTATGCCTTCTCTGTCATGCTAGCCCAACTCCTTGTTCCTTCTACTGCACCCAAGTATGTATTCACTGTCCTAGTCCCTTTCCTCCTGAGTCCTTCATCGTAGCCTTTCTGCCTCCCCCAGGTCTTTCATCCTAGGCTTCTCCATCATCCTTTTCCTTTGTCCACATTCCTTGTTCTTTATCCTAGTACTTTTTCCTAGCTCATGCGCTGAGGCTTTCACCCTTATCCTTTGTCAAGTCTTTCTACTTCATTATAGTACTGTGTGCTAGTCCTTTGTCCTTGTCTTTCTGACTCATCATAGTCCTTCATTCGAGTCTTTGTTTGTTCATTTGTTTATTTATGTTACTTCTATAGCACCTACTCTTAAGCACTTTGAAACACATTGTGTATAGGCGCTATATAAATAAACTATCATATCATATCATATCATATCATTAGTGATTTGGTACAATTAGAGAAATGATGACAACACATCAGAGCAGAGAACAGCAAAGACAGAGCAAGAACAAAGAAACCCAAAACAGAAAGAAAATGCAATGATGATTTGGTAACAACAGAAAAGTGAACTCCCAGCAAACCTGCATGATACAGGCCCAAATAAAGACATCCCACCCCCACAAAATACAAAAATACAGCATGGGTGGTAGGCAAACTCTGAAAATCAAAGAAAGTCACTAATGTCAAAGGCGGTTGCTTGCTTCACTACCCACACTGCCAAGGCTCTTCAAAGGCTGGCATAGGTGGCCAGCACCACCCAATAAGCAGTCCAGTATCCATACCGTGAGGACAGTGCAGCCAAACAACTCACAGGCATGGCGGATACGATAGAACATCCCCGTCCAGGTCAAAATATCCCTAACGGAGCACTACGGTCCCAGGCAGGAGATGGCACATGGAAGAGCTGGGCTCCCACACTGGGGAGGGACATCAGGGGAAGCAGCACAGCGACAGCTAGCCAACTGTTACATGGCCAAAAGCACGGCAGGAACTTTGGAGCAACATTACGGCCCCAGGCCATAAAGATCCACATCAGAGAGCCATTTCTCCATCATTTTAGTCCTTCTGCATCATCTTAGTTCCTCTTTTCTGAAGCAGTAATTATTTTTTCTCCTTCACTATAGTCCTTCTCCTTCATTCTAATACTTTTTCCTCATCCTCCAACTTCAACCTAGTGTTTCTACTCCCTTTGAGTCCTTCAACCTAGACTTTCCCCTACATCCCTCTCCTTCATCTGTCTTCTTATCCATCTTTATTTTCCAAGTTGTCTACTTTATCATTCTCCTAGCTCCCACTCCTTTGTCCTAATCTTTCAAATCCATCATCCTAGTCCCTTCCCTCAGTGCTAGACCTCTCCTTCATCATAGTCCTGATTCTTTGTACAAGTTCCTCTCCTTTGTCCTTTCCTTTCAACATCCTTCTTTTCCTTCAATGTTGTCCTTCATCGTAGTCCTTTTGCATTGTGCTAGTCTTTCTACTTTATCCTAGTCCATTATCCTAGTCCTATGTCATTGTAGTCCATCATTGAAGTTATTATCCTTGTCCCCGATCCTTCCCCACCATACTAGACCTTCCCATTAATACTTCTTTGTCCTGATCTTTTGTACCATCCTTCTCATTCCTCCTTCTCATTCATCTTAGACCATAGTACAATTCTCAGTCCTTCATCCAAGCCCTTTATCTTTCTCCTAATTCTTCTACTTCAGCCATTGTCATTTCTTTCAGTCTAGTCCTTAAACCTATTCCTTGCCTTTAGCCCTAGTCCTTTCCTTTGCCATGTTCATTTGTCATAGTTTAAATCATTTGTCGTATTCCTTCATCCTAGTCCTTTTAAATCATCCTAGTACTTCACCCTAGGCTTCACTTTCATCCTACTCCATTGTCCTTCTACATGGCCTTTGTTCTGTATCCTAATTTTTCACGTTCATTCTTCTCATTTGTACTAGTTCATCATAATATACTTTTATTCTAGACCTTTGCCTACTCCTTCTCTTTCATCCCAATCCTTTGTTCTAGATATTCTGCTTCTTTCTTGTCCTTTCCTCCTCCTAGTCCCAATCCTCTTTTATCCCAGTCCTTATTCTTGGGCACAGTCCTCTATCCTAGTCCTTCTTCATCCCAACATTTTGTTCTAGTCCAAGACCTTTGTGTTTGTCCTTTTAGGATGTGTCCTTGTCATTTGTCCTTTGTCCAAGTCCCTGGTCCTAGTCCGTTTCTTCATCCTACAACTTCATGCTTGTCCCTTGACTGAATCCATTGTATTGATCCTAGTCATGTGTCCCTTCTTCGTTTCCCTAGTCCTGTTCCCTCATAATAGTCATTTGTCCTATTCCTGCTCCTTTTTCTTAGCCATCTCCATTGTCCTAGTCCTGCTCTTTCATCATAGCCCTTAAACCTAGTCATTCTCCTTCATCATGTGCTTTTTCCTTCATTGTAGTGCTTCACCCTGTTCCTTCTCCGCCACCCAAGTATCTCTTCAATGTTCTAGTCCTTTTCCTTCAGAGTTGTCCTTCATCCTACTTTTCCTCCTTCACCATGTCCTGCACATAAGAATTCCACATCAACCATCACAGTTGACCTTCTCGGTCCTTTTACTTTATCCTAGTACTTCACGTTGTTCATATCTCTTCCTCTTTCACTTAATCCTTTGCCAAGTCCTTCCACGTCACCCTAGTCCTTCTCCTTCATCATAGTACTTTGTCCTAGTCCTTTGTCCTTGCCCTTCTGATTCATCCTAGTCCTTCATCCTAGACGTTCTCCATCTTCCTGGTCCATCACCATCATCTCAGTCTGTCATCCAAGTTCTTCTCCTTTGACCTTCATGTAGACCTTCCCCCTTGCTCTAGTCCTTCACCCCAGTCCTTAAACCTAGTGTCTCTCCTAGTCATTCATCCAAGACCATCAGTATAATTTCTGGTCACATCCCTTGCCTTTCAGCCTTTCAGCCTAGTCTTTGACTTCATCCTATTGCCCCAATATCTTGTCAACGCCCTTCTCGTCCTTCCTGGATATTACTTCTAGTCCTTCTTCTTCACCCTTCTACTACATCCGTGTCCTTTAATCTAGTTGCTCTCCTTCATCCGAGCTCTTTCTCTTAGTCCTTCTGGTCATCCTTTTGTTCATTCTAGGGAATTAGTCCTTCTCTGTCATTCATGTCCTCCATCTTTGTCTTTTTCCTTCCTCTATCTCATTTGTTTCAATTTTAGACCTTCAACCTACATCTTCATCTTATTCATAAGACTCCCCCTTCCACTCATTTCTTATCCATAGTCAGTTTCCAGGTTCAATGTCTATACATTTTCCCTAGACATAGTTTGTCATCTTATTCTTTGTTACTAGTCTTTCTCTTCATCTTAGGTCTTCTCCTTCATGCTAGTCATTTATCCCATTCCTAATCCTCCACCTGCCACCCAAGTCCTTCTCCTTTGTCTTTGTCATTTCCTTCAGAGTATTCCATCAGCATATTCTTTCTCCTTCATCAAAATCCTTCATTTTAGTTATTGTCCATCATCCTAGTCATTGGTCCTATTGCTTATACTTCCACCTGGTGCTTCATCATAGTCTTCTCTCTCATCATTGTCTTCTGTCCTCTTTATTACTTGTACTACACTTTAATGTGTCTCCTTTGTCCTACACCTTCCTCCAATATCTTCACCCAAGCCCTTTACCTAGTTTGCCTGCTTCATCCTATTCCTTCTTGTTAATCCTAGTACTTTGTCGTAATCCTTCAGCCTATTACTAGTCTTTCATCCTCATCCTTTTCCTTTTTACTAGCCCTTCTGTTTCATCCTAGTTCTTCATCCAAGTCCTTCTACATTTGTCCTAATCCTTCCTTTTATCCATTTTTGATCATGCTTTTATCCATTTTTGATCATGCTTTTCCTTCATCTCAGTCATTCGTCCTAGTTTAAATTGTTCATCAATCATTTAGCCCTAATCTTTCATCAAAGTCATTCTCTTTCATCCCAGTCATTGTTCCTAATCCTTCATCCTTCTACTTCATCCTTGTCTTTCAATATAGTTCTTCTCCGCTACCCTAGTCCTTTTCCTAACCCCAGTCGTTGTTCCCAATTATTCACCATCATCCTTCTACGTCAACCTTGTCTTTAAGTATAGATTTTTACCCTAGTCCTGGTCATTGTTTTTTTTAAATTCTAGTCCTTCATCAAAGTCCTAGTTTTTCTTCCTAGTCCTTCATCCTAGTCTTCCTTCATCCTAAATTGTTTATAAAAGTCCTAGTTCTTCATGCAAATTCTTTATCCAATTTGTTGTCCTAGTCTTTAGTCCTTCATCCTAGTCCTTGTATTTCATCCTATTTATTCCTCCTAGTCCTTCTCCTTCATTCTAGTCTTTGTACTAGTCCACCGCATTTGTCCTAGGACTTCCCCTTCATTCTATTCTTATGTTCTGTTGATGTTCTTCATGCAAGTCCTTCTCTTTGGTCCTTGTCATTTCTATCGTTTCACCCTAGTCCATTTCCAAGTGCTGCCTCTAGTCTTTCATCCTAGAATTAGTCCATCCTCCTAGTGTAGCTAATCCATCACCTTTGACCTCATCCTTCTCCTTCATCGAAGTCCATCTACATCCTAGTCCCTCTCATTTCTCCCTCCTCTATTTTCTCATTCTTCTCTCTTTATTGCAGGCCTTCGTCCTAGTGCTTCATACTTGCCCTTTTCTGATCCCCTCTTAATCTATCTTCATCCTATTAATTTGTATACGTTGCAGCCGTTCACCTTAGTCTTTGGTGCAAATCTTTTAACTTCCTCCAAGAGGTTTTTATTCATACTAGGGCTTATGCCTAGTCCTTTGTCCTATACCTTAGTCATGTTTCCTTTCCTTCATTGTAGTCCTTCTTCTCCCTTTTAGTATATAGTAATAATCCTTCACATTCATTCCAGTCCTCCTTTTATGTCCCAGTCCTTATTAGTAGTACTTCACTATTGTCCTAGCCCGTCTCCTTTATCCTAATCCTTAGTACCAGTAATTTTACATCATCCAAGTCCTTTTCGTTCTTCCTAGTCTTAAACCATCTCACATTTATTAGTTTGAACTTCAAACCACCTGAATTTCAGGTGGTTTGAAAAAAGGTTGGACCCGCGTCAATCATATGATAAAAGCTTTGAACTGACATTTCAAACCCACTACACATGAATCCTTCTTATGTAGATAAGTCAATCCGAGACTAATTTAAACCTGTGGAAGTAAAAGAGGTTGAAAATGGTTCAAAGTTGGCATACATCACTACTCTGTGGCATCAGTACTGAAATATGGGATACTGGCATTAAAGGCAAGTTGTCATAGGGCCTTCATTTCCAATCTGGATCATGTGCTTTGAAGACTCAACAGAGAGGGCCTTCTATGCCTGAAGATTTGCTGAATGGTTAGCCATCCTTTATTTCACCCCACAAACACTTTAAAATCATACTTTATTTTTGTAGTGGGATACATTTCATTTCAGCAAAGGGTTTTATTTTGCTTTACTTCGATTTATAAAGACTAGAAAAAGAAATGAGCACATGGTTTACCCCGGGCCACACTTTAAAGCACATTGGAGCTATCATTCTGCAGAGTCGCTCTTTATAAAGTATCTGATGTTATAAAAGAGAAGTCAGAGCATTTATATACATGTGGCAGCAGTGTAGGGGGAGGGACTCCTTGAGAGTGAGATCAGCTTGGGGACTGGTCTGTTTGGGATGCATGCATAATACATTTGATATTGGGTGACATTTATTGGGGCCTGGAGAAAATAACAGTGCCTCTTCGTAGGGTAAAGTGACAGAACTGCAGGAAGGCAAGACACACAGAGGCCGATTCATGGAATAATTAGCGCGGCGCAAGTGGGCAAAAACGTGCGAATCGCAGTGGAATAGCGAAAATCGCAGTGCAAGTGCGAAAATCGCACGAAAAGCAGCGCACGTCGATTCATGGAAGGCCGTGCGCGAGAAAACCAGCGGATGTGCGATAAAAAAGTGCGCGGCGCACGTTGGCGCACGTTGGCGCACAGGCCATCTAACAGCGTGCGCCAGGTCACAGCGAAAATCGCACAGGCCACAGCGAAATTCGCACATAGCGCGGCGCACGCAATAAAAGTAGGCGGAACACGGGCGTAACACTCGGAATGGGGAACAACTTGCCAAAACGTGGGCGTCACGGGGGAAGTACAGGGCACAAGTGCGCGGAACGCCCACACGCTCGCCTACAACACGTATTCATGGAATAGAATAGGTGAAAAAAGCGCACGCTCAAACCAGCGCACAGGCACAAACACGACCGCCACAAGAAAGGAGGCGGTAGCGTCTCTGCGGCTGTAAGAAATGTGCGCCAAAAGGTGCGCCAACAAATAGCACCTATATACTGCCATGATGAATGTCCCATACTGTGGGCCTCCAGGAAAAATGACGTGCAAAGGGGTACCCACAAACACGGACACCCGCTGACAAAAAATACGTGTGCATGTATACCGGGGTGCGCGGGAAGTGTCACACGCGATTTGCAGGGTACGTGCATCACAGGGGTTCGCGTGAAGTCATTCACGCGATCGGGCCTGGGGGAGCGGGCTACGTGTATTACAGGGGTTCGCGTGAAGTTCCTCACGCGATCGGGCCTGGGGGAGCGGTCTACGTGTATTACAGGGGTTCGCGTGAAGTTCCTCACGCGATCGAGCCTGGGGGAGCGGGCTACGTGTATTACAGGGGTTCGCGTGAAGTTCCACACGCGATCGGGCCTGGGGGAGCGGGCTACGTGTATTACAGGGGTTCGCGGGAAGTTTCACACGCGAATAGCCTGGGCGCGTGAATTTGAGGGGTGCGCGGGAAGTTCCACACGCGATCGGGCCTGGGGGAGCGGGCTACGTGTATTACAGGGGTTCGCGGGAAGTTCCACACGCGAATAGCCTGGGCGCGTGTATTTCAGGGGTTCGCGGGAAGTTCCACACGCGAATAGCCTGGGCGCGTGTATTTCAGGGGTGCGCGGGAAGTTCCACACACGAATAGCCTGGGCGCGTGATTTTGAGGGGTGCGCGGGAAGTTCCACACGCGATCGGGCCTGGGGGAGCGGGCTACGTGTATTACAGGGGTTCGCGGGAAGTTCCTCACGCGATCGGGCCTGGGGGAGCGTGCTACGTGTATTTCAGGGGTTCGCGTGAATTTTCACACGCGAATAGCCTGGGCGCGTGAATTTGAGGGGTGCGCGGGAAGTTCCTCACGCGATCGGGCCTGGGGGAGCGGGCTACGTGTATTACAGGGGTTCGCGGGAAGTTCCACACGCGAATAGCCTGGGCGCGTGTATTTCAGGGGTTCGCGGGAAGTTCCACACGCGAATAGCCTGGGCGCGTGTATTTCAGGGGTGCGCGGGAAGTTCCACACGCGAATAGCCTGGGCGCGTGTATTTCAGGGGTGCGCGGGTAGTTCCACACGCGAATAGCCTGGGCGCGTGAATTTGAGGGGTGCGCGGGAAGTTCCTCACGCGATCGGGCCTGGGGGAGCGGGCTACGTGTATTACAGGGGTTCGCGGGAAGTTCCACACGCGAATAGCCTGGGCGCGTGTATTTCAGGGGTTCGCGGGAAGTTCCACACGCGAATAGCCTGGGCGCGTGTATTTCAGGGGTGCGCGGGAAGTTCCACACACGAATAGCCTGGGCGCGTGTATTTCAGGGGTTCGCGGGAAGTTCCACACGCGAATAGCCTGGGCGCGTGAATTTAAGGGGTGCGCGGGAAGTTCCTCACGCGATCGGGCCTGGGGGAGCGGGCTACGTGTATTACAGGGGTTCGCGGGAAGTTCCACACGCGAATAGCCTGGGCGCGTGTATTTCAGGGGTTCGCGGGAAGTTCCACACGCGAATAGCCTGGGCGCGTGTATTTCAGGGGTGCGCGGGAAGTTCCACACACGAATAGCCTGGGCGCGTGTATTTCAGGGGTGCGTGGGAAGTTCCACACGCGAATAGCCTGGGCGCGTGTATTTCAGGGGTTCGCGGGAAGTTCCACACGCGAATAGCCTGGGCGCGTGAATTTGAGGGGTGCGCGGGAAGTTCCACACGCGATCGGGCCTGGGGGAGCGGGCTACGTGTATTACAGGGGTTCGCGGGAAGTTCCACACGCGAATAGCCTGGGCGCGTGTATTTCAGGGGTGCGCGGGAAGTTCCACACACGAATAGCCTGGGCGCGTGTATTTCAGGGGTTCGCGGGAAGTTCCACACGCGAATAGCCTGGGCGCGTGAATTTAAGGGGTGCGCGGGAAGTTCCTCACGCGATCGGGCCTGGGGGAGCGGGCTACGTGTATTACAGGGGTTCGCGGGAAGTTCCACACGCGAATAGCCTGGGCGCGTGTATTTCAGGGGTTCGCGGGAAGTTCCACACGCGAATAGCCTGGGCGCGTGTATTTCAGGGGTGCGCGGGAAGTTCCACACACGAATAGCCTGGGCGCGTGTATTTCAGGGGTGCGCGGGAAGTTCCACACGCGAATAGCCTGGGCGCGTGTATTTCAGGGGTGCGCGGGAAGTTCCACACGCGAATAGCCTGGGCGCGTGTATTTCAGGGGTGCGCGGGAAGTTCCACACACGAATAGCCTGGGCGCGTGTATTTCAGGGGTGCGCGGGAAGTTCCACACGCGAATAGCCTGGGCGCGTGAATTTGAGGGGTGCGCGGGAAGTTCCACACGCGATCGGGCATGGGGGAGCGGGCTACGTGTATTACAGGGGTTCGCGGGAAGTTCCACACGCGAATAGCCTGGGCGCGTGTATTTCAGGGGTTCGCGGGAAGTTCCACACGCGAATAGCCTGGGCGCGTGTATTTCAGCGGTGCGCGGGAAGTTTTACATGCGATTTCTGCACGGTACGTGTATTTCAGGGGTGCCGGGGAGTCCCACATGTGATTTGACAGTGTGGGTCCTCCCAGGTGTACCCTGTACACCCTCCACGGCCCCTGCAGGCAGCACACACCACAGGGGACTACCCTGCATCCCTGGTCATGTCCCGCAGGCAGCCCACCCAACATGGGCATGCCCCCCAGCAAAGGCACATGTCTCCTTGAACTAATGAACACCAACACATGTCCCCTTGCACCCCCACCCCCCAGCACTGTGGGGCACATGCCAGCAGTCCCCCACCCATGTCCAACTCATGTCTCCCACCACCCCCACACCCCAGCACTGTGGGGCACCTGCCAGCAGGCCCCCACCCATGTCCAACTCATGTCTCCCACCACCCCCACCCCCCAGCCACCAGGGTCACCCTCCACCAGGGCCCCACTCATGTCTCCCACCACCCCCACCCCCCAGCAGTGCAGGGTCACCCTTCACCAGGGCCCCACTCATGTCTCCCACCACCCCCACCCCCCAGCACTGTGGGGCACCTGCCAGCAGGCCCCCACCCATGTCCAACTCATGTCCCCCACCACCCCCACCCCCCAGCACTGTGGGGCACCTGCCAGTAGGCCCCCACCCATGTCCAACTCATGTCTCCCACCACCCCCACACCCCAGCACTGTGGGGCACCTGCCAGCAGGCCCCCACCCATGTCCAACTCATGTCTCCCACCACCCCCACCCCCCAGCTACCAGGGTCACCCTCCACCAGGGCCCCACTCATGTCTCCCACCACCCCCCACCCCCCAGCAGTGCAGGGTCACCCTTCACCAGGGCCCCACTCATGTCTCCCACCACCCCCACCCCCCAGCACTGTGGGGCACCTGCCAGCAGGCCCCCACCCATGTCCAACTCATGTCCCCCACCACCCCCACCCCCCAGCACTGTGGGGCACCTGCCAGCAGGCCCCCACCCATGTCCAACTCATGTCTCCCACCACCCCCACACCCCAGCACTGTGGGGCACCTGCCAGCAGGCCCCCACCCATGTCCAACTCATGTCTCCCACCACCCCCACCCCCCAGCCACCAGGGTCACCCTCCACCAGGGCCCCACTCATGTCTCCCACCACCCCCACCCCCCAGCACTGTGGGGCACCTGCCAGCAGGCCCCCACCCATGTCCAACTCATGTCTCCCACCACCCCCACCCCCCAGCACTGTGGGGCACCTGCCAGTAGGCCCCCACCCATGTCCAACTCATGTCTCCCACCACCCCCACCCCCCAGCACTGTGGGGCACCTGCCAGCAGTCCCCCACCCATGTCCAACTCATGTCCCCCACCACCCCCACCCCCCAGCACTGTGGGGCACCTGCCAGCAGTCCCCCACCCATGTCCAATTCATGTCTCCCACCACCCCCACACCCCAGCAGTGCAGGCTCAACCTCCACCAGGCCCCCACTCATGTCCCCCTGCACCCCCACCCCCCTGCCACCATGTGCAGCCCCCACCAGGTCCTCACAATCCCCAATCATGTGCGTAATGGTCAGCCTCCACAGCCAAAAAGACCTACCAAGTAACCCATTCACCCACATGGAAATGGAAATCACATGTTACACCCCCAATGTACATGAAGCAAATGAACCCATGTCCGTCACACACAAATTATCAAATTGAATGGGAAAACACACAACATGACATGCATGAAACCAATGAGATGAAACCACACAGTGAACAATGGAAAAAAAAATGTATTGAAAAAAATACAAATGCCAAAGAAAGAAAACTAACTACAATGTAAATGTGAAAAAATAAGCTGCATGTCCGCATAAAAACACAAAACTAGAAAATCAAATCAAAAAAATTATGTCCAAAGTGAAATGTAAAAACTCTCCATGCAACAAAGAACTATGTACAAAAATAACAAGGGTCCATCATCACAACTGAACTAAGGAAACCTCCTAAAAAACCTACCTAAATATCAACTATATACAAAAAGTGGAGCAGTGTCCGTCGACTCCAAATAATAATAAGAACGAAAGGAAACCTAAAACTAAAGAACTATATACAAAGGCGGCGGGCAAGTCCAGCGGCTCACTCTGTGGTGTTCCGGGCCAGGGCATCATCGAACTCCTGTTCGATGTCCCGGAGGCGGTCCAGTTCCATGGCCCCGAGGGTCCGCAGGGACGACGCTGTGTCCTCCTCCAACCCCCTGCGGATTGCCTCGAGGCACTCGGCCCGCCTCAGGGCCCTCCGCATGGAGTTCTCCGCCCTGACCATTGTGAGCCGCGCCTCTTCCGCCCGCCGCCGCTCCGCACCTATGGCGTGGCCCAACCGCTGCCACACGGAAGACACTCTCTGTCCTGGGTCCTCCTGCCCTCCGGCCGATGCCTGCCCCTCCGATGTCGAAGGCCCCGAGCCTTCATGGCTCCCACCATCTTGCTGCTGCTGCTGCTCTGCCTCTGCCCGTGCACTGCCTCCTGCTGCCTGCACATCCTCCGCCGGCTGGGGTGCACCTGTTGATGTGGCCACCCCTGCTGGACGTCCGACTCCCGACTGTGGCAGGGATGCCTCCTCCACCAGCCTGGCCGCACTGTCAGAGGCAGCTCCACAGGGCACCCAGGTGACTGATGGGTGGGAAGATGGCACAGAGGACGACTGGCGCGTAGGGGGTCCAGTTGAGGAGGGGGTCGGAGCAAGCCCCATCAGACAGCGGAATCCGGCCTGGGTGACCTGTCCCAGCAGGCTGACGTGGTCAACGAGCCATTCGAGATGACGTGCAGTCTCTCCATGAAAAGACTGCAGGTCACCTCGCATGGCCCGTTGACGCAACGCCACACCAGCCAGGACAGGCTCAACCCGGTCCTGGATGGCCACGTCCGCAGGCAGAGGAAGGCCAGTTGACGTCAGCTCATCCCCTGCCTGAAAACGGGTCTGGACGTAGGCATCCCTGCTGGTGCAAGATGATGCAGGGACAGGATCGGGGACAGGATTGCACACAGGCACCTCCGCGGCCGCCTGTGCTGCCTCCTGTCCCTGGTCCTGCACTGCACCACTAGCACCAGTGGGATCCCCACCTCCAGACCCTGTCTCTGGTGCTTGCGCGGCCCCCTCCTCCACCAAACCCCCCACCAACCTGGATGACTCTGTGCCATCTTCCCCTGTTGGGCCCTGTGGGGTCCCAGCTGCCCCTTCTGCTGCCGAGGAGTCCAACTGCAACCTCCGCCTCTTGGACCTCCCCCCGGCAGCTGCGGCCTGGGACGCGGCACCGGACTCCTCACTCCCCGACGAGATGACAACACGGGAGGGGAGCCGGGCCTTGCGTCTCCGGCTGGCGGTCGGATCCCCGCCGCTGTGCTCCACAGCACCTTCTCCGCCCTCTTCATCAGTTGACGCTGCAGACAGGGAGAAACAAAACACAGGCATCAGGGCACTGTACAATGGACACATACACGCATGACAGTTGCACATGAGTGGCATTGGCAAACCTCAGACATGTCATCACAATCCCCAACACACATGTCATTGCAACTGGCACACATGAGCCATACCACAGCCATATCGCAACTGCCACCACCATCCCCACACATACAACAGCATCAGCAGCCAAAGGGGAGCCATACATCACATGCAACACAGGAAGTGCACCACACATGTACACACACCACCACACTTGCATGCATGTCTACACCTCTGCCAAGTGTCGCACTGTTCAGACGGGCATCCATGTCACATCTGCCAATCAGGCTTCCACATACCGCTGTCACATGCATCCATGTAGCATCACTGTTGCACCTTTGACAAATACACACACATGCACATGTACACAGTGCTCATACATGCAGCCGAAAACAACATACATGCCTGACATCACGGACATGTCTACTTACATACACATTCATCCAAACATGTGTGCACGCACAACTGCATTTGCCATGCAAGCCCACACACACAAGCACCATCCATGTCTCACACATTACAGCCCTCGCATGTGTCAGCCCCACGGCCCTGTACACCCCCACCCATACTCCACCCCATACAAACAGATGTGCAACTGGCACAATGGGGAATGATCACCACACGCCCTGCTCACAACCAGGATGCATGTACACTCACCGCTCGACTCCAGACGGCTCTGCTTCTCTAGGACCTGGACGTGGAGCGCTGGGGATATGCGTTCCAGGACCCCCATCTGTTCTTCCGACAAGTGGCCCCGGCGCCCCTTGGCATCCGCTGCCTTCAAGAGGCGCCGGGCCTTGTTCAGGGTCCTGGACCTGAAGTCCTCCCAGCGCTTCCTGACATGTTGTAAGTCCCGGACTGCCACCCCCTCCGCGTTGATGGCAGTCACGATGTCTGTCCAGATCCGAGTCCGTCCTTCCTTGTCGGCGCGGGAACTTCCAAAGAGGGCATCATACTGCCCCAGGACTTGCTCCACCAGGACACCAACTTCGGTGGCACTGAAGCTGGGGCCCCTCTGCCTCTCTGGCCGGGGGTTGTCAGTGGTCACAGATGGTGTTAGCCCCGACATGACAACCCCAGAGGCAGGAGTGGGTGGGCAACTGGGTCCTGGGGCTGGGCTGTGGAGCGATGGAATTCCAGTCGGGAGTCTTCTGTTCCAGCAGGGGTGGTCACAGCAACAGCACCCCTGGCTGATGTGCAGGCAGCAAATGGCAGTGCACGTGGGCAGCAGGCAGTCAGGCAGCAGCAGATAGCAGGTGGGAGCGTGCTCGGGGCTCTGGGGGGCAGTAATTCGGCCTTCTTGGCAGGAGCGTGGTCTCCCGTGTGCTCACGCGTGGCCAGCTTGGTACGGAGTGAATTGGCACGTGAAAATCCTGCACGTCAGCGTGAAAACCGAGGAAAGGCCCTTAGCGCGTAAGCGCGTCAGCACGCATACGCGATTCCATTGGACCAAAGGCCCTCAGCGCGTAAGCGCGTCTGTGACGTGACCCGCACGGGTGTTTCCCACACAGCACGTGATGACAGAGCACACGTGGAAAGACTGCACGTCAGAGTCTCATTGCGTGTGATTGGTGGAAATGGCCGTACACCGGGATACAGGTGCGCTGACGTACTTGCGTGTGTAAGTGTCCGCGCACACCTCATATACACGTACATAGGCCAATCGCGTGTACACGCACTTTTGTCCAATTACACGCGATGAGACTCTGACGTGCAGTCTTTCCACGTGTGCTCTGTCATCACGTGCTGTGTGGGAAACACCCGTGCGGGTCACGTCACAGACGCGCTTACGCGCTGAGGGCCTTTGGTCCAATGGAATCGCGTATGCGTGCTGACGCGCTTACGCGCTAAGGGCCTTTCCTCGGTTTTCACGCTGACGTGCAGGATTTTCACGTGCCAATTCACTCTGTACCAAGCTGGCCACGCGTGAGCACACGGGAGACCACCCTCCTGCCCAGAAGGCCGAATTACTGCCCCCCAGAGCCCCGAGCACGCTCCCACCTGCTATCTGCTGCTGCCTGACTGCCTGCTGCCCACGTGCACTGCCATTTGCTGCCTGCACATCAGCCAGGGGTGCTGTTGCTGTGACCACCCCTGCTGGAACAGAAGACTCCCGACTGGAATTCCATCGCTCCACAGCCCAGCCCCAGGACCCAGTTGCCCACCCACTCCTGCCTCTGGGGTTGTCATGTCGGGGCTAACACCATCTGTGACCACTGACAACCCCCGGCCAGAGAGGCAGAGGGGCCCCAGCTTCAGTGCCACCGAAGTTGGTGTCCTGGTGGAGCAAGTCCTGGGGCAGTATGATGCCCTCTTTGGAAGTTCCCGCGCCGACAAGGAAGGACGGACTCGGATCTGGACAGACATCGTGACTGCCATCAACGCGGAGGGGGTGGCAGTCCGGGACTTACAACATGTCAGGAAGCGCTGGGAGGACTTCAGGTCCAGGACCCTGAACAAGGCCCGGCGCCTCTTGAAGGCAGCGGATGCCAAGGGGCGCCGGGGCCACTTGTCGGAAGAACAGATGGGGGTCCTGGAACGCATATCCCCAGCGCTCCACGTCCAGGTCCTAGAGAAGCAGAGCCGTCTGGAGTCGAGCGGTGAGTGTACATGCATCCTGGTTGTGAGCAGGGCGTGTGGTGATCATTCCCCATTGTGCCAGTTGCACATCTGTTTGTATGGGGTGGAGTATGGGTGGGGGTGTACAGGGCCGTGGGGCTGACACATGCGAGGGCTGTAATGTGTGAGACATGGATGGTGCTTGTGTGTGTGGGCTTGCATGGCAAATGCAGTTGTGCGTGCACACATGTTTGGATGAATGTGTATGTAAGTAGACATGTCCGTGATGTCAGGCATGTATGTTGTTTTCGGCTGCATGTATGAGCACTGTGTACATGTGCATGTGTGTGTATTTGTCAAAGGTGCAACAGTGATGCTACATGGATGCATGTGACAGCGGTATGTGGAAGCCTGATTGGCAGATGTGACATGGATGCCCGTCTGAACAGTGCGACACTTGGCAGAGGTGTAGACATGCATGCAAGTGTGGTGGTGTGTGTACATGTGTGGTGCACTTCCTGTGTTGCATGTGATGTATGGCTCCCCTTTGGCTGCTGATGCTGTTGTATGTGTGGGGATGGTGGTGGCAGTTGCGATATGGCTGTGGTATGGCTCATGTGTGCCAGTTGCAATGACATGTGTGTTGGGGATTGTGATGACATGTCTGAGGTTTGCCAATGCCACTCATGTGCAACTGTCATGCGTGTATGTGTCCATTGTACAGTGCCCTGATGCCTGTGTTTTGTTTCTCCCTGTCTGCAGCGTCAACTGATGAAGAGGGCGGAGAAGGTGCTGTGGAGCACAGCGGCGGGGATCCGACCGCCAGCCGGAGACGCAAGGCCCGGCTCCCCTCCCGTGTTGTCATCTCGTCGGGGAGTGAGGAGTCCGGTGCCGCGTCCCAGGCCGCAGCTGCCGGGGGGAGGTCCAAGAGGCAGAGGTTGCAGTTGGACTCCTCGGCAGCAGAAGGGGCAGCTGGGACCCCACAGGGCCCAACAGGGGAAGATGGCACAGAGTCATCCAGGTTGGTGGGGGGTCTGGTGGAGGAGGAGGCCGTGCAAGCACCAGAGACGGGGTCTGGAGGTGGGGATCCCACTGGTGCTAGTGGTGCAGTCCAGGACCAGGGACAGGAGGCAGCACAGGCGGCCGCGGAGGTGCCTGTGTGCAATCCTGTCCCCGATCCTGTCCCTGCATCATCTTGCACCAGCAGGGATGCCTACGTCCAGACCCGTTTTCAGGCAGGGGATGAGCTGACGTCAACTGGCCTTCCTCTGCCTGCGGACGTGGCTATCCAGGTCCGGGTTGAGCCTGTCCTGGCTGGTGTGGCGTTGCGTCAACGGGCCATGCGAGGTGACCTGCAGTCTTTTCATGGAGAGACTGCACGTCATCTCGAATGGCTCGTTGACCACGTCAGCCTGCTGGGACAGGTCACCCAGACCGGATTCCTCCGTCTGATGGGGCTTGTTCCGACCCCCTCCTCAACTGGACCCCCTACGCGCCAGTCGTCCTCTGTGCCATCTTCCCACCCATCAGTCACCTGGGTGCCCTGTGGAGCTGCCTCTGACAGTGCGGCCAGGCTGGTGGAGGAGGCATCTCTGCCACAGTCGGGAGTCGGACGTCCAGCAGGGGTGGTCACATCAACAACTGCACCCCAGCCGGCGGAGGATGTGCAGGCAGCAGGAGGCAGTGCACGGGCAGAGGCAGAGCAGCAGCAGCAGCAAGATGGTGGGAGCCATGAAGGCTCGGGGCCTTCGACATCGGAGGGGCAGGCATCGGCCGGAGGGCAGGAGGACCCAGGACAGAGAGTGTCTTCCGTGGGGCAGCGGTTGGGCCACGCCATAGGTGCGGAGCGGCGGCGGGCGGAAGAGGCGCGGCTCACAATGGTCAGGGCGGAGAACTCCATGCGGAGGGCCCTGAGGCGGGCCGAGTGCCTCGAGGCAATCCGCAGGGGGTTGGAGGAGGACACGGCGTCGTCCCTGCGGACCCTCGGGGCCATGGAACTGGACCGCCTCCGGGACATCGAACAGGAGTTCGATGATGCCCTGGCCCGGAACACCACAGAGTGAGCCGCTGGACTTGCCCGCCGCCTTTGTATATAGTTCTTTAGTTTTAGGTTTCCTTTGTTTTTTCTTATGATTTGGAGTCGACGGACACTGCTCCACTTTTTGTATATAGTTGATATTTAGGTAGGTTTTTTAGGAGGTTTCCTTAGTTCTGTTGTGATGATGGACCCTTGTTATTTTTGTACATAGTTCTTTGTTGCACGGAGAGTTTTGACATTTCACTTTGGACAACATTTTTTGGATTAGATTTTCTAGTTTTGTGTTTTTATGCGGACATGCAGCTTCTTTTTTCACATTTACATTGTAGTTAGTTTTCTTTCTTTAGCATTCGTATTTTTTTCTAATACTTTTTTTTTACATTGTTCAGTGTGTGGTTTCATCTCATTGGTTTCATGCATGTCATGTTGTGTGTTTTCCCATTCAATTGGAAAATATGTGTGTGACGGACATGGGTTCATTTGCTTCATGAACATTGGGGGTGTAACATGTGATTTCCATTTCCATGTGGGTGAATGGGTTACTTGGTAGGGCTTTTTGGCTGTGGAGGCTGACCAATACGCACATTGTGAGGACCTGGTGGGGGCTGCACATGGTGGCAGGGGGGTGGGGGTGGTGGGAGACATGAGTGGGGGCCTGGTGGAGGGTGCCCCTGCACTGCGGGGGGGTGGGGGTGGTGGGAGACATATGTGGGGGCCTGGTGGAGGGTGCCCCTGGTGGCGGGGGGGTGGGGGTGATAGGGGACATGAGTGGGGGCCTGGTGGAGGCTGCCCCTGCACTGCTGGGGGGTGTGGGTGGTGGGAGACATATGTGG
Organism: Ambystoma mexicanum; assembly: GCF_040938575.1. NCBI lineage: Eukaryota > Metazoa > Chordata > Amphibia > Caudata > Ambystomatidae > Ambystoma > Ambystoma mexicanum. Next base: position 484,659,473 of record NC_090925.1, read on the forward strand.
GGGCCTGGTGGAGGGTGCCCCTGGTGGCGGGGGGGTGGGGGTGATAGGGGACATGAGTGGGGGCCTGGTGGAGGCTGCCCCTGCACTGCTGGGGGGTGGGGGTGGTGGGAGACATGAGTGGGGGCCTGGTGGAGGGTGCCCCTGGTGGCGGGGGGGTGGGGGTGATAGGGGACATGAGTGGGGGCCTGGTGGAGGCTGCCCCTGCACTGCTGGGGGGTGGGGGTGGTGGGAGACATGAGTGGGGGCCTGGTGGAGGCTGCCCCTGCACTGCTGGGGGGTGGGGGTGGTGGGAGACATGAGTGGGGGCCTGGTGGAGGGTGCCCCTGGTGGCTGGGGGGTGGGGGTGGTGGGAGACATGAGTGGGGGCCTGGTGGAGGGTGCCCCTGCACTGCTGGGGGGTGGGGGTGGTGGGAGACATGAGTGGGGGCCTGGTGGAGGGTGCCCCTGGTGGCTGGGGGGTGGGGGTGGTGGGAGACATGAGTGGGGGCCTGGTGGAGGGTGCCCCTGCACTGCTGGGGGGTGGGGGTGGTGGGAGACATATGTGGGGGCCTGGTGGAGGGTGCCCCTGGTGGCGGGGGGGTGGGGGTGATAGGGGACATGAGTGGGGGCCTGGTGGAGGCTGCCCCTGCACTGCTGGGGGGTGTGGGTGGTGGGAGACATATGTGGGGGCCTGGTGGAGGGTGCCCCTGGTGGCGGGGGGGTGGGGGTGATAGGGGACATGAGTGGGGGCCTGGTGGAGGCTGCCCCTGCACTGCTGGGGGGTGGGGGTGGTGGGAGACATGAGTGGGGGCCTGGTGGAGGGTGCCCCTGGTGGCGGGGGGGTGGGGGTGATAGGGGACATGAGTGGGGGCCTGGTGGAGGGTGCCCCTGGTGGCTGGGGGGTGGGGGTGGTGGGAGACATGAGTGGGGGCCTGGTGGAGGGTGCCCCTGCACTGCTGGGGGGTGGGGGTGGTGGGAGACATGAGTGGGGGCCTGGTGGAGGGTGCCCCTGGTGGCTGGGGGGTGGGGGTGGAGGGAGACATGAGTGGGGGCCTGGTGGAGGGTGCCCCTGCACTGCTGGGGGGTGTGGGTGGTGGGAGACATATGTGGGGGCCTGGTGGAGGGTGCCCCTGGTGGCGGGGGGGTGGGGGTGATAGGGGACATGAGTGGGGGCCTGGTGGAGGCTGCCCCTGCACTGCTGGGGGGTGGGGGTGGTGGGAGACATGAGTGGGGGCCTGGTGGAGGCTGCCCCTGCACTGCTGGGGGGTGGGGGTGGTGGGAGACATGAGTGGGGGCCTGGTGGAGGGTGCCCCTGGTGGCTGGGGGGTGGGGGTGGTGGGAGACATGAGTGGGGGCCTGGTGGAGGGTGCCCCTGCACTGCTGGGGGGTGGGGGTGGTGGGAGACATGAGTGGGGGCCTGGTGGAGGGTGCCCCTGGTGGCTGGGGGGTGGGGGTGGTGGGAGATATGAGTGGGGGCCTGGTGGAGGGTGCCCCTGCACTGCTGGGGGGTGTGGGTGGTGGGAGACATATGTGGGGGCCTGGTGGAGGGTGCCCCTGGTGGCGGGGGGGTGGGGGTGATAGGGGACATGAGTGGGGGCCTGGTGGAGGCTGCCCCTGCACTGCTGGGGGGTGGGGGTGGTGGGAGACATGAGTGGGGGCCTGGTGGAGGCTGCCCCTGCACTGCTGGGGGGTGGGGGTGGTGGGAGACATGAGTGGGGGCCTGGTGGAGGGTGACCCTGGTGGCTGGGGGCTGGGGGTGGTGGGAGACATGAGTGGGGGCCTGGTGGAGGGTGCCCCTGCACTGCTGGGGGGTGGGGGTGGTGGGAGACATGAGTGGGGGCCTGGTGGAGGGTGCCCCTGCACTGCTGGGGGGTGGGGGTGGTGGGAGACATGAGTGGGGGCCTGGTGGAGGGTGACCCTGGTGGCTGGGGGGTGGGGGTGGTGGGAGACATGAGTGGGGGCCTGGTGGAGGGTGCCCCTGCACTGCTGGGGGGTGGGGGTGGTGGGAGACATGAGTGGGGGCCTGGTGGAGGGTGCCCCTGGTGGCTGGGGGGTGGGGGTGGTGGGAGACATGAGTGGGGGCCTGGTGGAGGGTGCCCCTGCACTGCTGGGGGGTGTGGGTGGTGGGAGACATATGTGGGGGCCTGGTGGAGGGTGCCCCTGGTGGCGGGGGGGTGGGGGTGATAGGGGACATGAGTGGGGGCCTGGTGGAGGGTGCCCCTGGTGGCTGGGGGGTGGGGGTGGTGGGAGACATGAGTGGGGGCCTGGTGGAGGGTGCCCCTGCACTGCTGGGGGGTGGGGGTGGTGGGAGACATGAGTGGGGGCCTGGTGGAGGGTGACCCTGGTGGCTGGGGGGTGGGGGTGGTGGGAGACATGAGTGGGGGCCTGGTGGAGGGTGCCCCTGCACTGCTGGGGGGTGGGGGTGGTGGGAGACATGAGTGGGGGCCTGGTGGAGGGTGCCCCTGGTGGGTGGGGGGTGGGGGTGGTGGGAGACATGAGTGGGGGCCTGGTGGAGGGTGCCCCTGCACTGCTGGGGGGTGTGGGTGGTGGGAGACATATGTGGGGGCCTGGTGGAGGGTGCCCCTGGTGGCGGGGGGGTGGGGGTGATAGGGGACATGAGTGGGGGCCTGGTGGAGGCTGCCCCTGCACTGCTGGGGGGTGGGGGTGGTGGGAGACATGAGTGGGGGCCTGGTGGAGGCTGCCCCTGCACTGCTGGGGGGTGGGGGTGGTGGGAGACATGAGTGGGGGCCTGGTGGAGGGTGCCCCTGGTGGCTGGGGGGTGGGGGTGGTGGGAGACATGAGTGGGGGCCTGGTGGAGGGTGCCCCTGCACTGCTGGGGGGTGGGGGTGGTGGGAGACATGAGTGGGGGCCTGGTGGAGGGTGCCCCTGGTGGCTGGGGGGTGGGGGTGGTGGGAGACATGAGTGGGGGCCTGGTGGAGGGTGCCCCTGCACTGCTGGGGGGTGTGGGTGGTGGGAGACATATGTGGGGGCCTGGTGGAGGGTGCCCCTGGTGGCGGGGGGGTGGGGGTGATAGGGGACATGAGTGGGGGCCTGGTGGAGGCTGCCCCTGCACTGCTGGGGGGTGGGGGTGGTGGGAGACATGAGTGGGGGCCTGGTGGAGGCTGCCCCTGCACTGCTGGGGGGTGGGGGTGGTGGGAGACATGAGTGGGGGCCTGGTGGAGGGTGACCCTGGTGGCTGGGGGGTGGGGGTGGTGGGAGACATGAGTGGGGGCCTGGTGGAGGGTGCCCCTGCACTGCTGGGGGGTGGGGGTGGTGGGAGACATGAGTGGGGGCCTGGTGGAGGGTGCCCCTGCACTGCTGGGGGGTGGGGGTGGTGGGAGACATGAGTGGGGGCCTGGTGGAGGGTGACCCTGGTGGCTGGGGGGTGGGGGTGGTGGGAGACATGAGTGGGGGCCTGGTGGAGGGTGCCCCTGCACTGCTGGGGTGTGGGGGTGGTGGGAGACATGAGTGGGGGCCTGGTGGAGGGTGCCCCTGGTGGCTGGGGGGTGGGGGTGGTGGGAGACATGAGTGGGGGCCTGGTGGAGGGTGCCCCTGCACTGCTGGGGGGTGTGGGTGGTGGGAGACATATGTGGGGGCCTGGTGGAGGGTGCCCCTGGTGGCGGGGGGGTGGGGGTGATAGGGGACATGAGTGGGGGCCTGGTGGAGGGTGCCCCTGGTGGCTGGGGGGTGGGGGTGGTGGGAGACATGAGTGGGGGCCTGGTGGAGGGTGCCCCTGCACTGCTGGGGGGTGGGGGTGGTGGGAGACATGAGTGGGGGCCTGGTGGAGGGTGACCCTGGTGGCTGGGGGGTGGGGGTGGTGGGAGACATGAGTGGGGGCCTGGTGGAGGGTGCCCCTGCACTGCTGGGGGGTGGGGGTGGTGGGAGACATGAGTGGGGGCCTGGTGGAGGGTGCCCCTGGTGGCTGGGGGGTGGGGGTGGTGGGAGACATGAGTGGGGGCCTGGTGGAGGGTGCCCCTGCACTGCTGGGGGGTGTGGGTGGTGGGTGACATATGTGGGGGCCTGGTGGAGGGTGCCCCTGGTGGCGGGGGGGTGGGGGTGATAGGGGACATGAGTGGGGGCCTGGTGGAGGGTGCCCCTGGTGGCTGGGGGGTGGGGGTGGTGGGAGACATGAGTGGGGGCCTGGTGGAGGGTGCCCCTGCACTGCTGGGGGGTGGGGGTGCAGGGGGACATGAGCAGGTGTGCAGGGTAGTCCCCTGTTTTGTGGGCTGCCTGCAGGGGCTGTGGAGGGTGTACAGGGAACACCTGTGAGGACCCACCCAGCCTAATTGCGTGTGATAATTCCCGCACACCCCTGTAATACACGTACCAAGCCAAATCGCGTGTGATAATTCCCACGCACCCCTGTAATACACGTACCTGGCCAAATCGCATGTGAAACTTCCCGCATACCCCTGTAATACACGTACCCTGGCCAATCGCGTGTTGAACTTCCCGCGTACCCCTGTAATACACTTACCCTGGCTAATCGCGTGTTAAACTTCCCGCGTACCCCTGTGATACACGTACCCTGGCCAATCGCGTGTTAAACTTCCCGCGTACCCCTGTAATACACGTACCCTGGCTAATCGCGTGTTAAACTTCCAGCGTACCCCTGTAATATACGTACCCTGGCTAATCGCGTGTATAACTTCCCGCGTACCCCTGTAATACACGTACCCTGGCCAATCGCGTGTTAAACTTCCCGCGTACCCCTGTAATACACGTACCCTGGCTAATCGCGTGTTAAACTTCCCGCGTACCCCTGTAATACACTTACCCTGGCTAATCGCGTGTTAAACTTCCCGCGTACCCCTGTAATACACGTACCCTGGCCAATCGCGTGTTAAACTTCCCGCGTACCCCTGTAATACACGTACCCTGGCTAATCGCGTGTATGACTTCACGTGTACCCCTGTAATACACTTACACTGGCTAATCGCGTGTTAAACTTCCCGCGTACCCCTTTGATACACGTACCCTGGCCAATCGCGTGTTAAACTTCCCGCGTACCCCTGTAATACACGTACCCTGGCCAATCGCGTGTTAAACTTCCCGCGTACCCCTGTAATACACGTACCCTGGCTAATCGCGTGTATAACTTCACGTGTACCCCTGTAATACACTTACCCTGGCTAATCGCGTGTTGAACTTCCCGCGTACCCCTGTAATACACGTACCCTGGCCAATCGCGTGTTAAACTTCCCGCGTACCCCTGTAATACACGTACCCTGGCCAATCGCGTGTTAAACTTCCCGCGTACCCCTGTAATACACGTACCCTGGCTAATCGCGTGTATGACTTCACGTGTACCCCTGTAATACACTTACCCTGGCTAATCGCGTGTATGACTTCACGTGTACCCCTGATATGCACGTTACCCGCTTTGCGTTCCTTGTTTGGCTGCCCTGTAAACTGGTCCAGGGTTAGCGCAGCCCTTTGCGATGATTTAGCGATTTTGCTGGCTTTTCCTTGCGCGAGGGCGTTCTTGGGGGCGTTACTGGCGCTGCTGCAGGGTCGCTGCGATACTCTGCGCCACGGCTGGTTTGGGAGCATGAAATCCATGAATACGCTGTGCGCGGAAATCGGTTTTATCGCACGTGCCTGGCGCAGTCAATCGCACGCGGACACTCTGCGCCAGCCGCTTGCGACACTTTTCTGCGAAATTCTATGAATTACCCTGACAGAGTGTAGAAGTGAATGAATGCATTGCAAACGTGCCCTAGAGTGGGTGGCACTTGGGTACAGATATCCAAGGAGTCACAAGATATCATCTCTTGCACAGAGGGGAACTACACTGGTGCTCCTAGGTGACACTTTCCTGTAGGGAGAAGGATAGAATCCCTTAGGGTAGCATTTGCTATATTGTGTTGAGAGAGCGATATGGCAGAACGTTACAGATATCCTGGGAAGAGGGTGATAACAACCAGTGACCGTCCATCTCTTGAATTGAGTAAACTGTGCAGGTACAAACAATAGGTTTGGAGTAGAGAAACAGTTTAGTTATCAGGGAAACGTGCTGTCTCTGGTCTCTTTACACCAGCTTCAGCCCTTGCTGTGTCGACTTGTGACGATGGAATATTACAAGGCCCTTTGAAGGTCATTACACATTCCACCTACACCCCCTCAATTAATTCTGAAGTTCATGTAGTTCAAATACATGCACAGGAATTGGACAACGACTATTGTGTGTCCAGACTGTTAGAGGAGGTTGCACTTTCAATTCCATTCACTATTGCAGGTAGCACGGAAAATACCATTGCTGAGGGACCTGCTTACAATTTAGCGTGGTGATCCACAGGTTGTTGGAATGAAATGTAAAATTTAGTACATGCAGGTTTCATTTTTACACCCCTACTCCAAGGTGAATGTGGGCAATTTTAGTCGCCATGTGTCAGGGCAAGGGGATTTACAACAACTATCAAAAGGAGGAGGCACTTTGAAAGCATGCAAGGATGAATTGTTGCAGCGTTTGCAACACCAATTGAAGGAATAACGCAGGCATCAAGCAGCCTTACATTTTCCAACAACCACAGGAATGTCCAGATTGACTGCAATAATGGACCACAGCATCATTGACACCAGATGAAAACCTTGTGACCAAGTGCCGGCATAGCCTATGAAGAGGAAATGCTGTGGGACACCCTTCTCACAGGATCTGGCATCTTGACTACTGATAACATATGAACAAGTCCAGACAGCGGACCATCAGCTGCACAGATGCTCAATGCCCATCTACTATACACTTCACCTGTGCAAAGTGATGATAATAGATTATGTACTGGAAAAGTAAATAGTCCATATAACTGGCAGCACTTATGAGAGTTGCATTGGGATCGCTATCTGCTCTCTCTGCAAGTCTGCAATTGAAACGAGATTTCAGTGTGGCCAGGGCTATTGTGTAAGAATGCAGACAGAATTTATCAGTGCTGCACATAGAACAAATGACTTTACAAAAATGTTATGAGCACTTCATTGCAGCAGACTATGGGAAGTCATCTACCCGAAGCCGACATAGAAGCTTGGATGATGATGATGAGTTATCACCCGCCACTACCACTATATGTCTGACAATAAAAAGTGGTGCCATCTTGTTTCATGGTGAAGGATTGTTGGGAAACAGATAGGTCTAGTAGTCACTGAAAGGCCATCATCGAGCGCTGACTTGATGATGATGAAGACTTGCCATTGTCACAATTCAAACCAAAATGGCTTGAAAATGGTCAAGCTGGTTTGAATCAACATGGCTATTCAAAAAAAGGTACAATCCAATTCGAGGCATAGAGACGAAGTGGAGTGAGCTGATTCAACCCACATTTGAACCATTGTATTTGCTATTAATATGAACAGTTTGAGTCAGTTTGAGATTTGAGCTGTGGCTCACCATCATAAAAAAACCTGTGTTTCCAGATGTGAACTGCTTTGAACCATTGTTGGCTCTGATGCTAGGCTTGCCAATTAGATCCGATGTATAACAATTTCAATATATACAATTGGAACATTGAGGTAAAGAATAAAGTGAAGACCTTAGGCATTACTCTGGATAATAACTCGAACATGAAAGCGCAAGTGAGCAGCCTGGTCCCCTCCTCATCCTATTTTATCAAATTACTTCATCATCTCCGCCCACTGATATCTGAGAAAAATTCAGAAACTTTACCAAAGCCATCATTGGATCCAAAATAGATTATTGTTGCAGCCTTTTATTCAGCATCACTCAAGCATATTTTCACCGCGTCCAGGTCATACAGAATTGTGCGGTGAGGGTTGAGAAAGGCCTCAACCCTAGGAACCATGTGTCTGATGCAAGACGGAGCTTGCACTGGCTTCGCATTCAGGCTAGAGTACATTTTAGGATGTTACTCATCACCCATAAATGTCTGACAGGTCACATGCCAATATACCTAGTGGAAGCTTTTGTAAAAAACCATAGCACCAGATCCCTAAGATCCAACAATACAGACCTTCTGAAAACAACCCGCTGCAAAACAAATAAAGTCTACAACTGAGCCTTCAATATAGCAGCTCCACTAGCATGGAATTTCATGCCCCCAGTCCTCAGAACCATTGAGTCTACAGACGTGTTCAAGAAGAAACTGAAGACTCTCCTATTCTGCTAGTCTTCCCAAATCCCATTACCCTGCAGCATGGCCTCCGACGCCCCTTCTTCTACCTGACGTTTGTGTTGTTCTGTTCCACGTTTTGTGCCCTTAAGCCTTCAGGTCCCTGTAGCGCGGTACAAATCATTAAACATAAACATAAACAAAATGTTTAAAATACTTTGGGAACTGATTGTGGAAACGTTTATCCAGTATAAGTTGTTAGTACTATTTCTTCTCCTTTTTCCTAGTCCTACTTTATCTTAGACCAAAGTGGTAATTCGTCCCATTTGTCCTAGATGAGCCCATGCTAGATTATTCTTTCTCATTCATCGTAGTCCTCTTTCCTAGTTTTGCTCTTTTTTCTTGTTCTTTGTCGAAGACCTTCTCCTTCATTATAGTCCTTGTACTTTGCTCTGGTCCTTCTTTGTTATCCTCCTTATTTGGCCTAGTTGGTCTCCTTTATCCTATTCAATATTCTTATTCCTAGTTCATCATCCTAGCATTTTGTTTAAGCTCCAGCCCTTCATGCAAGTCCTTCTAGGCCTTCATTTGGTCCCGCCTCTACACCCTAGCTCTTCATTCTAGTCCTTCCCCTTCATCCTAGTCTTTCTTCTTCATCAGTGTTCACCTTCTTCATCCTAGTTCGTTTCCTTTGTCCTCTAATGTTTCCTTCATTGTAGTCCTTCATCCTAGACCATCTCCTTTTCTGTATATTCCTCTCTTTCGTCCTAATCCTTCATCCTAGTGCTAGTGCTTCATACTAGTCTGTCCTCATTAGCCTGGTACCAGATCCTATGCTTCTCCATCAGCCTTCTCTTTTGTGCTTCTCTATATTCCATGTCCTTCATTCTCATCCTCCTCTTTTATCCTATGCCTTCCTCTCAGTCCTTCATCTGTGTCCTTTGCCTAGTCCTTCTGCTTCATCCTATTCCTTCTCCATCCTAGTTCTTTGTCTCAATATGTTATCCTGGCCCTTCTTTTTGATCCTAGTCTTTCATTCCTTTCTTTTTCCTTCTTACTAGATCTTCTCCTTCATTTTAGTATATCATCCCAGTCCTTCATCCTGGTCGTTTATAGCTTAATCCTAGAACTTCATCCCATTCCTTCTACATTGAGCAAATCCTTCATGTTACCCCTTCTTCTTCACCCTAGCATTTGATTTGAATCCGCCCTGCTCCTGGTCCTTTGTTTTAGTCATAGTCCTTCATCCTAGTCCTTTGGCATAATTGTGGACACAGTTCTTTCCTTTCATCCTGGTGTACATCTTTCAGTCTAGTCCTTTGGCCAAAGTCATTCTCTGTCTTCCTAGTCACTGTCACCTGTCCTTCCCCTTCATCCTTCTACTAAAATCCTGCCCTTCAATCTATGTGTTCTCCTTCAATCTAGACCCCGTCATTGTTGCAGTCCTTCACGAGAGACCATGCTCTTCATCCTCATCTGTGTCCTTCTTTGTAGAGTTTCCTTATCATAATTGCTCAATACAGATCTAGTACTCCTTCTCCCGGGGCTTCATCCTACTATTAGCCCTCCATCCTAATCCTATGGCCTAATCGTTGGACAAAGTCCTTCTCTTTCATCTTAGTCATTGTTCTCAGTCCTTCCCCTTCATCCTTCCACTTCCTCATTACCCTTGGTAGCACTTCTTCACTCTAGTCACTTTTATAATCCTATTTCCAGTAATTCTGTCTTCATTTTAGTCCTTCATCAGACCTTAGTTCTTCATCCCAGCCTTATTCCTTCAGCCTAGTCATCCCTCATCCAAATTGTTTATTGAATTCCTAGTTCTTAATGCAACTCCTTCATGTGAGCCTTTATTCAGTCCTTTGTACTTCATTCTAGTCCTTGTCCTGCATCCTAGCCTTTCCTTCTACTCCTTCCCCTTCATTCTAGTCATTTGTTCTAGCCCTTCTCAATGTGTCATAGTCCTTCCCTTTCGCCATTTTCATATGTACTATTTATGCTCATTTATGTTAGTCCTTTTCCCAGTTCCAAGTCCTTTCTACTATTCTTTCATCCTAGTCCTTTTCCAAGTGCTTCTCCTGCTGCTTATTCCTAGAATAGGTCCATCATACTAGCACATAGTACTAGTACATCTCCTTCATCGTAGATATTCTCCTTGTGTGTAGTCCTTCTTCATCCAAGTCCTTCATCCATGTCCTTTTTATTCCTTCCTCTACATCGATAATTTTTCTTTGTTCGAGTGATACTTTTGCATACTAGTCATTTGCTCAATTGTTTCTCCTTAATCATACTCCTTCATCCTAGTCCATTCTCTTCATTCTTATCCTTCTGCTTAATCCATCATTTTAGTCCTTCTCATTTTTCTGAGTCCTTCTTCTAATACATCATAGTCATTTTCCTTTCTCTTTGTGATTTGTTCTAGTCCATGATCCTTGTCATTCTCCTTCATCCTATTCCATTTCATTCATACTAATGCTTTGTACAAGTCATGTTTCTTTATCTCAATCCTTCATCTTGGTTGGTCCTTCTCCTTCATCCTTCTTCTTTATCCAAGTACCTAGTCCAAGCAGCGTTATACAATTACTGTGACCACAATTACTGCAACTCCCAAAATGTTGACTTTTAAAAGAAATGTCGACCCCCTTTGCACACCATATATATGTGGGGATGGGTATAGTATTGAATACATGCAGATGAGTTGCGGGGATTCTCCCCCTGCATATATATGGAGTCAAAAGGGGGTCAAAATGCAAAAGAATTGACATTCTAGGGTGCCAGAGTAATTTGGGTGCAGTAATCACATAGATTCATCCAAGCCCTCCTCCCTCATCCTAATACCTCACCTTCATCCTAGTCCCTTGTCCAATCCTTCACCTCCATCCAAATTCTTTACGTTCATCCAGTATTTATCCTATTCCTTCAACCTAGTCCTTCATTCAAGTCCATGTACTTCATATAGCTCTATTCCCTTCTCATTCTCCTTTTCCTTCATTTTAACAGTTCTTCATCATCATAGTCCTTCTCCTAGCAATCCCTTCCTACTATTCTGTAAGCGATATTCAATCAACACTACAGCCAAGTCAATGCCTAGTCTGGGATGCTGAGGAAAACCCTTATTAATGTATTTGTATGTCTAGTTCAGTACTCTGGATGACCACCCTTGTATAACACCCACTCTTAGAATCCCCCTGACCCCACTGAGCCAAGAAGTAGGTTTGTTTTGCAAATTAAAAGGTTTATTTGAGAATTTAAACAATATATATATATATATATCACACTTTATAATATATTAATATCTGATAGTACACTTAGACATATGATGTTGATCAACAATGGGTAATCTGGCACTAGCACACTTCTTTACAATCAAATGAGGAGTTAGTATAGGATGGATAAAGTAGCAAAAATACTTTTATGATTTCAAGGGAAAAGCAATAAGGAATAAAATGCAGTACAGAAATACTTGATATGATTTTAGCAAAAGATAAGATAATCACTTTTTCTCTGGCAATTCACCCCCCTCCCCTATGCAATGTAAGAAATGGAAGGAGATGGAAAGAGGAGCACACAGTTCTCAGGAATGCAATCAAATACAATACGAAATTCAGTTCCCCCCCAGCAAGCTTAGAGGAAACAGGTAGGAGTTTGAAACACAGGCCCAAAATGCTTTTTAAATGTGATGGCAATGGATGGGAAAATGTGCCAATGATTTTAATTCCCTCTAGAGATTCAGGGTGAGTGGGAGATGCGTGTTGGTATTAGTTCAGGCTCACTTTAGCAATGCTCTATGAGTTATTACCAGGTTGCAAACGGATTTTAACAAAAGAAAGAATGGAGCTGCTATTTTGACAAGTGGAGAAATTGAGCCAAAATCGCAAATCGCGGTAAATTCGCGAGTGCGTGAATCGTGATTGCGGCAAAAGTATAAGGAGTAGCAAGTCGGTTCTAGGCTTGTTGGAAAGCTTAGATTCTAAGCTTTCAGAGGAAAGTTAAACCACGTTTAGCACAAACGGTTCCAGAGATACGGACGATTTAATAAAGGTAGATTTTCGGATTTAAAGTAAAACTCAAAATGACAGGTGACAGCTTGCAGCTGCAGAATTGACAGGTGACAGTTGTGCAGCTTTAAAAATGACAGATGACAGGATTTCTAGGAGGAAGTTCTACTTAGGTTAAAATAGTTTGGATTAGATTATTTTAACTAAGAGATTGGTTCTGCACAGTTCTGCTAGGTACTCACAATATAAATTTGAACTAGGCCTCGTCACGGATCTGGTCAACACGTCCGGCTGCGGTTCTGTCTGCTCGGCGGGTCAATCAGGCACTGGTTCTGCTCAAAGCGATCTGGGTCAGCTCTGCTCTGCTGGTCTAGCCTCTCTGGATTCAGCGGCCTCTGGTTCTGGATACTGCTCTGCTTTCCGGTCCGGATCAAGTTGATTCTGGATGTAACACTGCTTTCTGGGTACTGGCAAGAGTTCTTGGCAAAAGAATTCAGACAGCTCGCCCGGCTGTGGAATAGTTTGCAAATGATTTTGAGGCCTGCTGACAAATACTTTTGCTTGCAGTGGGGCTTCTTGGTTCAAAGTTCTGTAGTCTCTGTTTAGCTTGGAAGTCTAAGTGTTGGATCTCTGGATGTGAAGTCGTCGGTCAGCATGTTCCGCAGCAAATGGAATTGAATGTCTCTACCTGTCCCAGCAGTCTCTTTTTATGTTTTGAAAATGGGTGTGTGCCTGGGCCTAGCTAAGCCTGCCCCTCTCTACTTGTCATTGGCCCAATTCTCCCCTCTCCCATGATTGGGGGAAGGAAATGCATTGTCATCATGATGAGGTCTGTTTATGGGTCAGAGGATCCTCCCCTGGTCAGTTTGCCCACAAATCTATATTTGATTCAAATACATCTTTCCCAGATATACAATTTGTTGAAATTACATGTGCACATTATATATTCCTTATGGTCCATGCTTGTCCGCCTCTGATCTTCCTGGGGGCTTGCATTCAAAAATGACAACATTTTGCGCTTTTTAACTGGTTTTGCAATATCGGACATTTAACCAAAATTACACACATGTGCGCAAGGAGTATGGACATTAATTGATGAAGTGTCATATTTTTAACATGCAGACATTTGGAGTGAGACCCTATTTTCCGCTAGCAACCCCCCAGAATACACCACAGGGTCCTAACGCCTCTCAAAATGTTCACAGAAAAATCACAAAAATAATGATATTACTTATATAATTCTGACAAGTCCGCACTATGAGTTATCTATCTTTTTAAAATTATGCTCTGGTCAAAAAGGGGTGTGGCTTCCCACATCACATGGTGGAATAACTGGTTTATCCACTTCCCCCAAGCCAGCTTGTTCACAGAGGCACAGCTGCCCCCCAGTTTCTCCCAAGAGGAAGCTATTTTACGACGCCCCCAATATAACATTTGCCTGAGTCCAGGACAGGCCTTTGTTCAACTCCCTGTAGTCCCCAGCTGCTCCACCCCTAATCTAATCAGAGAGGTGTTAACTCCTTTTGGCCAGGGGCAGAGTGGCTGAGCATCCAGTTTCAACTGCTGTCGGGGGTAGTTGTCAGGCAGAATTCAGTTTCATTAAGCCAGGTTTCAGCTAAATGTCACTTTTTGTTGCCAGTTTTCTACATTCAAATCAAACTGACAATTTTTACTTATACATTCAATAATTACTCCCTTCAAGTCATTTCAGAATATAGTTTTACATTGTATCCACCTCTTAGCAAGTCTTTCCTTGGTCCGGTTTTGTTTCATTTGTTCAGTTTTACACAAAAGTCTGGTGGTTTTAAAACGCCGGCTTTCTGATAGTGGTGAGTACTGGTAATGCAACCATTTTTGGGATTAAGAAAATGAATTCCCCACAGTTCTGGGTTGCTTTTGGCAATCAGCATTGCCATTCCCAATGGTTTCAGGCTACTGTGTGTGTAGCCCAATGGTGGTTTTAGGCAGTGCCCTCCTGTGCTCACAACATAGGCAAAAATGGGTGGCATCCTATTCTTCATGTTTTCCCTGTGCACTCTCTGGGGAGTTCTGGCCATCATGATGTTTTCCATGCCAGTACTTCACAGTTTTATTGTAGGGCTTGGATGCATGGGTACAAACATTCCACAATTCCTTATCCTTCATCTTAATACTCCTCATATATCTTAGTCCTTCCCCCTAGTCCACGTCCTTTGTCCTTATCCTTCAACCAATTGCTTTATTCCGATCCCTCCCATTTGCCTTAGTATTTTTCCCTCATCCAATACTTGTATCTTAGTTGTTCATCTTAAGCTTTAGCTTTAATCATTATCCTTCATCTTATTCCAGCTCTTACATCCTAGCGCTTAATCCTGGTCCTTCCTCTCTGTATTAGATCTTCTGCTTCATCCTTTTCCTTAATCCTTGTACTTTGTCCTAGTCCTTAGTCTTGGTGTTTCTCCTTAATTTTAGTCATTCTCCTTCATTCTAGTTCTTGCTCCTAATCCTTTCCCTTCATTCTAAAGATTCTCTTCCAACCTAGCCCTTCTTCACTTTATCATACTCTTTAGTCCTCACCCTTTTCACTCTTTCTAGTACTTTGTCTTAGTCCTTTTACATCATCCCTGTCCTTTCCTTTTGTCCACATCCTTCCTACTATTCATATTATGTCAATCCTATTTCTTTGGATCAGCCATTCATCCTCGTCTTGCATCTCCATTCAAGTCTTTTTCTTCATGATAAATCTTCTCCCTTGTCATTGTTTTTTGTCCTAGTCCCTATCCTTCATCCTAGTCCTTCTCCTTCTATCTTGTCCTTCCCTTTCATCCTCATCCTTTGCCCAAGTTTTTCTCATTCATCACAGTCATTCATCCCAAGCCTTAACCATTATCTTTGTCTATGGTCTTGGTACTTCTGCTTCATCCCAGTCCTTCTCCTTCTTACTAGTTTCTCTTTCATCGTAGTCCTTTGACCTAGTCTTTCTCCTTCATCTCAGTCCTTAATCATAGGCCTTCTCCTTTATCCTAGTACTTTTTCTTGACCCTAGTCCTTCTTCGCCATCCCAGTTTCTCCTTTGTCCTAATCATTCATCCTAGTTCTTCACTGTAATCCTTAGTCCTTCCTCATTATCCAGGTCTGTCACCTTTATCCTTGAACTTAGTCCTAGTCCCCTCTGTCCTGCTAGTCCTTCTTCATGATCCTAGTCATTCACACACTACTTACAACTAGTCCCTCACTTCCTTCTAGTCCTTCTCCTTTATTTTAGTCCTTAGACCAGTCATATATTTCATTTGTGTCAGTTTCTTTTATCCTAGTGCTTTTCCATACTCCATTTCCTTGTCCTTCTCCTTCTCCATTGGCATTCATCACAGTCCTTCGCCTTTGTCTTAACCATTATCCTTATCATCCAAATCCTTCTTCTTTGTCTTAGTACTTGGTATTCATCAAAATAATTTGTCTTCATCCTAGTTCTTCTCCTTTGTCCTAATCATTCATCTTGTTCTTCATCCTACCCCTTAGTCGTAGTCCATCCTCATTGTCCTAGTCCTTTGCATTTATCCTACTATTTATTTCTAGTTCCCCTCTTTCATTCAAGCCCTTCTTCTTGATTCTAGTCATTCATCCTCATACTTTACCCTAGTACTTCTCCTTCATCCTAGACCCAAATTCTAAGCCTTCACTTTATCTTTTTCTTTGGTCCTGGTCCCTCTGCTCCATCCTAGTTGTTCTCCTTCTTCCTTGTCCTTCTCTTTCCTCATAGTCCTTTGGCCTAGTACTTTTTTTTCATCCCAGTCCCTCATATTCATCCAAATTCGTCTCCTTTGTCCTAAGAATTCATCCTACTTCTTCATCCTAATCCTTAGTCCTAGTCCTTCCCCATCGCCCAAGTCCTTCACATTTATCATAGCACGTAGTCATAGTCCTCTCTGTCATTCTCGGCCTTCTTCTTGATCCTAGTCATTCACCCTAGCACCTACAATTAGTCCTTCACCTCCTTCTTATCTTTCTCCTTTATTTTAGTCTTTTGTCCAGCCTTCCCTTTCATTTGTGTCTTTTTTTTTTGTCCTGGTACTTTGCCATACTCCTTTTTCTAATACTTCTCCTTCATCATGATCATTCGTCATAGTCTTCCTTTCGTCTTAATCCATATCTTTATCATCCAAATCCTTCTTCTTTGTTCTAGTACTTTGTATTCACAAAATAATTTTTCTTCATCCTAGTTCTTCTCCTTTATGCTAATCATTCATCCTGTTCTCCATCGTACTCCTTAGTTGTAGTCCATCCTCATTGTCCTAGTCCTTTGCATTTATCCTTCTATTTATTTCTAGTTCCCCTCTTTCATTTCAGCCTTTCTTCTTGATTCCAGGCATTCATCCTCATCCTTTGCCCTAGTGCTTCTCTTCATCCTACACCTTCATTCTAAACCTTCACCTTTATCTTTGTCTTTGGTCCTGGTACCTCTGCTCCATCCTAGTCATTCTCGTTCTTCCTCGTCCTTCTCTTTCATCATATTCCTTTGGCTTAGTACTTTTTCTTCATCCTAGTCCCTCATCTTCATCCACATTCACCTGCTTTGTCCTAAGCATTCATCCTACTTCTTCATCCTAATCCTTAGTCCCAGTCCTTCCTCATCGCTCAAGCCCTTCACCTTTATTGTGTAGCACTTAGTCCTAGTCCTCTCTGTCATTCCTGTCCTTATTCTTGATCCTAGTCATTCGCCTTAGTATCTACAGTCAGTCTGTCAACTCCTTCTGGTCTTTCTCCTTTATTTTAGTGCTTAGTCCATCCATTCTCTTACATTTGTGTCTTTTTCCTTTATCCTATTGCTTTGCCATACTCTTTTTCCTAGTACGTCTCCTTCATCATGCTCATTTGTCATAGTCCAAGGAAAAAAAAGTGGTCTTTTTCATAGAGAAAGGCCGAAAACCTCTGAGTGCACCCTCAGCAAGTTTATGAATAAAAAATGAAAAGAGGAATCCAAATTATTTTGTTTCGTAAGTTTTCTTTAATTAGTTCGTTGATTTTTTCTCATAAGTACTTTATAATTAATACCCTCGACACGTGTTTCATTGTCTATACTTTTCAGACAGTTCTTCAGGAGGAAGAACAGAGCCTTTATGTGACTCTTTACAATAAGAAACCTATTTCTGGTTTGCAAATTGTCCAAAAGGTTCTATAAATAAAACAATTGTTTTTACTACATTGTTTTCCTAGTTCTTGCAAGCACTCACAATAGTACATGAAGTATTACACTGCAAAACGTTTGCGGCCGTATTTTGTGTCTGTATTGAGTCACGGTCACGTGAACAAAATTGTCACGTGATCGCGACTCGTCCATTTTACTTTGGGGCCGATAACGGCCATATTTAGTGTTTGTATTGAATCTTGATGAGTCGCAGTCACGTGAGAAGAATTGTCACGTGATCGCGACTCCTCTTTCTTGCTTTTTGGCCGATTGATTTTTTTTTTCCAGATCATTCAGTAAATAAAGATAATGCTAATGTGCTAGGTCTTGTCTTTTCTGTGTGTAATTAAACCCTTATTTGATAATTATTAAACATAGAGATCACATGACAGTGATCATCACTTATTCATTGTCCTCCATCTTGGATAGGGCGTAATGGGTTCTTGTATTACGGTTATAAATATTCTTACATTTCTTTTCACAGATTACGATCTATATTTCGCCTCAAAAAAGTGCCTAATTGACAAAATCAGTGCCTTAGATTTACATTACTAGATACATGGAATGCCATTTTTTCTTGGTGGGTGCTTTACAATTTAAATATACATAAATTTCATTATAGTCAAAACATTTGTATATTGGCATATTTACATTGGTGCTATCAATGCTCTCTATTCAGATAACCTCTCTGGCTGAACAATCATAAACGATTAATTAATTCTGTGTCCGAATTTAAACCCGTATGGTAGCTATCCAAATTACAGATCCAGTACGCTTCTCACGATCTGAGGATTTTGTCTACGTTTCCTCCTCTTTGGGGTTTAATTGTATGTTCTGTCAAATGATGGTATCCTAATGGATATCTCATGTCCTTATTTTTGATTGCTCTTAAGTGCTTTGTCATACTCCTTTTCCTAGTCCTTCTCCTTCATCATGGTCATTCATTATAGTCCTTCTCCTTTGTCTTAATCCCTATCCTTATCATCCAAGTCCTTCTTTGTCCTAGTACATTTTATTCATCAAAGTCCTTCTTCTTTACCCCATTTCTGATTTGTCCTAATCATTTATCCTAGTTCTACCTCATACTACTTAGTCCTTCCTCATTGTCCTGGTCCCTCAACTTTATACAACTACTTATTTCTAGTTCCTTTCCTTCATTCTAGCCCTTCTTCTTTATCCCAGCCATTCACCCTAGTAATTAAAATGAGTCATTTGCCTCCTTCCTGGTTTTTGCCCTAGCTCTTTCCCTTCATCATAGTCATTTATTCATCATGGTCCTTCAGTTTCATCACATCCTTCATCTTAGTTCTTCTGCTTCATCCTATGCTTTGTCCTTCATTCTAGGCCATCATCCTAGACCTTTAAACTAGTTATTCTTCTGAGAGCTTTTATCTAGTCCTTTCTCTTTCTCCTAATCCTTATCCTGCATCCAAATCCTTCTCCATCCTAGTCCTTCTTCATCCTAGTTCTCTCCTCCTAGTCTATTGTCCTGCACATTTGTTCTAGTCCGCTATCCTAGCTCTCATCCTTCCTCCTAGACCTTCAACCCAATCCCTCCACATCCATGTCATTCTTCCTTTTCCTAGTCCTTCATTAAATTCCTAGTGTGTCTCTCAGTGTCTCAGACACAGACTGTTAGTCAGTTACAGTCTCTCTCTCTCTCTCTCTCTCTCTCTCTCTATCCCTCTCCCACTTTCCCTCACCCTCTATCTCTCCCTATTTATCTCTCACTTCCACTCTCTCACCTTCCCTCTCTCTCCCCATCACTCTTTCTCTCTCTCTCTCTCTTTCTCACTCTCTCTTTCCCTCTCCACCCCTTCTCTCTCACGTCATTTCTTAATTTCCCCTCCATATGCTGTTCCCACTTGTACCTCTCTATCTCTTTCTCCCTCTTGCTTGCTCTTTCCTCCACTCTATCCCTTCCTCTCAATGGGGAGCCTGGTGCTGGTCTGGGTGGAAATGATGCAAGTGAAAGCAAACAAGAATTGACTGCACGGAGAGTTTGTAAAGAGGCTAGATGCTGAAAGCATAAAGTGTATTGTAGACTTTTAGAATGTCACGGTTATGCAGAAACAACCGCCCGCTAAGCATGACTATAGATCTTCTTGTGGTAGTTCTACATTTTGCAAATGTGGGCCTTTGATTGATTGGAGGGTGTTAAGTGGCATGGCATGTACACTTTTGTAACAAATGTGAAACTTGCAGGCAATAGCTGGGTGGGGCAGCTGCTTCAGTGGCCCTGGAGGCTAATGGGAAGGGACAAATGTTACTCAATTGTTTCTCAGCCAGAAAAGGACATATGACCTTACGCTATTGGATCTTACTTGCACAATTTGCAACTAGTATGATGACATGTATGAAGGTGCAGTCTTTGAATGGGGATGGCTGCTAAACTGGTGCTGGTTCTTCTTATGGCACAGTATTCTACAGGTGTTGAAAACGATAGCCATCAAATAGTGCATGCCCTGCACATGATCTTGTATGTTTTATTCTATTTTATAGCGGCACGTTTCTAATTTGTGTCCCTGTAGTAATTTGGGGGTTGCTGTTAGACATGTTTCGTTGCCCAGGGTACTTGCAGCTTGAAGGTGTGTTTTGAAATCAAGGATTATTGATGACGCGATGCCTGATGATACAGAGATCAACATCATTTCATGGACCCCTGTAGTAGGCAGTGCGGCTTCGTGCCCTAGCTGTTGATGTACATTATTACAAGTATTCATAAGATGTATTCAGCCAACAGAGGCTAACAGTTCACATGAAATCCAGCCCTTTGACTTGCTTGCTTTCTGAGCTGGTCCCGCTCTTTATGGGGCCAGCATAAAATTATATATATAAATGTAAAAAATGCGATGGACAATTTCGGACGCCACAGTGATTGGCTTTGCAAATGCTTGTTTGTATATTTGCTCAGAGCAACACGGGAAAGGTTTTTCAAAAGTAGCATTCCTGTTATGTAATTCTTCACATTGGCCATCGCATTTTTCGTTCTCTCTTAAGGTCGAGCTGTATTTGCTGCCTCTTTTGTGTGGTTACTGATGATACGCCCTTTTACATTCTATACATTCAAATGCGTGGAGCTTGATTGATACGCGTGCTCTTTCCTCGTTGTCTTGGTGACATAGTGCTGGACTACGTTCTTTCATTCCTTGCATGTGTACCACGATCTAGGGGATCAAAGAAAATTGGCATCTTGCTTCATTCTCTTTGCAGATTGTTTATGGAACAGACCATTACTTATACAACATCTCCAAGAAGGAGCCTGAGTGGTGCTTTTTTTCTCTCTGGAAAAACATGTACCTGCTAAATGGCATTCAAATGCCATTTGCAAGAAAACCTAAATTCGCAAATTGGTAACTGTTAACAAAAGGGATGCGTTTCACCAATGACTTCTGAGTGACATCCGAGAGCAAGGCGAGTGAAGCTGGAGTGGTCTTCTCTGTCACTCGAGGCAAAATTAACCCTGCTCTTGCTAGACCCGCATTTGAAATGTTGTGTATGGGCCCCTCAGCGTCCTTTCTCCTGCCCTTAGACATGCAGTACAAATGATTGTTAAGAGAGACGTCAAAAAACCAAAAATACAATAACCCCATGTGCTCCCCCTCCTTCACACCAGGGGGGAATATGCAATTATGCCTTCCCTTCCATTGGGTCACAATACTGCTATATTAATGTGTGTGCTGCCAAAGTAAGAGGGTACATCATTTAGAAACATCTTCTATGTTTACGTCTTTTAGCTTTCTCTTTAAGCCAGACACATTACAGAGCAAAGGAAGCTGCCTGGCATGTAGAGGGCCAAACACTCAATGCTGCGCTCATTCTGAGCTTTCCAAAGTAGATAACAGAATGTTAGCACGTACAAAAACAATGAACGTTTTGATGGCACCTGTACATTGGACGGTGATGACACTTACACGGAGTAATTCCTCTCCACGTGACTTTGATTTTACAAATGGGTATTACACCAAAACAGGAAGTTTCCCAGCTGATTTAGGAGAGACATGTTGTTGCCAGATGCAGGCTCTGGGAACATCCTACTACAGCACTGTATGGCAGAGCTATGTTGGCAAAAAAGAAAGAATCATAAGCCATGTCATGTTATGTTATGTTATGTTATGTTATGTTATGTTGGTGTATACCGCGCAGAGAAAAACGTATCACAAGTTGCAAATTACATGATTTCAACATGTGTTATAAAAGGAGCCAAGCACAGCCGCAGTCACTACTACTGTTGCACACTTGAAACTGTCATCTTTCCTTTGAACTGCACTTATACAGCGCAACTGTCAAAACCTTGATGTCTTGAGTAATGTAACAAAATGGTCACGTGTTGTTTCTAGGTTGGCTCTTCATTGTGGGCAGAAGGCCCTCCCTCCCCCACAGACAACATGCTAGGAACCTCCTGGGCCAAGCACGTTGGCACCTCAATTGGGTTTAAGGAGCACATGCCTAGCAGTCGTTAATGGAAGTTGAGCTAATGTTTGTCTGCCTATAGTTGCATTTCCAAATAATCTACATGGATCGCACGACATTGAGCGAATACCCTGTAAAAGTAAATGCTGATGACCCCCCTGCACAAGTGTAAGGATCCAGGGCACATTACAGTGCGACCCCCATCAAGCATAAATGTTCAGAACTCTGCGGGGTGTCAAGGAGCCATGGGCTGCCAGAAGCACCATTCAGCATCCGATTTCACAGCTCTGGGCATCTAACTTTGTGTCCAGGTAAAGGGGGTCCTTTCACTTTACCTGCTTGTCAAAAACTGGGGTTGGGATGAGATGAGCAAGCAACACCGACTCCGCACCCTGACCGAGTGAACTTGAAGGGACAGGGTTGAGTGAAGGGGGGCCGTCTAGTGAGTGACTGATCTTAAGACCCTGGTTGAGCTTCCAGCCATTCCAAGCAGGAAGTCATTTAGAAGTGAGAGACCATGACTTCACTCCCAGCCATCTGTGTTTGGGAAAACACATGTGGGGAATTAGGACAGGAAAGACAGTTCAAGCGAGCGACATGTAACCATGGCTGGCTGTATTTTTGTGTGTCTATATGCATGCATATGTCTGTGTTGGCATGCATATGTTTTGTGATTGTGTGTTTGCCAGTGTGCTTATAGGGGCAGGCTGGTACTTTGACCAGGTGGTTATACCATCATGCGCACAGGGAAATATTATGTGGCAATGTCAAATCCGCAGAGGAAAGATCTTTTGGGGAAATGTGAAATTGGCATGAGACACATCTCTCTGAGCGCTGGACTATATTTTGTGGTCAGTAGGAACTTGGCAATGTAAGTTACAGTCAGGTAATCTGGAATTGCTGTGGTAATTTTCTGTGGGCAATGTGAAAGTGGCATAGACTTCATTCCTTTAGGCAATGAGGAGATGGTAAGGTACTTTTCTTGGGGTCAATATGAAACTGGCAGAGATTTTTTTTTCTTTTTTGGGCAATGTGATCTACTGTGCTATTGCTGTCAGGGAAATGTGAAATTGGCAAAATAATGATATGAGGGTAATGTGGTAGTGACCTGCTTTTTCACCTCAGGCAATGGTGTGGCTTGGTTTATTAATTGATAGGAATGATCAAAATTAGCATGGCACTGTTGATACTGTTGTGATCTCTTTTAGGACAAGTGACAATGGCATTGTAATGTTGAAAGCGGTAACTTGATTTTTGAGAAGGCAATGGGAGTATTGCATTTAACACTTTTTTTGGGCAATGAGGGACTGGAATTGGCAGTTTCTGAAAGCTATGTTAAACTGGCAAAGCCATTTTCTTGGACCAATGTGAAAGTTACATAGTAATTTCTGGCCACAGGTGCATGAGGATGTGCTTAAGTGGGGCAAAGTGCAACTGGCATGGCACACTTGACACTCACATGACAATGTTTGGAGGCAATATGAAGCTAGAAGAGACAACATCTGTAAGCAATACTGTGTGAGTAATGCACAACTACATACAATAAATCAAATCCACCAGGAACAAGTAATTTGATAAGATCATTCTAATTTTTCTCAAATTCTTCTTTATAGGATATAGTTAGCCCAATGCATTTCGGGAAAGCATTCCCTTCATTAGGAGCATAAAGTTACACCAGTTGAATATTGTAAGTAATAGAGTACTGTGAGGGTGTAGAATAAGGAAACTGGCAAGGAGTGGTCATGTCGTGGGCTATAAACTTTAATTAAATAAATGAAGAAACTTATCTCTCCCTACTTCTAAGTGGCTTGCCCTGCCTCAACCTAGGAAGACGTTAGTGAGCTGTCAGACTGTCAGTCAAAATTAAATATTCCCTGTCTTCCTTCAGCAACCCACTAATCTAACCCTAACACTATAAACATAAGTCTTTAAGTGAAGTTCATGTTTCCTTTATCAGGAGAATCACACCCTTCTCCTGGCTGCTTCAGTCTTATAGTAGAAGTAACTCCTTCAATGTTCTATCACAAGGGACCAGGGGATTCACTCCCTTCTCCTGGTCCTTCTGTCAAGGGTACACACAGTATTCTTCAAACAACTTGAATTAGCCTCTTTAACTTCTTCCAGGAAGTATCGAAGGTATTAGCCTTATTTGGCTTCCATTTAACATTCTTATGAGGGACTTATTTCCCAGGGTTCTCTGATTCTTCCTTGTAGGGCTCTCTATTTGTTTCTTTATTGTGATGAGGAATTTGTTTCCAGAAGCATTCAGGTTCTCGAATGATGTTTGTGGGGCTACTGCACTGAGCGAGATGGCTCCTGACATGCTCTGTTTTATCAGTGGTCTGTGTTGGACCACTGTGATGAGGGAGTTGACTCCTGACACATTCTGTTTGGGTAGTGGTATTGGGCTGACCACTGCACCTAGGGAGATGATTCCCGATGTTCTCTACTTGGGCAGTAGTATTTAGCTGGCCACTGTGACGAGGGAGATGACTCCTGAAACACTTTGTATGGGCAGTGCTGTTTGGCTGACCATTGCAACGAGAGAGATTACTCCTGATGCACTCTGCTTGGGCAGTGGTGTTTGGCTGACAACTGCGACGAGGGAGATGACTCCAATACACTGTGCTTGGGAATTGGTGTTTGGCTGACCGCGGAGACAAGGAGATGACTCCCGATGCACTTTGGCTTCTTGGTTTAGCTTCCTGGACCTCTTCTAGCACCTGTCATTCCTGTTATCTTGTTCTCTATTGGGACACTGCTCCAGGTCTTCCCGTGGTCGCTGGTTCCTTCCCTTGTGATTTCCAGCACGTGCGCGGCTATGCTGTAGGTTCCAGATTGTGGCCTCTGCATTGTCTCCAGACCCCATGGTCCACCTTTTTGCAGTCGTGCCACCACCTCAATTGCTTCTATCTTCTGGCTAGTCTGCTCACAGCCGGCTCCTGGGCCTTATAACGGCGTCCCGTTCTTTGTGCTTCTCTTCATCTCTGGTCCTTCTACATTATATTTTTGACTCCACTCTGGCGTATTGTCAACACCATCTTGGGAAGTCTCTTTAGCACTCTTCATGTCTCCAGTCAGCCTAGTTACAGTATGTGGCTGACTTTGCATTTGGTTATTCCATATGCTTGTCTTGTTGTTTTTCCTCCCAATATGTTTTACATTTATAACAGCCATGGATTTACAATAACATATGGTTCCATTATCAATGGTGGGAGAAAATGGTGACCATGAGGGCAGGGGGTTGCATTACAGTGTTTTAGGGAGGCTTTTCTCCAGGTGGACATCCTTATCCCCAGGAGGGGAGTCCCCCCTATGAGCCTATGAGATCCTCCTGCATACTGCCACCGCTAGGGGACTTATTGGGTATCAGCCTCACCTTTCTAGCCTCAAAGGAAAGGGCGCCACCTCTGGGGAGAAGTGACGAGAACGGTCAAACCGTCACACACCCTTCCCCTGATGGAGGTGCCTTCCCCATCTAAAGTTAAAGTTGCTGTTTTATCCCCTGAGCCTTGATAGGGAATTTTCTTTTCAACACCCTCCCAAATCAAATTGGGGATTTTAGTTTAAAGCCCTCCATTTCCCAGATGTTAAAAGGGGAATAACTTGATTACTGTTTTCCGCAACCTGTATTCTTGGCTGATATTTGGGCATAGAGGATAGTAGAAAATAGTATCTGAGGACTTTCTGCCTGAACACCTTTGGCAGTTTGGAGATTTTGCTTATGTGATTAAGGGGAAGTGGATCTTAAATGTAAAGGGCAGTTCCTTGTGGCATGGCCTATTCCTCTACATTAATTACATTGGTTATCTGTGACTAGGGGTTGTGGTACAGATGTTAATAGCTATTCAGTTGGGCAGTTCCCTTCCAAAAAAAGGGATTTATTGATTTGGGGAACTTCTTGGGGCCCTACTTCCCCAGATGAGTTAGATGTTTCAAATTCTTCCGAGCCATATGTAAAGCCTTCTATGAAAGTTGATTCTCCCTCCTCTTCCTGTTTCAAGTAAGAATGATCAGGATGAGACGACAGGGAGGAGGTAAATTCAAGGGTCTATCTCCCGTGCAGGGGCTATTTCTAGGCACTTGTGAGTGATACGATTTTTGTTCCCCCAGAGAGTTGGTGGATTCTGTCTTAGTTTTAGGCCATCCCGGGTCTTGTTCATCCTCCAAATGAATGGGGTTCGAAAACATTTCCCAGGGTTCTTTCCAAGTATTTTGTTTCTCTGTGTTCGTCCGAACTCTCTCTCCGTTTTTGTTGTTTTTGGTAGTTTCCCACAGGGCCTCATATATTAAGTAGCACACCAACTTGCCTCTTTTTACCTTAAAAGGGTTAGGCAAGAAATTCAAAAAGAAAAGCTTCATCTCCTCCCCACATGACAGACGAGGTACCCCATCAGACCTTTCTTATGCCATGGTTTCTCAGGAGGTGTTATATAGGTGGTTATGCTGGTAGGGAGGTCTATTTGGAATCTTTGGGGATTATAACCATATCCCTGCAGGGAATAGTGTATTCTCGTGGACAAAAAAGCGTATAATTGTTCCCCTCTACTGTTTTCTTAACCAGAAGAATGGCATGGTTTGTGAGCAGGAGAATGTCAAGTACCATTCTTGTGCTTGGATTGTTGGGGGGCTTACAGGATTTCACCTGATTGTGACTATTGGGATGTTGGACAGGCAGAAAAGATTACGTGGGCCAACTCTTTCTCGGGTTCCCGGTATCCCACTCTAACACCATATGTTAGGGTGTAGAAGAAGGAAACTGGCAAGGAGGGGTCATGTTGTGGGCTATAAACATTTATTAAATAAATAAATAAATCTATCTCCCCCAACTTCTAAGGGGCTTGCCCTGCCTCAACCTAGGAAAACTTTAGTGAGCTGTCAGCATGTCCGTCAAAATTAAATGTTCCCCTTCCTCCGTCAGACACCAACTAATCTAACCGTAACACTATAACTATAAGTCTTTAACTAAAGTGAAGCTTGTGTTTCCTTCACCAGGAGAATGACTCCCTTCTCCTGGCTGCGTCAGTCTTATAGTAGAAGTAACACCCTCACTGTTCTATCACAAGGCACTAGGGGATTGACTTGTTTCACATGTTCCTTCTGTCAAGGTCCCACACAGTATTCTTGACCCTTGCAGAGTGGTTATCTAAGAGTCAAATAAAAAGAATCTTATCAAGTTCAGTCCATATGGCCTCGTCAGCCACTTTCATCGGATTGCAATCAATATTAATCAACCATAGGTTCATAATAGTTTTAGGTCTGCTAAAACTCACTTTAGCCAACAAAACAGGATCAAGATTAATAATCCATTCCTCCAACAATAAACCGATGTCATCCCGTACGGCTAACTACTATTTTACCAGCAAGGAATTTCACAAGGTTGTCACAGCTTTAATGAAGTGCTGCTGTGACAGCTGAAATTGTGCTCTGTGTTGACTCAAGCAGCAAGGATAGTGTTGTCTCAACTGAAGTGTAATTACTGATTACAGAGCGGTTGTGATGTAATTTTCTTATTCCGGGTCGGTTGTGACATCACAACTAGCCTGCAATCACAAACATATTTCCAGGCTTGTATACGGATAGTGCAAGCTTCCATGTATTATAATTAAATATCTGGATTAAGTATGCCGTACATCTGTGTCTCTTATCTAAGTAGAATGCTGACACTTCAAATCTTAAAGTAAAGAAAATATCAGAATAACGGCGCCGTAAACGGCGCCGACCCTTAACGCCTGATTACAAGGTCCCTTAGCGCCATGGTGATTTTAACGCCTGCTTTTTGCAGGCGTTAAAATCCATGGCGCTAAGGGACCATGGTGCTAATTACGCCACCGTAATTTGCGGTGGCGTAATTAGCGCCTTCCCCACCCTCATTATGCCCTATGGGGCAAAAATGGGAATGGGGAAGGGTAAAATGGGAAAAGGGGATTTACCGCCCCACTCACCTTGGAATGGGGCGGTAAATCCGCCATCCACCATGGTGTAAACGTAGTTTACACCATGGTGGTAAGGGTACGACCCAGGCTGTAACTTACCGCCTGGGTCGTAATGAGGCACATTTTCCCTTACCGCTACATAGCTAATCTCCATTGCGGAATATTCCTTGAGGTAGAACTGAAGACAATAGTCACAGATCTTGTGTTACGTGATTGACGCGTTTCTATTGAAAAACATCTTGACCCCTTCCAACAATATACCTGCTACAGTAGGCAAAATAAAAATGAAAAAAATAAAATGTATATTGGCTAAACCGTGGGCATTAGTTATTCTATTTAAATAAAAAATAAATCTAACCTTAATGTTTCCTTGCAATATGACTGGCCTGCATATGAAGAAAAGAGTCCTGTGTAGAAGCGATAGTAAGATCCCTTCTAGGCGGCGATGATTTCAGAAACGCATTGCAGCGATGCTTGCAGTCAAATACTATTGATGTGCCATGCACACAATTACTCGCCTGTTAATGTTACTAACGTGATGACGTCATCGTGCTCAAAACGGAATGCTCGTTCTAAGAACAGGAAGCATCTCTTACCCAGATTTAATTCGGAATTACCCCATCCCTTAAGCACTCTCTTGTGCACACCCTTCTAAAGAAGCCCTCTGCCATCCTTGCTCTCCGGCGAACCATTGCCCGATCTCTATCACTCCTCTCCTGGGCAAACTCTTGGAAAAGCTGGCCATCTCGCAGCTTAATCTAAATACTGAATCTGTTGGTTGCCATCCTGCTCAATCATCTCTGCGACCTTACCTTACCCCTACAGACAATACAAGCCAGCGCGCACAACCATAACCTTAAATAACAGCCAATTTACACATAAAACACCAAAACACACACCCAACATAGACATTCACCTACAACAAACAACCCAGGCATTCAACCTCACCCTTACGGATACAACAAGCCAGTGCACACAATCAACCCATCTGCAACCCAAGACACACAGACGCCAGTTTCTCCTGGTTCTGGACATATCCTATCCCTCTACCCTCACCAACCAACCCGTCCTCTTTCTTGCAAAGCCATGTGAGTGCCGGGAAACTGCCCCTGGGTGGTAGCAGTGCACAATATAAGTCAACTTAACATTAGCCACAATTTTGAATATGATTTTCTGAATTGCAGTATAATTTTTTGAATATACCAACAATAGTTGAGATTTAAATCCATAATTATGATGTGGCATTTATAACGCGCCTGTACACAAGTGTTTCTAGGTGCGACTAGACGAGGTGGGGTAATTAAAGGGAGGACAAAATAATGATCTTACTAGGCCTTGTGTCATTCAGATCGGTCAAGCGCAGGGATGAGGGAAGGGGAGAAGTGCCAGGGGGAGGTGAAAGGGGAAAGGCAGTTAACTCACAAGTGTAGCCAGCAGGTGGCTCATAAGTGCAGAGAGAAGGGACTGTAGGGTTGCACATACAGACCCACACTGCAACTGGGCATTCAGGAGCATGGGCCTGAGTTCAGAGGGTGACCAGGTGACCAGTGCACTTAGCAGTCTGGTGCATCAGCAGTAGAGAGGAAGAGAGAAAGCAAAAGCAATAAGAAAGGTCTTGAGCTGCTTCCGGAAACCAGGGGTGGTTCTTCTCAGGTTTGAGAGAGGCTGGGAGGCTGTTCCAGAAGGAGTCCACAGCCGAGGAGATAGATCTGCCCTTGGAGAAGCGCCTGACCCTCAGAGAGTTGGAGGTGGATGAGCGGAGAGCTCGAGAAGGAAGATGTTTTGAGAGAGATAGTTGGAGGTAGAGTGGTCCCAGGCCCCAGAAAGCCTTGTGGACGATGCAGAGGTTCTTGAACTTGATTATTTCAGCCACAGAGAGCCAGTGAAGAGATGTCAGAGCTGGAGAAGTAGGATCTCTGGGCTTGAGCTCAAGGAAAAGTCTTGCAGTCCTGTTCTGGATAAGTTGTAAAGGTCGAAGAGTAGAGACAGGAAGATTTAGAAAGAGGCAGTTGCAATAGTCCAGCCTAGATAGGACCAGAGTTCTGAAGACAATGAGCTTCTGGGGGAAAGTGAGAAAAGGAAGAATACCTCTGAGGAGGTGCAGCTGATAGTTTGACTTCTTAGAAACGTTAGAGCTCTGAGAAGAGAAGGAGAGAGTGAAATTGAACTTGACACCAAGGTTCTTAGCCTCACAGGAAGGAGCAGGAAGAGGGCCCAGAGTGGGCAGCCAGTGAGAGAGAAGAAAGGAGGGAGAGCGTGTCCCAGTGAGGAGGATCTCTGTCCTACTGGCATTAAGGCAGAGATCATTGATGGCACACCATTCCTGAATTGCGGCCAGACAGTCTGGTGTGAGAGAAGAATCAGAGGTGGCTGAGGGGAGCCTAAAAGAGAGTTGAGTGTCATCCACATAACATTGAAATTTGGAGCAGAAAGTAGCGATGTAGTTGGCAAGATGTGCCACGTAGTGGTTGAAGAGCCACGAAGAGTGGTTAGACCCCTGTGGAACACCACAAGTAGAGAGATAGATAGAAGAGAGGAAAGTCCCCAGTTGAACCTGAGAGGGTGAGAAAAGAGGTCAACCAGGCCAGGGCCTGATCAGTAATAATGTCTGTGATTTCACCGAATCCACTTCACCTAATGGAGAAAACTTTGCATTTTATTTTCTTCGTTTTTTTTAATTATGCGAGGGAGACCCCCAAGAGCCCCAATTTCACCTAACTTATCCTGTCCCCTTACCCCACCCCATCTATGTTTTTAAATGTACCTACTTACCTAACCAATTAGAAGAGAAAATAATGCAATGATTTCTGAGTAGGTGAAATTGGATTCAGTGAAATCTACGGTATTGGATCAGTAATACCAAGGTTATCACGAAGGCGAATGAGCAGGATGGCATGGTTGACTGTGTCAATAGCAGAGGATAGATTGAGGAGAATGAGGACAGAGGGAGATTAGGGTCAAGATTGGAGAGCAAGTCTTCAAGGGCGTTCAGTAGAGCAGTTTCTGTGCTTCTGGCAGCTCTGAAGCTAGTCTGGTGGTCATGGAGGCAAGCTGGAAAATGGCCAGCTTTTCCAAGAGTTTGCCTAGGAAAGGAGTGATGGAGATCAGGCGATAGTTAGCCGGAGGGGAAGGATCGGTCGAGGGCTTCTTTAGAAGAGAGTTCTTAAGGGGGAGGGGAAAGTTCCAATGGCAAAGAAGTGATTGCAGAAATCGGCCAAGGCTGGAGCAAGGGTGCCGATGTGGTCCGTGATGGTTCTGGATGAGCAGGGGAGAATGTGCTTTGATTAGGCTTTCATATATCAGACTTGTCTAGAAACATTGTCTAGAAACATTGTCAGAGGTGAACAGGGGAAAGGGGGAAAAATAGGGGAAAGGGGGAAAAAGGAGGAGAGACGGCCTCAGACGGGCCAGGAGTGGTAGAGGAAGGGGAATAGGAGGAAGAGGAAGAGAGGGTGGGCAGGATGTCCTGATATTTAGTGATGAAATGAGAGGGTCTTGGAGGGAACAGGAAGGGTAGAGACTGCAGCAGGATTGGCAAGCCCCTTGCAGATTTTGAAATGTTTGGCTTGTTGTTAGATGCCGCAGAAATGCGGGCTTGGATGTAGGCTCTCTTCTTAGAGAGGACAGAGAGTTTGTACTGCCTTTGGAGCAGGTGGCAATCCAGTTTGTCAGGGGGTGGGCCTGATGTCCTCCACTTCCTCTCCACCACCCTACAATTGCCTTTAAGGGTGGTGAGGTTGTAATTGTACCAAGAGTTGCACTTGGATTGGGCTTCAAGTGGATCCTCATGACAGGGGAAAGGGCACCCAGAGTTTTAGAGATAGAGAGATGAAGGGTGTGCCTTGCAGAGTGAGTCAGGCCAGGGAGAAGAATATATATATAGAGAGAATCGCAGAGGATGTGAAATAGTTCCAAAGAAGGGCTGCTAGCATCCTGGTGGATTTTCAAGTCTCAGAGAGGAGGAAAAGTTGAGAGGCAGAGGGAAGGAGGAAGGAGGAGAGGTCAGCCCACTTGGAGAGGAAGAGGTTTATCTGGCCAAGCAGCCTGTAGATAGTGGCCACAGTTAGAGAGAGGCCAGAAGAGATAGAGAGCCTGCAGACCAGGCATTCAAAGGAGGAGTAGTCCTGCATTGGAATGATGGAAGCAGGGATCCACTCCAGGGGAAAATTAAGGCTACACCCCCACCGGGTAGGTTGGTTCTGGGTTCGGAGAGGATCCTGTAGCCTGCAGAACTGCCAGAGGAGTGGCAGAGGAGGGAGGCACCAAGATGGCCAGAGATGCAGCAGGGGGTGCTGAAGGGGTGGCAGAGAAAGGAGGTGACAGTGGAGCCAGAGAGCAGTAAGAAGGGATACCAGGAGAGGAAAGAGGAGGAGAGTGGCCTGAGGGCCCTGGACCAAGACAGGGCCATTTAAGTAGACAATAATGGTCTTAGAGGAGTGGAACAGGGCCAGGAGGGCCTCCCACCGGGTGCTACCATTAATGGGTGAAGAAGAAAAAGGCGAGAGAACAGAGACCATATGGGGAGTCCATAGGCCTGGAGAGGGAACGACAAAGAGTACGTCGGTAAGGGTCTGTCTAGAAGAAGCACTGATATAGGTATCAGTGAAAGGGAGACCTGAGTTGGAGACCAGGATGTCCCTTTTGAGGTTTTTCCTGCCAGACTTTGTGAGAGGGATAGGATAGTCAATAGAAAAGCAGTTAGAAAAGATAGGTGAGACAGAGAGCACCATAGGGGGTGCATGGATAAAATGAGGGTTAGGGTGAGGGGACCCAAGTGGGGTAGAGGAGAGGGCGGGTCTCACAGGGGGCAGGAGACAGGAGGGAGGCACAGGGGGGGACATGAAAGGGAGGGGGGCACAGCAAAGAACAAGAACAACTGACCTACATATCAGATGCAGTACAGAACCATCAGCAAAGAACAGAGCACAACAAGGAACCTAGAAGTAGAGAATGCAGATGCAATACAGGACCAAAAGCAAAACACAGAGGTCAACATGGATCCTAGAAGTGAAGAATTCAGGCAATTGCAATGTGATACCACAAAACCGTGGATAGCAACACAACATTAAGAACTGTGGAGAGCAAACACAAAGTCGACACAGTCAACAAGGCACTGAACACAACAGGAGCCTAGAAGAAGAATGCAGGCAATGCAAAGTAATGCCAAAAAAACAGTGGAGAACGAAACAGTGTCAGAATATTGCACAATAGATCAAAAAGGTAAGGGCTGAGATGCGAGAATAAGGAAGGGAAATGCAGGAGGGAAGGGACGGAACAGGATGCGGGGACCTAGGTTGCGAAGGATCGTACATGGCTAGAGAAGTAAGAGAGCGCACGCACGCGAACAGGATGAGGGGACCTACGATGCAAGGAAGCACACAGGGCTATGGAAGCAGGGTACGCGCGCGGCCCGGTTGGAAGGGAGCACACGCACGAGAACAAACACTTCAGCTTTGTTTTGACAACTAAATAACAGTGGATGACTAATGGTGTATTGGGACAAGGAAGAGGGGTGTGGGGATAATGCAACTGATTACTTATGGGGTTTTGGGCTGATTAAAAGGGAGCTGGGGTATTGCAACACATTACTAATGGTGTACTGGGCGAGGACCAGGGAGGTGCGATATTGCAATGGATTACTATTGGGGTACTAGGACAAGGAAGTGAGAGGTGGGGTAAATGAGTACTGAGGCGAGGGAGTTGGGGGTAATGTAATGGATTAATGATGGGATACTGGGATGTGAAAAAGAGAGGCAGAGGTAATGGAGTACTGGGATGAGGAAAAGGCAGGTGGTGGTAATGTAACAGATCACTATTTGGTTACTGGGTCAAGGAAGAGGGAGGTGGGTTACTGTGGGGTACTGGAACAAAGAAGAGAGAGGTGGGATAATGCCATGGAGGTGTACAAGGGTAGCAGTGGCTAAAGCACCTACTAAGCCTTAACACTTCTACAAAACAGGAGTTATCCGATTTGTTAAGGTAAAAAAGACACAGCTAAAAGATATTACTCCTATTTTTCTGGTAACATTTGCCAAAGGAAGGTTAGACTCTCAGAAGGGGTGAGACTGTGATCCTGTAGCAACCCAACAGTCAAAATAAAAATAAAAGTCCAAAATAAAAGGACTATTCAATCAAGGTTCTATAAAAATGTATAGTGTTTTATAGTTATATGCACATGTGTGTTTAATTAATGTATAATTTCTTTTTATTATAAACAATAAACCAATAATTTAAAATAAATGTGTACATTAATGAAACACACAAATGTACATATAACTATAAAACACTATCAAAACCCACCCCTTTAGAATATGAAAGATAAAAAGATGCAGCAATTTTGGTAATGAATTAGGCGGTGAAAAGGCAATAAGCAAACACAATGAATTTAAACAAATATGTCTTTCAGTTAAAAATGGTGCAAAGGTGACCTAACCATTCTCTAGGGCCGAAAAATGGACTAAGGTGGCAGACATGAGGTATGAGTAAATGGTATCTTTTTGCAGTTCTTATGTGGTTCAAGAGCATCCAACTAGTCTAAGAGTTGTAATGTGGTGCAGGTTGAGTAAGGGTCGGGTGCAGCGAGCTATGTTAAACTAAGCCTTGAGCTGGCTACTATCCTCTTCAAAGCAGAAGCTGCTTGCTGCTCAAGTGCGATGTTTGGGCCAAGAGGTTAAGATGGCTCACCAGAGTTGGATCGGGAGTTCAGTTAGTTTGAGACATTCGTAACAGCTGGTTCGAGTCTCGGTTTGGCATGATGCTCCAGAGGTTTGCATCTAGGTTTGTCAGTTTGATGCCCGGAGTCGGTGATCCTATGCAAGGTTTGAAGAGACAGCAGTGCGAGTTGGGTCTGCAGTTGCAAGCAGGTTGTTCAAGCTGAACATTTGATGTGTTCTGCTTGCCAGGATTCGCCAGCAAGTCGGTTCATCAAGTGCAATGCAGCAATTGGTCCATGTTTGATGGAGTTCCAAAAGCAACACTAGCGAGTCCCTCTGGTTCGGGTTGAAATGCGTTTACATCATTTTGATTTAGTAGAAGAGGGTGTTTTGGCATATCTGGTCCTCCAGATGCTGTGAGACCAACTGCAGGGTTTCTTGGACAGGATGAGTCTATGCAGGATCAGCTGGCCAAGCCTAGGAAGGTTTGTTGCAGAGTGGCAGATCCTTGTCATCATCAGCAAGATTCACCCTCAATGTGCCCTGGGAGTAGGTAGGGAGCAGAGCTTGCCGCTACGTTGGAATCCCCCTTCACCTCAATGGCCGAGGGCTTTGGAAAGGTCAACTCTCCAAAAATAGAACCACCAACGCAAGAGCCCTATGGGGCAAAAATGGGAATGGGGAAGGGCAATGGGCGAAGGGGGAATTACCGCCCTGCCAACCTTGGAATAGGGCGGTAATTCCCCTTTCCTCCAATACGGTGCCGGTATTTTACCGGCATGGACCAAGGTGCTAATAGCACCTTGGCCCTCCGCCTACCGTGTAATGAGGCCCAATGTCTAGTACAGTATATGAAGATTGATACCCAACTCTTTCCCTATCAACACATCCCTCCACTCCAACCTGATGCAGCCACATCTATCTTCTCAACCCTAAGGCCTCCTGTACGCCTAACATACACCAGAGCATGTTGCCTTGCCCCTAACGGAGCAGAACCCATATTCACCACACAGTTAATGGGTGCTTCCGACCTGCGATCCTCAAAATGACAGCCTTTTCACTACGCGCCTACCCCACTATCCCAATAACAAAACCCCCCACGCCCTTTCTTTACAGAGCCTCGAGCAGCAAGGCCAACTTTATTGGCAGTAGGGTGCTATATAAGATCAATTAACCTTACCGTACCAATATTCTGTTTGATGGGGGTATGTCAAGAAAATAACCACAGGGTATCAAGATCCTGTACAACTAATACACCAATAATTTCATAAATAGTTAAATATTAACAAACTACATTAAATCATCCTTTCATGCATGTAAATTCAGTAGTAATAGATTTATATCAACAACACAAGAACAGGGAAGAGAACCAAAATAATGTAGAACTTCTCTTAAGTAGGTACATTTTTAAAGTGTTGCAGAAAGAAGTTACAGATAGACGAAAACTATTGGAGAGAATTGCACACCCCTGGAGCAGCTGTAGAAAAGGCAGAGAATTGAAGTTGACAAAATCTGGGAACATTTTATCTCAAAATGTTTAAACTGCATGTGCTTTTGAAGCCCCCTGAAATGTGAAGCTTGTCTACAAGTTACATGTCACCACAGCCTTACAGGTGATGATGCAGCAGACCTTAAAGAAGTGCATGCATAGACAGGCAAGAAGTGATGCAAAATGTGTATCTGTGACATGTAATCACTTATGTGCATGCATGTATTATTATTATTATTATTATTATTGTTATTATTATTATTATTATTATACATTTTTATAGCGAAATCCTATCTCGGGAGCAACATAGCACTGTACAGTTCAAAGAGAAAAACATTTGTAGTGAGAATGTTTAACAAGTCATCAAGTAAATATTAGTAATAATTAGTAATAATGATCACAGTCGAATCTAGTTTACACCAGGTCTTCAGTTCATTCATAAAATGGAGTAGTCAGGATTGCCACCAGAGTGTATTTCCAGATCAACGAACCATAGCATGAGTGGGACTGTTTCCAATTTTTCTCCTTGAGAGCCAGTCTAGATTTCAATCTGTTGATGGTAATCAGCTGAACTGCTTAATGGAAAGTATTATTTGAAAGGACTAGCCAGAAGGCTCCAAAGTTCTATGAAGGTGGTATTGCCTCCATCAAGCATGTAAAAGATGAAAGCAGCTGTGCAGAATTCTGATAATGATACTGGATAATGTAATGTTATAGTAGGTAGGAATAATGACTCTTTTAGGAGAGCACAGGATTAAGGAAAACCAGATCTGCGCAATTTGATCTGTAAAATTAAAATTGGAATCCAGAAGAAAACCCAGAAATGTAATCGGGGACACCACTATAAGAGTGATACCTAGAAATATGGAGAGAGTAAGCATTCTTGAACATGGGTTTCAATTGATAAGCAGATGTTAAGAGAAAGTCAATCTTTGTGGGATTGAGTTTAGGTGATGGTAAAGATATTCAGTACTTAATATTGCTATAATAATCCCACTAACAGACAATGTTTGTCTTAATTTACACTATGAGATGTAGTAGATTGTCATCTGCATAGTGTATTAGTGATATATGGAGAATTTATATATAAATATATATCACAGGGCGGTGGTCGCCACCCTATAGTTAAGGTGAAACCATTGCACATAGACTTTTTCACAAAATTCTATTACTAATAACTTTGGGCTTGCTGGATTTGGATGACATTTTCCAAGAAAAAAGGTTGTCACAGGCCCCCTTGAACTGGACATTTAAAGGTTATTAAGAAAAAGAAAATGCTGTTTTCGGCCTACTCCCATTCATTTTCCCATAGAGAAAATATGCAATATGTGGAAAGCTGTAGCACAGAGAACACTGGAAGGATTTGGACCCAATAAAAAACAGCTTGGACACAAAGCATTGACTTGATTTCCTAGACTGGTTTGGGGTAAATCCATCCAGTAGTTTTCAAAATATTCAACACAGCATGGGGTGACCGATACTCCCAAAAATGTATCTATATCACCCATGGTGCTTTGAATCAAAGAGGCGGAGAAGATTTTCAGAAATTAAAAACTGCCATTTTCCCCCCAAATTCTGTTGCTAATATCTTTTGACTTGCTGGATGGATTTGGATAAAACTGTCTAAAAAAAGTTTATCGAGGGACTCTCAAACTGTACATTTTGGGAACAATACCTTAAAAAATGAAACATTTCTTAAGAAAACAAAAATACCCAGTTTTCGGCTTACTCCCATATATTTTCCAATAGAGAAAAGTGCAGTTTCTGAAGAGCAGTAGTGCAAAAACCAGACCAAATAGGACACAATTTGGGAACAAAGTGTTGACTTGAATTGCTAGACTGGTTTGGGGTAAATCCGTGCAGTAGTTTTAAAAATATTCGACAGAGCATGGGGTGCCCCATGCTCCCAAAAAATGTATCTATATTACCCATGGTTCTTTGTAGCAGAGAGGCTGAGAAGCTTTTCAGAAATAAAAGGCTGCAATTTTTTCCCAAAATTCTATTGCTAATACCTTTTTACTTGCTGGATGGATTTGGATAAAACATCCCAAAAAAAGTTTGTCAAGGGACTTTCAAACTGGAAATTTTGGGAACAATACCTGTTGTCAGCCTACACCCATACATTTTCCAATAGAGAAAAACTTAAGTTTCTGAACAGCCATAGCACGAAAACCAGACCAAATAAGACACATTCTGGGAACAAAGCGTTGACTTATATTACCTGACTGGTCTCGGCTAAATCTATCCATTTGTTTTTAAAATGTTCAACAGAGACATGGATCTGCCCCTGCTCCTTAAAACCTTTATATATATTGGCCTTAGTGCTTTGGAGCAGAGAGGCTGAGAGCATTTTCATAAGTGAAAAGTCCCCATTTTCTTTTGTTGCACAGTGCAAGTTATTCCTGTGATGATACTGCGAGAAGCTGAAAATGAAACAGCTCAAAACAATATTTGGAGGAGGAAAAGGGATGCCAAATAGCTTTGGAATGACCTCCCTCATGACCTTAGAGTCTAATAGCCTTCTTGACTTCAGAAAGAGGGCCTCATTACAATACTGGCGCTAAACCATGGCGCTATTAGCACCATAGTTTTTGCCGGTATCGTAACGAGTCCACCAATGTTCAATGAGGAATTAACACCCCATTCCAAGGTTGGTGGGGCGGTAATTCCCCATTGAACATTGGCCCTTCCCCATTCCCATTTTTGCCCCATAGGGCTCAATGGGACTGGGGAAGGCGCTAAGTACGGTACCGCAAATTGCGGTACCGTACTTAGCACCAAGGTCCCTTTGTGGGTCCCTACTTTAACGGCTGGTCTAGACCAGCCGTTCAGGTCGGGTGCCGCAAAGGGACCTCATAGTAAGGCGCTAAGTGTTTAACGGCGCTGCAGCCTTTTACGGCGTCGTTAAACACTTAGCGCCAGGGTCCTAATGAGGGCCAGTGACTCAAAACTCTTCTGTATATTTAGTCATTCCTAGGGGAGCACTGACTGTTTTCTATGACAGCACTTAGATGTCCTGGCCATAGGCGCTATATAAATATCAATAGCAGTAGCAATAGCAATCACATCCGGCAAGAGGTTGGGAGTGGGAAAGAGGACACCATCTGAATTTGAGGGTTTGGAGAGCAGGTAACGGTTTGAAAATTGTTTGTTCATCTGGGGAAGACCACAGGAATCTCAAAAGATTACTGCAGCAACGCTGCAAGCCATGCTTAGAAATAAATATGCATCACAATGAAGAGATGAGTGATAAGGGGTAATGAGAGAGGGTTGGGAAGGCAAAAAGCAATTGAGTGGAGTGAGGGGACCTAGAGAAAAGATGGGGGGACACATGTTGAGTGCATGTGAGGACGGGGAAGATTATTTAATTTAGAGCATTTTTACCCGTTATCGCGGGAATCGGTAAACCGACACTCTAATGCAGGAATTTCTGTTATTAGAAATGATTACTGTGAAATAATAACAGAATAAAGAGTTAGAAAAAAAAGGTTTAACATCTGCTCTGCATACATCTACTGGGCAGGGCTCAATGGGTTTTTGGTAATAAATGTATGGTATGACAGGGCCTGTGGCCATAGTTAATGGGCCAAACAAAAGCTATTTGTGCAACATTTGCAGAGGCCACGGCTGAAGGTGACAGCTAGTGAGACTAGTGAGACCTCAAAGAACTATGCAACATGTTTAGCTGTGGAATGAAACCAGTAACCAAATTAATCAATGCATACAAAAAGTACTTCTAAACATGCACACTGTCAAACTTCTGTGATGGTGAATGGATTCACACAAGCAGCACAGAACCATACCACAATGAAGAAGCTTATAAACAAGAATAACAAAAAACAATTGCCACAGACAATAATGGTTGAGGGTATGAAATGGTGAAACACACCATTATGGCAAAAATAAACCCTTATAGAAAAGTAACTCCACAACAAACTTTTAACCAAATGCTCCTTTCACCCAAACAAACCATCCAGTGTACAAATGGACATGCAGCTCAATGTGTAATGTACACCATATATCCTTTAAATCTTTATAACAATTCCTCAATCACTATGTGAAACTAAAAGACAAAAGTAAAATGATAACTTTACAAACCATAGACTCCTCTCCGGTGCGCAGCAGCCACACTACTCTGCAAGGATATTCATTAGCCTGCATTTTAGGAACTGCATGCAAAAGCACTTTTGCACCACATCAAAATGTTAGCAACACACGTTTCTACTATACGGAATTGTGTGCATCGACTATACTATGCAAAACATCCTGCTCTAGAACTGTACAATTTCAATAACAGTCTCCTACATGGAACAGACAAAGAACTACTTCAAGCAATAGAGCACATCCAAAGTAAATACTTTGGAACTAAAAGTGACGTAGAACATTCTGTTCCTTTAGAAAACATTACTGAAAACCTCATAAAGACCAACGTCCTAATAAAGACATGCATTCTATTGTCGCAGAAACTTTTATAAAAAAGAGCACAGAAATTGTTGATCTAGCCTACAAAATAGAAGACAATGAGCAATCCCAAAGGCTCCAATTAGCTTTATATCTAACAGCACAAACTAAATACAAAATAACTGACCCCTCAACAGTTTGCGCGTACTGCAACACAAAGCTTGACAATAACCAAATGTCATCTAATGCTATCACTAATAACTTAGAAATATTCCCACTTTCGAAAAGCTCTCCAACAGCTTAACTTTTATGAAAGCATTATGATACGACAGTAAACCCATTTCAAGCTGTAACAGGCCTTCAATTGAAATCAACCAATTTACCTCCATCGCAATTACTAAAGGGCATCTGTGGCAAAGTCTTACGTTTGCCATTAGATCTAAAAGAAAATGTACAAACTCTTGGAATACTAGTTAATAGAGTGCCAACAAAAGATAAAAAACATTTAGCAACAACTAGTCAACTTAAGCAAAGTTAGACAAGCCCTACAATATCTTAAATAAAACAATCAATAATTCAAAGATATAAACATAGAAGAAAATTTAAGAGAAACCATCCAAATTATTCAAGACTTACCAGCAGCTGGCCAATTTGAACATGCAGATCCTGTAACTACAGCAAACATTTTAGACCAGTATACAATTCAACCACTGCACTCCAAAGACACAACTGACGATGCATTAGAAACATATCAAATGCATC
This sequence comes from Ambystoma mexicanum, assembly GCF_040938575.1. Classification (NCBI taxonomy): domain Eukaryota; kingdom Metazoa; phylum Chordata; class Amphibia; order Caudata; family Ambystomatidae; genus Ambystoma; species Ambystoma mexicanum. The sequence continues at coordinate 484,700,328 of NC_090925.1, forward strand.
AAGCCAAAGGATCCCCAATGAACATAAGTGTAGAAGCACATTCTTTTCCTTTACTCTTTCCAACAGGAAAAGGAGGAAGCTGTGTGCATCAGAATATCGCTCTTTAAGAATGTAATCTGAAGACCCCAAATTCAGACAAAATGTTGAATACATTTTCCACCTCCTCTTCGAAAGCGAACTAGCAACTTTATGGTATGGAATGCACACACATTAAAAACAGGCTCTAACTTTTTTAACATATCCGCTACCCAACTGCTTAAAACAATAAAAGATAAAGATGACCTTTGACAGTCAAGTATCACAAATCTCTTGCCAAACATGCATGGTACAAATGAATACTGGTTTTGATGTCACACTGATGTACATTGTATGCTAAGGAACTTATGCCCACATGGTTTGGCACTGTAAGTTGTGCAGACTATGCATGGGATAACTTGCATGACTTCTTCCACACTGCAAAGCAAAATAAAGACGGAATAGATATAAAAACACTAGGAGAAGTTCTCTTGACCCTGTCAATGTATCAAGGTAAGTTCACCATCGCTTCATTGCCATGCTGCATTTTATCATCAATAAAGCTACCCCTCTGCTTGGAGAAGTGCAACACTTCTTTTGGAGAAAAGAATATCAATCCAAAGGAGCACCACACATCCACTTGCTGAAAGATGCTCCTAGATTTGGCCATGATAGTGATGCCACTGTTTTACAGTTTATTGAAAAATGCATTACCTGTGACATCCCTTCAGGAACCACAGATAGGGACCTACATACACAAGTCTTACGCTTTCAAAAACATAAATGTGTCAAATACTGCTGACATAGATATAAAAACAAAGACAAATACTATACCAAATGTTGCTTTGGCTTCCCTAGACCAGTTTGCAAGGAACAAGGAAATAGCTTGATGTCTTCTGTTAGACACAGTGTACAAGGCAAATCCCCAAAAAATACATACAACAATAAAAGGGACGAAGCATCCAAGTACATGTTATGTTACTTTTCATTTATATAGCGCCTTATGTACCATTGGTATGATCTCAAGGCGCTGGTAAGTTGAACGCCCTCGGGAACCGTAGTTCAAGTCAGTAGAGAGAGAGAGAGAAAGAGAGTCATAAGGTGCGTGTGAGCACCGGATATGTGTGCAGCAGGTGTGGCACTAGTATGATATCTGCTTCTTAGCGGTAGGTGTGGTGGTTGGGAGATCAGGAGTATGTGTTTGTTCTGGCAGGTTGATACCAGACTGATTCTGGCTGCGTTAAGCCTGAGGAGAACGCCTAGGCTGGCGGGTGTGCGTCCAGCTGTGTTTAGTTAGGGTGATGGGGAGTATGTAGCAGGTGTTGGTATGAGAACAGCTATACCGAATGTGTCATAGTATTGCTGTGTTCTAGTTCATTGGTGGTGTAAAGAAGAGAGTAAGCGTGGTGATGTGATATGGTGGTTTTCAGTAGGTGCTTGAGGTCAGCGCACATCTGAACCATTTATTCTATCTGTTTTATTCACTCAGACTGTTCAGTCGGCTTTGTCTGTTCAACTCCATCAGTTGAGTCTGCGCCATCCATGGGGACTACTCCATGCATTCCATGCACACCAAATGTTCCATGCACTCCAACCATTCGTGCACACCAACTGTTCCATGCACACCAACCGTTCCATGCACACCAACCATTCCGTGCACACCAACCGTTCCGTGCACTCCAACCGTTCCATGCACTCCAACCGTTCCATGCACTCCAACCGTTCCATGCACTCCAACCGTTTAAAACTGATTAAAATACAATCATTGCCCTCTTATGGAATGCAAACATAGACATACAATTAATTGCAGAAAATTCCACTGTAGTTGCAAGATATGGTATAGCCTATCCCACCAAAGCTGAGAAAACAGAGCTAAAAAGCTCAGGGATGACATATTATCTGACAAAAAACTATCACAAAAATTGTACAGCTTTGGTATAAAAATGTTCTCCCATAGAGAAGGCGGGTGCTATGAAGCTGCAGACCGTTTAACAGGTAGAGCCTTATATGGTGAACACATTGGGCCTCATCACGAGTTTGGCGGTAACCCTTAAATCCGGCGGAAGCACTATTACCGCCAGATTTAAGGGTCTGCCAAATTATGGGTTGGGCTGATTTCCCCCCAGCTCTTAGCTGGGGGGAAATCCGCCGAAATTTCGTGCTCATACCACCGGCGGGAAATCCGCCGGCGGTAAGAGCGTGAAATTTCCCCATTGAGCCCAATGGGGAATGGGGCATTCCCGAATGGGCTCAATGGGGAATGGGGATTTCCAAATCCACCAAATCTGTGATCCGGCACTAATAGCGCCAGTGGGTTTGGCGGTAGGGCAGATAACGCTGGCGCTATTAGCGCCGGCGTTACCGCCCAACTCGTGATGAGGCCCATTGTCTGGCTGAACCTTGGACCAGTGTTATCCCAATTAAGAGTACTGTAATCCTAACAAGAGATAGCAAACATAGCCACAAATGATCCCAACAGCCATGACATTTTAAAAACAATTAAATTGGCACATAATACCCAAACAGAAGTACTGCTTTGGAAAACATGTGTCTGTATGACATTGCCCAAAACTACACCTACAAAAGCAATGTCACACCAAATAACACAACTGTCAATTATTCAGTCCCAACTTGTGAAGGAAGCCTAGTAAAACTCACCAAACCCAGTCTAATTAATCATATAAAGTTATCATTTAAATCTACACAACATAGAGAACTGTATTACAGGGCCCTACTCCAACTTTTATAACTTGGAGTAAAGAAAAATAATTATTGGGTGACTATGACTCATTTGAAGCTGCTTTTAAAGCAAATGAAAGCAGTATAACAAATGACAATTTCAAACAATACAAACAAATGTTGAACAATGAACGCCAAGAAGAAGAAGATATTGAAGCTCAACTAGACAGAGACACTCCTGAGGGCAGTCAACCTTCCCTTACAGGAAGCCAAGAACCACTTGGAAAACCACTCATTCTAAATGAAACGGAAATAGCCATGGCTGAGGTAGAAAATACTATGGATCACTATAAACAATCTGAGGAATACTTGTCAGTGTTGGAATCACAGCTAAATGATGAACAAACCACCATTTATCTAGAAGTCTTTCAAGAAATTGAACATGATTTTAAACATGAAACTATACATATAGCAATATAATATTACTTAATATGTAAGGAGAAGATGCCTAATATATTTTCACTTATAGGATTCAGTGCCAGTTAGCAGTTTTAATGTGTCTTTTCAAGAATATTTGTAGATAGTTATATTAGGTTAGAATAGATTCTGTACAGTCTGCTTATCTGGTAACAAAAGCCAAAACACAATTTTGTAGCTCCAAATATATCACAAAAAGGTTAAAAGCTAACTTCTTTCTGAGATCTATATCCTTGCTAAAGGCTAAGATGACTTTCTTTTCTTTCTGTAGAAAGAGAAGAAAAAAGAAAAGGGATCAAGCAGGACATATATCGCATGTGGCAAGCTTTCCTAAACACAAGGACACCATTTTGATGTAGCTTTTATACAAATGCTTTTTTCATCAAAACTGAGAATGGATTATTTAAGATTTTAGCCATAAGCAGGCACCATTTTCATACTCATGAACATGACCTTTTTCTGGATAAAATGTTACAGATAATTTGGCATACAAATAGTGCACTGCACACATTGGTAAATCAAAACTAATTCATGTATATAGGGGCACATGCAGTATCAGCAGCCAGTTATGGTCCTCCCATTGTATTTCATTTAGTTGATTGAAAATGTGCATACACTCTTGAATCTAAGAGGGTAATGTTTGAAGGATTGGCCAAGGAACCTGTAAATGCATTCTGAATAAGTCGAACAATTGGTAGATCTTGAAACTCTTCATGAGTAATTTTGTACAAAAATAAATTGTATGCATTGTGGGACATTTGATAATCAATTGGGGTTTGTCCAATTTGCTGATCATCCCTTTTAGGATCCAATAAGAGATGTTGTCATATAGTTCTTGTTGTACCAATGAGATGCTGCAACAGTCTATTATTCTATGCCCCCCAGGATTCTTGTGGTGCTCTCTACCTATTCTATTGTATTCGTCTATATTTAGGACACTATTACCTTCTTTGCCTGCTATTGTATATCTAGATTGTGATCGTATTGCATGTTAAGTGCTAATCTTTCTTATTTTGTCAAATTAAATTTGATGTACGTTTTTTTTTTTTATTTACCCAACCTTACATCAAATGTAACTAGGTATGTACTAGGTTTGCAGCAAACATTGATACAACCTTTGAGTGCTTGGGCTTAGTGAATGCACCGGCCAAAGCCCCATCTCTCATGCACTCTGATCAGTATCTTGCTTTGTGACTCACCCTATCTCAAGCTTCAAGGTTATTCTGGTACATTAAACCCAATTCTGAACATGCTGTGCCTCTGTTTTCAGGACAGCACATAACATTCCACTGGACCCCTCCTGGTCTGTTGATGATGAAAAATCCAAACAACGTCTGTTATTGGCGGTGATACCTACTCAACGGGGGTGCTGCTTTGCATAAAAGGAAAATGTATCTATATATACTTACATGCAAGTTATTCAACATTCTCTCATCTTTCACACAGGGCAGCGGCTCAAATGTGCGTTGGCATCTTCAGTCTAAAAGCCAAGCAAACTGCTTCTTCCCACAGAATGTTCACTTCAAGGTCTAGTTTATAACTGTTCACGCTGCAGTGAGGTAAAGCAGGAAGATGGGGTGCTGGGGCGGGAAGCAGAACACATACAGCAATAGGCAATCCACTTTTTGCATAGTAATAATAATAATAATAATAATAATAATAATAATAATAATAATAAAATGAAAGCAACAACATGTGCAGGGATTGGAAGCATGGCGTGGTGCATCTGCAGGGCTACATTAATTACCAAGATATTGGTTTCATCAGATGGATCCAAAATAAAAGCTCATATCAGAGACACAAAGCACTTTGGGCCTCATCACGAGTCTGGCGGTAACCCTTAAATGCGGCAGTAGCACTATTACTGCTGCATTTAAGGGTCCGCCAGATCTGAGCTGGGGGCAAATCCGCTGTGATTTTGCCGATTTTCTGTGCTATTACCGCCGGCGCGAATGCCGCCGGCGGTAATAGCATGAAAATTCCCCATTGGGCCAATGGGGAAATTCCTGAATGGGCCCAATGGGGAATGGGGATTTACCGTTCCGCCAAACCCGCAATCCGGCACTAATAGCACTGGGGGTTTTGCGGTAGGGCTAATAGCCCCGGTTGTATTACCGCCGGGGTTAGCACCCAACTCGTGATGAGGCTGTTTGTGTTACGAGGGCCTTAGTTTCAATTCATTAAGAAACATTTTTGCTAAACACATTTCCGGATCTATGTGATCACTTGGAAAATTTTGAGGACAAAAATCTCAATTCTTTATTTTTAAATGCATTTCGCTGCATATATATGTGGGAGGAGACCACATGTACCCTCAAGAACCCTCCACATGGATTATTACCCTTACTTCGCCACCACCTCCCCCACATAAATATGCAGCAAAATGCAGCCTTCTCCATTTGGCATTTTCGTCCTCAGAATTCTTACCTGCGTCATTTTGGTACAGTGGCAGCCTCCACCAGCATGGTCTTCGTTCTGGCCCCCCTACAGCTTTTTATTGGTGGTCGTGATGTTAGCCTGGTGGGTGTGGCGCTATTTAGGCAGTCAAGGATCCCGGAAATGCACCATAATGGCCTTTGCTGTCTTTATTTCCAGATGCCCAACAGTTGAGTAGAACTGAAGCCCACAGCAATGGAGTATGTGGTAGAAAGGCAAATGCCCGAGCCACGTCGTATCCTCTTCTAGGTGACTGAATGGCTATCAGGCAAGCGGGTAACCGAAGGGCAAGTGGAGGGACTAACCCCATAGTTGCAGCGATAGTCCCCGAACATTGTAGAAGTGGCTCTGCAATTTTTCAAGAAGGTCACAGTGAGTTGCAGAAGCCCCTTTCACAGCCTACTGTTTGCGGAAAGAGGGACCATAATGGACACTGGAAGTCGCACCAATGTCTGCAGAGTTGAACGCAGAGGCGAACAATTGGAAAGTATTTGAAGAAAAACGTTGTAAAATCTGTATTGCCCATATTTGCATAAACAAGCGTTTTTATTTTTAATATAATCGTGAAGAATACAAGAACAAAACATATCAATGTATTTGAACAATGGGGCTTGCAACACATCAAAGGAGCCGTGCGGAAAATGTAGTGAATGGCTGTTGGGCAAAAAAAAACATGGGAATTGGTATTAGATAGCTAGAAAAATGGCGGATTAAGCAGTTAACAAACTGTGGGAGTAGCAACGTCATCTACATGAGCGTATGTCGATGTGAAATGCGTTAAATAGGCAAACATTTCAGAAAATGCAAAACTGGTATAATTGAGCATAAAAGTTATTTGAAGAATTATATTGAAACAGATTAATTCCCTTGGACTATTCTATAAATAATGTATGGTAAAACTCAATCTATATTAGGCAAACACTCTTTAAACAAGAACAGAGCTGAATGTTAATTAGCCAAAGCCACTCAGTGGCGCTAAATGAAAATACTGAATGGTGCAATATTAATTACATTTGATGAAAGCTTGGACTATAGATTATGGTGAATCTAACACTTTTTGCGATGCATAAGGCCTATTAGTCAATCATAAATTCCTGTAATAAATATTGTGTGTGAAATTGAGCACATGTCTTGAGATTCACCTTATCAAAATAGATTTCCACCAATTAGTAACAAGCCTAAGAAGAAAATGTACAATCAATAAGAGGTATACAAAGCTTTTCGTCCTCTGCTTATGCAACTTCACATGTACACGTACAGTGTAATGATGTCATACTAAATAAAATTGGTTAAAGGCAGTTCCACAGTCAGTTACAGACATCATATTTGAGCTCCATTTCAACAACCTGAATGCAACTCTGATAACGCCATATATTAAGGGTCCTGTGCACGTAATTCTAGAGCTAAGTAGGCTAATGACGAATAAGAAATAAAAAAAGAACATATAGCATTTCTACTATTATGTTGAAAGGTTGCTAAGAATAATAGAAGCCAGGTAAGAAAACTCCTGATCAAGGAACCATGCACACTGATGTATAATTGCAGGGTTTGAAATATCGAATAATAGCAAGTAAGACAGGCTTGTATATAAGCCATATAACCCTGATTTAGATGCTAATTATTAGTTACAAATGATAGGCTGATATAATGTTCATTCATCGCTTAGACGCATTGAAGGGTATTCAAGATAATAAATAGGCCAGATGTAATCCTACAACTAATGTCCAATGGAAGTATAATGAAAAATCTGACAATAGGTCACATTGAGGTCAGGTAACATAAATAAACAGCCATAGAATGTGCTTTGCATAAATAACTGAATACACTATGACATTGGTTATTAAATACACTATTTTGCAGAATCTTTGATGAAGCAATAAGAACACCCTAAAACCACGATAAAAACAAGGCATCATACGTTTGCCCTGACGAAGGGCCAGCAACAATTGACTCTTAGGACTGAAACATGGACATGCAGGGAGTAGTAGATACAACACTGAAGGAGTGCTAACCAGAAATGTTGCAACAGTATCTAATGCATATGGGAATATTTGACACATTTAGAAAAGATGTGCCAACCAGAAATGTTGCTATAATTTCTAATGCACAAGTATGTGGTTGTATGTGTAACTTTTAATTAAGAATTAAGATATGATGGACTTCAAGATGGCCACCGTGGAGGGAGGACGTGCGTGAGCTGAGCTCCGTCTCCCCTCCCGCGCCACAGTAGCAGCTGGAAGCATCCGACTCACATGAGGTTTGAGTTTGGCCCCCCTACTGCACTCGCAGGCCCTCATCGAGGCAGGAGCCGAGTAGCCCCCCTCCCAGGCCCCCCCGGGCGCATCACCCCGAGGGCGGACACATCAAGACGCGGGAGGCCTACCGCTGAGAACTCCACCCGGCACATCCTCGGAAGGCGCCGCTCGAACTACCCCCACCGACACATTTGCCGTCGGAGACGGTTTACGGACCCGGGGCGCCGGCGGTGACCAGCGACGCATCCCGCAAAGCAAGACCCGGGGGAGGATCTACCCGCCCTGGTGGAGGAACTGTGGCTCGGGGAGCATCGTAAGCTCGAGCCAGGTGGAGGCAAAGACGTGGCGTCCCCCCCGCCACAGAAGAGCAGACCCGGGACTCGGGGGGCGCGATCCGCTCGAGCCGACCGGGAAGAAATATAGCGGTGACGCCCTCCTCGGGGCGGAGGCGCAGTCAAGGGCTCTGGGAGCACCATCGGCTTGGGCCGGGTTGCGCACCCGTGCGGCCTATACACCGCGATTGGAGCAGAGGCGGGGATCGGGACAGAGAGCACCTCTCGCCGCTAGAAGCAGCCGTTCAGGGGCGAGGGCCAGCCAACAGTGTGAAGGATCACCGGCCCCAGCGGGTGAGTCACGAACTTTCGAGAAGCTCCCATACTACTCTTGGGCCCGCGGACACGACGGGCCTGCACCACTTTCTCCCCCCCCTACTACAGGGGTCGGCCAACTCAACAGCCTAGGATACTGCCGAAAGGAAGCGGGGAGAGAGCCTTCCCCACATAATCTAAGCCCACACGGCAAGCGACTTAATCTAACACGAGGCAACCCGACAGCATAAAATCGCTACGTCCCAGATGTCACAGACAAGAGGGAAGCTCAAACAGACGACCCCCTCGTCCCATACGCAGAAGCAGGACCAGAATCTGGTCCACCTTTGGGGGGGGGACAAGTCGAACCCAGACAAGGCCGCACCGCACAAGACATCGAGTGGCACCCAGGAAACAGACGTTCCCCATGGCGAGATGGCCATGAAGGAGGACTTGAAATCGTGGTTTGGGGAATTTCAGCTGCAATTTATGGACTCCATGAACGCGCATCTGGATACCATGAAGAACGAATTTAAATCAGCCCTCCAGGAATTAAGAACAGAGGTTGATGGACTGGGTGAGAGGACGGACACCCCGGAGAGGGTGGTGCAGAAAATGGAGGAAGAATCCCAACAAGTGGCAGAATTGCAGGAACAACTGACCCGTCTGACGCATAATCTTGAGATTCAATGCGAAGATTTAGAAAATAGATCGCGCAGGTCCAACATCAGGATCAAAAACATGCCAGAGTCGGTCGAGGACAAGTCTTCCTTGACATCCTTGACCTGCAGGGGGAAGAAGAAATACCGATCGATCGAATTCATAGAGTGGGCCCAAGGAGAACAAAACCTCAAGGCAACTGCCCCCGGGACGTACTGGTAGCTCTCACACGGTACGCACAGAAGGAGCAGATACTACAAAAGACCAGGGCAATGGACCATATCCGGATGAATGGAGAGGAGGTACAATTTTATCAGGATATTGCATTATCAACGCTCCAGAAAAAAAGAAGGGACATTGCCCAAATCACTAAAGAACTCACCACGCGTCAAATTAGGTACACGTGGACGTTTCCATTTGGTCTACTATTCTCCTGGGATGCCGTGCAAAAGAGGATAACAACTAAAGAAGAAGGTCTGACTATCCTAAATTTACAGGAGCTGGATGACGACTCCCCACAGGCAAACGGTACGTTGTCACTCCCGAGGAAGATCAAGGGGGAGTGGAAAACGATGAACAAAAGGGTGTGGCGCCCTAGTAAAAGGAAATAAAAGCCGACGAAGGGCAGAATTGGTTGAGCAGGAAGCATGAGTAGGAGGTACGCAAGAAGTGTGAGTCAGATACAAAAGGTGTCGGGAGGGGAGGGGAGGGGAGTGAAGACCTGGAGTCACTGAAGTCACGTGGAAGGGTTTAGGATTCCCTTCAAAGTTTTCCCTGCAAATGTTAGAGGGTATGAAGCACAAGGCGACACGCCTGAGCACTAATAGGAAATCATGCCATCCTCAGGGCTGTTGGGGGAGGGAGGAGGGAAACGCGCCAGTTGGGGTTTGCGCAAGTGTTGGGGGGAGGAGGGGTGTTGGGGACTGGAGGAAAACCGAGCATAACTCAAATATGATGAGCGGGAGAAGGGAGCATAGGATAAGCCTGATATCACGCACATATCAATGGGGATAAAGATCTTGACACACAACGTCAGAGGCCTCAATTACCCAGTTAAGCGAAAAAAAGTGGAACACTCCATTAGGCAAGGCGCATATGATGTAGTAATGCTCCAGGAAACACATATTAGAGATCGGGACAAGCAGAAGGTGCGTCTCAGGGGCTTCAATCAAATATTTCAGGCGAACGCACAGGATAAGAAAGCAGGAGTTCTTATAGCGATCAAAAACTCCCTACATGCACAGGTTAAGTCTTCATGGAGAGACAAACAGGGAAGATGCCTAATATTAACCCTAACGATCGAAGGCAGAACCCTCACTTTGGCCACAGTATACGTACCAAACACAGGGCAGGAGGGCTACCTGAGGGACATCTTGAATAGAATAGAACAGCTAGCGGAAGGGAACATCATTGTGGACGGGGATTTCAACATGGCGTGGGACCCATCCTTAGATAGATCGGGACCCAGACAGCGAGATCAAGGCACCCCATCCAAAAATCTGAAGCAGAAATTTACATGTCTAGGGCTGACAGACGCATGGAGGAACGGCAACCCCACAGAGAAAACCTTCTCTTATTACTCACATGTACACGGCACCGCTTCTAGAATAGATTACCTATGGGTCTCGGCCGGGCTTCTGGGTAGCATAAAACGAATTGAGATGGAACCCATCACACTCTTGGACCACGGTCCGCTGTGGGCAGATATTGTCTGGTCTAGACATGGCCACCGGTTATGGAACTGGCGCCTCCCAGAGGACATCATTAGAGATCCGGTGATGAGCCAGACGTTAAGAGAACACATCCTAGAATACATGGCCATTAATAATCTCCCCGGAACGAATATGAACACACTGTGGGACGCTCATAAGGCGGTCATTAGGGGAAACCTCATTGCGCTTAAATCTCAGAAAGAGAAGGCACACCGCCAGTGGGAAAAAGAACTAGAAAGGCAAATCGGGCCGATTCAGACTGAGCTGATTCAGACGCCCACCAGGAAACTCATGCGAACGATGAGACATGTCCAGGGGCAACTGGAAACACTCAGAACGAAAAGAGCAGAAAGGGCACTACTCTACACGAAACATTGGTACTATGTTAAGGCCAACAAAGCAGATAGACTCCTGGCAAGACAACTGAGAGGGAAACAGCAGGGCCAGACAATACGAGCTCTAAAAGAGGAATCAGGCCAACTTAGAACACAAACGGAAGAGATAGGAAGAATTCTGGGCAGATACTTCCAGACACTATACTCCTCTGACTCTCCGAGGGAGGACCAGCAAGATGCCTTCTTGGCTGGGACTCACCTACCCAGATTGACGGAAGTAGATAGACAGGCCTTAGATAGGGACATCACCATAGAAGAAGTCTATGCAGCAATACAATCCCTCCCGAATAATAAAGCCCCGGGCCCGGACGGATATACCGCCATTCATTATAAGACATATAAGGATATACTAGCCCCTATACTTACATCTCTGTTTAATACATTTGGGGAGAAGGGGGATCTGACACGGTCTATGAACGAGGCAAAACTCCTGGTCTTCCATAAAAAGGGAAAGGATGAGCAACTTCCCGCCTCATACCGCCCGATAGCCTTAATCAATCTGGACGCTAAATTGTACACGAAGATCCTGGCGACTAGATTGGGCCCAGTACTTCCCAGGATAATCCACCAAGACCAGTCAGGATTCGTACCAAACCGCCAGACTCACGATAATATTAGAAGAATCCTACATCTCGTTGAAAAGATAGGCATCAAACAAACCCAAGCTGCATTGGTAGCTCTAGATGCCGAAAAGGCATTTGACCGAGTAGAGTGGTCTTTTCTATTCCGGGTTCTCCAGAAATTGGGGTTGGGCAAAAGTTTTATAGATAAGGTTAGAGCCAATTATAACTCCCCTATGAGAATAGCGGTGAACGGTGGGATATCGGAGGTAGTGTACCTACGGAGAGGGACGAAGCAAGGGTGCCCACTTTCCCCCCTTCTATACGCCATATACCTGGAACCTCTCTTAGCAAGAATAAGGGACTCGTCAGCGGTGCAGGGAATAGAGATGGCGGGGCAGGCCCATAAGGCGGTGGCCTATGCTGACGACATGTTAGTAGCCTTAGGAGACCCAGAGAAGTCCCTCCCACATCTAATGGGAATAATGGAACAATTTGGAGAGATTTCAGGGTTGAAAACAAATAGGCAAAAATCGGAGGTGCTGATACTGGCTGGGAATGGAGAAAGAATCGGCTCAGTGGCTACAGACTGTCAATTGATAATTGACTCCGCGGGCGTCAGTTATTTAGGAATTACCCTCACAGATCATGTAAATAAATTATATTCCCACAATTATCTGCAAATTCTAGAAAGGGTCAGGAAGAACCTGTTAAAATGGAACCCGCTAGCGATCTCCTGGTGGGGTAGAATTACGGCTGTGAAAATGACAATTCTCCCCAAGTTAATGTACCTATTCCAGGCGCTCCCGATAAGAACACCCTAGGCCTTCTTCAAAGCACTAAGGAAGGCGGTCTCCAAGTACGTCTGGCAAAACAAGGCTCCAAGAATTTCAAATGTGGTATTAACAGCTCAGAGAACGGAGGGGGGATGTACCATGCCACATTTCAAAAAATATTACGAAGCAGCCCAACTCTGGGTCATGAGGGATTGGATATCCGAACAGAGGGAGAAAATTTGGGAAAAACAGGACAGAGCGGTGGTGACTACATCCACCAGGCACATGTTATGGCTCAACAAACGATTCCGACATGCAAACACCAACATTAGCGTAATAATGAAGTCGGCATTGGAGATATGGGACGCAGCCACGACAAACGAAACATTAACCAAGGACCCCGCCCCGTTCATGCCAATGTTTGGAAATCCCGAATTCCCCCCGGGATTGGACAAGTGTGCGTTCAGCAAATGGGAGGAAGGGGGGTGCAAGATGGTGGGTGATATGCAACAGAGCCAACAGATCAGATCATTCGAAGACTGCAAAACACTTTTGAACTTAACACCGAAAGATCGATACAAGTACGAACAGATACATCACTGGCTCAGCACTCCACGCATGAAAGAAGCGATGACCAGGGACTTGACCCCCTTTGAGAACTACATCATGACGCATTCTGGATCTAAACATTTTTTTTCCACCACGTACAAATTTATTAATGCCCTAAAGGAACCTACCACTTGGCAATACATGAAAAAATGGGAGAAAACTCTAGGCTACGCACTCTCCAAAGAAAGGTGGGAACACCTATGGGGCATGATACCAAAACTGACAAGAGCCATCCAAATGAGAGAAATGTGGGTGAAGATGATGGTGCAATGGCACTACACACCGGAGAGACTGAACACAATGTTTGCGACCTCCTCGAACATCTGTTGGAGAAAATGTGGTGGGCGGGGAGATTGGAAACATATCTGGTGGGATTGCCCTACAATGCGCCCATACTGGGGGGAGATTAAAACTCAAATGATTGGAATGTTCCCGGGAACAGAGAATTTGGGAGAGGAAATATGGCTAGGGGACTTCTGGGATCAGCAAGACAAAACGCTAAACACTCCCCAGAAAATAAATTTTATGGGCCTCCTAATAGGAGCATGGCTGGAAATTGCTCAAAACTGGAAGCACGATTCCCCACCATTGGCGATAGATTGGTCACGAAGGGTGTGGTCACATCTGGCTCTTGAGCTAATAACTTATAACATCCAAGGGGATCATGGGAAATTCAGAGAGGACTGGGGAAAGGTACTGGAATTTCTTCAAAAGGAATATAAAGAACAATGGTGCCCTCACAATATAAGGATATTGGACTTATTTACGTGAATGAGAAATGATCTTCCGTTGAACAATGAATACAGACTGAGATATGAAGCTCGGGGGGTGGGGGCGTTTCTTTTCTTGCTATTCGTTTTCTATATGTAGTTATGTTTACAGAAACTAAATAAAAACATGTTTTAAAAAAAAAAAGAATTAAGATATACGCATCCCATTTATGTTATCGTTATCAGTTTTACATTGTATCACTGTAAATATTTAGGGTCACGATCTTTGTCAATGATGCTAGTGATATATGCTGTATTTAAATACACCTGTTTGCCTCTGTTGTATTGAGTGCCAGAATAGACTTCATTTTCTTTACTATCGCATATCGTTAGAGGTCATCCTCTGATTTTTAATTCTAATGTGTTCACTTAAATTGCAAATCTTGTGTTGAGAAATATATGTTTTTATCAGTGAGCTATTGATATTGATTTTGTTTGTCTCCCCTACTTTATGGGTATAGTCAGAATGCAGAGGGAGGCTTATCCTGGGTGTTCCTTAATATGTAATCCTAGCCTGAATATATATGACATATTCAAGTTGTTTGAAAATGCTTGAAAGACACTATCTAAATATCATATATGCTTCAGGACTGGGTAAACTTCAGGGGAGGGGGGGCACTCAGATGTGCATGTTTCCTGCTGACGTGCCTATGAAGAAGGAACTGGAGTAGCAAAGAATGCTATGTACTGCCTGTTCCACATGATGGTGTCTCCCTGAGTATTATTGTTTTTAAAATATTAGGAGCAAGACACAAGAACAACAGTGCTACCCGCACAGATGGTAGGAGCTTCTCCTACCACTACAGTCAGTTACAACAACTGCATTCAGTCACTAGAGCTATGACATAGCAGCAACATATTTGGTGGTAACAGTGTAGACTGTGGGTGGTATGATGACTTGCTACTGGTGTGAGAGCTGTGGTCGAGGTCTTCTGGGGTCATCCCAGTCCAGTGCATTGTGTTGCTTAATATTGTACTGAAATATGTAGTACCCACCTTGATGCCTGCCTTTCCTGGGCACGCACACAGCCTTCCTGCAAAGCGAGATGCTGGCTGCTTGCACTCTCCTATGGTGTGAAAAGCTCCAAGACTTTGGATATTTCATGCTATGTGCATCTGGCCACAAATGTTAGTGGGCTGAGCTGGTGGTGTGGCTGCAATATGCTGACATTTGGACTTCCAGATCTGAAAGGCCATTTTAGAAATACCTAGAACAAAGGCTGGTGAGTAGCTTACACTTTCCCTCCTGTCTCTGGAACTGTGGCGTTGACCACCTTCTTCTCCACTGCATTATCAATGGCATCGTAAACCATGTGTTGCACCTTGGACTCAGGTGGGTCACCTTTATGTTGCTCCTCATCATCATCATCTTCATCCTTCTCATGCTCATCATTAGTGGGTTTGTTGGTGGAGTGGGAGACCAGGAAGGTCCAATATACTTCATCCCTTTACAGTTTGATCCTTTTCCAAGCTCATTGGTAGATACAATCTGCAGCTCCAATCCCCTTTCTGTCCTAGAGACAGTGGGCTGAACGCCACCTCCATCCGCAATAACTGAGCATATACTAATTTATTTTACACACCATATTCATATGTAGCCTTGTATGCTGATGCTGAATGTAAACCTAATTACCTAAATATTACCACACGTCTGGGCTTCTCTATACACCCTTGTGAAAGCACACCTTGAATTAAGAAAGCAGTCAAGAGTGTCATAATGTTTCCTTGTTCACATGTTTTATTAAATGGAATTCTTTTTTCTCATTCGTTGGTCAACATATTTTTAAAGCACAATAACTGAAATGCAAAGACTTGGATCATGATAACATTTCAAGATCAATTCCCTTCTTCAGATCTTCCACTAAAACAGAACAGATATAAACATGGATACAAAACAATGCATGAACAAAAATAACGAATATATTAAAATATTCATAATACACTACTTACCAACTAACCTTCAATCCTCTGTTACAATGAATCACATGAATTGCTGCTATTAGAACAATATTGTGGTTGTTCTCATCCCACTCTTTCAGCCATTGTAATGACTGAAATAGTAAAATTAACTACATCCTATTTCAATTTTGTAACTCCCCCTCAACTAAATTCTATTAAACGCTGTGCTTGTCCCTGCACTAAATCCTATTATAATTTTCTAACTTTCCATCAATTCAATCTTGTTATTGTTCTGCTAATTCCTCTACTAAATTCTTTGCCTTTAACCTCTCCAGTAACCCCCTGGCTCTTCTTAACAAGACTGATCAAAAAATCAAACTAAGAATTACCTGTTTATATAATTTTAGTTTGAACCACCATAATTTTGTTTTGCAAACTTTGGATAATGATCAGGAAAGATTGATCATACAGAAACGCTCAATATTCTGGTGTTTCGAACTATGGCGGAATATGTTTGCCAAGAAGTATTGATTAAATAGTATTTCTGGAAGGGATTATAATGTGCTTTGATCACATTAATTTAAAAAGCTAAACAGTTAGTATTTATTTATTTATTCACATTTTTAAAGCATGCAGCAGCCCTTAGGCATAGAGCATCATTAAGAGTCTGGTAGTAACCCTTAAATGCGGCGGTAGCACTGTTACTGCTGGATTTAAGGGTCCGCCAGATCCTGGCCTTTGCGGATTTCCCCCCAACTCTGAGCTGCAAATTTGCTGATTTTCAGCACTATTACTGCCGGCGAGAAATCCGCTTTCGGTAATAGCACAAATTTTCCCCATTGGGCCCAATGGGGAATGAGGAATTCCCGAATGGGCCCAATGGGGAATGGGCACTAACCGTTCCGCCAAACCCGTGATCTGGCGCTAATAGTGCCGGGGGGTTTGGCGTTAGAGCTTACCGCCCAACTCGTGATGAGGCCATATGACTAATGATCCTACAGTCAGAGTGAGTGGGGATTTAGGTACATTTGGAAGGTGACCGGAGAGGAGACAAAACATAGTTTGAGGAGTAGTTCAATAATTCATTATTTTCCTACTTTTCCTACTTTTCATCAGTTTGTCTAAGGGCATAAAATAAACATATTGGGCCTCATTACGAGTTTGTCAGTAGCTGTGCCTGTTCTACAGGCACTGTTATCGCCAAACTCGCTACCGGCACCGCCACCCACGATTGGCCAATAACCGGCCCATTACGAGTTGAATGGGCCAGTAATTGCCCATTCGCGGGTGGAGGTATTGCCAGGCTCCTGATCCTCATTCTGCCCCACAGGGCAGAATGGGGGTGGGGAACATGGTTGTACCGGCACCGTCGATAACGGTGCCAGTGCAATCACGAGTTGTGCTTGCGGCGGGTGTCGCACAGGCCGCCAGGTCAAACCTGGCGAGCTGTCAGGCACCCGCAAGCAGAACTCGTAATTCGGCAGTATGGTATAAATGGTTCATACGGTAACCACCAACATTACAATGAGGCCCATTGTTTTGTAATTTATTTACTTATCTTTTTTAATTGCCAAGAGGATTGCATCTTGGAGCCACTCCTTGCTTTGCTGAATGAGTATGACACATTGGCGTATTTCTGTGCAAAATAATGATTTCACTCTATTCACTCTTGAGCTGGCGAACACTCTCCTG
The DNA here is from genome assembly GCF_040938575.1 of Ambystoma mexicanum. Classification (NCBI taxonomy): domain Eukaryota; kingdom Metazoa; phylum Chordata; class Amphibia; order Caudata; family Ambystomatidae; genus Ambystoma; species Ambystoma mexicanum. The sequence continues at coordinate 484,717,850 of NC_090925.1, forward strand.
GATGTCTATACATCTCTTGTGTACATTGTAGAAATGCGGTAGTCTGCACTAGTAAGTCCTTTAATTGCTATGTTTACTAATGAGTTTCCCTAATCCAGTTAAGGGAATGAGATGCAAGTTTTCTGGGTCTCTGTAATTCGTCCTCACTCAATAATATTACTATCACTGTGTGAGATTGGACAATGCCCTTTATAATTCCCTTTTTGTGGCACCCATCTTGCCGGGACATCACCTACTCGCAGTTGATGTACCACTTACTAGTCACTGTCCATTGCAATTCTTTGTAATATCTACATATATAAATTGTCTCCCCTTAGGGGTAAACATATTCTGATGTTCTAACACTTTCTGCCTACTTGAGCAGTCATATATACATAAGCCATGAATGTATTTTAATGGAAATATTTATATGGACAAAGATTTGCGATTGTTTACTATCTTTGGCTGATCAATGTTCTTATCCAGCCCTAGATGAGATTAACTGCCATTGTCTGACTCTTAGTCAACAAACAATGTATTTTATGAATGTTTTGTACATATGGTTGTTTCCACATAAAGTTCTATTCTGCTTTTTTCGAATTATATAGCTTTGTCAACAAATTAATGCATTTCTTGCTTACCCAGATCAAGAACAACCTGGTTTTATTTTCACTACAATTTACCCATTATTCGTACCAAGGTTTTCCCTTTTGTCATCTCTATAATGAGTTCCTGGAAAAGAAGAGCAATACATTAATGATGGGGACTTAGACAAATAGCAAACACACACACAGCTATTGCAATATAAACTGTCCAAGACTTGGTCCACTCCCACATGGATGGTGGCAATGCCTTTTTGGAAGGCCTTTTCGGCACCTACCTATCAACCCTGAAATGTGTCCTGCATGTTGCAGCGGGACTCATTAAAGGACTCTTCAAATTCGACCACATTGCCCTACCATCATCGAACTACACTGGCTCCCACTGCAAGCCTGTATCATCTTCATATCCTGTTACATCAACTACGAGGCTGTCATCCTGAAGTCCCCACGCTGCCTCACTGAGAAACTCAGCATCGCCAGAGACCTGCGATCCACCAGAAGTAAGGAAATGTGCAGACTTGAAATATGGCACTGAATGAAGGAAAGAACCAGAAGACAGACCTTCTCGGCCTGCCCTCCGAGACTCTAGAACCGCCTCCTCATCAAAATGAGACTTGCCCCATCACTTCTACAGTTCGGGAAAGAGCTCAAGACCTTCCCCTTCAAGGAATGGCTCCTCATTAAGACCTAGGTCCAAGGGGTATCACTCCAGTACTGCACAGCAGAAAATGCGGAGGATAGAAATGTTAACTTTTTTACTGCAGATTTCAATGCAGTTATATCTGGGGGGTGGGTTAGGGTGATCAATAATGTATGGGGAGTATGGAGAGAGCTGTGTGGAGTCTCCTCTGTATATAATTGCATTGAAATGTGCAAAAAGTAAACAAATTCAAAATTTTTGTCTTCAGTATTTTCGATTCACTGTAATGACATAGAACTGGTACACACCCCATGCACTCCCCACCCTACCTGAGAATCAGTGATCTGCTCCCCACTTTCTTCCCTGCATGGTGCCAATTGCCCACCTTCCTCTGTTAGCTCCACACTCCTTTTTTCTCTGCTTCCCTCACTGTGTTCTTCCCCCTATGATTTCAAAGCTTTCTGTTGCTTCCCGAAGCTAGATCAGCGCTCAATAAATACCCTAACAATAATAATAATGATAATTTAGGTCTTTGCCTAGAGTGAAAAATCTGGTGACTGATAGTGCAAAAGAAACGGCCTTGGTTGATTTTGGCAGCAAAACACGATTTTCTCCTCTCATTGATGCTGCTCCTGCTTCGTTGCCCATGAGGGGCCTTGATACGACAGGTGCAACAGCTGCCCCCTGCTGTGACCAGTCGCTCAGAATTCCATAGAGGATAGATCTACCTTGTTAAAAGATCTCCAAGTGACTACCGACACTCCCACAATTACAGGGGCAACATTCCCAAAGTTTCTGGGGTAAAGACCATGGGCCAAAGGACCCAGAGGGTCTGGGGCTCCTGCAGAACATCATTAACCCCGCCCCCCCAGGAACGCAAACAAGTTGGTGGAGGTCAATAAATTGAAGGGTATTTCTTTGGATGATTTGATGAGGGTCAATTTTCTGAAGATTCCGAAGATTGCACCCTTCAGTGGTCTATTTTAAATCAAAGTTGGTGGCGGACATAGTGTTGCAAGAGAGGCACTCTTTAAGAGTTTTTGGCTTCGACATTTACAGATACATCACACATATAGGGGAGGAGAAGTTAGCTATTCCAATGATAACGCATCACTCCGCTGTGAGTGGCCCATTATGTTCGTATGATGATTTGATCCCCTTTGCAGTTATGTCTTGAAACACGGGGGACCACTCTCACTTCATTCCAAGTCCATTGTTGAGTGCGGACTGGAGTCGTTTTAGGATTTTTTGTCTTCATGAGACCTGGTCACAAACTGTTCTGGCAATGGACGTATTTGCAGTATTTTTCCAGTCTGCAAAACAGGCTTTGTCCTTCTTTCCTTTTTTGTGTGGTTTTTTTTTGGTTGTTTTTTTTTCTGGCTGCTCCAAATTAGTTTATTAATTGTTTGGACCATTTATGATATTTATTGGTGATATTTATTGATGCAGTATTTGTTTCTTTTAGTGTTTATGTATTGTACTTCAAATGTTAAAGTTTACTGTTTTTTAGCCAATAAACATAAAAAAAACAGTCTGATAGTGTCTCAGCATTGATATGATGTGGTATGATATGATGAGTCATTTATAACGCGCCTGTATACAAGTGTCTCTAGGCACAACAAGACAAGGGAGGGAAGACAGAGGGAAGACAATACAGATGATCTTACTAGGCCTTGTGACATTCAGCTCGTACAACTGCGACAGCGCCGATGTGCAAGGGGAGGGGCAGGGGGAAGTGCCAGGGAGAGGGAGGGGAAGTGCAATCAGGGCAGCAATGCTCTGAATAGTGCATCAACTGCAGCACGGCTCTGGATAAGTGCAAGGAGGCAGGGGACGGTAGAGGTAAACTGTTACAGCCCCTAAGTGTCCGGTGGTTCAGAGACAGTGCAGGGGACACTGATCATGGAGGAACCTGGTACCCATTATGCTCAGAGGGCATCCTAGCAACCAGTCGGTGTGGGCGACAGGTAGGTCAGCAGGGGAGGGAGAGAGAGAAAGCAGAAGAGAATAGGAAGGCCTTGAGCTGCTTCCCGAACTTCCGGTGGACCGGCGCAAATTTGAGAGGGGTAGTTCTGTCTCCCTATCTGGTGTGTCATCCCTTTATACCCTATAAACTCTGTGGCATCATGGACACTGCCACCTGCTTACCAAATGCGACCTGCCATCCTGCACCCCCTCAGGGACTTCTGTAATACTTTTGTCCTTTACGTGAACGTGGTAGAAAAGCATTTCCTTTCATACCATGTCTGTTTACAGTCCCAAATGAATGCCAAGATTCTTAGACCGTAATATATTTTGTACTGTGTTGCTCCGCCGTCAATAAAATCAAATAATGTACAATTCACAGAAAGGTTCTAGATTGCTGTTTTCAAAATGTGTTTTTTTCCAATCTGCATACCATCGATTTGCATCAATCATATGTTTTGTGAAATACTGCTAACTGGTGTGAGCTCAATTACTGTTACCAAGATGGGCTTTCTGTCCACATGTGATCTATTCCCCTTTAATTTAGCACTGCTCTGTTACCTTCAACCATAAGGTTCAAATTCAAGGAATGGGCTCAAATAACAATCCCAATTTATTTATTCATGAGCCTGATTGTCAAGCAAGTGTACCCAAACCCATTGTTTGCTAAGCAAGTGTTTCTGATGATCTCCACCTCGAAGGTGATTTAATTGACTATCCACTGTCTGGATGGTGAACTGTGTTACGAGTCTCCCCTGCAAAATGAGATGTGTTGTTCTATGAACAACTCTGAAGGTTGATGTAAACTGATTAGTGTCATGTGCCATGGTGTTTCCTTCAATACAATGTTGCCACTATTCTGTATCTCCATGTCCTACCACTAAATATCATCAATATAATATATACAAAATCATCTACCCTTTTTCTATACTGGTGACTAAAATATGACCAATCTAATTTTTACGTGTACATATTAGTGTATCGTGCTGCAAAATGAACTTCCATGGGCACCCCTTAGTTTGCTGGTAAAAATGTGTTGGTAATGTGTTGGTAATGAAACAATCCTTGGTGGCCGCCCATAGCCCTGTGTGGCCCGTTGTGAGGCTTGCCCTTGCCAGTTCCAGTGGGCTTCCCAGTGAGTGTGTTTTAAATTTAATTCAGGGACTGTTGATTTGTTTTTACTGCGCTCCATGCGCATTGTGCTGCCCCCTTTCCCCCCCCCTGCAGCCACTTCCTGGTCCTCCTCTCCCTTCTTCCCGCCTCCCTGCCCGCCCACACCCCCTCCCCTTCCTCTCCTCCTCCTGCCTTAAATCTACCTCCCTGGGCAGCCCCCTGCCCGGCAGCCCCCTCGGCTAAGGGCCCCTTAGGCAAAGGGCGGCTCATACGGGTGCGGCTCCCACTGTGTCTGCAGGTGTCCGCAGGGGATGCAAGGAGCCGGTCCTTCTTGTTAGCTCCACCTGCTCCCCCGGCCCACCTCACCTACACCTGTTCACATCATTCGCATGGTGCCTTCACTTCACTGTGCCCCCTCGCAGGATTCTCACACTTAGGTGGCCTCTCCACTGGGTACCTAATACGCTTTTACTGTGTGTTCACTGTGCTCTGCAACTTGTGGTAAACTAGGGCTTTTCTCCCCTTGCAGTATTCTCACACTTAGGTGGCCTCTCCACTGGGTACCTAATATGCTTTTACTGTGTGTTCACTGTGCTCTGCAACTTGTGGTAAACTAGGGCTTTTTCTCCCCTCGCAGGATTCTCACGCTTAGATGCCTCTCCACTGGGTACCTAATACGCTTTTACTGTGTGTTCTCTGTGCTCTGCAACTTGTGGTAAACTAGGGCTTTTTCTCCCCTCGCAGGATTCTCACACTTAGGCAGCCTCTCCACTGGGTACCTAGTACGCTATAACTGTGTTGTCTGTTATTCTGAAATGTGGTAACTAGGGCTTGCCGCTCACTCCCTGTCCGCTTGCTCGTGTCCGTCTCCCCCCCTCCGATTCCATGGTGCTCTCTATTTCGCCTATCTTCTCTAATTGCTTCTCTATCGACTATCCTGCTCTCCTCACTAAATCTGGTAGGAAGAAGTTTAAAAAGGAAATCCTGGTCCCCAACCCAGGCCTCCCTATCACTGACACCTACACCAGTGCCTCCTCAAAGGAAACTCTCACTGACATCCTCTTTTTCATGCCTTCTGCTGACCTATGGACCCTTCATATGGTCTCTGTGCTCTCTCTTTCTCCTCTTCTCCCATTAATAGTGGCACCCGCTGGGATGTCCTCTTGGCCTCCTTCCACTCCTCTAAGGCCATCATTAATGTCTATGCAAATGGGACCGTCTTGGTACAAGGCCCTCAGGCCAACCTCCACCTCTTTGATAGACACTTTCCGCACCTCATCAACTTCCTTTCCTCTCCTGCTGTCCCCCCTCCTCTGTCCTCGGCTACCTTGCCTTCACCCTCTCTCCCTGCCCCCTCTGGTGCTCCCTCTTCACCTCTGCAGGGCGTACCTCTGATCTGTACCCCTCCCCGGAAGTCCTTCAAGGATGGCAACCTTCTCCACATTGCCACTCTTAACTCTCGCTCTGCCGTCAAACATTCCTCTGACATCTGTCGCCTCTTTGAGGAACTGGACCTTGACGTCCTCGGTCTCACTGAGGCATGGTTCACGGCCAGCTCTGTCACCAGCTTTGACACACTCCTACCCAACGGTTACAAGATCCTCTCATATGCCCAGACCCAACCGTACTGGGGGGTGTGGCCCTTATCTTCCCTGAGTGGATTCCTGCCACTGTCACTCCTACGCAGACTTACTCCTACTTTGAATGCCTTGTCTGCTGACTCTCTCATTCCCCTAGCCGTTCCCTTACAGTGGCTACTATCTATCGGCAACCTGGTCAAATTTCCTCCTTCCTCTCCGAGTGGGCGGACCTCTCCTCCTCACTCCTGTCCTCAAACACTCAACTCCTCTTTCTTGGAGACTTCAACATCCACCTGGATGCCTCCTGTCCCCCCTCGGGACTCTTTCTTGACCTCTGCAACTCCCTCTCTCTCTCTATTCTCCCGTCTGGGCCGACTCATTCTGCAGGACACACTCTTGATGCCCTGATCTCTTCTGACCTTCCCCTCTCAGTCCCTCTCTCCACTCCCCTCTCCTGGAGTGATCACTTTCTCCTATCCTCCCACCTCACCTTCCCTACCCCACAGGCAAAGCCACCCTCATCACTGCCACCCTCCTTCTCGGTCATCCGACCCATGAAGCGCGTGTCCGTTGAGGCTTTCGCTGCCACCTTCTCGCTCCCCCCTCCCCCTTTGGCTGACTCCCACCCTGACACAGCCCTCTCCACGTACCACTCTGCTATATCTGATACTCTTGATATTCTTGTCCCTGTCATGAGAATCCCCTCAAGCCCAAAGCCAAATGTAACTACTGGTATGACTTGGATCTCGTCACCCTTAAACGCAAGTGCAGGGTGGCAAAGAGGTAATGGCGTGCTTCATGTTCATCCTCTGACAAACTGGCCTGCCGCCTGCTCCAAAGGCAATACCGGCTCTCCATTATCACCAAGAAGAGAGCCCTTATCCAAACCTGCATCTCTGCGGCATCTAACAATTCAGCCGAACTCTTTAAAATCTGCAAGGAGCTGGCCAACCCTGCTGCAGTCTCTACCTCTCCTGTCCCCTCCCAGGCTCTCTGCACTGCACTGGCCTCTCACTTCATTTCAAAAACTCAGGACATCCTGTCCTCGCTCTCGCTCTCCTCCTATCACCTCCCCCCTCTATTCCCTCCTCTTCCTCTGGCCCCTCTGCAGCCAGCCCTCCTCCCTCCTTCTCTGCCTTTCTCCTTTTTTCTTTTGCCGACGAGGTTTCGAGACAAGTCCGATCTATGAAAGTCTTGTCAAAACAGGACCACCCCTGTTCCTCCAAAACTATCAAGGACCACATTGACTCCTTGGCTCCTGCCCTGGCTGACTTCTGCAATCACTCCTTCACCTCTGGAGTCTTCCCATCCCCCCTCAAGCACTCCCTTGTACACCCCCTTCTTAAGAAACCCTCTTCCGACCCCTCCTGCCCGGCTAACTATTGCCCAATCTCTATCACTCCCTTCCTGGGCAAGCTCCTGGAGAAACTGGCCATCTCCCAGCTTAATCGCCATGCAAAATCTGTTGGTAGTCTTCATGACCATCAGTCGGGCTTCAGAGCTGCCAGAAGCAGGGAAACTGCTCTCCTGAACATCCGCGAGGACCTGCTCTCGAACCTTGACTCCATGTGTTCTCATTTTGCTTGATCTCTCTTCTGCCTTTGATACTGTCAACCATACCATCCTGCTCAACCGTCTCCGTGATAACCTGGGTATCACTGGTCAGGCTTTGGCGTGGCTGACCTCTTTCCTCTCTGATCGACCCTCCCAGGTCCAAATGGGGTCCTTCCTCTCTGACATCTTTTTCTCTACCTTTGGTGTCCCCCAGGGATCTAACCTCTCTCCCTGGCTGTTCAATCAGTATCTGGCACTTCTTGCCCACTGCATCGCCACTCTCTGCCCCAACTTTCAGTGCTATGCGGATGATACCCAGCTCATTTTCAGGCTACCCTGGGCCTCCTCTTCTCCTTCCCTTATCTCTGACTGTCTTTCTGCTATCCAGCAATGGTGTGCCACAAATGACCTCTGCCTGAATGCCAGTTAGACTGAGATCCTACTCATCGGCATACCCACTCCCTCCTTCCCTGCAGCTCTCTGGCCGGCCTCTCTTGGCCCTCTTCCTGCTCCTACCTGCAAGGCAAAAAACCTCAGGGTCATCTTCGACTCCACACTCTCTTTCTCTCCTCACATTTCTGACATCTCTGAGAAGTCACACTACCAGCTGCACCTCCTCAGAGGTATCCTTCCTTTCCTCTCCTTCCCCCAGAAGCTCACTGACTCTAGAGCCCTGGTTCTCTCGAAGCGGGACTACTGTAACAGCCTCTATCTAAATCTGCCTGCCTCTACTCTCCGCCCTTTGCAACTCATCCAGAAGAGGACTGCGAGACTTGTCCTTGGCCTCAAGCCCAGGGACTGTATCTCTCCAGGACTGCAATCACAACACTGGCACCCAGTGGCTGCGACGATTATGTTCAAAACCCTCTGCATTGTCCACAAGGCCTTCTGGGACCTTGGGCCAAAATACCTTCAACTCTCTCTTCCTAAATATCTTCCTTCTCGAGCTCTTCGCTCATCCGCCTCCAACTCCCTCAGGGTCAGCCGCTTCTCCAAGCAACGAGTTGGGGGTAGATCTCTCTCCGCAGGAGGGGCCTCCCTCTGGAACAGCCTTCCTGCCTCCCTGAATTTTGAGGAGAACCATCTCCGGTTCCGGAAGCACCTCAAAACCTTCCTCTTTGACCCGGCTTTCTCTCCCCCTCTCTCCTGCTAAAATTACTGAAACTGCACTGAATCTGCAACTGGGCCACTCACCGATCTCGGTCCTTGGCCCAGCCACTCTCCCCTGCACTGCTTCCCTGGCAACCCCTGCACTGCGGGACTGTCTCTGTATCCCTACAGCCCCCCCTTCCCAGCACTTGTCTGCACTTACCTTGCACATGCCACCAGTTGGCCCTTAGTATTTATCTTGTTCTTCTACTAACTCTGTACTGCACTTTCCCGTCTCCCTTCCCCCTTGCACTTTTCCCTTCCCCTCTACCCTTGCACTTGCGCGATCTGAATGACACCTGGCCTAGTAGGATCGTTGTCTGTCTCCCCTTGTCCCCCCCCGCCTCGTCACGCCTTGAAACACTTGTGTATAGGCGCGTTATAAATGCCAAATATATCATATCATATCATATCATATCATGCATCCCCTCAACATTTGGCACATTCAAATACAGCCTCACTGCATTGAAGGAGGACCTATTTGTGAGACCAGATTCTAAATTCAAGATGAAAAAAGTGTTTGAAAGTTCAAGTGCGTGCTTTACTCAATATATGTTTATTGTGTGTGGTAATGATTCCAATCTATGTTTTTACTTTAGAAGAAGCCTGGTGACATTCTTTGAGCGGAAAATGATTGGTACAAAGAAGAATGTAGTTGTGATAACAACTAAAACATGTCAACTAACACAATTTGGAAGGTAGTTACAACCCCTTATGAAAATATAATTAACTGTTTAATAAATTGTCATTCAAAAGAATAGCAGTAATTAGCTTTATTGGAAGTACCAGGCACAACCCCTTTATTTGTTTATTTACTGAAGTGTTTTGTAGATCCCTACGTGGTACATTGGGGCTCGTTGAAAGTGTATTATATTCTTGTAGATGGTGGCCGTTGACCTTTGACCTCCTGTTGTTTAGCCAAATTGGATGTATATTGATTTGTATTTGTATTTTATTGTTTATATAGCACTTTAATCCAAAGCGCTTCACTGATACCAGAAGTCTCACATGTATCCTGGGAAGCATTCACTGTGATAATTGGCTTATATGAATACCTAACACCACTGGTACATGTGTTTGCAAAACAGAATGCTGAAGAAATAGACATCAATGTTTGCCTCAAATGAAAGATCCAGTTAAACAAATACGTGTTGTAAATTAAAAGCCCAATTCAAAATCAGAGAGTTGTTTAAATATACATTTTGATTCAGGGATTAACTCAGGGAGTTGTATTTGCTTTGTCAGTAAATATGTGTTTTCTGACATGTGCCAAATTAGATGTGGGACACATTCAACTATTATGGGGATGCTGCACTAAGATGTAAAACAAGCAACATATATAAACACAACTATCTAACCCTAGAACAACTTACTGCATTTTACACCTTTGCAATACGTCACGTGCACATTACAGATCTACGTGGTTTTATGGAAGTCAATTACTTTGTGGTAATTTACTTCATCACAATCACTTTGAATCTTTTTTTCGTTCTTTTTTTAAAAAAAGGAGGGTTCCCCCTCCAATATCCCCTGCCCCCCCACCATTACCAGCCTGTGTGGGAAAGGCTTGAAGGGAGAGTGGGTGTGGAAAGAGATGAGAGTCAGTGTTAGCAGTGGTGGGGAGAGGAGGAATTAGAGGAGAGCCACAGGAAGAAAGAGAGGAAAGGGATGGGTGGAACGAAGAGTTGAAGGACGTAGTGAGGGCAAGGAGGTATGTGTCACTAGATAGTCTGTGCGTAGTGGGGTGGAGCAGAGATGAGAGGGCAGGAAGTCATATTATAGGGACTAGATGGGAAGGGAGGTGAAAGAGAGGATTGGGAGCAGAGGGAAAGAGGAGCGGTGAGTGTAAAGAAGGGGAGATTAAGGCAGAGGGACTGAAGTTGTGTGTGCTAGTGAGTGGCTCTTCTGAATTATAAGAGAACAAAATAGGTTTAGGAAGGGTTGGGATGCGAACTGGTTGGTGGCAGTTCTGTTACAGCACCAATTAGGACCTCTTTGTTTAGAATTGGTTGCGTGAAGTGTGAGCATCTTGAGGTTTCCAGTCATTTTTCTCGCCTCGGTTTGGGAGCTTTGGGGATAAAGGAGATCTGAGTATGCCTGACGGTGTCTTCAGGAGCATTCATTGTTTGTTATATCGCAGAATCTGCACCACCGGCAAGTGGATATCTGAGTGGTGGAGTAAAGAAGTATGTGGGGTTTATTATAAGTGGTTCTACAATGGGGAGTCCAATGAGAGCAGATGGGGAGATGAAGATGAATGGGAGAAGCATTACGGAGTGATGAGGTGAGGTGGGAATACCATTAAACAGCAAGTCAATACAGCAGAGAAGACAGCATTGGAGATCTAAAATCATCCTTATGGACAAGTGCTTCCACATGCCCTTAATTTAAATCTCCTGCAAACTCTTGGCAAGATCAGGTTTCTGTTGACTAACAACTATTTTTGTGTATGAAGTTTCATAAAAGAGTCTGGGAAGTACATTCGTGGGAACATTTATCTTAGTAATGTTTTATTATGTAAATGCGAAATGCCCGTGAGTGTAGCGTTCCAACACATATTGGATGAACACACTATACTGAATTGGTCTATGAACACGCCATATTGAATTATGATCCATACACCATTTCATGGAAAGAATTGTCCCCATTTGTTATTTGACCCACTATTTTAGTTCACAATTTGAACATTCTGAACAGTTTGCACTCTTATGATTTAAAAAAAAACGTATTTCAGCTTTTGCAATTCTTAATCTTCCTGTATTTGTATTGCATTTATTGACTCAGCACAAAAACCGTAAACCAACCACAAAATGTTAAGCAGTTATGCACAAACAACTCATCACCTTCTTTCTACAGGAAGTGCGGGCCAACCCAACACACGGGGCTTCGCTGTTATTGGTGATTTGGTCGTCAGCTGGAAGTAGCTGCATGCAACCCCAGTAGACTCCTCTGCAAAGCACGTCATTTTTGCAAACTTACTACTGATCTCTTAAAAACAAGCATTTCCAATTTGAATAGATTGGTGCTTAAGCTTATGTAACAGCCTCAATAAACACAGTATGAAAAGACATGTAGTACTCAATAATCCATCAAATTGGTTAATTACCATCTGATGTCACTTCCTATGATGTCATTGAGGGGTCAAGGGTCACGGGGTATCTCTTGCACTATCCCCCAGATTGTGGTCAAATGATGTAATTGACTATATTTGAAGTGCTTCAAGTAACCGAAGTAATCAAACACATATGAATTAAATACTGTAAAACATAAATAAACAAATGTTGGCATGATGAGTGTCTTTCTCTTGGGGGTGCTCTGCATCTGCCCCACATTTCCATCCCAGGCCTCCCCAAGGCACCATTCGTTTTAAACGAATGATGGGAATGGGCCAAGCAATGTCCAGTGGGAAGGGGACAGATGAAGAGCGAGCAGATGTATGGGAAAGGGAGCAGCACTAATGGCAGATTGGGGCGCTCCCCAAAACAGGTGGACATGCAAGGACTGCAAGAGCCTGGTTGCTGCTCCTACTCAGATGCCCTTTAGGTAAAGGCGCCATAGAGAGTGGAGCAGGGACTGAGCAGTGTCCTGGACAAGGAGCAGTGGAAATTCTTTGAAAAATAAATCCTATGGGTGTTCGTGGAAAATTAGCCCTCTTCCTGAATCATGCTCAATATGATCACTGTGTGTATATACCTTTCAATTGTGCAATTGACTGTATGCTAATTGTGTAACCCTAAACTGAAAATATTCATGTATCCTCTGCGCCCTGATACCCTCGGGTCTGGCGCGCATTGCAAATAAATAAACAAACAAACAGGGATATGATATGAGAGTGAAATGTGCGGGCTATTTTCAGCCCCAAGATACAAGGGAACCACAGATCGCTAAATTAGGCTCGAAGGTACAGGAATGTGGAAAGGAAACTGCTGGATATCAGACAAAAAGCCAGCATGTAGTTCTCAACTGACAAACATCTCAATATTGTCTTCAGAAAAATACAAATATTAATTGTGCCCTGTGATTGAATGACAAAGCCAAAAAGCCTGAGGCCTACTTCCCACTACATGTGACAGATGCACTGAAGTGCAGATTTGCTAAATCAGAGAATTGTCACGAGAACGCTTTACATCCTGAAACTTTGATGGAGCTAGTACAATATCCGAAAGACAACTCCAGTGCGAGAAGTGGTTCAATGGCACACTTTAATGAAGGTTGTGACTCTGTAAACCTGTGAAAAATATTGACGTAAGCAGCACAAGGTAAAATTAGCAGAAATTAGTTGTATTTAATGTGAAATATGGGTGCAGGGCTCATGTGTAAAGAAAAGGTACCCGTAGAAAATGTCACCCAAGAAACGAACAGACAAAAATGCTGAATTGAGCAGTGGAGAAAGAAAAGTGAGCGGGGGTTGCAGGGGTGTCCCCGCTCCCCTTGATTGTCATTATGGGACTTTGGAGGTTGTGAGAAGGAAACCGGGGGACAAAGATTTTTAAAAAATAGACCCTGCAGCGGAGGTTCCTCCTCTCAATGGGGAGGCAGAATTCTCGTCCCAGGGAAAGAGCCACAGAGAGGGACAGGAGGCAAGTGAGTTGCCGCAAGTAAGATTTAGGGGTGGGGTGGATGGTGGGGGGGACTAAGGGCGGGGCTACTCTACGTGATTATTTCGGGCAATTCATTTAGAATTCTGCATTGTCAGATTTGACATTTTAGATCTATGAAATAATCACGTATATCCGAAGGAAATGCAACTAGTTAAAAATAACAATTTCTGTTCATCAGAGCTGACTTAAATAAAGCAAGGGAAAACCTTCCCCTATTGTATTCAAAGGTCAAACACTCCTTCACCTTTCCATTTGGTCAACCTCTCTGAAGCTCAGCACAGGCAGGAAGAGGGCAGAGCTAGTGCCTTTGAGGAGGTTTATTGGGTTGGAATGATGACGACTGAGTGCACAAAACTGAAGCCCATGGATTTTTTACTTTCTAAATACTCTCAATTAAATTCAGTTTATCGTGGGGTTCTGGGCTGACTGACAGTTGAGATTCAACAGGAGAATGTCGCATGATTCAGGGGGCTGAGTTATAACCCTCTGCTCAAGGAGAGAAGGAAACATATGTTCAGGTCCTTCGTTTTGAAAGAATGTTTAGTGGTTGTATTGCCAACTAGGTCAACAAAGGCCTACATACAGGTTTTAGGAACAGAGAGGTTATTAATTAAGTGAAACTGTAAGCATGTAATATGGGGAACCATAATAAATACAGAAGTGGGTCATATGTCTTCCGAAAGCACACGAAAAGCACTGTTTGTTGACAGGAATCTCCTCATAATTCAGCCATGGGAACCAGAATTATAAGATGAAATGTGAATGCAGCTCCAAGGATAAGTTACAGATCGGAGGGATGGGTATGTGGCAGCTATGGAATAAACGACCTGTCTGTAAAATCTCATGATCATAACATTTTCTCTGTAGAAATCACAAAAATATGTAATTCGCACATGCAACCACCTGCAGACACCAGACACGCTTCATTCCGACCGGAATGATGAAGCCAGTTTAGAAATATTTGGATTGGGGCCCTTACTTGTAAATTAGAAAAAAGTGCCAGATTGAAGATTTTTAAATTCATATCTGAGCTATTCAGAAATGCAATTTCAGAGGGGTGGAGAAAGAACTCCCAGATATGGGCGCCGGAGACCTGAGAACCAATCAGAGGGAAAGGGCTAGGCCTTGTTTAGTGAGTGATCATTGATCATGGAACTCCAGAGTGAATGGGAATGGGAATATCCTCACTGTACAGTGGAAAAGGGAATATTTTCATTAATAGCTGAGAGAGTATTTTCCACAAATGTTGGTTGTGCGAGAACATTGCTAGAAGGGAAAGTGTGCAGGGAGGTCAGAGGTAAAGAGCGCTGCTGTCTATTCTTTTGCCCAATAGAAAGGTGCTACATTTTATTTAAGTTAAACCACATACCAATTACATCTGAATTATTCTCTAGACTTGTGTTTCTCTTTACATGTGACCAGGGGAACTAGAGACAAGAAATAAAAACTGTACAAGTTGTGCTTTAGAGCTTCTGTGATTTTCAACTTGTAGCTAGTTATAGCATTGTCAGAGCGCACCGGTTTTGTGCCACCGAGTGAGGTGGTGTGCCTCTTGACAATCATGGCGTGAATATGGATATTGTATCTTAGTGCAAGGAAAATAAATGATATTCTTTCTGTACGCCGCCGCCCTAGTCCTTGGCTTGCCTATTGCAAAAGGGGTGAGGGAGTAAAGGCAGAGTTGGTTAAGAATCTAAGGAATTGCACAATTGGTCTGGTGCTCCTGTTTGGAGGTGGGGGGGGGGGGATTAACTCCCTGCATGAATTATTGTCCCTTAAATATATCCTACACATGCTGCTTGCAGACATTTTTAGCAAGCCCTGTTGCTATGGCAGGAGGAGCGTTCACCTCAGGCATGAAGCCAGACTGCTCTTCGCAAGTTGGAATCCTGTGCCAGTTAGAGTGGTGCCCATTCTACCGCGGATGGCGTAGTTAGAGTGGTGCCCATTCTACCGCGCATGGCGTAGTTAGAGTGGTGCCCATTCTACCGCAGATGGCCTAGTTAGAGTGGTGCCCATTCTACCGCGCATGGCGTAGTTAGAGTGGTGCCCATTCTACCGCGCATGGCGTAGGTAGAGTGGTGCCCATACTACCGCGGATGGCGTAGTTAGAGTGGTGCCCATTCTACCGCAGATGGCGTAGTTAGAGTGGTGCCCATTCTACCGCGCATGGCGTAGTTAGAGTGGTGCCCATTCTACCGCAGATGGCGTAGTTAGAGTGGTGCCCATTCTACCGCGCATGGCGTAGTTAGAGTGGTGCCCATTCTACCGCGCATGGCGTAGGTAGAGTGGTGCCCATACTACCGCGGATGGCGTAGTTAGAGTGGTGCCCATTCTACCGCAGATGGCGTAGTTAGAGTGGTGAGCGTGGAAGCTGCAATAAAAAAAAAAGAGATCTCTTTATTCGGATCGCTCAATTAATACCTGACATTTGTTGTATTATATTTGTATGCGATATTTTTATTGTACTCTGGCTCTAGTGATGTTGATGGAATTTTCGAGGTTTCAGCATCCACATTTTGAAACGTGGTATTCCTTTGTCACCAAAATATGAGACGACCCGAGGGGTTTTAGCGTTTTACATAATTATTTCAATTGTGACTATTTTAGCAAATATGTTTGTCCTTGCATTGGACATTTTAAACATTGCATTTAAGTCATTAATGTTGTGTATATGTTTATAAAATGTGTATCTGAAATAAATTATATTTTATTTGACTACTGAATGAAAATCATTTGGGGCCTAATTCACAGAAGCATTTTATGATGGCAAAATCCCACTTGAATACACTCTGTGAATAAGGACCTAAATTGGGTAACAGGAAGACTGTTATTACAGCGCTTAGTGGGACCAAGATGGCAAGAAGCGCTATATAAAACACAATTGGTATTAGTATTCTTCTTATGGCAGGACATTTTAGCAGTGAATGGCTAAAGCATAATAGATATAATTTGTGAATATACTATAACATGGACCCTTACCCCACTGACTCGGGTATAGGAAACCAGGCCTATACTGTCGTAACATATTTCCCCCTGACCAGCCTCTCAGCATCCTCGCATGACGCACACAAAGAAGCCCTCCCTTCAGAATGGAAGGCATAATAAACAATCAGTAATTGCAGTGTTCGCGAAGCTGGCCTGCAATGTTTTTTTTTATCAATCAATAATTCAATAGCTCTTAAATAGTGTGCACATATGAATGGTGCACAGATAGATCTTTTTTGTTCTGCAACCAATTATGGGCCTGCTCGGGAGGCTTAGCAGAAATTAGGGATTGTGAGTACATTCGACGTAAACAGAGTGCCGTTTTCAAGGGCTCGCCTAATCACCGCCCCGTGGCGCGCGCAAGCAGGCGGACTCATTACAGATTCCTCTCTGATGAAGTAATTACGCGCAGTGTTTGGAGAGAAATGGAAAAATACACATCTGGTACAGATGGCACACAAAGGAAAGTGACGTACGCATGAAGCAAGCAAGCACGCAGGCTGAGAAAACCAACCAGTGGGGCGCTGCAGAATGGAACGTGCCGACTGGATGAGGATGCTGATTGGTTTGCGATCACTGTGTACTGGTGGCCTAGAGAAAAAGGTTTATTTCGGTGTCGGCCTTTCAATGTGGCCCCTTAAAATGGGCGGAGCATAGGGTGGGGGTTAGGGGGAGACACACTCTCTGCCTCCCTCAGAACAGTGACCACCACGGTGCAGGCACATTTGACCCTGTCTAAACTGCCTAATTCCCTGTTTTGAAAAGGAGTGCTAATTGTTTGTTTGTTTGTTTGTTTATTTATTTATATTGCGCACCAGACCCTTAGGTTACCGGGCGCAGCAACAAGTATATGCGAAGCTTACAGTGTTACAATGTTATATAAATGAATTTACAATATTACGCCATATTACACAAATTACTAGAATGTACAGATAAAGAGTTGCCGTATTTACATGAATGTACAGTTAACAATATACATGATTAGCAGTAATAAACATAAAGGTTGATGTCGCGTCGGGGTGCATTAGGTAGGACTACGCTTGTGAGTGTTCGGGTGTTAAGTCATTGTTGGCGATAATGTGTTTGATAAGGTTCCTTCTGAAATGGGGGAAGGGTTGGTCAGCTCTAAGGTTAGGTGGCAGGGCGTTCCACAGGTTAGCAGCTTTCACAGGGAAGCAAACGCCACCAATTTTGGCAAGTCTGAATCTAGGTACTGCCAAACAATTGGAGTTGGCGAGTCTCATGGGTCTATTGGAAGTTTTTCTTTTTATTTTGTCCATCAAGTAGCTAGGAGCAGCATTATTTAAGGCCTTATGGGTTAATGAGATCATTTTTAGCTGGATTTTATTCTCAGTAGAAAGCCATTTATGTTGCCGCCTAGTCGAGGAGATATGCTCCCTCTTTCTTATTCCTAATGCAGCTCTGAGAGCATTATTTTGTAGAGTTTGAAGTCTTAGGGTAGTGGCTTTATTGGCGCTACTGTATAGGGCATTACAGTAATCAAGTCGGGAAAGAATTAAGGCTCTAGCCAGGATTAGGCAGCTGGTATTGGACAGGAAGGGCTTGCCTGCTCTGATCAATTTACAGGTGTAAGCAGTGGTGGAGGCTAAGGAGTTTACCTGTTTAGTGAAGGACAGGGTAGAGTCGAGATAAAAACCAAGTGTTTTTACTTCCCTCGAGACTTTAATGACATTTCCGTCTATGCTGAAGGCTGAGTAATCTGGGCCCAATTTGTTAATATTGGCTTGTGTGCCCAGAATGATCAACTCTGTCTTATCATCATTCAGGCAAAGACCGTGAGTGGCCATCCATGCCTGAATGATGAGATACACTCTATTCACCAACTCCCCATCCTCACTGTGATCCCCAGAAAGTGGGAAGAGAATCTGTGTATCATCTGCATAGTTAGTGTAGGTGATACCGAGATTGTCCAAATCATCGAACAGAGGTTTGGTGAATATATTGTAAAGGGTCGGAGAGACGCAGGATCCCTGAGGGACACCACAAGTAATGGGTATAGGGTCAGCTGCTGCCGAAGGGGAAAAGACTCTCATAGTTCTCTCATTCAGAAAGGATTCTATCCAACTGATGGCTTGGGTGGAGAAGTGAGCGGCAACGTCCAGGTGTTTGCAGAGGACTTTGTGGTCCACAAGATCAAACGCAGCTGAGAGATCTAGTAGGAGGAGGAGGGCTGTCTTACCCTGATCTCTCAGTTCGTCTATTTGGGCCTTTAAGTCAATCAAGGCTATTTCCGTTCCGTGTAGTGGGCGGAAGCCAGATTGTCTAGATCCTAGTAGTTTGTGCAGTTCAAGGTAGTTTTGAATCTGTATATAGGCCACTTTGTCCAGGATCTTTAGCAGAAACGGAACTGTGGTGATTGGACGGTAATTGGTGGGGATGAGAGGATCTAAAGTTTGCTTTTTAAGCAACGGGAGCACCCAGGATTGTTTTAGGTTAGCTGGGATGATACCTGTGGAGAAGGATGCATTGACAAGTTTGGAGATAAATGGTGATAGGTCTCTGGCAGCGTCTTTTATTAGCTGTGCTGGGCAGATGTCACCTTTGCAGTTGGATGGTTTGAGGGTGAGGATGATTTTTTCAATCTCGAGTGTGGAGGTTTTGGTGAAGGAGAATTTGGTATGTTGAGGCATGTGGATCGCCTTAGGTGGTGACAGTGTAGGGAGTTTAAGCAAGTCTTTTTTAAGTTGAATTTTGTTTTGGAGGGTAGTAATTTTATTAGTTAGAGCATATTGGATGTCAGAACACCAGGTCTGATCTTTAGTGCAGGTGTCTGATGCAATCCCTTCCCCGTGTGTACTGCTAATAATGTCCCTGTCATTACTTTATTGACAAGCCTGACACCTTTGAAACAAGCATCAGCTAAGCCAAATGTTTTGACTTTTGTGTAGGCCTTGGATCGCCATTTTCCAGGCAGTACTGTAATGGCAGTACCTGAGCATAAGATGATAACAGCTGGCAAAAGGTGTGGGTACCTGGACATATCATGGCAGTGGCTGGTAAATGCCTATCGAACATGTATAAAATACCCATAACGGTTTGCTTTGCCAATGCTTTTTTTTAGTAGCGAAATTTAATGCAGAGAGCAGATGTGATGGCACACGCATTGATTCAAAATCAAGTGGCTGAAGGAACTCTAGGTTAAGAAATGTAAATTAACCCAGGAGCAGATTAACAGCTGCAATTAAGCCAATACCTTTCAGAAGGCTGCTTATCGATAGCAATGGTAGCCCCATAAATACCCATTTGTGGTCCTTACGGCACACTAGTTCAAAGGGATCCCAGTAGTGGTGTGGTTTAAGTGGTAGGCAAACTACAGCCGGGCCGAAAAGGGGCGTGGTCTGGCAGGGGGCTGTGCTGCAATTAAGAGGCAACATTTCCCTGACCTGAATGCTGCCTGTTAGGCCATCCCACTTTTTGGCCACAGCCCCAGCTCGATTTTGCAAAAAGGACCGTGGCCTAACAGGCGGCATTCACTTCAGATCTTGCCACACCATTGTGGCCATGACACCCTGATAGGCACCCCTGACCGGCATCGATCATTACCCTCGCACCTGGAGTGCGAGGGTGATGATCCCTGCATCTCTAGGGAAAGGAGAGTCTGCCGGTGGTCTGTGCCACAAAGAATGAAAAGGCTAGGCTTTTTTTTGTAAAGCCTGAATCTCTTGCGTATACACAAGAGCATCAGGCTTTAGAACAAAACATGATTTGCTCCTAGTGTGCTGTGGTTACATGGGGACTTTCATAGCCCCGGCTTGAGCACAATTTTCAGAGTCTGCTGTGGCTCTGCCCCGGCTAGCCTCATCCCACTTAAAGCCCAGGATCCCAGGGGTTTGATTCGGCTGGGGATGGGCAGGTGGTGGGTGAGCCTGTCCCTAGGGAATAGCGTGAGGAAATCTGAAGTGTGATGGCTTGCCATGGGCGGTCAAAGGGTGTGTACAAATCTAAACAGCGCCCACATGTTGGGTATCTATATTCAAATCTCGTCTCCCCTTTATCTGTACTACTACTACGCCAATAGTTTCGTTTTCTTGGTGTCACTAGAGAACCACCAAGCAGCCCAAACTAAAAAAAAGCAGTGCATACGCTCCCTCCATACACTTCTTCAAACCTTACAAAAAGAATCATTAACCACACCAAAGTGTAGAGTATTGACCAATGATATAGCACAAAGCAGAAACCGGTGGCCATCTTGTTACCTACATTACAGGCCTTGTTACCGCTCAATTTGGTGGTACTGGTTTTATGACACCAGAAAGGAAGAAGGACTGAGTCAACCATGCCGAGGTTTAAATCTGTGACTTGTAGCCCAGGCACACTCCTCTACAGCAGATGCCACTTACCTATCAAATCACGTGTATTAAATATGGCCTAAAACTATCAACAATCCAAAATATTCCTATGGACAATGCTGCCTGACGTAAATGAGTGACTTGTGATCTGCGCTCTGCACCACCAAGACGATGGAAATGTTGTAGTGTGTATAAATGCACACACCGAAGTTCGCCATCATTCCTACCCTCCGTTCTCAGGTGAGAACTGCCAAGAAATTACCAAAAAAAGAGCCTGAATGCATTGTGGGCCATTGCCCGTGTTGACCACCGGCCTGCATATCTAATTCATTTCAGAGGTGGAAAGGCAACCATAACATTACACATTGGTGACAGGTTATTTGAGTTTTTTCAGGATGGGTTTTCCCAGGAAATCATTGTTTTCTCATTAAATGATTAATGCCAATACGGACTGGCTAGCGGTATAGACAAACTGGGCAAAAAGGATCATGACTAACTTTACATAAAGCAGCCATTTTGTTCGGAGGCATTTTAGTTATGATATGATATGATATGATATTATGGCATTTAGAGACAGCGATCTTACTAGGCCAAGTGCCATGGAGATCGCGCAAGTGCAGGGGAGCATTCTAACATGTTAGTGACTATTCTAACATGTGACAAAAGCTGTTTTTTGGTTCGGGAGATATCAATTAAGTAAGATTAGATAGCTCAACTGGTTCAGTGCGTGGTGCCGCAACGTGTGGGATCTGCGTGTTCGAATCCTGGCGCGGCCAACTCAGTTATTCCTGCTTCTGACGTTGCTAAATGAATGTCTGACGTTGCTAAATGAATGTCAACTTTTGCTGGATGAAATTGTATGTAAATATGTTCTCTGTAAAGCAATAATTACACACCATGCTTAATTAAGGGACCAAAAGAACCATTTCTGCTGTCACATCTGGAAAGAGCTGCCTCTCTGCACTATCCCCTAGATCCTCCTGCATGTTACGGTATGTTACTCAGGTTTCATGCTGAGCCACTCTCTGCTTAGAGGTCTGACAGCACTGAGGCGTGTCCGAGGTACAGATGATCAGGAAATTAGCACACTCACAATGCTCTCGGAGGTCGTCTCTAGGACTTTCAAGTCCGTGAGTGCTTGCATGCAGAGGCGTAGCCAGGACTCTCTAACTAGTGGGGCCTGAAGCTAATGTAGTTGGGCCCACCACAGTGACATTAACATCTGTAAATGCCCACACAGTGTTACTAAATTGGCATTTGCAGATTTTGAGTGGGCCTTGCCCGCTCAGGCCCTACGCTGTCGATGCTACGCTGTCTATGCCGCTTCTTGCAGGTGAGCTACTGAACTGTGCCCCAGCACAGAACATTAACCAACTGGATGGCAATGTTTCCTGGTCCTGGACTGCCCCCTGCACGACAGGATCCCATCCTCGTCGCCAGTGTAATAACTTGAAAGCTGAAGGACACCCGAGCCAGCAGGTAAGTTATTAAGTAGGTTTATTGTAGTTCAATTGCCAGGAACAAACATTGGCATGTCCTTTCCAAGTCAGCAAACTTCCAACTGCCCAGCATAGAATCCCCTTCAGACAACAACACACCAACACTCCACTCAGACTGACCTCACCACATTCCATGCACAGTGATGTCATCACCTCGGCTACCAAGATACATTACAACACCTTCCTTTGATGTATGGAGGCCCAGGCGTTAGAGGAAACCATTTGGGACTGTCCAGCCCGCTGTCAGGTGTGAGAGAGCCGGAGCAGAATGTGTGCAAAGGGAATGGAGTGGACACAGAAGGCAAGAGGAATAGGCTCCAGAGCTGGAAGTACTTGAGTCCTGCAAGAAGTTGTACAGATAATCATGGTGTGAAAGGCTGGAATCCTCTTGGGCTGAGCCTGGACTCTTCTGGGAGTTTGTCTGCATAATCCAGCCTGGTCTGCCCTGCTCAACCTGAGATTCAGTGGGAATCTTTGGATCAAAAGTGGTGAAGACTATGTTTTACGGCTTACGTTTGCATGGCTTCTTGGAGTCTTGTGTCCATTTGCATGATCCGAGTGCCTCTATCGGGTTATTTATTTATTTATGCGTGTTGTTTAGTAGAATGCTACAGGTAACCTTGTGGCTGTGTCTCAGCGTTTGTTTTCCTTGTACAACGGGACATGACATCAATGTGAAACTAAATCACTAAACATGACGTAATATAACATATATGATATATAATATGGTACGTCATTTATAACGCGCCGGTACACAATGTTTTTAAGCGCCAAGACATGCAAATACTTATCAAAACATGTTATTCTAATGAAGCCGGCTATGTCCACAAAATGAGGGGCGAATACATTAAAAAATACATTTAAAAAAACGAAATTGAGCAGAGCACCCTTCAAACTGAAAAATGACATTTGGTTACTAAATCGAAATTGAGGAAGTAGTATTAAAAAATACAAACGCAAGCGTACACAACAGGATTACATATAAGTGTAGTGAGGGGGAAAAGTAGACGTTGAACAGGGTTGTGTAATGGGGAGAAGGAGGAACACACCCATCCAAGCATGTGTGGCGGTAGGGGCGTGGCAAAAACAAAGCATCCTGTGCTGTGGGTGAATGCGTCCTGTTAGACGTCACGCCACCACGTTCGGTTCGAAGAAACGTATCATGAGGCCGCCCAAAGCGTTCTTTTTCTGAACACAATGGTGGGCAGGGGCCAAGCAGCAGCACTCAGAACGAATTTAATACTGACATCCTAGGACGTGTTGTGCTTGATGGCCTTGAGCACTCATGCTGAGATCCAGGCTTCTCCTCCAGTTAGATTGGCCAACATCAAATTGGTTTTGGCATCTGGGAGATGGGAGGCAAGGAATACATAAGTTCTGCTCTTTATACATGTCCAACACAGAGAATCTGCTCTAATCAAAGGCTGCCTTTTTGAGATCTGCAATAGTCCTGTTTTTTATTGATGTGATAAGAAAGAGGAATCCGAAGCTGTCAGTTCAGAAATGCAATCAATGTCCTCCAATCAATTCACTTCACAAGGAAATCGCCGATGCTCGCGCGCTCCAAGATGCGATCTAGCATTATTGATCAAATGTCTCAAGGGACTGTTTTAGATTCCTTGCACTGGAAATATATGTGAAAAACATTGCAATATTCTCTATTCTTGAATCAGAGCTTAAAACAATGTCCACCTTCTGCTCCTGCCTTTCCCCCAGATCCAGAAAGTCACAGGCCAACTCCTGCGTTGACCATATGACCACAAGCAATAGACCGAAAATGAACGCCACACACAAACCTCTGGGGAAAGCATTGCTAATGATTGTAGCTCCCTCCCCATCACATATTTGTAACTGCATTCTCATGTGAATAATTGATATATTTACACTTCAAAATCTCCACTTTTTTCAAATGCCACCTTTGTTACACCTGCTAAAGCAAACGTCGATTCATTGCTAATTTAGCCTGCCCTGTTAGCATATTAAGTTAAATTCCCAGAGCGTTGTTCATTGTTGGTCTTGCACAGGTAGAGAACACAGGCAGACAGTGTATTAAGTATTTGCACGTGACTATTATTACATGGTTTAGCTAACTACCCAGAGTGTAGTGGGTCGGGAACGATCAGTGATTCACGTGGCTCACAGGACGTAACTCTATGTGGGCTGTTAACTGACATGCCGAGGGCCAATCAGATTGATTGTAACAATCTGATTGTCCTTGCCAGGCACTAATATTCCATAGGGCAGAGATAACTACCCAGAGTGCAGTGGGTCGGGAACAATCAGCGATGCACGTGGCTCACAGCAGGTCAGTCTATGTGGGGCTGGTAACGGCATGCTGAGGGCCAATCAGATTGATTGTAACAATCTGATTGCCCTTGCCAGGCACTAATATTACATAGGGCAGAGATAACTACCCAGAGTACAGTGAGTCGGGAACAATCAGCGATGCACGTGGCTCACAGCAAGTAAGTCTATGTGGGGCTGGTAGCTGACATGCTGAGGGCCAATCAGATTGATTGTAACAATCTGATTGTCCTTTCCAGGTACTTATATTACATAGGGCAGAGTGAACCACCCATAGTGCATTGGGTCGGGAATCGATCAGCGATGCACGTGGCTCACAGCAGGTCAGTCTATGTGGGGCTGGTAACGACATGCCGAGGGCCAATCCGATTGATTGTAACAAACTGATTGTCCTTGCCAGGTACTAATATTACATAGGGCATAGCTAACTACACAGAGTGCAGTGGGTCGTGGGTCGGGAATCGATCAGGGATGCACGTGGCTCACAGCAGGTCATCCTATGTGGGGCTGGTAACGACATGCTGAGGGACAATCAGATTGATTGTAACAAACTGATTGTCCTTGCCAGGTACTAATATTACATAGGGCATAGCTAACTGCACAGAGTGCAGTGGGTCGGTAATCGATCAGCGATGTCCGTGGCTCACAACAGGTAAGTCTTTGTGGGGCTGGTAGCTGACATGCTGGGGGCCAATCAGATTGATTGTAACAATCTGATTGTCCTTGCCAGGTACGAATATTACATAGGACATAGATAACTACCCATAGTGCAGTGGGTCGTGGTTGAACACGATGGGTCATATCTATGTGCTCCAGCCAGCATGAAGTGGGCATATTTGTGAAGAATACTTGTACAGCATCAAATTAAAAGTTCCAATTATTTTTTAGACCCTCTACCTCGCATGGCGCCAATGCTCAGAGAGGAACACACGTCACGCACTTGTTTTGACAGCCTCACCATACTGTCCCGTTTTTTTACCACAAAATGTTGCCTCTCTCTCCTTTCCCTGGCCCACACACTCTCGCAATGTCTAATAGATAAAGCCCTGTTTCCTGAATTCACCAGCTACATACATCCTTACAATATTTGTATACTTGTAACCACCACCGGGCAACAATAACTATCCTGTACCACCAAAACTAGTCACCACCCCTTCCAAAGTTTACAACTGCAGCAGAATTCAATTCTGACCAGTAGAATTAGAAGGGGAGCAAAGGCGCAACACCCACACATGGATCACAACTTGGCTCAGGCCTGTTTCAATCCCAAAGATAAAGCGATGGAATTGGATAGTAAACCTCCTTCACCTTTTCATAACACAGCCCGAGGGCAGAGATGGAAGTGTAATGTAAATCATTGGTACGCCGTTCCACTAGTTCTTTTAATTTCACAGAGCGTGCCTTTAGTTCAAAGGCTCAAGAAACGAGTTTGGAAACTTTCTCTTTCTCCTAAGCCAGTTACAGACTCGGCTCTGGCGGGCCATTCACGCACTGCCAGCTTTCCAACTCTCAGCTAGGCAGACACACACACACAGCGTCCGTGGCTAAGGTGTGCAGGTTGCAAACACTTTTCTTTTATCAGTGGCAGAGCCTTTCACATGCATGATGTGCCTGCCATTTCCAACTCAAAGAGCTCACAAAGCAGTGCACCAGTTACCTTGAAATCTGTGATTGTTAAAGTGAGCAACACAGAGCACCCATTTAAAGATGTGTTTATAGCCATGAGGACTAATATCTTGACATGCAAAAACATAAAGTTGCTTTATGTCACAAATCAAATGTTTTCAACATCATGAATAACAATCAGCTCGAGGTCTGTCACAAAGAATCTGCATATCTTTCGAGTTTAGAACACAGCTTCTTTTTATTACATGCCTTAAATCACTGAAAGTACCGTGGGGTTAACTAGAGTTTTCAGGTTGGCATTATCTTGCATTCTGGGATTTATAGTTTACCATTCAGGATGGGCAAATCAAAGCCACAATGATATTAATGTGGTTTAACATGTTGCTTTAAGGATGTACATGTTGTAATGTGACTTTACTATGCAATTTGTGTTTATTATAAGTAAACTCTATAAGACATTATTACTCTTGGCCGTGAAATCCAAACTATGTGTGCCAAGTAAAGCGTGGAAGGTATGTAGTCAAATCTGCAGAGTGGATTAAAATCCCGGCTTCACTGTTCAGCCAAGGGTTGTGATCCTGGTCCCTGGGCCCTACCTGCACCCCCCCCCCCACCTTTCATCCTCTGCCATTTGTCTGGCCATGCCACTCCCTCCTTTTTGGATGCAGCCAGAGTACCACTAGTTCCTTTTTTTTCCACTTCCACCACTGGCTGAGTGCAAGCTATTCCCTCAAGGGCAGGACACACGTTTACATTAGCGCAGAGGTATCGCTATATCTTGGCATTAGTGTAAATGACTCATTTTTTTTACACATTCTTTGCCAGGAACTAAAATAGAAAAAGGGCCCAGTAAAACATGGCAGTGTTTTGGTGGTTTGAGTATACCCCACTTTTTTAAAGAACAATAACGATACTCCTGAACCGATGCTTTAGCACAGATGAAGTGAGAGGACCCTGCAGAAGGGTCGGTCAGGAGAAGACGCTTACAGGCAACCACAATACGATAAGTACAGTTCAAACAAATTCTATAAAAATATGACCCTACCAAAAATACACAAAATGCTAAAGCACTAACGAAAATATTCTCAGAATTATGTGATATTGTACAACAATGAGAAAATGTGTGGAGGACGATTTGGGACACAAATGACCTTTAAGGCGTCCTCGTTGGGGCAAGCCACCTTCCAAATGATTTAGTAACTTGGAGAATGGAAGGCCTGGCTTTTTCGTCGACTCTGCCTACTCACTTCAGATGAGGTTGTTGAGCAACGAGACTGTTAGTAGTAGCGAATGTTGTGATTATTTGTATATAACTGATTTTTTTGCCATTTGTTTTGTTTTTTGTTTTGTCTTTTTTTCTCCTTTCTTTCTTCTTTATACGCTTTTTAACTGTAGAGCAACTTTAGTATAGGCTGGCATGTTTCATTTTGATTATGTTGGTGTAAAAGTTTACTTTGTTAAACTGCAAAATACCAAAAAAGCACTAACCACCCAGCCATGTAAATGAAAATACAGTAAATATGGCCAGTAAAGCTACCATTGGCAGACTGATCAACAAGTGTATCAAAGACAGGTAATTTATTCAGAGGAAAGGTAAACAACACAAAAATACTATTTTAAAATCTTCTTTGGGCCAAGGTAGGGAAATGGGGCTTAACTACTTTCTAGGGCTCAAAGCAAAAGTCTGGTGGTCATGGTTCATAGCTCCCACAAGTTCTCTACCTTAGTCTCTTGGTGCCTCAACAGCATCAAGATGGTGTTGTGGGTGATTTACACACATTAGAGCACTGTTTTGATGCATTTTAGTTGATTCAAGTGGGCAGTTAAACGAGCTTGGTGGTGCTTGGGCACAGCATTTGCACCTTCTGGACCGGTGGCTGTGTGGTATTTACCGCCGCTCAATGGTGCAAAGCTGTTACAGTGGATGCGTCTGACTTGAACACTCAGGCGTGGTCCATTGTGCAATGAACCTTTGTTCTGCAGCGGTTAAGAAGCTGGTTTGACCACTCAATGCTGCCTGTAAGTGGTTTGGGGTTCAGCTGAGCCGCATGTCTGGACATTGGGAAGCTATGGCTCCTTATCCAGGGAATCACACAAAGTGCAGCCCTGTTCTGCATCTTTCCTGTGAGCTGAAGTTAACTGAGGTACCTCGTGCACACGTCCTCCCTCTTCATATCCTGTTCTCTGGTCCATGGCTTCAGAAAGGCTCCTAGTTCTTTTAGTCAATGGGCCTCATTACGAGGTGGGCGCTAAGGGATACCGGGCACCGTTAAGGAGACCGGTGCCGGTAATCCCTTACCGCCCAATTCCGAGGTCCCTTAGCGGGAACCGTAAAGGACGTGTGGTCTGACCACACTTTCTTTACAGGACCTGTTAAGGGACCTTGGATCTAATAACTGGCCCGCAATTAGCAGGCCCATTATTAGCGCCTTACCCCTTCCCATTGAGCCCTATGGCGGCTCAAATGGGAATGCGGAATGGCATTTGGAATGGGGACTTACCGGGTCCGCCTACGGCGGAATGTCCCGGTAAGTCCCCTCTCCACCAGACCGGACCCAGACACGGTTTTGGAGGCAGCCATGGCGCTAATAGCACCATGGCTGCCTCCAAAGTCGTAATGAGGCCCATTGTTTCTTCCGTTCCCTCCCCAGGGACGTTAAGGGAAGTGTCCCTCTCTCTCCTTTGATTAACCATTTTGTACCTTACAAAAATATGCTTTCAGACCTGGCAAACCCAAACAGCTATCAACAGATATGCCTCTTTTATACATTCATGCCAGAAGGCGTTAGTGGCTTCCAATCCCCTATCCAGGTTGCAATGGTAAGGAATTGACTGCAGCAATTCCTATAGTGCATTGCTCTCGGTGAAGTCTCTGAGAAGTACATTCTATGGAGGACAGCTGTTCTAAAATGGTGGAAGTGATCCTCACCTTCTTGTACACCCATTCCCTATCTCATCAAGGGAAAGAGCCCTGTCTTCACTTGACTTCTCGTGCCGTGATCACGCTATGCTGAAAAGGCTCCAAGCGTCGATCGGGTTCAGCTCAACCGTTAATGCCCCCCTTTGCAAAGGAATGGCACTTGGGGCACAAAAGGGCATCCTGAATTCAGTTGAAGCCAACCAGTATTAGTTCTGAAAAATTGGCTGCAATCTCACACTTCTGTTCTTTCTTCTCTGGACCAACCAGTGAATGGAATGTAGTAATTGTACTTCTTTAAAAGCTAATATGGCTATAGCTGTATTTCTATTCACACCACACCATATTCCTTTGCACATCACATTCAATTGGCAGACTGCTAGGGCTACAAGGCATCATAGATCCTTGGAGACCCATACATTTTTAGTAGAACCCATTACAGCCATTTGGTCTTGGGGCCAAGCACACTTTCCTGAATATTAGACTTACTCTGACTAGCATCACTTCTTACTGCGAGTGGCAGTCCTGCAGTATCCCTTGCCTGTAGAGTCTGCTTTCCCTGTCTTCATAGGAGGTGGAGCTACTTCTCAACTACTCTATAACTACCTCTACAGTCCGCGGAGCGGACGCGGAGTGGCGGCGAGTGGCAGTCCTGCAGTCATGGCAGGCGAGGCTGCGAGGACTGCCACCTCCCCAACCTCCCCATTTACTGATTTGGAAGCAAAACGCTGAATGCGCAGTTCGCGTCCTCCCTCTATTTTGGAAGAACTGACTAACGCTAAACAAAATCAAGTCTACTGTTTTTCCACAGCTTGTAGCTCAAATGGAAAAACAGGAAAAACGGACAAGCCGGCAACGACACTGCTCAACTATAAACAGCAACGAAGGAAAGCAGCCGTTCTTACGGCCCCCTCAGCGTTCTCGACGTAAGAAAAACAACGTGAAACGATGCCGGAGCCAGAGCCAGGAGTTTATGCAACATCAACCACAGAGGATTTGCAACTTGAAGTCTGACTTACCTGGAGCCTTGTGGACCCTGTGATCACTGTCCCTCTGGCACCCTCACTTAGTGGTCCCGGAGGAGATGCTAGGTCCGTGCCGTCCAGGGGAGAGGATCCAGGCCCACGAGGCAGTACGTTGCCGTCGTCCAAGGCCTCAACCTTTGATGCAGCCTCGAGGACCGGCGAAAACCGAAGTCAGCCGCACGAGGAAGGTCCAGCAATTGCCGAGCCCGGAGCGGTCGAACCCTGCAATTGCGTCGCAGTTGTAGCTATCATACACTGCGACGCGGCCGCTGGAAAAGAAGACCCCGCCCCGCGGGGGCGTGACCTACCGTCATCGGCATCGAGGATTCTCCTCGAGTCTCTCCACCAGGACGGGGAACTCGTTTGCAATGACCAGGAAAATCCAGGAACTGCTCAAACAAGGGCAGATAAGTTGGGCACTACTTCAACGCAGGCCAGGTCAAAACAAAGAAAACGCCCCAGACACTCACCGACTTCCCAGAAAACAACAGAAATGAAACGCCTTAAAGGCGGTAAAAAAGACAACAAAAAAAGAAGGCTGCTTTTAAATAAGGGCTTAGTCACAAAGATAACTAACAACAACGGCCTAACAGCCTATTCGAAAAGGTCAGGTAAGGCAATACAAAACACTGCCTCACAAAACCTGCTCACCAGATTTTTTCAACACAAAAACTTTTCAATACTCTCATTGTACATCAGAGCTTACGGACACTGAAATTTTGGAAGCATTAGAGGAAAACCCCCCACCGTTAAAATATAGGAAGACTGTTCATCTGACTTACCACCCACAAACGTTGGCGATTTTAGCTACTGCTATTTTACAGCAAAAGGAGGTGCAACATTTCGACACCTCAGAGGCTACGCCACCACCGTTAAACCAGAAATCTCAGCCCCTGAGGGTGAAGGGGAGAGAGCTCCAAACAAACCACCCCGCACAACCAAAAGCACCACCTGGGGCAATTTCCAGAAAAAGTAATGACAAGGAGCGTGACGTTGGCCTACCAATCATTACAAACGAACCAGATAAGGACTTTACACCGGTGATCACAAAAGAGCAAGTGTTAACAATTCCCAGATCGGAAGATCTTCAACCCGATCCCTAATCCTCTTGGCCAGACCAGGAAAAGCATGAGTCTATTCTGACAGCAGATTTGGCCCAACCTATAACGCCAAACAGCGCCTCTACAGCGGACAAAGAACATTTTAGAATTACTGGTCGTGAGACGGAAAGCCCAAAATCAATTTCTACAGTACCAGCTAGGCCTTCTCACAGAAGACACTCTCTCGACCATCCCTCCACAAGACATTATCATAAATCTTACAAGACGGCCTCTACTGTTTTTTCGCCTCAAAGAAGTCCTGGCAACTAAGCCAAATCGCCTTAAAAAATTCCATCAGCGAAAAAAACAGACATTTTTTCCATCATGTCTGCAATTTCAATAGGCCTCAGCCCATTCACCAAACTTTACGAATCCTTAAATGAGACTCTCAAGGACCACACTTCAATTCAAGCGATGATGTACACTAAACTCATTTTCCTGGAGGGCTACGTGATGGCCCACGAAGAGCGCCTGAAACAAGCAAAAGATCAAAACCTTTATATTACTCCATCTCAACACAAATCGAAAAAGGAAAATCCAACACTTGCCGATTCACCGCATAATAAAACCACGAGAGAGGTGGGAGAACAAACCTCCATGTTCATAGATTTGACAGTGAAAACTACCATAAGAAACTGTCAAACAAAAACCGACACAATCCAAACGAGCTCAATAACAAAACCTAGAGGCAAAGATGAGAAAAAGGAAATTGTGCTGGTAGTGGACGACACCTTTCCCCCAGACACAGGATACCCCTTCCAGAGCCAAAGCACTGAACAAGCCTTCAAGATCTTTACCAAAAAGAAAACGGATAAGGACCAAAACAAAAGGAGCGATTTCCAACCTTCCAACCCCAAGAAACAACAGGAACCCTCAATTAAACCCAGAACTAAACCGAACAGAGTCGACCCAGAACGTGCTAGAGTGGAGACTATTTCCTCGGCAACCCAGAGTACTCCCACCCCCCAGAACACAGCCACTCATTCTCCCAAAACGACTGAAGACTTCATGATCCAGGAACCATTGATGAATATTAGCCTGCACTTAGAGGAATGCCATCCATCAGATACCATCGAGGAAATAGCTGAACCGCAAGGAAAAACAGAAATCCTAGTGGGCCACCATTTCAGCTTAGATGCCACTATAGAAGAAGTGCACTTAAACCAACTTGCACCCCTACTCACATTAGAAGAACGTTGTAACAAAACAATTCAAAACTTAAAGAAGCTGGAACTGAAAGCTACCGAACCTCAGCCAACAACCCAACAAAAAAAAAAAACCAACAACGAGCTCCTATAAGGTGAGGGACACTAGTTCAAGAATTGACTCACAAAGACATCACGCTCGGAGCCACGAAGCCTCGAAAGAGGAGCAGTCACAAGAAAAAAAGTCTAGCGAAGAAAAACCCGAACAAAGTAATCGAAAACAAAAAATCGAGGTCCTGCATTACAGATCCAAAACAGAAAAATACAAAAAGATCTCTAAAGCCCCTCAAGAACGACTGTGGGTCCTCAAACTGGAACAAATTCCAGGAAACCATGACAACGTGATTTTGAATAGAAGCTCAGTACTAATACTATTCAACCACGTGCCCAAGCTGAGGACAATTAATACGGATGACTTAAAGATTGTTGATCCAAGCCACAGGAAAGGTAAGGCTCAAACATATCTGCACATTTCTTCAACAAAAATCAAAGACCTGCTAAGAAGAGAAGCAAAAAATCTACTGAAGATGGGATACGACCTCACAGAATTAACAAACAGTAGAGATAATTCGCGCACTAAGCCCCTCACCCCGAGAGGAAACGGAAAATCCCAAGGCGACTATTCAAAAACGAATTCAATTACTCAAACATTCCAAAGAAATGGGGAACGTTTGATGGCCAGAACAGAGCAGAGTGAGAACAGCGACACTAAAACCCACGCTTTACCCGGTCCAAAGGGGCAAGTCAAACCTATCTCGAAGTACGATGCAACAGGACCAAAAATGAACCTGAATATTTGAATGTCCTCTACTAACACTCCATCTAGAGAAAGCTTACGCAAGACTTTCAGCCAACCGGAACAACCATCAACGTTGGACAAAACTGGAACCTTATCCAAGTCTACAGCAACGAGCCTATGGGCTTGGCTTCCAAAAGCACTAACATCAAAGAAATTCCAATAGCAACCCAAGTACTCGGATAACAGCTATATAGATCACCAGACAACAGACGTGGGAGGACATGAAATCCGTCTATGTTCTTGGAATACGAGGGGTTTCTACCATTTGACAAACCCAGGCGAAATCCACCTAGGGGATTATGATATACTATGTTTACAAGAAACGTGTCTAACAAAACTACCAACTCTAGATGGCTACGAACTTGTCTTGGCACCAGCTTTAAAAAGCACGAAAGGCTGGCCTTCTTCGGGCCTTTTGACAGCCATTCGCATGGGGCACGGCTTACAACTGGAAAAAGTCTTAAAAGCCAACCAACACCTTCTAGTAGTTCTTCTAAAATGGTCCCAACAAAGCAATCACGACAAGAAAGATCAAAATACATCTTTAGCCATTTTAAACATATACTGGAATCCAGCAAAAACAGAAGTGACTACTTTCCTTAGAGATATGGAACTAGAAATTGACGAGATTCTGACAGTCCACCAAGTGACGCATATACTAATTTGCGGTGATTTAAATGCAGCATGTCCCCAGCAAAAACCAAAAAAAGCTATAACCCCTGCCGTTTTCAGAGGAAGTCAGTGGCTCGAGCTTATGAAGTCTAGACAGTTCCAGAATTTAGACACGGTCTTTCCAGACAAGTCACGTCCACCGACCTGGTCAAATGGAGTCTCAGAGTCATCAATTGACCACATATTCGTATCACGCCCTTTTTTTAACTTGATTTTAGACTTCAAGGTGAAACAAACAACGGCAAGTGACCACAACCCTCTAATTACAACGTGGCAAAGCTCCAACAAAGCAGTTGAATCGCTGAACTATCAGGTGGAACTAAATCCTCAGGGAAACAGATTACGCCTTACAGCGAAAGATATTAAAGAACTATCCAATAAGTACAGTAAGGCCAAAACAACTAACCTGGAGTTTGAGACCGATTAGGGCCCCTTGCTAACAACATATAGGAAGCCTGGCACTACGAGATCTCTCCCCCTAGCGTTATAGCACTCGTATGACATAGGGCTAGTGGAAAAACGAAGAGAATACCGTAAAGCAACTAGAATTGCCGGAAAACTTGAAGTTAACCAAGCAAAGAGGGAGAAAAGGAAAGCGAAATCCATTTACCGCTCCTGGCTAAAATCTCTTCGAAGAACTCTATATCAACAAGAATCCCAAGCTATTTTGAGAGCCATCTGCACAAAAAACTCGAAAGATTTCTGGACATTAATAAACTCCAAATCATCTACCAGAAGTGCAAGTATTGAAAACGCTATTGGAGAAGTAACTTGGGACAAATACATAAAGAAAACCTTTGGTCTACCTTGGGGCCAGAAACCCGCTACACTAGAGAGTCAAGAACTACCTTGGGCAAAAATCAGCGATCAAGAAGAAATTTTCGACCTAATCGTCAATCTGAAAAATTCAAGGGCTCCCGGCCCCGAAGGTATTACAAATATAGACCTGAAATGAAACCCAGAAGCTTGGTCCTCTTTTATCAGTCAAGTCTTCTCAAGATGCGCGGAATCAAAATCAATTCCTGCTTCTTGGACCACAGCCATGATTGTACCCATATACAAGAAGGGAGACATCAATGATCCAGTGAACTATCGCCCCATAGCGCTCCTTGATCCAATAGGAAAGCTATTGGCGCTTTGCTACTGAAAAGATTCCAACAATGGGCCCTGAACGCCGCATGTAATGATCCATTTCAATCTGGATTTAAAAAGAACTTGGGAACTACAGTTAATATTCTTCTGATAAGTATACTGAAAATCAAATCGCTCGAAGGGGGGCCTAGGTTACATCTGGCCTTCATAGACTTTTCCCAAGCATTTGATAGAGTTGACAGGTCCGTGCTTTGGAGGAAACTGAAAACCTGGTCTTGCCCTGAGTCCATACTGAACCCCATTAAAGCACTATATACGAACACGACAGTCTGGGTTAAACTGAACTATCAAGGTCTGCTATCAAAACCAATAGCGACACAAAGAGGTGTCAAACAGGGATGCCCCTTGGCTCCCTCTTCTTGGCCTATCTCGGCGATTTTCAAATTTCTGAAACCGCTGTGAGAGCCTTCCCACCCCGTGTGGGTCAGCACACCATCAGCAGAGTCTTCTACGCCGATGACCTTATATTGATCGATCAAACACCCATAGGCCTACAGCGCCAACTGGACAACCTGTACGAGTACACTACAGCAAATAACCTGGAAGTAAACAAAAGCAAAACAAAAATACTTACCTTGGGAAAATCAATGAAGAAATCTGAAAAACTGAAGTGGTTCTTTCAATCAGAGGAGATCGAAAAAGTTCAAAACTTCAAGTACCTGGGCATTGTGCTGGACAACACCAAAAAAGAAACAGCCATGCAAGATCATCTGAGAACAAAAACCAGGAAACTTGCCTCACAAGGAAAAGCTATCGACCAAAAGCTGGGCAACTTTTCTACGATCCCGGCAATTGATTTCTACAAAATGAAGGTGGTTCCTGCTCTAACCTACGGTATTGAAGCAATGATATTGCTCCTGCGTGAAATTTGGCCAAAACCCGAAGCCTATTTCTGGCGAACTGTTCTCGGCCTTTCTACTTCTACGTGTCGTAAAGGCGAACACTAATGAAGGAAAGCATAAAGTTGCTGCTGGAACAGGTATGGGTAAGCCATTAAGTAGATGTCATTTGTGTCCAGGTTGCAGATGTGCTTTGTGTGATAGCAGGACAATTAGAAGCAAGAAGAGGCTCGTAGCAGGACTTCAAATCCCAGCAGCCTCCGGGCATAGGACTACAGCCCCAGCTGCCCAGCCGACTCTCTGGAACAAGCCAGGCACACGGGACCTGCAAATGGCCCAGGCAACGCTCAAGCCCACGCCCAAGCCCAAGGCATCACGCATGCGCGAGTGAGCCACCGCGCATGCGCAACCCGTGAACGCTTGTTCGCGCTTGAGATTGCATCGGACAGGACGCATTCAGCGGAGCTCCGGCAAAACCTCCCTCGCGGGGCCCATCCTCGTCGGAAAAACACCTTCCTTGGCCCCGCGCCTCATGAGATAAGTGCCGCTCTAGTGTTACTGCTACGGAAGTTTTCCAGAGCGGGTTTCTGACCAGTTTTGAAATACTAACTTCTGGGAAGTGACCACGAGTGAATAGCGGAATGCTTCAACATACTAACTCCTAACTGCATGCTACGTTATGCTCGCCAGTTGCGGGCATTGTTTGGGCTGATTGGGAGACAGGATCTACACACTTCTAGGGGGGCACGCACTAACAGTTTTCTTTTTGTGTGTGTGTCAGGAACGAAAATGCCTCAGTCCTAGCAGCCTACAGAATCCGTCCAAACCGCAAGGGGGCAGGACGCTTGGCGAAGCCAGAGCTAAGTGCCTATAAGTTATTTGCCTATGCATGAAAACAGTCTGTCTTGTTGTGCACGCGCAGGAGTGCTTGTTCCAATCCAGTATTTTGTTTTATTTTCCTAAACAACAGGAGACACTGAACATACTGTTACGTTATTGTTTCTAACCTGCAGTTCAAATTTGCCACCTCTGTGCTGATTATAACAGAGTGTGGGGCTGCAACACCAAGTGGGTAACGCATGCATGAATGTTGAATGCATGTCTTGATCTCAGAAAGGGTAACGCATGTATGAGGGAATGCATGTGATGTGGAAAAAGCCGTGAAGGCTGCAATACCTCTGCCTATTGTAACAGCTAGCCGAGGACAGAGCCAAGGAGCATGCCTTTCCTAGAAATCCCCTGCCTATCCATAACTGCTCCCTAAACCTCAACCCGGTGTACCTAACAACCCTCTACCCATCGAATCCAAGGACCCCAACCCTCTTTCCCCGTGGGGGTCGCGGTGACCTGCGTTTGCCTAATCCAGGCACCAAGACCGCCAAGGGGAGGTAGGAGTTCGTGCTGCTTCTGCGTGGAACGGAACTCGCCTCGACAAAAGCGCGAACACACGTATTATTCATACGCCCAAGTAGCACGAACTCAGAAACAGGAAATGGAGGACATAGCTCGTATCTTAAACGAACTGCAGGCTGCACTAGACCTTACTAGGCAGGATTATGCTACTTTGACCACTCGAGTGCAGGAGCTTACCGCACAGGGTAGGCCACTCCCAGGGGGGCCCCCACCTACCCCGGTGCAGGTCCAAGTGACTACTGAGCCACCTATGCCCTTGGCTGCCCCATAAAGGTACGGGGGGTACCCACACAAATACTCAGTATTCATGACACAATGGGCCTCATTACGACCCAGGCGGTAAGTTACCGCCTGGGTCGTACCTTTACCACCATGGCGTAAACTATGTTTACGCCATGGTGGTTGGCGGACTTACCGCCCCATTCCGAGGTTGGCGGGGCGGTAAGTCCCCAATCCCCATTTACCCTTTCCCATTCCCATTTTTGCCCCATAGGGCATAATGGGAGTGGGGAAGGTGTTAATTACGCCACCGTAAATTACGGTGGCGTAATTAACAACATGGTCCCTTAGCGCCATGGATTTTAACACCTGCTAAAAGCAGGTGTTAAATCCTCCATGGCGCTAAGGGACCTCGGAATCAGGCGGTAAGGGTCGGCGCTGTTTACGCCGCCGTAAACCCCTTACCGCCTGGGTCCTAATGAGGCCCAATGCCAGTTGCACTTCCTCACAAAACCAACTATATTTCGTTCGCTTTTCTTATTTCTTATCTTACGGGAGATGCCGCAGCCTGGGCAACCCCGTTAGTGCAAAAAGATGATGCCGTTTTGTATGATTGGGGGGAGTTCCAAGAAGAATTTGGGAAAATATTCAATAGGAAAGCAGCCTCATTGGTACGGGATTGGGAACTCCTCACTTTGCGACAAGGAAGCAAGGATTTGATTTCATATGTAACCACCTTCAATCGTCTGGTAGTGGAAGCTGAGTGGCCACATGAGAAGAGAATGGCTCTCTTCTATCAGGGACTTCGGGAGGAGCTAAAAGACTTGATAGCACATGTAGATCTCCAACCAACCACGTGTACAGCAATGATAGATCTGGCCTCACGCTTAGATCATCGTCAAAACGAAAGAAGGCAAGACAGAAGGAGATGGGAGAATAAACCAAATTCGGCTAGGCTGGACTATCAGAAAGGCCCGACCAGTTCCGGTAAGGCAGAAAGAACCCCAGAGTCAGAGCCCATGCAGATAGGGTCAATTATAGGACCGATTTCCAGAGAAGAAAGGGAGAAGCGGCGGCGAGAAAAGCTTTGCTTGTATTGTGGCAAAGCAGGACATTTCGTAAAGGAATGTGGAGTAAAACCAAATAAAATGTTATCGCAGGGAAGTTCCGGCACGCCTTCGGGAAACGCCAGTGCTCGCCAGTGAGTAGGGCAAATCTGTCGAGCCAAAACCATCACAACGCCCCTAAGCACACATTGGGTAATGTAACTTACAGCAGTAAAATACACATTACCGTCACAGGGATTCTACAGACACGTCAAGCTGATCAGCCCGTCACTCTCATGGTGGATTCGGGAGCCACGGGCAATTTTGTGGATGCAGCTTATGTTCAAAAGATGGGCTTACCAGTACAACTTAAAGAAGTACAAGAAGCGCTCTGTTCAGTCGATGGGTCTCCATTGAAGTCCGGACCTGTGACGAAGCAAACGGGTGAGATGGTATTGGACATTCGAGGTCATAAGGAACTAATCAGATTTGATGTTATTGCGGCCCCCCAATTTGGATTCATCCTTGGTCTGCCTTGGCTCATGTTACACAATCCAGTCATTGACTGGAGTTATGGCACGGTTCGCTTTTCCTCAGAATATTGCAATACACATTGCACCAAGAACGTAAAACACGTGGTGCAAGTGTTGGGGGCCACAAACGAAGATGACCGTAGCCTGTTAGGGGACTTGCCCCAAGAATATGGAGACTTCTGCGATGTTTTCAGCAAGTCAGCAGCCGAGACTTTACCACCACATAGATCCTTTGACTGTAGGATTGATTTGGAACCCGGAGCCACCTTACCGTGCAGTCGGATATACGCCCTCACAGAAGCAGAAAATCGGCATCTTAAGGAGTACATAGACACCAACTTGCGAAATGGTTTCATCAACCATTCAACTTCCCCAGTCTCCTCGCCATTATTCTTCGTCCTGAAGAAGACCGGGGACCTTAGGACGTGCATAGACTATAGGGCAATAAATCGGATCACGATTAAGAATCGATACCCACTCCCCCTGATACCAGTCTTATTGGACCAAGTACGTGGAGCGACAATCTACACAAAACTGGACCTACGCGGGGCCTACCATCTGGTGCGGGTGCGTCAAGGAGATGAATGGAAGACCGCCTTCAGGACGAAGTTCGGACTCTACGAATATCAGGTCATGCCATTCGGTCTCTGTAACGCACCCGCAGCCTTTCAACATTTTCTGGATGAGGTTCTGCGAGGATTCCTGGATGTCTTCGTCGTGGTCTACATCGACGATATCCTGATTTACTCCCGTAATACACAGGAACACATAGACCATGTAAAATCTGTATTACAACGTTTGCGTGAGCACCATCTATACGCCAAATTGGAAAAATGTACTTTTCATTGTACTACGGTGGAGTTTCTCGGGTTCATTCTATCACCCGACGGAGTCAAGATGGATTCGCATAAAGTACAAGCAATTCTGGATTGGCCGGCCCCACGAAACATCAAAGAAGTGCAATCCGTACTGGGGTTCGCGAACTTTTATCGAAGATTTATCCAGGGATTTGCGCAAAAAAGCTTAGCCATCACTCGACTGCTGAGAAAAGGAAAACCATTTGTGTGGGGGCCTGAGGCGGAACATAGTTTTCAACAACTGAAAGAAGCGTTTACTTCAGCGCCTGTTCTTCTCCATCCAGATTCCACGTTGCCTTTTTTGGTGGAAACAGACGCTTCTAGTTACGCATTGGGGGCTATATTGTCACAACGGGACCAGTCTCGACAATTACATCCGGTAGCCTACTATTCGAGGAAACTCAATTCTGCAGAACAGAAGTACACCATCGCTGACCGTGAACTACTTGCTATCAAAGCCGCCTTTGCGGAATGGAGACACTATTTGTTAGGGGCAAGGCATACAATAACCGTTCTAACGGATCATCGTAACCTTCAATTCTTAAAATCCGCACGTGCCCTTAACCCACGTCAACTACGGTGGGCCATGTACTTCGCGACTTTGATTTCGTGGTAACATACCGCCCAGGTCAAGAGAATAAGAAAGCTGACCTGTTATCTAGGTATCCAGAGCCACCAAGCTGCCCAAACACTGATGAGGAAGCAAAACCTATAGTACCCTCAACTAAAATTATAGGAGGTACAACCAATACCTTATTGGAACAAATTGGTGATGCAATGACGGCACAGGAATTTCTCCAGTGGGAAGATACAACACAGGAGCGACGATTGAAAGACGGGATACCGCATCAGGGTAAGGTTGTGTATTTACCAACGCAAAAACTGCGAACCCAAGCACTCAACTGGTGCCATGATTCGCCATTAGCAGGACATCCAGGCATTAATAAAACTCAGGAGTTGATTCAACGACATTACTGGTGGCCGAACCTTCATAAGGAAGTTCGAGAATATGTAACACAATGCGAAGTGTGTGCTCGGAACAAGACAGATCATAAGAAACCCATGGGTCTGCTTAGACCTTTACCAACACCATGTCAACCGTGGCATACCGTGTCACTGGACTTTATTGTGGAATTGCCTCCAGACCGGAATTACACAACCATATTAGTGGTAATAGACTCATTCACTAAACTCGCTCACTTTGTTCCTTGTCAAGGCCTACCGTCTGCGGGTGAATTTGCAGACTTGTTCTTGCAGCACATAGTCCGATTGCATGGAGTACCACAACACATCATCTCAGATCGGGGGTCTCAGTTTACATCCCAATTCTGGCGTCTCTTCTGTAAAAAGCTCGGTATACAGTTACAGTTGTCCAGCAGTTACCATCCCGAAACAGACGGACAGACCGAGCGCTTGAATCAAACTCTCGAACAGTATCTTCGTTGTTTTACACATGGGGCAGAAGAAAGTTGGCTGGACACCCTGTGGCTTGCAGAACTAGCATACAACAACTCACAACATACTGCCACTGGGTACTCACCGTTCTTCACAACATATGGGTATAATCCACATGTGCAACCATCTACCGCAGTACTTCCAGATACTTTACCATCAGTGCAGACAAGAATAAACTTGTTAACAGAAACTTGGAAAAAGGCTCATCAGAATTTGATAAAAGCTAAAATCACGAACAAACAATATGCTGATAAAAAGCGTCGAGCCAACCCAGACTATCAAATACGTGATAAGGTGTGGCTTTCAACCAAGCATTTACGTATATCAGGCCCACAAAAGCTAAAACCTCGTTTTATTGGCCCATTCTGCATCACACAAGTTATAAACCCAGTGGCCATGCGACTGCGTTTGCCTTCCCACATGAAGGTCCACCCTGTTTTTCATGTGGCTCTCTTGAAGCCTGCGGCCCCTCACATACGAATGCAAAGACCACCACCCATTGTAGTCGAGGGGTTTCCAGAATATGAGGTAAAGGCAATACTTAATTCACGAATACGGGGAGGCCAGTTATTTTACTTCATAGATTGGGTGGGTTTTGGCCCCGAAGATAGATCATGGGAACCCGCCTCTAATGTGCATGCTCCTCGGCTCATGCGCCTGTTCCATCGCA
Organism: Ambystoma mexicanum; assembly: GCF_040938575.1. Lineage (NCBI taxonomy): Eukaryota > Metazoa > Chordata > Amphibia > Caudata > Ambystomatidae > Ambystoma > Ambystoma mexicanum. The sequence goes on from NC_090925.1 coordinate 484,759,662, forward strand.
ACCACCCCTCTAAGCCAGGCCCTTCGGTGGGGAGGGGGTGTACTGTCGTAAAGGCGAACACTAATGAAGGAAAGCATAAAGTTGCTGCTGGAACAGGTATGGGTAAGCCATTAAGTAGATGTCATTTGTGTCCAGGTTGCAGATGTGCTTTGTGTGATAGCAGGACAATTAGAAGCAAGAAGAGGCTCGTAGCAGGACTTCAAATCCCAGCAGCCTCCGGGCATAGGACCACAGCCCCAGCTGCCCAGCCGACTCTCTGGAACAAGCCAGGCACACGGGACCTGCAAATGGCCCAGGCAACGCCCAAGCCCACGCCCAAGGCATCGCGCATGCGCAAGCGAGCCACCGCGCATGCGCAACCCGCGAACGCTTGTTCGCGCTTGAGATTGCATCGGACAGGACGCATTCAGCGGAGCTCCGGCAAAACCTCCCTCGCGGGGCCCATCCTCGCCGGAAAAACACCTTCCTTGGCCCCGGCCTCATGAGATAAGTGCCGCTCTAGTGTTACTGCTACGGAAGTTTTCCGGAGCGGGTTTCTGACCAGTTTTGAAATACTAACTTCTGGGAAGCGACCACGAGTGAATAGCGGAATGCTTCAACATACTAACTCCTAACTGCATGCTACGTTATGCTCGCCAGTTGCGGGCATTGTTTGGGCTGATTGGGAGACAGGATCTACACACTTCTAGGGGGGCACGCACTAACAGTTTTCTTTTTGTGTGTGTGTCAGGAACGAAAATGCCTCAGTCATAGCAGACTACAGAATCCGTCCAAACCGCAAAGGAGCAGGACGCTTGGCGAAGCCAGAGCTAAGTGCCTATAAGTTATTTGCCTATGCATGAAAACAGTCTGTCTTGTTGTGCACGCGCAGGAGTGCTTGTTCCAATCCAGTATTTTGTTTTATTTTCCTAAACAACAGGAGACACTGAACATACTGTTACGTTATTGTTTCTAACCTGCAGTTCAAAATTGCCACCTCTGTGCTGATTATAACAGAGTGTGGGGCTGCAACACCAAGTGGGTAACGCATGCATGAATGTTGAATGCATGTCTTGATCTCAGAAAGGGTAACGCATGTATGAGGGAATGCATGTGATGTGGAAAAAGCCGTGAAGGCTGCAATACCTCTGCCTATTGTAACAGCTAGCCGAGGACAGAGCCAAGGAGCATGCCTTTCCTAGAAATCCCCTGCCTATCCATAACCGCTCCCTAAACCTCAACCCGGTGTACCTAACAACCCTCTACCCATCCAATCCAAGGACCCCAACCCTCTTTCCCCGTGGGGGTCGCGGTGACCTGCGTTTGCCTAATCCAGGCACCAAGACCGCCAAGGGGAGGTAGGAGTTCGTGCTGCTTCTGCGTGGAACGGAACTCGCCTCGACACTATGCCTGTAGCATCAATTCGAAGGGAACTGAGTCTTCTGTCCTTGCAAGGGACGTTGAACTGTAATTCACTAAGACTTTACAGAAAAATCTTACTTCCTGAAAGTCCATTGCTATACAGACTGGTCAAAATCGAACTAGCAGCCGAGTCTAACAAAATTCTACAATCCTGGAAGGCCTACATCTCAAGACTGCTAAAAGAAATTGAATGTGACGAAAATGACTTGATCATAAATCCGGGAAAAATCCTGAAAAAAACTAAAGAGCTAAACTGGATTACGACACTGGCAAAAGCTTCAGAAAATAAGCTAACTCAACACTTGCCACCGAATACAAAGAAACTGAATGAACTACAGGGATACATCAAACAATTTCCCAACAGAAAAGCAAGAAACTGTATTCTAAGAGTGAGATTGAATGTGTTGCCTACAAATGAAATTAGAGCCATTAGGGGCATGTCAAATTTATCACACTGCAGATTATGTCATAATACAAACGAAAAAGAGACAGTTCGACATCTCCTACTGGGTTGCCCAGAAACCAAATCAATCAGGACTGCTTACATGCGACACTTCTCATCAGACCCTTCTTTAGACAGTGAACTTTGTTGGTGGTCAAGAATGACTAGTGGAGATAAACCGACTTGGCTAACGGCTACCACGCAAATAGTTCACCAAATCATGGCAAAACTGGACACTTTGACCTCTCCAGAAATGACAGCAGTAAGTCAGGATGCGACGTTTGCCCTCTCAATCTCACGAAACCTAGAGGTAGCAGCTTCAAGTGAATAAGACATCATGATTAACCATATCTTCCACTCACTAATACCAGTTTGAAGAGGCCGTAGAAGGCTGAAAATCCTAGCAACTTTGCTTCTTTCGTAAACAAAATCAACAAAAAGACATTTAACAGATATAGACAGTGACAAATTCTTTGTAAAAATCAATTTTTTTATTTTGATTCGAACAAATAATTAAAAAAATAAATAAATAAAGTAAAGTTAGAGGTGCAAAAAGACATATTTAACATACCGAACTGTCAGTGCAAATGGTGTCTTCAAGGAAATGTACACAAAGAAACTGCTACAGAGTTTTCCATGCGTATATTTCGGGCTTTATGCAATTTTGGATCTGTTGTTTCCCCCTCTAGCTGCTGGCATGTTATTTTACTGTACACCTGCTAGCTGGGTGTCAATGACTAATGTACTATCCCATCATGAGCAAGCTTACTGATATCTGTCTTGCATTTGGCGATTTCCATGTGAAGCTCAAACAGGCAAACAATGCTCCTCTCCTGAAAATAGCAGTTATAGAAAGAGGGTCATTATCCAAAAGCCGGCAATCCGTAGCTCTCATTGGAAAAAACATTGAAGATGGGAGTCACTGTACATCTCTCTTCGTAGTTTCAAAGGTTGCACTGAATGAATGACAGTTCTGAACTGCCATTCAGGGTTGGTGTGCCGCCAATGATCTTTGCCTGACTGCCAGCAAGACAGAGATCCTCCTCATTGGCACACCTTCACCCTCCTTTCCCATCAGTTTCTGTCCGGCCTCCCTTGGCCCTCCTCTGACCCCCACCTGCGAGACTAACAACATCAGGGTCACCTTTAATTCCACACTTTCCTTCTCTGCCCACATCTCTGACATCTCTAAGAAGTCACACTTCTTACTGCACCTCCTCAGAGGTATCTGCCTTTCCTCTCCTTCCCCCAGTAGCTCACTGTCTCCCAAGCCCTGGTTCTCTCTAGGTTTGACTATTGTAACAACCCCTTTCTAAATCTACCTGCTGATACTCCCCGCCCCTTTACAACTCATCCAGAACAGGACTGCGAGACTTGTCCTTGGCCCCAAGCCCTGGGATCGTATCTCCCCAGCCCTGAAATCTCTCCAATGGCTCCCAGTGGATGCAAGGATTACATTCAAAACCCTCTGCATTGTCCATAAGGCCTTCCCTTCAGCTATCCTTCCGTAAATACCTCCCCTCTCGAGCTCTTCACTCCTCTAACTCTAACTCAGTCGAGGTCGGTCGTTTTTCAAAGAAATGAGCCGGGGGTAGATCTCTGTCTTTGTGCGGGGTCTCCCACTGCAACAGCCTTCCTACCACTCTGAAACTTGAGGAGAACCATCTCCGGTTTCCGGAAGCACCTCAAGACCTTTCTCTTTGCTTCTGCCTTCCCCCCTCCTTTCCCCTGCTGATCTTTTTCTCTCTCTGTCCCGTGCGCCTGGCCTACCCTCTGTCTTCCGGGCCCAGGTACCTGCTCACCCTGCCACCCATCCGTATTGCCTCTGGGCAATCCCTGCACTGAGGTCTGCATCTGTAACCATACAGACCCCCCTTTTTTTCCTGCACCTATCAGACATACCCTGTCTGCTGCCTCAACCCAGCACTTGCCACTTGCTGGCTGCACCACCACTGTTTTTGTTGCCTTGGTCATTTATTTTATTATTTTTCTGTTTTTCCTTTGCTCCGCACTTTCCACTTCCCCCCCTTCCATGCACATTTCTCCCTTACCTCTCCCATGCACTTGCGCATTCTCAATGTCACTGGGTTAGTAAGATCTTTGTTTTTTTCTATTCTCCCTTGCTCACCTCCCTTGCCTTGTCGCGCTCTGAAACAATTGCATATGAGCGCATTGAAATAAAATATCATATCGTATCACAAAATTATTGGGCTTCTTAGCATTTTCTATATAATTTATATTAAATCTATATCAAAATCGCAGCCATGAATATTGATAGCCCCCGTCAGCGGGGCAGGGTCACTCTCAGACATCATAACCATGTCACTCTCTATCTATACCCCACTGTAGGGTTCTTATCAATTTTATATCCAACGTAAACCGGCACCTTAATAATATGCATAATAATATGCAGCTATTTGCCCCCTCGCTCCATTACTTTAACTATGATTTTTTGGTGCCATCAAATGTATTGGGGTTCTCCATATGTGCCCGATCTACGCCCTGTTATCCCCCTGAGGGGCGGTGTCACTCTCCTATGTCATAACCGCCTCACTCGGCACAACCCTATATTCATAGTCCTTGTCTTCAGAGCTGGCTCCACTCGTGGATGCTCGACCAGGCTCCACGGCCAATGTATATGATACGTCCGATGACGTTCGTTGTACTCCCTGTTTTAGATAATTGACATTAAAACAGTTATCTTTTTGCCTCCTTTCTGAATCATTTTGATTATTGATGTTTTGAGTAATCTCTGCATCCCCATTCATCTCAGAGAATTGCTACCTCGTCTTAAAGGGCTGGAAGGTCTCCAGTTCACATGGTAACAGAGAGAGGATGGTTAAACGTCTATCGAGATAAGTAAGCTTTGATGTTGCCGGAAATATCGGACACCCTCTGCCATTCGTCTGAAAGGACGTGAGGCTCCCTATAGATGGCGGATTAGAATAAATGCAAATGCTTGCAAGCTAGGGCAGACAGGTCCCCTGTTTTCAGTCAGAAACCCCTCCCGGCATCTATGGGAAGCTGATCGGACAAAAGGTTGAAGAGGTGAATAAAAGAGCCGACGATCCGAAGTTCGAGAGCTGAAAAAGAAATAACACAAATGGTGAGTACAAACTGTGTGAGTTGGCAAAAAGTGTGAATGGGCAGTAAGGGAAGACAGTAAGGGAAGAGAAAAATCAGTAACGGTAGGTTGGAAGGAATGGTCAACTCGAGACGATGAACATCGAGTTTAATAAGGATAATTGACTCAAGACGATAAGAGCGTCGAGTAATTAAAGAAGGTTGACTTGAGACGACGAGCGTCGAGCAACGAACCCTGTGAGACAAGGAGCGTCACAGTGGGAGACGCCCAGTTTCCTGAGTTTTAAAGAATGTCAACAAGATCTATTCCCTAGAGCCCTATTATGGTGACGTAGGAGACAAACTTGTTTTAAAGAACAGTTAAAAGAGGGAAAATCACACTCAACCGGAGTATTTCTTAGGAGTGAAGAGGTTGAGTCTTGAAATATAGAATGATATATGTGACCGGTCAAGTATGTCCATTTGTCTGTTTGTTTTATGTGATTGTGTAATGGTGAAGAAAATATAGAGGAATTGGTAAATGTGGAAAGGAAAGACGAGAGTTAAAAAAGTGTATTATTTATTAATTGGAATTTAATTGATGGTGTTTAGTGAAAACGGATTAAAAATAATATAAACGTGATATAAAGGGTTTGGAGCCAGCGAGGATTGCTGCAAGCTCATATTTTTCTTAAAAAATATCTCTTTGAATAAAATTGCAAAGAGTAATGGGTGAGTATTGACCGTCAGGTCTGACAAGTCAACAATGGAGAATATTACTCCGCTTACGCTCTTGTGTAAATAGCATCTGAAGCACACACCCAAGGTTAGACAGTATAATGCGGAATGGGTTAAGGGCATGGCAGATAAAGGGCCTCATTACACGGATGGCGCTAAGGGATTACCGGCACCGGTAAGGGCACCGATGCCGGTAATCCCTTAGCTCCATACTACGAGGTCCCTCAGTGGGTCCCGTCCTTAGCGTGTGGTCAGACCACACGTTAAGGAAGGGACCCGCTGAGGGACTTCAGAGCAAATAACGGTACCGCTAATAGCAGTACCGTTATTTGCTCCTTCCCCATTCCCATTGAGCCCTATGGGGGCCCTATGGGGCTCAATGGGAATGGGGAAGGGCCATGGTGAATGGGGAATTACCGCCCGCTTACACCTTGTAATGGGGTGGTAATTCCGCCATCCACCATGGCGGACACAGTAAAATACCGGCGGCAACCATGGTGCTATTAGCGCCATGGTTACCGCCTAGCGTGTAATGAGGCACAAAATGTTTATGCCGTGGCCACAAGGGGAATCATTATCGAAAGCAGTTTTGCAGCATATGACGACAAGTTTGCATGCTGTTTACACAGGAAATAAGTTAGACAAACGACTAGCGAGCTTAGAGCACTGGAAAATGTGCCAGGAGGAGAGAGAAGAGCCACCTCCTATAGATTGGATACTTAATGTATGCACAGAGGGGGGTGACAAGCCGTCTGCTCCACCCGCCGAGCACGAAGCAGATGGCAATAGTAAGAAAGATGAAGGACTGTACCCACTGATGGAGCTTAAGGCAGCAACAGGGTATAGTAACCCGGCATTTGAGTCACCTGCACAAAGCAGCGACGAGGCCCCAGAGAAAAATACTAAGAGAGATGTAATCTCTAAGGTCCCAAGGGACAAGGAGAGACGCGATAAGGAGAGAAGTGATCGACTAAGTACATCCTTAGATATAAAACGAGAGATAAAAAGATGGAAAGGGGAAAAGGATAAGGCTGATGAGGTAGCGCTTTTACAGAATGAATGGATGGGAGGTCAGATTTTGCTCAAACTCGATGGTAAGAGCATCGATGACGTAAGGCAAAGAGAAGATCGTGATGAGCAAGATTAAAGAAATAGAGAAAGAGAAGAGCAGCTGATGGAGGAAAGGGTAAAAAGAAAGGATACACAGAGACAGGAACAACTGTACCATGATGACCAACAGCGAGAAAGGGAAAAGTCAGAAGAACAGAGGATACATGATAACAGACAGAGGGCAATTACGGAATGAGAAAAGATAGAAAGAAAAAGAGAAGAACAAGAGGAACAAAGATTATGGAGAAACGGATACAAAGGTGAAGAGATGAGGACATACGAAGGCTGAATGAGAGAACAGATCTGAAAAGAAAAGAGGAAGCAAAAGCAAGAGGGGAAGCAAGAAAATGTAGAGAAATTGATGATGATACAGAATGAAAGAGAAGGCAGCGAGCATGCAACATTGATCTCCTAGAAAAGGAAGTAATGGATCCTGATCCAGTTGTATCATGGGAAAATTTAGAAGAATTCTTCCCCACACAAGAGCCACTACCAGGTCCGTCTGGAGTAAATCTGGAGGACGAGTTTGACTCTAGGGGTCTTGGGGACGCAATGGATACAGTCTATCATGAGATGAGGGCGAAGAATGATTTAAAAGGGAAGGGCAAGAACGAACGACTTGAGAGTATGCAGCTGTACGATAAAGAGGGAGGCTTATGTAGTTTTGAGCCTAAAGAGCTGTCTTTAGACAGACTGACTCTGGATAGAGACGAAGAGGAAAGATGTTACACGAGTTGGGAACAGGAGATGTCAGATGAAGATGCGGAAGCCATCCGTGGGGGAAAGGAAGGTAACGCATGTAGGTCTGAAGGATGTTTTTCTATGGATAAGGAAGTTAGATGGTTGGATCCAGGCCTCCCTATGTCTGGGGCGTGAAGGTCCTTGACGCGGCTGGGTCAACCTAGAGGATGTTCCCATGGTGCAAGGGGGGATTCGCCACCATATGTGAGCAGATTATGATTGTTGTCAGGAAGAAGGCAATGCGAAACCACTGCCCCTGGTTTGGAAAGATTAACTGAAGGGGATGAATGTGAGTTTGGAATTTCTCAGTTTCCTTTACTAGAAAAGGGTGGGGCCAGGCAGCAGTACATACAATGGCCACAAATAGAAAAGGATAATTTGGGGTGAAACTTTCTGAGTTTAGCTTCTGGTGCTGGGAATGGATACATGAGTTAGAGAAAATGACTGGAGGAAACACGTTATATATAAGGGACACTAAGGGTCTTCTGATTGCCATTCCTGGAGAAAGAGCTGATGATGTTTGGTTGAGAGCAGGGTATTCTGGTGTTACTACAGTTAACACTGCTCATTATAGAGCACCGTTCAATAACTGTAGGGTGGCAATCTGGAAAGCGCTTGGAGTATTATATCCAGACATGTCCGATAGGGGAGCTATAGTGACACAAAAATATGCAGGAAGCGGACGCTCCTCTTGTTTACATTCAGAATTTCCCAGAGGCATGGGCCTTGGAGACACGAGAAGCTTGGGGTTAATCTATCACTGTGTTTTATCACATATTGTGCCAAAGGCTGCCAAAAGCAGTACAGAAACAGCTCAAGACGTTAGTGTGCATGGAGGCAAAACCATGGTAGGAAATACAGCTGACCATTGCGCATTATTGTAGGCTTCTGCAAGAGAAAAACCGAAAGAAGAAGGACGATGTTAGAAAGGGCGAAGAAGCAAAATGAGTACAGAAAAAGTTATCTAAGTATGCCATTGAATGGGCAATGTTGACTAGTGGGGATGAGCCAAGTTCACATCAAGTAGCAAATATGCTGCAAATGAATAACCAAAGGCAGTTCGACCAAGGAAATAATGGATTCATTCCAAGAGGAAGGGGAGGCTTTTGAGGCAGAGGATTCCTGAATAATCAAAGAAACTTCCAGAAGAATCAAGGCGGGTTTCAGGGATACGTGCAAAATGGGCAGTTCTCAAGAGGGGGGACTTCAAAACAGCCTGCACATTCACAGCAGAATGGAGATGGGTTTGTTCAGGATCAGACAGCACAGCAACCACAAGAGCCGAGAGTGCAACAAGGCTTTCAAACACAGCAGACAGCAGTAAATCCACCACAAGGACAGTCGCATCAGTCACCCATGCAGATACAGCAGAGCACATATACAGGACAGTTAATGACTCCTAGTATAGGGGGTGTCATGGTCAATGAAGGGAACCCCTTCACAGGTACAGGGATGAGACTGTATCCAAAATAGGACAGCTCACTGGGAGGCTTGATGTGTTTAGTACTATCATTGATGCCTAATCCTCAAGAGGAACCCAGGGTTGATGTCAATATAGGGGGCAAATCTTTTTCGTTTTTAGTAGACACAGGGCCAACACGCTTGTGTATATGAGAGGGGACATTTTCTATTTCTGGAAATGCCATGAATACTCAAGGGTTCACAGGAGCTACAAGTAGAGTTCTGTTTACTGAAAACTTGCCGATCTCTATAGGAGAGTGTGACATGTCTGCACCGTTATTATATCCAAAGCAGACAAATGCCAATATTTTAGGTAGAGATTTAATGACTAAGTTGAATAAGACCATTTCGTTTACTGATGAGGGCATAGTGTGTTTGACTCCAGGAATGCATTGTTTAAACGTGTGTGAAATTATTAAGGCATTTACAGAACGAATGGCCATGTGAGCCATGCCACTAGAACCAGAAGTTTTTCTCTATGAAGTGCGCATTTTGTTAACCTGGTTGCCAGGATTAGTGGGGAAACTGTGAGGATTCCTGATAACATGTTATTCAGGCCAATGATACCTGTGGATGAGGAAGGGCAAGTCTTTCCTTTAGATATTGAAGCGGCTATAGTAGGGAGAGAACTAGCTACGCTTGATGGCGTTGATTATGACGGCAGATGATGGTGCGCAGTAATTGCCATAGGAGAAGGTTATAGATTAATTGATGTCACTGATGAGAATATGTTTGGTGATCACCCGTCCAATGACAAAGTATTATTTGAGCTAGAACAGGATATTACTTATTGGGTAAAAGCCATCAGATGAGAAGTCCCTCAGAAAGTGATGGTGGTACGGAAACGTCCCGAGTATTTTGATGAAGACATGGAAAAGGTGCCAAGTTCATTATGGACCACAGACCCATATGACGTGGGCCTATTGAAGGGGGTTGGAGAAGTAAAGATTACATTGAAACCAGGAGCAATTTTACCTCAAACACGACAGTATCCTATGTCTCGAGAGGCAGACAGGTATTTGTAAGACGGTATCTGCCATGATGGAACAAGGTATCTTAGTAATGCCAGAGTCACCGTCTAATACCGCAGCTTATCCAATTAAGAAATCAAAGGGAGGGTCATGGCATCTAATTCAAAATTTAAGACCAATTAACCAGATTGTAGAGGCTGAGTTCCCTCTAGTTCCTAATCCGGTCACAATCGTATGTAATATCCCTGTTGAGGCACAGTATTTCACTGTGACTGACTTGAAAAATTTGTTTTTCTCAATTCCACTGCATAAAGATTCACAGGATTTAATGTAATTTATGTTTAGACAGACTAAACTGAAAAGTACTCGCTTGCCTCAGGGGTATTGTTAGTCTCCATCGATTTTCAATGGAGTCCTGCAAATGGACTTGACCAATATTGACTTAGAAAGTGTTGTATTTCAGTACATATATGACATATTGGTCTGTAGCCCCACAGAGGGAGGGCGCAGACATGATTCAATTCAACTAATGCTTATCCCTGCAGAAAAAAGGATATAAGGTAGACAAGGAGAAATTACAGTACTGTCAGGAGGAAGGGCAGTTAATCTCACATGATGGAAAGAAGATTACTCCAGAAAGGGCTGAGGCTATTTTGAAAACAGCAAAGCCACACACGATAAAGCAAATGCAGAAGTTTTTGGGATTGGGTAATTATGTCAGAGCTTGGGTCTTTGATTACAGTACATACATAATGCCCTTGTTGCAAGCTTTAAAGAAAGCACAAGTGAATGGGGGCAGAATTATCTGGACTGAGGAAATGGAAGAAGGGTTTGATGAGTTGAAAAAGGCAATCTGCACAGTCTCAGTTTTAGGGATCCCCAACTATGCAGAGGAATTCTTTTTATTCTCACATACAAATGGTACAGTGATGACAGCTGTGCTTACGCAGAGGACCACGTTGGGGTGCAAGGTGGCTTATTACAGTGGAATCTTAGATCCAGTAATGAGGGGTCATTTTCCGTGTGAACAATCTTTTGCATCCGCTGCTTTCACCATTGAGAAGCCTGCCAGCATGGTAATGGGATGTTCTAGGACGTTGTTTGTTGAGCATGCATTGTTTGCTATTTTGGAGAAACATAAAGGTACTTTGATGTCTCAAAGGGCTTCGGCCTGTGAGGTGGTCAGACCAAATCCAGTGATTAAAGTAGTTAGATGTAAGATCTTGAATCCTGACATGTTTGTAGCAGAACCACTGGCAGAAGGTGAACAGGCACATGATTGTTCAAACAATGAAGAATTCTATGATGAGCTTCCAAGGATAAAGGAGAATGCATTGGCTACTGCTCCTTTCTGTTGAGTATCTAATTTAAGACTGGTGAGGAAATTAACAGCTGCTATCTGGATTGGATTGCTAAGTTATTTGACCCCAACAGGACCGACCAGCATTCGACCTATGTAATGTTTCCGAGGTATTGACAATGTCTTGCAAAGGCTATTTGTCTTTTGGAGGTAAGTGGGGCACATTCTGTAAATAGATGCACTAATATCTCACCTCTAGGCGATTCTTGACAGAATCTGCAAACATTTTGTTCTGGGCTTACCAATCTGCGTTTTGCCCTTACTTCCAGAGTTGCCCATAGATTGAAACGAAAACGCACTATTCCTGATCTATATTTTAGGGCTGGTGAACGTATCAGATACAATGGTAATGTTCTGAGTTTTTTTGGTGGGAAACGTGCAATGTCGTTATCTCGATACATTATACATGATTTGCATGTGTTGATCCAATCTGTTTGATACATTTTAGATTTGGCTTTATCAGGATTCAACAACAACAGATCAATTGTAACTTCTGCTTTAGCCATTATCGAATACACACGATTTAGCCAATCTTTGATGTAACTAGATTTCTTTGCTGAGAAAATGTAACAAGAAAGTGTTTTAAGCAATACATTTGCGGCAGTCGACCGCAGGCATTTCCCAAAAAATGAACATAAACGCCAGTTGTAATGGGCTTCTAGAGAGGTTAGGCCAAGCTCATATCTCATCCATGAGGTAGGGACGCATTGCGGTAAATGAAGAATTGTGCGCCAATATTTTGCTTCCCACTGCTCGAACTTGAATGCAGAATAGCATATAATAGCCATAATAGCCATATAATAGCATGGGAATGACTTTCTTGGTCCAATAATGCCAAGCTGGGAGGATTGAAAATTTGCCATATTTATACATGATGACACAGGCTTGTGAAATGGATGAAAGTAGCTTGGACTCAATCCTCTCTAGCTGCCCATGGGGTTTCAACTGACACTCAAATATCATGCCTAGGTAGCAATAGCTTGGAGTTACGCCGAGTGGGGTGCAGCCTACAGACCACACAAATGAAACTGGGCCTGAGCGCCTGGGCGAATATTGAATGATCTGAGTTTTAGACGTGTTGACAACTAGTTCATTAGATTGTACGTACTGATAGAACGTATCTAAAAGCCGTTGTAACCCCACCTGCGTTCTAGAGATAAGTACTAGATCGTCTGCATACATAAGCGATTGAACTTCCTGGGTCAACAGTCTGGGAGAATCGGAAATGACCGTTGAAAGGGTGAATTTAACATCGTGGATGTAATAATTGAACACCGCTGAGGCTAAGGAGCAGCCCTGTTTTAGACCACGATAGGTCGATATGTTGTCTGTTAGAAGACCATCTAGTGTAATGCGTATTCGTATAGACGTGTCATGGTGCAACAAGTGTATAATATCGTACAGAGACGCTGGGCAATCGTCTCTCAAGAGCTTTTTTAATAATAAAGGACGACTCACAGAGTCAAAAGCTGCATTTAGATCAATAAAAGCTAAGAACAACTGTTGTTTTGTCTCTTGGCACTGAGCTTTGATTGCATTCAAGGTCATGAGATTGATGTTGGTTCCCATTCCTGCCATGAAGCCAGTTTGGTTGGAATCCCTGAATTTATTATTTCCTGTCCAAGTATTGAAATCGGCTAGTACCAATTTGGTAAGCATTTTCCCTGGGGCATCTAATAACGCAATCGGTCGATAGTTTGCAGGTTGTGACCGATCGCCTTTTTTAAAGATTGGAATTATGATTGAGGACTTCCATGATGTAGGAATCAAACGGGTGCTTAATATGTCACTAAAGATTTTAAATAAGATCTTAGACCAAATGTCTGGATGATTTTTAAACATATGGTTTGACAACCCGTCTGGTCCTTCTGCTCTTGAAGAACTCAATTTTTTGATTAGGTCAAAAATTTGTTCAACCGAGACTTTTAAATTCCAACTGGATGTTGACAATGGCAAATATTTGGTGTGGTTATAACAAGGGTCAGCATATAGTGTTGAAAAATGCTTGATCCACATATGTTCAGAGACCCCATTCAGTTGGGCATCTGCTTGGTGATGGTATGAGTGACTATTCAGCAGCGACCACATGCCAGCCGAATTTTTATTACTCATAGCCCTACTCATGGCTTCGCTATCTCGTTGGAATAACAAGGACTTGCGCCCACTGAGCCAGTTCTTATATTGGCATTTTGCAGATTTTAATGCCTGCCACTTGTCTGCACTAATTGAGAGTAAAATGTTTCTTTTAAGCATCCTAAATTCTGTCCTTCTTTTGGCAACTACCTGATCAAAGGTATGTGAATGTTTGATCGAGTCGGATTGCGGTATATTTATGGTCTGAGCAAATGAGCGTAGCAAATCTATGTATTCGATGCTATTACAATGGAGGGCCCTATTCGTTATGAGATGTTCAAACTGGTTCAGGGAGTTTGCAGTCCATTTGAGACGTGTGCGTGAGTTGTTTACTCCCACGTTGCCACAATAATAAGAATCTCTAGTTGGCATTGTATATTGGAACGTGCACTGTAAGGACAGGAGGCAATGATCACTTTTAGGATGGTCAATAATCTCAAAGTGGTCTATTTGTCGGAAAAGCCTGGTGTCGACATAAATATAATCTATGATACTATTTGATTGCCCTCTATGCCAAGTGTAATGCGGGGGGACATCATTATGTACTGAGCCATTGACCATATGATAGTTGCGTTCGGACATAATCAACTCCCATTTTCGAGCACCTTGAGTTTTGGCACCCAACTTGCAACAGTTGAGGTTCAAATCACCAAGTATGATGGTATACATAATTGATTTGTCAAGTGAGATTAGATCAAGCATGTCATGTAGTCCTGCAAAAAAGGTTTCATCAGGCATGCTGAGCGGATTACGGTAAATATTTACTACAGCAAAGACTAGGACTTTATTACAGATTTTTACAAGCTGTATGTGCGCACCTACAGATGCCCAGACAGTGACTGTAAACCCTAATTTAATGTTCACAGCCACCAGTAAGCCTGATGCCGGTCTGCCTGCAGTCAATACTGCAGGAATCAAGGCTATTTCATAGCTGTCATATATCGGAGCTTTGGTGAGCCATACCTCTTGTAAAGCGATGAGGTGGTATAACAAAGGCATTTCTTTAAAAGAGGAATGAAGATGTTTGTGCCCTCTTGTGTTCCAGCTGACAAATAACAATGTGTTTCTGATCTCTCCTTTTGGTGGTTAATGCCGAGAATTCTAAGATGTCCATGTTTCTCTGGATTCACCACGGGAGCCCTGATATATCTTAGGGATCATGACTGGAGTGTTCAAAGGCAAGCGAGCGAATTCTGGTTCCTCTGCCAGCAAAAACCCCATATTAAATAGGACCATTTTATTGCGCCATATTGATTGAAGCACTATGCTTGATGGAATCCAGAGTCTAACTATGGACAAGGTGTCCTCGGAGATAAATTCGACCTGTTCGATATCGCGTGAGGTGATGTTACGTAATTCATCAATGTCACCAAAAATATTCAGGACACTTTGCCGATTAAGATCATACATTTGATTGCCACCCTCTCGACATTTGAGAATTAAAGTGTGGCATTGAGCTTGTCCCGAATTGGGTTGCCCTGAGGACCAGCGCTTATTGTTGTTACGCGGGGACCCTTTTATATTGGAGGGCCAACTTGGTCTGAGATTTCTTGCCACCTCGGGAGGTGCATTAATAGGGGTTTGATTCACATTAACTGGGTATGCTAGTGATCTTATAGAATCGCCCTGGGCTTGCGTAAACACTGATGCCACCTTGGCGGAAAGATATTCATCAACTTTCTTTTTAAGTTTTTTTTTTAAATATATTTTTTATTTTATATATATAAACCACACAACATTACAACTTGAACATAGATAAACACGTTTAACAACAAACAACATTGCAATCCCCATCCCTCCCCCCTATGAGCCTGTATGGTGTACGCCATTGGTATCCGCTGTGGGCGAGGGGGCGTCAGCACTCTCAGAGTCAATTGAAGCTGACCCCGTTCCAAACAGTTCAGCTATCAACAGTTTCCATGCCGCAAGAGAGCACATTTCCTCGTCCTCCCCAGCGATACTGGCATCTCGCCACACAGCCGTCTCGGCCTCCGCCCATTTTTGGAGATCCCTCCACCAGACCTCCGTTCGTGGTTTATGACACTCCTTCCAACCCATGGCAATCCTACGTTGAGCAAGCACATAAGCCAGATCTTTCAATTTATCGACATGTCTAAGTTTACGCGCTCTGGGATATCCCCCCAGTAAGCAGGCCCAAGCTGAATCCACTTTGAGTGTGACACCCTTCCCTGCCAGCTTCTGCGCCACTTCGCCCCAATAGCTTGCAATTACTGGGCACGCCCAAAACATGTGTATCATGTCTGCATTCTCCTCGTCGCACTTGGGGCACGCCTGGCGTCCAACACCCCGAAATTTGGATATTCTCAAAGAGGTCAGGTATGCTCTGTGCGTTATATAAAGCTGTATTTGCTTGAACCTGGCATTTCTCGATACTTTTTTATGATACCCAAGGGCTCGCTCCCACAACCCATCTGTCATCGGGGCCCCCATCTCCGTTTCCCATTCCAGTCTCAGGTGCCCTAAATCGCTCCCAGCCTTCATCATCAACATCTCATACAACCTAGAGACCTCGTGCCCGCCCTCCGATGTGTCATATAGTATCTCCACCGGGGCATCCGGTTCATCGGCCAGGGTAGTTTCGGGCCACTTATTCCGGATCTCCTGCACTATCCTGTGATATGTCATATATTGACCCCTGTGCAGTCCCGACCCTGCCTCTAATTCTTCGAACTCCAAGATGATCCCATCCTGCCAAATATCTCCCATGGTGACCAACCCCACTGACTCCCAGTATATCCGAATGGTTGCCCTGAGCTGCCCATCTCCCCTTGCCAGTGCGACCAATGGGAACTGCAATACACACGGCAGAGGGTTGCCCATCATCCGGCAGGCCCGTTTCCACATGTTCCGTCCCAAAGCTAGCATACTATGCCGCTCCCTCATGCATGCATTAGCCACCCAGATCACCTCTCTCAAGTAAAAAGGGGAGCAATCCCTCCCAAACAGCCTGTGTTCAGGGGTCTCTTCATCAGAGAGCCACCTGGACACATATTGTAGCTGCGCTGCTACATAATATGCCTCAAAGTTCGGCAGCTTGATTCCGCCCTTCTCATAGAAGTTCTGCAGCTTCCACAGTGCGACTCTGTTGCGCATGCCGTGCCACAGGAATTCTCTGCAAACACTGTGTAGCCTCACAAAAAACTTCTTAGGAATCATGTAGGGGATGTTGTTAAAATAATGCAGAAGCCTGGGCAACACCACCATTTTAAGCATGGCTCCTCGGCCCATCATCGCTAGTGGCAATCTTTCCCAGAACCTCATACATTTCTCGATCTTCCCCACAGCAAGTTCAGTGTTATACTTGTGCTCCTCCACGGTCGTATGATACACATCAATCCCCAAGTATCTAAAGGATCTCGTCGCCCACGGGATCTGCAACACTGGCAACCTCTCCACTGGAGTCCCCACATAGCCCCCCAGCGGAAATAGAGTGGATTTCTGAGGGTTCACCGCTATACCGGACAACCAGGCGTATCTCCCCATCACCTCTAAGACATACTGCAAATTTTCTTCTGGGTATCTTAGGTATAACAGCATATCATCCGCATACAGGGATATAAGGTGACACTCTCCTCCTACCTCGATGCCGACCGGGTCATATTGCTGCCGGAGGTAAATCGCCAAGGGTTCTAGGGCCAGGATGTACAGCATAGGGGACCAAGGACACCCTTGCCTAGTGCCTCTGCCCAACTGCCATCTCTCTGACACCACTGCGCCCGTACGGACCCTGGCCAGTGGTGCACTGTATAACATCTCGGCCCACCTAACATAACCTGGTCCCATCCCGTACCCTTTCAGAGCCGCTAGCAGCCAAGGCCATCGAACAGAGTCGAACGCCTTAACCGCGTCCAATGCTACTATCGCCATTTCGCCGTCCTCACCACCACCCCACTCGACCACCCTGTGGAGGCGCCTGTGGTTGTGAGTGATGTTCCTATTAGGGACATAGCCCGTCTGGTCAGGGTGGATCAACTTGCCGATCACTCTACGCATTCTAGTAGCCAGGACAGCTGTCAGGATCTTACTATCTTGGTTCAACATCGACAGGGGCCTGTAGGAGCCACAATCATGTCCCGGTTTATTTGGCTTGGGGAGCGGTATTATAATCGCCTCCCTAAGTGACTCCGGCAACCATCCCATCTCGTACGCTTCGTTGAGCATTTCCAACATGGGCGGGAGCACTTCCTCTGCATAAACTTTATAAAATTCACTGGGGAACCCATCTGCCCCTGGGGTCTTACTAGTGGGCAACTGTCTCACAATCTCCTTCAGCTCTTCCAGGGTGATCGGAGCATCCAGCTCCTCTCGCTCCTCATCGCTGACCTTGGGCAAGCCTACATCTTCCAGCACTTCGTCTATCTCCTCCTGGCTGCCCCCCTCGCAATCTTCGTATAGGACCTTATAGTATTCCACGAATGCCCTGTTCACGCCTTCTTGGGTGTCTACCTCCTCCCCCTTTTCATTGGTTACCATTCTGATCGGGGATCGTGGGGTCTCACTCTTGTACAGCCAAGCTAAGAGTCGGCCCGTTTTATCTCCCCCCGCATGCAGTCTCTCAGTATACTTTCTATAATTCAAATTACAGAGCCTGTCCCAATGTTCCGCACACTCTTGTTGCAATTTAGAGACCGCCTCTGCATCTGTCCCACCACCTTTCAACTCCTCCTCCAGCGCGGTCTCAGCTCTATGCAAATCCGCCAGGACTCCCCCATCAATCCCTTAGACTTCGCAATGGCGATCCCCCGCATTACAACCTTAAAGGCCTCCCATAAGGTGCCAGCCGACTTAACGCTCCCTTTATTCACCTCAAAATAAGCAATTATCTCTTCCCTGATATCCTCTCTGAAGGCGGGGTCTTTGAGCGCCTCCGCCCTTAGGCGCCATGTTGGTATACGCGCTCGTGGGGGATACAGTTGCCATCGCATGACCAGGGGTGAGTGGTCAGAGAGGACCCTCGCCCTGTATTCTATATGGTCGCACTCCGCGACTATGTCTGGCGTGGTGAAAAAGTAGTCAAGCCTCGTGTGCAGTAGATGCGGAGCCGAATAGTGCGAGTATTGTCTCGCGCTCGGGTGTTTCGCTCTGCACACATCAACTAGGCCAAAATTCGCCAGCAGCGTCTGCAATACCCTAGCCGCCGGACCGGGCCCAGCCATCTTGTCATCCGACCTATCCTCCTTGGGGTTCAACACGCAATTAAAGTCACCATCCCATATCACCGTGCCCCCCATCCCAACACTGAGCTTGGTGCACAGCGTCCTAAAATATGTCGCCGTTTCCTGGTTAGGCGCGTATGTATTTACAATGCACACTACTTTGTTCTTTACCAGCCCCCTCACCATAACCAACCTCCCATCCTCCTCCACAACCTCCTCAATTAGCTTGAATGGGACGTGTGGCGCCACCCACACCAGCACTCCTCTGGCATAGGCGGAGTACGTTGATCCTACCACTGTTCCCTTCCACTTCCTCCCTACCAGCTCCAGTTTCTCTCGCTTTAGATGTGTCTCCTGTAGCAGGGCTACGTCTATCTTCTGCCTCTTGAGATACAACATGACTTTATTTCGCTTAAGGTAGCTGTTAAGCCCCCTAACGTTCCACGTTAGTATCCTAAGGTCTCCCATGGCCTATCAGTAGTTTCCTCCCCCCATCCAAGGCAATCCCTCCCCACTTTGCGAACACCCACTCCCGGTTCCACCCTCAGGCTCATACAAAAACTAAAACTCCCCCCCAAACCCCTACCCCCAACCACTGCCCAGCTCCATCCCTGGATCTCAGGCATCCCTGTGTTCGGTCCTCCTTGGAAACCCAAATAGAGAACCCGACAGGGTGTCACCCTACTAACAGTGACTAAACTAAACACAAAAAGGGGGTGTAAAGGGTGGCTTCAGGCGGCTCCACAACTTCGCAACCATGTCCGCGCAAGGACCACGTTTCATAACCCCTGACGCGCGCATGTTCTCAAGCGAGTTCAGTGACTATAATCTAGTCCCAATGTTCATGGCCCGACCGGGCCTACAGCATTACTTATCTCGTCCTTTATTTTCCACCGGCCGTCTGAACATCTGACTCCTGAGGGCAGTTGTGTGCATCCAACCACTCCATAGCATCCTCCGGGGTGACAAAGAACAGTAGCTTGCTCTGAAAGAAGACCTTCAGTTTGGCCGGATAGAGCAACATGTATTTAAGCCCCGCTTCCCGCAATCTCCTCTTCACCGTTCCGAAGTTCATACGACTGCGCTGTACCTGCAGGGTGTAGTCGGGATAGGCCGTTATATTCGCCGCTCCTCGTTGTATTGTGCCTCCCTTGCGGAAGTGTTCAAGGATCCTTTCTCGGTCCCGGTAATTAAGGATCTTAGCTATCACTGGCCTGGGCGGGTTTCCCGGTGGTGGCTTCCTAGTTAAGGCCCTGTGCGCTCTCTCAACCGCAAAACCCTGCGACAGGGTGCCTCCCGTGATCTCCTGCAGTAGCATGTTTTCAATAAATTCCGTTGGATTGTGGCCCTCAGTTCCCTCCGGCAGGCCTACGATGCGAATGTTGTTCCTCCGGGCGCGCCCTTCTGCCTCCTCCGCCCTACTCTCCAAGTTGCCCACGCGTTGCACCAGGGCATGGAGTTCACGCTTATGCACAGCGCAGTCCGCCGCGGTAGGGCCCAATTCTTTCTCCAAAGTCTCTGTACGCTCTGCCAGGGTACGCACATCCTGCCTTAGGAGGTTCACGTCCTCCTGTACTGCCCCGACCTGGAGTTCCATTGCGGTCTTCAGTTCAGCCACAGCGAGCTGGAGCTTGGTCTCCCAGGTCGCTTTCAGGTCTGCGATCGCAGCGAGGACCTCGTGGTTCGCACCCCCGGCGGCCATTTCCTTGGCTTGCGTTTTGTCCTTGCTTTTGGCTCCGTCTGGGCCGGGAGGCGTTTTAGCGTATTCGTCGAGCGTGTGCTGTTTGGTCTTCGCTCTCAGGGGCTTGTTAGACATGTCTCACGTCCTTCAATCCCCGCTCGGATCTGGGGCAGGGTTTCACAGTGCGCCCTGCGGGTGCCCCGTTGTTATCACCACTTCTCTGACACTAAGTTCCTCTGTCCTCCGGCACCCCCGGCCATCTTGTCTGTTTACCTAGCTAGGCCAGGTCGCGTCTCACCCTCTGAGGTCCACTTTAGGCCACAAAGGGCCCGGGGCACAGTTCCCGGTCACACCGCACGATCCGGGTATAAAGTATCTTCGATCAGGCCCTGCTCCCTTCCCAGGTCCACGCCGTCGGCCTCGCAGGACTGGGTGTCCTTAATGACCTCGATGCACCCGCGTCATGCACCTACACCATCACCATGCTCCAGTGCGACCGACAGGCGCCCAGATCAAGCACCCCTTTGTTCCTTCGTTCGGCGGCGGCGGCGGCCATTTTCTCGTTCAACGCACTCTCGCCTCCAGATCTTCTTTTAACTTTTTGTTGCGCTCTCACGGTGCAGGCCCGTGTCGAAACATAACCTCACGTTCACCTGAGATTCATGCGCGCAGTCATATCGGTCTCAGCAAAATTGCATCGGTCCTTGCACTGTTTTCAGTCGGATAATGTGCGGATCTTCGGGAGCCCCCGTACAGACACGTCCTTTCACATGGCTTCCAAGCCACGCCCCCTTTCTTTTTAAGTTCATCTGTCAAAGATTGAATGCTATTGGCATTGATAGTATGTGTGTCACTGGGCATAGGCGCAAACGTGACCATCTTGGGGTGACTTGCAATATCACAGGGAACTTGAGCAGGGGCGGGAAGTTGCTGAGGACATAACTTCACAGGGAGCGAACCAGCACTGCTTTTAATTGATGATTTGAGTGATATCTGTGTTTGCACTGAACGTGGGGGGAGAAGATTTTGAACAGTGGTACTTTTGTCTGAAATTAGAAATGGTGTAGGTGTTTTCTGAAACTCACTTAAAGCTTGTGCCAGTTGAGTTAAAGGGGACCGGGGCACAGACGGGGGATCCTGGGTCAAGCCAAAATTGGGAGAAACTATAGGAGTACCTGCCGCGTCTGGCCCTGCAGGATGTATAGGAGCAACAGTTTCCATATCACCCAACTCACAGTTAGCTATAGTTGTTTTCTTTTTACTAAAAGCTTTAAAAAAGGCAGACAAGGTGCTCTTTGGATGCTTAATTCCAATCATGTTTTTCGTTTTTTTTATTGGAATAAAGGTTTGTTTTTTATTATTTTTCTTTTTTGGTTTCTCAACTGTTGGACGTGTTAAATCGCTCAGTCCTTGTGTGTCCATCGAAACACCGCTGGATGGTGCAATTATACCCTCTAAAGCCCCAGTTTTCATTTTTGGAATCAGGATTGGTATGGAATCATGATTCTCAGGCACCGGGTCTCGTCCAATAATGCCTTGAATTAAGGGCAAGGGACAGGGTATCAGTGGGCGTGCAGGTGCTTCTTTCACTGAATCAGTGGAGGTTGGTAAAATGAGTGAAGTAACATCACGAAGAATAGACGGGCTGGGCAACATAACCACTGACTGGTCTAACTTGTCTTTGTGGACCTCAGTTTTGGTGAGCTGTTGCATCGAGAGCCACTGCATCAGATCTTCGAATTGGGTTGATTGGCGAGCCACTTTGATATCCAGGGATTCGAAGAGTTTACACGGACTATATACTGCTGTGTTAATTGCTATTAATGTGGGTTGAATCATTGATATGGTTGGAGCAGCATTGTTGAGCAGCTCTGGTTTGAGAGGGCGCGGTGTTGGTAGAGCGAACGAGTTGAGAATAGATAGAGCAATGTCTGAGGGCGGAACAGTAGAGTCATCAGGGACACTGCTGATACGTTGAGCCTTGCTGTTCGTGTGAATAAACTCAGATGAACTTTCATGAATGGATATGACTTGAGGATCAGACAATAAGAGTGGGAAAGCAATGGGAGAAATAGACATGTTCGCATCGTATACTTTATGACAGGACTTGATAGATTCAATCATAGTTCGATCAGAAATTGGGCAAGGATTGGAGCACCTCAATGGTGTACGCTGTGAGGAACTGGTTTTTCCAACTGTGAGAGGAGAAGGAGTAGAAGTCATACTTGAAGGGACAACGACAGAAGACTCTATAGGTGTGATACTTATACCACCATGTATCTCTTCAAATGGAAAACGGGTTTGATTAGGCAGGTTTGCAGGGGTGACAGACATAGCAGTAAAAAATGTTTGGGGTGCCACTATGGAATCCGCTGTCTTTGGTGATGAAGATTGGGTCTGTGGCATTAACATCAGTGGAGCAATAGTTGGTATGTTTGTAGTAAGCTTGTATGCTGTGTATGGAAGCATGGTGAAGAAAGATACACTTAAGGTGAGCTAAGGTGAGCAAGTGCCCCACCGAGCAACAGCTATACTTGAATATGTCACACCGCTCAACGCGAGAGCAAAAATCAAAGTGCAATCAGCACTGAGCAATAGACAATTTTCAATGACTACCTTCGCATTTGATACTGTTGAAGCCACAAACAATAAAAACCCAATTCACTTACTAATAGAATCAGAAAGGAATAATGACTGGCCCAGCACCGCGCTGCACACACCGCGAACAGCAAACAGTACTTAAAGTACTTGCACCGGTGCGCAGCGCGGGTGCGTAGGCTCAGAGGCAGATGAAGGAAATGGAAAGGCGTGGTCACAAAAAAGGGGAGGAGTTGGTCAGTGTAGTGAAGTCCTAGTAAGTAAAAGAAAAAGAAAGGTATAAACACGAAAAACTCGAAAGGTAAAAAAAAAAAAATAAATAAAAAAAAAATTCACTTTTTTTTTTTCCAGATATGTGACGAGATTCAATGCAAGGACACTGTGCACAAAACGTGCTAGCGTGCTAGTGTGCTAGTGCGCACAATGCGTAAATTCACAAGCACAAACGTGCAAGTAGTCCCTCCAGTTAGCAATAATAAAGTACAAAGCTCTGCCGCCACAATCACCTTTCTTCTTTTCTAAGGCAGGCACTAGAGAGTGTAACTCTCAAAGACGTCCTCCGGGCCGTTGTGGAGCCGAATCCAATGCAGGTCTCAGTCTCAGCAGTGAGCAGTGAGCAATACAGCGAGTGCCTCTACCTATGTGATGTTGACAGTGCACGCACGGTTAGCATTTAAAAAGGAGGGGCTACCTCCAAACAGACCGAACTCCAGTGCAACATGCAGCTTTATTGGATAGACTCATTAAAGCACTGCAAATCCCAGTGGCTATCGCAGTGGTCAAATGTGCTGCACACATTAAGGGACAGATTTATTTCACATGGAAATCGAAAGGCAGATGAGGAAGCCAAACGTATTGCATGCACAGATGATTTAATGACTTTTGAAACACCTGATGTGATTGAAAAAATTGTGGTAATGAATAGGTTGTCTGAGTGTTATAGTAATTTCTCTAAAACTCAGATCATGGAAGTGGAGGGGGTGTTCCTTATCCATCTTCCGAAGCACTATGGTGACAGAACAGCAGGGGTAAACTGGTGATGCCTGTAGCTTTACTAAGGGTAGCGTTGGAACAGCTGCACTACCCTGCGCACATCACTAGAGAGAGCTTCGCTGCGACTATTGTGGAGGAATGGTTTGTTCCAAATTTGGTAGAACATGTTGCATTTTATATAGCAAACTGCATTGTATGTCAAAATTTTACCGCTGGGCACACATTGCGCACAGTTAGAGGAGTTATTCCGAGGCCTAATGGCCCCTTTCAGCATTTACATATCGACTATGTCTACATGCTGCAAGTCTGTAATGGATACAGATACATGATTGTAGTGTTTTGTCCATTTTTGAGGTGGATCAAAACTGGACCATGTACTTACCCAGATGCCACTTGCACTGCTAATCTTTTTGTACAAGGAATATGTGAAGTATTAAGATCAGATAATGGCCCTCAGTTTTTTAATGAAGTTTTTGAGAAGATGAGCTTGATACTTAGCAGAAGGCATAAATTCTCATCTGCTTATCACCCGCAAGCAAATGGAAGCTGTGAGAGACTCAACGGCTTGCTTAAGGAAAGAATAGCCAAATTGAAGCTCACCCTGAAGAAAGAATAGGTGCATTGCCTACCACTGGCATTGTATGCGTTGAGAAATCGACCAGGGTCAGACCACCATCTTACCCCCCATGAGATAGTGACGGGGGACTAGAAGTGATGCCCAGTCAACAGCAGAATTGTTAGGGAAGGAGCCATGTGAGTATCTTAAATGTATGACTGAAAGTATCTCTGTCATTTCATATCAGCTCAAGTGACAGGGGTGTAGGGCAATGCAGAACACAGAAGAAGATGATCCAACGGCCAAAGTTAAAGGACTGTGTCTTCGAAACCTTTTCCCTGGAGATGAAATTCTAATTTGCAACTTTACGAGGAAGTGGCATGAACCGCGCTTCAACGGGCCTTTCATTGTGGAAGACATCACACCGTCTGCAGTCAAGGTACAAGGCAGACTTGCTTGGATCTTCCATGGCAACACAAAGATCTATACTGGAGAACCCTCGTCACCCGCACCCCCAATGAAAGTAAACATCGGGGAAGAACCTCAGCACATGCAGACTAAGTCGATTACGAGGAAGAAGGATGCAGAAGCAGCTAAATAATTAAAAGGAGTACAGTGGACTATGGCTTGTTGCAGGACTCTCTTTTAAGCTACAAAAGAAGAGAGTTAAGGAAGATTATTTGTTCTTGAGCCAGATGAGCTTGCTGTTATTGGACTAAGACATGTTTATTTCTTGATCGAGAAGGAGAGGTTGCCAAATTTGAAGAACTTCCCTTTTCGACGACTGGGATAGGGTACAGTATCCTGATTCCTTTCCCATTGAAACTCTCTTTGGAGGTGCCCATGTGGTACCCAATGACAATGCACACCGAATGGTTCTTGCTATATTTGTCTACATTGCGACTGCTTGCGGCTATTATAGAGCAAGTGCTCCAGCTTCCTGAGCATCAATAGAAAGACAGTACAGATGCCCCTATCTGGAGACAATGCACAGAGACTGGTTGATATGGTCTTCTATTATCTTATAGAGGAATGCCCACATGTCGTTGGACGATCGACTGATGTCCAAACCTTTCTGAGAGACCCAAACAATAATGCATCGCTGAAACAATTGCTAACAGACATTGTTGTACAGGTGAATCATTATTCTGAGAGGACACCGAGACCCGAATGAAGCTTCTGAGTGTGGACACAGAGAACATACTTTCTTTTGTCGTCTACTACCTGCTGGAGAAATATCCACATTGCGTATGGAGAAAAGATGATGTGGTTGTGTATATCAGAAATCCAGTGACTCGTCCAGTAATTAGCCAGCTGATCGAGGAGCTTGTAGAAAAGATCGAAGAGCTTCCCGAGTACCTTAATAGATGTCATTTTTTCCTCACATGAAAAGAGTAAGAATGGGCAGCAGCAGTAGTACCAATGTAGTGACTGACACCGACAGATTACCACGATGGGCTAGAGGCCATTGCTGCAAGAAGTGGACCTACTTGTATTTGATTTATTAATGCATTTTGTTTGTAGTGGTGCTTCTTTCGCTTACAGTACGCACTGCATACTATTTTGATCTCGATAAAGCAAAAGGTTCTGTTCATCTTGTGCCCAAGGAAGGTACAAGTATGGCAACTACTAGACAACCGAGACCTTACGTGATTATCCCTACTGTAAAGGCACATGTGCAGGAGGTTAAGCCTGAGATTACAAAGCCAGGGCTTCCTTTTAAGGAAAGGTCGCATACAGAAGCTTTAGTAGAATCTCTATGGCCATCATTTGCTGCTGCCAGGAAATGGCATCGAAGTAGACAAAGGCTTCTAGAACTCTCTCCTACACAGATAGCACCTAGCTTACTGACAAATAATACGAGAATTGGTCCAGTAAGAAGAACATACACTGCGATACTTCATGATTTGATCACAGAGGCACATGAGAGAAAAATTAGACCCAAAAGAACTATTAGGGGGGATGATCACAAGTTAAATGATTATCAGGACAGTACAGCACATTTGGGGAATAACATATGGTATCAGATTATAAAAGAAGCGGGAAGGAGATCCTCGAAGGAGGAATGCTTTGTATGTGCCCTCCTGCCTTACAGTATGGGAAAGTCTACAATCTTTATAGCCATAGAGGTAGACATTCCGACTGCACATTGTCTATCACACCTTGCATTCTGTCGTACAAGAGGCCAGTTCATGGGTCGAGATGCCTATCTCAAATGGGCAACTGAAAAGACAGATCCAGATGAATATGATTATGTCCAGCATACAAAGACAAGAAATAGGGCACATAACAAGAATCATGTAATCATGTGATGCTGGAAATGCATCTGAGGGACAGGGCCTCTGAATCCTTGTCCCTTTTCTGTTTTTACCGTGTGTTCTGTTATGTTTTCTGCCCCGGAGTCCATATGGGACTCCTGGCAGTGCAACTCTCTCTTTTGGTTTGGTGAACAGACCCATGGGATACCCTTATGGCACCCATGGGTAGGGGTACAACCCTGTGCCCCTAGTGTATGTTTTTGGGCACCTGTGGGTGACCCCAGAGCAGGGTATGGGCTGGTGGCAGCTCCGTGCTGAATTTGACAGGTGCTCCGGGTGTCCTCCATTTTGGGACACCATGGCCCTGCCATTGGGATCTGTTGATTCCTGATAGGAAACAAGATGGCCCCTGTGGCCTCTTGCTTTCTATGGCCTGTTATCTTGTTTTTCCCAAAGTCCTGGGAAGCCCTGTCTCTGTCCCTTCCCCCTGACTGGCTGTTGGGTGGAAGTTCCATGTATGGTATTGTTGTGAAGGCCCAGCTAGACTGACTGGAGCCTTCCCAGTGACTGTATGTTGTGGGTACCTCCTGTGGGTGGGACCTGGGTGAATGGAGTGTGTGACCAATATACACTTCTTGTTGTGGTTGTCTGGTTTCTGGCATGAGAGACAAAGACTGAGACAGCCCTGCCCGAAACTGGCCTGAATGCAGTGTGTAGTGTTGAATGGCTGGTTACTTGTCCCAATCCACATTCCCTGTTGTGAGTGTCTGGAAGGGAGGAGTGTGGCCTGAATGCACTGTGTGCCTGATTGGCTGACTGACTGCCTGAATGCCCTGCAGTATGATTGGCTGCTGAGTGTGTGCCAGCAGCGTGGATGAGAGAGAGGATAGTATATCTGGGGACCTCTCACCACTGGAAAAGTGTTCAGAAGGGACCTTTGGTTGAGAAGCGACCATTGTGCTCCTGAAGCAGCCAGGGAGCTGAGTCTCCACTCTACGAGTAACTGGAACTGCTGATCCTCGACGTCCAGCTGGAAGAAGAAGATTTGCTGTGGCATTTGCTTCGACCGATCCGAAGGCTGACGAATTCGTCGAGGGCTGACCCGAGAGAGGACCTGGTAAGGCGCCCTCTTCCCGTGCTCCGAGGGACCATCGAGCACGGCTCCATCTTTGCCGAAGCGCCCTGGAAGACAGACCCTCGAAAGGCTGTCGACCCGAGATGGGACCGCTGAGGAGATCGAAGTGAAGCACCCGGACATCGACGCCGTCGAAGTCCATTGCCGTCGACCAGGGTTCGCAGGTTTGTGTAACCGCTGGAGGCCCGTCGAAGTTGTGTTGCCCAGCCGTGGGAACCACTTGACGCCGTGCCGCGACGACCGGAGCCGTCCGCTCCTTTGCCTAAGAACATTCAATCGAAGGACTCTCTCGACCGCTTCGTCGACCTCTTATCCTGCCGGAGAAAGTCGAGGACGACCAACGCGCCGAAGAGAAACCTGTCGGTGGGTTTCCCGCCACCCGACGACCTCAAAGACTCGGACGACTCGACGCCCTTGCTGGGCTCCCGTCTCTACAATCTTTGCGGTCCAGAACTATTGTCATCGAGGTGCCCCGCACACCTCCGCCTTGCAGGACGCCGACGCCGACGAGCACCGCTCGGACGAAGCTGCCGCCTCTTCGACATCGTTCTACCTCGTTTGTCGAAGGACGTTCGACGCCCCGTGCCTCCCGCTTGAAAGGGAAGGCATTCAAGAAGGGCCGTCGATTCCCCGTCGCCGAATAGTGAGTCCCTCGACGTTTGTCGACGCCTTCGAGGAGCTCGACTCCACCAGGTACATTGGGGGGGTAAAAACATTATAGGAGAGAATAAGACTTGCAGAGCAATATATGGACTGGGCTTGTGCTATATCTTTCTTTACAGGTTGCCCAGGTGGGGGGATCTCCACACAGAACTGTGCCCAGTGGTAGGGGCCAGTATTCTGCCTATTGCTCAACCATCTTGTTTTCTCTCCTCTCTCTATTGCTGGTTTCACTCTATTGGTCTGTGTGACATTGTACAGTATTGTTCATGCACTTCAATGAGATCTAGGGTGGTACCACTTTAGGATTGTAAATATTTGTCATTGTAGATTTTGCCGGAGTACAAAGTGAGTTATCATGATGAATGTACATAACCTTAACTTTTGATTATATAAAGACTGTGTTTCTAACCAATACAGAGTGTGGATATTCCTTTGTGGGGGCTTGGGAATACACTGTACCTAAGAACCAGCCTGCATCACCTCCTGAGAAGCTAGGTCTTGATTGCTCGACCATTGCTACCGAATAGAGAATCTTGGCTGGGGTCTCCTGTGCCTCTCCTCCACCATATAGGGAGCGGAAGTACAGACACCCCCCACCGGTCGATGAGGCCCGTCTCTCACAACCGACTGTGTGGAATGCACAAGTGGCATGCAAGTCACTGTGGCCAAAACCTGCTAAACTACTAACCTGGGTCGAGGACAGAGGAGGACCTTTGCAGATAGTGCCTTTGAAGAGTGCAAAGCTGTGCTTCAGAAATAATGGCACCAGAAAAATTGGAGAGAATCAGAAATGCGGATGAATCTTTGAAGCAACAGGAATGAACATCGGGACAGCAGTGATCATGGATCACTATTGGGCGTTCAGAGCAAGGCTTACATGAAGCTACCCAAAGACTGGGGAAGAGTATGTACCTTGGTGAATGTTCATGTTCCAGCATTAGTGATTCCGAAAAGTGATCTGAACATTGACATTTTTCCGAAAGCAGATGCTCACCTGATGAAGAAGAGATGTGTGGAGCTGATAAATTGAATGAAGAGAGAGAACTATTTCTCAGCCAAGTCAACAGAAGATTTTGACTCTATTCCTTATGAACACAGACTATTCAGCCAGACTTCGTCAATATTTACGATCATCTTTATGCCGAGAATCCAGGTTGGAGCAAATACCAAATGGCTGCAGATTACCAGATGGGAATTGCTGCAGACGATCAACACGACCATAAAAGGATTCAATGCTATCAAGGACGAATTGAGAGCTGTAAGACTGATGACTAATCAGAACAGATACGTCCTGGATATGATTACGGCTATGGATGGAGGTGTGTGTGCAAAAATTGTAGAATCATGTTGCACATTGATACCTTCTCATGATGACGAGAATGGCACTTTGACAGAGGCCATAGAAATGCTGACACAACTGTACGGCCAGATGATAGAAGAAGCAGAAGACATTGCTGATGACAGTTGGTTTGGATCGCTCTTCTTTTGGATTCCGCAATGGATGGCAGATATGTTCAAATTCCTTGGAGCACTGATCTTGTTAGTGTTGCTTGGATTCTGTGTAATCAAGATAATAATCTCTCAATGCAGTAAAACAGCAAAGAAAGCCATAGGGATGTAGATCATGATCAACGTTTAATCAGAATGGAAATTCAAAGACTTGACAGATGAAGCAATCAGAGACTTTGTAAAGGCCATTATCTATGCGCCTGAGGCAATGAAATTCCTGTATCCAAAGAACCATAGGAAGTATGTGGAAAGATGGATCTACTGCAGTCCAAGTGGACAGTGTATGCTTATGACGTGGAAAAAAGGATGAACATGTGAAGACAGCTGGATGCCTGAGGGGGGGTAATAAAGATATGGGTCCCAAAGAAGCATTTCTTCAAACAAGGATGTCTGGATGTAAAGGATGAGGGAAGAGTGGTTGATGTATCGCCCAGAGGGGGAGTGTAGAGAAGGAGCTAAGTAACCCCACCTCAACCACCTCGCCCATATTGCCTATATGTTGGGTGCCAGAGTGTGAAACTCGAGCAATACTAGGGGAAGTGCCCATACCCAAGAGAATCCTGGAGGGAAGGTTCCCGTTGAGAAAGCCATACCTGCATCCAAGACGGTATGATGGCTATTTGAATGAAAACCTAGAAGAAAAAGGACGAACGCATGAGAGACCAGATTGGTGACGTCATGCGAGAGTCGAGCTGACATACATAGGAGAGATGCAGAGACAAGAGAATGCAGATATTGTATAAGGCATCAAGAAAGCATCAATGATAAGCAACATCTTGGGCTTAAGATGAAGAGGCTTATGCTGAAGAAACAATGAAACTATTAAAGTCAATTTGCACGTGAACAGATGCAAAGTAACACAAGCAGACAATGCTTTCATGAGGCTAGCTTTATAGTAAAATAGATTGTGGCAAGCACCAATATATATATATATGTGTGTATAAAGTATGAGTAAGGAATGGAGTCTTCCACCACGCATTATAGCAGAGCCGTACCCAAAGAAGGAAAAACGTTCTTGTCCAAATGAGTTGCAGTTAGAAAACAAATTAATTACAGGTGAATTTCAGAAAGGCGAGGTTGAATGAGCCAATAAGCCAAGGTTGTTCCAGCTGGAAGAAACGGGAATTAGTTTCAATCTGTGAAGGAATGAACTACCTGTTCTGAAGGCGTGAATAAGAACACAGAAGACGTCAGAGGCTCATTGGAAAATAGTCTTTTTAATAAGCCTTAGCTCGATTTTGGGTCTTCAGTCACTTGGAGGGAGGAAATTGGACGAGCATGATGGTCACACCTACGCACGTGAAGTATTCTGCAGGAACAGAGAACATTTTCAAGGACAAGTTCAAAAGACCTAATTGACAGCAGACTACTGAGGTGATGATGGATGATGTTCTAATTGGTGAGACGCTATGGTCATGACCATCTCACCAAGCACCTGGCAGTCTGGCCTGCATGCTGCTAGCGTGGGTGGAGGAGGGCTGACGGAGGTTAGAAATCAGCCAATGATAGAGGGCTGCACGATTAAGAGCCCTATAGTTAAGTAAACAATGGGACGTTGTGTATTTAGTGACGATCTTAGTGACCTGTTTTGAGGAAGGGCTTAGCTGCCCCACCTGACATTAAGAAACCTATCACCTCTTCCACGCCCATTAGACTAGTATGGAACATATACGAAGATATTATCTTAGACCCAATCGTACTTCTTAGTAGGTTTTGTGGTTTGCCACGTAGAATGACGTTAGTAATACACAGGTTGTACGTCACCTATGACGAGATTTTAGAATAAAGAGTGCTTGTTTGTGAAGTTCGTTGAGATCTTGCTATGATACGTCCAATGACGTTTGTTGTACTCCCCGTTTTAGATAATTGACATTAAAACAGTTATCTTTTTGCCTACTTTCTGAGTCATTTTGATTATTGATGTTTTGAGTAATCTCTGCATCCCCATTCATCTCAGAGTATTGCTACCTCGTCTGAAAGGGCAGGAAGTTCTCCAGTTAACTTTCAAACTGCATCCAGTAGTAACACATTTCAAAGGAATAACCAACACATCTAACATGTTGCTTTAGACACTTTCCCAAATTGTGCCTCCTTCTAGTAGCTACTGTAGTGAATCGGGGTGAACATTAGTAAATGAGGTTGTCTACGGAGTGAATATTTTGCATCCAAACATAGGGCCTCATTACGACCCAGGCGGATTTCGCGGTGCTAAATGCACCGCGAAGCATGGCGGAAAGCCGCCGATAGCGCCATGGGGGTTGGCGGATTTACCGCCCCATTCCGACCTTGGCGGGGCGGTAAATCCCCAATCCCCATTCTGCCCTTCCCCATTCCCATTTTTGCCCCATAGGGTATAATGGGAGTGGGGAAGGAGTTAATTACGCCACCGTAAAATACGGTGGCGTAATTAACAACGAGGTCCCGTAGCGCCATGGTTTTCTCCGCCTGGTAAAACCAGGCGGAAAAGGCCGCCATGGCGCTACGGGAACTCGTAGTATGGCGGAGAGGTACGCCATGCACTACGCTGGCGTAAAACCCTCTCCGCCAGGGTCCTAATGAGGCCCATAGACTACAATCTTGCCCCAGACAAATGGGGAACCCATGCAAAATTTGGTAGCAATGGGTTCAACAGTGTGGATTTGTATAGCCGGAGAAACATACACACATACATGCATTCAGCTTTCCATATAAAGATTGATATTAAAATGTGTATTTTTTAATAAAATGTTAATATAAAATCGATATAAAAAATGTTGCAGGCCAATCAAATTGATATCAAATGTATCAAATCTATCAAGGGCGTATCAAAATTATTGGGGACCTTATCAAATTGATATCAAATGAATATCAAACATTTTGGTGTGCTTATCAAAATCATTAGAGGTCTTATCAAATTGATGTCACAAGGGGGTGAATAGGCATGGGAAAAGGGCCATGGCCACCTGTCAAATTTAACATGATGATGGAAGGGGGCCCCTTATTCTACTGATATTTGTTTAAAATCTCAGAGTCAAGGAAAGACATTTTTAGTAGTGGAGACTCTCATTAAAGAAACTCTGCACAAAGGGAAACATATCTTACACCAAACAGAGCATAAATAAATAATATTGCTTTCATTACTAGATGATGTGAGGTTCAGGAACAAAGAGAGTGGGGTTCATACCACTTACAATCTTTGTAAACTGTTTTAGCGAGATGGGGGAAAGTCAAAATGGTCAACAAAGATTCTTATGTCAGGGACTTAGCTTTCGTGGGCTGCTTAGAATCAATAAATCGAACAGAAAATGTCATACTTGTCAAATGGGAGGAGCATGTGGCCCACCTTGAAATAGTAGCCATTCAGTCAGAGTGAATGGGCAAATGAGTAAGGGAACAGGTGCACACGTGATATTCTTTAAAGGACAACGGACACAGAGTGAACTGGCACAATAATCATAGTAAAATGGATCAGTGGATGCTTATGACCTGGAAAAAAGTATAGAAAAAAGTGTTTCTATTGTAATGGTCTGCTAGTGAGGGTTTGGGTTACCCTGCTGTTGGTGCTTTTAGATAGTTTACCGAAAAATGCCATACTATGATATATGCTGGATTTCGTTGTTAATCACTTATTATATTTACATTTTGATCTGTGTCATGTTCAAAACAACATTGATATCATTTAGAAATCAATAACCATTTAAAATCAACGTTTATAAACATATTTGAACTGAAATGGTGACCAGTGTTTCGAGCCTAACATTTTCCGTTTTTTAATAACTTTGATTAATATCCTCATAACTTCTAGTGTAATTGATTTAGAAATGTGCTAATGTATGCGTATCTAACAAGAAGCAGTGTGATATATGTCTGCTTCAATAAATGTGTTCACAAAGTGATGTGTACCACAGAAAACAGTGTGCTTAGTTTATAATTGGAATTCCTCAATTTGATCTTTAATAGAAATAGCCTTGGAGTGATTTATTTACATTTTCTATTCCCTATGATCTGTTTTGAAAATATTGAGGTTTGAGATTACCCAGAGATATGGGAAATATTGGTCTGATATCTTTCAAGCTTGAAGACTAGTTGATTCTTAATTATCAGAAGCAGATTAAAAAAGATATCAGACTTTTGAGTCTGGATGCATATGATATGTCTATCAAGTGTAGCATTTGAGATCGAAGGAACTGGTGAAGAGTTTGATTAAGAAGTATGCAGCTTAGACTCCTTCCTGTGCTAGGGAAGGGAATTTGGTAGTTGAGTATGGGAATTTAGTGGACACCGCAGGTGAATTTTATTCCTGCAGGTTATGCATTTGATGTGGATGTTCAGAATTATAATAATTCAGGAGGTACCATGGTGACATTTCCATCGACTCCATTTTCCTTTTTTATCCAGTTAGATGGGCTCTTTGCTTGAAAGTTGTTCAATGACTGAGAAGTGAATACAAATTCAATTGTGGCATTATGGGAAAAGACCCCAATAATTTAGGTGAATGTCTCGATTAAGGTCTTGGAAAAACATTCATAAATGTCAATACCTCTGCCCTCTTTTGTAGGCTCTCGAATGCATCCAGACAAAAGCAGAAAATACCAACTCCCTGTTACAGCCTGTTAGGGCTAAAACATGGTGCTACGGTCAGACCTCTTGTAGATGCAGTGCTTCCTAACCCTGTTTGGTTTTCAAGAGAAGGGTGCACTCAAAAAAATAACATCTGGTTTCAACCTGTTTTGCCCTGCCAGGACCACAATCCAAAGATCAAGGTCTGCATCCCTAACCTCTGGCTATTTTCTCATTATTGGTACATATACACTTTGTGCCTTCCTTTGTCTACCCTAAAAGGTCACTTTCATGTTCTGCAGTCACCATGCTCCTGCATATCCTTATGCTCCACCTAAACAACCTCTCCTTACCATTCACCTGGCGACACCATATGCTTCCACTCATGGCATCTATGCTGCTCCACTCTCCTCCCTCTTTCCACTCTATCCTGATCCAACTACCCTTTTCATAGTATCACTCTGGTCCCAAAACCTAGACCAACTCAAACCACACCTACACTTCTCATCCTCTCCTCAAGGAGTAACCTTTTTAAACTCACCCATTTCATTCTGGAAAACTGAAATTCCTGAGATCTCTGTAAGAAGATCTTGTTTCTTTCTGACCTCTTCGACCTCCACTCTGTCTTACTATGAATGCTGTCATGGAAACATGGATCCTCTTGATATCGAGCAACAATTCTGGCAGGCTTGTAGAGTGACTGCTTTTCTTGATTCCCAAGATGTGCTGCCATTATACTCTTTCGCTGCTCTGGTTTCTTTATTCTGCTGGTCCTTTTTTCCCCACTGCACAGATCTTCAACTGGAGTCATACCTCCCACTGCCTTAACTGATTATCCTAGAATGTCCCTACCAGATATGACAGACCATAATCTAATTGCCTTCTCTGTTGATAAAAAATAGTCCAAAACTGTCCCCTATAATAGCATCCCTATGGACTCTTTGCTGCCCTCTGTGTCTGCATTTCAACCAAGAGTGGCTTTCCCTCATCTCTCCATGCTCCTTAATGACATTTGTGTAATGCATCCTGGTCAGTTGGAGCTTACGGTATCTGTGTTTGCTGAACTGCACATCTCTTTGTGTCTAAGCTCATGTAAGTTGCAAATTCGTGCTATGGATGAGGGCACCCTGATTCCCTGTGCCCACCATGTAAATTATTCTGTTGGTCCTAAAACATTGTATTGGTGTTCACTCCCAACTTCAGACTCCTGCTCCCCAATCAACTCATTTGCCATGCACCTTCATACCCTATTTCTCTGTCACCTAGCATTCTCCATACAATTCTCATGGATATCCTCTGCTTGCCCCGACCCCCCGCTACTCCTCTCTACTAGCCATCTATCCTTCCTGTCCATCCCAATACTTCACAACACCCACAAAAGACTGCTGCATCACTCACTAAAGTCTATTTCACTGACTCTCATTCCGTACCCTTGCCTCATGCCATCCTCCCATTTAACTATTTTGGACTTTGGAATACACAAGGGTGGCGGCAAACTCACCGGCATCCTTGTTTCCGGATCAGCAAACTCAGAGTCTGCCTGCCATGGCCGCTGTGCCCAACAGGTCTGACCCTGCCGGGCGCATCAGCCATGGTAGGCAGACACATCATGGAAGCATTGCCACGGTTAGCAACAGTGCTGGTGCTTCTGTGTCCCCATTCCCATAGAGTCCTCTGGGACTCTATGTCAATGGGGACTTACAATTTACCGGCGCCTGACTTCCTGGGCTTACGGACCCGTAATCAGGCAGTCGCACCGGGAAGTCAGGCGCCAGTAAAATATTGCGAGTCCGGCGGCAACCCCCTTGCAGCACTGGCAGGGTTACCCCCAGACTCGTAATGAAGCCCATAGTCACAGTGTAATAAGACATCCTGTTTCCTTGACCACTTTGATTATCTTAACCCACAGCTTGTAATCATGATCATCCCTGAGACATATAGTACCCCTCATAATACAGCCACACTTGCTGTCCTATATACTAACATGGACATTTTCATCCAGTGCCCATAAAAGGGCCAATGTGGTAGAGGTTTGGTTTCATATTCAACAAGGCCAGCCCATCTAATCCCCTTCCACTCACAGATGTTCAAACCCTCTCCATTGAATGTACCACTTTTCAACTCCTTACACCCTCTCACCTCTATATGTTCCATATCTAGAGGCCTCCTGGCCACCTCAATTCCTCCTTGCCGACCTAATCCTATTTCTTGAGTCATTTCATAATCTAGACGCTATTATAATTCTAGGAAATGTTAACCTCACCAGAAATCTGCAACACCGACCAATTTTAACTGGCATGCCTTGTTCTGATCATTCTTAGGCATCTTTATGATCACCCGATGCACACGTGTGTTAACTCCCTGGACTACGTAATTCTCTACTCCTCCCTCACCACATCTAGTGTCTCAATCAAT
Source organism: Ambystoma mexicanum (assembly GCF_040938575.1). Lineage (NCBI taxonomy): Eukaryota > Metazoa > Chordata > Amphibia > Caudata > Ambystomatidae > Ambystoma > Ambystoma mexicanum. The sequence goes on from NC_090925.1 coordinate 484,796,606, forward strand.
CCCTCTACATCTGAACACTCAATATTGTGACCCTTGCCAGCCAGCATTCCATTATGTATACAAAATACCTAATCAAGGCCAGATCCTCCTTCCTAGCTATGTGTCCACCACTAGCCTCCTCTTGGCGCCATTGTCATCCCTTCAAATTCTCCTGTAGACTTCAATCCAGGCTGCCCTCTCCAGGCCTTTTTGTCTCATCGACTATCTGCTAATGGCTTTGTCCATTATTTCTCTTCCAAAATCTTTACGATCTGCAACACTCTACAAACATTCCTCGCTCTTCCTCTTCCCACCCACCACTATCATTCCTACCATGCCTCCTGACCACCTCCTCAACAGATAAACTAGTGTATATCTCATGTTAGCCAACCAATCTAGCATTACCTTTAACCCATTTGCTACTCATGCCTGTACCACCATAGTACCCGTTACCTGCTCATAAATGTCCTCTCTATTTAACCTAGCACTTACAACAGAATCTTTCCCTGCCTTTTCAAAATTTATACTGTTAAAACTATCCTCAAAAACTCTCTGCTGACAGAGAAAATGATCCAGTAAAGTAACTCAGCAAACTACCACAGTTCTCCTTCTTCCTCACGTCTCAAATGGTGTTCAATCGGTTGAGTTCAATTCAGTCCTTTAGACCTATAATATGTCTTCCCTCCTCCAATCTGGCTCAGACCACCAGCACAAAACCAAAATAGCACAGATTGACATTTCTAACTTTCTCACAACTGTTCACCAACCTCTCTTAAATACTTATAGCCTTTTACCTCTAGGTGGCCTTGGTATGTTGACCACTCCTCTCTCTTCTAAATATTATCTAATCACATTTTCCAGGGCAAGACACTTACCTGGATTACTTCCTACTTCTCAGACCAATATTTCCCATATCCTGGCACTTGATTAGCTCTGAATGCATCCAGCTCCCAATAGGAGTCCCGTAGGCTCTGTGCTTGGACCTCTATTCTTTACCCAGTGCATCTCTTCTCTTTGAAAAAGCTAATCTCCTCATTTGGTTCCCCTATCAACTATTTGTTAGTGATATCCAGATCTTATTTTCCTTCACTTCGTTAGTCCCAGAGTTGTCTCCCACATAATAAACTGTGTTTCAGCCATCTGCCATTTTATGGAACGTCTTAGTGCCTCATGATGTACTGTGTTAAATGTCACATTATCTACCTTCCTGCCAACAATGCTCCATGTATCAATCCTTGCCCTAAATCATTTTCACCTGACCACTTCACACCATCCTCTAAGGCCATAACACGTGGGTTTTCTTTGACAGAAAAAATCATCTTCATCAATTCATCACATCCATTGATTGCCAGAGTCAACCTATTTAGCATCAGACAAATCCATCCCCTTTTCATTTACCACTCCAGCAAAACACACACTTTTTCCACCTTGTACTCTATCTACTAGACTATTTCTCTAACCTTTTCTTGGCACCCCTTTTACTCTTTCCCCCTTGTTCAAATTTGCAATGTTCGAACCCATTCCCATTCCAACATTCCATTAGATTTCTCCACCTTTACTCACAGAATGTATGCTGAAAATGTATCACTGAACTACATCTCCCAATGCCCCCCCATTTGACCCTCTGCTCTAGCTCACATGCCCACTTATCCGATACCTCCAAGTGTTCTGTTTCCTACTCCTGCTTTTTCTCACTAAATGTTCAGCTCCACTGGAATATCCTCCACGGTACAGTACAACTATAACCACTACCCCAGTAATCATAAATGCCCTGAAACTCCACCTCTTCTCCCTTGAATATCTACTGCCCATTCCTGTACAATGACCCACCCCCAACTCTGACGCACACCATTCCTGCATATTGCTATATTGTATAGTGAACTCCCTACTGCCATCACATAGTTTCCATCTATACCCCACTCTCACCATATGATATATTGTACATGCCACCTCCATGAATTATATTTTCTATCTATTTATGTATAAATATTGTATTGTTTATGAGTCTACATGTGCTGTCCTAGTTTCCAACGTGCATCCCCTTCAAGACCCTTACCACAAATTGCCTAGCTAACTTAATGTTTTGCAGCACCCCATACACAGACTTATTTGACCACTGTTACTCAGTTAATAAAATACAGTAAACTACCCTTATCTATATAGGAAAAGCAGTTGTGTTAGTTCCATGATGTGCAAAGCCAGCATATCTCCCCAGAGTTTTGGCTCTCATCTTATGATCACATTGCTGTTCAGCTTCACACAGCAGCACCCTCTTACTATCATCCACATCTACCAATCGGTATCCTTTGATATTATCGAAAACGATAACACTGAATCACATCTAAAGTGATTTGATATTTTTTTAAAGGCACTATCCAAAACCTTCCCCAAATATTCTAGGACTGGAGTTTGATTATCTAATGCACCAGTCCTAAAATATGTTGGGGAGGGTTTTGTGAGCCTTCAAAAAAAATAATCAAATAATTTTCGATGTGTTTCGGTGTTATAATTTTCATTAATATCACATAGATCCCTACCAATCCCTTGACGTACTCAACCTATATTTTCATGATCCTGATCTTATCTTCTAATCACCTCTCACTGAAGCCCAATTCATAATCATGGATTACTTTCACCTCTCCAACAAGGCCAAGAACTGCACACCTTCTGACCCTTCTCTGATCACCCTCATACTCTGGCAATGCAAAATGTTAGCTAATCATCTATAAATCATCTATCTCATCTCATCACACAATTTTTTGGCCCCCCTGTTTACCTAACTGACTCTGAAATCTGACCCCATAGTGAGTTAGGCAATGTCCTTGCTTCCATTCAGGTTCCCTTGCCACTTTATGTTGACTCAATTGGGTTTGCTGCAGTTCAATTGGCACTGGCATCTCCTTTAGGCTCCATTACCCTCCACTCACATTTTTGCTCCCACTCAATATGTCCTCAAACATGCCCGAGTGATGTATCGCCCCAGCCGTCTAACAGCCGAGAATAACAGCTGAGGACAAACATTCATCTCAATCGTTGTCGCAGTGACAAATCTCACTCTCCATCTTCTCTTGCTTTCAACAAGAAATCACTTCTTCCTCTCAGTACTTCCTTGGGCCTAGCAAAGTGCATTTATTGTTTTAACTAACTTCATCTCTCGCCATTGTCATCCTCTCAAGCTATCCATAACTCCCCAATGCATGCTTGTAACCCTCGGCTCTGCTTTATCTTCTCCTCACTCCCAGCAGATGACCTACTGTGACCCATCTCAGGTTTCCGGCACTTCCCCCCATGCGGGAGCCTTTCCACATGAGGCATGGGAGGAGAGGCTGCGATTCAATACCCTCCCTATGGGTAGAAGGAAGCAGAACCTCACTGGGAGAGATTCCCCCTCTGGGGACAAAGACTCCCGTTCTTATGAGGAACTCCCTAAGCAAAATATCATTAATACACTTTAAATAACATTCAGAGAAGAAAGAGAAGAACAAATCAGAATCTGTTGCTCTCATCCAAATACACTATTGGTACATGTGAAGGAAAACATATATGGTACTGAGATGAAGGAAACCACTGGAAGAATACAGAGTATGGGTCAAAGAAGAAGGAGTTTGACAGTATGCCGGGGAAGTCCCACTGCAGAGTAAAACAGGAGGTGGAGACCTCTCTGAGAGAGAGAGAAATAGAGAGAGAGAGAGAGAGAGAGAGAGAGAGAGAACCCACTAGTTTTTAATCAGCTGACAGAGGAACTCTGAAGGAAACTTAGACGTGTGGCATCCGATGCTGGAGAAAAGCAAAAGGGTAGTCTGCGACATGTGCCATTGAAGAGGAGAGGGGACGCGAGAGACCAAGATGAATAAGGCAGAAGCCAAGTGGGGGTGTGACGGCAAACAAGTCATGGTGGACCTGGAAGTCCACGAACAACAGCAACACCACTCCCTTTGAGGTATTGCGGAACGAATCGACCAAAGAAGGAATGGACATCCCATCTATGATACTATCGAAGAATCGAAAAGCCAACCTGACAAGCGAACGAGAGAGAGGGTCCCAGCCTTTAAGAACCCCAGAGACGTTATCCCTGAACAATACAGGTAATGGGGAAAGCAGGAGACCTGGGACCGGGACTGAAGATTATTACTAGAAAGCACATACTCGTCCCAGTCAAGATAAAGTGTCAAGAATACCTGAAGAGAGTGTGAAACATTACTGAAATGCTCAATATCATTTTAGTCGAGGCAAAGTATCAAAAGTACATGAGGAGAGTGCGAATCATTACTGGAATGTTCATACTCATCCTAATCGAAATAAAGGGCCTCATCAGGGGTTGGGCAGAGTGGTAAATATGCAGCAGTAACACCATTACTGCCACATTACCACTTCACCCACTCCCAAGTTTGTGGAGACTCAGAGGATTCAACCTCAGCTCTGACCTCCTCCCAGGTGGCCAGCGAAAGGAAGAGGCTTCCTGATCCTCACCTTGGGGGTGGTGTACTATGGGAGCATCACCTCGGAGGAGACAAGGTCCAGGGTGGTGAGGAGATCATGTGGGATGATACACAGTATGTGTCCTTTGAAAGGGAAAACCTTTCAAGGTTACCAAAACAGGTAATGGCTCAGTGTCATTATAATGTCCATGTCCCTGAACCACATATCAGATCTGTGGATCTGGGCACAAGTACCATAAAATCTGAGCAAGTCTTGCCAATAGAATGACCCTTCAAGGCATTTCAAGATAAACACCCTCCTTACTCCCAAATTTATAATGTAAAGAATTCTAGAAATATTGCCTTAAGTAAATTGTCTTCCTCCTGTAACAATTAATTCCAATGGTTAATTTTTAGATGACTTTAAGGGAAGTAAATCTACCCTTAAAATCAAGTAGTCACTTAAAGGAACTAACTTTGTTGTTGGGCACTACATGTCCCTTATTCCATTCCCATGAGTACTGGGACGAGGAAGAGGACTGAAGGAGCATGCTGTAGCAGTAGTGAGGCAAACAAGCCTAACAGCCCATACCTGAAGGAACCTGGAAGGCCTAAAAGGCCCCCTCGGGTACAGGCAATAGGAAGAAGCTATAACTGTGGCTAGAGTGTGTGTTGTAGTAGCAGAGGCAGAAAGAAGAAGACGCATTGTTGGCAATCCAGGAAGAAATGAGAGAACCAAAGGGATGCCGAAACATTGATGCAGATTCTAGCTGCTTGTTCTCTGAGGGTCCTGTTCCACCAAACTCCCAAACAGAAGCTGTGTAGTGGGCGGTGTCCAGCAGGGCTGCCATTCCCCATGTGAGCCTGATTGTGGAGATTGCTGTGTCAGAAGTGTGTCTGAGAAAGAGGCGAGCAGCTGCAGGCAAGCCTTGGTTCTCATTAGCGAGAGGGGGTCCTTAGTCGAGTGGCTGGAACGGAGAAACCTTCAACACGGAAGGATGTGGGTCTCTGTGAAGCCATAAACAGTAGAGGTTGTACCCGAAGTTGTGGAAGTTGTGCAATCCGCAAAACAAGGGTCACATAAGCCAGTGAGTCAAACCTGGCATTCTGATTCCTTGCGCAAGCAGTGCCAGCAACAGTATCCAGTCCAATCTTCACTCGCATATAAGCAGATGCAAGCTGAAGTTGTTAATTGAACGTTTTAACAATGGGACAATGAGAAAGTAGCACTCGTGTGTGATCGGTAATATTTCTTTTCACTCGAAAGCCATTGTTAACTTCTTTAAACATTGTAAACTATATAAAGACGTGTGTGCCTAATTTCACTTTCCAATGGAAGACTGACCTTCACCTCATTATTCACGCAAACATTGAAGGCTTATAAAAGAAGTAAAGCATTTAAATATTTGAGTAAATTAAAAGTCTGCAGTGCTCAAATTTCAGGTGGTATCCCTTCACTTGCCTATAAGGGAGGGGGATACTCAATGGTATTTGTGACCAAGATGTACTCGATGAAGATTGCACCCATTATTTGTTATGCTGCAGAGGGCTGGGCACCTAGCACAATAGAAGCTCTTTCTAGAATAGAGTCAATGACACTCAAGCGGTTATTTCCACTACCACTACATGTGTCATCTGAAATGCTCTATCTGGAATTTGGCCTTACCTCTATAAGCAAACATATAATTTTGTCGAGTTTAATTTTCTACTGGAAGCTCACTCATGCTGCGTATAATACTCTTATGGGCCTGCTGTATCAGGTGTTCCAGACAAACTTGATTACATGAAATCCTCTTCACTCTGTGCCCTTAAACACCTGTCTGAGTTATGGTTTGGGAAACTTAGAGTGGATCCACTGGTAAGAAATAGTGGCCAATATAAACAAACTGTGAGGTCACTGTTAGATGCACACATCCATGACCAGATGATAGTTGACTTGGCCTCGAAAGCAACTGCAGAGTGCTTTTTTTCCATATATACTGGAAAGATAGCCAACTCCAAAGTACATTCAGAACTTCATTGGAAACCACCTAGTATGGGTCTACCTATGGATTAAGTCTAATGCTGTCAAAATATTTGAGATAACTGCCCGCTGGCATAAAGTAGAAAGGAACCTCAGAGTCTGCCAGTTTTGTGGCAAACCGGTTGCGTCATCATTTGTTCGGGGACTACACTGTACTTAAGAACCAGCCTGCATCACCTCCTGAGAAGCTAGGCCTTGATTGCTCGACTACGTTACCAATAATAGAGAATCTTGGCTGGGGTCCTCTGTGCCTCTCCTCTACCATATAGAGAGCGGAAGTACAGACACCTCCCTCGAGTCTTCACACTGGTGGCAGCGGTGGGTTGCTTATGGTTTTAAGAATCAGTGTATAACCGTGCCACTTACAAAATATATGCACTTTATTAAATTAAGGTTTGGTTGTGTACACAATAACTGCATTACAAGCAATGCAGTCTATTGCAAATGGTTAATTGACTAGGATGAGCTTAGAGGCTCTCCAGAGTGCTTGTGAAGCCAGGGAGTTAGACTTTGTGGATAAGTCTAGGGCTGAGCTGACAGCTGCCCTGGTGGACTACCAGACCGATGGTGAAACTCTTGATGAGGGGGGGGAATGCAACCAATGAGGACTCTGCCGCTGGGGGTTCTACTGAATCTGTTTCTGGGAATGCCACCATTCCTGCTGCCTCTGATCCGAACCCCAGCAATTCTATAGAACTTGAGTTATTAAGGATGAAATAGGCCTTTGAATACCGCAAGTAGGAGATAGAAGCTGAGCTTAAGAAAGAGGAGCTGGCACAGCAAGTGGAACTCAAGAATAGGGATCTTGAACTCAAAGACAAGGACACTGAATGTCAGAAAATCCAGCTAGAGAAAGCTAGAGTGGAGACTTCAGCTAAACCAGTTGAGAGTGGCAGGTCCCCAGCCACCAAGTTTATGAAAGATTTGGTTGGTGTGTTTGTGGAGCGTTCTGATATCCTCCAATGGATTGAAGCATTTGAAATGGCTTGTGCAATTCATGATGTTGACAAAAGAGATTGGGCAAAGTGTTTGTTAAGCAGAGTGCATCAGACTGGGTATGACTGTATTCTGAAACTGAGTGTGGAAGACAGGGGTCAGTATGAGTGTATGAAGTCTGCTTTAATTGCCAAGTTTGGCAAGACACCTACCCAATACCTTAAAAGGTTCAAGGATTTTAAGAAAAGAGAGAATGTGTCTTGGGTTGACTGGGTGAGTGCTGCGCACATGAACATGATGGGGCGGATTGATGGTTACAAGGTGAAAACTTTTGTTGAATTGTCCCACCTGTTGTTTTTTGAGCATTTGTCTGAAGCCCGTTCACCGGAGCTGCGTCAGTATGTTGCTGACCAGAACATTTTGGATCCCTTTAAGCTGGCTAGGCTGGCTGATAAGTGGGTCTCCCACCGGGTGTCCCCTAAGGACTCCAGTGGGAAGGACAAGGACAAAGAAAAGGGGGCCTCTCAGAAAGCTGAGGAGTCCCAAAAGCAGTCACAGTCGGGTAAACCTAAACCCTCCTCTCCGAAGACCCACAAATCTAGTGGGGATAAGTCATCTGTGGGTGGGAATAAGAGTAGTGGTCCACCTGCTGCAAAGCAGGCTCCCAGTGGTTCCAGTGCCGTACCCCGCACTCCCAGCACTTGTTGGGATTATGAGGCTCTGGATCACAAGAGGGGTGACTCCAAGTGTAAAGGTAAGGCACTTGGAGTACAGCTGTCAGCCTGACCTACCCTTACCCCATGTCTGAGGTGGAGGCCATTGTCCTCCCCTCCTCTACAGGTCTATTTCGTGCTCCTGTAGAGATTTCCTTAGTGTCCCTTGGGGCCTGGGACCAGTACGCGGAAGTACTGGTGACTATCCCACAGAACACCCGTAGATTTTTGAGAAGTCTCCTCCTGAATGGCCAGCCTTCTACTGGTTTGAGAGACACTGGGGCAAGCATGACAGTGGTGGACAGGACCCTGCTCAAGCCAGAGGACTATGTAGGTGCTCCTCTGAGAACCACCAGGTTAGCTGGTGGGCCTCCCAAATTATCGGCTGTAGCCTTAGTCACACTCGTAATTGGAGACAAGACAGCAAAGCTTCCTGGCCTGGTTCAGGAAAATGTCCCTGCTAACATTCTGTTAGGTAATGATCTAGTAGAGTTGGGATTGATCTCGGATGGTCTACCCATGACTGCTGCTGCAGTCACTAGGTCACAGGTGACCCCGGGTCTGGCTGTGAGTGAGGTACCCGAGCCAAAGGCGCGGCCTAAGGCAAGATGAAGGAAGAACAAGAAGGCCACCTCTGTGGAGGGAGCTCCTTCTCTTCCTGCTGTTCCTACAACACCCATTGGGATCCATGCTCTGGACGGGCTGGGTCCAGTGGTAAACACCGTCTCAACTCCTGTGGGAGAAGAGCCAGAAGACTCTCCTGTGGGAGAGGTTCTCAACCCGGAGGATCATCCTGATCTTCAATGCTTGTTAGCTGAAGGGGGACCCTCCCAGGCAGACTTCTGTAAAGGACAGAGAGAGTGCCACTCTCTCGAGGGTCTGAGGAAACAGGCCCTGTCCCAGGCACAAGGAGAAGTGCCTAGGACATTCCGGATTTATTGGGAGGGTGAGCTCCTTGTTAGTGAGCCCACTAAGCCTGAACCTGGTGCCCTCAAGAGGTTGGTGGTACCCCAGGTTTACAGGCCCTTCCTACTGCAGTTGGCGCATGAAGTGCCCTTGGCTAGTCATCTTGGTACCAAGAAGACTAAGCAGAGGCTCTCTGCCCATTTCTACTGGCCTCGGATGGGAGTAGAGGTGGAGTCCCACTGCAGGACCTGGCCAACTTGTCAGTTGTCTGGCAAGACTGGAGGCAGTGTCATTGCCCCACTGCAGCCATTGCCAGTGGTTGGCACACCATTTGAGAGGGTGGGCATCGACATTGTCAGTACCCTGGACCCTCCCACTTCAGGTGGACATCGGATCATCCTGGTTTTGGTAGATCATGCCACCAGGTACCCTGAGGCTATACCCCTTCGGACTGTAACTGCCAAAGTGGTTGCCAGGGCTCTCCTGGGCATTTTCACCCATGTTGGATTCCCCAAGGAGGTTGTCTCTGACAGAGGATCCAACTTCATGTCTAGTTACATGAAGACCATGTGGAAAGAGTGCAGACTAACCTATAATTTCTCCACCTCTTACCATCCCATGACCAATGGTCTGGTTGAGAGATTTAATAAAACTCTCAAGGGCATGATAGGTGCTTTGGAAGAGACCCTAAGGAGCAAATGGGATCTCCTCCTGCCATGCCTGCTGTTTGCTTACAGAGAGGTACCGCAAGAGGGTGTTGGTTTCAGCCCCTTTGAGTAACTCTTTGGATATCCCGTGAGAGGGCCCCTTGCCTTGATCAGAGAAGGTTTGGAAGCCACCCCTCCAGGTCCCGCCAAGCAAGTGAGGGACTATGTGTTAGGCCTCAGACGGAGGATGACACAGATGATGGGTCAGGCAACAGCGAATCTCAAGGCCAGCCAGGAATTGAACAAATACTGGCATGACCTTAAAGCATGGCAAGTGGATTGGACTCTGGGACAGGAGGTCCTTGTGATGGAGCCTACCAAGCCTCGGGCATTGGCAGATAAACGGACTGGACCCTTCACGATAATCACCAAGATGGGCAAGGTCAATTATCTGATTGACATGGGAATCCCAGGGGTAGCCCCTCAGGTATTCCATGTTAATCGGCTCAAGCCTTTCCACAGGCGAGCAGAAGTCTCATGTCTCTTGCTAGCTTCAGAGCAAGAAGAGGATGAGAGTGAGCCCCTTCCTGATTTGCTGTATAGCAACCATCAGGATGGCTCAGTGGAGGGAGTGCATCTCTCTCCAGATTTGACAACCGAGCAGCAGAGGGCCTGCAGGACTTTGCTCCAGCAGTATGCCGCTCTGTTTTCGCTGACGCCAGGCCTTACACCGTGGTGTAAGCACGAGATTGACACTGGTGACAGCGTGCCTGTCAAAAGCAGGTGCTACCGTATGTCAGACATTGTTAAGAACCACATCCAGGCTGAGGTCGCCAAGATGTTGGATCTGGGTGTTATTGAACCCACAACCAGTCCCTGGTCCAGTCCCGTGGTCCTTGTCCCCAAGGCAAGTTCCCAGGAAGGTATCAAGGATTGGAGGTTCTGTGTGGACTACCGAGGAGTCAATGCCGTCACCAAAACTGACGCGCACCCATTGCCCAGGGCTGATGAGCTCGTGGACACCATAGGTGCTGCCAAATTTGTGAGCACCTTTGACCTCACCTCAGGCTATTGGCAAATAGCTCTGACGGACCATGCCAAGGAAAAGACGGCATTCTGAACACCAGAAGGACTCTACCAGTTTAGGGTCATGCTTTTTGGATTGAAGAATGCCCCTGCCACCTTCCAGAGATTAGTCAATCATGCTCTCAGTGGGCTGGAAGCCTTTTGTGTGGCTTATTTAGACGACATTGCCGTCTACAGTTCCACTTGGGAAGAGCATTTGACACGTCTGGGTAAGGTGTTGCAGGCCTTGAAAAGGGCTAACCTCACTATCAAGGCCACCAAGTGCCAGATAGCTCAGGGGAAAGTCACATATCTTGGTCATGAGGTAGGAGGGGGTCACATCCAACCTCTCCCCAGTAAGGTACAGGATGAACAGGACTGGGAGACTCTCACTACTCAAACCCAGGTGAGAGCCTTTTTGGGCCTCACTGGGTATTATCCCAATTTCATGGCAGACTATGGAACCATAGCTGCACCACTGACAGCTCTGAGTTCCCCCAAACAACCGAGGAAGGTTAATTGGACGGAAGACTGTCAGAGTGCCTTTGATGGCTTGAAAGAAAGTCTGTGTAGGGCACCTGTGTTGTGTGCGACTGACTACAGCCGACCCTTTATCGTCCAGACGGATGCCTGCGACACAGGAATTGGAGCTGTCTTGTCCCAGTTAGATGACAAAGAGAGGGAACATCCTATCCTTCATCAGTAGACAATTCAAGGGTGGAGAACTTAGGTGGGCTACTGTTGAGAAGGAGTGTTTCAGTATAGTTTGGAGTCTTAGGCATTTTAGGCCCTACCTTACGGGGTCTACCTTAAAGGTCCAAACAGATCATAAGCCCCTGAAGTAGCTTATGCAGATGAAGGGTGAAAATCCGAAACTGCTCAGGTGGTCCATTAGTCTGCAAGGGCTAGACTTCACCATAGAGCACAGACCAGGGAAGAGTCACGATAAAGCAGATGGCCTTTCCAGAAGGTATGTTGACCGTCTGGATGAGGGTGACTATCACGTGGGAGATTAGGCACCCTCCACCTCAGTCTGGGGGCGATGACTGTGATGCTGGAAATGCATCGGAGGGACAGGGCCTCCATATCCTTGTCCTTTATTATCTTTTTATTGTGTGTTCTGTCATATTTTCCACGCAGGAGTTTATGTGGGACTCCTGGCAGTGCAGCTCTCTCTATTTTGGTTTGGTGAACAGACCCTTGGGATACCCTTACGGCACCCATGGGTGGGGGGGTACAACCCTGTGCCCCTAGTGTACGTTTTTGGGCACCTGTGGGTGGCCCGCAGGTTATGGGCTGGTGGCAGCTCCATGCTGACTTTGACAGGTGCGCTTAGTATCCTCCATTTTGGGGATCCCCAGGCCCTGCCATTGGAATCAGTTGATTCCTGATGCAAAACAAGATGGCCCCTGTGGCCTCTTGCTTTCTATGACCTATTACCTTGTTTTCCCAAAGTCCTGGGAACCCCTGACTCTGTCCCTTCCCCCTGACTGGCTGTTGGGTGGAAGTTCCATAGATGGCGTTGTTGTGAAGTCCAGTCCAGACTGACTGGAGCCTTCCCAGTGACTGTATGTTGTGGGTACCTCCTGTGGGTGGGACCTGGGTGAATGGAGTGTGTGACCAATATGCACTTCTTGTTGTGGCTGTCTGGTTGCTGGTATGAGAGACAAAGACTGAGACAGCCCTGCCCGAAACTGGCCTGAATGCAGTGTGTAGTGTTGAATGGCTGGGTACTTGTCCCAATCCACATTCCTTGTTGTGAGTGTCTGAGAGGGAGGAGGATGGCCTGAATGCACTGTGTGCATAATTGGCTGACTGACTGCATGAATGCCCTTCTGTATGATTGGCTGCCGAGAGTGACCCAGCAGTGTGGATGAGAGACAAGATAGTATATCTGGGGACCTCTCACCACTGGAAATTGTTCAGAAGCTGTGTCTACACTTGAAGAGTAACTGGAACTGCTGATCCTCGACGCCCAGCTGGAAGAAGAAGACTTGCTGTTGCATTTGCTTCAACCTGATCTGAAATCTGCCGAACTCGTCGAAGACTGATCCGAGAGAGGACCTGGTAAGGCGCCCTCTTCCCGTGCTCCGAGGGACCATCGAGCACCGCTAACCTTCGCCAAAGCTCCCTGGAAGTCAGACCCTTGAAAGGCTGCCGACCCGAGACGGGACCGCTGAGGAGAATGAAGCAAAGCATCCGGACTTTGCCGCTGTCGAAATCTATTGCCGTCGACCAGGGTTCGCAGGTTTGTGTAACCGCTGGAGGCCCGTCGAAGTTGTGTTGCCCAGCCGTGGGGACCACGCGACGCCGTGCCACTGACGACCGGAGCCGCCCGCTCCTTGGCCTAAGAACATTTTGAATCCAAGGACTCCCTTGTCCGCAACGTCGACCTCTTTGTCCCGCTGGAGAAAGTCGAGGACGACCAATGCGCCGAGGAGAATCCGCCGGTGGGTTTCCCGCCACCTGAAGGCCACAAAGACTTCGGCGACTCGACGCCCTTGTTGGGCCACAGTTCTTCTGAAACTCTTTGCGGTCCTGAACAATCCATCGCTGAGGTGCCCCGCACACCTAATCCTCGCAGGACGTCACTGGCGAGCACCGCCTGGATCGACATCGGGGTCTCAGCACCCTTGAACTTCTCATCGCCGCCGTCGACGACAAGTTCACCATCTTCGACGCCTCTCGACGATCCGTGGTTCCTGCTTTAAAGGGAGTCACTCAAGAAGGATCCTTCGACGCGTCTTCGAAGAACCCTACTCCACCAGGTACATTGGGGGGGGTAAAACCTTAATAGGAGGAAATAAGGCTATTGAACAATATATGGACTGGGATTGTGCTATATATCTTTATTTTACAGGTTGCCCAGGTGGGGGGATCTCCACACAGAACTGTGTCTATCGATATAGGCAAGCATTCTGCCTATTGTTTCAACCATCTTACGTTCCTTTCTATCTCTATTGCTGATTTCCTCGTTATTGATCTGTGTGACATTTTAACCGTACAGTTGATGCACTTTAATGAGATTCGATAACATTGGTGGTACCACTTTAGAATTGTATATATTTATCTATCATTGTTGATTTCCGAGTACAAAGTGCGTTATTGTGAGAGTGTACATACCTTTGAATATTAATTATATAAAGACTGTGTTTTCTGTAATACAGTGTGTGGACATTCCTTTATGCGGGTTTGGGGACTACACTGTACTTAAGAACCAGCCTTCATCACCTCCTGAGAAGCTAGGCCTTGATTGCTCGACTATGTTACCAATAATAGAAAATCTTGGCTGGGGTCCTCTGTGCCTCTCCTCTACCATATAGAGAGCGGAAGTACAGACACCCCCCTCCAGTCTTCACACTCTGGCACAATAGAAGCTCTTTCTAGAATAGAGTCAATGACACTCAAGCGGTTATTTCCACTACCACTTTATGTGTCCTCTGAAATGCTCTATCTGGAATTTGGCCTTACCTCTATAAGCAAACATATAATTTTGTCGAGTTTAATTTTCTACTGGAAGCTCACTCATGCTGCGAATAATACTCTTATGGGCCTGCTGTATGAGGTGTTCCAGACAAACTTGATTACATGAAATCCTCTTCACTCTGTGCCCTTAAACATCTGTCTGAGTTATGGTTTGGGAAACTTAGAATGGATCCACTGGAAAGAAATCTCGGCCAATATAAACAAACTGCGAGGTCACTGTTGGATGCACACATCCATGACCAGATGACAGTTGACTTGGCCTCGAAAGCAACTGCAGAGTGCTTTTTTCCATACATACTGGAAAGATAGCTAACTCCAAAGTACATTCAGAACTTCATTGGAAACCACCTAGTATGGGTCCGCCTATGGATTAAGTCTAATGCTGTCAAAATATTTGAGATAACTGCCCGCTGGCATAAAGTAGAAAGGAACCTCAGAGTCTGCTGGTTTTGTGGCAAACCGGTTGCGTCATCTCCTTTTCGACTGTGGTGTAATGGCCGCCTTCCGACGGAAAGAAATTATAGCTTCTGGCCTTCAGTCGATAGTAAGCACCAATGAGCTCAGGGACTGATTCATGTCTGGGATTCATGAGGGATGTAACATCTACTTCTCCAGCCTATGGAATGAAATTTGGGACGCAATAGCAATAATTAATGCATGAACCAACAGTGCAATGGGATCCACATCTTTTAGTGAATGTAATTGATCGTTTTATGCTATGATGTGATGTATGATGTGATGTATGATATGATGTATTAAAAAGTTATTATTTTAACTACATAATACATTTCTTCAAAAATAAGTCTATCCACAGTTGAAGAGATAGCAAGCATTGCCCAAGCCAAGAGTTTTCCCCTATTAAAACTGAAAGAAGCCTTTCTTAAAGCCAGAAAAAAAACCAACCAAGACTGTGAGCCCAATAGAAGTTTAACCTTGCCTCAGATACCACTGTGCAAGCATAACATGAAGCCAAGAAAGTGGCACCAAGACTTCTGGGTAATAATTTCAGCTAACAGTTGGCAGAGAGATGACCTCACAGTTGAGGAAGGGAAACCTGCTGCTCATGAATATTATTTGAAGTTGACACCATCTAAATTGCCAAAGCCTTTAAGCAACAGAGAGAAGTGGGTCATACAGGCAAACACTAGTTAGTGGATGTGGCAGACAGACAAGAGAGGCAAAGAGGCTGCCCCCTTTTGAAGAGAGATATTCAGAGGAAGAGTGCCTTGCCTGTTTGAAGGTGTTGAAGTGCCTTAATGTAAAGCTTGTCAGACATAAAAACCTGTCTTGATTCAAAAGTATTGAAGCTGTGGAAGTAGAACAAAAGGTATTACCCAAATTGACCTTTTACAATTGACCTTTTGCACAATTGACCTAATTATAGTGGTCCTAATTGACCTACTGCACAATTGACCTTTATATTAGTTTAGTTATTTTATATATGTATTGGGTTGGTTTTGGATTAAAAATAATATAAGGGGATTAGGTGGGGATTGCAGGGGGTTTCCCACCGCGTATATGTCCTAATTGACCTTCTAAATTAGGTAAATTCTCCTGAGGTCAATTGTGAAAAGGTTAATTAGTATACAACCGCACAAAATACTAAAGCTGTGGTGGTATATCTGACTGTCAGTGGATGCAAGTGAAGTACAATACTATGAGGCAAAGGAGAATGCCCTCATGGTAACCGTTAGTAGAAGTGAAGTTGTTGAAGTAAAAGCAGCAGCATTGTGAGGTCATCCTGACAAATATACTTATTGTGAATCCTAATTTCAATGGAAGAATAATTACTGTTAACCAAGACTTATGTTTCACTAACATACTAGAAGTTGTATATCTTTTGAACTGTGTCAATTCTTCTTGGATAACTGAAAGTGGTGGAAAAGCAACATGGCTTGGAATAACATTGATGCTGTTCTGAGGAAGTGGAAAACCTTGTCACCAAGAAGACGAACTTTGTTGTTGTTGGAACTTTGGTTAACAAAACCTTATCTTAACATTGCAACTTCAAGAACTGAATTGAGACTTGGATTTCCTTATTTCTTTTGATGAACATTGAAGTTGTCTTGAATGCTGAGGAAGGGAGTTCACCCAGGTTACTAAAAGGTTATCAAGGAACTGTGAATACAAGTGTTTATGTTATCTGAATTCACAAACATCACAATGTAGGCAGGCCCTTTAGACCCTCATTTACTGGGCGAAATACATCTCAATCCAACAGCAAGGGGGAAATGAGGGTGAATGAATACACTTAATTGATCAGTATATATCATTTAATAATTCTATGTTGCTGCAAGATGCTGGCTTCAACACATACATGTTACAGAACGCATGTTATGCACATCTCAAATGAATCACAAAAAACACAAGGAGAGAAAAGAGAATGGTGTAGAGAAATGTGAAAAAGTGTCAGGATGGCGAGCAAAGAAAATGTATTGTTAAGACAAATATCCTACACTTTTCAATGAGGCTTCGAAGTGGATGCTCCTCTTGAATCACAGTCTAGTCTGTGGTTGCAAATTCCATGTCAACCAATTTTTTTCTGAACCCAAATACAGCCATATGTAATGAATACAATCATATGTAATCGTGGTGTACTAGGCGAGACAATGTACAGTTCACAATATTGTCTTCTATACATGAAAATCTTGAGCGCTAAATAAACTCCTAGTACCAAATAATCACCCGGATAGGGCTAATTTTCTTCAGGACTGGTCTCCTGTTCTACAATGAATAGAAAGTGAGTATGTGTCAATAACCATGAGTAAAATAACATCATTGTCATATAATGAAAGAAACACTGTAAAATTTGTATATACCATTGGGTGTACTTACTTCAATGAAATTAAGCATGTGCACGGAGTTACGATGGTGTCCAAAGATCACCCACAGAGCCCTTTAAGGAGAAATGCCAGAAAAACACCCATGAGGGTTATAAGTCAGACATTGCAATGCCTAATTTGCTTGGTTTATGTGGGAAGGGCGGAGGGGGAGAGGGAAAAGGAAAAGGGTGGAGGGAAGGAATACAGAAGTTACAAAAAAGGTTACTCACATGCCGGTCTGAAAAATGGTCCTTATAAGAGATGGAAATGCCCCACTGTTGTCTATGTAATGTTCAGCGTGGTGCAACAAGGTACAACACAGGAGATGGATTGCAACTGGAAAGAAGGGAGGGTAAAGGAAACAAGAGAAGAGAACTCTGTTATATGCTCTGAATTGTGTAAAACCAATTCTCACAATGAACGCGGCAGAAATTATCCAGAGCGGATGACTGCTTCAGTGTGAACAGGGCAAAGTTGATGTACAATATGGATCGCTACCTTAGGGGATTGCTGCTTGCACTGCTCCTGTTCACGATAGCCCACGGCCTAGAAGAGTCTGCATGAAAATACAGCAGCGTAGTCATGGAAATGCCTCATAGCATGCATCACGTGATGTTGTGCCTGCTTGGGCGGGGCTGGGTATCCTAGGCCAGAGTGGATACCCAGGATAGGTGTGGACGTAACCATGGATACGGCTGAGCTGAATGAAGTTCTATGCCGACGGGGATAGCAGCTCAGCAACTGGGGAGTGTGAAGATCCACTGACTTGGGACTCGTTGGAAAAATAGTAAACATAGCCAGCTCGAAGTGCTACAGGCTGCAAAAGGGAACAGTAACACAGTTAGAGTGAAAAATACTAAGAGCACAAAGTGTGGAAAAGGTAGTCCCTAAAGATATATTGGAGCAGGCGAACGACTCCCCATAGAACCAACGAGGGGCTGCCTACAGACCCTGGGGCAGTGCAGCAATGAAAATTAGATGCATACATTAGTGTACAAAATCGCTGGAGCTCAAAGACCATAATGAAATATCAGTGCAGAGACTGAAACTCTGTGGAGCCAAGTAGAGGCTGCCTACAGGGAATAGACACGTCCCTGGGGATGTGACCCAATGTAAAAGGAATGCATACAAATATGTAAACATAAAAAATGCATTGGAGCTCAAAAGGCGGGCTAAAGGGTAGATGGTAAGCACGGGAGATCTAGGTGGCCCAATGACTGAATAGATGGAGACCCACTAGGTGTATCCTGACATGTGGCCTATAGGTGGCACTCCCTATGTATATGTAAGCAGAAATGGTGACCTAGGCCCCGAGGCAGCATCCCATTATGACCCTAGTGGTTGCCATTCTTCTTGCAAATTGAGTCCCGGGTGAAAGGAGTCAAATTTGTACAGCCAGAATTATTCTTTCTGGATAGCTTGTACTGAATTTCTCCAGTGATGCTTCCTAGGATTATTCTACTACCCACCAGTGATTGTCATTCTCACTGTGCTCCATAGATGTAAATTGTTTGACCAGTGGCGCGGTCAATGGGCCTCATTACAACACTGGCAGTAGCAGTGCCTGTAAAACAGGCACGGCTGCCGCCGGAGTTGCATTTTTTCTAGCACCCAAAAATGGGCAATTACTGGGTCATTACGGCCTTGCCAGACACGGTTTTTGCCCATTCCTGGGTGCTGGAAAAAATTCTTCCCCATTCCCCATTCACATTTGAGCACCATAGGGCTGTTATGAACGGTGCCTGTGCATCTGAAATGCTGTGTTCGCGGGTGCCTTTCATTCCGCCAAGTCCGACCTGGTGGAATGAAAGGCACCCGCGAGCACAACTCAGAGTTGTATCCGGACCGGCAAACTCGTAATGAGGCCCAAATCCTTATTTTCGACCGATGCTCAATAATTCTGACTTTGGCTTGTCTTGTGGTTTTTCCAGCATATATTTTTTTACAAGGACATTTAATAGCATACACTACATTGCTGATCTTGCATGTACTGTGGAATTTCAGATTCCATTCTTTGTTATTCACTTCAAAGCTCAGAGTTTTCTTTGTCAATTTACAAATCACATAACTCGCACATGTGTAGTGTACCTTGACAGAGGCAAACCCATGAGTGGTCTCAAACCAGTGGGGCGTTCAGTTGCATGATTGTCTGCAGATTCTAAATGCTGTTTAATGTTTTTGCCTTTTTTAAATGAAAATAGCAGAGGTTGCTAGTCTGGCGAGTTAATTTGGAGGATATGCCAATTTTTGAGAGTTCGTTTTTTCAAAGTATTGCTCTGTGGACTAAAAGTAGTCACACACACTGTCCTGGATTATTCATCTTTTTTGGTCATTGTTTTATCTAGGAGATGGGCTCTGTCTGCGAATCTCACCCACTTTCTGCATTTGTTGAGTGCATGTCTGGGGTAGCCCCTGTCCAGGAATCTGGTAAAAACAATTTCAGTTTCTTTCTTGAAATCCTGTGTGGGGGTACAGTTTCTTTGGGCTCGAAGCGACTGTCTATAGGGGATATTGTCCCTCAAAGCCTTGGGATGGTAGCTGAGGTGGTGCAAAATGGTGTTGCGGTCAGTGGACTTTCTATATAGACTTGTCGCGATCAATCCATCGATCTCTTTGATGGTTAAGTCTAAAAAAGGGATATGTTTGTTGTCTTTGCATATAGTGAACCTAAGGTTAGAGTTAAGGCTGTTAACCCAGTCAAAGAACATACCAATATTTGCTTCTCTGGTGTCCCATATCATGAGAATATCATCTATATATCTCATGTACAGAACTAGCGCTGCCCGGTATGGATTCTTGGGCGTGAGTATGAATAGTTCTTCAAATTTGGCATATATAGGTTGTCCAAATTGGGGGCAAAAGAGGTACCCATTGCTGTTCCTTTGATTTGGGTGAAGGAATGGCTGTTGAAGAGAAAAATGTTTTGGAAAAGCGCAACTTCTAACAGTTCCAAAATGAAATCAGTGGGTATTGGATGAGGTTGTACTCTTTCATTCAAATAGTCTTTGACCACTCGTAAAGCCGCACCCTGTGGTATATTGGAGTATAAAGATTCTACATCTAGGGTGACCAGGAGAAAGTTATCAGATTCAAAGGGGATTCCTTCAATAAGGTCGATGACATCAGTCGTGTCAGACAGATATGCTGGGGTCACTGCTGCCAATGGTTTCAGAAAGTAATAAATAAACTTCCCTGTTGGCTCCAACGCTGTTTCACACAATGACAGAATAGGTCTGCCTGGGGGTTTGTCAAGATTTTTGTGAATTTTGAGCAAAATGTAAAACAAAGGTGTTCTGGGGTCCCTGATGTTGAGGAACTCAAATTCTCTGTTGGTCAGGAAGCCGACCTCTTTCCCTGACATTATGATCTCTGTGATCCTTGTTTGAATGCTCAAAGTAGGGTCACTCTGTAAGGGGTTGTAGGTGTCCGTGGCAAGTAGAATCCTGTATGCCCCTTGCTCATAAAAACTGCTGGATACCAAACTGTTGGATACCAAATATGACTGGATACCAAACTACAACCAAACCGGAGTCTAAAGTCCTCCGTAAGTCTGATCAGTAATCAATCTACTTAATTTAAAAAACACATGATAGTTGACCAATAACACAGCCCAATTTATAGGTATTTGTCTGTCATGTATACCAGTATAGTGTACTTCATCACACTGTTACTAATCACACCGATTTACCTGCATACATGACGGATTGCATGAGTAATACCCATACTTTGGGCTGTGTTACGAGATCAAGTATCATGTGTTGTTTAGACATGTTAACATTGGTGATATATGTTTTGTTTTGATATTAATTGTGAATAGATTTTGTTTTAAATGAAGTATATTGGTTACTGATCAGACTAACAGAGGACTTTAGACTCTGGTTTGGTTGTAGTTTAGTATGCAGCTATATTGTGTGGAAGGGCGGGTTAGCCTGTGCTAAACTGTATTTACATAAGTGTTTAGTGTGACATTCTTTGTTAGAGTGTTTCCCTTTTAGTTTTGTAAAGCAGAGTAGGGATAGTGAGGCATTTAAAAGC
This sequence comes from Ambystoma mexicanum, assembly GCF_040938575.1. Classification (NCBI taxonomy): domain Eukaryota; kingdom Metazoa; phylum Chordata; class Amphibia; order Caudata; family Ambystomatidae; genus Ambystoma; species Ambystoma mexicanum. The sequence goes on from NC_090925.1 coordinate 484,817,636, forward strand.
ATTTATACTTTCATAAAATGGCAAATTCTGAACAATAATCAAAAAGTAGTCTGCCTCGCATTACTGACGCCTCACAAAGGGTAAGACATCCCCTCCAGACAAAGGTCCTCTAAGTAGGAAAACCTTCTGAAGGCAGTGCTTTAAAGGCAGCACTGACAAAACAAAGGCACCGTCACACCAGGGTACTGCACTACACGGGTCTTTGAAGTCAGCAGGCATGGAGAAGGGGAGGATTTAGAGAAGCCAGAGAGGGAAGGTCAGCTTGAGAAGGGGTCCCAATATTTTGGGTTCTTATAGCGCTCTCTTACTTCTCCCTCCATTTCATGCCAGATAAGGCACTCTGGGCATGATGTAGGAAGGCAAGGTCACTTGTTACTCCAACAGGAATTAGTTTCCTTACAACAGGCTTGCATTGGACCAGTCCCCTGTGATATTCTCCTTTATAAGGAAGGTAAGGAAGGGGTCTCCCATCCCTTCTTTGATTCTACTTTTGACATCAAGAAGATGGAGAATACATCTTTGGACTTCTATTCAGAGTGCAGCCCATTCCAGAGTCTTCTGTCTTAGAGGTTCAGATAGAAGGCATCCAAGGCAGAGGAGATCTCTGCCCCTTAACCATCACCTTTTAACAGTGGGGGTGAATTACTGTGGACAACGTCCTGCCACTTTGCCAGCTATTCTAGAACCTAGCAGTTCACTGGGGGTAAGGGAACCTCTCTAGGCACCAACAAAGCCCTGTGGCTGGGAGTGCACAGCAGGAAGGACTCACCTTGTACTAGAGCCACTGGGTTATGTTATGTTAAAGGTTATTACACCCTACATTGTTGCCACCTGATTGGTCTCTTGGCTCTCTGGCAGATCAGTAATGCAAGGAGTGTGGGGGGTGGCTAGTAGGATGGAGCGGGAAAAAGAGCAAGGGAGCTGTGATGTGCTGTTGGCAGCTTCAGTTCGGATACACTATTCATTGAGCGTAGTTGTGATTTTCAGTTGCTGGCCATTATGTGGTGTTGTGCGAAGTTATGTGTGGCTTGTTTCATTGTTGTGGTGTGTTGAAGTACATGCAGTTTGTGGTGCTGTAGAGGTATGGTTGTGTTTAGTTCCGAGTTTGAGAGGTGTATGCAGAAGGGTGAGTTTTTAGTATGGTTTGTTATTGGCAGTGCATTTCCTACCCCCGCTGTTCTGACTAAATGCGTTCCATCTCCCTTCCCTTGTCGATCCTTCTAGAGTGTAGTCATTATCACCCCACGAGATCCTCCAGGGGTAATGTGTTCCCTGTGACCCGTGGTCAGCACGTGGGCTGCCTGGTTTCTGTGTCAAGCCCTGTTCCTTTATGCTTGATGAACCCTCTGTGGTCCGATTAAGTGGGACACATGTCCCTTCCCTGTTTCCACCATTGGCCCTCCACCAGGATGGGTGCACTTCAGGTTTAAACCACCCTTCCCAGTCCGACGCCTCTCTTCTGCCCTGCTGTCCACTTAGTCCGGCCTACTCCCAACTCCTTTTCTATTATGTGTTTGTTTCATGTTGCGTGGACGTTTCTCAGCCAATTAATGTAGTTAAGTCTGAAGTTCAGGTAAGATTGGTCTTATCTGATGGGGTGTGGCAAAGAGTTCCAGAGTTGGGCCGCTTTGACGGGGAAACTGCAACCCCCGATTTTGGATAGCTTAAATCTTGGGATGGTGAGGCAGTTGGAATGGGCTAATCTCGTAGGTCTGGTAGATGTTCTCCCATGGAATCTCCCAGTAAGGTAACTAGGGGTGGCATTGTTGAGTGCTTTATAAGTGAGGGATGCTGTTTTTAATGCAATTTTGTTGCGGGTCGAAAGCCAGTTGTTATGGCGCCTGATGTTCGATATGTGAGATCTTCTTGCCACACCAAGTGCAGCTCTTAGGGCATAAATGTGGAGGATTTGTATCCTCTGGATAATTGCTTTGTTGGAGCCAAATTATAGGGTGTTGCAATAATCCAGCCTGGAGAGTATAAGGGCTCTAGCTAAAATCATGCAATTATCATCAGACAAGAATGGTTTGCCTGTCCTGATGAGCTTACAGGTATAAGCGGAAGCCATGGCGTTCACTTGTTTGCCAAAGGAGAGTGTGGAATCCAGGTAGATCGCCAGCTTCTTCACCTCCTTGGCAACCTTGATGAGGTTACTGCCTAATAAGAAGGATGCATACTCCTGGCCTAGTTTCTTGAAGTTGGCTTGTGTGCCCAGGATGATAAGTTCAGTTTTATCATCGTTCAGGCAAAGCCCATGGGTTGCCATCCATGCCTGAATGATGAAATACACTCTATTCACCAAGGCTGAGTCCTTGATGTGATCCCCAGAAAGTGGGAGGAGAATCTGTGTATCATCTGCATAGGTAGTGTAGGTGATACTCAGAAGGTCCAGATCGTCAAAGAGGGGCTTGGTGAATATATTGTAAAGAGTAGGGGAGACACAAGAGCCCTGTGGGACTCCTAATGAGATGGGGGTAGGGTCAACCACTGCAGAAGGGGAGAACACCCTCATAATTCTGTCTCCCAGGAAGGATTCAATCCAACGGAAAGCTTCTTTGGAGAAATGGGCAGCTGAGTCCAGGTGAAAGCATAGTCCATTGTGATCCACAAGATCAAATGCAGCCGCCAAGTCAAGTAGAAGGAGGAGGGCTGTTTTCCCTTTTTCTCTTAATTATCTCTTAATTCGTCGACCTGTGTCTTCAAATTGATGAGGGCCGCCTCAGTTCCAGAAGCCAGATTGTCGGGCTCATAGTAATTTGTGTGCTTCCAGAAAATTTTGGATTTGCAGGTAGGCAACCTTGTCGAGTATTTTTAACAGGAAGGGGACTGTCGTGATAGGGTGGTAGTTGGTTGGTATGAGTGGGCCAAGGGTTTGCTTTTGTAGTAAGGGGAGCACCCAGGATTGTTTAAGGTTGGTAGGGATGGTGCCAGAGGCGAAAGAAGCATTGACAAGTTTGGAGATAAAGGTGGCCAGATCTCTTGCCGCATCCTTTATGAGCTGGGCTGGGCACACGTCGCCCTGGCAGTTGGATGGCTTAAGTGAGAGAATAACTTTTTCGATCTCACGAGTGGTGGTTTCAGAGAAATTAAAGAGGGTGAGAGAGTCAGGGTGTGGCAGGTTATTAGACTGGGAGATGGGTGAGGCTTTTTTTTGGGCTATTTTGTTTTGGTGGGTGATAACTTTATTGGCAGGTGCTTGTTGAATGTCTGAATACCACTTTTTTTCTTTAGTGCAAATGTCTGGAGTGGGAATACGAGACTCTAGTTCCTTAAGGATGGTGAATAATTCCTTCATACTAGAGTTGGCATTGGAAATGCATTTATTGTATGAATTGTGAATTGCGTTTGGCTAGGCAAATTTCTTTTTTATATTTGGAGGATATTTCTGTCAGCTTAATTCTGTTGGCTTCTGATGGGAGTTATTTCCAGGAGCTTTCACAGCTTCTCTTTACTTGTCGTAGATCTTTAAGCTGTGGGGTGTACAGTTTGTTTAGATGGGTTTTTGGCTTAGTAGATCTGAGTTTGTGCGGAGCAATGGTATCGAGTGACGTTAGCATGATTTTGTTAAACTCATCGACAAGTGTCCCAGGGTCTAGGTTGTCGGCAAGCGAGTTGAGGGAGGGGAGGATAGCAGGAATCACTTTGTCTTCTGTAATGCTCTTTTTGTTTCTAGTTAAACAAGGTGAGCTGTAGGGCTGGTTGGCGGAAGTGGTATAAGAGTGGACAGTGCAAAGGACAGGAGGAAGTGGTCTGTCCACAGTAGTGGGGCAATGGAGATGATATTGGCTGTGCAATTATTGTCCGCCACCCAGTCTTGGGTTCTCCCTTTCTTGTGGGTAGGTTCATGGACATTTTGGGATAGTCCAAGTTCGGTTAAAATATTAGAAGTGGATGTGGCGTGAGTATCTAGAGGGTCATTAAAGCCTAGGTTAAAGTCACATAGGAGTAGTAACTGAGAAGTAGTTTTGACGTTGTTGGAGAGTGGGCTATAGATGTCCTCCTCGAAAGTCCCAATGGGGCCAGGAGGTCTATAAATTAAGTGGATGGTGAGGGTCTGGGAGTTGATTAGCGGAGGTTTGACTGATAGAGATTCACAGGACTGGTAGTTTTGGGCAGGTGAAAGTCTCATAGAAAGGCAGTATTTGGCAATAATAGCAATGCCTCCACCATGAGCATTGTCTCTGTCCTGTATAAGTATAGTATAATCGTTGGGGACTGCTAATGATAACATGGGGCCTGTCGCTTCATGCAACCATGACTCCATGATGGCGAGAAAGTCCAAGTTGTCTGCCAGTATTAAATATGCAATTTCTGTAGCGTGGGCAATCATAGATCTGGCATTTATTAAGGCTCCTTTAAGGGAGTTGGTGTCGGTGGCAAGACTTGTTGTAGGGAGTACTTTCTTGGGTTTATGCACCTTGCTGTACTTGATAGTGGTTTGGGGAGCTAAGCTGGGAGTGGTGAGGTTATCACTGTTAATCAGTTGATTGATGGTGGGAATAGTTCTATGTTGCCTAGTCACCTTTGCTCAGAATGCAGAACAATCTGCGTTTTTTATGTTCTCTTACAGGGATTGGTTTTTCTTGTGTTGTTAGATAGGCACTTGCATTTGTATTGTTTCATTAACAGTCTATATTTTTTAGAACCTTGATTGTACATTATCATTATTTTATTTTGGAGTCTTTGTATTGTTGGATGAGTGGATCTGGCTGGGTGGGCCAACGGTGGAGTGGCCTACCTCAGACACCATGGAAAGCCCCCCATCGTGCTCCTGCAGGCTGTGGGTAGGCTTCCCGGGATGAGCGTCTGGATTTATGTTTTTGTTACATCAGAACAGTACACACATTGGACAAAACAAAGTTGCCTCACCTAAGGTTGGAGTACAAAACGTTGATTAATGAGAAGAAAAGGGGATATGTTCGTGGGCAGTGGAGTGTTCTTCCCAAGGCTGTAGAGGATAAGGATAACATTACATTTTGGAAATTAGGAACTGCCAAAGAATTAAATGGGGATCAACCCCTGCAGTGTTCAATCTCTGCTATAGCCTGACAGGCGCACTTTTCTGGCCTTTATGAAAGCAGAGAACACTATTTGAACCCATTGCGATACCCAAGGGTTTGGCTATTTCAGTCCAGGAGGCAGAAGATGCACTAAAATCCCCAAAAAGCGGTAAAGCTGCGGGACCTGACCACATACAAATAGACCTCTACAAGGATGAGGTGGGGATATGAGCAGCGATTCTAGGCAGAATATTCAATGCAGTGTTAAGTCCAAGGAACATCCCAAAGTCTTGGCTCAAAGTGATAATAGACACCATTTATGAGGTAGGGATTTATCAGGGGACTACCGCCCCATCTCACTCCTGGACTCAGTTACAAAGGTGGGTGGATGAAAATCATGTGATTTCCGACCTTCAGGCTGGATTCCGCTCCAAGGGAGGGACTGTAGATCATTGTTTGTTTGAGGTTTTTGCTGATTCAAAAATATTGTACACTATATAAAATGAAGCTGTACGCAGTGTTTTTAGAATAAAGAACAGCACTTGACTCTCTTTCGAGAAGCACTTTGTGGCAAATGTTATTAACTCGAGATGCACCGCAGCATTTGGTGACACTTATCAAGTTGTTGTACACTGAAAATCCGTCCAGCATTCGGTTTGGTCTTGGGGAAGAACAGCCGCAACCGTTTGCAGTTAATAAAGGAGTGAGGCAGGGGTGCGTGTTGGCAACCCTCCTGTTTTGTATTTAGATACAGGACAAAGTTGATGCATTAGAACAAGACTGATTAGATTGCCCAAAGATGGTACAAAAAAGTATCCCGCACTCTTTTATGCAGATGATGCGGTTAATTTGGCAACTGCCCCGCCAAGAACTAAAAAAGTCGCTAAGCACATTTATGACAAAGTGTACAGAGCTCCATCTTGACTTAAATATCGATAAAACAAAAGTTATGATTTTTAAGCCACAATCTGCTAAAAACAGTAATCTGATAATGGGCCTCATTACGACCCAGGCGCTAATGGGTTAACGGCCCCGTAAAAGGCTGCGGCGCCGTTAACCTATTAGCGCCTAATTACGAGGTCCCTTTGCGGGACCCGACCTTAACGGCTGGTGTAGACCAGCCGTTAAAGTAGGGACCCGCAAAGGGACCTTGGTGCTAATTACGGTGCTGCAATTTGCGGCACCGTAATTAGCGCCTTCCCCATTCCCATTGAGCCCTATGGGACAAAAATGGGAATGGGGAAGGGCCATGGAGAAAGGGGGAATTACCGCCCCGCCAACCTTGTAATGGGGTGGTAATTCCCCCTTTCTCCATGGCGGAGTCGGTAATTTACCGGCATGGACCATGGTGCTAATAGCACCATGGTCTTCCGCCAGGGTCGTAATGAGGCCCAATGATAGTTAAGGGAATAAAATTGGAACAAGTCGGATGGTTTTACTATCTGGGAGCTTAATTCCTTGAAACTGGCGGGTGGCAGAACAGCTATCCAAGGCTGGGAAAATATAGAAAAATATAGTGGGGCTGTGCAATCTTTCTTTGTTAAACATGGTGGTGGCGCCATCTCCCCGGCCTTGAATTTATATAAGAAACAAGCTTTTTCTGCATCCACTTTTGTCTCTGAACTTTGGGGTTACGGTTATGTAGGTAAATTGAATATTGTTGAAAATACATTTCTAAAAAAAAAATTATTTTACCAAGTAGCGCCCCTACCTCATTGGTCCATTTAGAATTATGTACTCTTCCGATTAGCGACCAGATTGCCATTAAACCAGTCTTGTACTAGTTAAGAGTAGAAGATCAGGGGCTCTATCGAGATGCTTTATCCTATTTAGTATCATTAAGTGGGGGAAAAAGTTGTAAGTGGGATGCCCATGGTAAATATGTCCTTACTAAAATAGGATTTGACGGTCTATGGGTCAACCCTGGGAGAATCACTGAGCAAACCATACGGACCATGTAAGAGGAGGCAAGAAGTAATACAATACTATGACTGGAGAGGAAAGTGGCATCCTTTACATGTGGCCCAGAGTACCTGCTTACCCAAAGGTTGGGTTGTTATAATTCTTATTTAGATGAAATTTCTCCTGCACATGAACACTCTTTGTACACATGCCTAAGATTAGGGATTCTACAAACTGCGTTTTTTTTCCAGAACATGGACTAACGTGAGGTTAGGGCTGTTCCCCGTGTGTAAAAAGACAAATCAAACAATATTGCATTACTTGTTAATCTGCTCCAGTAGACTGAATCTGAGGCGTATTTACTTAAAACCTATACTAAGAAAGGCAAGAATGTGCCATGCAGGGGAAGCCATGTTATACAAAAGGCAACCCGTACATCAGCGAGTGGTAATTGCAACTGCAAGATACACATATATGGACTGATGCACAGAAGCTTTTATAATGGTTCTATTCGATTGGAAAACGCTCTGTGAATCAGGCCCATAGATTATGGCTCCAAAGGAGTTTTGGAAAGCACTTCTATAGAGGCTTAGGTTCTTTGACTCTGAATCCTTAACATTTGGGAAGCAACTAATTGAAGAACTTGAGTAAAGTATGTTCAACCCAAAGGTATGTTGGATGAGGTTACTGCAAATTATTCCCTGATTGAATTTGTAAGAGGCTGCGAGCATCGCTCCCCTTTATGTAATATGATCAGCTGTATTTCTGGCAGAGTTATTTTAATAATTGCAGTAGCTGTACACTGTCATTAATAGAGTGTATATTATTTGTGGAATTTTAAATTGACGGATTTTTAAAATGTAATTTATGCTTGAAGGTTTTTATACCGAATAAAAGCTGTCTTTAACTGACTGAATGACTTTGTATTATTGCTGTTTGGGTTGCTACTGTTATCACCTCACACCCTTCTTAAGGCGGTTGCCTTCCCTCGGCCAACATTGTCACAAAAGGCGAAAGAGGTATACCTGTTGGGTTGTGTCTGTTTTACCTTTATGATTGGAACCACTGTTTGTTTACAAGTAGTGTGGGGCTGAGTAGGCAGTTTATTCACTAGACACCCCAGCACTTCTGCAGAGCAGCAGTCATTTAATCGCAGTGTGATGATGTTTAGAAGAGTGGCCAAGGAAACTGAAGTTAAGTGACTGTATCAGTCCAGAAGATGTTCATTCATATAACATAGTTTATCACAAAGAATGCTGTGAGAAAAACCTACATAATGGGCCTCCTTACGTGTTTGGCGGTGCAGTAAACAAGTGGAGGTAATTCCGTAACCGCCACTTTTTTGACTGCAATGGAATTTCAGCCACCGACTTCTAAGTTTGGAAGAAAAGACAAGGAATCACTTCCAGCATATAGTGGGAGGTAAATCCTCCACTTTTCCTCCAAAAATCAGCAGATTTACTGCAGCAGAATGACCGCTCATGGTAAATCTTCCAAAATCCCCATGGAGTCTATGGACTACAGAAATGGGGAATAACACAGCCCTGCCACCACTCGTAATCTCACAGTAAACCCACGGGACCAAGTGGTGGTAAAGGTAAATGATCTTGATGTTAAATTGGCAGATTATCTTGCTGAATGCAGAACACACTCTTGAATCTACACCAAATGGGCCAGAATCAGCAAGTACAGTAGAATTCAATGACTGGTTATAAGTGGCCCTTTTGCAATGTAAGGTTGTCATAATGGTAGACGCTGATCAACCCTAAAAGGAAATCTATTGCGCAAATAGTGTTGAAGGGAAAGAAACAATGTTAAGAAAATCCCTGAAAACAAATATTGAAAATAAATTGTTTGATGTGGACATAGTGGCCCTCATTAAAGCTTTGCCGCTTTGCTGGCGGCAATACTTCCAGTATACCGGCAAACGGTAATACTATTACCGGCACCAGACCGCAAGGGTTCCAGAGCAACAGGCAGCTCGCGTTCTTGCATGACAGTTTGCGCATACACAGCTGCCCATGTATATGCCAGTTTCTATGACTCCGGCCCGAGCTCGCCATTTCTTATCGCACAACGCAAGTGCGTGTTTCTGTGTATATGTGCTCTCAGACAGCAAGCGCTACTCGACCCACCACACTACTATCTACGCACAACCCACAGGGCAGCACTAGGTAAGGAGACTTTCACTCACTGGCCTGTACTTGGGGGGACCCTGACAAGGGACACTTAACAATCCTGTGCTAAACTTAAACATGCGCTGATGTCGCTCCCCTACATGTTTCTCCCTCCGTCCAGCATTCGACTTGAGCAGAACTATGCTGTCAGACATGAAACAGATGCGCTGACTCCTCCCAACTACTCCACTTTAGAAGCATTGGGGTTTTCATAGGTAATTAGACCACTACCCTATATGCCTACCAACTAATACTTTGCTTATACCTATGGCATACATCTTACTATGTCCCTAGCATAGGGAGCCAATCTTACTGTTACTTCATGCTTTTCCAGATTAGATCCACATTATGAAGTCCCTCCTCAGTGATGCATACGCAACGCCCAACAGCACCCACTAACAACTCCCGGGTGAAGATACTCCACTCTCTACAAGGTTATTCTATATCGGACACTTGCTTTTAGCTCTTTTATCAGTTTTGTATCAGTCTGCATTTATGCATACTTGGCTGCAGTTTTTTAACCAGTAGATATGCCTCTCATTAATCAAGCTATTTTGTGTTCCCCCCTAGGGACTACACCATCCAGGCCCAGGTGAAGGCAGACACAATTGCTACCTGCCGAAACATCTAAAGAAGTGTCAGGACTCGAAAATCGGAAGACCTACACACAACTGTTTGCTAATAAATAGTGACATCGACCTACATTTAATACCCCAGGTCTCCACTAGGAACCATAGAGGAGCACACTTCCACTATACTCAGTGTAAAAAATACTCAAAATTTACTTTGGAACGTTACAGGTGTAACTACAAGTTTAGAGAAACTTTTTAGATTTCCACTATATTAAATGCTCATGCTATACATCACCTAGTAATGATTTATTTTTATTTTTATACTATATGTAATGTTTTGTTAAAACACTTTGGGGGTCATTACGACCCAGGCGCTAAGTACGCCAACTTTACCACCATGGTGTAAACTATCTTTACACCGTGGTGGATGGGGATTTACCGCCCCATTCCAAGGTGAGTGGGGCGGTAAATCCCCATTTCCCATTTTCCCTTCCCCATTCCCATTTTTGCCCCATAGGGCATAATGGGAGTGGAGAAGGCACTAATTACGCCACCGTAAATTACGGTGGCGTAATTAGCATCATGGCGGGTTAGCGCCATGGATTTTAACGGCTGCTAAAAGCAGCCGTTAAAATCAGAATCAGGCGTTAAGGGTTAACGACGGCGTTAACCCTTAACGCCTGGGTCGTAATGAGGCCCTTTGTTTATATCCACATATGAATTTCTGCTTATATCAGGTATTTTGGATTGAAAACTCCTAGGAATTAATGTATGTCACCTTGTATGTAATTTGGATTAGATGAATATATGCAGAAGCATAAATTGTCAAATGCCTCATATCCTGTCAATGTTTTGCACTAAAAGAAAAACAAGTTTTGTTGAAATAACTTTGGAAAATGAAAACTTAAGAGGATGGGGATTGATATACCATCGCTCTATACTGAAATATAAAACAGGTGGAATCATAATTAATTGGTGATTGCAATGTATTGTTGATAACAATGCTGGCAATTTGGAAACATTAAGGCACCGATTCATGGAATAAATGTGCGCCGAAAATCTTGGCGCAAGCTGGCGCAAGCATGAAAAAGCAGGCGCACGCACACGCGTGCGATTCATGGAAGGCCCTGCGCGTGTTTTCCTCTGAATGTGCGCCAAATCCGTGCGTGGCGCACACGTCATTGAAACATCCAGAACGCCGTGCGCGAGGCACACAGCGAAAGCGCACAACATTAGTGCACACATCAAAAAGGGGGCAGAACACGGGGCGGAACGCGCGGAATGGGGAACAACGCGTGCAAATAAGGGCGTTACTGGGGATGTACTGCTGGGAAGTACAAAGAGCGCCCACACGCAGGTGAACCACACATATTCATGGAATCGAATAGAGCAAACCCGCGCAAAGCCAATCACACGCACAGGCCTTAACACGTCTGCCACACGAAGGCAGGCGGCAGGGTCCCTGCGCATTACAAAAGTGTGTGCAAACCAAAAACACGTATATACAGCTACGATGAATGTCCCATTCAGTGGCCCACTAGGATAAATGACGTGTCATGCAACGCACAGGCATCCCCGAAAAGCAAGAAAAAGAGATAAGCAACCCCTGTTGCCTACGTGCATGTAAAAAACACACACACAGTACGCTGTGGCAGCCAGGAGCCCCAAAAATACGTACGCGATCAACACACAGGCTAGTATGCCCTTGAAATAAGGGGTAAGCGACAAACATGGACACCCCCAGTGTGAAAAATAACGTGTGCAACTCACTGTCTGCCTTGTGAGTAGAAGAAGAACGTGTAGCCAACACCCACCCGCTGTGAAGTAATTGCGTGTGAAACTCCCTGCGCACCCCCGAAATACACGTACCCAGGCCAATCGAGTGTGAAACTCCCTGCGCACCCCCGAAATACACGTACCCAGGCCAATCGCATGTGAAACTCCCTGCACACCCCTGAAATACACGTACCCAGGCCAATCGCATGTAAAACTTCCCGCGCACCCCCCAAATTCGCGCAGGCTGCCCATCCACCCTCCCCATGCCCCACAGGCAGCCCATCCACCCTGGCCATGCCCCACAGGCTGGGTATGTGTATTTTGGGGGTGCACGTGGAGTTTTACACACGATTGGCCTAGTGCGGGCGGGGTACGTGTATTCCGAGGGGTGCGCGGGGAGTTTTACACGCGTTTACATGGTTGGGGAGCTGTATGCTGGTCCAGTGGCCTTTGCGCCATGTACTGGATTTGTGCAATGTTTTTGGCGCATGGGGCAGGGTTGGGGGCGTAACTGGCGCTGCTGCAGGGTCACTGCGCCACTCTGCGCCACGGCTGCTTATGGATGTATAAATCCATGAATACGCTGTGCGCCTAAATGTGTTTTGGCGCACGGGGCTGGCACAGACTGCCGCATACGCACGCTGTGCGCCAGCTGCGTGCGCCACTTGTGCGCCGAATTCTATGATTTAACTTCTAAATGTACACAAATAGTAGAAAATGAAATGCACACAACTGTGCTCCCAAACAAAGCAACTAGAACAATTTCACGTTATACACTGACAGAAATACCGGAAGATTACAGGTGCCAGTCTGATACCTGAAACAGACCTACTAGATCATCTTGGCATACAAAACAGTGCTCTAAGGGAGAGCAGCCTCAAGTCAAAATCAAGATTCATCCCCATCATACAACAGGGCAACTGCATTGATGCCTTTCATAAAGCTGTCGCAAAAGATATTGGGCCTCATTACGAGATGCCCGCTAAAAACTGAGTCATTACCGGCATGGAGGTATTAGCGCATCCGTGCATCCTTGACACCACTAATAGCGGCTTATTACGCGTGCGCGAGCATGCGTGAGCCCCCATGCCGGTAATGGCTACACCGCCATGCCGCTAAAGGCCCTCCAACCCCCCGATAGCGCCAACACGGGACCCGCCAATACCGCCTCCTCCAAGGAGCAACCCCTTAATAACGACCCAGTAATAACAACATGCTAATACCGGGCTCGTAATAGCGGACCCGGAAGTAACGTCATCGCGTCAGAACAGGAAATGTGCCAGCGGCCATCTTTAAAAACACAGTCCATTACAATCCTCTCAATCCAGCAGTGCTACAGAGGAGAGAGCAGGGCCATAGCATCCAGCATGTCGAAGGCTACCCGCAAAACCACACCCCGCCTGCGCAAGAAGCGCTTTTCTGATGAGGACCTAAACATGCTGGCTGACACCCTTGCAGCCAATGCAGAAGAGGTTTTTGCTAATAACCTCAAAAGCGAGGTCCAGCTGAGGAAGATGGAAATCTGGGAGGAGGTTGCACGCAAGTGTCAGCGGTCGGCTCCACCCCCCGCACAGTCAAAGACTGTAAAAAAAGATGGTACAACCTCTGTCTCCGGGTCCGGAACATCCTGTCCAGCAATTGCAGGGAGGCCATGGCCACAGGCGGGGGTGCCCACTCACCAGTGAAACTGATGCTCTGCAAGGAAACCTGCAGCATGACCATCCAAATGGAGTCAATAGAGGGCTTCGGCGAAATGGAGACGGGTGCCGCGACATCGGGAGATGGAGGTGAGTGACCCTGCAAATCCCAGTAGGCCAAACCATGACGTAGTACAACTGATGTGAAAGTGAGCAAAGGCAATGCATGGCCCAAAATACACACATATACAGATCCATGTCCAGATGGAGGCCCAAACCCTGCCACAATGAAATGCATGCTGTGTGCCAATCCCATTACCAACAGACACCCAACACACAGGGACCATTTGCATGTCATACATCACACAAACCTCAATACAATGGCATGCCACCTGGTACGCATCATAGCCGAATGGAGACACCATGGCTCATGCCAATATGCCCCCCCCTTGAAACTACCCTGTGTGACACACCTATAAGATTGCAATGCATGAGAAATGAAATACTGTGCAGCACCAACTCATGCATCTTGAATGTAACACCATCACTGATGCCCTGCCTCTCTTCTTCCCCCAGAGGCACTGATGCAGAAGGTGAAAGTCAGGACCCTGCCTCAAGGCCCTCTACATCCAGGGCCAGACCACAGGGCACTGGCCATTCCATCTCCGGGGCAGCACCGCGGCCCACAGTGCAACCCAGGGCACATGCACAGGCCAGGCAGGCACATGAGGAAACCACAACAGCAGACGAGACTCCGACTACTGAGCTGCCAACAACAGCGAAGGGGAGGCTGATGGCACCCAGTCCTCTGCCACAAGTTCAGTGGGTGAGGCAGCAGCCACAGCCCCACTCAGTGATGTGGAAGTGGAGGAGTACGTGGACCTTGATGGAACAATTCATCTGGAATGTCCCCACACCCCAAGCCCCCGTTCACCCCCCAACACACCACTCAGGGCACACTGTCCAGGCCCATGCTGGAATCTGCAGTTCAACTACACAGTCCAGATCTCACAACCATCCCAGAGGCCAGCCCTGCAATGGCCCATCCAGCCGCAGCACCCTCTACCTCCACAGCCCCCACTGTCATGGAGGCATGCCTGTCAGGGGTGGAGGTCCCACAGGACTCGATGATTGAGCTGGTGCGCCAATTTGTGGCTGGCGGTGAGGAAACACGCCGAGAGATCCGTGAGGCCAATGCTGGGACCATTGCGGCCATAAATTCTAGTGCAGTCATGATCCTTGACAGTGTGGGGGCCGTCACACAGGTCCTTACCAGCATGCTCCAACACATACAGTGCCAACAACCTGCACCGGTGGTGCAAATCCAATCCACATCCACCCCATCGTCCACACCGGCAAGCTCCGCTCCCTCCAGCCCTGTGCGGAGGACGAGGCGCTGTGCTAGGCAGACCAAAATGCTGGAAATAGTGTGGGATGACAATGGGTGAGGGGGGAGATGGTGTTGGTGGTGTAGAGGGGATTAAGGGGGTGTTTTGTGGGGGGTATGGGGTGTTTATTGCAGGGTAAGGGGTGTATATTGGGTGTATGGCGTGTTTATTGGGAGGTATGGGGTGTTAGTTGGGGGTATGTGGTGTTTGGGTGTTGTGGGGGTAGCGGGGAGGGCCTGTTAGTGGTGGAGGGAGGGAGCACTATTTTGGGATTTTTCTTAATACACCTGTTGTGTTCAAACTCATTTAATGCCTGGAAATTGTTCATTTTGTGTGTGTCCATTCAATTCATGACTGCGCACAGTGCCCTACTCCCCAAACACCCTGTGTCCATGTCCACACAGTCCCAGTGCTCAGTGTCACACTGAAACATAACCATCAACGTCCCTGTGGTTCAGAAGTAACCATCAATCAGTGATTGCCGTACAGCACGGCCATCTTGTGCATCACGTACAGGCAGGGGTGCGGCTTCTCCTCCATCATCATCCTCATTTTGTGTTAGGAAACATTTCATAATTGTATGCAATTTTCCCTCCATGTGTCATCCCCCAAGCTTTTTGCTAATGTTTAAACTCCATTGACTGACTTTGCCAGAGAAGCACAGCCCTCAGCTGCACTCCTCTGGGCTTTCGGTCACTTTTTATGGGGAAACTGACATGCCCTCAAGACAGTCAGTACTGGGAGACTTTGTTTCCCTTAGTCCTTTCCTCATGTTGCAGCTTTTGTGCAACATGTAACAAGTGTGCAAAGTATCCTAACATACCGCACACTTGGGTCTATAGCCATTTCCAAGGCCCTAGATACTCTCGCTGGACTTTTTATGAACTGTGCAGATGTGTTATGGACAGGACTATGGTTTCGCATTATTTTGGACCCTTTCTTGCCATGTTAACCGCGTTAACCACGTTTGGCACAAATAGGTGGCCTGGCTCCCAAAATGGCCACGCCACAAGGTTCTTTGTCCTGTCCTTTGACGATCTTGCCCTTTCACCTTCCCCAGGTTGACTCGACCCAGGCCAGTCCTTATTTGGTCATGCACTTTCCGCAAAACCCAATGCTTTCGCGGGCTGCTGCATTCCTTGTGTGTGTGCCTCCAGGATGTGGGCTGGGATGTCTGTTCCCAATACACATCCTGGGTGCCAGAGAGTCAGGAGTGTCCAGAATGCCTGGGACCACTGTACTCCATGATTGGTCCGCATATGGAGTGAGTGTTTGTGCGCAGATCTCCCATTGGGTCCTCTCCGTTTTGGCGCAAAGGGAACTTTGGATAAGAGGAGGTTGAAAACACCACTACCATGTCGATCTCCTGAGTTCACACCGAACGAAGGAAAGGAGCCAAGTATCCTGCAAGAAGAAGCCGAGTCGAGGAACCGCTGGTGACCCGCTGGAAGGTTTGGCACCCTGAGCCCGCTGTCGTCCCATGGGACACCTCTGCATCTGATCGTCCTAGAAGGTCTGCGTAGACGCTTCGACCCATTGGAATAGTGGGACCAACTATTCTCCGCACCTTCACCAAGCCCTACAAGTAAGCCTTCTCGGAAGTGTCCCTGGGCCAACCAGTGGGCTGACCAGCTTACGCAGGACCTTTGCTCTGTCACCGCCGCCGTTTGGAGGAGGCCCTAGAAACTTGGTATACTGCAAACTCTGTGTCCACAGCACCCTCATACCGAATTGTGTACACTTGGCATTCCCAGGTCTGAAGTGAGACGAGTGCGCCCGGACCGGAGTATTCGCGGTTACCGTGTTGCCCTGTGCAAGTTCGCTGCCTTTGTGACCCTCTTGCTGAGACGTCCTTTTTGCCGCATTCGAACCTGCCAACGAAGTGGATCACACTGGCGAAGTCTGGGTCTGCTTGCGTTGGGGACCGGTGAGTACTCCATATCCCAACCGGTGGCCCCTAGTGCAAGAGAGCATTTTTATGCACAAGTTGCCCTTGCGGGTCCCTATCCTTTCCATCGCTACTGCGAAATAGCAACCCCATCCTGCACTGTCGAACTGCCTCTGCCTCCAGTGGGGACCCTTCTTGAATTGTAGGAACTTGTTCTGCATCGCCGCATCCACCTTCCGGAGCTGCTAGAGACCCTGGAAGAGACCCTATCCTGCCAATTGGCACAAGCGCGTGCTCCTGCATGGCATGTACTTTTGAGCACAAGGCTCCTCTCTTCGTAGGGCTTGGACTGCCTCTTTAGCTAGGTGTATCATTGATGCGGAACTCGGCCTAAAGACTATTTGCACTGCCTGTTTTCTTCCAATCTAGGTTGTCGACATAATTCGTGCATTTACCCTTTAGACCCCTTTGGTCTTGTATATATATCGTATTGATTGTGATGTGTTGGTTTACTTTAGTGTTACTGTGATTCTTTGCTATGGTCGATGTTACAAAGGCCTTGTAATAAATGTGTCTATATTTTTAATATAACACCTGTGTAGAGTAATTTGTAAGTGTCCTTGCTCTGTGTGCTCATTGAGGTCTTTCAGTCACCCTCACTCCTCTTGAGACTTAGGGCCTCATTACAAGGTAGGCGGTAACCATGGCGCTATTAGTGGCATGGTTGCCACCGGTACCGTACCGAGTCCGCCATGGTGAATGGCGGAATTACCGCCACATTCCAAGGTGTGTGGGAGCGGTAATTCCCCATTCACCATGGCACTTCCCCATTCCCATTGAGCCCCCATAGGGCTCAATGGGAATGGGGAAGGCGGCAATTACGGTACCGCAAATTGCGGTACTGTAATTGCCTCCAAGGTCCCTTTGTGGGCCCGTTCCTTAACGGCTGGTAAAACCAGCCATTGAGGTCAGGTCCCGCAAAGGGACCTCGTAGTAAGGCGGTAAGGGTTTACCGGTACCGGTACCCTTACCAGTAATGGTAAACCCTTACTGTATTCCGTGTAATGAAGCCCTTAGTCTTGACCGCCACCATCGCTACCCTGATTGGTCTGGCTTGTCCAGAGGTTACCCTGGTCCAAGAAAAAAGGCTGGCCTTCTGAACCTCTGCCCCTCCAGGTCAGTGCTCAGACCTGGGTACGGGTATGAACCCGATTGTACTCCTCTTCGTGTCTGTTCCACGGGTTCCGCACCGTGGTAAGTAGCCCCGGCTTCAAGGGATAGCCTCCATCACCTGCATGAGAGCACAAAGAGGTATGTGTGAGTCAATCTGAGCTGACACCTTTAAGATTCACGGCCATGGCCAAAGCTATTTGGTGTTGACATGCACATGTCCCTGTATGTATGCATAAAGATTAATTTGATGCATTGTGTACTGCAATATGGTCTGCTAGTGTGGATTGCGTTGTACAGATGATGCAGGGTGTTCACTTGCATGCTGATGCGGATGTAATGTGGATGCAGAGGATGTCTTGCCACCCATTATTGTAGTGTATGCTACTCTGTACCTAATCACGCTAGCGACATTGGCACACTTGTAATCATGTTTAGTCATGCATCGCTTGACATTCCCATGGTGGCCTGCTTGTGCGTCTTGTATGTTGTCATTGATGCACGGCATTGGTCTTATGTATGGCATTGATGTGTCATGTTCGGGTTGTGATGTTCAGGTCAACAGTGTTTAGCTCTGAGTGCATTGTCCACTCACCGCCCATTCCCACCCAGGTGGAGTATTCATCCCCCCATCTCACAACCCCACTGCACTGCCATGGCCCAGTCAGGCAATTTATCAAGCAGCCAGGCACGTCGTCCAGCATGTCACTCCATGTAGCGGGGTAGCGCGGAGTTATGCAGCACCATGGCATCATGTGTAGATCCGGGATATTGGGCGCAACAATGTGTAATGATATTACTGGAGTCACATACCATCTGCACATTGATGGAGTGGTATTGCTTGCGATTGCGGTAAACCACCTCATTGGCATGAGGGGCCACCAATTATAGATGGGTGCAGTCGATGACACCGACGCAACTGGGCATGCCTGCCAGTGCGTGGAAGCCTACCTTGGTGTCAGCGAACTCCTGGCCAGTCCTTGGTAGGCGAATGTGGATGCTTGCATGCTTCAGGAGGGCATCAAGCACTTGGGTCAGCATGGCAGACAAGAGTGGTTGTGATATGCCATGCAGCTGGACCACTGTGTGCTGGTAGGTGCCTCTGGCCAGGAAGTGGGGCACAGACACCACCTTTAGTAGAGGGGGGGTGGCAGTCCGGATTTCTATCAGGCTGACAATGTCATTGTGTATCATGTCCACTATGGTGGTGATGGTGTCCCGGTCCAACCGGTGCAGGGTGTGGATCTGCTCAGGGGTTATATTGAATGGACTGGGTCTGATGCGTGGGATTGGTGGCTGCCTACGTGGTACACCTGCCTGCACTGGTGGAACTTGCTGGGCCTGTCTCACCCTCCTTCTCCTCCTGTGTCTTCTCTGTGCTGCCTGTTGTTGTAGTTGTAGTTGTTGCTGTTGTAGCAGTACAGGCATGTCCTCCAGCCCCATGATTGCAAGAGCTAGTGGGATAATTTTGGTGTAGGGAGGGGTGTGGTGTGTGGATGTACTCCTTTTGTACTTGGACAGGCTCCATTGACTCCACCTGGGGTGATTGTGTGCACCTGTGGCAGTTGCCTGCACTTCAGGTTGCTATTTGCGGGTGGTCCGCGATACCTGTATTGCCGCCGTCGTGCAGGCCCTAATTACCGCCATCGGGATGCAGGTAATTGCATGCCCGCGTAACTTGTGATGTCCTTCTGTTGGCGGCATCCCGGTATTGGCGCTGTGAAGGGGCGCATGTACGCGTGCATGCCGGTAAGAAGCGGCACGGTATGGGCGGTGGTGGTATTGGCGGGTTATCGGCTTGTAATGGCCCGGACCCATTAACGATGCCGGTAATGCCATTCCGCCTTCCTTTTTTCATTACCTCCATACTCGCAATGAGGCCCATTGAAACAGCAAGGGATAAAAACAAAACAAATAGGAACAGTAACCTGACCAAAAATTAAAGAATGGCTCTGAACAAACTTAAAGCTGTTAAAGAAATAATCATAAAGGAGGCGGACAAAGGAGGCAATATTGTGATCCTTAATAAACTAGACTACATAGCAATGGCCAACAAGCACCTAGCAACACCAGGATGCTACACCATAGTCCAAAAAAGCATAATAGCTAAAAGCATTAAAGAATTCCAAGAACTAACCATCAAATGGCACAGGAAGCAACGGATCACAGATGAAGAAAAAACCTTCATGAATAATGACAAACCAAGGATCCCCACCAACTACTTCCTTCCAAAGGTCCACAAGGACTATGACACGCTGCGGAATTGAGACCAATTGTCAGCAGAATAGGATGGCTGAGAGAAAACGTCTCAAAATACATTGACAAAATCATAAGATCAGAAGTGTATAAATCAAATCTTACACCCGTGACACGATGCACATCCTAGAGATACTCAGTAAAATGGCATAGAACTAAGAATACCTACTCGTTTTGTTTTGTTTATTCATTTCTAATGCGCACCAGACCTGAAGGTATCAGGGCGGAGCAATGAGCAGGTGCAAGGCTTACGTTACAGAGTTACGGGATATAGGCAAGAATAAAACATATATTAAGGTTATAAGCAGGAAAAATACATAAATACATCAGGCATGTGTCAAGAAATACTTTGAAGGAATATACAGATACATCACTGAGGTATAAGTAGTACAGCAATCAAACCTAAATATCTGTGGATTTGAGCAAGTTAATGTAGTTGAATCTAAAATTCAGGTACGGTTGATCTTCTCTAAGAGGGCACGGCAAGGAGTTCCAAAGTTTGGCTGCTTTCACGGGAAAGCTACTACCACCAGCCTTAGCAAGCCTAAATCTGGGTATGATGAGGCAGTTGGCATTGCCAAGTCTCATAGGTCTGGTGGATGTTCTCCTATGTAGTCTATCAGGGAGATAGCTGGGGGCAGCATTGCTTAGTGGTTTATGGGTGAGCGATGCAGTTTTTAGAATGATTTTATTATGGGTCGAAAGCCAGTTGTTTTGGCGCTTGGTCACTGAGAGGTGTGATCTTCTGGTCACACCAAGTTCAACTCTTATGCCGTTATTTTTGGAGG
This sequence comes from Ambystoma mexicanum, assembly GCF_040938575.1. Taxonomy (NCBI): domain Eukaryota; kingdom Metazoa; phylum Chordata; class Amphibia; order Caudata; family Ambystomatidae; genus Ambystoma; species Ambystoma mexicanum. The sequence goes on from NC_090925.1 coordinate 484,838,190, forward strand.
ATTTGTATCCTCTGAATAATGGCTTTATTGGGGCCGATGTAGAGGGCATTACAATAATCTAGCCTAGAGAGTATTAGAGCTCTGGCCAGGATCATGCAGTTGTCATTCGAAAAGAAAGGTTTGCCCGTCCTAATGGGCTTGCAAGTGCAGGCAGTGGTGGAGGCCATTGATTTTACTTTTTTGTCGAAGGAGAGGGTAGAGTCAAGGTAGAAGCCAATGGTCTTTACCTCCTTTGCCACCTTGATGAGGTTCCCGTTAATGGTGAATGATGAGTACTCCTGGCCTACTTTTGTAAGGTTGGTGTGGGTGCCCATGATGATAAGCTTGGCCTGGTCATCATTCAGGCATAGACCGTGGGTGGCCATCCATGCCTGGATGATGAGATACACTCTATTCACCAGTGCCAAATCCTTAACGTAATCCCCGGAAAGTGGGAGGAGAATCTGAGTATCAAGGTCGAATGCGGCCGAAAGGTCTAGCAGTAAGAGGATGGCTGTTTTGCCTTTGTCTCTTAGCTCATCGACCTGCGTTTTCAAGTCGATGAGGGTGGTTTCCGTCCGGGTTTGAAAGCACTCTGTACATGCATCAAGCACAAACTAGCAATCAAGACAATCGACTATATCTCTGAGAACATATCAGTATCACACCTAATGTTCATAGAGATAATCAAAGAACTACTAACATTTGTGCTTGAGAGAAACATCTTTATCTTCAATGATAAACTCTATCAACAAACAAAGGGGATAGCCATGGGCACATGCTTTGCACCATCCATGGCCAACTTCTTTGTAGGAGAATTTGAAAGCAAACATGAAACACAACATCCAGAACTATCACACAAAGTGATCAAATGGCAGAGATACATTGACAATATTGTTTTAATATGGAATGGTACTGAGACTGAAATGATGGAATATTGTGAATATCTCAACAAAAACAATTTTGGATTGGAATTCACAATCGAAACTAGCAAAACTGAAGTGACATTTCTGGACTTATACATATATATATAGAAGATGGGAAACTGGAGACAAGAACATGCAGAAAGAAGACTGAGGTAAATGCCATCCTACAGGCCAACAGCTGCCACCTCTAGAATACCATATGTAACATACCGATAGGAGAATTCACCAGGGCCAAAAGGAACTGCAGCCACTTAAAAACATATGACTTGGAACGTAAGATCATCAAAGAAAGATTTGAAACAACGGGATATGAAGCAAACTGCATAAACCAAGCTATGAACAAGGTGGACCAAGTTGAACAACCCTCTTCATGCCTTCGCGCCCGAATACCCCCGGGTCTGGTGCGCTATATAAATAATAAAAACAAAACAAACAAACAAACAAACAGACAACAAGAACCGAGAGGACTATTTGAAACCTAAGGAAAAAATAACACCTGAACACTCAGAGAAAATAAGGATGATAACGCAATGCACAGGAACCCAAACTCCAGACAGACATAATAACTGGCAAAAGTCTTAAGGGCTTCTATAAATGCACAAATTGCAGTATGTGTAGATATGCCTTAAACAATGTACAACGCTGCAGAGCTGACAATGGCAAAAATGTATTTATTAATGACTTCATAAATTGCAGTACCACTTATGTAATTTACTTGATAATCTGCATCTGTAACAAGATTTATGTTGGGAGCACCATCCGTGAACTTAGAATCAGAGTCAGGGAGCATCTGGGGACCATGACGAGAGAGGACAACCCCTCAGCACTATCCGAACATTGGAGAAAATGCCACCAAAATGAAAACAAGGAAAACATCAAATTCTCCGGTGCTAAACATGTAACCCGGGATGAAATACTGGGTGACAGAGAAAAACGCCTACGCCAAACTGAATGCTGTCTTATATGTGATGTAAGAGCCATAACAGAAGGCTTAAACACTGACACAGAAGTGCACCACTTCTTATGAACAAATGGAAGTGGGACTTGGGGAGTTAGGAACACCCACTATCCCTCACCAAAGAGATAACGGCACCAACCATTTGGAGCAACACAATTTTTTGTTTTTCTGGATGTACATCACACCCACCAAGGGCATGAAAAGTTTCAAACCTTTCTACCCGACTGAGAACTTATTAACCACTAATTGGTTTAACACACCCATTCGGAGCAACGTAGGATGAACCATCCCCCACAACCCAACCATTTCAACACCATCAGCAATAGGCCAAAACAGGACGCATCAATGATTGTTTTCATAACATTGAACATTCCGAATTGAATAATTTCCCATAATTATGGGATTTAAAATGTCGACCCAAAGACCACAATTTATTTGCATAGCCCACTTTACCATTAATCAATATCATTGTAAATAAACTGGAATGTAACTCTGATCGCTTATATCATGAGATACCATTTAGATCCTCGTAACAGAACGAAGGCTATCATTCATTTGAAGAACATCAGAGCCAGACCGATCATTTGGCTAAGCAAAGTAGCTTATAAACGCTGCATAGGAACACAAGCACACAACGTCACATGACTACAACGTGATTAAACCACTGGCCAAGCAAATTAGCCTACAAACATCTCATATGAACGCAATCATGCTACGTCACATAACCACAACGTGAATAAGCGGTGGAAATGCTATTTAACCAAGAACGCTTTGTTTTAGTATGACTTTTGTAGAAAATGTTTTCAACCCAGCAGCATCCAATTAGAATCCAATGATTTTGCATCAGAGCGGATAACGCAGTCACCTTTTCAATAATTCTGGGAAATAGCGCCTAGGGCAAGATTTCTGAGCACAAATTGAGGGGGGATTGGACACAACGACAACCAACAAGCACTCCAATAGCACTAAGCCAACTATAGAATCACCTCACCAAGGACAACGTGGCACGTGCAATCTGATGCACCATTTACACATCAGATGCGACCTGAAACATCGGAGCACACCGATAGAAACTATTACATAGAATGTCAGTAATGCAATTCATTACAAGAAGACAAAATGTTTTTCATAAAGGTCCGAACCTAAGGATCTTGATAATTTTAAGCTAAATGAGAGCACAGTGCAAATAATGAAGCATAAGTATGGACTATCATACGGCTTTGCACCAATCAACTTAATGTAAAGTCTTTTCATAACAACTCGGCAACAAGGTAACGAGGAAGCTATCATTCACTGGGAATAAGAGCACAGGAAACACTGGATATACACCTATAATTCTCTGTATCACCACAAACCACTGCACAACGTCTAAGTTTCACAAATCACTATACGAGTAAACTCCCAGTGGGACGGACACTTACATGTTCAGCCCACCTAATTTATGGAATTAAGCTACAGGGCTTTATATAAGCAACTGAATACCAAATTTGACCAGAAAAAATTGAAGGAAACTTCCTAAGCAATTGCAGAACCTCGACCATAAGCCAGTTTCAACACCTGAAACGGAGGTAAGCTAACATACTTACAACTCCATAAAATACGTTTTCTAGAAGCAATCTCCAGCACACAGGCAGCTTAGACTAACCTAAACCTCTCCTACTCTTCACTCCTCAGACCTACTGAAGTTTCTTCACTCGCAAAGAAAGAACAATTGAGAAAATGAAATAACCTTATGAATATATCTACATGGACAAACTGAATAGTCGTGTGTCACTAACTTGAAATGTTTACACTAAAATATGAAGCGTAATAAAAAAAGTGACATGCAACACAAAGTAAAGAATGTGCCTTGAGAAAAGCCAAAGAAAGGGCGAAACAACAGCATCTGCAAAGAAATGTAGGCACACATGTTTTTTGGTAAAAAACAACACAATTCACACTGTCATGAATGCTCTATATAAGGAATAATGCACCTATCAATAAAAAGGTCACCACTAAAGTCACAAAAGAATGCACTGAATGAAATAATCTGTACCATACTGATGAATGTGGATCCAAACAGAAGCAACAATAAGTGAATTAACTTGTGTTGATGATTTGAATGAAGAATATATCTAATAAAGTGTATAACCAGTATAAATAACACTAAAAAGTGAGTAACTCTCAATTATTATACAATTTGGAAACTTGTGGGGACATCAGAACAACAAAGCGCAAAGGCTCTCATAGGAACCAACCCCCACTTTTAATAAATTATCATCTCTTGATTTTCATATTTTGGAGGTGTCGCTTAGAGTGTAAAAAGTTAAGCCATAGAGGGACGCAACTGCCTTAAAATCATCTGGGTGAAATACTGAAAGAAGGTGGCAGAATTTAACCTTGCCTGGACAGCTGCCTAAACATTATCTGGGTGCAACTATTTAAAGCTGGATTGAGATTTAACATTGCATAGAAGACAGCAATTAGAAAAACCTCAAAGCTGACTGTGCCCTCAGGCCGATGAGAGCCAAATAGAGGGATGGATGCTGGTGGCTATCTGTTACGCTCACCTGGCTCCCACAGGGGTGTCGAGCGGAACTGGACAGCCGCGGTCTCCACCAACTTGATGCATAGTGCAGGGATGACTGACTGGACTGGCCCACCTAACTTTGTCTGCTTGACCCGTAGAAGTAGTCTCCTAAAGACGGGGAAAGGGAATTAGCCACCCGTGGATTTGAGTATTAACACCTCACTACGTCCCTACTTATCACTTCTGACATTCCCTTTCACAAAGCTCACCTTATAGTTTTGTATGATGAGCTCTCCATCCTGCAAAGAATGAAGGGGCGCGTTGATGGCCAGTTACTTCACTGGCTTGAGGATATTGGAAAAAGGCCGTAAGTATATAAGTCTAATGAGTTCAAAATGTCCGATTAATCACTCTTGTCCAATTCCTGGTTTATTTTGCAGCTTAGACCCAAAAGATGATCGTCTTGTGGCAGCTGAAAGCGTTCAGGTAAGAGTCTATGTTTTGTAACACTGTCCGGTAAATGATGCCAAGGTTTAACTCGCTGCTTCCTCTTTTCTTGCAGGTGCAGCGTAGGAAGATTTGGCGTGCTGGTGGATAATACCTCCTGCGGTAAAATCAGGTAAGCATATGGTGGCAAGAGATTGTCCTTGTTTGTTCCCTTGGCTCACCTTGTTGTTTTCTTGTCCCCCTTAGGCGCTGGAATGCGGCAACCAGGTGATGGAGACAGCACCGGATCGTAGAGATGCTGCGAGGAACGGTGAGTATGCCGTGGCGCTGCTGCTGGCGATGGGACGCATTTAAAATGAAGTCTGTTTCTGGTTCGAAGATGCGCTGAATCCGAAATCAGGTAAGAAATCCAGTAAAGTTCTTGTTCTAACCTTTCTTCTTCTTTCCCTTCTTTCTAGGCGCTCTGGACTCGAGGCGGGCGTGGCAGGATGCTGGATGCTGACTGCAGACACGGTGAGCGTTACGCTGCTGGATGCAGAATAACGCGAAGCATGTGCTGCTCTTCGGCCGTGGTTTAAATAGCCTTCAAAGTAGTCCCAGGTAAGTATTCCTCCACAGCCACACCCGAGTAACAAAATAGTCCCTAAGATAAAATAGTCCCTTCAAGCCTCACATGGGCTTGGATGCTTGGATCCCTTGCAGCATGGTCTGCATCAGGTAAGTTTTAACATATGAGCCTGGCGCCATAGGCACCAGGACTGATGTCCCATATGAGCCTGATGCCATAGGCGCCAGGACTGTACCCAGATAGCCCCTAACAGGGGTTGCTGGGTTTGCTCCAGGTAACATGATGCCTGCTTCCGGGGTTGATGGACTTGGTCTGGATGCCCGGGGGTAGGCATCATGACAGCACCCCCCCCCAAGGCCCCTCCTAAAGTTGTTCCTCCCCTTGGCCTTGGTTTGTCTGGGAAATTCCGGTGGAATCTTCTCACCAACCTAGGTGCATGAACGTGGTCACTAGGTTCCCATGGCCGTTCTTGTGGTCCGTAACCTTTCCTGTCGATTAAATAAAAAATTCTTGACTTAACCATTTTGGAGTCCAGGATACTTTTCACTTCAAATTCGGGTTCCCCATCTATAAGGACGGGGTCAGGTGGCTTGGTTAGTCTTGTCCCAGGTTGTACTGGCTTCAGAAGTGACACATGGAAGACGGGGTGAATTTGCATACTAGCAGGTAATTCCAATTTGACGGCCACCGGGTTGATAATGGCCTTAATAAGGTAAGGTCCCAAATATCTAGGGTTAAAGGTCCGCTTTCCTTTTAGAGGTATGTGTTTTGTGGCCAACCAAACTTGATCCCCAATTTGGTATTGTGGAGCATCACTTTGATGCTGATCAGAGTTTTTCTTGTACTTTTCTTTCGTATGTTTCAAATATTCAGTTGCTTCCTTAAAGGCTTGTGTAATAGTAGTGTGCAGATGGTTCACTGCAGGCATTTCTAAGTGTTGAGACGAGTCAAGTTCTGAGGTTCGAGGGTGGTGCCCGTATATGGTATAAAAAGGGCTTTGTCCAGTTCCAGAATGTACAGAGTTGTTGTATGCATATTCGGAGATCCATAGAATGTCCTTCCAATTACTTTCAGTCTGGTGTAACATACAACGCAGGTACTGTTCAAGAGTCTGGTTGGTCCTCTCCGTTTGACCATCGGTCTGGGGATGGTGACTGGTTGATAACCTCACGTCGATTTGCACCAATTGACAACATTTCTTTCAAAAATGTGAAATGAATTGACTACCTCGGTCAGAGACCAATACGGAGGGAAATCCGTGTATTCGAACAATGTTTTCGAGAAACTACTTGGCCAGAATTGAAGCAGAAGGTAATCCCTTTAAAGGAATAAAGTGGGCCATTTTGGAAAAAAGATCCACAATAACGAGAATGGTGTTAAATCCATTACATGGAGGTAGGCCTGTAATAAAGTCTAACGATAAGGTGTGCCATGGTGTAGGTGGAATATCCAAGGGTTGTAAAAGGCCAGCCGGTTTTTTCTTCTGACTTTTGATTTGGGCGCAAATGCCACAGGACATTACAAATGACTTTACGCCAGGTGGGCCACCAGAATTGTCTCTTAATTTTAGCTTCAGTTTTTGCGATACCTGGGTGCCCTTCCATCAGGGTTTCATGATAATTGGAGATGACTAGTTCTTGTAGTTCCTTATGTGGTAGAAATAGACGCCCTTGATAATAAGGTAGGTCATTGATGACAGAGTAGTCTGAGCCTTTCTTTACCCAGTCCTGCAGGGCTGTTGGATCGAAGAGTTGTTGGATCTTTACCTGAATATCTTCTAGGGTTTGTAAAGTAGTTATGCCAAGAATTCTTTGTTCTGAAATTATAGGCACCGGCTCCGGGTTCGCATATGCTTCTTCCATTCCCATTCGGGATAAGGCATCTGCCTTGCCATTTTTAAAGCCTGGTCGATGAGTGACCATGAAATCGAACTCGGCAAAGAACAATGCCCATCGAAGTTGGCGTGATGATTAGGCTTTGGCTGTCTTTAAATACTGCAAGTTCCGGTGATCAGGGATTACAGTAATGGTATGCCTGGCACCGAGAAGATAATGCCGCCAAGCCTTGAAGGCAGATTTGATAGCTAATAGCTCCTTATCGGTAACCGCATAGTTTAACTCGGGTGCCGAGAACTTTCTGGACCAAAATGCTACTGGGCGAAGTTGACCGGTTTCAGGATCCTTCTGGGACAGGACAGCTCCCATAGCTAAACTGGATGCGTCAGTTTCAACTATGTATGGGAGTTCAGGACGAGGATGCTTTAATACAGGTGCAGACGTGAATTTCGCTTTCAGTTCTTGGAAGGCATTCTCAGCTTCTTCAGTCCACAGGAAGCGTTTTTTTTTTTGCAAGAGCGCTGTGATAGGGTGTACAACGTGCGAGAAATCCGGAATGAACCTGTGATAGAAATTAGCAAATCCGAACATGCTTTGTACTCCTTTAACTGAACTGGGTGATGGCCATTTGAGAATTGCGTCCACCTTTCGAGAGTCCATTCGAACTCCCTTTGGAGTCAGGATAAATCCAAGAAATTCAACTTCTGTAGTATGGAAAACGCATTTTTCCAAATTTGCATATAACTTGTGCTGGCGTAGTTTCTCAAGGACTGCACGAACGTGCTTCACATGGTCAAATTCTGAAGAGGAGTACACTAGAATATCGTCTATGTATACAACAACACAGACGTCAATGAGTTCACGCAGGACATCGTTCACAAAATACTGGGAGGCTGCTGGTGCATTGCACAACCTGAAGGGCATCACCTGGTATTCGAATAACCCGTACTTAGTGCAAAAAGCAGTCTTCCATTCGTCGCCTTTCTTTACACGTACCAGATGGTATGCCCCTCAGAGATCTAATTTAGTGTAGATGCAAGCATCCTTTACTTGGTCTAGTGATTCTGGGATCAGGGGCAATGGGTATCGGTTCTTAACCGTGATCTGATTTAAGGCGCAGCAGTCTATGCACGTTCTGAGGTCACCTTCCTTTTTTGGCATGAAGAACAAAGCTGAAGATGTAGGGGACTTGGATGGACGAATGAAACCATTGGCAAGGTATTGGTCCAAGTATTGTCGTAGGTGAAGGTTCTCGGGTTCCGTAAGTGCGTAGATCCTACTACATGGAGGTTGTGCACCAGGTATGAGATCAATTTGACAATCGTATGATCTGTGAGGTGGTAAGGTGTTTGCCTGTTCTTTTTGGAAAACATCCTGGAATTCTTGATATTCGTGGGGTAACTGCACAACTGGAGTAGCGACTGTGGCCAGGTCCTTGTTCAAGGTTTTTATTGGGTAATAAGTATGTGCACAATCTGGGAAGGTTATTCGCTTCTCTCGCCAATCAATACAAGGATTATGTGTTTCCGACCAAGGTATCCCCAGTGTTATTTGGAACTGAGGGGCTTTGATTAAATCAAACACAATAGTCTCTCGATGCCCATCCTGACCCAATAATGTCATCTCTGCGGTGGAATGAGTTACAGGCCCAGCTGCAATTTCAGTTCCATCGACTGTGGTGATGACATCCGAAGTGGTCTTCTGCAGAGAGGTAGATTCATCCTAGAAGCCAATTCGTGGTCCACATAGTTTCCTATGGCCCCGCTATCAATGTATGCCCTAACTGCGTGCAAACGTGATGGCTGCCTTGGATCTATAAGGACCATTGGTATGATGAAATGCAAGGTCTGAGTATCCTTCTTCAAGCTTGGCAAGCGGACCTCTACGCTTGTCGGGCGTGGTCGTTTCCCGAGTCAGGCTCCATATGGCTTTTATCAGCAGCTCCTACCACCTTCTTGGGTGGTTTTACAGGGCAATCCCGTAGAAAATGTCCCGAAGTTCCACAGTATAGACATAATTGCATTTGCCGCCTTTTTTCTCTTTCCTTCTGAGTGAAGGGTCCTTTAACTACTGCGATTTGCATGGGTTCTGAGGCATCTGTTCCTTTGTGGGTAGCGTTGGGTTTAACCAACACCCGGTTCTCGAACTTGGCTCGATCAGACTTTCGATTCTGAAGACTTTGATCTAACTGGACCACTAAGTCTATATATTCCGCACAGTCTTGAGGTGGGTTCACAACTTGAGCCAAAACATCTTTGAGTTCTCCTCGAAGTCCCCGATGAAACAGCGTAATCCGTTTTTCCTCGGGCCATCCAGTTTCCACCACCAACCTATTAAAGGTTGCTATGTAGGTTAGAAGGTCTTAGTTACCCTGTCGTCGGGACAGAAGTTCGTTATCCAGGGCCTGTCCTTGAGAGTGCCGGGCAAATAGTCTTTCCATGCTCATTTGAAAACCCTGAAAATCTCGAAGAATAGGGTCATCCTGATTGACTAGTGGGGTTGACCAATCCGCTGCACTGCCGCTGAGATATGATAATACGAAGGCTACTTTGGCTTGATCGTTTGGAAAGGCTCCAGGTCTGCATAAAAAGTGCAAATGGCATAGGTTCATGAACACGGCAAATCTTTTCGGGTCCCCCGCAAAGCATTCTGGCGGGGCTAAAGGGATATTGCCTGGTAAAATCACTTGCACAGGGTTGCTTGGTGAAACAGGGTTTGGAATCCCCCCGAGTCCCGGTAGGGGTGTTTGCCCCACTTGATTTTGCAGTAATTGTCTAGCAAGATCATCAGTGCGTTCCTTCGAAACAATCAACTCTCTCCTGAGTGTATTAGTTGCTTGGCGAGCGGCATGTACTTCAGCCCTAAGTTTCCCTAATAATTGGGACAGTTGGTCAGTTTCTGAGGTCTCCATGACACCTGGGTGAGAATTTGTGGGAAGGCTTTGCGTTCTGTTACGCTCACCTGGCTCCCACAGGGGTGTCGAGCGCAATTGGACAGCCGCGGTCTCCACCAATGTGATGCGTAGTGCAGAGATGACTGACTGGACTGGCCCACCTAGCTTCGTCTGCTTGACCCGTAGAAGTAGCCTCCTAAAGACAGGGAAAGGGAATTCGCCACCCGTGGATTTGAGTATTAACACCTCACTGCGTCCCCACTTATCACTTCTGACATTCCCTTTCACAAAGCTCACCTTATAATTTTGTATGATGAGCTCTCCATCCTGCGAAGAATGCAGGGGCGCGTTGATGGCCAGTTACTTCACTGGCTTCAGGATATTGGAAGAGTTCTGGGCGAATCTTGGCTCCAAACCTCCGGGCGAAAGGCCGTGAGTATATAGTTCTAATGAGTTCAAAATGTCCGATGAATCACTCTTGTCCAATTCCTGGTTTCTTTTGCATCTTAGACCCAAAAGATGATTATCTTGTGGCAGCTGAAAGCGTTCCGGTAAGAGTCTGTGTTTTGTAACACTGTCCGGTAAATTATGCCAAGGTTTAACTTGCTGCTTTCTCTTTTCTTGCAGGTGCAGCGTAGGAAGATTTGGCGTGATGGTGGATAATACCTCCTGCGGTAAAATCAGGTAAGCATATGGTGGCAAGAGATTGTCCTTGTTTGTACCCTTGGCTCACCTTGGTGTTTTCTTGTCCTCCTTAGGTGCTGGAATGCGGCAACCAGATGATGGAGACAGCACCGGATCGTAGAGATGCTGCGAGGAACGGTGAGTATGGCACGGCGCGTTTAAAATGAAGTCTGTTTCTGGTTTGAAGATGCGCTGAATCCGAAATCAGGTAAGAAATCCAGTAAAGTTCTTGTTCTAACCTTTCTTCTTCTTTCCCTTCTTTCTAGGCACTCTGGACTCGAGGCGGGCGTGGCAGGATGCTGGATGCTGACTGCAGACACGTTGAGCGTTACGCTGCTGGATGCAGAATAACGCGAAGCATGTGCTGCTCTTCGCTTGTGGTTTAAATAGCCTTCAAAGTAGTCCCAGGTAAGTATTCCTCCACAGCCACACCTGAGTAACAAAATAATCCCTAAGATAAAATAGTCCCTTCAAGCCTCACATGGGCTTGGATGCTTGGATCCCTTGCAGCATGGTCTGCATCAGGTAAGTTTTAACATATGAGCCTGGCGCCATAGGTGTCAGGACTGATGTCCTATATGAGCCTGGCGCCATAGGCGCCAGGACTGTACCCAGATAGCCCCTAAGAGGGGTTGCTGGGTTTGCTCCAGGTAACATGATGCCTGCTTCCAGGGATGCTGGACTTGGTCTGGATGCCCGGGGTAGGCATCATGACACTATCTTTGACTGAAGATTGTGACTAGAATCATGTGCATCCATAAGAGAGGGTCTCGAAACCGACTGACTTTCCTATGTGCTTTCAATGTAAGTAGCTTGTCCAACAGAACTCTGTGTGGGGAATCTGCTTAACTTAATATCTTCAACTTAATAGTCTGTGGGGGGGCAAACTGAGTAGACTCATATTTTAGGGAATCATAATTTAATAAACTCTCATATAGATTGACAAAGGGGGAACTCGGGGGAGTTTGAAACCTCTGCTATCTTTCCTAGTTGTAATTCAAGTTATTGTCATTTAAAGTAATTGGGTATTCCTATTTTCCTTGATAACCCCAGAATTACCTAAAAGAAAGGGATGTCTTTGGCCAAAAACGAAATTTCAAACTAATGTCATCCCTTAGATCTGGCCTTTAAGCACAGAGGTTCTGAATGTAACTGAAGCCAGGGTGTTGGTACTGGGTAGAGGAGCGCTTTGCCAGGTGAAACCAAGTCTAACTCTCCATTGAAAAATGCACACTTTCATGGGAGTGAGAAGGTGACCCTGATTGCCAAAAGATGTTGTATTGCTTTGTGTTCAAAGTAGGAATGAGGGTTCTATCAATCAAACGTATTCTCAAAGGTCTGTGTGATTTCAAAACTGTTAGCATTTTCAAGTGTGCAATTAAACATACAAACTGCGGCATGTGAAATGATTATAAAAACTGAAAATGTGCATTTGATTTAAATATAAACCTTATCAGGGAAAACTAATGCTCATGATCTGGTGATGTTCCAACGCATTCTTTAATTTTGACACAAAAGGGGCTTGTGGGACAAGAGGGTGGAATTGTTATTTAGCCTATGTTTCATGGACAAAAGTGAAATGTAAAAGTAACATCTGTGAAGGCATCTTGGAGTAAGACACAGACAACAGATTCTGAATAAACAATAACAGTTAATTAACGTAATGACAGGATGGAAAAATGCTTATCTTGCCCTATCGTATGGTGAGATTTCCCTACCAAACCAAAACTAAGGAAAGTCCAAAAGTTCAATTTAGGAATCTGTCTATGCCCAAAACTTATACCTGCCCTCACAACTAATCCATACAATTCGTAGGGATGTCAGCAACCAACAAAATAGTGTTTAACTCAATGTTCAGAGCTTTGTCCTGCTCACAGCTTTCTGTCAGCTCCGTTCCCCAAATATAAAGCAGTTCAAATAAATGCCTCAGGATTGCCTTGAGTTCAGATATAAAGTCAATCAATACTTGGTGCTCCCTTCCCCAAGTTCCAAAGCACAGTTCCAACCACAAAAGCACATTGAACCACAGGGTTCTGTTCCCCAAGATTTGCTTCCAATATACTAAGATATTTTCCAGCATTCTTAAAGGTCTGCGCCACACTTGCACCCTCTGGATGTGGTTGGTCTTGGTTTAACAATATAATTTCCTCATCCCAGTACCAGAGTGGTCCTCATTGCTCCTAGTTGCCTCTTCTTCGTCCCAGTTCTTCGAACAGTCACAGTAGTTCAAACTGTCATTAGAGTTTGTTTGCAAAGTTCATTTCACTCTGGAGCTCAATTTATCATTGGTTCACTGGTATTAGATTCCCTTATAGTTGTTTGACTTCTCTTTAAAGTTCACTTGAAAATTCAAATAGAAGTTGCACTTGTAAAGTTTATTTAAAAGTTGCATTCCCTAAAAATGTATGATGCAAGATGTGCTTAGAAAGTTCTCCTGGAAGTTGCATTCAACAAAGAAGGTCTTATAAAGGTTTTGCTAAGAAAGTTCACCTCGAAGTTGCATTCACAAAAAGGTAATCAGTATGGTTTTCACTTAACGATATTCTTTGTTTTAACAAAGGTTCCATTTATTTAATCTTGATGTTATTAGTCTCTGTATGGGGCTTTTATAATGTGCCCGGCACTTGAGGATCTTTGTTTCAATTGAAGATGGTGTCATTCGGTTTGTTTCCTTATTAAAAACTTGTGAATGTTGTGCTTTTCATACCCATGACCACTCCAATACAAAGTATACTTATTAGTTCAAAGATCAATGAGGATTTCATTCGGAAACCTATGCAGCGTGCCTTCTACACTCAACCACTCTGATACAAAGTAATCTGTGGAACTTGAAACACTTGCACACCGGGTTTACTTTTGATTAGAAACTCACTGGTTGCATCTTGCAGCGGCTCTGTAGTGCAGATTCTTCAGCCTTGGGCCCTCAGCTTCTGGGCTCCTTCTTCTGCCCTTCAAGCACTCCTATCTTTCCTTTTGATTCCAGGAGAATGAGAATGGTGAACAACACAATAAGGGGCAGCCTCCAGGCACGGCTTCCTGTTGAATGTTTGCTCTGTATCACAGAGCCCCAGCACTCGGGCTGTACTCCCGTGAAGCGCTAATGTGCTGCATGCACACAACTTCCCACTGCATTCTCTGATCCCTCCACTGCTGCTCCCTCCACGCCTCTGCACCTCTTGGTTCACCTTCTCCTGCTCCGCCTCCTCCTGCAGCTAGATTGGGCTTTTTATACACCTGCAGCCCCTTAACAAGCTGCAGGTATTGTTGTACAATTAGCCCTGCCTGACCAGTATTAAGGGGACATGCCTTACCTCCACTTCTCTCAGCAGGCATCTTCCTCATCCCAGTACCAGAGTTGTAGAAGCACCTAGTCCTCATTGCTCCTAGTTACCTCTTCTTCGTCCCAGTACTTCTAACAGTCATACACGAGGAAGTCATGGGAGTTGAGTCAAAATACCCCATAAAGGCGAGCCAAGGGTTGGGTTGATCAGTCATAGGAAAAGGGGATACCATGGCTCTCCTAGAGGCATCCCACTCCCAGTCCTCATAGACCCTCCACACAGGTGATCCTCCCTTGCTTGTCCACCCCCAGGGTCGCAGTCCAAAATCGATGGCCTTTCCCTGGCCACATGTGCCGAAGACCCATGAGAAATAGGAATGAGAATGCCCTCAGGTTTCTCACATACCCTTCCACAATGAAAGGTGGACCGAGGGGCTTCACATGGGGACCGGGAGATGATGTCTGCATTACATTGCTCTCAGCCTTTCCAGTGTTCCACTGTAAAGCAATATGGTTGAAGATTCAAGAACCACTGCATTACCCTAGGTTTGGATTCCTTTCTTTGGCTGTTCCAGACTAGAGGATAATGGTCTGTAACAAGACAAAACCTATATCTCAGAAGAAAATATTTCAGATGAATTATGGCCCATTTGATTGCAAATGTCTCTAACTCAATGACTGAATATTTTTTCTCTCTGGGTAAAAGCTTCCTGCTGATATATAAGATGGGATGTTCAAACGCATCATCTTTTTGTGACAAAACGTCTTCTAACCCAGTTAATGAGGCATCAGAATGAAGACTACATTATTCATAGAAGTCAGCTACACCTAAAATAGGGCTTTGACATAAGGCCTGTTTCAAGTTTGTATAGCAGATCTCATCCTCTTCATCCCATTTTATCTTTTGGGGCTCAGCATTTTTCAGTGTGTCTGTCAGTCTGGATGTTTTACTGGAAAAGTTTGAAATAAATCTGCAGTAGTATCCTATTAAACCCCAAAAAGCTTTCAGATTTTTTTTTGTTTTGTGAGTTGGTGTTTCTAGGACAGCCCTTACCGTCTCCTGTTGTGGCTGGACAATGCCAATGCCCACAAAAAAATCACAGAAACTGTACCGCTCATTCGCCCAGTTTACACTTTCTTGGATTAGCGGTTAACCCTGTTTTCCTTACTATTCTCATGATGGTATAGAGATGGTATAGATGATCTTCCCAAGTCCTGCTATGAATTACAATGTCATCTATGTATGTTCTGCAAATTCCAAGTATGGTTGTAAGATTTGTTCCATCAATCTCTGGAATGTTGCAGGAGCACTATGTAGCCCAAAAGGTAGGACTTTGAACTAGAATAATCCTAAAGGAGTGGCAAAGACAGGTTTTTCTTTATCAGGGCCATGCAACGGAACTTGCCAATCTCCATTGGTAAAATCAAGTGTTGACAGATATACAGCCTTTCCCAGCCATTCTATCACATCATCAATGCGAGGCATTGGGTAAGCATTGAAGGCAGAAATGGCATTTAATTTACAGAAATCTATACAGAACCTTCAACTTCTATTAGGCTTGGCCACCAACACGACTCGGGACGACCAAGGACTGATAGACATTTCAATGAGGTTAGCCTCTAACATGGTTTTAAACTCCTGAACTGTGGTTTCCTTCCTGGACTCAGCTAACCGATAGGGTTTTAAATGTAAAACTTTACATATGGGAGTGCAGATATGATGATAAACATTCTTCACTCTCCCAGGTTCTTCCCGGAATACATCCGTATACTGTTTTATAAGCTTGTAAAGATCTGTTTCAGATTATTAATGAGGTTGGATGTGATCAGTGCCTTACTTTCTGTATCCTCAGGTAGAAGACATGATAATATTATGCCTGGGGAGTCCGTGGGATGCTCTTTTCAATCCTTTAATAAGTTGATATGATAGATGTGTGTTTTAAGGCGACTATCAGGTTGTGATATCTTATAATTACATGGGCCTGTTTGTTCTATAACTTTGTATGGCCTATGCAATTTGGACACACGTTTATTTTCTGACGTTGGTAAAAGGACAAGCACCCTTTGGCCTATTGAAAAGGATCTAAGAGAAACCCTTTTATCATAAGAGGTCTTTTGTTGCTCTTTTTTTTAACCATATTAGCCTGTACCAGAGATCTTACAACCTTCATATGTTCTTTTAACCTACCCGCAGTTTGGGAAATATGAATAGGAGCTGCCTCTCTCTGCTCCCAAGTATCCCTCAACATATTCACAACATCCCAAGGTTCTTGCCCATAAAGGAGTTCAAACAGAATGAGCCTGAGAGGCTTTCCAAACCGCAAACAAGGCCCAAGGGATCCTCTGGTCTGAATTTTTCCCATCTTGTTCTACTAACTTTTGAAATATGGTTTTAAGAGTTGTATTGAATCTTTCTACAAAGCCATCTGCTTGAGGATGATATACAGATGTTCTGAGGGTGGCAAGGTGCAACAGTTCTTAAACTTCCCCCATCAACTTGCTCATGAAAGTGGAGCCCTGATTTGTTACAATCTCCTTCCGAAACCCCACTCTAGAAAAATAGGGGAATAAATGTTTCAAAATCTGTTGGATTGTATTGGCTCTCAATGGGAAGGCCCCTGGATAAAGGGTGGTATAGACCTAAATAACCAAGATATATTTATTTCCCATTTTGGAAATGTCCACAGATCCCAAAATATCCATGCCAATTCTGGAAAATTGAACCTCGATAATTGGGAAAGGGTTTAGGGGAACTAGTGGTGGCATATGGATGCTAGTTTTCTGGCAGACAGCATGCCTGAAAAAAAGTTTTATGTCAGCGTAAATTCCAAGCCAATAAAATGTATTGTATGTTTGCGCTTGAGTCTTAAACTGACCTAGATGACCCCCCTTCAGATGGGAATGTGCTATTTATAATACTACTCGTTTATGACTCTTAGGGACCACCAACTGCATTATTAAAAGACCCTCCATAGTGTTACCTCCTCTGGAAAGGATACCAGATAAAAAAAAGAAAGGTCCCCCTTTCTCACAACCTTCAGATTCCGAAACTACCTGCAAGAAAGCCTCAGCCAACAAGGAGTAATTTCTATGGGCAAAAGCCTAATCAGGAAGTGTTTCAGGTCCTTCTACAAGTCTTTTCATTTCAGTTCGGGGAGAGTCATTTGAGGTCTCATCATCTTCTCCAAAGCCTTGGGTCCCCCTATCTGTGTATCCCTCCCCAGAGTTTCCTTTAAACCTAGGGAATATTGCTTTCTCAAGCACCCCTTGAGCAATGTTATCCCCTTGGTGGATCTGGAAGGGATTTTTCCCATGATTTTGTAGCAAAATCTTAACATCACCTCAGAGGTCGGGCATCAATTACTCCAGCTAAAACATCACTTCCGAATCTACAAACTAACCCTGATTTGGGTGCCAATCTAATACGTGTATTAGGTGTTGTAATTAAGTCAGCAGGTAGTGGTCTCCTTTCTCTGGGGTGAAGAGTTTCATCCATACTACTACAGATATCAAACTCAATAGAACCTTTAATGGCTTCTGTGGGATCCGATGCTCTGTCACTCAACTTTTCAAAGTGAAGGGTTCCCCAACTTGTATTGTTTGAGCTGCATCCCACTTCTAACACCATCTGTGAAGGCATCTTGGAGTAAGACACAGAAAACAGATTCTGAATAAAACATTTAAAAAGTGTATTAACTTAAAGGTCATGATGGAGAAACGTCTATCTTGCCCAATCCTATTGTGGGTTTTCCCTAGCAAACCAAAACTAAGGAAAGTCAAAGTCCAATAATTCAACAAAGGAATCTGTCTCTGTATGGGGATTTTAAAATGTGCCCGGCACTCGAAGATCTTTGTTACAATTAAAGATGGTGTTAATCATTTAGTTTCCTTATTAAAAACCTGTGAAAGTTGCCTTTGTAATGTATACAGCACTCAGAGACTTTAGATAACATGCTTTTCATGCTCGTGGCCACTCGATACAAAGTATACTTATTAGTTCAAAGATCAATGAGGATTTCATTTAGAGACCTTCGACAACAGGCCTTCTGCATGTGACCACTCTGATACAAAGTAGTCCTCCACTAAACTTCAAACACTTGCACACCGGCTTTTTTTTTGTTTAGAAACTCACAGGTTGTGTCTTGTGCCGTGGACTTCTTGGCTTGGGCCCTCAGCTACAGGGTTCCTTCTTCTGCCCCTCAAGCACTCCTGACTCACCTTTCGATTCCAGGAGAATGAGCATGGTGAACACCACGATAAGGGGTAGCATCCCTGCTGCTGCTCCCTCCATGCCACGGTTTCTCTTGGTTCACCTTCTCCTGCTCTGCTTCCTCCTTTAGCTAGATTGGGCTTTTTATACAACTGCAGCCGCTTAACAGGCTGCAGGTGTTGTTGTACAATTAGCCCTGCCTGACCATCATTAAAGGGACATGCCTGACCTCCACTGCTCTCAGCAGGCATCTTCCTCGTCCCAGTACCAGAGTGGTAGAAGCACCTAGTCCTCATTGCTCCTAGTTGCCTCTTTTCATCCCAATACTTCTAACAGTCATACATTATTAAGTGAGGGGAGTTGAGTGAAAATACCCTGTAAAGGTGGGCAAATCAGTCAGGTGGGCTGATCAGTCATAGGAACAGGGGATGCCATGTCTCTCCTAAAGGCATCCCACTCCCAGTCCTCACAGACCCTCCACCCAGGTGATGCTGCCTTGCTTGTCAGCCCGCAGGGTTGGGATCCAAAAGCGATGGCCTTTCCCTGGCAGGCCGGGAAGTGGACCCATGAGGAATAGGAGTGAGAATGCCCTCAGGTTTCTCACACATCCCCGGAGTACATTTTTGTATTGAAGCTTTGTTTTGTGCCCCAGAGAAGGCGACGTGTGTAATCATTTGATGCAAATATATAAATTCAATCAAATATATTCATTTTGTACCGCAGCCTGGTTCTTGGCTCATTGTTGGCACAGTGGGAGGTATCTATATGAATCATAGATAGAGCTAGCTTGAACTAGATAAATGATCAATTGTTTGGCACGATAATTGGGGGAAGGAATCAGGATATATTGTTACACCACTACCTATCAAATCTTGGATACAGCATGGAGTGTTCTAATTTATGGGTGGTTTGCTGCTTGTGATGCAAGGTTTATGTTTTTGGGGGACAACACTATGCATGCCGCTTTCTCCTTAATTAGTGAGTTTCAAGAGAGTATTGTAATGATTACAATGGAATCCGCCTACTCATTAGCAGATGCTAATGTGAGGCATATTCCATTGGAATCCATTTGTTTTATGCATTCATGGAAATCTTGTGAAGGCGTAAAACAAAGTGCTCTTCTGAGATAGAGGAGGAAAGCAATGTGACCATCCTATGCCTCAGGAGGGAAGGAAAATTAGCTGGAGCAGTTATTGAAAGCATAAATGAAATGTTATTCTTCCATTTGTACCTCCTCTCAATTTAATATGACCCCCTGTGTGTTTTATGCTTTCTGTCCACTGGTACGGTAACTAGGCTGTGAGTGACAGTACTTTAGATTGATTTTGAATAGACTGTTGGTTTGGTGTGATATGCGTTTTACTTTTTACTGGCTCAGTACTTTGCTTCAGCATTTTAGTGTATGGCAGGTTAACACATGTGAATGTCTGATTGTCTTAGCCTTGGGTTGTATTTTAGCACTCTTCTGCTTGACAGTGAAGTTGTTAAACTCCATGTGTGTGGGGTATAGGTTTACTGTGCACTTGTGGAGGTATTTGAGGAACCCTTTGGTTTTATGTGGAGGGGTCATTTGGTTTGCTGGATGGTTTGTGTGTGTGTGTGTGGTTCTATTTTTCCTATGCACTGCTCCATCTATCTTGTGAGTTCCTTGTAAGTGTGCATTCCTTTATGATGTGTCCTTAAGGAGGGTGATACAATGTGATGTGCTTTCTATCTGCTGTGTCTTTCCTGATTGCATGCATAGTGTAATGAGAGTTTGAAAGGTGGAGTGGTGTATGAGTGAGACTGATTGTTCCATGGACACCAAGTAAGAGAGGGTGTGCCGGTGGATGTCCTTCATGTACTGCGAGACTACGTTTCTGCTGGGAAGTATACTGTCTCTGCAACCAGTAACTACATGAATAATATGGCTTATGTTGTACATGTGGCTCCTGGATTCCTTCTGTGATGGCCCACTAATAACAATGGGCCTCATTACGACTATGGTGCTATTAGCGCCATGGCTACCCCCATACCGCAATACCGGGTCCAGGTTCCCTGAATGGGGACTTACCAGGTCATTCCAACCTTGGAGACCCGGTATTTCCCCATTCAGGGAACCCTCCCCATTCCCATTTGAGCCCACATAGGGCTCAATGGGAACAGGGAGGGAGCTAACAGCGGGCCCGTCATTAACGGGCCCGTTGTTAGCTCCCTGGTCTTTTAGCGGCTCCCGCTAAAGGGCGGCTGGTTTTACCAGCCAGCCTTAGCGGGACCCACTAAGAAACCTCGTAATGCGGCAGTAAGGGGTTAACGGCACCGGCATCCTTACCGGCGCCGTTAACCCCTTACCGCCAACCTCGTAATGAGGCCCAATATCTTTTCCAGCTTTTCAAGATCTTGGATGAGAAGTATTGGGCAAAGTTAGCGGACAGTTTAGAAGAGCGTGACCAGATAGTTCATGATGGTGAGACCAAGGATTAGTAATGACATTAGTAACATTGGATGATTTAGAGTGTTCTTTCTTATAGTCAGGGAGAAGAGGGGGCATACATTCCTTATGCTACGTGGGAAGGTGGCTCTGCATTTCTGTTATGAAGACGTGAATCTGTGGATGATCCAGGGTTAAGGGCGGGGGATACATGGTGTGAATGTTCTGGTGTGACTGTGGTCCGGAATGGGGGATATGCGAACCTGCTTAAAATCAGAGAATCCCTGTCCCAGGAGGAGTCCTGGGGAGGAGCAAGTGATAGGATGGAGGACCGACCTTCAGCTAAGAAGTGGGCCTGTGAGTCATGATTCAATTTTCATTTGGAGTGTGAGGATTTTGAGAATGGGGATGGGCCAATATTGAGATTATATGTCAGAAGCGAGCAGCGCAATTTGAAGAATGGTTGTGCACGAAGGCTAGGGAAGGGCCAGAGAAGAAAGAGTTGAGTTTGTGTTGGTGGGTGGAGGACATTTTGGGGAGGTTAAAGCATCACAGGGACTTCAGTTGGTGTTGATTCTGAGAGAATGTCACGGTCCCAGAAGAAAAGTTGAAGGATACAGATCGGGGCAAGTGGTCAAAGATGGGTAGAAGTGATCTCAAAGGAGGGCAGTAGAAAGTCAGATGATGGAAGAATGACAGAGGTATTCACCTTGTTCATTAATCACAATTCCACACCTGCCATCTCTTTTGTTTGTATGGGAGGAGTGTACAAATGTGGAGGAGATGGACTGCAAGGGCATGAGGGTCAGCAGAATCCTGAGGGAGATCCACATTTTGTGTATCCCTATGTTCCCAAATGGGGTGTGGGGTGTAAATGAAAAAAGGATGTTTGTGGAAGGAGATTTTAATGCAGATAGATGATGCATTCCAGAGCTTAGTTGTGAGAATAGTGGGAGAGGGGATAAAGGATAGAGTACTAGAGGGGAGGCGAGGGAAATTGATGAGGTTGGCGCCTGTTAGTCAGCTTTGAGAGATAACATTTGCGGTGCTTAATATCATCTCTTAGAGACTTAGACCAACACTTTCTTTATCTCAGTTCAAGACCATAATGTGGCCAAGAACCTTCTGCAGCAGCCTCCTGGCATTTCTTTTGTGGACGCTACTGTGCCCTTCTTTGTTTACCAAAAGCCTTTTTATTCTCCCAGCCCATTTCCATACCTCTCTTTATCTCATAATCTTCTTACCTGACTTCTGCTTCAGGTACAGCCTAAGGATTGTCTGTTGGTCAACATCTTAGCACCTCCTCTAGTCTATGGTGTATCATCCTCCTCAGACTAGGAACATTCTCTTTCTCCAGCTTGTAGACTTTATATTTCACCAAACGGTGACTTCTCAATCGTTGTCTATGGCATGTGTTCTACTGTTATCGCAAGTCTGCCATTTTATCCAGGCCCATTGCTATCATCTGCTCCAAATCCAGACCTTAGTCCTGGTCTGTCACTAAGTTGTATCTTTTGTTCTAACCCTTGTTTTTTTACTTAATAGTTTTAAGTCCAATGCCATGCTTTTGACTCAGCCGCTGAAGCCCCTTCTGCACAGCCAGTAATATGCCTACTGTGTCATGGTAATTGGTGATTCTATACAATACCTATCCCTATTGGCCTATCCTATCCCTCGTGACCAGTTTAATGAATACTTCCTGACAATGATCTCATGATGATATGATATGGTATTTATAATCCACCTGTACACAAGTGTTTCTATCAGCCACAAGACAAGGAAGGGAAGACAATACAAATGATCTTACTAGGCCATGTGTCATTCAGATTGTGCAAGTGCGACACGAGAGGTGCAGCCGGAAGGGAGAGGGAGAAGTGCAAGGGAGGGGAAGGGAGGAAGTGCAGTCAGGGTTTCAGGCTATGTGTAAGTGCAGCCAGGGCAGCGCAGCACTGGGTAAGTGCAAGGAGGCAGGGGTGCTATAGGGGTCATGGTTACAGCCGAAGTACTCTGTAGGCCAGGAGGCAGTGCAAGGAGGAATGGTCATGGAGGAGCCTGGTACCCAGTGAGACTCTGAGGGTATCAAGCAACTAGTCGGAGCAGCAGACAGGTAAGTTAACAAGGAAGCATGAGAGAGAAGGCAGATGAAAAAAGGAAGGTCTTGAGCCGGTTATGGAATTTCAGGTGGTCCGGATCACGTCTGAGAGGAGCAGTGAGGCTGTTCCAGAAGGAGACACCAGATATCTACCCCCCACTCCCTGCTTGGAGAACCGTCTGACCCTCAGAGAGTTGGAGGCAGCTGAGACAAGGGCTATAGAAGGCATGTATGTTTGAGAGAGAGTTGGATGTAGTGCAGGCCCTGATCCCAGAAAGCCTTGTGGATGATTTAGATGGTCCCTCACCGGGATCCAGTGTTGATATTTCAGGACTGCAGAGATACGTTCCCTGGGCTTGAGGCCAAGGACAAGTCTTGCAGTCCTGTTCTGGATTAGTTGCAGGGAGCGAAGAGTTAGGCAGATTGAGAAGGAGGTTGTTGCAGTAGTCCAGACTGAAGAGAACCAGAGCTCTGGATAAAGCTTCTGGGGGAAAGTGATACAAGGTAGAATACCTCTGAGGAGGTGAAGCTGGAAGTGGGCCTTCTTGGCAAAGTCTTTGATGTGAGGAGAGAAGGAGAGTGTGGAGTCAAAGATGACACCAAGGTTTTTTGCCTCACAGGAAGATGGGGGTAGAGGGCCCAAGGAGGGCAGCCAGAGTGAGAGAGGGAAAGCGGGATCAGGGGTTCCAATGAGAAGGATCTCCGTCTTACTGGCATTAAAGCACAGATCGTTGGAAGTGCACCAATCCTGAATTGCGGATATACAGTTAGGGATGAGTGAGGGAGGAGAGGAGGCTGAGGGAAGCCAGAAAGAGAGCTGAGTGTCATCTGCACTGAAAGTTAGAAGAGAAGGTGGAGATCAGGTGGGCCTAAGGGGCCAGATAAACATTGAAGAGCCAGAGTGAGAGGATAGAGTCCTGGGGACACCACATGTGGAGAGAGAGGTGGTGGAGTGAAAGGACCCAAGTTGGACTTGCGATGGGCGGCCCAGTAGGAAGGAGGTCAGCCACAGGTTGCCCAGGTTCTCGCAGAGATGATTGATCATAGTGGCATGATTGATTGTGTCAAAAGCAAAGGGAAGGACAAGAAGGATGAGGACAGAGAGAAAACTGGAGTCTAGATTAGAGAGCAGATTGTCATGTGTGTTCAGGAGAGCAATTTTGGTGCCTCTGGCTGCTCTGAAGCCAGACTAATGATCATGCAGACAACCAACGGATTCAGTGTGGAGAATAAGCTGGGAGATGGCCAGCTTTTCCAGGAGTTTGCCCAAGAAAGGAGTGATAGAAATCGGGCGATAGTTAGCTGGACAGCTAGGATTGCCAGAAGTTTTTTTTAGGGTGAGGGTACATAAGGGAGTGCTTGAGGAGGGAGGGAAATGATCCAGTAGCAAAAGAGTGATTGCAGAAATCGAATTGAGGGTGGCAATGTTCTCCTTGATGGTTCTGGGTGTGCAGGGGAGCACCTGTTTGGAGGACACATTCATAGATCAGACTTGTCTAGAAACATCATCAGGTGTTATCAGAGAGAAGGAGGAGGAATGAAGAGGAGAGGGAGAGGCGGCCAGAGGGGGGGGCTGAGATAGGTAGAGGGGGAGGAAGAGGAAAGGGAGGACAAGATGTCCTGAGTTTTAGTGGTGTAATGAGAGGCCAGAGCCATACAGTGGGCCTGGGAAGGAAATTGAGAGTTGGAGACTGAAGTAGGATTGGCCAGCTCCTTGTAGATTTTAAAGAGTTTGGCCATGTTGTTAGAGGCCGCAGAGACATGGGATAGAACATGGAACCTCTTCTTGGGGAGGACAGAGAGTCTGTATTGCTTTGGAGCAGGCGGCAGTCCAGTTTGCCAGAGGATGTGCCAGATGGGATCATCTAGTTTCACCAAGTTTTGATTGGACATTTGACAGGTTAAAATGTTTCACATAAAACTTGATTAATGATTGGATATGTTCTTTTTCGGATGACCTGGGGAGGGTCACTTATGTCATCATTGACCATTAGAATTGTGAGCTGTGAGCAGTGTGGCAACAAAAAAGAATACTTCACATCCTTTCCCATGAAACTCAAGGTTTGGCACTGACTTAACCTTCTCACTCTTGTGACTGTTTAACTGGCAGTTAATATTGCAACTTCTCATTGGAAACATGTTACCTTTCTCCTTCCTTTCTCACTATTTGTCTGCATGACTTCTTGGGGTGTGCTTCTTAGCATCTTGCTCTGGCACTGCGTGCATGTCTAAATAGTGTAATTCTAAATGCATGAAAGTGTATGGCCTTATTACCTGTGCATAGCTATAATTCAAAATCTTCCAGAAATCAGTGTATAATCTTTAATGTTTTCTCTATTATGTACAAGGACCTTTTTGGCTTCTCTTGGTCCTGAACATCAGTCTCTTCCTGGGTTGGGGCTAGCGTTATACTGTGTTAGTGATTATCCTCCTAGGGGACAGCATGTGTCCTCTCCCTGATCAACTTGTCTTGGGCACTCTTCCGCTCAGTTCTTATTCTTTGCAGCTATGACCTTCACCTTGCTAGTTTCTAAAGCACAGGATAAGCATATTACTTGTGACTTGTTTCATTTACTCTGGGCCTAGGAAACTGCTGCCCTTCTGCTTCTTGTCCATCCCCTATGAATCTCTTGTACTCTTCCTCATGCCATTTTTACAAAATTGTAACACCTAATTAAGTCATCACTCCTCGTCTGGAGCCTGCAAATTAACCTCACCTGTCCATTTTGATGAATCGCAGTGCGACTTTACGCCCTGTGAGGGGCTGCTGACGTTGTCTGTGTGTCTCTCCAATGTGAGCTGGAAGCGAATGCATTTTACTGTGTGGAATTCTGAGGCCTAGTGAATCCAAATGGCCCATGAACTGACCTTTATTCTGAGGGCTACTCTATGTGTTACACACCTAAGAGATCTAAAATATATGTATTTCATGTTTTATATTTGCTACCTTTTAACGTTTCTAATGAATGCTTATATGACTACTTGAAACATTCTTTGTGTCTTTGTTTTGCTTACTATTGTCTGCATGTCTGGTTAGGTATAATGTTTTCCTATATGTCAGTTATCATTGCCATCATCATCCTTGAACTAAATTCTAAATGTATATGTGTATGTCTTACTAGCTAATGTCTATCTCACATCGAAGGGAGATGGCGGAAATGTCAGTGTATCGTGCATGATGCCTGAATCTCTGGCCTTCGGTGTGGTTTCAGAATTGTGTTTTATAGCTTTTCTTAGTTTATATTTTCTCTCACTTGTGGGACTTTGGATGTTCATTCCATGATATCCCCCTTTGGCTCCATCTGGAACAAGTTTCTGCATGTACTCCTTGTCCTTTAGTTCCTGTTCCCTTGCCTAATCATATTTATCGTTTGGGACCCATATTTTGCTAATGTTTCTCAAATGTCCACCTCCCTTTGCATAATCCCACGGACTGCATCCTAAAAAAGTGCAATCTCCATCCATCTTCTGTGGGATCTATGTAACATTGAAGGTAATTTTTGGGACCCCAGGGTTGTGCCCAATCCGTTTGGGTTTTTCCATCTTAATTGCAAGTAACTTTTCACTGCCTCCATGAAACACACAACAGATCATTACTACTTGGTACAGGCTCCAAATTAAAATTAAGAGGATCAAAATGGGTAGGATTACTCTGCCCATATTTGTTTACTGGTTTGGCATTCAGGGGAATGTTTCAGTTGACCAGTCTTGGTATTTTTTTATTCCTCCTTCCTCTTTCATTCCTGTCTTTAGGTGATGTAAAGCCTTTATTGCTACACTCAATGCCCCCCTGTCCTGGTCATTGGGAGGCACGTATGTACAACATGTGCTTCCAATCTTCTTACAAACTCCTCCCTCTTGAGATTTGAGGAGGTCAATTACCATACGATTCTGCAATGTTGTGATCCTAAGCACCTGCAGCTCTTCTCGCATGCCACTGAGATCATGCTTGATGGCATTAGCGAACTGAATCGGGTCCCAAGTGGACAATCTGGAGCCATTTGGCATTTGTGGCTAGCTGTATTCCAGGGGCTAAAAAGGATGCAAAGAACAGTTCCATCTTTTTTAAGAGGCGGTACTGTGTCGATACCTCCTTCAGGGCTTTGTCTGCTTCTTTGACTCGGAGCTGTTATGTCGTTGCACTGATGGGGGCACAGCAGGGAACTGGGGTTAACCTTTTGGACTTGCAAGATTTTCTTTCGGGATTAAAAGCGCTGGTGCATGCAGGCTCACTAGGGAGCACACTCTGTTCCATGATGACAGAAGATGGGTGTAGGAATTATTCCTGCACTACCAAGTAACATTTTTGTGGTGGTGCCATCTTGCAGTGCTGTCATGGTGAGAGTCTTATTGCACCCTTTGTTCTGCACCATGGGCACGGTTTCTTCATCTATGAAACAAAATGAAGATGGAGTGAGTGCCTGTGCTTTGGCTGGTTGTTCATGTTGTTCCAAATTAGTTTATTTGTTGACATATGATGCCCAAACCACTCAGCATTTTCCATATACATTCTTTATCACGTCTTCTGTCTAACCCACCAGTCACTCTGGTTTGAATACTGATCACCCCTTCACCCATTTTTTGTTCCAATATGTTGCACCTTCTAAGTACATCTGGGGTCATACTGCACATTTGTTATAGTCTGGTCCTTTTTTCCCTTCGCATTTGCTTTTCTCATTTTCTTTGAGCCTTATTTGTTTTGTGTGTCCCTGGAACTGCCCTTGCAACTTGCAGAGTATTAAATGTGCCAAGCTCTGTGACTCTAATATCGGCACTTCCTTTGCTAAGAACAATCTTGGGGTGCCAATTGCATATAGGATAAGCCTACACACAGAACATGAGTCATTATACTGGGCTCTGCCTATTTCGTTCATGGTGTTAGACCAGATGTTGACTCCTTCAGAATGGTGTTTGTATATGATTTTAAGAAGCTGGTTGCCGAGGTTGTTGCAGTCTTCGGCAGTCCACTTTGTTTTCTGCACAGAGAAGAGCTGATAGTCTGTCTACTGCCTTTACTCTACGAAGGAGGAGACTGCTAATAAATTCTCCATCAGGCCGCGGAGGGGCCACGGAGCTGGTTGCTGAGGTTGTTGCAGTCTTTGGCAGTCCGCTTCGTTTTCAGCACAGGGAAGAGCTGGTAGTCTGTCTGCTACCTTTACTCCACGAAGGAGGAGACTGCTAATAAATTCTCCATCCCACCGTGGAGCAGCCGCGGAATTGATTGCTGAGGTTGTTGCAGTCTTCCGCAGTCCACTTTGTTTTCTGCACAGAGAAGAGCTGGTAGTCTGTCTGCTACCTTTACTCCATGAAGGAGGAGACTGCTAATAAATTCTCCATCCCACCGTGGAGCTGGGTGCCGAGGTTGTTGCAGTCTTCGGCAGTCTGCGGCCGCCCGGGTGGGAGGGGCCGTACCATGACCTTATCCAGACGACAGGAAGAATAAGGAAGATGGCTTTGCAGCCAGCGTACCTGCGGTGAGGACAGCGGGTTAAAAAGAAGAAGCCCGCTTAAATCTCCTCCCAGCCCGAGTAAAAACACTCTGCACTCGTTAGCCAACACGGTCCTCCAAGAAAGTACGCAGGCCACGTCAAACCCTCCGAGACCAGAGGGAAAGTATGCTGACACTAGCACAAACACCGGACGCCCACGTCACATGGGGGTGGGAGTCCCTCACCACTCAGAGCTAAATATTACTTTCCAGGACCTACCGCAGGTGATCGATGAAGGTGAGCTACTTGAAGGAGTGAAGGCGGCCACTGAAACGACAGGTGAGAATGTACCACAGACTGGAAGCATTTCCCTTAGCCCGCCAAGCCTTATCCTCCACCCACCCCTCTTGGGTTCAGTAATCCAACTTGGCCAACCAATGCTTGGTTTCAACACCTTCGCTAGCCCTGGAAGGATGCAGGATTCTTGGCTCAGCTGCAAGGATGGGGGGGCAGGGCCACACCTTGCCCACCAATATAGGAAGAAAATGGTGCCCTCATACCGTCCTACATAGAAAGAAATGACTTTGGATCTATAGTCGGAGCTCCTCTCGCCATGACCCCTCACACTCATAACTTGGAAAAACCTCTAGGGAAACAAATGGTAAAAGCGGCTTGGGTCCTGGAACTCAACCAGCCTTTAGCTGAGACTGGGTTTCACCCCGACACTACAGGTGCCCACAAATAATAAAGAAAATGAAGTAATCATGCCACCACTATCAGTTGCACCACCGGGGGTTGCTACTACCAGAGGAACTCCACCAACGAATAAAGTGGGGTCCCTTTCACCTTTTAGGCAAAAGTTGGAAATCGCTATCGAAAGCTTTGTCTCATCTGGCTAGTGCTCCGGATGCCATAAATGGACCTGGCGATACAGATTGGGGACAAGACTTCTCCTATACCACAGTAGAAGACTTCGACATCTTAGAGGCGACAGATGAACTTGAGGTTCTCTCGCGACCTCAGTCTCAAGAGGAGACAACCCCAAACAAAGAAAATAAGGGAAAAACTTTATTGACAGCAAAGAAGTCCAGATCCATCAAAGGGAGTCCACAATCAAATATCTCCAAACAAGCTAACATAGCTCTGCACAAATCACATGGTCAGTGAAATAAAGAGGACAAGACGCTGGACTCGCAAGTTGGTCACCAGAGATACTACAAGAGCACACCCATAAACAAACAATCTTCCTCTAAACAAGTCCTCAAAATCATAAAAAATGTATCTTTCCATCTCTCTTGGCGCGCTAGACACATTTTTCTTTAAACGTGATAAATGGACAGAAGCGTCAAGAAACGAACATTCAGACGCAGAATTATTGGAAGGTAAGGCTGAAGTAACAGAGCCAGTGGATGGCGGTCTGACAGGTACTCAGACTGGAACAAAAAGCCTGCAGGTCAAAGCTCTCATTAAAAATGAGCAGACGCCCACCCCAAGCGATGGCATTTTGGGAAAGCTCCAACACTAGGCTTACTCCCCCAAGAGTCCACCTTGGGAGCTCCTCCCACTCCTCTAAATATACCTGTCCCGGTCATTGAGAGATCTCACAAAACTAACTTGAACAGGGGGGAGGACAGCGGATAATCCCCTCCCCAAACACCAGAAACCATAATTGGCAAACGAACGAACCCTCCTCAGGCTTCAGACAAACCTGGCAACCTGGACAGAGCTTAACGAACCAAAAAACAGAAGACACAGCCAATAATGCAGGGCCTGACATCTCTACGGCTCTGAATCTGAGCCCTAAACCACTGGCTCATCCTCATAATATTCCAGCTGAAACTACCCTCCATGATTTACAAACACTGTCTCAATCTCCTCCAAGATCTCCGCTGAGAAATAAAAGACGAAGTGAGATTTCCAACGATGGAGGAAGAGAAACACCAAACAAAAAGATGGATCTTTTTGCAATAATGTCTGCAATAACAATAGCCTTGGTGCCATTCACTAAACTGTATGAATCTTTAAATGACACCTTAAAAGATCTTCTTACCGTAGTAACCCAAGCACATAGACTAACTTATCTAGAAGGCTATATAATGTCAAAATCATCCAGTAAGGTTAACTCAAGAGAGAAAGGAACCTAAACTCCCGACGCAGCAACAATAACCCAAACTTGCGTGTCCATTCAAACAGAGTCCATAGCACCATTAATAGCTCTGCCAATGGGGTTAACCAATGAAACACCATTCTCTTCAAGTTCCCAAATTAAGAACATTCAACCTGCCACAACTTGCAAAATGGACTCAACAGAAATTTCAATTAAGAAAGCTCTGAATGGAAAATAGCTGAACAATAAATTATCGAGCAACAGGCAAGGATCCGGTTCTTCTCTAAAGCTTTTTCAACAAGCAACAACCATGGCCCCTCCTAAATTGAAATCTTTAGCAGATTGCAAAAATGGATGCAGGGTCTTTGGGAGCTTTGACTCAATTCAACCTTTAAAGGATCGACCAACCTCCTCCCGCTTCCTTCTCCTCTGAAGGGTCTCTTCAAGCAAAGCATACAAAAACCAGACCAATCTCAGAAGGCCTCAAAAACCAATAAACCAGAACAATCAGCCTCGATTTTCGAAAAGAGAACAATTCTTAAAGGATCCCGGAAGCTTCCTCTGCCAGCAATAAGTCTTCAATTCCAAAAGTCAGATGCCTTAAAGACTTCGACCACACCAACAGAAAGAGAACCTCTCGACGACTTAATGGATGTAAGTCAATATTCAATAAAGGTGATTCACCACCTTCAAACTCTATGTGCAAAGAACCAGAAAGAGAGTTCATTATTCTGGATCCGGGATCACCACCATTCTTAACTCTTGAGGCTAAAAGAGAGCTGACTCTTGAAACTGAAGAAAAGAAATTTAACTCCTTGAGCATTAAGCAACCAGCCATAACAAAATCTTTAAGATGGTCGTACAAGGGAAAACCAAGCATTCTCGATACTAGAAGCAACAAAGAACATCCGGTTACTTTCACCAGGCTGAGCGGGTGAGTGCAGCGAGACCAATTTAACTGACTGCTGACCTCCTGGTCTTTTTAAAATATCTGCTGCTGTTTGTAATTGTGTGGAAATTGTAAATGTGTCTGCCCGTGTCCCTCTGTCTCCCCGCATCCCTTCCACTTTCTTCTCCTCTTTCCCACCCGCCTCACAACCCAACCACCACCTGATTGGTTCTCTGGGTTTCCTTCGCCAGGGGTATTGTGCCGCTGCTCGCCATGCTCGCCATTTCACCAGTCTGAGCGGGTGAGTGCAGCGAGACCAATTTAACTGACTGCTGCCCTCCTGGGCTTTTTAAAATATCTGCTGCTGTTTGTAATTGTGTGGAAACTGTAAATGTGTCCGCCCGTGTCCCCCTGTCTCCCCGCCTCCCTTCCGCTTTCTTCTCCTCTTTCCCACCCGCCTCACAACCCAACCACCACCTGATTGGTTCTCTGGATTTCCTTCGCCAGGGGTATTGTGCCGCTGCTCGCCATGCTCGCCATTTCACCAGTCTGAGCGGGTGAGTGCAGCGAGACCAATTTAACGGACTGCTGCCCTCCTGGGCTTTTTAAAATATCTGCTGCTGTTTGTAATTGTGTGGAAACTGTAAATGTGTCCGCCCGTGTCCCCCTGTCTCCCCGCCTCCCTTCCGCTTTCTTCTCCTCTTTCCCGCCCGCCTCCCAACCCGCCCACCCCACCTGATTGGCCTCTCCTCTCTTATCACTGGCCTTCCCTGGGCAGCCCTTACCCGGCAGCCCCCAGGCTAAGGGCCCCTAGGCAAAGGGCGGCTCCCATTTAGGTGGTTCCTGGTTGTGTCTGCAGGTGTCCACAGTCATCACCCAGGTTAGTCCCACAGGCTTCCCTGCTTACCCCCTCTCCACCTAGCAGACTCGCAAACTCAAGTGCGTTTTCCCCCTGTATTATAACTTGCACTGTATCATTCATAAAATTACATTGTGAAACCTAGGCCTTTCTCCGTCCATTCAGGATTCTCAAACTTAGGTGTGTTATATCTTCTCCTGTCTCAAAAGGTGCATTTTGATAAATTCTTTAATCCTGAGTGATGTTCCTCTTGTCCTGTTGCTCAGCTGTCTTACCTCTCACTGTCAAGTCTGCCTGCACCCTGCCCTGTGTCCTTCCCTAGTGTTCCCCCTCCCCTCTCCCTTCCTCCTCTCTCTTCTCCCCTCCTACTCTATGGTGCTCTCTGTCTCTTCTATCTTTTCTAACTGCTTCTCTATCGACTATCCTGCTCTCCTCACTAAATCTGGTAGGAAGAAGTTTAAAAGGGACATCCTGGTCTCCAGCCCAGGCCTCCCTATCGCTGACACCTATACCAGTGCCTCCTCCAAGGAAACTCTCTTCGACATCCTCTTTGTCATTCCCTCGCCAGACCTATGGACCCTACTTATGGTCTCTGTGCTCTCTCCTTTCTCTTCTTCTCCCATTAATGGTGGCACCCGGTGGGATGCCCTCCTGGCCTCCTTCCACTCCTCTAAGGTCATCACTAATGTTTATTCGAATGGGACCGTCCTGGTTCAAGGCCCTCAGGCCAAACTTCACCTCTTTGATAGACGCTTCCTGCGCCTCATCAATTTTCTCTCTTCTCCTACTGTCCCCTCTCCCTCCTCCACGGCTTCCTCGCCTCCCCCTGCTGCCTCCTCCTCGGCTACCTTGACCTCTCCTTCCCTCTCTTCCCCCTCCTCGGAATCCTTCTACACCTCCACAGGGCATACCTCTGGTCTGTACCCCTCCCCGGAAGTCCTTCAAGGTTGGCAACCTTCTCCACATTGCCACTCTTAACTCTAGCTCAGCTGTCAAACACTCCTCCGACATCTGACGCCTTCTGGAAGAACTTGACCTCGATGTCCTCGGTCTCACCGAGACATAGTTCGCGGCCAGCTCTGTTATAAACTTTGACACACTCCTCCCTGGCGGCTACAAGATCCTCTCCGTGCCCAGGTCCAACCTCTCCGGAGGGGGTGTAGTCCTGATCTTCCCTGAGTGGATTCCTGCCTCTGTCATTCCTACGCAGGCCTACTCTTCTTTTGAATGCCTCGTCTGCAGGCTCTCTCTCTGCCCTAGCCATTCCCTTACTGTGGCTACTATCTATCGGCCACCTGGTCAGATTTCCTCCTTCCTCTCTGATTGGGCGGACCTCTTCTCTTCACTCCTGGCCTCGACTACTCAACTCCTCCTTCTTGGGGACTTCAACCTCCACTTGGATGCCTCCTGTCCTCCCTCTGGACTCTTTCACGAACTCTGTGATGCTCTCTCACTCACTATTCTCCCCTCTGGCCCAACTCACACTGCAGGGCACACTCTGGATTTTCTGATCTCCTTAGACCTTCCCCTTTCTGTCCCTCTTACCACTCCTCTCTCCTGGAGTGATCACTTTTTCCTTTTCTCCCATCTCACCCTCTTTACCCCACAGGCCAACCCACTTCCATCACTGCCACCCTCCTTCTCGGTCATCCAACCCATGAAGCGTGTATCAGTTGAGGCTTTCGCCGCCACCTTCTCACCCCCGGTAACCCCTTGGCTGACTCTCACCCTGACACAGCCCTCTCCATGCTCCACTCTGCTATATCTGATACTCTTGATGTTCTTGCCCCTGTCATGAGAATCCACCTGAAGCCCAAAGCCAAGTGCAGCTCCTGGTACGACTCAGACCACATCACCCTTAAACGCAAGTGCAGGGTGGCTGAGAGGAAATGGCGTGCTTCATGTACATCCTCTGACAAACTGGCCTGCTGCCTGCTCCAAAGGCAATACCGGCTCTCTGTCCTCACCAAGGAGAGAGCTAATATCCAAGCCTGCGTCTCTGCAACATCTAACAACTCAGCTGAACTCTTTAAAATCTGTAAGGAACTGGCCAATCCTGCCGTAGTCTCTACCTCTCCTGTCCCTTCCCAGGCCCTCTGCACAGCACTGGCTTCGCAATTCATCTCTAAAACTCAGGACATCCTGTCCTCACTCTCCTCCTCTTCCCTCCCTACCTCTACTCCCTGCTCTTCATCTGGCCCTTCTGCTGCCACCTCTCCTCCCTCCTTCTCTGCCTTTCCCCTGTTCTCCACAGACAAGGTTTCTAGACAAGTCCGATCTATGAAAGTCTTGTTAAAACAGGTTCACCCCTGTTCCTCCAAAACCATCAATGACCACATTGACTCCCTGGCTCCTGCCCTGTCTGACTTCTGCAACCACTCCTTCGCCACTGGAGTATTCCCATCCCCCCTGAAGCACTCCCTTGTGCACCCTCTTCTTAAGAAACTCTCTGCCAACCCCTCCTGCCCGGCTAGCTATCGCCCAATCTCCATCACTCCCTTCCAGGGCAAGCTCCTGGATAAACTGGCCATCTACCAGCTTAATCTCCTCACTGAATCTGTTGGTTGTCTTCATGACCATCAGTCTGGCTTCAGAGCTGCCAGAAGCACGGAAACTGCTCTCCTGAACATCCCTGAAGACCTGCTCTCCAACCTTGACTCTAACACCCACTGTGTCCTCATCTTGCTCGATCTCTCTTCTGCCTTCAACACTGTCAACCATGCCATCCTGCTCAATTGTCTCCGTGATAACCTGGGTATCACCTGGGTATCACCAGTCAGGCCCTGGCATGGCTGACTTCTTTCCTCTCTGACCAACCCTCCCAGGTCCAACTTGGGTCTTTCATCTCTGCTATCTTTTTCTCCTGCTATGCGGATGACTCATTTTCAGGCTACCTTCAGCCACCTCTTCTCCGTCCTTCATCTCTGACTGTCTGTCTGCTATCCAGGAGTGGTGTGCCGCCAATAACCTCTGCCTTAATGCCAGTAAGACTGAGATTCTCCTCATCGGCACACCCACTCCCTCCTTTCCTGTAGCTCTCTGGCCAGCCTCTCTTGGCCCTCTTCCTGCCCCCATCTGCGAGGCTAAAAACCTTGGGGTCGTCTTCAACTCCACACTCTCCTTCTCTCCTCACATCTCTGACGTCTCTAAGAAGTTACACTATCAGCTGCACCTCCTCAGAGGTATACTTCCTTTCCTCTCCTTCCCCCAGAAGCTCACTGTCTCCAGAGCTCTGGTTCTCTCTAGACTGGATTACTGCAACAGCCTCTTTGTAAATCTGCCTGCCTCTACTCTCCGCCCTTTGCAACTCATCCAGAACAGGACTGCGAGATTTGTCCTTGGCCTCAAGGCCAGGGATCGTATCTCTCCAGGACTGAAATCTCTGCACTGGCTCCCAGTGGCTGCGAGGATAAAGTTCAAAACCCTGTGCATTGTCTACAAGGCCTTCTGGGGCATGGGGCCTCAATACCTTCAACTCTTTCTTCTTAAGTATCTTCCTTCTCAAGCTCTTCGCTCATCCGCCTCCAACTCCCTCAGGGTCAGTCGCTTTTCCAAGCAACGAGTTGGTGGTAGATCTCTTTCTTCAGCAGGGGCCTCCCTCTGGAACAGCCTCCCTACCTCCCTTAAACTTGAGGAGAACCATCTCCGGTTCCGGAAGCACCTCAAAACTTTTCTCTTTGCTTCTGCTTTTTCTCCCCCTCTCCCCTACTGACCTCCTGGCTGTAACTGAAACTGATCTGGTTACCTGGACACCCTCTGATTGCAGGCCAAGGTCCCTCCCCTGCCAGTCACACACACCTGCACTGCCTGCCTGGCAACCCCCACACTTGGGGACTGTTTCTGTACCCCTACAGTCCTCTACCAACACTTGATGTCTGCACTTACCCTTGCACTTGCCACTTGCTGGCGGTTACTTTTACTTATTGGATTATCTACTCCCATGTACTGCACTGTCCCTTCCCCCATCCCTTGGACTTGCGCGATATGAATGTTAATGTTAATGTTAAAGGACATTTGTACCGCGCACTATCACCACCGAAGTGGTCCCCTGGTGCACTGGCGGGTCTGAAAAAGGGGAGTAGAGGGGGTGGGTTAGTGGGAATAAGCTAGAACAGTGCAAGAGAGCAGTGCTGTGCTGTTGGCAACCTCAGCCCGGTGGGTCCATTGGCTGAGTTTGGGGTGTTTTATGGTCCGTAGTCGTCGTGTGCTGTTGTGCAAGTCTATGTGTGGTTTGTTTTGTTGTTGCATTGTTGTGAAGTTTGTGCGGATTGCTGCGTTTTAGGCTTGTGGTTGTGTTTGGTTATAGTTTGAGAGGTGTATGCAGAGGGATGGAATTGTTAGTTGGTTGGTTAGTTGGCATTGCTGTCCTTGCAATTGTGGGATTCCATCTAGGTGTGGCACATGCTAACAGTCACATTTCTATCTAGATGCGACGCAAGCTAGGTTCAGAATTCTAAGTGTGGTGCATGCTAAGAATAAAATTTCTATCTAGATGCGACGCGAGCTAAAGTTCAGATTCCATACTAGTGTGGCACATGCTAACAGTTACATTTCTATTTGGATGCACCACAAGCTAGGTTCGGAATTCTAAGTGTGGTGCATGCTAAGAATCATATATGCTAACAATCACATTTCTGAAATTCCATCTAAGTGTGGCATATGCTAACAGTCAGATTTCTGTCTAGATTTGGCATAGACTAAACTTGAGAATTCATCCAAGGTGTGGCATATGCTACCAATCACACCTGGCCTAGTAGGATCGCTGTCTGTCCTCCCTTTGTAATCCTGCCTTGCCTCATCACACCTTGAAACACTTGTTTATAGGCACGTTATAAATGGCATATCATATCATATCATGTACAAGGCGCTTGCAATCAAAGGATCGTCAAAGAAACGCCCACTCTACTCGGAACTCAAACCAAGATTCAAAATTCTTAGAGAAAAGTTCCCGTGTCCACTTCAAATCAAAGAAGCCCTCGAAACAAGAAGATAGACAATCTATAAGAGTCCTTTTATTACGATCTGGCCAATCAACAATGACTCTGTCTCGAACATTTAAGCTGGAACACATCTAGGATGAAGGGGGGGGCTATTCTGCATTGAAAATCTATAATGATACTATTTCATCACATCCGGAGCTGAGAACCTTGCACCCAGATTATATAGACATCATAACATGAACAGTGTATTTCTGCACATCTCCTCTTCGGAAGTCAAAAAAACACTGAGGGATTCAACTGACAAGTTGAGATCCTTAGGTTATGACCTAAGCAAACTTAAACACTCGGAACATGACACAAAGAGACCACCGCTTTGAACAAACCCTGAATCCAACAGAGATTCTAGCCACACTAAGTCTTGATACCAGAGTCCAACAGGTAAAGAGAGAGGAAGTCTCTAATTTACCCCTCCTTCCAGGACGACGGGAGTACCTGGTGGACACCATTTGGGAAAATCAGATAATCGTATTGATCAGAAATCGCTAGACCTCCATCAAAAGAGGAGTGGCACACCGAACTGTTTGAATCATTCTTCATCTCGAGGATCCATCCCGAGGGGGTCTTATATAACAGAACACAGCTCGAAGCATCGACTTACACGGACAAGGCATGAAGAATACAACAAAGAAATCAAAACCTTAAATCTTCCGATTTCGAGACTTCAGACGACCATGAATGAGTACCGCACGGCCCCCTACCGAACTGGAAAATCACCATTGACCAAGATAAAACAAGAATGTCCAGTTGGATGGAAGGCAAATAACATCTCCGGAGTTCAGAAAACCAAGTGTCAAGGAATTGGGATTGGTTACCAGAATCATTGGCAAGTCATCGAAGATCCTAGCCGCAAAAATCATTACCCTACTCATCCGTTGAAGAACAAAGAAGGACATTAGAACCTCACGAAGAAACTAAACTGACCCTAGGGACATGGAATACCCAAGGCTTTATCCATCTAATGTCACTTAGCGACGTTAATTTTAGGATCCTTCAACTTTTTGTGTCTTCAAGAGAATAGGTTAATTAACACACCATCCTTAGATGGATTCGAAATCTCTGCTTCCGCAGCAGATAAAGGAAAAATGGGGAGACCATCCTCAGGTCTTTTAACTGCAGTGCGCTCTGGCAGCGGCCTCCTTCTGGAACACATCATGCTTATAGATACCTTCATCTTGGCAATCATAATGGCTTGGAAACCCTGTTTAGTTCCAAAGAAAGCTATAAGAACAGAGCTGTTTTTAGTGCTAAACATATATTGGAACCCCAAAAAGCAAACGGATCGCACTTTTCTTAGTAAGGTTGAAACCTTAATAGATGAAGTCATGGAAAAATCGACCTCGACCACATCATCATATGTGGAAACCTGAACGCAACATGCATAAATCCAGGGAAAGAAAACATACCTGAATTAAATTTTATCCCAACGAGGGAAAGAAGCTCTGAGCGATACTTATCAGGCTCGGCTCATAGGGGAAGACTCTGGACAATCTCCTCTTCCTCAAGACATCCAAAGTGCCCCTTATTCCAATCTGGGAAAACACGGGCAAAGCATCAACACTGGACCACATCTACATCTATAAGGGTCTCTTAGCTCGGACGACATCTTTCAAGCTGGTGAGAATGACCAACAGCGACCACAATCTGCTGGTCACCTCCTGAGCTGCATTCGAACAGACATCTTTTTCAGAGAGAAAACAAATAGCAACCCCAATTGAAGTGGCCAACAGTGGTATGAGACTAAGACTTACCACTGCTTTGATAATGGAAATCACAAGAGAATATTTAACATTAAAGCAAGCTGACACTAAATCAATTGGTATCCCAAAGACCGACTGCTGTCCTCTGCTGGTTCCTTATCACCAATCACTGGGAAACAACACACCCAACAAGCTCCATCTACATTCCAAAAACCAGCTTTTGATAGCGAAAAGGAAAGACATGCGTCAAAAGACGAGAAGAGCTAAAACCTCGCCATCACTTGAAAATTGTGGTGGCAAAAAACCAGAAAGGATATACAAAAACTGGCTTAAATCCCACAAAATAACTCTTTATCAAGAATACTCTGAGCATATGCTCAAAACTCTTAGTGGGAAACAAGCAAAGGCATTTTGGTCTTTAATAGCGCCAGCAGCAAAAAATACACAAGACGCCCTTTTGAACAATCTACTTCTCCAATCTGTTTAAACAACCTTCGACACCGACAAAAAATGCTCCCTTACCATTCATAGTAACCTGGGACATCGATCATGACAAGGCCTCCATCCTCCATAAAATCACCAAACCAAAGAACTCAAGAGCACCTGGCCCAGACGGGATATGAAATATAGATCTTAAAAATAATCCTGAAGTATGGGCTCACTTAATCACAAAAATATTGGACACCTGTGTCCATTCACATTCCATCCCAAAGTCATGAAAAACATCTAACATAGTGCCAATATACAAAAAAGGCGATAAAAGGAATCCTGAAAATTATCATCCCTTAGCCCTCTTGGACGCCCTAGGAAACCTTTTTGGGGCTCTTATTTTGGATACATTTAAAGTCTGGGTGCAATCATTGGACGGTATTGATCCTTTCCAGTCAGGATTCATAAAGAGCATGGGCACTTCCGCTAACATCATGCCGTTCAGCTCACTTAAAGCAAAAGTAATGGAGGGAAGCCCCAGAATATTCCTGACCTTCATAGACCTAACCCAGGCATTTGACAAAGTAAACCAGGGGAAATTATGGTCGAAGCTGGAAAATTGGGAATGCACTCCCTCAATTCTTGAACCCATTAAAGAACTATACTCTGTAACAACTATGAGAGTGTGCCTTAGTGGCACGGGCCACCTCTCAGAAAACATAGCAACCTTCAGAGGCATGAAGCAAGGTTGCCCCTTGGCACCAGCATTATATAATGCATACATTGGTGACTTCCACCTTTTTGAAAAAACAATCAGACCTTCCCCCCAAGATGGGCAATGAAAAATCAGCCAATTGCTTTACGCTGATGATATAATTTTGCTCGGTCAGACTGCCATAGGCCTACAATGGAAACTGGGTGGTCTCCTCACCTACTTACAAGAGAACGATTTAGAGATCAACTCTAAGAAAACTAAAGCCATGATTCTCAAGAAGAATCCAAAGAGAAGCGAGAAAACACATTGGCAGTATGCAGGGGAGCAGCTAGAGAAAGTCAAATGTTTCATGTATTTGGGTATAACAATCAACGCTAGTCAGCAAGAGACCCCAATGCCAGAATCTCTATAAAGCAAAATCAAAAGCCTGACGTCACAAGCGAAGAACCGTGACAGAAAATTCAGCTGCTTCTCATTGATGCCTGCAATGAACTTCTATAAGGCCATGATTTTGCCATCAATCACTTATGGAGTGAAAGCAATGCCCTCTATTCTGTCCCACATCTGGCCAAAATTAGAGGGTCACTTCTGGAGGAAAGTGCTCAATCTACCATCATCCACTCCTTGGACCTCTATAAGAAGAGAACTCAGCCTGGTGTCACTCAAAGGTACAATTGACCTGAATGGTCTTATGTTCTTTAGAAATATCAGCATCTCCAAACAGAAAATACATGAGCTGATCTGTGAGGAAATGTTCAGCGGCAACAACAAGATGTAATTCAAATGGGTGTCTAAGAACATAGAACTTCTCCAAGAGATAGGAAGCTCTGAGCAGGAACGTGAGAACAACCCGACGAAAACATCAAAATACCCAAAAGATCTGGATTGGATCATAACTTTAGAGACTGCTACCAAGAACAAACTAACTACTCACTTACCCTCTAACTCCCAGAGAATAAACAAACCAATGGAATACCTGATTAAATTCCCAAACAAGAAGTTGAGAGGAACCTTCTTAAGGGCCCAAATTAACCTCCTACTGACTGATACTGACCGGCTTACTCAACCCACACAACCTTAACTGCTGAAAGTTGAAACCAAAACTAACAACTGCTTTAGCCAAGGATGAGCAGTCTGAATGCCTCGAACCTCAGATGGACTCTGTGGTAACCCAATTATTTAATAACAGAAGAATGAAGTTCTTTCTTGCAAAAATTACATAAAAGCAATTGAGCCAAATAAAACAAAAAAAATTATGCCTCCTTCTTTTTGAATACTTCTTTTATGTCTGGTCACGAGGTTACCTCTAATTGCTGTTACTTTCATAATTTTGCCCTCATCACTATTCCTATTTCTAATACCTACTATCATTAGTTTCATTATAGAATAAGAAAGAAGAGCAAAAAACAAACAACATATTCCTATAGCCAGCTGTTTTTTCTACTTGTGTCTCTGCAATCTGTGTCAACCTCTCAGCTCTTGTGCGCCCATATGGTTGTACACTTCTAAGATAAGATTTCATAGTCTCTACACTACTCAACTTTGGTTGCTGATTTTGCTTCCAGTGTCTGTTTCTAGTTGGAGCTCTTTTGCTGAGCTTGTATATTTGTAGACATCTGACAGGTGGACCCAGGCTATGCAGTTCTTCAGTTTCACTGCATTTGGTGTGGGATAGAGGACCTCTTGCGGACCTGTGAACTTTGGCTGATTCCATATACGGTTTTGTTGCCTGGCCTAGACTATGTCCTCTGCACATAGAAGTATGGGCTGGGCCGTTTCTGTGTTGCTTGAGTTCGCTGGGGCCATTTAATGTATTTTGGTGATTATCTGATGAGACAAAACTGTTCTGCACGTTGACAGATTATTAAGATATGCATTCTGGCCCAAGGATAACTGTGCTCTTGTGAGTGTCTGTCAGTGTTTGTGTTGGGGCAACCGGCGTGTGCATCTGCCTAAACATCACAATCTCATGTGGTGACAAGTGGTGGTCCTTGCTAAATGGAGGCAATAAAGTCAGCTCTTTGGTAGCATTGCACATATTTTAGCCAGTTTGTTCTTCAATAAACAATTCAGTATCTCCACAATCCCATTGGCTTGTGGGTAGTATGCTGTGCAGAGCATGTGTTGGATTCCCAGTATTTCTGTAATCTCATTAAGGAATTTGTTTGCAAAATGAGGGCTGTTGTCGGACCTCAGACTCTGCATATTCCCCAACTTGGAAATACCTCTTTGATCAAAAATGTAGCTGCAGATTTTGCATCAGCATTCACACATAGACCAGCCTTGGGAAAATGTAGCGATGGAGTACCTTGAATGGTGCTGATGAGCGGAGAAGTTCTGCTCTGAGTGTTCTTAATGTGTATCCAGGGTGGAACATGTGGCAATTAGTACAGTTGGTGACAAACCAATCTGCATTCTCTGCTCGATTTAGTACAAACCATTCCTCACTGATGTCAGCAGCAATGTGCTGCTTAAGCACATGTGGTGTGTGGTGGAGTTGCTCTAAGGCAATGTTTAGTAGGATTTCTCTTTGATTTTTTTGATTGGTTATTTATAACACACTTACTACCGAAGAGGTTTCTAAGTTTCAAACCTGTGTTGCTCTGTGTCATCTTGCTACCAAGACGAGCGCATTGCCACTGAGCTATACTACCCATGCAGTTCCAAAGGCATTATTATTTTACCTGTGCTGTTTTGTCTCCATACCATATCTGCGTACATACTATTTTTGCCCATAATGCTTTCCCCTCAGCTGGCGCTTGTTCCTACAATTCTACGGTTTGTGCCATGGGCACTGAGCTGTATAATTCTGGTAACTGTTCTTGTTGAACTGCTATCACAGGCATGATGCTTTTCATCGGAATGGGCATATGAGCTGTCTGTTTGGCAGCTGTGTCAGCAGCTGCGTTTTCAAGTGAGATTGCATCTTTTCCTTTGGTGTGCACTGCACACTTCACAATTGCTACATTCAGCAGACATTTAAATGCATCTATTAATCTGGCTAATAGTGTGGCATAATGAACTGGTGATCCATCTGATCTCGTGTACCCTCTCTGCTTCCATCCTGATAGACCTCAATGAACTGTGGATGTTACATAAACTGAATCTGTATATATGTTAGGTTATGTTATGTCAAATGTTCTTATCCCACTCACTGTCACAACCTGCATGGTCCCTTGGTACTCTAGCAGATCTGTAAGGCAAGAGGGTAAGGGGGTGTAAGTTAGTTGGGCTTAGTGGGAGAAAGAGCAAGGGAGTTATTATGTGCTGTTGGCAGCTTTCGTTCGGTTTACACCATTCGTTGAGTGTAGGTGTGTTTTTTAGGTTGGTAGCTGTGCTATGCTGTGCTGTTGTGTGAAGCTATGTGTGTTTTATTTCATTATTGCAGTATAGTGAAATGCATTCAGTTTGTTGTGCTGTAGAGATGTGGTTACATCATCATCCGTTGATGCTTCAAGTGCTTCTATGAGTGGAATGAGTTCTGCTGCTTGTGCTGAGAAATGCAAAGGTAGTCTTGTTTTGCATTACTGTCTGGTATTCTTCCTCCTGTCCCTTCACATGTTTTACAATTGCTGCTCCTGTGTGCTTCTCCTGTTTCATGTGCATCCTCACTCACCCTGCTGCTGTCTTTTGGCTCTCCTTCATACACTGCACAGTCATGTACCTGGTCTTGTGATTCAACGGGCTAGGCTACAAATGATGCTGGGTTTAAAATGTGGCACCTAACTATGTTGATGGCTGGGTTGGACAATATGATTTCATACCCACATGCTCTCTGCGTGGCGCGGGTGGATTTGTTTCTCTCTAATATGGTGAAAACGGCATGCTCAACATATACTGTTATTGGACATCCCACTGTGATGGTGGCAGATTTCTGGATCACAAATGTGGTGGCTGCTAGAGCCTGTTTGCATGAAAAATGACCCTGCATGACTGGATCCAGGAGCCCACTTTAGTAGGCTGGGGGCGTGTGTTTCTGGGATGATCGCTGTGAAACGACTGCTGTCGTTACCTGCCCATTTGCATGTGAAAACAAACAAAATTGCTTATTGTAATCTGATGTTGCTTACACAGGGGCATTGCTTATTGCTACTTTTAGATCATCAAAACATGCTGTCATCTAGTCTGTCCATTGAACGGTTTCTCGCTATTTCTGGGCATCTTTTTTTTTTTTAACTCTGTTTATTGAATTTAAACAGCGCAACAAAAGAAAACATTAGAATGAACATAGGCATTTATCCGAAAGACAAGGCAATATCGATAGTGGCAATGGCAATGCATGGCCGAAGGGCCGCAAGACAGTTGCGAGGCAAGTAAATGTTGGCAGGGCCTATTGCGGCTGACGTCTTCGGGTTAAGGGAAGGGTGGGGGTAGGAGGACAAGAAAGAGGGGGGAGAAATGGGGGAGGGAAGGAACATGGGGGGAAAAGGGGCAGTGGGGAGGGGTGGATTTCATTGAGCATCAAGCAATTTAGCCCATATCTTTTCAAATTTACGGGGACAACCGCACGCATTGTAAATTCGGCGCTCCGCAACTGCGCATCTTTTTAGCTCGTTACTCCAGCGGTTCAGGTGCAGTGGGTCTGCAGAGCCCCAGTTGGCAGCGATGAGCCTTTTGGTCGCCCCTGTCAGGGGCAGACCTGGGGGGGCACGCAAAAAGCATGCAGCAAGGTATGCGGTGGCACCTGTAGTGAAGAAACTGGTGGGTGTCCTGCACTATGGGCCACGTGCAGTGAATGTGTGTGGTGTTCACGTGGGTTGGGGAAGGGTGCTGCCATACAGGAGACTGCTTTGTCCTCCCTGTAGGCTGCAGGCGCTGCAAGTGCATCGAGACTACACTTCCCAGCATGCCTCGCGCACAGACAGCCAATCAGGAAGCAGATCGGGCGTGGTACGCCCCAACGCGCATGCGCG
Organism: Ambystoma mexicanum; assembly: GCF_040938575.1. Taxonomy (NCBI): domain Eukaryota; kingdom Metazoa; phylum Chordata; class Amphibia; order Caudata; family Ambystomatidae; genus Ambystoma; species Ambystoma mexicanum. The sequence continues at coordinate 484,883,019 of NC_090925.1, forward strand.
AGAACACCGACACGGGGCTTGTGCTCGAGATCGCTGTGGAGGAGGACGTGAGACACCGAGCTCCGTAGGAAAACCCGTGCGAGGGGCCCCGCCCCGCCTGATTGAGAGTCTGGCCCCTCGCCGAAACTCAGATAAGTGTGGGACGCATACCCGGGGAATCGAAGCCACGCAATACTCAATCCTGAGAAAGCCCGTAGAGAGAGTTTTGGGAAGCGCAGGGGGCACAGTCTCCCGGTCCATAACGCTCGCCCCTGCGCCGGCATACGAGATAAGTACAGGCCCTGGGACAAAAGTGTTTAGCAGCGCGAGTCATGCAGAAATGAGGAGCGCAACATTGGCACCATAAAAAGGAGAATACCCGCGCCCCAAGCCACGCGCGGCGAAGTTTACCCACGCCCCAAACCACGCGCGGCGAAGCTCGCGCTGACACGTTTTTAACGACCTGTTAGGCGCCTGGGGAAGAAAGTATGAATGCGGCATGGAGTGAATGACCGCCCGTATGTGTGACCTGGAATAACACATACTTTTTCTTTGTAGCGGAAGACGTGACCAGTCCACACCGTTTTTGGAGACGCAGCTCAGACTGACACCTTCCCAAGGACCGAGCACTCGGACCGGACAATGAACCCAAGCTAAGTGTTGCATGCTAGTTTACCTGTGACAGTGGTTACCCACTGCCAATTGAACCGCTCAAAGGGGTCAAATGTTGCTTATGTGATTCACACTTCAGAAAGCGTACTGAGTGGTCCAGCCTGCAGACTCTGCAGGAATTATCATGTGGTGTGTTGCGACAATGAAGGTGTGCAGCAGTTGAACCTCACCCAATTTCCCTCTACCTACCCATTACCTCGCCCTACTCCTTTTCCCGGTTTTCCCACAATCCCCCAACCTATCCAATCAACGAGACCCTAACCCTCTTTCCCTGCCCTGGTCGCGAAGGCCTGCGTAAGCTTCGTCTTGCAGGTATCAAGACCAGTGTGGGGGTAGTTGGTACATCCACTCCTGCGCCAGGTATCGGTGTGCAACCTTCTAGCGCGATCGCCACAAACATTTTTTTGTATTTTGTCAGGTCCACTTCCCCCCAGATGCCCAGAAGGGACAATTTAGGATCTCCAGGTATTGGTGTCGCAAGGATCGAGGAGATCGCGTTGATGCAGTCCTCACCGAAGACTTGTAGGACCCGACAGTCCCAGATCATATGATAAAAGGTGGCCGGTACACTCCTACATCTAATGCATGTCGCATCCTCAGTTCCCCCCCACTTGACCATAGCAGTGCGAAAGTGGTAAGAGCGGTGTAGGATTCTAAGCTGTGTTAGTCTGAGCCTGGCTTCTATGCCGATTTCTCTGGGTGACATTAGTGCAGCTATCCAGTCCTCTGGTTCCAGTCCACCCAGATCTCGCTCCCACTTATCTTTGAGCCTGTCAAGTTGTGTGGTCCCGAAGGAGTTAAGGGCCTGGTAGAGGGTAGAGGTGACCCTGGAGGGATTCGTTGCAGAAGGACAATGGTCTTGATGGGAGTATAGTTGTTATGTCAGGGAACTGGGTGCGAATGGCGTGGGAGAGATACGCATGTCGAAACTGGTCCATGAGTGCCAGGTCAAATTGCTCTTGCATGGCTTCAAAGGTCAGGAGACGACCCCCTTGGATCACCTGTGCCAGTGTGTTTATCCCTTTTGCCTCCCAGTGTTCAAAGGAGCCCATTTTCATTATTTCAGGGAGGTATGCTTTATGCCATATGGGTTGGGATAGTGTAGGCTTTCCCTTCCAGCCAACTAAATAATGTGCGTCTTGCCAGGCGCGACGGATATGATGTGTTATTTTGGGCAACATCAGCATTCGGCTGTTGTTGGTATAGAGGATCTGTAGTGGGGGGACTGGGGACATGGGTTCCAATTCAATACGGATGTGTAGGGTCTGCGTGTAACCAATTGTCACAACCCCTATCTGCGCCGCTAGATAGTACGTACGTATGCAGGGTAGATCGATGCCTCCCTCCCAAACCGATCTCTGGAGTGTGTCAAGGGCTATTCTGGGCTGCTTCCCTCCCCACAGCAATGTGCAAAGGGTCCTGTCAATGAGTGTGAAGGATTCCCGGGGATAGTGTGCGGGGTGTTTTGGAGAACATATAGAAGTCTGGGAAGGGTCATCTGTAACGCTCACCTGATTCCCGTAGAGGCACCGGTCTTGACTGGGCGTATACCGTATCTTCAAAGGTGATGTGTAACTCACGGCTGGCTCTTTGGGCTGGACCTCTGTGCACTGTATGTCTGACTCGAAGGGTAAGATGTCTGCAGATAGAAAATATGGGATTAATGAACTGGGTTATTGAATGTCTCTCTCTTCTTCCCTTTCTCTTCTCCTGTAGAACCCCAAAGGTTAACGCTCTCACCTTGGGTAAGTGAACGCCGTGCTCTCCATCTGCCTCGGGGCAGGGTGCTGTAACCAGTTTCTTCACTGGATAAGGGGAGCAGGCCTCTTGACTTCAGAGGACTGCTGTCCGTCGTTTACTGCACGAACGGTAAGTTTTGAGTAATTCTAATGTCTTTAAAAGTCTTTAGTAATGATGTCTCTTGTTTTGCAGGGTTCCGGCGATGGCGGATGACGGGCTGAAGTGAGTTGAAGATGGAGCCCGTGTGATGAATAGAAGCGCCTGGAAGCACGTAAGTAAGCGCTTGTTGCCTGCTTCACGATGCGCTCTAACTGTCTTTTTATTTTGCAGGTACAAGTTCGGAGCGGCTGCAGGGTGCCGGAATACCCACTGGGTTAGATGTGGAAAGGAGTAATGGCACGTGAGTATTAAAGTTCCCCAATGTCTTTAAACGCACCTTGTTTTGTCTTTCAGATGCGGGATGCAGCGCCGAAGGCCTCCGGAGCGTGCGAAGAGTTGGTAAGCTTTTATCTTTCAGATGCCGGAATGCAGTGCGAAGACCTCCGGAGCGCACAAAGAGTAGGTAAGCCTTTGTCTTTCAGATGCCGGAATGCAGCGCGAGGCGTTGGTGACAGCCGATGGACCAGGTAAGTGAAGCGCTGTCACTGAAGACCGTAATGCTAACCTGTTCTTTCTTGTCTCTATAGGTGTTGCTGAAGACTGGATTCAGGATGGTAAGCCTTTTTCCTTAGGCACAGGATCAGATGCAGAAGACACGATGAGCGTTCTGCTGCAGAGGATGCAGAATAACGCAAAGCAAGATTCATCCATCGGGTGTGGTTTAAATAGCCTCCTGTAGTGCTTAGGTGTCTCCTTCCACAGCCACGCCTAGGAAAGAAAAGAGTTCCTGCTTTCCAGAAGAGTTCCAGTGTTCTGAACCTAGGGAGTGGCTCCTGCCCCACCCAACAGGAAAAGTAGTTCCAAACAGAAGAGGATCAGAGGCTCAACTGGCAGGCAAGTAAGCAGCATGGTCTGCTGCAGGTAAGTCCACCCAAGCATTATGAGCCCGGCGCTTCCAGCGCTGGGACTGGGCATATTTATGAGCCTGGTGCCACTGGCGCCAGGACTGGGTCCAAAAGGTCCCAATTGGGACTGGTTGGCACTCGGAACCTGGGTTATGGATCTGCTTCCAAGGGAGTTGGGAAAACCCTGACCTTTTGGAAGCAGAGATCATGACAGTACCCCCCCTCAAGGCCCCTCCCAAACCGGGCTTCTCCGGGGGTTTTGGTTTGTCAGGAAACGTTCGGTGAAATCTTTTGATTAGGCGAGGAGCGTGGACATATTCAGCAGGTTCCCAGGATCTCTCTTGGGGGCCGTAGCCTTTCCAATCAATTAGGTAAAATAATTTAGATTTGGAGATCTTGGAGTCCAGAATGCTTTTGACTTCAAACTCGAGTTCTCCATCAACTAGGATGGGTTTTGGAGATTTAGTTAGTCGGGTTTGAGGTTGCACAGGTTTTAATAGAGAGACGTGGAAGACCGGATGTATCTTCATGTGCGGGGGCAAGTCCAACTTGACCGCTACTGGGTTTACTATGGTAGTGATGGAATAGGGACCAAGGTATCTTGGGTTGAATGTGCGTGGCCCCTTTAGAGGTAGATATTTGGTGGATAACCAGACTTGATCCCCTACTTGATATTGAGGGGCTTCCTTCTGATGTTGATCTGCTCCTTTCTTGTATTGTTCTTTAGCCCTTTCAAGGTGAGAAACAGTTTCCTTAAAGGCTTGGGTGATTGTAGAATGCAGGTAGTCAACTGCTGGTGTTTCAAGATCTTGGAGGGGATCCAACTCCGAGGTTCGAGGGTGACTGCCGTATAAAAGAAAAAACGGGGTTTTCCCAGTTCCCGAATGGACAGAGTTATTGTAGGCATATTCGGCTATCCAAAGGATGTCTTTCCAAGTCTTTTCAGTTTGTTGCAGCATGCAGCGTAAATACTGTTCCAGAGTTTGATTGGTCCTCTCGGTTTGTCCGTCGGTCTGAGGGTGGTGACTGGTCGATAGTCTCACATCAATTTGAGCCGACCGACAGCAACTTCGCCAAAAATGAGAAATAAATTAACTACCTCGATCCGAAATTAGAACCGAAGGAAAACCGTGCAGTCGGACGATGTTTTCGAGAAATTCTCGGGCCAGAGTTGCTGCTGTTGGCAAGCCTTTGAGCGGAATGAAATGCGCCATCTTGGAGAATAAGTCCACGATTACTAGAATCGTATTGTATCCGGAGCATGGAGGTAGATCGGTGATGAAGTCCATAGAAAGCGTATGCCAAGGGCGAGGTGGGATGTCAATAGGGCGTAAGAGGCCTGCTGGTCTTTCCTTTTGACTCTTGTTTTGGGCGCATACTCCACAGGACATTATAAAGTCTCTGATATCTTTTTTCCAAGACGGCCACCAGAAGTAGCGCTTGATCTTTTCTGAGGTCTTGGCCATACCGGGATGTCCTTCCATTAAAGAATCGTGATAACAAGAGATTACTTTTTTCTGTAAATCTGTGCTGGGCAGGTATAATCGTTCTTGGAAATACAATAAGTTGTCCTTTACTGCAAAGTCCTTTCCCTGCAGATGCGAATTCTGTATGTCTGCTGGAGTTACAAGTTGCCTGGCTTTATCCTTAATTTCCTCTATGGATTGTGTGGCGATTACACCCAGAATTCTTTGTTCGGGAATGATTGGTACAGGTTTAGGGTTGATCAAGTGTTCTTCCACTCCCATCCGAGAAAGGGCATCAGCTTTACCGTTTTTTGTACCAGGTCGATAGGTAATTATGAAGTCAAACTCGGCAAAGAATAATGCCCAACGGAGTTGTCTAGAGGATTGGGCTTTTGCGGTTTTCAAATATTACAGGTTTCGGTGATCCGTAATCACAGTAACAGTGTGTCGGGCCCCCAGCAGATAATGCCGCCAAGCCTTAAAGGCAGACTTGATAGCCAGAAGTTCCTTGTCAGTAATCGTGTAATTGATTTCAGGAGGCGAGAATTTGCGGGACCAAAATGCCACGGGATGCAACTGATTGGTTACCGGGTCCTTTTGTGATAGAACTGCCCCCATGGCAAGGCTTGAAGCATCAGTTTCCACGATGTAGGGGAGTTCGGGGCGAGGGTGTTTTAAGATTGGTGCAGAGATAAATTTAGTCTTCAAATCCTGGAAAGCTTGTTCCGCCTCGGTAGACCATTCAAAACGTTTGTTTTTCTTTAACAAGGCAGTAATGGGCTGGACTATTCGAGAAAATTCGGGGATAAACCTGCGGTAAAAGTTAGCGAAGCCTAACATGCTTTGCACACCTTTTACGGAGGATGGTGATGGCCATTTGAGAACTGCATCGACCTTCTTTGAATCCATACGCACTCCGCTAGGTGATAATATGAATCCCAAGAATTCAACTTCAGTCACGTTGAAAACACATTTTTCCAACTTAGCGAAAAGTTTGTGTTGACGCAATCTTTCGAGGACCATTTTCACGTGTTTCCGATGTTCAGATTCCGATGAAGAATAAACGAGGATGTCGTCAATGTAAACAACAACACACACATCTATGAGCTCTCTGAGGACATCGTTCATAAAATATTGAAAGGCGGCCGGGGCATTGCAAAGTCCGAAGGGCATGACCTGATATTCAAATAGCCCATATTTGGTGCGGAAGGCCGTCTTCCATTCATCGCCCTCTTTTACTCGTACCAAGTGGTAGGCTCCTCTAAGATCCAGTTTTGTATATATGCATGCTTTTCTGACTTGGTCCAGGAGTTCAGGGATCAAAGGTAACAGATATCTATTCTTGACGGTGATCTGGTTCAGGGAGCGATAATCTATACAAGTTCTAAGGTCTCCTTCCTTTTTTGGAACGAAGAACAAAGCTGAAGAAGCAGGGGACTTGGAAGGACGAATAAACCCATTTGCCAGGTATTGATCCAGGTATTGTCGAAGGTGAAGGTTCTCAGGCTCGGTGAGGGCATAAATTCTACTACAAGGAGGAGTAGATCCAGGTATCAGGTCTATCTGGCAGTCATAAGACCTATGAGGAGGTAGAGAGTTAGCCTGATCCTTCCGGAAAACATCTTGGTATTCTAGGTATTCGGGAGGTAACTGGAGAGTCTCTGAAGAAATTGCTGCCAGTGCAACACCAGGTGGAGGGTGACAAGTAGAGACACATTCTGGAAACTGGACCGTTCTTGCTCGCCAATCGATCAGAGGATTGTGTTTCTCTAACCAAGGTATTCCTAGAATAATCTGAAACTGAGGATCCTTGATCACATCGAACACAATCTTCTCATGGTGTCCATCTTGACTTACTAGCGTCACTTCTTGAGTGGTATGCGTTACTGGTCCGGAGGCTATCTCCGTTCCATCCACCGTAGTAATGACGTCCTTTACAGCCTTGGGACAAAGAGTTAGATTCATCCTCAAAACCATTTCATGATCCACATAATTGCCGATGGCACAGCTGTCGACGTAAGCTTCAATTGCATGTAATCGATCCGGATTATCAGGGCTAATGAGGACCATAGGTATCACGAAATGCGAGGTCACGGAACTGGTTTTCACGCTCGGCAAGACGACCTCTATTCTTGTCGGCCGAGGTCGTTTCCCTGCTCAGAGTTTGTAACTTTGGTAACTGCAGCTCCTACTGCCTTCTTGGCAGGTTTCACCGGACAGTCTCGAAGAAAGTGCCCTGAGTTTCCGCAATAAAGGCATAATTGCAACTGTTTTCTCCTTTCCCGCTCCTTTTGTGTTAGAGGACCTTTCAGGCCCCCTATTTGCATGGGTTCCCCGGAGTCTACTCCTTTGGAAGGAGTTGGCGGTTTGGAAAATACTCGAGCATCAAACTTGGAACGATCGGCCTTCCTGTTCTGCAGTCTGTGATCTATTTGAACTACTAAGTCTATATAGTCCGAACAATCTTGTGGGGGATTCACTACTTGGGCTAACACATCTTTGAGCTCTCCACGTAGACCTCTATAAAACAGCGTAATCCTTTTGTCCTCAGGCCATTGAGTTTCCACTATCAGTCTGTTGAAAGACGCAATATAAGCCAAAAGGTCTTGATTACCTTGTCGCAACGAAAGAAGCTCATTGTCCAAGGCCTGCCCCTGTGAATGTCTTGCAAACAGTTTTTCCATACTGAGCTGAAAAGCTTGAAAATCATGGAGGACCGGATCATCTTGATTTACTAGAGGGATCGACCAGTCTGCCGCATTGCCACTAAGGTACGAAAGCACGAAAGCTACTTTAGCTTGATCAGTTGGAAAGGCTGCTGGCCGGCATAAGAAATGCAACCGGCACTGATTGATAAATTCTGCAAACCTCTTTGGGTCAGCAGAAAATCGTTCGGGCGGAGCCAGAGGTACATTCCCAGGTAGGTTGATCTGCACTGGATTCATAGAGGATGTAGAAGGAAGATTTCCCCCAGATGCGGGTAACGGGGTCTGTTCGGCTTGTGACTGTAGCAATTGTCTAGCGAGATCATCTGTTCGGTCCTTGGAAATAATCAGTTCCCTTCTTAGAGCGTTCGTTTCCTGACGGGCTGCATGCACTTCTGCCCTTAGTTCCCCAAGTAACTGGGCTAGCTGGTCGGTATCCGAGGTTTCCATAGCGCCTGGACGGGAGTTTTGCGGTAGGCTTTGCGTTCTGTAACGCTCACCTGATTCCCGTAGAGGCGCCGGTCTTGACTGGGCGTATACCGTATCTTCAAAGGTGATGTGTAACTCACGGCTGGCTCTTTGGGCTGGACCTCTGTGCACTGTATGTCTGACTCGAAGGGTAAGATGTCTGCAGATAGAAAATATGGGATTAATGAACTGGGTTATTGAATGTCTCTCTCTTCTTCCCTTTCTCTTCTCCTGTAGAACCCCAAAGGTTAACGCTCTCATCTTGGGTAAGTGAACGCCGTGCTCTCCATCTGCCGCGGGGCAGGGTGCTGTAACCAGTTTCTTCACTGGATAAGGGGAGCAGGCCTCTTGACTGCTGTCCGTCGTTTACTGCACGAACGGTAAGTTTTGAGTAATTCTAATGTCTTTAAAAGTCTTTAGTAATGATGTCTCTTGTTTTGCAGGGTTCCGGCGATGGCGGATGACGGGCTGAAGTGAGTTGAAGATGGAGCCCGTGTGATGAATAGAAGCGCCTGGAAGCACGTAAGTAAGCGCTTGTTGCCTGCTTCACGATGCGCTCTAACTGTCTTTTTATTTTGCAGGTACAAGTTCGGAGCGGCTGCAGGGTGCCGAAATACCCACTGGGTTAGATGTGGAAAGGAGTAATGGCACGTGAGTATTAAAGTTCCCCAATGTCTTTAAATGCACCTTGTTTTGTCTTTCAGATGCGGGATGCAGCGCCGAAGGCCTCCGGAGCGTGCGAAGAGTTGGTAAGCTTTTATCTTTCAGATGCCGGAATGCAGTGCGAAAACCTCCGGAGCGCACGAAGAGTAGGTAAGCCTTTGTCTTTCAGATGCCGGAATGCAGCGCGAGGCGTTGGTGACAGCCGATGGACCAGGTAAGTGAAGCGCTGTCACTGAAGACCGTAATGCTAACCTGTTCTTTCTTGTCTTTATAGGTGTTGCTGAAGACTGGATTCAGGATGGTAAGCCTTTTTCCTTAGGCCCAGGATCAGATGCAGAAGACACGATGAGCGTTCTGCTGCAGAGGATGCAGAATAACGCAAAGCAAGATTCATCCATCGGGTGTGGTTTAAATAGCCTCCTGTAGTGCTTAGGTGTCTCCTTCCACAGCCACGCCTAGGAAAGAAAAGAGTTCCTGCTTTCCAGAAGAGTTCCAGTGTTCTGAACCTAGGGAGTGGCTCCTGCCCCACCCAACAGGAAAAGTAGTTCCAAACAGAAGAGGATCAGAGGCTCAAGCATTATGAGCCCGGCGCTTCCAGCGCTGGGACTGGGCATATTTATGAGCCTGGTGCCACTGGCGCCAGGACTGGGTCCAAAAGGTCCCAATTGGGACTGGTTGGCACTCGGAACCTGGGTTATGGATCTGCTTCCAAGGGAGTTGGGAAAACCCTGACCTTTTGGAAGCAGAGATCATGACATCATCATCTTGAACAGTGCAGCTCTACCCATTAGCGAGAGGGGGAGTGATTGCCAATGGGAGACGTCACTATTAAACCACTCCAATACGGGTTGAAGGTTGGGTTGGAGGAACTCGTCTAATGTCGGGTCGTTCCGTATGCCCAGATATTTGAATTCCCTGATACTGACATGGTAGGGGCAAGCCTCTGGGATCGCGGGCTCACCTCCTTGGATGGGGAAGTAAATGGTTTTGACCTCGTTTACCTTTAGGCCTGCGAAGTTTTGGTATTCCCTAAGGATAAGGGAGACAGTCAGGCATGAGGTATTCAGGTTGCTGAGATATATAAGGAGGTCGTCCGCATAGAGCGAGAGCCGGTCCTCCCCTCCCCCCGGGCCAGGTAAATCCATTCCAGTTCTGGTTTGATCTGAGTTCTATTGCTAGTGGTTCGATGGCGAGGAGGAAGAGAAGCGGGGATAAGGGGCACCCTTGTCTAGTACCTCCGCCTAGGGGGAATGGTTTACAGGACCTGCCGTTTACCCTCACAGTGGCCTCCGGGGATGCATAGAGGGGTTTGACCCATGAAATGAATATCTGCCCCAGATTCATTCTGGCCATGATTGCCCATAAACCGTCCCACCCCACAAAGTCAAATGCCTTTTCGAAGTCCACCGCCAGGAGGGCCAGTGGTGCTGGTATTTCTGCAACTCTGCTCAGAGCAAGTTGGATTCTTCGTAAATTCATGCGAGTGGATTTGTTGGGCATAAATCCACATTGGTCTGGGTGGACGAGTGTCTCAATCACCTTCAGTAATCTGTTGCCAAGCGCTCTGGCCAGGACCTTGGCCTCTCTGTTGGTCAATGAAATGGGGCGGTAGGAGGCACATTCCTCTGGGGGTTTTCCAGTTTTACGTAAGACGACAATGCAGGCCCTTCTGAGGTCCGGGGGGAGTGCACCCAGCTCTTTACTTCGCAGGAACATGCGGTGCATATGAGTTGGTATTGCGCCGCCAAGGCATTTCCAGGTCTCTGTCGGGAAGCCATTGGGACCTGGAGTTTTCCCGGGTTGGAGCCGTGCAAGTGCCTCTTGTATTTCATTCTCTGTGATTTTGGTGTTCAGGAGGTCTGTTTGCTGTTGAGAGAGCCTCAGGATCTCAATCCGGTCAAGATAGAAAGAGGGGTCGAGTGTGGGGAGTCCAGTGGGTGGGGTATAGAGTTTCTGATAGTAGGCAGCGAATGTTTCAACAATGTCAGAATCATCCGTCAACAACGTTCCCTCTGGAGATCTGATAGCTCTCACTTGACCTCTGCTTAGTTCACATTTCTCCAACCAGGCCAGGGTTTTGTTAGCTTTATCACCCCATTCGTAAATTTGGCTTTGGACTAGTTGATGTGCCGTCCGTGCGTTGTCCAGGGCTATGTTGCTGAGGGTTTCCTGTGCTGTGATCAGGGCTTCTTTTGCTTCTTGAGTGTTATGCGCTAGGACTTGCTGCTCGCATTCAAGTACTTGCGCCTCTGCCACCCTGACCTTTTGGACATGTTGTTTCCAATGGGCGGATATCGCCGAGATAGACTCTCCTCGGAGGACCGTTTTGTATGCCTCCCAGATTGAGATTGGGCATTCCACTGAGCCCTCATTTATTTCAAAGTATTCCGTCATCTTTTTTTCGAGTTCTTCCATGATTTCAGGGAGCCGCAAGTGGTATGTGTTCAGGCGCCAGTTGCTATCTGGACGTTGACAGGGATTCTTCAAGGTTATAAGGAGCGGAGAGTGGTGCAAGGAATTCAGCTGATAGAAGTCTGTGGTTGCACTGCGCGGGATAAAGGCATAGTCAATTCTGGAGAGTGATTTATGTACGCTGGAGAAAAAGGAAAATCCAGGTTCGTCGGTATGAAGTGAGCGCCATGTGTCTATTAGCCCCAGTGCTTCGGTGAATGCAGCAAGCAGTGTCGGGGTAGGCCGAATTCCAGGCCTCCTATAAGACCTGTCGGTTGTGACATCCATCACTTCATTTAAGTCTCCTACGATTACCCATACGCTAGCTTCCTCTTCCAAGAGTAAGTTCCGCAGCTCAGCCAGCATTTCTTTTGTGAGCGTAGGGTGGGCATAGATTGCAGCGAGGCCCCATTTCTCACCCCAGATGTCGGTGAGGAGTATCATATAGCGGCCCGAGGATCAGTTATTACTTTCCAGACTTGTAAGGGAACTCGTTTATGAATGAGTATCATTGTACCCCTGGCGCCTCTTGTGAATTCAGCTTGGTAGGGGTGTGGGTAATTGGAGCGTTTGAAAAAGTTGTTGTTCGTGCCCATCAGATGTGTTTAGTTGAGGAACACTCTGTCTGGCAAATATCGGTTGAGATACTGAAGCACCAATCTCCGTTTCACGCTGGAGCCAAGGCCGTTAACATTCCAGGACAATAGGGATAAGGCGTTGGTGCTTACTCTATCTGCGTGGGTCGGATCGTGGGACATCCGGGAGGATCAGTGATGGCCTCATGTATTGCTGCGGTGTTCGTAGGTATTTACAGTGGGCGGCGTCTGAAGGTTGCCATGTGAGTGTGTGAACGATACCTGGATAGTTCGGGTAACATCGGCCCTGCCAGTGAACAGTGTTTGATTGCCATGCCTGTATATGTTGTTGCCATGTCTTCTCACCCTGTAAGTTAGATAATGTAGATCCTTAAAACTCCCCCCACCCTGTACTTCCCCCCCAACTGGGAGCACCTGTCACCCAAACATTAAACTTATAACTAAAGAACTTCCTCGGGATGACCCGGACCCGGGTAGTGCCTACACCGCATGGTGTGCGGCGGCCGCTGGGTCAGAGTTCCCATGTCGTTGCACTGAAGGTTGGTCCCCATATCACTAAAGCCTCAACCATTCTCTGTAGGAGTGTCGGCTAGATGCTGCGTGGTATCTCCATCTGCGCTTGTCGGGAATAGAGGGGGAGAGAGTCGCTCAGATCTGGGTTTCTGGGCTGACGGGCCAGGTGGTGTGCGTTTTGCTCTAGAGTCAGTGAGGACTCGTGTTTTGAGCCAGTCCCATGCGTCTTTGGGGTTGTGCAATAGATGAGTGGTGCCCTCGTAGTGAACCTTAAGCAGTGCCGGGAAGAACAGGGCATATTTGACAGGCAGCGACTGGAGTTTTTTCTTGACGGAGTCGAACAACTGGCAGGCCTTTTGAACTTCCTTGGTGTAATCAGGGTAGAACCCGACCCTGTAGCCATTGTACGTGATCGGACCGGCGGCCCTTGTCATTTGCAGGATCGCATCGCGGTCTCTGTAATTCAACAGGCGTGCGATTATTGTTCTAGACGGGGCTCCAGGGGTAGGTCGGCCAGTGGGCACCCTGTGTGCTCTTTCTATGGAGAAGAATTTGGATAATTTTTTGGGAGCAAAGACGTGCGTCAGCCAGTCTTCCAGGAACAGTTCAGCGCTGGGACCTCCCTCCTTCTCCGGTATTCCAAGGATCCTTATGTTATTACGTCGCACTCTCCCCTCGCTGTCTTCAGCGCGATATTCCAGCTGGGTGACTTTCTGGGTGATTACGGCGAGTTGCTGTTCCATCCGGTGGACAGTATCACCTGTAGCGGACACCCTCTGTTCCGCTTCACCAACCCTAGCCGAGAGGTTGCATAGATCCTGTCGAATAAGGGACACCTCTGTAGATAGACCTCCCATTTTGAGTTCCAATGATGTCCTCGAGTCCCCAATCGCTTTCATGAGATCTATCAGAGAGATTGGAGGGTTGTGAGGCTCTCCGCTGGCATCTTCTTCTTCAGGAATCTGAGTCCCCTGTCGGGGGGGGCCCCAGTTGTATAGAAGTCCATTTTACTCTGAAGAGTTTGCCTTTCAGACTTCTCCTTCCCCATGTCGCAGTTGGCACGGTCGGTGTGGCAGCAGGTCCGGAACTTCCACGATGTCGGGCAAGGAGGATAGGTGATAAGGCCTGGAGGTGCCCTGCGTGGGTCAGATTGTCATGTCAGAGCAGCGCGGGGTGCCCGCGGTGTATCCACGCAGGGGCGGTGCCAAAGACAGTGGAGCGTGCTTCCCTCGAGTGTAGGCCTCTCCTCCAGGGCCGCCAGGCGCTTGGGGATGTTGCCGTATATGATGGGGAGTGTTTGTTTCTGCGGTAATGGTGTTCCGCAGGAGTTATACTGCGGGTTGTCTCTCACCGCCCCACCGCAGCTCAAGTGTGGAGAGGCCTTGCGTAGGGAGGGGGGGGGAGAAACCGTCTTTCCGGGAAATGTGGGATCTTGCCGCTGTTCTAATCACTGGCGAGTGTATATCCCGACCCCCTGCAGTTCTGTGCGTGGGCTTCACAGGCCCTGTCGTCGGGCCCGGTATTTGAGGAGCCGTGGAAGGTAAGGGGGGGAGAACCAGGGCCAGCTCCCAGTCCACTGCACACTCCTACCTCACTGTAGCTGGGTCCGTTGCCGATGTGATGTACGCCAGCCGGGGAGCGCAGCACTTGGTCTTTTTAGTCGTGCCGCGACTCAACCCGGGGCGATGCAGTCTCACTGACGGGGTGGGAGATCACTGGGAGAAGGCTGGTGGTTTGGGCCCCGGCCTGGGGTGAGCGCTCCAGGTAGTTTGCGGATCTGTGCATGGGGAACGGTGGAGTGCTTCCCACGTGGTTCTCTGCTAGTGCTGGAAGGAAGGAGGGGGTTGCTTGGGAGCGTTGCGCTGCCAGGGGCGAGAGGGATGCGGCAAATCAATGGTTGCAGGTGCTCCGACCCCAACACCTTGCGGCGTCCCAAGGATCAGGCAGGTGGGAGGGACCCCAGTTGTTGATCCGGCGGTGCTAGCAGAGCACCCCAGGGTTCTCCTGTCGGTGCGTCAGCGTTTCTCCGGGGCATCGCTTGCCCGGGCACTGCGGTGTCGGAGTGTCTCGGAGGGGTGGCTGGGTGCTCCACTCGCGCCGCATAGGCCGTTGGTCACCAGCCGGCGGTCTGGGCATCTTTGAGTGCTTGCAGCAGGGGCCTGACATTCATGGAATAATCAAAAGTCCATGTCCTGCAGTAATTGCACAGCCCTAGGAATTGATGCATCTCTTTCATTGTGTTGGGCTATAGTGTGTCTCTGGCTGCAATGGATCTGTCTGCTGTCACACTTCTCCCTGCTGGGGAAAGTATTTGCCCTACGTACACTACTTCTTTTTGGCAGTATTGTAGTTTATCTTTGCCTACTTTGTATCCTTTTTCTGTGAGGAGTTTTAAACGTTTGAATAGTGTCTTCTCTGCACTGATACTCTGTGGTGCTACATACTAGCAAATAATCTATGTACTGTAGCGCTGTGCTTAGCATCTGTATGTTTCCTAGGTCCATCTGGAGGACCCTATTAAAGACACTAGGGGACTCACAGTACCCCTGTTGTAAATTAGTGTGTGGTACCTATGTCTGTGTTATGAATACATAGTAAGATACTGGGCATCTGGATGTAAGGGCACAGAGAAAAATGCATTTTTTAGGTCAATAACTGTACAATATGTGGCATCTGCAGGAATGTTGTGGGTCTTGAAGCTCGGTTGGGCACTAATATATTCTGCTTCTACTTTATTGTTCAGAGGCCTGAGATCTTGTATGAATCTACATGATGAGCCTTTTGCTTTCTTCACTGGGTATATGCACATGGAGATGTGGATGGTACTTTGACGTCTTGCTCAACTAATGCTGTAATGGTGTCATAAATTCCCTCATCTGCTTCTCTGGACAAAGGATACTGTTTCACTCTGGTGAGTATTGCACCTGGTTTGAGTTTGATTTTCACTGCTCCTATGCTGTACAATAACCCAACATCATGGGGGTTGTCTGACCATAGTCAACTGGCCACTGCTGCCAAGTTCTCATACAGTTGTGATGACTGTGCTGTTGCAAATACTATTGTCTGTCATAAGTTTCTGTGGTGTACTACCATGTGACATGGTATACACATTTCAAACAGTATTTCCCCTTCTGATTCTGTGTCCGCAAATAAATGTTCATCAGTTACTTCTCTCGATGATAGTGTGGGGTCTATGCATAATACTGTGTGCCCTTCTATTTTCTCTTCATCTGTACCTGTTAAAATGATGGTGTCTCTTCTGGTGATCACTGCATTTTTATTTAAAGTGAACATTGTTCCTGTGCCTTCTCTTGTGGGACTGCTGGTCTAAATAGGAATTCCACTGGTAAGCGAAATATGTTTTGTACTCCTGGGAGCCATCCAATCTGGACTAGCACTGCATACATGAACATCTGTTTGTGCACTGCTAGCGCTCAAATTGCATTTGTGCTGAATAGTGCTTATACTACTGTGGCTAGTCTGCTATAGTGCATGCCTGGTGTGGAGTATATTATTCCTTTGTCTGTGAATGAAATAGTCATATTTAGTTTGCTTAGTAGGTCTCTACCCAGTAGGTTTACTGGTGTCTCTGTACTGTACAGTAATGGGGCTAACATTTCCTGTGTCCCTATGGTAATCGGTACATCTTCTGCAAAAGGAACCTTTGTTATAGCCCCAGATAATCCCTGCGTGTCCATACACTTATTGATCAAAGGAAACCTTCCTTCCTTTATACAGGACATAGTAGCTGCTGTATCTACCATGAAGGTGAACATACTGTCTCCTATCTTCACTCCCACCTTAGGTTATTTCTTCTGGGTAAGGGGTCACTGATAGGACTGGACATGTCAGGGGTCACTGTGGGCTGTCCTATTATGAACACATGGTTGTCCCCACGAGCGGGAATATATTGTCGCATGACACTTGGTCCTGTGGATTGTGTTACTGTTCTTCACGGCAGTGCACTCTGCTCACATGGTGGTGTGATTGCTTGGGAAGGTGTCTGCTGTGTGGCATTCTGTGCATTAATCACGGTTGTATGCTTATGGGCCGCCACCGTGTGGGGCTGCTATCTGCATTGGGTCTGGATGTTGTGGCTTTGCGGACCGCGGGTATATCCCCAATACGCTGGTGCCCCAACACAAACACATGACTCATAAGCAGGATACTAATTTAGGGGTGCTTGTGGATGATGTTGCATGTGTGGCTTGCTTCTGCAATCTCAAGCCGCATGACCCACTTTTCCACATGTCCAACATGCTCCTCTGAATCTCAGTTTCAAACCTCCAAATCCTCATCATCCTCTCTCAGAGTTACCTCTTGCTCCCTGTACTGCTCCCATGTATCTTCCATCATTCACAGAATTACCTGTTCCCTCTTGTATGGGTTCCTGTTCTTCTCTCTCGCCCGTGGCATTCATAACCACTGCTCCTGCCATACTCACCTTTGCTAGCTTTTTCTGTACTAACTTTGCTTCTGCTCGCTGCACTTGCTCTTCCCTTTCTCTTTCTTTCTTGCACTTTTGTGTACTATGTGTGCTTGTATCCCACCCCATCCTTTAGCTTCGATGCACACTATTTTATCTAGCTCCACTTGTACCTCTGTTGGGAGACCTCTGCATAATACATGATAGACTATTGGTATGGTTTCATCCCATGCTTTGCCTGTTTCCTCCCTCCACATTTGCTGAATTGAATGAATATATAATGCTGGGTCTTCATCGGCTCGTATCGAGCGTGCAATGATTGATCCTATGCAAGGTTTGTCTGTGTATGCTCGTCTCAGAGCATCCCATGCATGGGCTTGACAATTATTAAATGGAGCTCCATCGTGTGTGCGTCATTCTCTAACCGTACTGCTGGGCGCCCTGCTTTTTCCCAAATGGTGTTCATCTGTTCACCTAATATGGTGGCAAGTAAGCACTTCATATCTCCCACTGCTAATGTGACTCCTGCTGTCTGCTTTTCAAGTGCATGGATCAACTTACCCACTCCAACTGTAAGAGTGGGAAGGGTCTTCATCGGGTTGTTTTTGTCAATATGTGGCTAAAGCACACATTGTGATCCTCCTATCCCTTTCTGTATTCATGGAAATTGGGTCTCCTTATTACCATTGTTGTGCATCTTTACCCTTTTCTTCCCTATGGCTACTGCTATTGTTATGGGTCATGGTCTGAGCCTCTCTACCCAAAGAATTTTCTCCATCTGTTCTCCCTCTATCTCCCAATCTTCCTCGTCTCCTTCCTGATCTTCGTCACTTTCTGTTGCTTCTGAATCATAGTTGAAGATGTGTTTATTCTGTCCTCTACGTGACATGCTCCCCTCATTTCTCCCTTCTGTCTGCATGTCCGCTTCTGTTTCTTTGTTCACTTCCTCAGTTACTGGTCTATCCATTTTCAACAATACCTCCCCTGCTGTCCATGTGTCAACATTAATCAAAGGGCATGGTCCCTCTTGTTTTCTTCTCTTCGTTGCCCACTGAAGCTCTTCCTCTATTTTCTGTACAGCTGCTTTTAGATCCCTGTCCACTTTATTTTCTAGCTTTGTTATAATGGGGTCTCGGTCTCTGTTACTTTCAGTTGTGCCCTATGACGATGTTGGTTGTGTCTCTGACTGGGGTGTGTACCTGGGATTTGTGTATCTCACTGCATGTTTTACATGATATGTTTCAATTGTGGGTGGGTCTGTTGGATGTGCAGGCGCTGGAGCCTGTGCTGAATTGGTGCTGTATAGGAGTGGGGGTGGGACTGATGTCTGTGCAGGCATCACAGCCTGTGTCATGCTTGTTCTGTTTCTGGGTAATAGTGGCGCACAGACTACAACAGGGGTTTTCACTTCTGCTCCATCCCCTCCATCCGACTCCCCGTCTATCTCATTGTACAACTTCTAGAGTTCTGGTATTCTCTTCCTCCTTTTCAGTTTTTTACCTTTGTAAGTTGATAACAAGTGCATGTACATGTGTTCGATATTATTGTGCGTGGCTTTTGCTGGACATGCTGTAAACATTCTCCCCTTAGTCCCTGTTGCCCATTTTTCATTGTACTTCAATTTTTTATCTCTATATGTCGGGAGCCCCTTACACATATGATCAACTGGTGTACACATTTTAAACAATAACAATGTCACATTGATGTACCGGTAAACAACTAGCTACCACAATAAAACGGAATGCCAAATATAACAGAAATTATATCCTGAGGTCGCCCCCTATGGGCACCCCGAGGTTAACACACAAAACAAACATTGAACTGACTGTGCATCTCCGCACGACAACAACCTAACAAAACTACCCTTCCCCAATGCATTCTTCTTGTCCACTCTTCACACTCACAACAAACATCTTTCGCCTCTGATCAAAGAACAACTTTTTCTATCTACACTTTATACAACATGGTCAAAAAATCAACACTTATATAAACAATGTATTCTTTTTCCTTCTCTCCTTCGGTTACATGTGAAACAAGAGGGATACAGTCCTCGCTAGTGTGGGACTTCCCACACTTAAGCAGTGCAGCCCTCCCTTCTCTTTGAGGGACGTTACACTTCAATATCCACAACTACTACTACTGTGGCAGCACTGCTCCTCCCAATGGTAGCCATGTTCTTTTTCTACTCAAATCAAAAACATACCGCTAAAAGTTTATACCACGTGGTTCACTCTTCATGCACTCCACTGTAATCCCAATACTCCCTTTCCCATCTGTTGTTGTTGCATCAGGTGCACTATGTTCTTTTGAGGTCTTCCGACATTGTCTCTCCTCCTCAAGAAGGCCTGCACACCTGGAGGCAGCACCACAGCCTTCAACGATCAGGCAAGGCTCTGGACAAGCCTCAGGCCATGAGGAGGCTTGCTGGCCTCCTCATGGCCTGCACAGTTTTCTGCTCCATGCAGGCAGGTGCAGCTTACCCAGGGAATGTGTCAGAGGAGCTAAGGCCCAAAAATCAATGTTATGAAAATAATTAAATGAGCCAATAAAAGTGCACAGAAGCAAGAAAAAACAATATTTATTACATGCAACCAAAGCTGGGGAAAATCCACAAATCATTCAATATTACATGGTGACTTATATAGTGAGAAGTGGAATGATGTTTTACACAATATTTCAACATGCATGAAAATTCCCATTTGCTGATTGTATAGTCATGGATGCTCTATATGCAATGCTATACAGCACCTATCCCTATTGCCCTATCCTTTCCCTCATGACTAGTCTAATGACTACTTCCTGACAATGATATCATGATGGGCTCATCTAGTTTCACACAGTTTTGATTGGACCGTTAACAGGTTTAAATGTTTCACATACAACTTGATTGCTGATTGGAAATGTTCCTTCGGATGTCCTCCATCCACATAGGCCAATAGAATTGTGAGGTGAGAACAGTTTGGCACATCCTTTCCCTTGAGACTCAAAAGTTGGCACCAACTTACCATTCTCACCCTTATGACTGTTTAACTGACAATTAATATTGTGACTTCTCGTTGGTACCATGTTACCTTTCTCCTTCCTTTCTCATGATGCGTCTGCATGACTTTGTGGGGCGTGTTTCTTGGCCTCTTGCTCTTGGGCTATGTGCATGTCTAATAGTGTAATTCTGAATGCATGGAGGAGTATGACCCTATTGTGCATGTCTATAATTCAAAAGCTGTCAGAAATCGGTGTATAATCTTTAATATTTATGTACGAGGATCTTTTTGGCTTCTTTTGGTCCTAAATATCGATTTCTTCCTTGGCCCGGGGCTCACGTAGTACTGGATTGGTGATTACACTCCTCGTTGGATGTTTTACTACATGGGCAGTATGTCTCTTCTCCCTGATCAACTTGTCTTGTGCACTCTTCTGCTCAGTTCTTATTCTTTGCAGCTGTGGCCTTCATCTTGCTAGTTTCTAATGTACAGGATATGCATATTAGTTGTTAGTTGGTTCATTTAATCTGGGCCTGGGAAACTGCTGCCCTTCTGTCTCTTGCCCGTCCCCTGTGAATCTCTTGAACTGTTCCTCATGTGTTTTTCAAAAAGTTGTAACACCTAATTAAGTCATTGCTCCTCGTCTGAAGCCTGGGAATGAACCTCGCCTGTCCGTTCTCAGTGCGACTTTACACCCTGTCCGGCGCTGCTGACCTGTGTGTCTCTCTGATGCGAGCTGGAACCAAAGACATTTTACTTTGTTGAATTCTCAGGCCTAGTGAATCTAAATGACCTATGATATGGTATGAAATGATATATGATATGGCATTTATAACACAGCTATACACAAGTGTTACACAGTATAAATTTACCTTTATTCTGAGGCCTACTCTGTGTTACACACCTAAGAGATATTAAATATATTTATATTGCGTCTTATGTTTGCTACCTTTTAGTGTTTCTAATGAATACTTATATAACTACTTGAAACATTATCTGTGTCTTTGGGCCTCATCACGAGTGGGCAGCATCCAGGCAGTAAATCTGCCAGGATACTGGCCAACGCAAATAGCGTTACTGCAACTCGGTCCAGTGCTATTAGTGCTGGTTCACGCATTGTGGTACACCGGTAATTCCCCGTTTATATTGGGTCCATTGGACCCAATTGGGCATTTTCAGCAAAATTATTGCAGCGCTAATAGCGCTGGAAATGGGCGAAAAGTCGGCAGATTTACCCCCAGATCAGAGCTGGTGGTGAATTCCCAACTTTCCGCTCAACTGTTAGTTGGGCGAAGCAATAATGTGCCGCTAATAGCATTACTGCCGCATTTTTACTGCTCAGCTCAACTTGTGATGAGGGCCTTTGTCTTGTTTACTTGTGTGTGCATGTCTGGTTAGGCCTAATGTTTGCCAATACATCCATTATTATTGCCATCATCCTACTTGAAATAAATTCTCCATGGACAAGAATGTCAAGAAAAACACACAATCTACAAAATGATTATGAAATGCACCAAAACTCTCAATTGGAAAAGAAAGTGAAAAGCTTACTTAAATGCTGTATTACCCTACCCTGAAGAACTACAAAGTGAGAAACGCTGTTGTGGAATTGTAAACTTCAGAGACGTACTGGTGGTAGACATGTTTAACTTTGTATCCAGATTGCATTTCTGTACGATCAGAATACAAAGTTGGTGGGCTCCAAGAACATCAAAGGCAAAGCATCCCGGCGATTCAGTGAGCATGAATAGTATGATGCATGGCCCGTATCCCCAAGGCATCTCTGTCTCAGAGCTTGCTGCAGACCTCTGAAATCAACATGCTGGGCCCACAAAGATCACAGGTCTAGTCTAGGCCAGAAGCAGACAGGCCGGGACTTTACAGTTTGTGGATGACCACTACCCTCAGCCAGAGGTGTTGCTAGGGCGGTGCTAAGGGGGCTATAGCCCCTGGTCTTTTGGTTGTAGCTCTGGATAGAATCTCAGGAGCTAAAAACAAAAGGCTAGCTAGCCCCCAGTCCCGACAATTCTGACATCAGCATAGCCCCTGGTCTTTTCCAGACCTAGTTACACCCCTGCCCTCAGCATAGCTGTAGACGGACATCTCAAGCACTTGAAACTGCTTATAATCTCCCAGTTCATATCTGTGCCCCAGTTTATATCTTTGATTGCGACTTAACTGTGTGCTGTAAATAAGCCAATAAATCTGACTTCATGTTCCCGCTCACTATAACATAGCAGTCAATAAATGTGTCCCTACCCGAACACTTTTTAGGTCGAAATAATTGTATTAAATTGTATGAAACATTTGACAATGAGGAAGAGTATAAAAGCTTGACAATAAACTAATTGAACAATGTTTAGAAATTCATGAAACCCTGTCATGTTTAATGTTCTGCATGGCCTGCAGTGTGTGGACACAGGCTACTGTTACGCAGACGTGGATCAAGACACACAAATATATGCCTTGCATATATATGTCACCAAAAGCCTACCAGCACAACATCAAATTTGCGTTATTTTAATTTGGGAACCACCCCCGTTTCGTATAGAAACGTGCCCCTAGAAAAGGCCTGCATCAAATTAATTGTTGTAAAAAGACATTGGTTTATCAATTAGTCTCGAAAACAAACTTATTGTGGAGAAAAGAAAAAATTGCAAACTACACCCGAAAGTAAAATCTGCCTCTGTGTGAAGATTGATCAATTTGTATATGTTATGTTAAAGGTTCTTAGATTGCACAGTGTTGCCTTGACTCTATGGTGCTCTGTAAAGCAATGGGGAGGAGGGTAAGTTAGTAGAGCGGAGCGGGGAGAAAGAGTAAGGGAACTGTAATGTGCTGTTGGATGTGTGGTTTGTTTCGTTGTTGCAGTGTAGTGAAGTGTGTGCGGTTTGTTGTGCTGTAGAGGTATGGTTGTGTTTAGTTTAGAGTTTGAGATGTGTATGCAGAAGCATGAGGTTTTAGTAGGGGGGTTGGTGGCAGTGTCCTTTTCCTACCCCCTCTGTTATGACTAACTGTGGCCCATATCCCTTCCCCTGCCATGAATTCTGGTGTGCTGCAATTACCGCCTGCATGGTGTATGCAGAAGGGTGGGTTTTTATTGATTCGTATTTCGCCCAAAAAAAGTTAAAACGTTTCTCCCAGAAGGACACCTACTGATCTTTAGTGATCCCATACCCAACCAAGTGGGTGAGTCAATCTTTTTTTCGAATATTACTAAATTTGTAAAGACGTTTTTCGTCTGCGGTCTTAGTATATCGAAGTGAGTGCGTCGTCAGTTTCGACATTGCGCAAGTGCTCAGTGCCCACCTGTTTGCAGAAGAACAAGAAGCCCCACTGTATCTCGGCCGCTGATTGGTCTGGGATGGCACTCGGAACATCTGAGGGAGAGCACAGGTCTGCTAATTGCTGTCTAGACAGTTTATGGCTGCAATAAGATAGAAAAAACAGAATACTGGGGCTTGTGGCATGAAAGATTCAGACTAAACAATAGTTTTATTGCATTTACAGAGGGCTTGATTTATAACTGACTCAGTGGGGTAATAAACCCCCCTCATTGTTGATGTAATGCTATTGGTATGAAATGCTTCTTCGTCATTCATGGTAATGACACATCAGCCCCGCCTCTTCAGCTCACATGTTTGCTGCCCATTCCAGTACAATAGTCGTGAGGGGAACAGTAAAACGCGACTATCAACGCTTTGAACACTTCGGTCCTCCAGCTCTAGAACAAACACGGGGGCATGAAAAGTGTACCTAAAAAACGCAATTTTGAGTGTTTGCCCGATTCCGCAATTGTTGTGAGACCTAAAATCGTCGAGTGGGCAACATTGGCATTTTGTGGCCTTGCAGAAGTGCTAGCAACCGCTTAAATGTGACATCGCCTGCTTCCTACATGGCCCATAGTGTAACCTCCATCCACGCCGCCACGCCGCCTATGTTAGAACGAATACACTTTTTTTTATATGCTTTTCTAACTGGATTGCATTTTTATGTTTGTTGGAAGTGCAGCCTGAAAACTGATATGGGGCACATATGTTTACGGTATTTCTAGTTCCACCAGAGTTAAATAACGTGTGATATGAGTTCGCCAAAACGTAAACCCGTGAAATAAAAAAAAAAATAGTTCAAGGGAAAAGGTACGGTTTAAATAAGAATTACAACACAAACTGGCGAGTTGAATGTATTGGTCTGAAGAAGGGAGGGACACGAAATGCTGGTCCCTTGTTTTGGGTTGTGAAAATAAAAGCTTTGTATGATTATAAAGCGGTACAACAATGAAGTGATTCATTGAGGTGAATCAAATATGAATAGAATGCCATACAAGAGATGCAATACTTCTATGTGCGTAGCGTTGAGAAAAGAACGCATCGTCTTGGGGGATGGTGGGAGCATGGCAAGTGGGCCGGAAGTGCCTATTTTAACGAGACCCCGGGCACTTTCCAGCAATGAGATTTGTACTCGTTCGAAGGGTCTGCCAGAGAAACACCACTCGGCTCCAGCAACGTGCAATGCGGTTTCTTCTTAACGCAATCCCTGTGTGACACCTTCAGCCAGTCCTGGCCTAACAACACTTTGCATTCTGGGACTTAAAGTTTGATTTTCCACTTCAAGTATGACCATTCAAGTACAGCATAAACCGTCAGGACTGGTAGAATATGCCACATTACGTGAGGGCACTCGGTTCGGCACATGTGAAAGGTGAAAGGTGAAAGTAGCAATATGGATTTTATACCAGGACAGGACTTAACTACAGACCTTGAACTAAATGCATAACTACATGTAGAAAAGGAATGTATAGTGCTTATTTCACAAAAAGTACATGAATCTTAGGGTGATAACAGTAGTGGGCAACATTAGGGGAAAAGGTTGTAGTGAGAAGATACTGGCCTTTACTGCGCCACTCAGAGGTTTCGCTATGGGAGGGCTGGGGGGTCTATAGCTCCTGGCCTTTTGGTTGTAGCCCTGGGTAGAGCTAGCCCCGTGCCCTGACTGTCCCGACATCAGCGTAGCCCCGAATCTTTTCCAGACCTAGCAACACCCCTGGTGCCACCCTTGGCTCAGCGTTGGTAGTCACGGAATTGACGTGGAGGAGTTTGTCCTGGGGTACAGAGTATAGAAATGCCCAGGCAAATAATCCATCGAACTTCCAGTAAAACCAAAGCACCCTCTTGTTTACAATTCTCCAAGTCTGCCTTGGATACACATCCCATTTATCACAACAGTTGAGGGCGTGTCTGTCTCCTCACTTTTGCAGAACGATGGCCCACCTAAGACACGCACACATGCTATCACAAAACATGCTCCCCCCACTGCATTACACCCTCCCTGTGTTTGTAGCATCTATTTCCCCGATATCCCATCCTCGTATCTTCCTCTCGCTCATATCCTCTCCTCCAGCAGACTAAGGTCTGGATACCCCTGTCTTGGGCACAGTTCCCCACTCCACAGACAGGCCTGGGTGCTGTGAGTGCCATGAGTGTAGTATAAATAAATAGTAACACAACATACCTTCATTCATATGAAGGACCAGCCTTACAGGTGAGCAGTGTAAGGGGCCTAGTCCTAAAAAAGAAAAGTGGGGGCACTCATTAGCATATCAATTGGATGTGATGTCAATAGAAATTAACAAATCAAGGTTCCCTCTGAATAAAGTGGGGGGACATCTGAAAAAAAGTGGGGGGGGGAGTATGTCCACCTGCGTGTATCCTCAACCTGAGCCCCGAGAAGCATACTTTACACTTTTAATCCCTATAAACAGGAAAATACTCCTAAAATAAAGGATTGCGAATGATGGGAGCCTGCCTGTAAATCTTCCTATCCAGTTACACAGAGTTGTTCTGATCATTGGTACCCCCAGAGCAGTCATGTGGGAGGAGCCCTAATAATATTACTGCCTGATCTGAAGAGGAACTTTAAGGTAAAAGTGCCTCCTTTACTGCATGAAATATTTAATGCAAAGGAGTTTGCATTACACAAATATATCTGTTTTGGAGTTGAATACTGAGGTTATACATGAACCTGACGGATTTCCTTTTATTGGTACAAAAAGCCACTATTTTTCCTTTATTTAAATTCAGGCTTAAACCGTTGGGACTGCTCATACTACAGACAACATCCAATCATCTATGGAATGGTCTGCCCTCTCAAAACCCAACAGCAGTGACCCGCATACCTCTGGAGGAGAAAATCTACAAGCACAACTCAAAACCTTTATGGTTCATGTTACCTTGCCATCTACCGACATGCCCTGTGCACTTCGGAAACATTTTCTGGGGAAACTGGACAGGAAAGCAGCAACATAAGGACAAGAATCTGAATCCTGGAAACCCCCTACGGCCAACCCAGAAGGCGATCAACTCACAAAAACTGCCTTGCAACACACATTTCGGATGTATATCACAGCACAGATGATCATGATCGCATGGAATTAAGATGACCCCTCGGCCTAAACAGGCTTTTCATCGGTAAAGACATGCCAGTTACTACAAACCTTCAGGAAGCCGCTAATTTACTGATCTTGTACCTCAAGAAAGAGACAGCCTCGGTGCAGCTGGCCACCCCACAGTCAACCAACAACATATCAAACCAGACATGCACACTAAAGACAAGACCAATACACAGCGGTCAATAACACCAACATGGGACCCAGAAGCAGGAGGCAATATACACTGAAGCCTGATCAATGTCCACTCCATTTCTAAGCACAAAATGGAGATTCACGAAATTATTTGTGAAGGAGAAACCAACATGCTCCTCATTATGGAAACATGCTTATTGTATGACTACAGGGTAATACCCCACAAATACATCCCCTATAACTATAAACGAATCCAAGCTAAGTGGACTCACATGCAAGGAATTATAGGGCGGCCATAGCTGCCCTATAGTTAAGGTGAGTTGGAAGCCCATAGGAACCTCTCAAAATTCTATTGTTAATAATTTTTGATCCGAGTAACGGATTTGACTGAAATCTCGAAAGTGATTAAAATTCTGCTGGGCCCCCCAGACTGTAAAGTTGCATTAAGATTCATTAAAAAAATAAGAAAGTTAATAAACATCAAAAATAATTATTTTTCCGAATATACGTCCTACTTCCCATTCGTTTTTCCACAGACAAAAAAGGTCAATGTTTGCCAAAGTGCACAGCCCAAACCGCTGGACGGATTTGGACCAGGTCTGTAACAACTTGGGCATGAAGAGTGCTTTGCTTGGTTTGGGGTTATTCTGGTCAGTAGTTATTTAAATATTTGATGGTCTAGGGGGTCCCCTTTACCCCCAGAAAATAGAGATATCTCCCATGGGGCATTGCTGGATCATGGGTTTCAGAAATAAAACGACTGCCATCTTGTTTTTCTCTCGATGCGAGAGATGTTCCTGGCTATAGACGAGGTTATGGGAAAATGAAAGACAGTAAAATGCTATTTGCAGGTCAAAATACATACAAATGCCATTGCGGTAGAGGTGGGAGGATGGGTAAAGGGCACTGAGTGAAATTTGGGAGTTGGAGGGGCTCCGAATAGCTGACACCTGAAAGCAAACTGCATCACAGAAACAGCGTGTGTTCTGGGGTCAAAGGGAGAGGGAAGTTTAGGAGAGGAGGCTGTCTGTGGAGTGGGGCGAGCTGGCATAGACAGTGGTCGAAGTGAGCGGGAGCGGACGGGAGCAGTGGTCCTATATTTTTTTAAATTAAGTTTTACAGCTCCTATACTTTTATTTTAAAAAGAAACCGTTCCGGAACGGTTTCGTTTTAAAATAACAGTGTAGGAAGAGGTTATAACTTGCACGTTCAGTGCACTGCACTGAACATTCCCTTAAACTGCAGGCAAATGTGGTTGGGTGTTTGTATTGTGTGTGGGAGGGGGCAGGGCGATGGGGTTCGTGAGGGGCAGGGCAGGCCTGCAGGGAACATAGCTCCACTACTTCTTTTCTTACACTTCGACCACTGGGCATAGATGACTTAGTAATGGCCTGAGAAGCATTTTTTTTCAACCGTCTTGCCGATATTCATGCCTATATCCGAGGCTACAGATAACCGCGGGTATGGGTAGTGCAGTAAACACCGTTACATTTAAAAAAAGAAAATGTAAAGTTATTGTTCCAGCTATTGTGACTTCGGGGGTGATAACATCACTGGCCATGCATGGCCAGTGAATTGATTACCATCCAGGTCTCCCATCCATGCAGTAACCAGGACAGACTCTGCTTAACTTCATTGTGAAGAAGGGGCCAGACTCCTCAGGCCATGTTGCCAGACAAATGAGCCAAGCTTACAAGACCACTTAGAGGAATGGGCTGGCCTTTTCCTTGCTCTGAAGCTAAGCAGCATCAGTCCTGGATGGGCGACCGAATGGGCTTCGTAATTCTTTTTTTTTAAACCGTGCTACTGTCAGTCCTTGAACGTTTTGCACTCAGAGACCATTTTATGTATTTTGTTGAATTGTATTCTAGTATTTGTAGTCTCCCAGTCAATAATAATAATACAAAAATAGATATTTTTACAGCAACAGTTGGTTTCCCATTCCTGCAGTAACTGGGATGATCCCTGCTTAGCTTCAAGCTGAGGAAGGGGTTATGCACCTAGGCAACATTGCCTAATATATAAGCCTACCTTACAAGACCACTTCGAGAAATGTGGCCTACGGGGGCTGGATCCTTCCTCGCTTTGAAATTAAGCAGGGTCGTTCCTGGTTACTGCATGGATGGTAGACAGTCCACAGTCCTGAATGCTGTGTGTTTTCTTCATTTTAAATATCTCATAACACACGGCATCCGCAGTATTGTTTTTTAAACCGTGCTACTGTCAGTCCTTGAATGCTTTGCACTCAGAGACAATTTGTTTTTGCTTTTTATTGAATTGCATTCTGGTATGGGTAGTCTCACATGAAGATGGGGGAAATAATGCCACAATTGTACACTTTTGCCTACCATAGTTCTATAAGGATTTATATATTTGAGTGACACTATGGTATGTGTACTTTTCAAGTTAGCTTTATAAGGCAGAGTATTGTTGAAAGCCAGACATGGGGGTGAGGAGGGGAAATGATGAGAGGGCAAATAAGTCATGAGTATTTGCCCACAGTGGGGCAAGAGAGTTTGCAATCCTGGACACTGGTGCAGTTATTTTCCCCTGACTGTGGCTGTTTTTCAGGGCAACAGTGAAGGACACATGTGGGTGGACAGCATAACTTTTTTTCAGAGGGTCGATGCAAGCCCTTGGTTTTTTTGAGGTAGATAAGCTTGCTCAAGTATTTGGATACAAGGAGTTTACTCAGGTTGTCATGTTTACAGTGTAGACGCTTACCCACAAGACCACAAGCACTTGCTTCATATTGTAAATATTTCACTACAGATTGCTGGGTTTAAAAGATGACCACCTTTCATACTGTGCGTATATTCATGGGTGCCAGTTTTTGATTTCGCTATTGGGCAAACGTGCATGAGCATGTGTTATTCTTGCAGCTGACGATTTTTTACCCTTTTCCATGCGGTTAGCTGGGGTCATGCGATGTATCACAACAGTCACTAAGAGATCAGCCATAAAACAAGGGGCTTGTACCACGCTGCTTAACCAAAGTGTGTGCTCCTCGGCAAATAATTTAATCAAATAATTTAATCAAACAGGTAAATTAACTCAAAACAGAGTTCTGAAGCCTGCAATCTTTTATACATAATAAAAAAATAGATCTTTTTAGAGCTACAGTGACATTGAGGGTGAAACATCACTGGTGACCCTGGTCTCCCATCCATGCAGTTCCAAGGTCCAACCCTGCTTAGCATCAAAGGGAGGAAAAGGCCAGTCCCCTAAGGCCATGGTGCCTGATAAGCCAGGCAAACTTAGAAGACCACTTAGAGCAACATGGTCTGAGGAGGCTGGCCCCTTCCTCACTTTGAAGCTAAGCAGTACTGTGCGTATATTCAAGGGTGCCAGCTTTTGTATTTAGCTATGGGTGTAGAAAGTACCTGGGCATATGTTATTTTTGCATCTGGTCATTTTTTCCCCATTTCCGTGCTGCTTAAATGTGGTTATTTGGGGTCGTGAAATGTATCACAACAGTCACGAAGAGACCGGCCATAAAGCCATAGTCAGTGTGCATGGACAAGTACATTTTAATATAACACATGAATGGGTACTAGTCATGGCCTTCAGCTATGGACAGTGGTCACAACTATCAACCTTGTGCACTGAATATTTTAAAACACTAATAGGCTACCAACTATAGATTTGGGCCTTTACCAGTGGATGCAGCTTTCAACCGTGTGCACTGTATATCTGCTAACGGGACCGTCTTGGTCCAAGGCCCTCAGGCCAACCTTCACCTCTTTGATAGACGCCTCCCACGCCTCATCAACTTCCTCTCCTCTCCCACTGTCCCCCTTCCTCTGTCCTCGGCTACCTTGCCTCTCCCCTCCCTCCCTGCCCCTTCTCTTGCTCCCTCTTCAACTCCCTCTCAAACACCTCCGCAGGACATACCTCTGATCTGCACCCCTCCCCGGAAGTTTTTCAAAGGTGGCAACCTTCTCCACATTGCCACTCTAAATGCTCGCTCTGCCATCAAGCACTCCTCTGATATCTGTCGCCTTCTTGAGGAACTGGACCTGGACGTCCTCGGTCTCACTGAGACATGGTTCACAGCCAGCTCTGCCACCAGCTTCGACACACTCCTCCCTGACGGTTACAAGATCCTCTCCGTGCCCAGGCCCAACCGTTCAGGGGGTGGTGTTGCCCTTATCTTCCCTGAGTGGATTCCTGCCACTGTCACTCCTACGCAGACCTACTCCTCTTTTGAATGCCTTGTCTGCCGACTCTCTCTCTCTCCTAGCCATTCCCTTACCGTGGCTACTATCTATCGGCCACCTGGTCAAATTTCCTCCTTCCTCTCTGAATGGGCTGACCTCTCCTCCTCACTCCTGTCCTCAACCACCCAACTCCTCTTTCTCGGTGACTTCAACATCCACCTCGATGCCTCCTGCCCCCCCACTGGTCTCTTTCGCGAACTCTGTAACTCTCTCTCACTCTCTATTCTCCCGTCTGGGCCTACTCACTCTGCAGGGCACACTCTTGATGCTCTGATCTCTTCTGACCTTCCCCTCTCCCTTCCTCTCTCCACTCCTCTCTCTTGGAGTGATCACTTTCTCCTATCCTCCCACCTCTCCCTCCCTACCCCACAGGCAAAGCCACCCTCTTCACTGCCACCCACCTTCTCGGTCATCCGACCCATGAAGCGCGTGTCAGTTGAGGCTTTTGCTGCTACCTTCTCGCCCCCTCCTCCCCCCTCGGCTGACTCCCACCCTGACACAGCCCTCTCCATGCTCTATTCCTCTATATCTGATACTCTCGATATCCTTGCCCCTGTCATGAGAATCCGCCTGAAGCCCAAAGCCAAATGTAACTCCTGGTATGACTCGGATCTCGTCACCCTAAAACGCAAGTGTAGGGTGGCAGAGAGGAAATGGCGTGCTTCATGTTCATCCTCTGACAAACTGGCCTGTCGCCTGCTCCAAAGGCAATACCGGCTCTCCGTTCTCACCAAGAAGAGAGCCCTTATCCAAGCCCGCATCTCTGAGGCATCAAACAACTCGGCCGAACTCTTTAAAATCTGCAAGGAGCTGGCCAACCCTGCTGCAGTCTCTACCTCTCCTGTCCCCTCCCAGGCCCTCTGCACTGCACTGGCCTCGCACTTCATCTCAAAAACTCAGGACATCCTGTCCTCGCTCTCCTCCTCTCTCCTCCCTCCCTCTCTTCCCAGCTCTTCCTCTTGCTCTCTTGCAGCCACCCCTCCACCCTCCTTCTCTGCTTTCCCACCTTTTTCTGCTGATGAGGTCTCCAGACAAGTCCGATCTATGAAAGCCTCGTCTAAACAGGTTCACCCCTGTTCCTCCAAAACCATCAAGGACCACATCGACTCCCTGGCTCCTGTCCTGGCTGACTTCTGCAACCACTCATTCGCCTCTGGAGTCTTCCCATCCCCCCTCAAGCACTCCCTTGTGCACCCCCTCCTCAAGAAACCCTCTGCCGACCCCTCCTGCCCGGCCAATTATCGCCCAATCTCCATTACTCCCTTCCTGGGTAAGCTCCTGGAGAAACTGGCCATCTCCCAGCTTAACCTCCATGCTGACTCTGTTGGTAATCTTCATGACCATCAATCTGGCTTCAGAGCTGCCAGAAGCACGGAAACTGCTCTCCTGAACATCCGTGAGGACCTGCTCCTGAACCTCGATACCAACACTCCCTGTGTTCTCATTCTGCTCGATCTCTCCTCTGCCTTTGACACTGTCAACCATGCCATCCTGCTCAACCGTCTCCGTGATGACCTGGGTATCACTGGTCAGGCTCTGGCCTGGCTGACTTCTTTCCTCTCCGATCGACCCTCCCAGGTCCAAATGGGCTCCTTCCTCTCTGACATCTTTTTCTCCACCTGTGGTGTCCCCCAGGGATCCAACCTCTCTCCCTGGCTTTTCAACCAGTATCTGGCACTCCTTGCCCACCGCATCGCCGCTCTCTGCCCCCACTTCCAGTGCTATGCAGACGATACCCAGCTCATTTTCAGGCTACCCTCAGCCTCCTCCTCTCCTTCCCTCATCTCCGACTGTCTGTCTGCTATCCATGAATGGTGCGCCGCCAATGACCTCTGCCTCAACGCCAGTAAGACTGAGATTCTACTCATCGGCACACCCACTCCCTCCTTCCCTGCAGCTCTCTGGCCGGCCTCCCTTGGCCCCCTTCCTGCCCCTACCTGCAAGGCTAAAAACCTCGGGGTCATCTTCGACTCCACACTCTCCTTCTCTCCTCATATATCTGACGTCTCTAAGAAGTCACACTACCAGCTGCACCTCCTCAGAGGTATTCTTCCCTTCCTCTCCTTCCCCCAGAAGCTCACTGTCTCTCGAGCCCTGGTTCTCTCAAGGCTGGACTACTGTAACAGCCTCTATCTTAATCTGCCTGCCTCCACTCTCCGCCCTCTGCAACTTATCCAGAACAGAACTGCGAGACTTGTCCTTGGCCTCAAGCCCAGGGACCGTATCTCTCCAGGACTGAAATCTCTTCACTGGCTCCCAGTGGCTGCGAGGATTAAGTTCAAAACCCTCTGCATTGTCCACAAGGCCTTCTGGTGCCTGTGACCTAAATACCTCCAACTCTCTCTTCCTAAATATCTTCCTTCATGAGCCCTTCGCTCATCCGTCTCCAACTCCCTCATGGTCAGCCGCTTCTCGAAGCAACGAGCTGGGGGTAGATCTCTCTCCGCAGCTGGGGCCTCCCTCTGGAACAGCCTTCCTGCCTCCCTGAAACTTGAGGAGAACCATCTCCGGTTCCGGAAGCACCTCAAAACCTTCCTCTTCGCTTCTGCCTTCTCTCTCCCTCTCCCCTGCTAATCCTGCTTAACTCCCCACTGAATTCAGCACTAAACCTGCATCTGGGCCACTCTCAGCAACCTCGGTCCAGGGCCCAGCCACTCTCCACTTGCACTGCCTCCCCGGCTCCCCCTGCACTGTGGGACTGTCACTGTATCCCTACAGCCCCTTTCCCAGCACTTGCTCTGCACTTACCTCGCACTTGCCACCAGCTGGCCCTTTCTATTTATTATTTATTATTATTTTCTACGCTACTTACCTTGTACTGCACTTCCCCCCCCACCTCCTCCCCCCTGCACTTCCTCCTTTCCCCTTACCTCTGCACTTGCGCGATCTGAATGACACCTGGCCTAGTAGGATCGTTTGTCTGTTTTCCCCTTGTTTCCCTCCCTCCCTGCCTCGTCGCGCCTTGAAACACTTGTGTATAGGCGCGTTACAAATACCATATCATATCATATCATATCATATTAAATACACTGATTAGGCACTAGCCATGGACTTTAGCAAAACACTGCCCACTGTCCACAATCTTTGCCTGTGCCCACTATATATTGTAATATATAAATGGTCCACTAGCCATGGCATTTGACCTTGAGCAGTCTGTACATCTGCTGGCCATGCCCACAGTATATTTTAAAATAAAAAAAAAATGCAATAAGCGATAGCCTTCAGCCGTGCCCACTGTGTATTATATACACTAACCAGCCACTAGCCATGGTCTTCAACACAATACTAGCCAGTGGCCACAGCCTTTGGCTGTGCCGACTGTATATTCTAACATATTAATGGGCACTAGGTATGGCCTTTAGCCATGGCCACTGACTACAGCTTTCAATGTTGCCCACTATACATTTGAAAACAGTGATGGGCAACCAGGCATGGCTTTTAACCATGCACATGGTATTTTTGAACACTAACCGACCACTAGCTATGGCCTTTGGTACTGGCCAGTGACCCCAGCGTTTGTGATGGCCAAGTCCATGGCCTAAATTGTTAAGGTAATCAAACATTTCATAAGCTAACTTATAAATGATATTATGTCTAATTCCATTATTGATATAACCAGTTATATTCAATGTAATTAATGTTGTCATCAGTGATGGCATCAGTGATGTGATTTGTAATGTCATCAGTGTTCTCACACAACATGTAATTAGTGTTGTGATCTGTGATGTCATCATTGTGGTCAAAGGCTGCGCAACAGGGGGTGCAAAGTTAAGGTGGCTTTAGCTGAATTTCCGGGGTTTTGTCGCGTTCACTTCTCACCTTAACTTCCCTGCAGGTAACACTTTTTCCTTGAATATATATACATCTCATTTTCAGTCCACACAGACTTCCAGGACTGTGGAGGACTCCTGATCCACCTGGCACCCAATCATCAAACCAAACTCTCTTTCCTACTTATTTAAAGACCACCAGCATGCAACCCAGGATTTTCAGAAAAAATGTCTCAGACGTCATTTCAAACCTGGCGATAGAACAGACACACCTAAACTATCAAAGCACCATTCTGTAAACCCATGTCACACAAAGGTCATACTACCACCGCCAGGGGAAGTTGCAAAACACAAGACCTTGAAGAACCCAGAAATCAAATGAAAGAGATTAAGCCAAACCTGAACGAACTGGATTTGTTACTACCTGAAATAGACAATACACAACTGGACAGTTTAGGCAATCAACATCCTCACACCATTAAACACATTATCCTCTCCATTAAAAAGACAGCAGAAAGATGGTTCATGTCCCATTTAAGAACTCTTTAAAAAAGAAATCAAGTAATGAAAGACACATGGAGGAAACAATAAAACCAAAAAGACTAGACAGCATACCAAAGATGCATCTGCCACTACGAAGTGGAACTTGTTATAACAAAAAAACACTACTAGTCCAAAGTTATCACTAAGGACCCTCAAAGAGAGAAATAACACTACCAAATCATTAATGAGATAAGAACCCCCACATCTTCTAGCACAGTGCCAAGCCAACCCTTAAACTATGCAAAGATATCACCAACCACTTCAGAAATAAGGTATCAAATATACAGCAGACAATCATGCAGCAGTCCGGAAAGGAAACAACAATCAAATCCTGGCAACAAAAACAACACCGAAACTCTTCTTATCAGCAGATCTAATGCACTTTCTCAACTAGACTTAAAGAAATTTTGAAACTGAACAACAAATACATCTCACTGATGGACACCCCTCCCCTTAAATATCTACAAAGAGCTATTCGCCAAGAAACACTGACATTCTATTTCCACAAACATGTGAATGGCTCAATTAAAACATGGCTGTACCATAAGCATTTAAGATTGCCTGTATCAAATCACTGCTAGAAAATACAATTGGATACCCTCCATTTACCAATTTATTTCATACCCACCGTGCCCAGCTGAAATTCTGGAATGCTTTGTAAACAGCCAAATTTGGGAGCATATCGAGTCTAATCACCTATTAGATCTCTACAAGTCGGCTTTAGGTCTATGAGTGCCGCCAAATCAGCACTAGTGTCCATCTTGTGGACCTGAAAATATCTGCAGATGAAAACCCCTCCTCAACACTCATACTATTTGATATCTCAGCGGCCTTCGACACGGCCAACCACAGTACATTGATCAGAAGATCTGAAAAAACCTCTTTCAACTCTACCCCACTGGCAATAACTTGTGAAGTTCCTCAAGAATCGATCTTCTGACCTCTCCTTTCAACGACTTTATGGCGCCAATGATGCATATCATAAAAATATATGAGCTAATTTGATACAACTACCTATATGGAATTCAAGACATATACAAAGTGACTGGTGAGAAAACCTCTAACACAACCCTCAGCAATGGCCCAACACAAATAAGCAAATGCATGTTGACTGACAATGTACAACTCAAACCAAACAAAACAGAAATGAGAGTCTCACCTCACACAAGGCCAAATATTAGATCATGTTACCAAGGGAAATCTGCACCTTACACGAACACTTGAAATAAAGGAATAATATTAAAACCCAGCTTATTGGTACATTGTCAACAGAAGTTAGCCAACACTCAACAAGAAGGGGAAACATCACCTCTCAATAAAACAACTCACACACAGAGACACGCCTTAATGCATACTTGTCAACTCACCCACTTTCACCCATGGTGACACCTCCCATAGAGTCAGTTCTCTTTCCCGCTAATTCCTTTCCTGCCGATAGGCGTCAATGGAGATCTCACCTGAAAAAGCAAAATCTTCTTTTTTCACCTGCCTTTTCATTTGAATTGGTTGACGGGTGGGCTAAAGGAACTCCATACCTGCCCCTGACCACCCAGTTCCAAACCAACTCATGGCACTCTGAGAAAGATACAAATGATGATAATACAACAGCACTGTCAGACATCTCTAGATCCTACTTCTTTAATATCAAAAACACAACACAGTGCAGTACACCCGTTCACTTTAGCCCTCAATTTCTCCACTTTAATCATGATGCACAAATTAAACGAAATCTTCGTTCCACTGATCTCTTCTTACTCTTGGTTCCCCCACCCCCTTGTGCCTTCTCTCGTTTCCGCTCTTTTCAGCTCCTTGTCCCCTTACACTGGAACTCCCTACCTTTTTCTATCCGCTCCTCCCTTACCTATTCCTCCTTCCGCTACTCATTGAAATCTCTCCTTTTTCATTCCCCTCCTTGACTTCCTCCCCCTCTCACCCATCTCTTCCTCCCTCTAGTACCCTTCCTTTTGTTTTCTTTATCTTTTCCCTTCTCTTCTAAATTCTCCTACTCTTCACGTTATTCACTACTTTCTCTCCCTCTTCCCTCCTTCCCCACCCCCTTCCTCTCCATTCCCATTTTCTTATGTAAATTTTTCTAAATGCCGATTTTCTGATTTGATTCATGTTTACTGTTATTGCTTCTACTGTTCCATGTTTAATGTGTTCTTGTTGTTAACTGTAAAGCGTCTTGGATTAAGGTGCTATATAAAACAATAAATACAAATACAAAATCATTCACACAAAGCTTTTAAGAAACCCTGCCTCAGACTCCAAACAACAGATTTCTACACTTTTAGCGCCAACAAAAACATCCAGATCATGGCCAACACGCGCACACTCTGAAATGCAAAGTTTCCCCTCTGGACACAAACCATTGATGCTACTAACACATCATACCTAGAAAGCTGTCATGCACACATTGATTTTGCACGAAGAGCGCATTTCTACTTATGATCTGCACCATCAACACAAAGCACTGCAATTAGCTTGTTTCCCACTCCTAATTAACCAAATCCCACTGACCCTCTTTCAGATTCATCATAGTTCCTCAAGACCATGCAAATGTCAACAGATCAGAATACAAATACTAACAGCATAACATAACATAACCACTACTGGAAACAATTTGGCAAGGTTGCGAGAACTGAGTGTTTGAAAAGTGGAGTACTGTTATGACCACAATACAATGATACCGTTATGTTATATTATTTAAATGTTTAGAGCACACGTTTGCCCAAAGGCATCCTGGTGCTAACACCGGCAGAGAAACAGCAATTTTGTACACAGCCTAGAACAATAAGGTTTTAAGAGAACAACGGAAGACGAGATAATCAGAAATAGCTTGCAACCAGTAAGGCAGAACATTCCAAGCCTTAGCGGCTGCCACTGAGTAAGGCTTGACCGCCCATGCGGGATAGTCTGACCCGAGGAACTGAAACCAGTAAGGCCGACTGAGAACGAAGGGACCGAGCAGGAACATACTGAGGAAACTTTTCTTGAAGATATCACGCCCCAGATTTGTAGAAGGCGGGTTGGACAATGCACACAGATTTGAAGAGAATCTGCTTCTCCATAGACAGCCAATGAAACTGTTCACGCAGAGGAGACATATGTGATCTAAATGGGGGGTGAAGGATGGAACTGGCAGAAGCATTATGGAGCATCTGAAGATGATTTATAAGATAGCATGGATGACCAAAGTAAAGCGAATTACAGTAGTCAACCGCGCTAGGAACAAGAGCTGCAACCACCAGCGCTTGAAATTTAGCCGGTATGAAAGGAACGACTTTATGCAAGATTTTCAATTTAAAGTGCACGGCCTTGCAGACAGCCACAACCTTATCATTCATAGAGAGACGAGGTCATTTTAACCCCCAAATTCTTTACCAAAAAAGACAGCCGAGGGAACGGGCCAAGAGAAATGGGCCAAAAATCAGCCATCCAGAAAGAGAGAGGACGGGAGGTTCCGACAACCAGGACCTGTGTTTTATTTCCATTTAATTTTAGCCAATTCGATGCCATCGAAGAGCTCAGATCTTCAAGGCAAGTCCTAACCCATGCCACAGTATCAGATAGAGTAAGATCCAAACGGACCAAGATCTGCGTGTCATTGGCATAGGAGTTGTACCTCAAGCCATGAGATTTATTGAGATGACGAAGTGGCCTGATGTAAATATTAAACAGTATAGGTGATAGCGCAGAACCCTGTGGGACCCCACATGATAGCAGCACCTGTGTAAAGCAGAAAGGAGGGAGAGATAATGAATGGCAACGATCAGCCAGAAAGGCAGAGGACCATACCAAAACATGGCCAGAGAAACCAGCTCCAGAAAGTCGGGAGATCAAAATGGGATGATCAACCGTGCCGAAAGCAGCAGATCGATCTAACAATAATACTGCTCCGACACCACCCTGATCCACCAGGCGGGCCAGGTCATCCAGCACAGAGTTCATGACTGACTATGTCCCCTTCCAGGCCGAAAACCCGACTGAAAGGAGTAGAAAAACCCGTAGGATTCCAAAAAAGAGCATCACAATGGACACTTACCTCATGTGAAGCTATGTCTGTTAATGGGGAAAATGGGGAGCCTTCCACAGTCTCCACCACTCCCTCAATAGGTGAAACCAGAGCCCAGGGGAAAGCCTGGGAAACCCTCATGGGGTATAAAACCATATTGGTGATCAGGATATTGTTCTTGAGGAAGGTATGAGGTCAGCACTTGGGTGCAGCCTTGTCGTATTTGGTAAAGCCGCAGAATAGTTACCACTAATAAAGACAAAAGGAACAATGCTTGAAGGAGGCTAGGCATGCAAGGTAGGAATAAGCCTGCTGAGAGAACCTGGGCCGGTTGAGAATGGTGTAATATAATGCACGCTAGCAATGGCCAAAGGGGAATATAACACTGTGCTACTGGGCAAAGAAACTCTCATACAGATAAAATATAATATCCTAAGATGAAGGGAATGGAACGGGTGTCCTCTTTAAAGTGCGATCACTTTTATATGCCAAGGTGGCTGTCGGTTCGGTGGAGCTGCAGAAGTACTTACAGAGAGAAGGGGCTGAACACAGCTAAGCGAGAAGTCGTGTTGCAGTGCAGAGGGAGCGCAAGGCAACCCGATGAATTACAGGCACAGACAAGAGTAACGCACTCTAGGATAAAGGGGAACGTGTTGCACGTTGATTGGCATGACAATCCTGCAGACTGGTGAACGTGTTGAACTGATGGCGGCAAGGCGGGGGGATCCAGACGTCCCACTAATATACACAGAGAATGAAGACAGAAGAACAGATAAGGGAAGAAATCAGCTAGTGAAGCGGGAAGGACGAAGAGGAAGGAACAGAGATATACCAGGATAGATAGGAGAGAAGAGTACTTACAGTAGCGTTAGGGTCAAGATTGAAGAAACGCACCAAGCAGGCTGTGTTGATCCCTTAAGTAGACTTTCTGAGTGTGTTGCTTCTGATCAGTTTGTCAGGAGCCATCATGAGAACTAGACAGTTGTAAAGGATTACTTTCTGTGGAACTTTCGGCCGCCATGTTGGGTGTGTAACAAAGGGATCTTACTCCCATGCATTTCCACTTGTGCCATAAGGATCACAAGAAATAACAATTCATGACAGTATGCCCCCTTTGTGCAGGGAAAGGTCCGGGCTTCCGAGGTCAGGAACTATGAAACCGTCTCACATAGGTGGAGGTATGGACAAATGAGGCATGTTTCCATGTGCAATCTGAAGGTGTACATCCCTTTCAGTTGATGAGGTATTGGAGGTGTCCTCGATAGTAACGGGAATCGCAGATTCCAGCGACTTCCAATTCAGCACCTGAGCTGGTGTCCACCGGAGGTGGGGGCCTCTTGTTTGTTCATGAGAAACAGTCTTGTATATGGAGTTTCAGTTGGGAGATGTGAAATACTGGATGTATTCGAGACCAGGAGTTGGTGAGTTTTATCCGATAAGCCACAGGACCTATGGCTACCAGCATGACAAAAGGCCCAAAACAACATGGGGTCAGTTTGGATGGCACTAGATGTCTGGAAAAGAATTTAGAAGAAAGCCATACTTGATCTCCTATCTGCATACTGGGTTCCTTTGTCCTTTTACAGTCTGCGTTATTTTCTTTTGTTGTATTCTCGAAGTAGTGAGTGCTGGGCGAGCCTTTTTGTGTCCTTCCTATATGTCTGCTAACAACACTTCAACGGCTGGGCATGTAGTGGAGGATGGTGTGTTAGCTGGTATACTAGAAGGATGATAACCGAAGGTACAAAAGAAGGGACTATTGTTAATGGTTGAATGGTGAGAATCTTTGTAGGCAAATTCTGCAAGGGGGAGTAGATCACTAAAGCTATCTTGTAGAGCAGAACAAAACAATGTAAATAGTGTTTCAGGGTCTGGTTTAATCTCTCAGTCTGACCATTATACTGAGGATGGTACCCGGAACTGAGGGCCCGTTGAATTCCTAGTGTCTTAAATACAAGTGTTCAATATAAGGCGGTGTATTGTGGTCCTCTGTCCAAAACTATGGTATATGGATGCCCATGTAATGAAAATACTGATTTAAAAATCTGTCGTGCCATCTGTGCTGCAGAGGATACTTGGGGCATGGACACAAAATGGGCTAGATTGGTGAATTAATCCACGGTCACCATTATAGTAGTGTGGCCCCTCGAAGGGGGGAGTTCCACTATAAAGTCAGTGGATATTTGTTGCCATGGTTTAGTCAGGAGATACGGCTGTACCAATAACCCGCAGGGACGATGGAGGGGAGTTTGTGTTTGTTGACGGTACATGAATTCACATAATCCCTGAAATTGTGTGCCAAGTTTGGCCACCACAAATGACAGTGATGGAAGTCTAGATTGATTCGAATGCCACAATGGCCTACGAACACTGTATCATGTGCTTTTCTCAGTGCTTCCTTTTTTAACGCTTCGATGGGAATATACAGTTGCCCGGCATGGAATAGAGCCTGTTTTCTAAAGTCAAATCATTATTATTTACTTGTTCGTGTAAGGCCTCTAAAGTGACTTGTGTCTCTTTGTGGATTAGAGAGAGGAAATTGGTTACCAAAGAGAAAGCATTGGGGCTCTCAACCCTCTGAGGGGCACACGCAGGGGGCACCGCCCAGTCACATCACGTCCCCTGCTGAGGGCAAAGCTAAGTGCCTAACCGCGTTCTGTTGTATTTAACCAACGCCGAGTTCGGCCCGCATGCAGCACTAAGACTAACGCGTGCAGCGCTTGTTTACAAAAATACTTTCAGCCACGTGCTGCAAACTTTGGCAGCACGGAGAGCCCTTTTAATCAAAGCCACATGCAGCAAACTTTGGCAGCATGATGGGTCTATTTTCCTCTTAAGCCACGTGCAGCGAACTTGGGCCGTACGTTCTGAACCTCCAGTTATAGTCGGATACTAAGACCACCATTGCACGATTACTTTGGGGCACAACAAGGCTCTGTGAGCAGATTAACCCTTAACATACAAGTGCCTGAACTAACCAAACCCAGGGCAGAAGTGCCACACTGTTGTATGTATGTGGTTGTATTGTGCCTATGTGAGGTAACACAGGTCACTAATGCTAATACTCTCTTGCAGCATTTGAACTGCTCCGAGCTCTGGACCTGAGAGTGCGCAGGCAGGAGGCCAGCACTCACCCACAGAGCTAAGTGCCTCTTTTGTATCAAAAGTTATTGTAAAGCACAGTGTGTATGTGTGGGGGCAATAGTGTGTATATTATCGTTGTTTTTTCCCATATGTTCCCTTGCCTGTCCACTTCCCCTTTCCTAGCCCTCAATACGGTTACCCTCTGTTCGAGACCTATCCAACCAACGAGATCCTAACCCTCTTTCCCTGCTGGGGTCTTGGAGGCCTGTGTAAGCATTGCCTTGCAGGTGCCTAGACCGTAGTGGGGGTAGTTGTTTCGCGCCACTCCTGCACCTGGAATTTGGAGCCGTGAAACAGGGAGTGCACCCATCCCATAACCATCATCATCCTCATCATCGTCGTTGTCCTCACCATCATCATCCTCTGTGTCCAGGGGCAGTGGAATGTTCCTGCGTATGCACAGATTGTGCAGGTTGGCACATGCAAGTACTATCTTCCCTGTCTTCACTGGGCTGTACTGCAATGAGCCACCCGATCGGCTCAAGCAGCGGAACCTGGCTTTCAGTAATCCAAAGGTACGCTCTATCATGCCACGTGTGCGTATGTGTCCCTGTTGTAGGCCTCCTCATGCCTGTTCTTTGGCCTTCGTATGGGCGTCATCAGCCATGGCGTGAGTGCATGTCCAGCATCACATGCATGGGAGTGTAAGCAAGGGCACATGTTAGTGTCCGTGGTATCACTGTGTGAATCAGATGCAGTACAACCTGTTTGTGAATCCGATGTATGGGACATCTTTTGAGCCAACTTAGATAACAATACCAGCCATGGCGTGAGTGCATGTCCAGCATCACATGCATGGGAGTGTAAGCAAGGGCACATGTTAATGTCCGTGGTATCACTGTGTGAATCAGATGCAGTACAACCTGTTTGTGAATCCGATGTATGGGACATCTTTTGAGCCAACTTAGATAACAATACCATGCAGGGGTCATTGATGGTCACATCTGTGGATTGATAATGGCCAACGACTTGTTGCGCTCAAGAGTCGATGCCCATGAGTTCATATGTGGAGGGTGACTATGGCATTGTGATATGATGGCCAGACCTGCAGCAGTCAGACACTGCTCACTGTAAAAATGTGAACAATGCACGCTTAAGCGCACATCGTGTGCATTGAATGTGCACAGGTGCATTGGGCAGGTGAGGAACTCACATCCTCATGTCGACATTGCATGTGGTGCAACACCATGGCTAGGGTGTGCATGGGCGTGGGCTGGGCAGGTAAATGCGCACTGTGGCAATTTGAAATGTGACGCGTTGCAATGTGTGGGATGTGGTGACTGTCCATACCATTGGGCAGGGGCCATGCATTGGCAGTTGTGCGCACCCAAATGGCTGGGTCACTGTGGGCCTTCGCAACCCCCCCACAGGGGTCTTACATTGGCAGTTGTACTTACCCAATAGCCATGTGCTTTGTCCCGCAGAGCGTTCCATGTAGCGTGGCAATGTTGAGTTCCGCAAGACCATCGAGTCATGTGTTGACCCGGGGAATCGTGCAAAGCAATTGGTGATCACTTGTCCGGCATTGCATACCAACTGGACATTCAGTGAGTGGAATTGTGTCCGATTGTGGTACACCGCCTCGATTGCATGTGGAACTGTCAACTGAACATGGGTGTAGTCTACTGCGCCTATGCAATTTGGCATGCCTGCAATGGCATGGAAGGCCATCTTTGTGGCAATGACCTGGGCAGGGGTACAGGGCAGGGATATGTACTCAGATGCATGGCGCAGCAGCGCACCCAGTATCTGGTCCAGTACTCTTGAGAAACAGGGTTGTGACAGCCCGTGCAGCTCACCGACAGTGTGCTGATATGTTCCTGTTCCAAGGAAATGCAGTACCTAGACAAGCGTCAGCGGGGGGGATTGCAGTCTGGATGCCAATGCGGCTGCTGATGTCCTCCTCGGTGAGGGTGATGATGGA
Source organism: Ambystoma mexicanum (assembly GCF_040938575.1). Classification (NCBI taxonomy): domain Eukaryota; kingdom Metazoa; phylum Chordata; class Amphibia; order Caudata; family Ambystomatidae; genus Ambystoma; species Ambystoma mexicanum. The sequence continues at coordinate 484,926,879 of NC_090925.1, forward strand.
CATGATTGAGGGCCCGCCAAGCCGGTATAATGTGTGGATTTGCCCTGGGGTCAGGTTCCAGGGTGAGGCTCTGATACGGGTTATTGCTGGCTTCCTGCGAGGTTGTGCTGGCTGCACATTTATGTTTATGGGCACCGGGTTCGCAATTTGCTGCCTGCACCTCCTCCTCATCTTACTCCTCCTCTGCCCCACTGCTGCCACAATGTGCACTGCTGCTTGTAGGTTCCCTAGACCAAATGCTGCTACAGCGGCTGACAGCATGGTTGTGTTTGAAGGTGGCCTGGGTGTGGATGGGGCCCTTTTTGTAGGCTCCCAGTAGCCTATGTGGTGCAGCTGGCCTCAATTTGCACACCTGTGGCCCGATTAAGCTCACCTGCCACTGTATAACGCCATCTCTGAGGTGCTGGCGGTACCGCTATGATGGACACAGTGTTTCCGCCAGTATTCTGGTGGTGCTTCCATGTCCGTGCTACTCTTAATGTGCACGGTGTTACGTGTTGCCGGTGACTGGGGGTGCGTCAGTGAGTCGGCACGCAGTTTCCGCCGACGGGATTTCCGGTTGCGTTGTCACCGTGGGGGTTGCTTCGTGGTGATGGTGTTTCCGGGTTGCAAGGTCGGAATGAGTCGGTCCGGTAAACGGTGCCGGTGCGGTTTTACTGGCAACGTTAAATCCAGACCGACAGACTTGTAATGAGGCCAAATGTCTTGGACATGTATGCTACAGGTATTCAACATTGTCTTTCCCTGCTTTTTTCAGAACTTTGCCCAATGCTTTATTTGGACGCATCAGATTCAACTATAAAGGGTTTGCTCTGGTCAGACAGTCTCAACATTGGGCCAGTAGTGAAGGTGCTTTTTAGGGAGAGGGAGGCCTGCTGGGCTGCTTCATTCCAAAGGAATGTATTGCCCTTTTTTAAAAGGCTTGTGATGGGAAGGATGACTTGGAAATCGGAGGGATGAATTGCAATAAAAATATGAAAACCCTAAAAAACACTGCACCGCTCTCACAGTGTGACGCACAGGCCAGTCGAGGACTGCCTTTACCTTTTCTGGATCCATCTGCATACCTTGTGCTGATAGAATGTAGCCCAAATAAGGGGCCATGGACCGATCGAATGAACATTTCTCCAGTTTGGTCAATAGATGGTTTGTTTGCAGGTGCCGTAGAGTCTCCATCACATGCACATTATGTTCTGCAAGGGTTTTTGAAAACACCATAATATCGTCTATGTAAAATATTACTGGATGAAGTAAGAGGTCTGCAAAGACATGGGCCTCATTATGAGGCTGGCGGTAACCCTGCCGGTGCTATCGCGGGTTGCTGCCAGATTTGTAACATTTTACCGGCACCTAGCTTCCCGGTGCCACGGGGACATTGCAAGCTTGGTGCTAGTAAATATTAGTCCCATGGAGTCCCATAGGACTCCACGGGAATGGGTTCACAGAAGTGCTGGCACCGTTACTAACCTTTCCTTCAATGAAGAATCTGCCCACCGGAGCGCTGTTCCCGGCAGTTTCAGACCTGTCGGGCGCAGCAGCTCCCGCAGGCTGACCCGTAGTATGGCAGTCCGGAAAAAAGGGTGCTGGTGAGCTTACCAGCACCCTTATTTCCAGACCACCACACTCATAATGAGGCCAATGGTTCATAAACATCTGAAAAATAGCCGGAGTGTTGTAGAGGCTAAAGGGCATTACACAATATTCATAATGCCCAAAGGTGTTCTAAAGGCGGTCTTCCACTCATCTCCCCATCTGATCCGGATGAGATGATAGGCGCCTCTCAGGTCCAACTTAGTAAATATTGTAGCCCCTCAAACAGCCTCCAGAATATCAGGAATAAGGGGCATAGGATACTTATTGGTTGCTGTGATTTTGTTGAAGCCCCTATAAACTATGCAATGCCGTAGTTCAGTGGTATTCTTTCTGGGTATGAAAAACAAAGATACACCTACCAGTGAATGAGATTCTGTGGTCAACCCATTCTGAAGATTACTGTCCAGATAATCCTTCAGCGCCTCCTTTTCTGATTCAGATAATATATACATCCATCCGAAGGGTATAGGCTTCTCTGGCATTAAGTCTATGGTACAGTCATCCAGCCGGTGGAGTTCTTTAAACTCCTTGTCAGAAAAGACATCTTGAAACGTAGAATGTTGACTTGGTTGCGTCACCACTAGATCTACTAAAACCGGTCAAGAGGGTTCAGAAATTATCATAGTAGGGGTATGGAGTCTGACAGAATCTTGAGTCAAACAATGCTGTATGCAATGCTCAGACCTGGAAAAAGCAATCCAGCCGTCCAATTAATAAACAGATTGTGAAGTCAAAGCCCTGGGAGATGCAGCCTGATGGGGTTGTTGGCTGCCTCAATGAGATAAAAACATATCTCTTCCTGGTGAGAGGCTATTGTCATCAATAGGGTTTTTGTTTGCTCTGTAATGGGGCCTGAAGAAAGAGGGGTGCCATCTACTCCCTCCATGGGTGCAATGTTTGCTCTATGACATCGAGTTATGGAGTGTTTCAGGGCCCATTCGCCATCTAGAAATAACCCAGCAGCCCATCAACCATATGAATGCTGGTATGTTTTCCAGGGTGGAATCAGACAGATGAAGAGCAACTTGGATCACCACCATTAAGGATAGATTGCTGGAACATAAAGCACCTTCACGGATCGAAGTTCCCTCTACGATCGGGAAGGCGCATATGCCAAATGTTGAGGAGGGGCTATGGGACATTTCTTTACAAGATGGTCTTTAGCAGTACAACACATACATAACCCTGGGTTACATTTACTCGCTGTTTCTTCAGACGTTAATGGTCCCCTGGCAGCCCCCACTTGCATTGGATCCTCTTCTCAACTAGGTTTTGGAGTACGTCTGGGAGTTTCCCGTTTTTTTGGGACTTTCCTTTTCCTTTTCTCTGCCTGTCTTTCAAGAAGACGATAGTCTAGTTGCATCAATAATGCTGTCATCTCAGCAAGATTGCCCTGACGTGGTACTCTGGAGACCTCGTCCTTCAAATCCTGATTCAGACCCTGACAGAATAAGATTATTAGGGTTTCGTCTGGCCAGGCTGTATCGTGTGCCATCTCTTTAGATTGTGTAATATACGATAGTCTGTCCAGATTAACCTGTTTGAAATCAAGCAGGTGTTCCTGAGAAAAGATAGTAATCTCCTGCCTTCCTAACAGGGCCCTTAAAATGTTCGAAAATCCCAGATACGAATCCAATATGTGGGCTGCATTTAAAGGCCCCAAACAGAAGTCCATTTCACATGAATAGCAAGATTTTAAACACTGAAACAAAAACGGCCTGGCATTTGTTTTTGTTTTTCAAGTAAAATTAAAGAGCCATGTGGAAAGGGGCCTACCTGTCATTACCAACGGATAAGCAGCATTTTAATATACAAAAGAAGAAGGAATCAAAGATCCCTGTCACATGGAAAACAGGATTTTTAAACATTGAAAACAAAAACCACCAGCACATGTGTGTGCAAATAAAGACGGTTTTTGAAGAAAAAAAAGTGAAAAAAATATCACTGCTCACAGAAAAATGTCAGAAAAAAGAAATTATTTGTGGGTTGACAAAGAGCAATGTATAATATGTTTCACCCACAAAACATCAGTGACATTTGAAGAGCCACTTTGTCTTCATGAAAAAAATGTCAGCCCAAGGCAGACCCTTTTGCTGGCTGTGGGCAAAACTTCACAAGGACATCTCCCACCTACAGCCTGGAATTCACATCTCCCATCTAATGATCAACCACAATGGAAATGCCCTGTTAAAGGTGTCAAAATCCAGTGTTCTGTGGCTCTGAAAGCAGGGACTTAAAGAAAAGTCAAGTTGGCTGTAGCACGACTAATATGTGTGAAAATGGGGGCATCATTTCAAAGAGCAAGCTCCCAGCACAAAGGAGACTGATAAAGGTACAGGCTGCCCCAGTGTAAATAAATGGCCGGAAGCAGGAGCAGGACAATTTGTCCCACATGAACATTCACAATTTATTTTAAAGGATTATTATCATTTGAGCCTTTTTGTCAGACATCATAAGGAGGATGGATTTCATCTATGTGCCATCCATTTTTTATGTACTTTCCAGGTAACTTTGGGGATATAAAATTCAGCCTCCTCTGACTCTGGGAACTGTAAGGGTCAGTTAAACTAGGTTTCCGGCTGCTCTGAACTTGTTCCAATTTAGAGAGTTGGTGAGTGGGTGGAAATTAAAATTAGAGATATGCTTAATGACATACATATTCATAACTGTTGTGCTTTTTATGGAAATGGCAGAAAGGTGCCTCATGGTCATGCTACATGATACAGATTTGGTGGTCGGTTTATCTAATTCCCCATGATTAGCAGAAACAGAAAATATGTTTAGTCTGCCAGTTGCTAGTAAAATTGTGAAGTTGTGATACATAACTAGTTTTTGCCAAAACGTTGAAGGGCGAACAAATGGAAATTGCCATATGTTGCTCCAAACCCCTAAACCAATCCTGACTTGGAGGCTGGGTTTGGGAGGAGAGAGAAGGTTAAGCTTCTAATCCCAGTGGCAGGGATTATTGCAGGGTACTTCCCCAAAATTATACAATTGGTGGTGTTTTCGCTGCTATATAAGAGGGACTGCACTAGGGCAGAGATACAGGAAAAAGGAGAAAGACAGGAACAGACAGACAAGACACAGATCATCAGGAAGGCTGCTGAAACGTACCACCTGACAGCTGTAAGGAGGCAACAGAGGGAATTGCTGAGAGTGCATTAGGGTGGAGCCGTCTATTTCTAGGAAGGCCTCAAAGCTGACTGGGTCCTATGGTGGAGACCAGGAGGCTATCTTTGAGAGTGGAGTAACCAGACCACTGCCCTATCTTTCCAGAGTGTCCTGAGATGCAGCTGACTTTCCTGAACCTTAAACAGTGGCTTGCTATGTAAGTAGAACTGAGCCCTGGAAAACCAAAAGGTGGGGGAGTCTGCTTGCCTTGACTCCTTTCCCTTTATAGTGGCCGGGGGCCAAACTGTGTAGATCCTTAGCCTATTTAACAAAAAATATTAATTGAATTAATTCCCCATTTGGCAGATAAAACATTAACAAAGCTCACTTCCCAGTGTGCGCTGAAAACTATAGCCTATAATTTAATCGGGTTATCCTTGTTGTCCAGTTGACCCCAACTTCTTTAAGGAAGAGGGTGTCTTTGTTCTTAAATCAGTCCAACCTTTTTATCCAGCTTCCCCAACAAAGGCTTTCAGTAAAGAGGGTCTGAAATCCAAAATTCCCCAAAGCATTCCAATTTTTCTGTCTGACTTCCCAACCGAGACCAAAGTAAGGTGGGGTATGAAAAACAAAGCGATAGATCACCCTGTGTTTATTTTAAACTTAAAGTGTGGGCGAAATTATAATTGCTATATGTATTTTTACAAATCTTGAAATCCTACTGCTACCCTTTTAAGCCTGCAGGAAAATCCAAATCGCATGGCATTACATAAGTGCCTTTGTTATTGATCAGTGTAATTATTTTGTGAAGTGAAATTTGCAGAAAGAAAGAATAGTGATTGTGTTCTTTTTAACTCACTCTTGGATGTATTCGTGCTGAGACAAGTTCATTGTTTTGTGCCACGGATAAAGTGTTGTTTTGACATTTCTGTGATCATTTCTATTACTGTTAATTTAAATAAATACCAATATCTTTCCCATGCAGCAGCCTGTTTCTTAGCTCATTGTTAGCTCAGGGGAGCAGGATCCAAGGGGGATGATATGTGTCTGAGATCAGGCTAAAAAAGAATCTGTTAAACAGTTTGTTGAATAACCACTTGAGTAGGAATGGAAGGAACTCCCGTGTTGAGGGTGGCTTCTGAATAAACTATTACAAATTGGAGGAACTGGCCGGGATTTAGCTTCCTATTCCTGACCCATGACAAGTACATTGTGACAATCTATTCATGATGATGCAATTGCATTAAGGTGGAGGGAAAGTCATCTTTGTTTTGTTAAAGTGCCGCTAGGACTTCACTCCTGAGTTCCAGGGAGGCACATAGTACAAAATTAAGAGTGTGTAAGGATTTATGTGAGTGAGAAAATCAAGCATGAGCAGGGTGATTTTGCCCCTGAATAAAGAAAGTTTTATTAAAGTGCAAAAAGCCAATTGTGTAATTGAGTACTGTACAAATTGGGGAAGCCAGTGAGCATATCCAAACTAACTACATTATTTCTCAAAGGAGAATGGGTTGAGGATGTTGCAGTAAACTGACAAATCAGAATTGTGTGGAAGGTTACCTCAGTAAGCAATGATATTTGGTTTGAAGCTGGGATATTGCACAAAGCACTTGAGGCATTTATATGACCACAGCTGCTTGTGAGGAACAAATTCAAATGGCTCAGCTCAGTTAACTGCTCAGTTATATTTTCATTTGTTTTTAGTAGAAGAACGTTGGCAAAATAGTGAGGCTACTAGGATGAATCAGGCTTGAGACCTGTCACAGGCCCACGATCTTGTTCAACAACTCAAAGCTGAGTTAGAAATACTGCAGCAAGAGAGTGCAGAGCGTGAAACAGTTTTTTGCACTGATAAATTTACAAAAAGAGTGTGTAGAAAATCTGACCATGTGGCAACACAAGCTAAATGACCAGGCTTCTTATAATAGAGTCATTCTGGAGGACATTATCACATTCCAATCAGAAATAAAACAATTGAAAACTGAAAATAGTCAATTAATTATCAAAGGGGTTGATTCCCAAAATGACTTTGATCAGATATATCAGCAGGTAAGTACCCTGAAACAACAGAGGACGCAGCTGATTCAGGAAAAGGATCTCTTGAATCAGGATAACAGCATCCTGTTACAGAGGATAAATCAGATGGAAATGGAGAAAAGGGACGGTGAGGTTGTCAGGAACTGACCAGAATTAGAGAACAAAGGACGAGAACGAGTGAGGCAAATAGAAGCTGAACTATTAGAGGCAGCAAAATGTAGGGATGAACAAGAGAAAGAGATTAGTCTCCTGAAGAAAAAGCACCTTGAATATGCAGAAAGCTTCAGCAGGACATGCAGCAATTAAAGGATTGGTTGGAAGCTCAGAGCACGGTAAAAGAGATTAATCAGGCCTTAGTGTCAGAATCAAAAAGCCAGCTCTCTGACTACCAACAGCAAATAAATAGAGACACAGGTGTGTGAGCCTCACCAAGAAAATCAAAAATTATAAACAGGACCTGAGGCACCCTGACCAATTAGGATATGGCACAATGCCCACGGATCAAGGTGTGACGTCCCTCCCAGCAGGGGCCCATAAGGCTGCATATAACTGCAGTGTGGGGAAGATCATGCGCCTAGGGAGTTTGTGCAGGAGCTAAAGTACGCATTTGCTCAGACTTTGTGGCGGGTGAACACCAATAGTAGGAACTTCATAACTACATATTTCCATGCTCTCCTCAAACACAAAATAACTCAGTTGGTATGTGACTTTCACGAGCATAGGACTGTGGATTGGGTGACAGAATAGGCCACCAGGATTTATGAGGTTCAAAAGCCTGCTGAGTGTGAAAATACCACCAACACCCCCAAGCCCTCTAACACCCCTGCATCTGCAAAGGTGGTCAAGGAAAACCCTACCCTTCCATTGGCTAGAGACAGGAGGGCCTAAAAGTAACCCTCCTGCCAACAAGCACAAATGGAAAGCAAAAGGGACCCCGCAACCTGGCCCAATCGAATGGTAGTCAGTCGGGGCCCCAGAACATTGATCCCTCTGACCCTGCCACCTATATAAGTCATAGGTACAAGGGTACAAAACCAATCCTGGGGTGTGTATACACTGCCCCGGCCCAACTGCAGGGAACTAACCAGGTAAGTACTGCCCCAGGAAACTTCCCACCAAACTTCCCTCAGGGGAGAAGAATCACTCCACCTCCCAATCTGAACTTTTCCCCAGATATCCCCAAACCAGATCTTCCAAAACAATCCTCTCTCTCACCAGTTCCAGGACAATAGATCTCTGAGCCCGGGAGAATGGAGATTCAGGATGGAAAATTATTGGGAGAATTTCCAGTCTCCAAGCTACTCCGGGAGAAGAAACAGTTACCCCTTTCAAGAGCAGCAGAGGTATGACTTGAGACCTCCCTAACACCCAGACAAGGTCTCGCAACTAGAGCGACAGGTCCAGCAAGTGACCAATGATCTGGGGCGCATGCTGAGGGCTCACTCCAACTCTCAACCTAACCCTGATTCCAAGAATTCCCCAACACCCAGGTCTGATGCCCCAGGGGGGAAATGATGGGAGGAAATGTCTGACAAACCACAGGTTCCGGAGGAGGGGTCCCGGGTGAAGGGGAGATGCCAAGCCTTTAAGGAAGCTTCCTTTATCACCCAAACAAAACCCCTAAAAACCTCTCAGCCTGAACGAGTCTCTTCTACCGCCAAAATGTTAGAACCCAAAGAGCAAAGGGTAAGTAGGAGAGGCGAAAGAAGAATCCACTTTGTGGAGGAACTCTGGATTATCGCCTTTGAAAGAGAAGAAGTCCTGGAAGATTCAGGTAGGCAGACCTTCTCTTTCAAAAACGATGTTATCGCTCCCAAAAAAATGGGTCCCAAAAGACCGTGAGTAGGACAGGTTAAGTATGGAAACTGACCCAGAACCAGAAACTATTCAACCCCAAACATGTGAGCCAAACACAGGGCATGTCCTTTCTCCAAATAGGTTCTGAGAACTGTTGCTAGGTACAGGGGACATTCAAGGAGCCAAGGAAAAAGAGGATTCCCCAACAACACCCATTGCGAGTTGCAAAGTTTGTCATGTCAAGATGGCCCCTTCCCTACATTGATCAGGGACTGGCCCAGATCCAAGGGTCAAAGCTGTAAACCACCATTGACCTGACCAACAGTTACTGGACAGTACCCGTGAGTAGGGAAGACAAGTACAAGCTTGTCTTTACCTTAGTGGGGCAACAGTACAGGTGGACCCGAACCCCCTTTGGATACATAAACTCTGGCAATGAGTTCAACATCTTCCTACATGCCCGATTTGGGCAAAAGAGAAAACTGGCCTATGTGGATGATGTTTTGATCAAGAGCTCAACTGTCGAGGAACATATAGCAGAAATCCGCTGTGTTTTAACCCAGTTGCAGAAGGCTGGAGCAAAACTGTCCTTTCAGAAGGCACCGTGGTGTAAGACCCGAGTGAACTTCTTAGGGCATGATAAGACACTTGAGGGTCCTAATCCCAGGCGAAGAAGGTGGAAACCTTATTGAAAGTAAAAGAACCTACCACTCTGCGAGAATTAGGAAGCCTTCTTGGACTTACTAATTATAGCCGAAAGTTCATTGAAGACTACGCTGAGGTCACTCGACTCTTGGTCCATTTATTAAAGGCCAGAGTCAAGTGGGAGTGGAGTCCAAAACAATCTGAGGCAGTTAAACAACTGAAAAGAAGCCTTTCCCAGGCTTCTTGTTTGGCTTACCGCATAAAGAACAAGGAGTTTTTCTTGGAGACAAGGTTCTCAGACACTTGCCTAACAGCGGTATTGTACCAAAAGCATGACAAGGTCAATAAGGTAATCTCATACGCAAGTAAGACTTTGTCCTCTGTGGAGGAAAAACTCAATGACTGCGAGAAGGCACTCCTGGCAATGGTGTGGGTGCTGAAAAACTACTGCCAATTCATACAGGGAGAGCACATCATTGTTGGAACTTCTCATCAACCCTTGCATCTATACTAAGTGACAGAATCCGGGCAGGGAACGTTAATAATTCCAGAATTATTTGCTGGATTCTGTCTATGCAAGGCTTTCCTGTGGAGGTCAGATATGGTCAAAACAAGAAGAAGCCCCTAGCGCAAGTGTTGGCGGACTTGCTTGATTGTGCTCAAGAAAACTGTCTCGAGGGCAAAAGTCTAATAACCAGCAACAACATGGAGGCATACTTAACGTCCCCACACAAGGTCTATGAAAAAGACACGTGTCAGGGGATACACACAGTTTATTTGGATGGGTGCTCCTACCATGTTTATAGCAATGGGGGAAAAGAACTGGTGGTTGGCATTGGGAATGCCTGGGTGAATGATACTCTGGAACCATCTGCTGGTTATAAACTAGGACCTTGAAGTAGTCAGGTTGCAGAGTTGATGGCTGTTTATCAAGCCATCCTCACTGCAGTGCACCACCAACTCAATGAACTGGTCATAATCACCGACTCTGATTATGTCAGGAATTGGTTTGTGGAGCACCTGATTAACTGGAAGAATCGAGGCATGCTTTGTGCCAACAACAAACCCCTAAAGCATGCCTAACTGATCCAGTCAATTGACGATCTGGTGACCTCCAATGAGATGACCATCTATTTACCATTTTACCATCTATAAGAGGTCACTCAAAGATAGAGGGGCCAGATAAGACTGGGAATGACCTGACTGACCAGCTGGCTAAAATTGGAGCTCAGCAGGTGGATTTCATAGAAATGAAATCCCTGCTGGGTGAAATCCAATTGGCAGCTGTCACCAGGTTACAAACTCGGGCTAACACCGAACTCTCAACCGCCCAGTGGAGTAAAGATACCCCGGATGCAGATTTAATCACTGCACAGAAAGAGGAACCGATCATTGGGAAATCTTATCAACACATTGAAGACCCTGTAAGCTTTCCTCTAACAGAGTTGGATTACGCCGGTAAAGAGAGTCTCCAGGTGTTGATGAAGTTTTCCAAGATGTTCTGGATGCAAGACGGTTTGTTGGTAAGGAGAGCCCTATCTGGCAATGACCAGTGGGTGGTACCTACCTCATTCCGAAGCCTGATGTTGAACCATGCCCATGGCGCAGCCACTGCTGGTCATAGGGGGTTTATTGCGACATTGGAAATCTTGCGTGAGGTTGCTTATTGGCCACACATGGGCCAGGACCTTGACATTTACCTAAAGGGGTGTCTTGAGTGTGCTCAATTCCAACCCAGTTCCTTCACACACAGAGCACCCCTACAAAAACGGGGAATGACATTGCCTTGGTCAGATTTGCAAGTCGATTTCATTGGGCCAGTGATTCGCTCCTCTAGAGGAAACAAGTACATGTTGACTGTGACATGTTTGTTCATGATGTGGGTAGAATGTCTACCAGAACCAAATTGTAAGGCAGAGACTGCTGCTGCACTAATGATCAACCACATCTTCTCTCGTTTCAGCCTCCCACAAAGGATTGAGTCCGACTGATGAAACCATTTTACCAGTGAGGTGATGGCGAAGATGTGGGTGATTCTAGGGGTAGAAAGAAAACTCCACATTGCCTACCGCCAGGCCTCAAGCGAGGGGGTAGAGAGCTACAACAAAAAAATTGTGAGTATCTTAAAAAAGTTTGTGGAAGACTCTATACCCAGTTGGGACATCCAATTGCCACTTGTCCTGATGGCTATTAGGTCTACACCATCTTCTACAACAAAGATGTCTCCATTTGAGCTCATGACCAGATGAAAAATGGTGTTACCACAGCCTCTGCTCTATAGGACTCAGGAGCAGACACTTATAAATGCGTCTACTACTCATGAGTACATTGAAAATTTAAGGAAGCACCTCCAGCATGCTTTTGCTTATGCTCAGCGCGATTTAGAAAAGTCAGCTAAAGGAATGAAGACCTACTCTGATCTAAAGACCACCCAGAAAGAGTATGAAATATGTGACATGGTTTACCTGTACAATTTTCAAAGGAATCAGGTCAAGGAGGGGAAATTCCTCCCATCTTGGCGTGATGCCTTTGAAATTTTAGATAAAATATCACCTGTTGCTTACAAAATTTACATCCCAAAAGGAGAACTGACAGAAGAAAAATGGGTCCACATCAACCAGTTGAAAAGCTGTCATCTCAGACACGCTTTATGACTGATTGATGAGCCAAATGAAAGTCGAGCAGTGAAACCGTCTGAAGAATGAAAAGGAAGGATGAAAAATTGGATGGAAACATACATATATTTATTTATATATTTAATATATAAAAGGGAGTAATTTACTTGGTATTATTGTACAAAGTAAGAAAATGAATACAATGTGTTTTGTGAAATGGAAATGTCATGTTATAGCTGTATTTTGTTGTTGTAAATTCTATGTACATCTTCACAGGGAATAATGTGTGTAAAAAGTACTGAAACTCTTTTTCTATCTTTTATTAGAGAACTAAACTCCCTTAACTTCCAGCCCGGAGGTGAGAGTGGAGTCCGGTGAGAACCCCAGCGACCTGGAAAGGAAGGAAGAAAGGGGGTGCCACACGCTCCAACCCAAAGATGGACAGGGAGGCTAGAGTGCCCACTCCCTGATGAAGGAAAATTACGCCTAATGAAACCCTGCTCTGCCCTGCTCTTCCCCAACATAGAGTCATGGAAGAACAGGGGGGTGGGCATGTGGAATGCATTTAAAGGCCCCAAACAGAAGTCCCTTTCACATGAGTAGTAAGATGTTGAACACTGAAACAAAAACAACTGACATTTGTTTTTGTTTTTCAAGTAAAATTAAAGTGCCTTGTTGAAAGGGGCCTACCTGTTATTACCAATAGATAAGCATAATTTTAATTGACAAAAGAACAAAAGAAGGAGCAATCAAAGATCACTGTCGCATGGAAAACAGGATTTTTAAACATTGAAAACAAAAATGGCCTGCACATGTGTGTGCAAATAAAAACGTTTTTTGAAAAAGTGAAAGTGAAGAAAATATCACTGCTCATAGAAAAATGTCAGGAAAACAAAACATGATGTGTGGGTTGACAAAGAGCGATGTAAAATATGTCACCGACAAAATTTCAGTGACATTTGAAGAGCCACTGTGTCTTCATGAAAACAAAGTCAGCCCAAGGCAGAACCTTTTGCTGGCTGTGGGCCAAACTTCACAAGGACATTTCACACTTCCAGCCTGGATGTTACATCTCCAATTTAATGACCAACCTTAATAAAAATGTCCTGCTAAAGGCGTCGAAATTCAGTGTTCTCCAGAGCTGCTGGCTCTGAAAACAGGGACTTCAAGAAAAGTCATGCTTGGCTGGAGCATGACTAATATGCGTGAAAATGGGTGCACCCACTTCAAAGAACAAGCTTCCAACGCAAAGGAGACTGACAAAGGTACAGGCTGACCCAGTGAAAACAAATGGCCGGAAGTAGGAGCAGGACCATTTGTCCCACATGAACATTCACAATTTATTTAAAAGGACAATTATCATTTGGGCCTTTTTCTCAGCCATCATAAGGTGGATGGATTTCATCTATGTACCATTGTTTATGTAATTTCCAAGCGATTTTGGGTATATAAAATTAATCTTCCTGGGACTCTGGGAACTGTAAGGTCTAGTTAAACTAGGTTTTTGGCTGATCTGAACATGTTCCAAATGTGAGAGTTGGTGAGTGGGTGGAAATTGAAATTAGGGATATGCTTAATAACTTACATATTCATAACTGTTGTGCTTTTTATGGAAACGGCAGAAAGGTGCCACATGTCCGCGCTACATGATAAAGATTTGGTGGTCGGCTTATCTAATTCCCCATGATTAGCAGAAAAAGAAAATATGTTCAGTCTAGCAGTTGCTAGTAAAATTGTGAAGTTGTGATACATAATTAGTTTTTGCCAAAAAGTTGAAAGGAGAACAAAGGATGATGGCAAATGGAAATTGACATTTGTTGCTCCAAACCCCTAAACCAATGCTGACTTTGAGGCTGGGGTTGAGAGGAGAGAAAAGGTTAACTGTCCAGTCCTAGTGTCAGGGTTTATTGCAGGGTACTTCCCCAAGATTGTAAAATTGGTGGTGTCATCACTGGTATATAAGGGGGACTGCACCAGGACAGAGACACAGTAAAAGGAGAAAGACAGGAACAGACAGACAAGAGACCGACCATAAGGAAGGCTGCTGAAACTTACCATCTGACAGCTGTAAGGAGACACCAGAGGAGACTGCTGAGAGTGCATTAGGGTGTAACTATCTTTTTCTAGGAAGGCTTCAAAGCTGTCTGGGTCCTATGGTGGAGAGTGGGAGGCCATCTTTGAAAGTGGAGTGACCAGACCCCTCCCCTATCTTCCCTTCCAGAGTGTCCTGAGATGCAGCTGGAATGAACCTTAAACAGAGGCTTGCTATGTAAGTCGAACTGAGCCCTGGGAAACCAAAAGGTGGGGCAGTCTACTTTTCTTGAATCCTTTCCCTTTATAGTGGGTGGGAAGGGGGGGCTAAACTGTGTAGAACCTTAGCCTATTTAGCCAAAAATGTTAATTTAATTAATTCCCCATTTGGCAGAACACTACAGGGGGGAATTTTGTTAAAATTCTAAATGAACAAAGCTCACTTCCCAGTGTGCGCTAAAAACTATAGCCTATAATTTAATTGAGTAATCCTTGTTGTCCAGCTGACCCCGACTTCTGTAAGGAAGAGGGGTGTCTTTGTTCTTAAATCAGTCCAAACTTTTTATCAAGCTTCCCCAACACAGGCCTTTCAGTAAGGGGGTCTGAAATTCAAAATTCCCCAAAGCATTCACATTTTTCTGTCTGACTTCCCAACCTAGACCAAAGTAAGGGGGGGTCTGAAAAACAAAGCGATAAATCACCCTGTGTTTATTTTAAGCCAAAAGTGTGGGCGACATCATAATTGCCATATTTATTTTTCACCAATCTTGAAATCCTACTGCTAGCCTTTTAAGCCTGCAGGAAAATCAAAATCGCACAACATTAAATAAGTGCCTTTGTTATTAATCAGTGTAATTATTTCGGGAAGTGAAATTTGCAGAAAGTAAGAATTGTGATTGTGTTCTTTTTAACTCACTTTTGGGATGTATTTATGCTCAGATAATTTGATTGTGTTGTGCCATAAAGTGGCGTTTTGACATTTTTGTGCTAATTTCTATTACTGTTAATTTAAATAAATACCAATATATTTCCCCGTACAATGAGCCTGGTTCTTGAATCACTGGTTCTTGGCTCATTGTTAGCTCAGGGGAGAGGGATCCAAGGGACATGATATGTGTCTGAGATAGGGCTAAAAAAGAATCTGTTAAACAGTTTGTTGAAAAACCACTTAAGTGGGGAGGGAAGGAACTCCCCGTGTTGAGGGTGGCTTCTCAATAAACAGTTACAACAGACAGGATTATTAGTCAATGGAGTGGGCCAAGCGAAAGCACCTCCATTGAGGTTAGAAATCATGTGCCCCACTTTTGCCCTATCATTTGGAAAGTAGGCAGGTTCGAAAGAGAATTGTACCACACAGGAATCCAAAAACTCCTTTAATTTACAAGGATTGCCATCATATTTCCCTCCTGGAAGGGCTCCAGTAGGCACTTCCAAGGGCATCTGCGGATGGCTGACCATTTGTTTTGAGACAGTGTTTTCTGCCTTGAGATTTTGTACCTCAACTGTTAAATTTTGCATTTCAGCAAGAAACTGCTGGATCTGTTGGTCCAGTCTGACTAATTAGGCATTGCTTTCTGTTATTACCACAATGCAATGATACAGTAATCACAATGCGCACTTAACTTGTGTGAAGCGATGTCTGTTAATGGGGAAAATGGGGAGCCTTCCACACTCTCCACCGGTTCCTGAATAGGTGAAAACAGAGCCCAGGATAAAGCCTGGGAAACCCTCCTGGGGTATAAAACACAATTTGTGATCAAGATATTGTTCTTGAGAAAGCTATGAGATGTGGTCAGTGCTGTGGTGCAGCCGCTGTGGTGCAGCCCTTTCATATTCTGTATAGCCGCAGAATAGTTACCACTAATAAAGACCAAATGAACAATGCTTAAAGGAGGCTAGGAATATGAGCTAAGAATAAGGTCTTTAGAGAACCTGGGCTGGTTGAGAATGATGTGATATAATGCACACAAGCTCACAAGCAATATTCAAAGGGGAACATAACAATGTGCTTCTGGGCAAAGGAACTCTCATACAGATCAAAGGTAATATCCCTCAAAGAAGGGCACAGAATGGGTGTCCTCTTCAAAGCACAATTGCTTTTATATGCTGAGGTGGCTGTCAGCTCGCAGAAGCCATGACAAGTACTTAGATAGAGAGGGGGCTGAAATCAGGTAAGCGAGAAGTCTCATTGCAGCGCAGAGGGAGCGCAAGGTAACCCAATGCATAACAGGCACGGGCAACAATAGCGGCACTCCAGGATAATGGGGAACGTGTTGCGCAGGGATCAGCATGACGAGCTTGCAGACTGGTGAACTTGTAACACTGATGGTGGCAAGGCAGGGTGGTCCAGACTTCCCACAAATATACACGGGGAAAGAGGACTGAAGAAAAGATAAAGGGAGAACGCAGCTAGCAAGGTGTGAAGGGTGAATAGGAAGGAACAGAGATATACTAGGATAGATAGGAGAGAAGAATACTTACAGTAGCATTTCCACTTGCACCATAAGGACCACAAGGAATACCAATTCATGACAAGTACAGCTGCATAGTGTAAGCAAGGAAACTTGATTTTGAAGCATAGGAGTGTGAAAAGGCTTCCACTTCCACCATTGCCTTATGCCCACATTACTGACCTTTGAGCAACTGGAAAGACCAGTCCCTCCGCAATAAAACCTCATTTATTACTGACCACTTTGACATGCATCCCACCAATCTCTCTGTGGTTGCCATCAGTGAGACTTTAAGCACATCACCATCTGACTTATCCGTCCCACATCACTTATGTCGGACCTCACCTATGCCCAACCAGCAGGTTCACATTCTTTTTCTCTGATCAAAGCTATCCTGGCAGGCAATCCGTGGTCATCATGGGAGATGTTCACCCCTACAACAACATCAAGCCTGAAGGACTGTCAGCTACAGCGTGTATCTTCTCTCTGACCAATCCCTCATCAACCTGCACAACATTCCCACCCATACCCCTGGAAACTCCCTTGATCTCATCTTCCTATAATCTTCTTTCAGCTCATTTGCTCTATTGACACCTGCCCCTCTAGGCACGCACTCATTCATTCCCCATCTTGAACTACTTTGCCCTTCATTAATTATTAACGAAAAGTTCAAAACTAATTCCATGGTGAGTCTAAGTGTCTCTTCTGAATACCAACTTCCTGAAATCACTTCTCATTGAATCCAACCCACTGAATCCCAACCACCTCCTGCCTCTCCTCTCTTACATACTGGGGGGGGTTTGCCCCCAACATCCCACCATTCTCTGCTCTCTCACCTCCATCCCCACTCCTTTCAATCTACCACACTGTCATACATTCTCCCTCACCACCTCTCCACTGGCCTCTTTATCTCCCAATGGGGGCACATGCTGCTCACACTGTTCCCCTAATCCAGCTGCCCCTGCCTTTTGATCTCCTGATATCTTCCTCCTTGCTGCACCTGATCCACTTCCTGCCTCTGCATGGGAACACTGGTCATAGAATGTGGACCATGATTTTGATGGCCCTGTAGGAAGAAAGGAGGCTCTGAATTTTAGGCAGGTCAGCATTTTAACAAAGATGAAAACTGATTCCATTTGCAAACAAGAGTGTGTGAGACTCAAGTGTGAGAATATGACTGAATCCAGTGTATGTCAGTATTGTGAATGCACAAAGCACATGCCAGCTAAATGAGGGGTTTCAATTTGGCACTGTATAACAGCTGGTATTATCATTTTGCACCACGCCACAGTAATATGGACTGAGTTGCACTGCAGCATAAAGACTAACAATTACTAACCACTAACCCCTAACCATTAACATATCCCTGTAATAATATTCAAGACAGATCAGTCCATAACTTTTGGTGGAAGCTTTGGTGCAGATTGACAAACTAACTGAAATGGCAAGCACAGGCTGTGCAATGTGTTTTGGAGAGCACATAAGGAATGAATGTGCAGAATGAAAGGCTGTTTACTTGCAGTGAAAATGTGAGGAATGCGAGCTGCGGAATATAGTGCCGTTTTACTCAAAGTAAACACATTGTTCATTTTCAGAACAGGAAAACAGTGCAGAGAAATGTAACACTTTTTATTTGTTTGCTGGCTTCCTAAAAGTCCAGGCTAATCAAGTGTTTTATAGAACATTCTAGTGAGGAGGTTTGACAAAGGGAGATGGTTTTGATTGGCACATTACATCAAGGAGAAAGGCAGGCATTTTTACATTTTATTTAGGTAAACATGCATTCCTGGGAGGTCACTGACAGAGGGTTTAAAAGAGCTGTCTGTCAGAAGGCTGTCTCTCTCTCTCTCTCTCTCTCTCTCTCTCTCTCACTGGTCTCGAGTATTCTACCTCCCTGGGGAGAAGTGTGATGCACTCAAAGGCAGGCAGGAAATACTTCTTTGACGAGTGGGAAGAAAGCCGGATAAAGAGTAGTTTCTCCTGTCCAGGCAGCTGAGTGGAAATACCGTTTTCCAGACTGAGGCACAGAATCAATCATTATTATTGGTGTGTTTTAGTAAAATTGAGGTGTGTGCTGATTTCCATTATGAATGCATTCTGTAGACAGTTGTAGCCAGGAAAGATATGGTTTTCTTGTGTATTCATTCCATGTAAAAGTGTCCAATATGGCTGGAGCTTTGTTTAAGCTGCAAAAAGCAAATACCGTGATCCAAGGTCTTTTGATAACAACGTTTCAAACTGCAACACTAAAAGAAGGGAGTGTGAAGCCTAACATGAAAAAAGGGCCAGTTACTATGGGGGAACTTTGCTAATGAAATGTGTGGTTTTGTTTATTGAATCACAAGGGATGTCATGTAAAATAAGGGTGCATTGCATATGCTGTACACCTTTACAAGTTCTAATTTCTTATGAAGTGTAAAAACAAAGAAACAAGTTAGCTTCAGTCTAACTATTATGTGTTCTAGTTCCCCGTTAGTATTCAGACTGATATAAAGCAAGTGGTAAACTCATTTTACTACAGACGGTAACCTCATATTACAGCTTGTTGTAAAATGCATAACAGAGTTGGTTACTGTGCATTGGGTCCATCTCAGGGGCTGGCTACATAGATGACAGTATCCAAATGACCTGGTAATTATGTTCTGGTTTACCTCCAAAATGGTACTGTAAATAAAGTACCACAGGAAGATGAAATTATGAGTTAGAGAGTACCAGGACCGGTTGTGGCTTTCTGTTTATGGTCCCGGTAAAAGAACAATATCAGGCATTCCTGTGTATTTAGGGCTCACCCTTACAATACTAAATACCCCAACAAAATTACCAAAGATACTGGAAAATAACTCTAACAGCCCTGTGTTTATTGTGCAGGGGAGTTGGTAGGCTAGGCTTCCGGAGTGTCATGTCATGAACCTTGACCGAGTTAAATTATCTATGGTCCCATACACAGTAAAGTCCTTCATTTAAGCTCTCTGTCTCCCACCAGCCCACTCCATTGAATGTGCCTTCATAGAGTTCAACAACACACGTGCCCTCTCCCTGGACTGTCACAATCCTATATTCTCCTTCACTCCGATTGGCCATCACCCTCAACCTTGGATCTATCCAGCTATCCAACCACTTAAAAGAGCCATACATCTCCTCCGATGTCACTGCTGTAAGGTTTGCTCCCTCATTCTTCTCACTGCCTACAACAACTTTCTCCTTGTCCTCACTAATGCTCTTGAATCAGGCAAATCTGTGCACTGCTCTAACCTTATGTTCTCTCTTCTCTCTCATCCCGGCATACGTTCACTGACCAATGTTGTGAATCGCTTGTGCATTATCGAAGCCATGACGTAATCCCAAACTTTGTGAGACTTATTTTCTTTTTATTCTTTTTTAAAGAGTGAGAGTGGAAAGGGAAAAAGGAACCCAACTTAAACAAACAAAACTGAATATGGATTTTAGGCTTCTGTTTTTCTTGCTGTACAAACCTTCCAGTCAGGCCCTTCTATCCCAAGGTCAGGTCCTATCTCCTTCTGTCAAATAAAATGTATCTTGATCAGGGTGGCACTTCTTCTAGACCAGCTGAAACAAGGGAACCTTAGCAAGTTCCGCCTTGTCTCCCGATGGAGATTCAGTGACATAAAAAAGTCTTTGGAATGCAAACAATAAAAAGTCTTTTTATATTCCAGTTAAAATGGAAAACAAAGAATTTCAATACGAGTATGGCAGCTGGGTAAAAACAATGGTAAGGTGACAGTAGTTATGTTACCATCATATTACTCTACACCTTGCTATGAGTTTTGGTGGTAAAGTGGAACACATCCACCTTAGCACCAGACATCGTCTGAATTATCTCGCAGAATACCGCTGGTGGTAATAGCAAAAGTTCAGCCTGGAGTTCCATCGACTCCAAAAAATGGGGACTTACACCACACCACCGCCGCTTGTAATTCAGTGGTAATTACAGTGATGGCAAGTGATGGCAACAGTATTTGAGTTTGGCATTGTGTGGATTGACCATTTAATGAGGCCCAAAGTTTTTTACAATGTTTCTGTATCTGCCCAT
This sequence comes from Ambystoma mexicanum, assembly GCF_040938575.1. Classification (NCBI taxonomy): domain Eukaryota; kingdom Metazoa; phylum Chordata; class Amphibia; order Caudata; family Ambystomatidae; genus Ambystoma; species Ambystoma mexicanum. The sequence continues at coordinate 484,947,209 of NC_090925.1, forward strand.
CAATACTGCCACTTTTTGCATTCTTATAACTTGTTTCTTATAATGGAGATCCATAATTTCTAGCTGATCTTTACTTGGGGATTTTTGTTGGCCCTGTCTCTAGGCTGAATTCCAGTGTAGGGAGGTCTTTTGGAGGTACTTCCATGGCTCGGCACCTAAGTTAGAAAAGAGCTTGGACCTTGGTCATCTGCTAGTAGGTAGGATGGGTTGGAGATATTCAGGGCACCGTGACAGATTGCAAGGGTGTAGAAGCTGTGACTTTTTAAATTTGTATTAATTCATTACAATGTTGCATGTAATTCCATCTCTGAAATGGTAATTTGCTGATCAGATTCTCCTTTCATAAACTCCATGCCAAAAGCATAGTGCACACCTGTGCACTACTGCATCAGCAGGCTAATTCCAGTGCCTGCCCTACTGTGGCAAAGAGCAGGTTCAGGTCACAGGTGCCTTATTAAGAGCTTCAGCAGCAGCCAAATCTCTGAAGCACAGAAGTTTCATTTAAGATATGCACGCGTGTTGCAAAATATAATTATTATAAGCAGCCCATGCTGGTAGCAAGGTAAACTCTAAATATAAGCCATCCATAAGTTTGGGCATGGTGCACGTGTCAGCTCTTGTGAGCCAGCTCATCTGGCAAAGGTGATGTGTATTCTGGCAAGATAGGCTGATCTTGCCAAGTTACAGGTCAGCAGCCAGAAGGGCCATGGCTCTTTTTGATCTCTGTGAAGTAAGGTAACTCCCTCCTCAAGAGACAGACACTCACCAGGAAGCTACCATGGGACCAGGCATCAAAGGGGCACACCCATTCAAAAGGATTAGTCTCAAACCACGGTGATGCATACCAAAGGGGCCTTTGATTCTATTGAGAACGGGAGGGGCGGAGTTAGTGGAGACAGGGAGAACTCTGTAAAGTTTGGGAATTATTCTACCATCTTTTTTCTCTCTACCTCTCTCTCTCTCCTTCATGTCCTCCAACTTCGTCTAGCACAAATCACTTTGGGTACGATGTCAGAAGGGTGGCATCCACTCATTTCAAGAACAGGGATTGGGCCCCTACAGCAGGATAGCTTAAGTCCAATCACACATGGGCATTTACATTTAAAAGAACGGGTCTTACAACACTTCTTTGAATCGCCTTTTGGACTCCAACCCGTGAAGACGATTTTATTTGACTTCTGTTGGGAGAGTTCATCTCTCCAAAGTCCCCCGCCAGTGAAGTGAAGACTGAGTGTCCAAAGCAGAGGTGAGCTCTGACCCTAACCATCCTAAGGGACCATGGGTGAACCTGCTGCTGGAACAAGACTTGACACTCTGCTAGCCACAGTAGTACCCAGGACCTCACCTTGTTGAAGGACCTCTGCAGTTGTGTGCCAGCCTCCACCATTTTTGGGAGGCCAAGAACAAGCACCCATCTTGTCTCTCAGTTCCTGGAGTGGGACTCACAGAAACCCGAGGAGTGGCCTGATACTGGAGCAAGACCTGCCTCTCCCACAGCCACAGTCTTCCCTGTACCTCCCCATGTTGAAAGACCCCTGTAGTTTTGTTTGGAAGCATGGGTAAAGGAGTCAACTTGTCCCTGAGCCACTCAGAGACAAGACAGCTGGGATCCTACAGTTGTTTTACTATTGAACTGCTTAGAGCCGTGTTTCAAGAACTGTTAGAGACATATGAATCAACAGTAACCTCTGTTGCTACCTTTTGCACACACCAAATCTTTGAATTGCTCACACAGCACCAATAAGTCTGGCCTGATGTTGTCATCCACCCAGAACTGGAAAAATGTACTATTGACTGATAACTTCCCCCTTGATACATTTGTGGGCCCTAGCGACTGGATAAGTCTCTAATTCCCTTTTAGCATCCAAGAAACATATCCCTTTTAAGGACCAACATGGTTGTTACTTGCCTTTCACCCATGATTCATTACTCAGAGTGTTGCATTGTTCTATCTTTGCTTATTCTCTGTTCTTCCCTCAGGGGCAAGTTTTATGTAGTGTTTTTCTGTTTAGTTATTTTGCAGATGATGTGTTTTATTAAAGTGCATCTATTTTCTCGGGCCTTGACTGGACATTCCCTTTATTTTGGACTGTCATGCTTTGTAGTCTGGGTCACTACTGAATACCATTCACACCTCTCTTAAGAGCATATCCTTCCCTCAGCCCATGTTACCACAAAAGGTGAAGATGGTATATCTATTAACTGTGCCTATATTTATGGTTGTGTTGGTTCTTGGTTTGTAGCAGTGTGAGGGCTGAGTGGGCATTTTAGCTTCTCCTGATTTTTGTAATACTATTGGCCAGAATCTAATTCGTCACAAGCTCCCTCTCTTTCTCCTACTGTTTTGTCCCAATCAGGGATCTGCACAGGGACTGTTTATCCTCGACAATTTTCCCCATTGGTTTGGCACAATCTCATACCTAGAGGAGCCCACACATGTCCCTCCCCAAAAAACAGTAAAATCAGAGTGGAAAGAAAAAGAAGGAAAGTGAAAGATGCTGCGCTATCAACGCCATCAGATCAGTCAACCAGGGACTCTGAAGCAATCCACCTCTAACATCTCAGATAACGACTAATCACCTTCATCTCCAGATTCTTCTCGAAGCAACCTCCTGAGCCAAGATACTGTGAAGTACTCACTAGACTCCATACAGAATCTCTAAACGGAGAAACAATTTCCATTCCAACCTTACCAATCTCCCCTCTGTCCACTACAGCATCCAACTGATCTACCATAGAACTACAACCACAAGCACCAAAGCCTACTACATAATTTATCAGTAGACAACTTACAACAGCTACAACCTCCCCACAAGAGTGCCAAGATGTACCAGACAGAAAAAGTATCTCCCCAGCCCATTTGATTAGGAAGGCCTTAAACTGGAGACCTGGGATGCCAAGTCAAGCAATAACAAATGACACATCGAGATTACACCAACTGAAAAGACCCACAATGGAATAGTGGCCAATAGATGCCTCCAAATTGATGCACCCTCAACAGCAAAACACTTCTGTTGCACCTTTGACCTTCTCTTCGAGGACCAGGTAGGACTACTCTCCATCACAGAAACCTGGCTCTCGGATCATCAATCGCAGTTATCCATGAAAGCATCCCACCAGGATACAATATCAAATGTGTGCACACAAATAGGAGAGGTGGAAGGATAGCACTGGTACACAGGGACTCTGTCATAAAGTCAACACCCACCATTGACGGCATCCATTAATGTGAATCTCTTGCCATTACCTTCTCCATCTGTAACACTTCATCACTAAGCTTCCTCCTCAGATACATACCACAGCCTATAGCCCTACGCTTGAAGAGTAATTCTCAGGTGTGGCTGCCAAACTGTGCATGGATCTTGAATATTCAACAGAGATTTCGATATCTGGCTTGAGAAAGAAGAGAATCCCAGCACAATATCCCTCTCAGTGTACCTGGCAATATTACACCTCAAACAAACAGTAAAAGCTCAAAAACATACAGCTGGTCATAATCTGGACAGCATTTTCTGTAATGAAAACATAATCATGGTTTGCTCTCTACTCACCTTCTAGTGGGAACCACCTATTCATTCCACTCACAATTGCTTTAAAAGCACCCCCACTGGTGGAACTATTTAAAGGGCCTCTGAGCTTGACCAGACCATGGACAGAAATACAAATAGACACTATTCTCACACGGACGCCCCCACTACGGGGTGTTAGGCCTTCCTACTAAGTGGGAATATATATATACAATAAACCAAATGAAGGTCTCAAAACCCAGTTCAAATATGTACCCTATCTAGTCCTTATGACGCTCTGCAACACAACCATGGAACAAATATAGGTTGATATCAAAGGATCAAACTGATGTCACATACAAAAACATTTGTCAATTTTATTTAACAATTCATCAAAACACAGGTGTCACCACCTGCTATTTCGCATCGAAATTGTTAGATAAAAACATACACACACATCAGTATAAAACATCCGATGGTATGATAATTAATACTCCAATTTGTACAAAAATGATACATGGTGTACATGGTTGACACATAGAAAATCAAGTCCTCATGACTTGATTGTACATAGTGTTGGTTATTTTACACCCAGTTCACACACTATGGGGGTCATTACGAGATTGATGGTAGTCATGGCGCTATTTGCGCCATGACTGCCACCAATAACGGGTCTGGCACCGGTGTTGTTCAATGGGGACTTACCGGTGTAGTCAAACCCTGACGGGACTGGTAAGTCCCCATTGAACAAGCCATTCCCCATTCCCATTTGAGCCCCTATAGGGCTCAATGGGAATGGGGAGGGCGCTAATAACGGGCTCGCGAATGGCAAGCCCGTTATTAGCGCCCTGGTCCCTTAACGGGTCCCGTCCAGAACGGCTGGTCAGACCAGCCGTTCCTGGTGGGACCCGCTAAGGGACCTCGGAATAGGGCGGTAAGGGATTACCGGCACCGGTCTCCTTGCCAATGCCCGGTATCCCTTACCGCCCTATTCGTTATGACCCCCTATGATTGTCTTAGCCCGGCTTATATACGTTTCTGGGGGTCATTCCGAGTTTGGAGGTAAGGGAAAAACGATGCTGGTAAAGGATTACCGGCTTCGCTTATCGCTACGGACTATTCTGATAGGCCAAACCGCTATTAGCGGCATCATAAAGTATGGTGCCTCTAATAGCGGCATGGGCGCGGGCACGAAGGCCATCATGCCGAGATTAGCGGCATGCCGTAAACTGGAGGAGATCACAAGTGAAGCATACATGCAAATACCGGCATCATGAAGGCGTTAAAAGTGGTTACTGGCATGCCGTAATACCGGCATCTCTGACCAACCGTAAAATGCCATGTGCAGTGTTCCCAACTGCCACAGGTGCACACAATCAGCACAGGTGGAGGAAATGGAGTCTGGCCCAGTACAAAAGGAGCACACCCACACACCACAACCCCTCCCACTCTTAGATGATTCCAATAGTAGTAGCATTTGCTGGAGCTGGAGGACATGCTTGCATTGCTACACTAGCAACAACAACAACAGCCGGCACCACAGAGGAGACACAGGAGGAGAAGGAGGGTGAGACAGGCCCAGCATGCCCCGCCAGTGCTGCCAGCGTTACCACGCAGGCAGCCCCCAATCCCTCGCATCAGAGCCAGTCCTTTCAACCTAACCCCTGAGCAGAGCCACACCCTGTACCGTCTGGACCGGGACACCATCACCACCATCGTGGACATGATACACAACGACATTGTCAGCCTCAATGAAATACGCACCACCATCCCCCCTCTACTGAAGGTAGTGTCTGTGCTCCACTTCCTTGCCACATGCACCTACCAGCACACAGTGGGGCACATGCATGGCATATCACAACCCTTATTTTCTCGCATTATGAACCAAGTGCTGGATGCCCTCCTCAAGCACACAAGAGACTACATATCCCTACCACAGACTCCCCGGGAGATCTTTGATACAAAAGTTGGCTTCCATGCAATGGCAGGCATGCCAAATTGTGTAGGTGTCCTTGACTGCACCCACGTGGAGTTGGTGGTCCTGCATTCCATGGAGGTGGTGTACCGCAACCGCAGCAATACCACTCCATCAATGTGCAGATGGTATGCGACACCAGCAAGATCATCACACATTGTTGTGCCCGATATCCCGGATCAACTCATGACTCTATGGTCCTGCGGAACTCCATGCTACCACGCTTCATGGAGCGACATGCTGGACGACGTGCCTGGCTGCTTGGTAAGTTGCATGACTGGCACATGGCATTGAAATGGGGGGAGAGCTGCACACACCACCATGCTGTCAATGTTGATGTGACTGCACGATGTGCACTTCACCGAACACTGTGTCCCAAAGCATCACAAGCGGTACATGACACCCAAATCCCATAGGAATGAAGTATGGTCGACACCTATCACTACATGGCTAACAGTAAACCACCCGACATCCCACAACACGTGCACCATTCATCAGCGGACCTCACCCTCCGTAACACCATCCAGCAACATACAGTGCATATGCACTATGTTTCTGTCTCCAGCAAATCACCACACAGGACAAGCATCCCTGGGAGTTCATTGCACTGAACCACAAGGGAATCCACTGTCTGTCACACCCACAGGAGTGCTGCATGTTACCATGGGAATAATTAGCGCTGAACGCCTAATATTGCACAGACTACTGCCAACGCTCCCTCTAAGTAAATCTCACAGACACAACACATCACAAATTTGACACGAACACAGCTGTATGCGTACACGATGCATGTGCAACAAGACGTCAGTGCACACCATGTATCATCTTGAAGATGCAACCCACACCATTAGTCCATGGCACTGGACACATTGAGGGCCTAAAAATGGCGTAAATACATCCAGTGACATGTGCATGTGACCAACGATAATCTGCAGGCATGTGTGACTAGTAAAGCTGTCCATCATGAATCGACTAACATATACGTTTTATTGCCTCTCATGCAGGTGATAGTGGCCATCCCTTGAAGCTGTGGCTCCTAACCCCTGTCCAAAACCCACAGAACTGGCATGAGGAGGACTACAGTCGTTCCCATACCCATTCCCGTGTGGTCATCGAGCAGACCTTTGGCCTGTTGAAGGCACGATTTCGCTGCCTTAGCCGGTCGGGTGGGGCACTCCTCTACAGCCATGAGAAGGTGGCCAAGATCATCATGGCATGTGTCATGCTGCACAATATGTGTATCCGCCGGAACGTGCCGCTGCCCCCTGACATTGAACTGCTATCACCTGGTAATGATGAAGGGGATGAAGAAGATGTGGCTGGACATCATCGCGGTGCCGATGCACAGGAGGGACGTGCTATGCGCCATTCAGTGATTGCACAATATTTCTGACACACATGGCTGCAGAGGGTGACATGATAGTTGGACAGAGGGCACTGGGTGTGGGGGTACATGTACACTATGCACTGTATAGGAATAAATGACACATGCGCAATGATGAATGTCCACTCAGGTCTTGCTTTTCACACAACGGGTGTATTAAATATAACAATGATAACGAAAGTGCAAAAACCCTCCACCAACCTCCCCCCCTCTGTCTCCCCCGACAACTCACCCACACACCTTCACCCCCTCCCCCCACAACTCCCTTACACACCCTTACCCCACTCCCCCTCCCCCCACAACTCCCCCACACACCCTCACCCCCGCTCCCCCTCCCCCTACACCTCCCCCACACATGTCCCATCAAGTCTCCAATGCCTACATGAGGCTGCCCTGACTATCAATTCGCACTCCCTGGTCCAGGTGGTGGCATGTCTTGCCGGCGCAGGGTACGTGCTGACCTGCGGAGCGGGCTCGTCTGGGTCGGGCTAGATGATGACGGTGTGGCCGCCTGCTCGGATTGGGTAGCCTGATGCCCGGACTCCATGGCATCGGCTATGCGGTGTAGTACCTGGCGGAGGGTGGAGGCCTCCTCGCAGAGGCGTCTGGTGTTATCGGCCAATATTTTGGCCATGGAGGCGGTGTTCTCCATTATGGACCTGCCTAGAGAGGCGATGTTCTCCCGCCACTCCTGTCTGACCAGTGTGTTGTCCTCAACAAACTGCCGCACAAGGGCAGTCAGCTGTTCTGACCTCTGCGGCCCTGCATGTGCACCTGTGGATGTTGATGGTCCCTGGCTGTCCTGGTCAGCCTCTATACTCGGCAATATGGGACTGAAGTGCCCTTCCATTTGCTCCTGGCTAGACTGCTCTGGGGTGGTGGCGTGGTCAGTTTCGAGGGATGATATTTGGGGGGGAGGCCAGTGGACTGGGCGTGCAGACCACTACTGATGCATCGTCCACAACGGGCACCCATATGTCATCCTGTGGGTCCTCCACAGCCAGGGGTGCTGTGGCTGCCACCTCCCCAGCCGAACTGGACTCCTCAGAGTGTGGTGCCTCGCCTGATTCCTCAGGATGACCAATGGGTGGTGGTGCTTTGGCCTCTACGGCGCTTGGCGGCACCGGTGTACTGGCAACCTGGGCTGTCTTGCCCGCTGGTGCACGGCAGCCCGTGGGTTGTCCCTTCGAGGTCAAAGGCCGGTTGGCTTCATCCCGGGACCTCTTCCGGGGTGTGGTCTTTGCAGGGGTTGCGTCCTGCCCCTCGCTGTCATGGTCAGAGCCTGTGGGGGTCAACGAGAGGGACGGCATGAGAGATGTTTTGATAGGCATCATACATACATTTGGACAATTGATCATCCACACAATTGGGAGGTAATAGGCATTTGAGTTTAGATGAGCACGTTGTTTGATACATGGGTGGGTTATGCAGGCATACGTCGACTTCACTCATGTTGGCCAAGAGCTATGCTATCTGACATGCATATTTGTTGGGGCCTGCATGCAGTGTGCCTCCTGGCATTTACATCTTTGTGTGGTATGTGTCAGGTACGGCATTGCCTTGCTGCAGGCATCTGCATGTGTCTGTGATGTGTCCGCCTACTTTGCTGGGAGTGTGTATGTGTTGGACCATGGCTTGACTCTTTGGACTGACATATTGGTTGACTTTCATCAGACTCTGCATTACAGTGCTTTTTTAGGACACCTCCATCGGCCGATGTTGTGGCACCACACTCCATCTCACCAACACCTTCAATCCCCTCCATTCCGATCATGCTGGCGCAGATGTCCTCCCATGGGGTCAGCTTAATGGGTGAGCCGGGTTCTCCTCCTGTTGCCATTGTCTGGCTCCTGTTGACTGAGAGAATATTTCTCACTCTGAGTTGCAAGTCGTCCCAGCGCTTACGGCAGTCTTTGGTGGTTTGTGGGGTGTTTCCAACAGCACTAACTTTCTCTGCCACAAGTGCCCAAATCTCCTTTTTTTTCTAAATTGCCTCCTTCATGCTGTTTGCAAAGATTATTCCAGCATGCTCCTGCGGTGTCCCGGCCAGCATCTCCAGCTCATCCTCGTTAAATCTCTCCTTGCGCTGGCCGGCAGCTCCCTTCTTAAGGGCCTTGGGCATTGTGGTGTGTTTGGGGAAGTTATTCAGACAAACAGCAGAGTCGCACAGGTCCTGTGTGGTGAGGATGGCAATGGATTGTGTTTTTAAAGATGGCAGCCGTGCTCCTTCCCGTTCCTGTGCGATGACGCTACTTCCAGTTCCGCTTATTTACGGTGACCGTTAATTACGGTGACCGCTAATTACAGTCACCGCTATTAGCGGTCATCGCTATTGCCGCATTGGTTCATGATGCTAGTGCTATCTTCGCTATGCATGATGCCGCTAAGGGAATATTTCATGCCTTTAACGGCATAGCGGTAATGCCCTTACCAGCATGGCGCAAAGCTTGTGCCCGCAAAGTCGTAATAGTCCTCTATTGGCGAACTAATGACTGCACGGACGCGCTATTTACGCCATGCTGGTAAGGACCATTACTTACCTCCAAACTCGGAATGACCTCTGTCCTATATGACTACAACATGCCGGACATTCCTCATGGGAAGAAAATGTGTATCTGAAGGGTGGCAGGGTATCAATTCCACTGTTCTCTCCAAAGTAGTTTTCACCTGCTACAATTACGCAGATGACAAACAAATAATCTACAACTCAAGAATAGTTTGTCAATGAGCGCTCTTCAGACCTAAAAAGAGGTCTTACCCACTTGGATAAAGGGATTACAGCAAAACTCAACCCTACCAAATAAGAACTCATTCTCTTCAGCTCAGCCCCCGCAGACACCACTTTAATCCCTTGGAATGATAGGCCAATCCACAGCACCATTCTTCATGGGAAGGAATCTCAGAACCACTATTAACTGTGTCCTCACACCTGAATTGCTGTTTTTTTTTTATAACCTTTATTTATAATCGCACACAGTTAGGGCGTAGAAACATTATTAAGAATTCAGAACATTACATCACATGTTTACATTCTGTATCAATCTAGGTCTTCGTCTTCTTTGTCCGACAGGTATTGCTTGTATCTGGCCCATATATTTCTGGGTCTGGAAGTAGGTTGTACTGAGTCTATATACAGTTCCTCTGTATCATTTGTCCATATCATGTCCCTTTCCCAATCCGCCTTTGTGGGCGGTGTGTTGCTTTTCCACTTCAGCAGTATTGCCCTCTTGGTTATCAGTAAGCTCAGGTTCAGGAGTTTCCACCATGGTGGGTTCATCTTACCCACAGCCCCAGGAGACATAACTGAGGTGACCACTCAATGGGCTGATCCGCCATTTTCGTCTAGCGCTGCACAGATCTCTGCCCAGTATTCTTTTAATTTTATACATGTCCACAGCATGCAAAAAATGTCTGCGTCTTCAGATTGACATCTCGAGCATGTATTCACTGCTCTGGGGTAGATGCTTTTGAGCCTAGCAGGGGTGTAATGTGTCCTATGGACTATCTTATAGTGCATAAGTTTGTAACTGGCGTTACATGATATGCGTTTGGCCAATGTGCATATCTGCAGCCATTGGTGGTCGTCCATTTGATGCCCCAGGTCTTGTTCCCATTTAACGCTGGCATTACGGTCTTCCATTGGGCGAGTTTGAGCAATAGTCTTATAGTGTGTATGCTGTGATTTTCCCTGCCCCTTCAGGGAACATGTATCCAAATGCTAGGTTTATCACAGGTTCTTCCCGAACAGCTGGCCATAGATTCCTAATCGATGCCTTTATGCGCATATAGTGCAGTTTGTGTTTGGGCGCGTCTCCTACTATTTCTTTAAGGTTCTCCCAGGTGACAAAAAGTTTGTCTGGGAACATTTAACCCCATTGAACGATACCCCTGGCGTCCCAATGTGTAGCGGCGTCCTTATCTAAGGTAGGTGGTATATGGGGGCCGCCCCAGATCGGCATGCTCGGGTGATACAACCAATCTGTGCCGTAAATGTTGTCAATTCTGGCCCAGGCTGTGGCCGTCACCTGCGCAGGGTCGATGGAATTGTAATGTTTGTGGCGTGACCTCGTCATATTTTGAAGCAGTGTGGTAGGGTCCGGTGTGTGGTGTTCATGTGGTGTACCCGTAGGTTTGAGGAAATTAGTAGCCCACTTGGCAGCGTAGTGCGCTTGTGCTGCTAAATAGTAGAGTTCACAATCAGGTGCCACAAGGCCTCCTTGTGGGTATGGGCTTGTTAATGTCCTCCAACTCAATCTGGAATGTCCCCCCCATGTGAATGTAATGCAGGGACTTTTTTATTTTGATGATCAGTGCTCGCCCGGGCCACACCGGAACTGTGTTGAATAGGTAGAAGAGTTTTGGAAGAATTATTATTTTAATAAGGGCAATCCTCCCCATCATTGAAATAGGTAGGTAGGTATGTTGAATAGGTCCAACATGCCATTTTCACGCACAATGCGTCAGCGAAGATGTTGTAGTTTAGAGTGTGGAATAATTGGGCAGTCCTAGACACGCACCAAATAAGTCTGTGAAGTACGTGAGGTGCCACTGTTGTTTTTGTGAGTGGGAACATTTCAGATTTGTTAGCATTAAGTCTTAGGCCAGAGAAGTCACCGAACCTCCTGACTTCCGCCAGGATTCTGCCAAGCGTGCAATCTGGATTCTTTAGGTACAACAAAATGTCATCCGCATATAATGTGATAATTTCCAGTTTGCCTTCTAGCCATAGGCCATATGTACTATAGCAGGTCCTAGGTATGTCCGCCAGGGGCTCTATCACCAATGTGAATAGTAGCAGTGACAATGGGCAGCCTTGTCGGGTGCCTCCGAGGAGTTCCAGTGTTTCTGATAAAGAGCCATTAATACTTATCTTGGCATAGGGGCGTGTGTATAGTATTTTGATCCATTTGATGAAATTAGGACCAAACCTGTAGTTCTGTAGTACTCTAAATAGAAAGGGCCAGTACACTATATCGAATGCTTTCTGCATGTCTAGAGACACTGCCACAGTTTTTTCGGGTATTGTTGCCAGGATCTTGTGGCATCGTCTGATATTTGTTGCCGTGGACCTGCCTGCTACAAAGCCTGCCTGGTCCTTGTGGACCATGTAGGGCATCAGTGGGGTTAGCCTGGCTGCCAGTATTTTAGCGAAGATTTTCGCCTCAGTGTTTATTAGTGAAAGCGGTCTATATGAACTGCATTCATCCGGGGGGTTTCCGGGTTTAAGTAACAGCGTGATGACTGCTTCTCTGGGGGTTTTTGGTAGTTCCCCTTTTTCTAGAGCCTCTGTCCTTACTGCGTGTAGCTTGGGTACAAGAAGTGAACTGAACTCTTTATAGAATTCCGCTCCCAGGCCATCTGTGCCCGCGTTTTCCCATTGGGTAGTGCTTTTATGGCTTCTGATATCTCGGCCTCAGTGATTGGGTTTTCAAAGGTTTCCCTAGTGGCATCAGCTATTAGTTCTGTTGGTATGCTGGTGAGATATTGAGCTATTTCCTCATCAGGGGCGCTGCTTTGGGGGGAGTATAGCTGCTTGTAAAACTCATAGAATGCCCCACTAACCTCTGTACTGTCCGTGGTCACTTTGCTGTTTGACAATTTTATGCAAGGGATATTGGTCGGGCCTCCTTCGCCTCGCACTGCCCTGGCTAGAAGTCTTCCTGGGCGCTCGCTCTCCCCGTACCATCGCGCTGCTGCGGGTTTATCAAAGTAGCGGATCTCCCGATCCGTTGCTTCTTTAAATTCATCTAATTTAGTTTTAATCTCCAGTCGTAGGTGTGAGGATGGGGATTGTGCATACTGGGATTGTCTACGAGCAATTTCTGTTTCTTGACGTGCTAAGTTTCTCCGTATGTCTTTGAGGACTCCGAATTCAGTGGACATCGCATTGCCTGTAATGCAGACTTTAAATGCTTGCCATAGTATTGCTTGGCTGGAAACAGAGCCCGCATTTATGTCAAAGTATTCCTGAATGTGCAGAGCTAATGCCGTCCTGTAAACCATATCTTGGAGGGCAGCTGATTTAAATCTCCAGGGTGGCCTGTTTATTTTTATTTCGGGGATTCTTATCGTCAGTTGTATTGGCAAGAGGTCCCAGTATGTCCTGGGTTAGACCCGAGCATCAGTGACCCAGCCCAATGCCTCACTGGTGATTAACCATATATCTATTCCGGAGTGCATATCATGCACGGTAGAGTAGTATGTGTATTCTCTTTTGGTGGGGAGCAATGAGCGCCACGCGTTCTCAGATTTAAATTGGCCATGTGGGTGAGTATTATTTGGGCGGACTTGGATAGCGCTCTCGGTTGGTTCGACCAAAATGGTGTTATAGTCGCCGCCACATATCAGATGGGCCTTGGGAAATTTTGCAAGCTTTCCAAATATAGAGGAGTAGAAGCCTGGGTGATCTATATTCAGGCTATATATATTCAGCAGCACCACCTCCTTGTCATGTAGGGTGCCATAGACCAGCACATATCTTCCCTCAGGGTCACACTCGGAGTTGAGGCAAGTGAATGGTAACGTTTTATGTACAAGGGTCACTGTCCCCCTTGCCCGAATGGAGTATGTTGTGTAATATTGATGTGTTCCCCAGCTTGGAGCCAGTTGCCCTGTTTGTTGGCGTCCTAATATGTGTTTCCTGCAGGAAAACTATCTTGGGGCTCAGTCTGTTAATGTACGCTAATATTTTCCTTTTCTTTATCTGGGGTCCCAGCCCATGAACATTCCAGCTCAGCATTTTAATACCCTCAGTATCTGCATTAGTCATTGTCTCGGAAGTGGATGTGATTGCGTTTATTATGTTTCATTATTGCCATGGTTTTTACTGCGGTGGTGCCCATCATCTGTGTGCTTTTTGTTAAATTACCCTTGTCTCTAAAACTGTATCCCAACAAACTTGCCCCGTATCCCTTCCCCTCCCTCAAAGTTCCCCAAACTTCAACTATGCCTGCGTGCCCTTCCCTACCCCATCCATTCACTTATAATGCACCTGCTACAGGGGGTCTGTAGCGACATCCTGGGCCACCTATGTTAAGTTCTCTTTTATTTCCCACTGCGGCTAGTTCCGTATGCTGTTACTCTTAATGATTTGAACCTTAAAGGGGGAATTCTCATCATTACACTTGTAAACCAACTCAAATTTGCCCCTTCTATGGGGCATCCCGGGGGGAGGCCTCCATTTCCATTGCATAGTTTGTTGTTCTTGTGTATTTGCCGTTATGGAGTCCCCTCATCTCAGGTGTCCTATTCAGTTTCAGGAGGGGGAGTTGGTATTGGAATGTGTGTTTCCACAAAGTTTTCCGCCTCCTCAGGAAACGTGAAGAAGTAGGTTTTGTTCTGATGTTGTATCTTTAGCCTGGCTGGGTATAGCATGGCATAGGGAACATGTCGCTCGCGTAGTAGTTTGTTTACCACAATGAAGAGATGTTTTTCTTGTTGCACTGCCAGTGTAAAGTCTGAGAAAATGTGTATAGTACTGGCTTCCAATCTCAGTTTTCGTTTCTTCTCTTGCGGTTTTCAGCACCAAGTCTCTGTCCCTGTAGTTCATCATGCATGCTATAATGGGCCTCGAGTATGCTCCGGGCTTAGGTTTTGGCACAAGGGATCTGTGTGCACGCTCCATAATGAACATGGGTGACCATCCGGGATCTCCTAGAAGATTGCGCAGAAGATTTTCCACCGCTTGCTCCAAGGGTCCTTTCAGGGCTTCTTCCGGCATGCCAATTATACGGATGTTGTTCCGTCGCGACCTGGCTTCTAAATCCTCTCACTTGGTTTATATTGTTCCCAATTCTATTGCCATTGTTGACACTGTGGATTTTAATGCCTCCAACGCGTCCTCTGTGCCAGAAATTCATGTTTCAGCTTCTGTGATACTTGATGTCATCTTGTCGAGTTGTGTCTTAATGGAGGCGACATTGGCCAATATCCCTTCTAGTTTCTCATTAAGGGAGGAGAATCCTTGTTGCATGGCTAGGAAGACCGCCTGTGGGTCCATCATTGGGGCAGGCACATCTGGTTGAGTTTGGGGTGGTGTTTCTTTGGACATCGTGGTTTCTATCTCTTTTCTCGTCGTTGTGTATTTTTCTATGGCTCCTTTCCCTTTCTTGGGTCCAAAGCCCTTGGTCATCGTATTTATCCCTTCCGGGGGTGGTTTCTGCTGGTGTTTGCGTTGGATGGTTCTCTGCGTTTCACCAGGGTCATGGTATTCGCTTTGGATCTTGCAGCGTGTGTTGGAGTCCAGCGTGACTGCACGTATGAATTTCGTTGTGTGGACTTATAGGGTTGTCCTCCGGCTCCGTCCAACGTTTCCCAGCGGTTTTATTAATGGCTCCGTTTCATTGCGGGCAGTGGGTAGATGGTTTGTGGGTGTTGTGGAGAGTTGTGGCTTGCGTGTGCCCCATGTACTCTTCGCCCAGGCTTCACCAGGTATCGCAAGTCGAGTTTGATGGTGACATGGGAGGTATTAGTGCCCCAAGGTCGGAGCAATGATGGGTTGTGCACGGTGTGCTTTTTCCTTACACACCGTGATCTGCCCTTAGAATGTAACTAGTCATGCCAAATATAATGTCCAAAAAAATTGAATTGACACAGATGGGGCATTGTGTCTCCCTTGTTGTGTACACTGCTTTATGTTGTTCGGTGTTGGAGCTTCCCAGGTCAGCAGTGGGTGGGTTCCGCCCCACAGTATGAGGAGAGCTCACCGCCTCCGGTGTGGGAGAACTGTGCCTTACTGCGCCCCCTCCTACCTTTGTTGTAGCCTGTCCTGTAAATGTTTCTTGGAGCCCATGGCTATGACTGTCTTGAAGTGGGGCAGTCCAGTGGGGGGGCTGCAGTGTCTCACTGCTGTAGTCCGGGTCAGCAAAGCTAGTATAATTTGTCCCAGTCACAGCACTGGATGGGCCTTTTTCCCCCTGGTATTTTGTGGGGTAGAGCAGAAGTCAAGTTCCAATATGCCTTGTCTCTGGGGTATGAAGGATCTCTCCGGGTGGGCTTTGAGCACCGAGTAGCCCGCAGTGTGGCTGGGTTCACGGATGCTAATATCAGGCTGCTGCAATTGTTGTTTTGTCAAGGATTTATGCTGCTATCTCGCTATTGTCCTGCAGGGTGCCTGGATTCCTGGTGGCGGGGCCTGTGATGTGAACCGCGGGTGGAGGGGCCCTTCCGCCAGCGGTGCTGCGGCTGTGAAATGTTGTCGGGCGCGGGCCAAGTGGAGCCTCACGCACACAGTGTAGGGCGATATCTGGGCCGCGGTGTAGGGAAATGTCCGGGCCTCTCAATGCTCCTCCTCGAACCCCCGCCGGGGGGGGACGCGGAACAGCTGAGATGTGTGGACCCCCCTCCTCCTTACCGTTCCCCTCACGGGCCTTCGAGTCTTGGGCTGCGCGGTCGGCCCTACCGAGTTAGGAATGTGTTCTGGGTCAGCAGGTGCTCAACGGAGACCGGAGCGCCTGCGACCCACAACACGTTGGCAGGCCCCTCTGCTCGGCCCTCCGGCTCTCGATCCCTTTCAGTGCTGGGATCCTCCTCTTGTTTCGCAGTGTGTGCTGGGGAGGTTCTTGGTTTAGCCGCATAAGATCTTCAAATCAGCGTTTCTCTGGATTCTTGCAGTCAGTCAGGTCCAAACTTCGTGAGGTTAGCCTAGTGACCTGGCTAGTCACTTTTGTCATATATTGCGTGGAACCAGCCTTTCTGGACACTTATATTGATATTGCAGCCCAGGATTCCTGCAGAGCTCACACAGGAGTGCCCATGTCTCCTTGTGCGCAACAGCGCCCCACCTGAATTGCTGGTTAAAGCCATTGTCAGAAATTGCTTCTTCCTATATTGCACCTTACAATGCATCATACCTTATTTATCATTCACACACAGGACCACAGCTCTTATATTCATAATGCTAACAATACTTTAATATGATTCTCGCTCATACTCCCGGAATGCCTCTTGGGAAACCTCAGACTCTACAGCAGCCAGACTCCTCCTCAGGATGCAACGGCTCGATCATATCACCTCAGCCCTTTGCACTGTGGAATATATTTACCCACTCAGCAGTACTTCCCCACATCACCAAGCTGCACTTCAGCAAAACCCGCAAAATGGCTGTGCTGGCTCCTGTGACCACCATTGCACCCAAACTGCGTTTGCAGCGACAAAAGGTGACTGAACTGTTTTGCCAAAGCGCCCTTGGGCAAGATGGAACAAGGAGCACTCCGAGAAAGGTTACTAGGGTGTGTTCTTGTTTGCCTTAAAGAAATGGAGGGAAAAGGCAGCGCTGTTTTGCCGTAAGCCCTAAATGCCCATTGAAAAGGGGAATATTTCACCTTTAAAATGATGCCGCACTGATGCTATTTTTCCCTGTTTTCATCAAACTGCTTTTATCAAAAAGACCCTGTCATGCCCAGTCATATTCACATTGTGCTCATCAGAAAAGAGCCTGATTCCTGAATGACAGGCTGTCCCAGCCAAACCTGAGAAAATCAACAAAAGCTTTCCTTCAGCTACACGGCAAATGCTTACATTTTGCTACAAAATGTCAAAAATATTACTGCTTGAAAGGAAAATCATAGCTTTCTGTGCACATGTCAATTTCATCAAGACTTTTGCCTTGTACAGACTGTTGTGTAAAACAAGCTGATAACAGCTACAAACCATGTGGGAATCCAGATGGAAGAGCAGGACCGAATTTGAAAGGAATATGCCAGCTTTCACCACATGTGTCAGAACAGGCTTTTACAAACCAGAGAAAAAAATGCCTGTTTTAAAAAGGACAATGTTGAATGAAATCTTGTCCGTGCCTAGCAATGTAAAGGGGTCTGTTGCTGGGGAAACATATATGGGCTGTTTTATTCAACAGGCTTGTTTTGATTCAGGACAAAATAAAATTTAAATAAAACTGTTAAACTGCATGGGCTGGATTTTGCAAGCTCCCAAAACAGGTTATTCCAGTTGGTCAGAGCTAAGGCTTCCCCCAAAAGGGAACCACCATAAACAACCTGGACATTTGGATGATAATTGCTAGGTTGGAAAACTTTGATTGACCAAGACAAAGAAACTTCACATACTAATCAGACTTGGGTCCATATTACAATGGAACTTCTAGGACACGGATGTGCGAAGTGAAAAATCACACTTCCTCATGACTTTTACCAGAAGCTTCAAAGGAAATCTCTGTGACAACCCCGGGTTGAGGGTGTAGCCTTGGAAAGTCATGCCCATATATGGGGAACAATACTGACATTTACCTCCAAGGACTATTTATTAATAAAAATGTTAAAGAATTTTATCTCTGCAGCAGGACTTTGCAAAAATGTGAAAAGTTAACCGTTTAAATGTGATTTTATGGGCTTTAATTTAAGATGTCATAGACTTCACTGACACATGGAGAATAGAAATGGCAGAGAATTGGGTATTATAAGGGAAGTATCCATGATGCCATTACGAATTTCAATACTTACATGGCTGACGATAATCCAGACTGTGGGATGTCTTGACCCACTTTTGCTCTGCCATGCAGCATCCCTGTGTTATGATGGTGCCAGGAACATCAAAATGGCTGCAAAACCCTTGTGTGCGCTGACACCTCTGAAATTTGCGCTTTGCAAAACACAAAAAGATGGCTGCCCAATCTACCACGCATGTTGTCAGTGGTGGAACAGAGATCTCACTCCTGAAAAATGTCACTGGGCTCCACAACAAGTGAAAATAGAGTACAGAGGGAAAAGCAGTGCTCTGCTAAAAGAAATCCAAAAATCTTGCTTTAAATCTTTTTCTTTGTTGCTGAAACTGCAGAATGCTGGCACAAAACACCCTTAAACATCCAGAATTCTTGCTGGGTGCTACAATTCACTTAGTTCAAGAAATCATTATGAACATACAATGTCCTGAAAAGCTGAAAGTATCAAAGAAATATCCACAGCAAAAGTTACCTGCCTGTGGAATCTGTCAAAATGTGGGTGCAGTACCCTCGGCAGCCTGAATGACAGCCGTCAGAAGCCTACATGATAATCTTGAAAACATATATATAAACTGAAATCAAGTGGTTGCAATCAAAGTGGCCTGTTCCCGAGAGTAACCTATATTGTAATTGTTAATCCCATGGTTTAGAATCTGAAATAAGTGTTCTAGCTGTTAGTTTGCAATAACAAGTTTGTTTTTAAGCCAAGGAAAAATGCAACAGAATTAACCTTTAAACTCAGCCGGGCTAAAAGCCACCCAAACTGGAATAACAGCTTTCCTCCAGCTCCTCTCCACCAGGAAATCACACCTAAGTGATGATTATAGGGTGGGGGAAGAATTGGGCTGCAGTGGGGAAGTAAACGATGGACTTCCTCCAGCTAAAGGAAAGGCTAAATGTGAAGGGTCGTAAAATGGCCTCTGCCAGGAACAACAGGGAGGAGACTGCTTTTGAACTACAGGGAGACAGAAGGAGGCGGAGACAAACAGCCATCTGTGGCTGAACATTCACAAAGAACATTCTACTTAAATACATATAACTTACTATGTAAAATTGTGAAAAATGTAGAAATAACAGCATTGTTAATGTAATTTCTGGATGCACGTGTGAGAAAGCGCCAGAACTCTGTGACATGTTCTGGGAAGAAACAGCGGAAAATGTGATATTACACAAAATGTATTTCTGATAGAAGTATGAAACGTTATACATTTATGCCCATGTTATACACGCACACAAATTTGCTAATAAACTGGACATTGTGTTCCTGATAAAAAAAGGTGAAATTCGGGGGAAAGCAGACACAAGATCCTACAGCGACGGGGTTTTGAGGAGTATCTGCTACTCAAAATATGTGATCTATATATGTGGTTGTTATAAAGGTTGCATATGTGGAAATATGTATTGTTCCAAAAGTAGATTTTGTGTTCAGGAGGCTAAGGGGTGGACTCTAGGCCTCATAAACCCCCACAAGCAAGATGACACCCTGTTTCTCTCCTCCTATCAAGGCAGAGAGGAGACCTTGACCAATCCCTGTCCAAGGGGCGAGCTTAGGATAAACCAGCACACACACCCCTTTATCATAAGCATAAATAGAGACAGCTCAGCACTCAGAGGGGTACACAGATTCACCCACTATCCCGATGCAGGCGGAGCACCCTGCGGCAGATCTGTCCATCTTACTTGCTCCAGACTCCAGAAACTTGGAAAAGCAGAAAGGCCCATTTTATAGCTGAACCATCCTCAGCTAGGCCTTAAATTCCAGAATCAGAATCCCACCACCTAAGGGGAAGCTTCAAAATATATACAGCAGGGCTGTGCTGTACTGCTTGCCTGATGAAAACAATTATCATCAGAACCAAAAAGGACAGATCCAGTCCATCCTGTGCCGTGTGTTGACTGAGCGCCTTGATGATGGCAGGCCCCGTCCAGTCCGGTGTGCCCAGCAGTCTGTTCTGACCAGAATCCCTGACCAGAATCCCTGACCAGAATCCCTGATCAGAATCCTGACGGTTCCGTTTGAAACACATATAGTGAGTATCCATAGATAGAACTGTGTCACTAGCCTATGTACCTTGCTTAGTTAATCCCTATCTTAAACCCATTCTCTCTTTCTTTCCGAGCCAGTACTGTTAGAACTATCTTTGCGTGGACTCTTCTCTCATATGTGTTCCTAAACCCTAACTTCCTATTGATTGATTAAGAAAGTAATTCCCAAACCAAACAGAAAGTAGCGTATCACACCTGAACTGTTATGATCGGCCGTGAATGACCTTCCTGTGTAGCATTATACTTTTTGGTAGTCTTTAACAAAGTGTAAGAAATTCTTTTTGTCATTTTAAAACTGCATTTCTCTTTCCCATTCTTGCTCCTGTCCCAGAAAAACGACCTCTAAACAACATTTCAACATCTGCCTGTAGCTAACATCCACAGCTTTAATTTGCATCTAGAACCGCATCCCAAATCCATACGGTTCTCCCATAATCACGATTAACGCGCACTGAAAATGCAGGGACTGAAAATTTGCTGCAAATTTCATTTTAGAGAAATTCTGACACGTGTAAAACAGCTTTTGATTGCTTCTGACCTTAACTTTAAGATTTCACATTGCTTCTTAGTATTAAATCATTGCTAGTGTTTGTGTGTAACTATCCAAAGCGGTTCCCATAAGAATGTAAACAATTTCAGCAATTCAAACCATATTTAGTGTTTGTTCCCAATCCATTCTCAAGATAACTTTAAAACCATTCTGACCGCTTGCCAATCAATTCTGTTTTTTCTTGTGTTGCTGGGGGGAAGTTGGGATTTATATTTTGTTTGAATTCAGCCATTCCTGAAACCTGTTCTCTTCTCATCTCTTTACATTGCCTATTTGGGGGTTGAGGGGTGTGCAGGGGGAAATAGTAACCACACTGCTATTTGATCTGAACACACACACAAAAGTATTGTTTCTGTGCTGAATTGTTTTGCTAACTATTACTCCTGGTGTTTTAAAGAGATTATTTAGTGTTACATCACCCCGTTGGTGATCATTGTGTATCCATTAAAACATAGTGTGATTGAATTGTGGATACAAAAATAAATATTTTAACTTTGCAAACCAGCCTGATTCCTGGTTCAGTGTGACCGGGGGCTGGAGGGAGGGGTTCTAGGAGAGGGGCGTGATATGAGTGGTGCATCGTTCAGAATAAAATAACTTTTAGACAAAACTAAATAAGGATTTCAGTTGTGCATTACATGCTAGGCATTGACTTAGGTGTGTGCCGGATTGAAATCACTTACAGATTGGGGGCTCGTCACGAGATCCTGAATTAAACATACCACTTGTGAATGTGTCTAACACCGCGTGCTAACTGATGGGGTACATACACCTTGTTGGGCGACCACACTGTGCTACACTGTAAAAACACCCTTCAATAGAAACACTCAAAGGAATTGGGCCTGTTTTGCAAAGGTAAAAGTAACCCTGAGATAATTCAGAAGGAAATTAATATTTCCGGAATGGTGACCCCAGTGGAAATGAATATGACAAACGAACACCCGCTGCACAAACTGTTTGTCAGGGGTGAATGGGGTGAGCAGGATGAGAATGTTTGGCTGCAGGAAATAAAAACAACAAATCACTGTCATAGAATTAGATAAATGGCAGGACCAGGGTCCATTCCACCAGGCACTTAGTGAACTGTATATGGCCCCACGGGTAAAAGAAGAGCAATGTAAAATTGCCAAAATAGCGGCATACCTGTACCTCCTCATTGGAGTAGTAAAAGGAAATATATGCTGAAAACCTAGACCTGGCAAAAAGGCAAGTACAATCCCTAGAGAAGACCCAAACTGATCTGGACTCTACAGAGCAAAGGCTACAAAAGAGCCAAGATTCAGAGAGAGAAACCAGACAGTACCTGACAAAAGTAAAGGAGGATCTGGATCTCTTGCAGCAAGAGAAGGTAGAGCAGGATACCAAATTACTGACACTGCAAAAAAAGTGCCACAAAAGATTGAATTCTCTACTACAGAGCCAACAAAAGCTGGAGCAGCAATTGAAGCAGAGCAGATAGTCACCCTGCAAAACCGCCTAGAATCCTTAAAAGAAGAAAATAATAAATTAATTCTCAAAGACCTTGAATCCCAAACAGAATTTGATGAAGAGCGCCAGTAAGCTAGTGCATTCAAAAAACAAAAGGACGACCTGGCTGCACAGAGGGGCACTTTAATTCAGGAAAGGGATACCTTAGGCCAGGAAGTCAGTTATTTAAAAACCAAGATGAAAGAAAATCACCTGGCCCTTCAGGGACTGGGTGAACTCAAAATGGAATATGAAAAGCTGTTAGAGCACACCAGGAGGGTGGACGATGCTCTGGCAAAGAATGACCAGGCCAGTAAGGACAGAACTCAGGAGGTGAGCCTCATGCAGCAAAAGGTGGTCCAATACTCCCAAATCAGACAGGAAGCACAGAGAGACAATGAGGCTCTCAGTGAGAAAAATGACAGTCTCCATAGACAAATAGCCATGCAGGAACAATTAATAGAGACCAGTAAGGCCTTAATAGAAGAGCAAAAGGGTCAGATTCTTGCATGCCAACAGGAAGTAGGGGCTGAGAGAGATGAGGTCAGATGTAAGAGGGAAATCCCTGAGCATCACCTCATGAACCCTGGCACCAGAGACTTTAATCTATTTAATTCCATGGACTCTGCCACCCCCAAGTCCACTGGCTCACATGACCCAAGGGCCACGGGGATGGTAGAATTCCCCCCAATGGGGAACATGGGGCTAATAGGTCAGCGCCTCCCAGAAATGGATGGGCGGGCATCTATGTACAGGTTCCCAAGTGCTAGGGCCATCTTCTCTGATCAGGGAGACTCCAGTGAGGGGAGAATCAGAGAAATGGATCCTCAGAAATATAACTCATCAAGAGATCAGGCAGTGAAATTTGGTGGGGAATTCCATGAGACTAGGCCCACTAAGAGCATATTAAAAACCTCTTCCCAGCTAGGACAGTGGGGAGAGTAATCAACCAATCCGGTGTGCAAGGAAGAGTCAGAAGACTCTTCTGAAGGCCACAGGACCCAAGGAACTAGGCCACCACATTCTGCCAGCCATTCCCAAGCTTGCAGAATCCGGGCGAGCCTAGAAGACCAGACAGCCACCTCTGGTAGCAGTGCCTCTGAGTCAGAGGATGAGTGGACCAGGGTGACAAGAAGCAAAAAGGCTAACAAGGTCAAGTGGGCCTTGCTCAAGGATCCACTGAAACAAATAAAAGCTATTAGGAGCGTCATTACGCCCTACCACAAAAATGCAAAATATTCGGTTTGGGAGCTCCTTGAGTTATTTGAACAGAAGATGGAAACGTTCCATCTGAAGGACAGCCAAAGCTGTATTCAATATGTAAAGTGGACATTTTCTCCTGAGTATTCCAGCTTCTTTGCGGGGCTGGTGGATCAGAACAGAGTCTACCTATAGGGCGGCCATCCTGAAACATTTTTCCATTCATAGGAACCCCCAAGAGGCCCGCAAAGCAGCCTATAACTTACAATGTGGGGAAGACCAGGCCCGCAAGAATTTGTTCAGGAATTAAAACGCGCCTTTGCGCAGACTACTAGAAGGGTGCGCACTGACAGTAAAGGATTTGTGAACACCTGCTTTCATGCTCTCAACTATATTATGACCCAGCTAGTGAGGGACTTTCATGAGAAAAGATCACTAGACTGGGTCATTGGACAAGCAACGCGCATCTGTGAAGTACAGAAGCCGTTGGAAAATAAAAATAGTAGCAAAAATCCCAAAACAACCCAGCTGCTGCTAAGGTGGCAGAGGTGAAGGATGCCCCCATTTTAGATCTGGAGATGGGGGGGCCTAAAAACCTTCCCGCACAGAATCCAAACAACCCCAAACCCAGAAGGCCCTCGGGCCAATCCCAAACAGGGAGCCAAAGAGATAACCCCACAAATGGGATCCCTAATTCCCCTGACTACATCAGCCCACAGTACAAGGGAAAAAGACCCATCCTGGGCTATGTGTGGACTCCTCCAGCCCAAGGGGGCGGGTGGTCCAACCAGACAGCAGGAAACCCAGGGAACTTCACTCCTCACTTTCCCCAGGAGGGCAGTAATCCCCCAAATGCCGGACCAAACTTCTTTCCCCGGTACCCACCAAACTTCAACCCCCAAAACAACCCTTCTTTCTTTCCCCACTTTCCTGAGCCCAGACAACCCAATCGGGAGAGGGGAGGCCAAGGGTGGAGGGGTACCCAAACTTCCCTAACCAGGGGTATTTTGTGAGAAGGGATGGTTACCCTTCTCAGGATCAACCCAGGGTAGACCTAAGGACCCCGTACCAGCCAGAGTGGGTGTCCCAACTAGAGCGCCAGGTCCAGAACATGGCACAGGATCTGGGTCACATGCTGAGGGCTCAACAGAACCCTCAGATGAGCATGGCGGCTCAGAACTCCTCGAATCCAGGGTCTGGTGCTCCAGAACAATGACGGGGAAGAACCCTGACAAAACCCCTGCTTCCCAAAGAGGAAGCACAGGGGAGGGGGGTGTAAAGCCTTGGAGGAAGCTTCCTTCCCCACTTGTGAAAATCCCCTGGAAACCCAGGAACTGGAACCAGAATTACTGCCCCCGAAAGTCGGCAACCCAAGGAGCAGAGGGTGGGGAGGAGAAATAAATAGCCTAAAAATGCCCATTTTGTGGAGGAGGTACAAATCTTCCAGTTTGAAGGGGAGGGATCCTCAGAGGATCATGGGAAAGGGGTCTTCTCCTTCAGGGATGGGGGAACTCCTCCCAAAGAAAAATGGGTCCCAAAGGATCCAAATCCAGACTGGGTAGGTGTGGGGACTGAGTTGAAACCGCCCATCATCAGTACCCAGAATGACCAGCACAAAAAGCCCCTGGTTCAAATCCCTGCTGGTGACTGCCTCCAAAAGGGGGAGGGGGGGCAATCCAGAATCAGAACCAGGGGAACCCAAAACGTCCCCCATATCTAGCTGTCACCATTTTATTACAGATTCCCAAGATCCCAAACAGAATCATGGCCCAAATCACCTCTCTGTCAGTATCCAAAGCAAGGAAATTAACCCACCAGTTGGCCAATAATGTGCATTATCTTTACCCCCTTGAGAAAAAGGAGGGAAGATTTTATGCCCCAGTCCAAATACAGGGGCAATGTACAATTTTGGCACTGGTGGACACTGGATCCCAAGCCACCCTTCTGTCAAAAAGGGCCTTTGATCAACTGAATTTGGGAAGGGGGGAGAAGTACCAACTTCCTCTCACCCCTCTTCCTGGACAACTTCAGAACTTCGTCGGGAAGGAGATTCCCATTGAGGGGACTGCAGATTTAGACATTAAAATTGGGAGACACAAGGTGAAGCACCAGATCATAGTTGTGACTCCAGAGGGCACACCTTGTTTACTAGGGAATGACATCCTGCGTAGGTTGTCTCCCCTCATGGATTGTGTAAACAACGTCCTCTGGACCCAGACTAACTGACCAATAAAATTGAAACAGAGTATCAACCATGTTAGTTTAATTGGCACATGCCACATGGTTGAACAAAAACCTGACCAAATAGAATTCCACTTCCAGAATAATCAAATCCCAGACGTGACAGTAATTGCAGTAGGACAACAAACTGGTGATGGGGAGTCCTCTCTATTTCTGAAAATCAACCTTCCTTCCAGTTTAAGGTGGCATTCCACACTGGAAGGAAACACTCTGAAATTCTATACAAATTCACAATCAGAAAATCCCATTCCTATATTCCAGAAAGATGAGAAATTAGCTCAAAGCTTGGCTAATATTCAGAAAATTGGAGAGCAGTTGTTCATCCCTATTCAGCTAAATAAAGGGAAGGACTCTGTTCTTGCCCGAGTATGTGTGAACAACGGTAAGAGCTTCATCAGCGAGGCCATATTCCGCAAACTCCCAAAAGATCCAGCCATTCCCACATTTAAACTGTTAGACAAATGGGAAATGGAACTGGAAACACCCAATTCCAAACATCTCCTGCCTAGCAGGTGTATGCTCAAAATGTCCATAGGCAACAAGAGCATAGTCCATAATTGTCGGGTTGTGTGAGATGTTCCAGTTGCATTTTATTTAGGCAGTGACATTCTCAATCGCTTTGCCATTAGTTTGGACCTAATAAACTTCCAAGCCTGGTCCCGATTAGCAGGTAATCCCATGGACTTTTATGACCCAGAGAAAGCATTTCGGTCAGGTCAACTGCTGCCATATGCAGTTGAAATTCAGATTGGAGAGGAAGTCACCATCCCAGAACGGACCCGACAATTCTCACTGGAAGTAAAAATTAAAAGAGGACAGAAACTGAAAAACCCTGACACCTATGTCCATCTCAATGCTCATTTCTAACAGCAAGGGTTGGGGGTAAACCCAACACCACTAGTCAACATAGAACATGACACTATTCTAACAGAGGTGGATAACAGCGACCTAAAGAGTATCACTCAGGCCGCAGGCACCATTATTGGAATGGCGGTTGATGACTGACATTTTTCCATAGATTTAGGTAATTAACTTTTAGGACCAATCCACAAGGACTGTTTTGACAGTGATAGCGACAATGACACAACACCAGACATGATCTTCACCCGGCATGGGGGGGAATTTCTTGGTGTACTCTTCCTGCCCTTATGGTAAGGAAGATGTGACCTGTAACTTCAGGAGGGATGAGGTGATTTTTCAAGTCCACGAAGACTTTGACCAGGGACTTCTCCACCCAGCTGGAGGAGGCCGCTGAGATGGCCAAAACGGAAGTCTTTCCAGGCTTCAGGCAGATGCTTGAAGAGAGAGTCAACCTAGCTGATGCCTGTGAGACTCTGGAGCAAAAGCAAAAATATATACAAGTTTTTTTAGATTTTCAAGATCTCTTTGGGTGGACTCATGACTGTGATCGCACCGACATCCACACAACAATTCCCATGGACCCTGGCATGATTCCAGTGTTTGTGAAGCAATATCGCTTGCCTCTCGCATCAAAGGAGTCCCTTACTGAAATAATTAAGAACCTTGAGTCCCATGGGATGATTCGTCCAGTCCACAGCACCTTCAATAATACGGTGCTGGGGATTTTGAAACCTAACAGCCAGTAGAGACTCTGTGCTGACCTAAGGGAGCTCAACAAACGGGACCACACTTCACAATGGCCTCTACCCTACATTGACCAAGGTTGGCCAAGACCCAGGGGTCAAAAGTATTCACTGCCATTGACCTGACCAATGGGTACTGGACTGTACCTGTCAGTAGGGAGGACCAATACAAGCTGGCCTTTACCTTCGGGGGGCAGCAGTACACTTGGAACCGGACTCCCTTTGGATACATCACCTCCAGCAATGAATTTAACATCTTTCTACACAAGGCCATGCCCGACCTGGGTGAAAGGGGTAACCTGGCCTATGTAGACAATGTTCTAGTCAAAAGCTCAACTGTGGAGAAACACATAGCGGAGATCCGTTATGTCCTGACACAGTTGAGGACTGCCGGAGCAAAGCTCTCCTTTCAAAAGGCACAGTGGTGCAGAACCCGTGTCAATTTCTTGGGGCATGAGATAACTCCACAGGGTCTCTGTCCCCAGGAAAAGAAAGTGGAAGCACTCCAGAAATTAAAAGACCCCACAACTTTGCGGGAACTAAGGAGCCTCCTTGGACTAACCAATTACAGCAGAAAGTTCATTGAGGACTATGCAGAGATCACAAGACCCCTGATCCATCTTTTCAAGGTGGGGTCAAGTGGAAGTGGGGTTCAGAACAAGCCGAGGCAGTAAGACAACTCAAGAGAAGCCTCTCACAAGCGCCTTGCCTAGCTTACCCTGTCAAAAACAAGGAGTTCTTCGTGGAGACAGGGTTCTCAAATACATGCTTGACTGCAGCATTATATCAAAAGCATGACAAGGTCAATAAAGTAATCTCCTATGCGAGTAAGACTTTATCCTCTGTGGAGGAAAATTCAATGATTGGGAGAAGGCACTCCTGGCAACAGAGTGGGCATTGAAGAATTACCACCCGTTCATCCAGGGGGAACACATCATAGTGGAGACTCCACACCAACCTTTGCAATATCTTCAAAGTGACAGAATTTGGCCCGGAAATGTGAGTAGTTCCCGAATTACTTCCTGGATTCAGTCAATGCAAGGCTTTCCTTTGGAGGTCAGATATGGCCAAAACAAGAAGAGTCCCCTCGCGCAAGGTCTGGCTGACTTGCATGATTGTGCCAAAGAGAACTGTCTCGAGGACGAAAGTCTCAAAATCAAGGACAACATGGAGGCATACCTTAATTCCCCCACACAAAGTCTATGAAAAGACCAGTGTGAGGGAATGCCCACTGTCTATGTGGATAGATTTTCCTACCATGTTGACAACAACGGGGATAAAGAACTTGTGGCCGGCGTAGGGAATGCATGGGTGAGTTATGCCCCAGAACCCTCCGCTGGGTACAAAATCGGTCCCCAAAGTAGTCAAGTGGCAGAGTTGATGGCTGTGCATCAAGCCATCCCCACTGCTGTCCAACACCAACTCCACGAACTGGTCATAATCACTGATTCGGATTATGTACGGAACGGGTTCGTGGAGCACCTGGTTAATTGGAAAACCAGAGGCATGCTATGTGCTAATAACAAACCATTGAAACATGAGAAATTGATACAAAATATTGTCGATCTGGTCACCTTGAATGAGATGACCATCTACTGGAAAAAGATCAAGGGTCATTCTAAAGTAGAGGGACTAGACAAAACTGGAAATGACCTTGCTGATCAGCTGGACAAAACCAGAGCCACCCAAGGGGATCTACTTGATATCGAGTCCCTGTTGGGGGTAATCCAGGTCACTGCTGTCACTAGGTCCCAGACAAATGCTCACAATGAACTCTCAACTGCACAATGGAGTAAGGAGACCCCAGATGCTAATTTGATTACAGCTCAAAAAGGGGATCCAATAATTGGTAAGTTTTATCAACACATTGAGTACCCTGAGAACTTTCCCCTGACGGATACTGATTACATTGGGGAAGAGGACCTCAGAGTGTTGATGAAATTTACAAAAATGTTCCGAATCCACGACGGTTTGTTGGTAAGTAGAACCATATCCCCACCTCATTCTGAAGCCTGATGCTAAGTCACGCCAATTATGCGGCCACAGCCGGTCATCGGGGGTTTCATACAACACTAGAAATCTTGCGAGAGGTTGCAAACTGGCCACACATGGGGCAGGACCTCGACCAATACTTGAAGGGGTGTCTTGTGTGTGCACAATTTCATCCAACATCACTTACACACTGTGCTCCCCTCCAAAAGAGTGGGATGACACTCCTTGGTTAGATTTACAAGTCGAGCTTTATTGTACCCATGATTCGTTCCTCTAGGGGGAACAAGTACATGTTGACCGTGACAAGCTTGTTCAGTAAATGGGTGGAATGCCTCCTGGCCCCAAATTGCAAGGCAGAAACAGCAGCTGCCCTGATGATCAATCACATCTTCTCGCGTTTTGGACTGCCCCAATGGATTGAGTGAAACTGAGGTAGCCACTTCACTAGCGAAGTTTTGACAAAGATAGGAAACTACACATTGCCTACCGGCTGGCCTCTAGTGGTTGAGTTGAGAGATACAACAGGACAACTGTGAGCATATTAAAAAGTTTGTGGCAGATTCTGGGCCAAGTTGGGGTATTCGATTACCTCTTGTCCTGATGGCCATCAGATCTACCCCTTCTTCTGCAACAAAAATGTCTCAGTTTGAGCTGATGACTGGACGAAGGATGGTGCTTCCCCAGCATCTGCTCTACAGAACCCAAGAGCAGACCTTGATAAATGCCTCCACAGCTCATGTGTATGTTGAGAATCTGAGAAAACACCTTCAACATGCTTTTGCCTATGCTCAGCGGAATCTAGAAAGATCTGCAAACAGTACGAAGACCCACTATGGCCTTAAGACAACTAAAAAAGAATACCAAGTAGGAGACCGGGTCTACTTGTACAATTTCCAAAGGAACCAAGCCAAACAGCGCAAATTTCTCCCTACTTGGTGGGGTCCTTTTGAAATTGTAGTCAGAATCTCACCAGTCGCCTACAAAATCTGCATCCCCAAGGGTAGTTTGGCAGAAGGGGAAGACAAGCGGGTCCACATCAACCAGCTGAAGTGTTGCCATCCTAGGCATACTCTGCGGAAAATAGAGAAGCCAACCGAAAACCCAGAGGGGGACATTCCAGCCCCGTAGAAAATTCGAACTGTCAAAACCATTCCACCTGTCAAAATCATTGGGAATTACAGATTATACAAACAGTATTAAATGTATGCATCTGCTCTGTTCTGTCTCATAGCACTGAAACCAAGGGTTCTAAGTACCAAGGAGGACCACTCAAGGACCGGGAGGAAAGAACCAAGGGGCCCAGAGTATCGCTCTGCATCCCTGTGTTCTGATGGTGCCAGAAACATCAAAATGGCCACAAAACCCCTGTGTATGCCAAAACCTCTGAAAATCGGGCTTTGCAAAACACGAAAAGATGTTTTTAACACGAAAAGTGATGATTATAGGGTGGGGGAAGAATTGGGGTGCAGTGGGGAAGTAAACAATGGACTTCCTCCAGCTAAAGGAAACGCTAAGTGTGAAGGGTCGTAAAATGGCCTCTGCCAGGAACAACAGGGAGGAGACTTCTTTTGAACTGCAGGGAGAGAGAAGGAGGCGGAGACAAACAACCATCTGTGGCTGAACATTCACAAAGAATATTTTGTTTAAATAAATATAACTTACTATGTAAAATTGTGAAAAATGTAGAAATAACAGCATTGTTAATGTAATTTCTGGATGCACGGGTGAGAAAGCACCAGAACTCTGTGAAATGTTCTGGGAAGAAACAGCGGAAAATGTGATATTACACAAAATGTACTTCTGATAGAAGTATGAATCTTTATACACTTATGCCCATGTTATACGTGCACACTTGTACAAATTTGCTGATAAACTGGACATTGTGTTCCTGATAAAAAAGGTGAAATTCGGTGGAAAGCAGACACAAGATCCTACAGCGATGGGGTTTTGAGGAGTATCTGCTACTCGAAACAATGTGATCTATATATGTGGTTGTTATAGAGGTTGCATATGTGGAAATATGTATTGTACCAAAAGTAGATTTTGTGTTCAAGAGGCTAGGGGTGGACTCTAGGCCTCATAAACCCACACAAGCAAGGTGACACCCTGTTTCTCTCCTCCTATCAAGGCAGAGAGGAGACCTTGACCAATCCCTGTCCAAGGGGCACGCTTAGGATAAACCAGCACACACACCCCTTTATCATAAGCATAAATGGAGACAGCTCAACACTCAGAGGGACACACAGATTCACCCACTATCCCGATGCTGGCGGAGCACCCTGCAGCAGAACTATCCATCTTACTTGCTCCAGACTCCAGAAACTTAGCAAAGCAGAAAGGCCCATTTTATAGCTGAACCATCCTCAGCTAGGCCTTAGATTCCCGGACCAGAATCCCACCACCTAAGGGGAAACTTCAAATTATATACAGCCGGGCTGTGCTGTACTGCTTGCCTGATGAAAACAATTATAATCAGAACCAAAAATGACAGATCCAGTACATCCTGTGCTGTGTGTTGACTGAGCGCCTTGATGATGGCAGACCCCGTCCAGTCCGGTGTGCCCAGCAGTCTGTTCTGACCAGAATCCCTGATCAGAATCCTGACGGTTCCGTTTGAAACACATATAGTGAGTATCCATAGATAGAACTGTGTCACTAGCCTATGTACCTTGCTTAGTGAATCCCTATCTTAAACCCATTCTCTCTTTCTTTCCGAACCAGTATTGTTAGAACTATCTTTGCGTGGACTCTTCTCTCATATGTGTTCCTAAACCCTAACTTCCTATTGATTGATTAAGAAAGTAATTCCCAAACCAAACAGAAAGTAGAGTATCACACCTGAACTTTTATGATTGGCCGTGAATGACCTTCATGTGTGGCATTATACTTTTTGGTAGTCTTTAACATAGTGTAAGAAATTATTTTTTTCATTTTAAAACTGCATTCCTGTTTCCCATTCTTGTGCCTGTCTCAGAAAAACTACCTCTACTAAAACGTCCATGACTTCTTCAGTTATTGTGCTAGAAACAACATTTCAACGTCTGCTTGTAGCTAATATCCACAGTTTTAATGTGCATCTAAAACCACATCCCAAATCCATATGGTTCTCCCGTAATCGCGATTACCGCACACTGAAAAGTTTACCGCAAATTTCATTTTAGGGAAATTCTGACACATGTAAAACAGCTTTTGATTGCTTCCGACATTAATTTTAAGATTTCACATTGCTTCTTAGCATTAAATCATTGCTAGTGTTTATGTGTAACTATCCAAAGCAGCTCCCATAAGAAGTTAAACAATTTCAGCAATTCAAACCATATTAAGAGGGTCATTCATAGAATTCAGCGCACAAGTGGCGCACGCGGCTGGCGCACAGTGTGCGAATCCCTGCGCCAGCCGCGTGCGCCAAAACCCATTTCCGCGCACAGCGTATTCATGGATTCCAGCTACCAAAACCAGCCGTGGCGCACAGTGGCGCAGCGACCCTGCAGCAGCGCCAGTTGCGCCCCCAAGGACGCCTCTAGTGCAGGGAAGCCATCAAAATCCCCAATCCAGCGCAAAGGGCTGCGCTAACCCTGTACCAGCACGGCAAGTGGGCTACGTGTATCACTGGGGTGCGCGGGAAGTGCCTCACGTCATTTCAGCTGGGTACGCGCATTTCAGGGGTGCGCGGGAAGTTCCACACGCAAATGTCCTGGCTACTTGTATTTCGGGGTGCGCGGGAAGTTTGACACGCGATATCAGCAGGGTACGTGTATTCCAGGGGTGCGCGGGAAGTTCCACACACGAATGTCCTGGCTACGTGTATTTCGGGGTGCGCGGGAAGTTTCACACACGATATCAGCAGGGTACGTGTATTTTGGGGTGCGCGGGAAGTTTCACACGCGATATCAGCATGGTACGTGTATTCCAGGGGTGCGCGGGAAGTTCCACACGTGAATGTCCTGGCTACGTGTATTTCCGGGTGCGCGGAAAGTTTCACACGCGATATCAGCAGGGTACGTGTATATCAGGGGTGCGCGGGAAGTTGAACACGCAAATGTCCTGGCTACGTGTATTTCAGGGTGCACGGGAAGTTTCACACGCGATATCAGCAGGGTACGTGTATTCCAGGGGTGCGCGGGAAGTTCCACACGCAATTTCAGCAGGGTACATGTATTACAGGGGTGCGCGGGGAGCACCACACGTGAATTGCACGTGTGGGTCCTCCCAGGTGTTCCCTCTACACCCTCCATGGCCCCTGCAGGTGGCTCGCACCACAGGGGCCTACCCTGCACATGTCCTGCAGGCACCCCATTCACCATGGCCATGCCCCCCAGCCAACCCACATGTCAACTTGCACTACTGCCCACCAACGCATGTCCCCCTGCACCCCCAGCCACCGGGGGCACCCTCCACCAGGCCCCACCCATGTCTCCCACCATCCCCACCCCCCAGCACTGTGGGGCACCTGCCAGCAGGCCCCCACCCATGTCCAACTCATGTTCCCCACCACCCCACCCCCCAGCAGTGCAGGGGCACCCTCCACCAGGCCCCCACTCATGTCCCCACCACCCCCACCCCCCAGCAGTGCAGGGGCACCCTCCACCAGGCCCCCACCCATGTCTCCCACCACCCCCACCCCCCAGCAGTGCAGGGGCACCCTCCACCAGGCCCCCACCCATGTCTCCCACCAGCCCCACCCCCAGCAGTGCAGGGGCTAACTCCACCAGGCCCCCACCCATGTCTCCCACCACCCCCACCCCCCAGCAGTGCAGGGGCACCCTCCACCAGGTCCCCACCCATATCTCCCACCACCCCCACCCCCAGCACTGTGGGGCACCTGCCAGCAGGCCCCCACCCATGTCCAACTCATGTTCCCCACCACCCCCACCCCCCAGCACTGTGGGGCACCTGCCAGCAGGCCCCCACCCATGTCCAACTCATGTTCCCACTGCCCCCATCCCCCAGCAGTGCAGGGGCACCCTCCACCAGGCCCCCACTCATGTCCCCACCACCCCACCCCCCAGCAGTGCAGGGGCACCCTCCACCAGGCCCCCACCCATGTCTCCCACCACCCCCACCCCCCAGCAGTGCAGGGGCACCCTCCACCAGGCCCCCACCCATGTCTCCCACCACCCCCACCCCCCCTCAGCAGTGCAGGGGCACCCTCCACCAGGCCCCCCCATGTCTCCCACCACCCCCACCCCCCAGCAGTGCAGGGGCACCCTCCACCAGGCCCCCACCCATGTCTCCCACCACCCCCAACCCCAACACTGTGGGGTGCCTGCCAGCAGGCCCCCACCCATGTCCAACTCATGTTCCCCACCACCCCCACCCCCCAGCACTGTAGGGCACCTGCCAGCAGGCCCCAACTCATGTTCCCCAGCCAACATGTCATCACAATCTAGATCCCTGGTCCCTATGGTCAGCCTCCAAATGCAAAACACCCACCCGAGTATTGCATCCACCCACTCAGAAATGGCAATTACATGACAGAACACCAATTGCAAGTTTCGAAACAAACACATGTCCCTCACATACACCCAATGGGTGTCAGTGAATCTCAAAACCCATATCATGATATGCATTAAACCAATGAGATGATACTACACATTGAAGTTCGATAAAAAAATATGCATTAAAGGAAACATAAATAGATTCAAAAATAAAGAAACAGAAATGGGAATGTACAAAAATGAAAAGAAGCATGTCCGTGAAAAAAAGCAAAACCAAAAATTATAATCCAAAGTAATGGTGTCCAAAGTCACTGTCCACAAAAGCAAATCCAATGGGAAATAATAATTGAAAGCCATTGCTCCATGGGTAAATTGTGAAAGAAAAATAAAATCCAACAGTGAACTATGTACAGACGAACAAGCCAGGGTCCATTATCCCAACAAAAGAAATGAAACCTATCTAACAACACTAACTAATAAAATAAACTATATACAAAAATGTGGCCAATGTCCAAAAGGTCCAAAATAATCAAAAAACAAAGGAAACCTAACCCTACCTACATAACTATGTACAAGGGCAGCAGGCTAGTCTGACGGCTCACTTTTGGATGTCCCGGGCCAGAGCATCATCGAACTCCTGCTCAATGTCCCAGAGGCGGTCCTCCTCCATGGCCCCCAGGGTCCGCAGGGCCGTCGACGTGTCCACCTCCACCCCCTGCGGATTGCCTCAAGGCACTCGGCCCGCCTCAGGGCCCTCCGCATGGAGTTCTCCACCCTGACCATTGTGAGCCGTGCCTCTTCCGCCCGCTGCCGCTCCGCATCTATGGCGTGGCCCAACTGCTGCCACATGGAAGACACTCTCTGTCCTGGGTCCTCCTGCCCTCCGGCCGATGCCTGCCCCTCCGATGTTGAAGGCCTCGAGCCTTCATGGCTCCCACCACATTGCTGCTGCTGCTGTGCCTCTGCCCGTGCACTGCCTCCTGCTGCCTGCACATCCTCTGCCGGCTGGGGTGCAGTCGTTGATGTGGCCACCCCTGCTGGACATCCGACTCCCGACTGTGGCAGGGATGCCTCCTCCACCAGCCTGGCCGCACCGTCAGAGGCAGCTCCACAGGGCACCCAGGTGACTGATGGGTGGGAAGATGGCACGGAGGACGACTGGCGCGTAGGGGGTTCAGTTGAGGAGGGGGTCGTAGCAAGCCCCATCAAACGGAGGAATCCGGCCTGGGTGACCTGTCCCAGCAGGCTGAAGTGGTCAACAAGCCATTCGAGATGACGTCTCCTCATGAAAAGACTGCAGGTCACCTTGCATGGCCCGTTGACGCAACGCCACACCAGTCAGGACAGGCTCAACCCGGACCCGGATAGCCACGTCCGCAGGCAGAGGAAGGCCAGTTGTCGTTTGCTCATCCCCTGCCTGTAAACGGGTCTGGACGTAGGCATCCCTGCTGGTGCAAGATGATGCAGGGACAGGATCAGGGACAGGATTGCACACAGGCACCTCCGCGGCGGCCTGTGCTGCCTCCTGTCCCTGGTCCTGCACTGCACCACTAGCACCAGTGGGATCCCCACCTCCAGACCCTATCTCTGTTGCTTGCACGGCCTCCTCCTCTACCAAACCCCCCACCAACCTGGATGACTCTGTGCCATCTTCCCCCATTGGGCCCTGTGGGGTCCCAGCTGCCCCTTCTGCTGCCGAGGAGTCCAACTCCAACCTCTGCCTCTTGGACCTCCCCTCGGCAGCTGCGGCCTGGGACGCGGCACCGGACTCCTCACTCCCCGACAAGATGACAACATGGGAGGGGAGCCGGGCCTTGCGTCTCCGGCTGGCGGTGGGATCCCCGCCGCTGTGCTCCACAGCACCTTCTCCGCCCTCTTCATCAGTTGACGCTGCAGACAGGGAGAAATAAAACACAGGCATCAGGGCACTGTACAATGGACACATACACACATGACAGTTGTACATGAGTGGCATTGGCAAACCTCAGACATGCCATCACAATCCCCAATACACATGTCATTTCAACTCGCACACATGAGCCATACCACAGCCATATCGCAACTGCCAGCACCATCCATACCCATACAACAGCATGAGCAGGCAAAGCTGAGCCAGACATCACATGCAACACAGAAAGTGCACCACACATGTACACACACCACCACACTTGCATGCATGTGTACACCTCTGCCAAGTGTTGCAGTGTTCAGATGGGCATCCATGTCACATCTGCCAATCAGGCTTCCACATCCCGCTGTCACATGCATCCATGTTGCATCACTGTTGCACCCTTGTCAAATACACACAAATGCACATGTACACAGTGCTGATACATGCAGC
The DNA here is from genome assembly GCF_040938575.1 of Ambystoma mexicanum. Lineage (NCBI taxonomy): Eukaryota > Metazoa > Chordata > Amphibia > Caudata > Ambystomatidae > Ambystoma > Ambystoma mexicanum. The sequence continues at coordinate 484,984,408 of NC_090925.1, forward strand.
TGAAAACAACATACATGCGTGACATCACGGACATGTCTACTTACATACACATTCATCCAAACATGTGTGCCCACACAACTGCATTTGGCATGCACGCCTACACACACAAGCACCATCCATGTCTCACACATTACAGCCCTCGCATGTGTTAGCCCCACGGCCCTGTACACCCCCACCCATACTCGACCCCATACAAACAGATGTGCAACCTGCACACTACTGAAACATCACCACACGCACAGCTCACAATCAGGATGTATGTACACTTACCGCTCGACTCCAGACGGGTCTGCCTCTCAAGGACCTGGACGTGGAGCGCTGGGGATATGCGTTCCAGGACCCTCATCTGACAAGTGGCCCCGGCGCCCCTTGGCATCCGCTGCCTTCAAGAGGCGCCGGGCCTTGTTCAGGGTCCTGGACCTGAAGTCCTCCCAGCGCTTCTTGACATGTTGGAAGTCGCGGACTGCCACCCCCTCCGTGTTGATGGCAGTCACGATGTCATTCGAGATCCGAGTCCGTCCTTCCTTGTCGGCGCGGGAACTTCCAAAGAGGGCATCATACTGCCCCAGGACTTGCTCCACCAGGACACCAACTTCGGTGGCACTGAAGCTGGTGCCCCTCTGCCTCTCTGGCCGGGGGTTGTCAGTGGTGCCAGATGTTGCAGTGCCCGACATGACAACCCCAGAGGCAGGAGTGGGTGGGCAACTGGGTCCTGGGGCTGGGCTGTGGAGCGATGGAATCCCAGTCGGGAGTCTTCGGTTCCAGCAGGGGTAGTCTCAGCAACATCACCCCTGGCTGATGTGCAGGCAGCAAATGGCAGGGCACGTGGGCAGCAGGCAGTCAGGCAGCAGCAGATGGCAGGTGGGAGCGTGCTCGGGGCTCTGTGGGGCAGTAGTTTGGCCTTCTGGGCAGGAGCGTGGTCTTCCGTGTGCTTACGCGTGGCCAGCTTGATACGGAGTGATTTGGCACGTGAATATTTGGCACGTCAGCGTGTAATTCGAGGAAAGGCCCTTAGCGCGTAAGCGCGTCTGCACGCATACGCAATTTCATTGAACAGAAGGCCCCTCAAGCGCAAGCGCCCCTGTGACGTGAAGCGCACAGGTGTGCATGGGCATTTCAGCGCGCGTGAAAAACTGCACGTCCGCGTGTAATACGAGGAAAGGGCCCATGCGCGTAAGTGACGTGACGCGTGCGTGCGTTTCCCTCAGCACGGGTTAAAGGTGAGCGGGCCCAGCAGTTCGCTGTACGTGCATTTCGTGGAGACCGACGTGTGTTGCTGCTTCCTGTTGTTTCGCGCGCCATTACAACTACACAGCCATCAAGGACGTATCTCTTCTTTTGGTGGGGGTATTGGCTACGCGTGTTTTTCTGCATCGCGCTAGTCAGACGGTGAGTTGCACACGCTCTTTTTCCCACGGTGGGTGCCCCTGTGTATCGCACCCATTTTCGATGTCATAGTAGCCTGCGTGTCCCACGCGTACGCGTTATTCGTGTTACTGGGTGCCACCGCGTACTGCGGGAGGTTGAATCCACGCATGTAGGCTGCAGGGTTGCGTGCACGGTTTTACTGCAGTTTTGGGGTGCCTGAGCATTGCGTGACCCGTCACTACATCACCGGGGTCACATACAGCCTTGCAGGTGCAGGGGGGCTGTTAACATCTTGCTTCCCACCCCCTTCACCCCAATTGCCCAGGTCAATTGTGGTGTACACCTCCCATTGGCACCACTCCATCTGTGCCGGCACTACTACGTCTGTGCCATGGTTGGGAGGACACCAAAGGTGAGGGGCGCCTCAGCTGGGCGTACTCCATGCGGCGGGCGTGGTCGGGGACGTGGCCGTGGTGACCAGGGAGTAGGGGGACTCCGGGGTGTCCAGGGCGGCCACAGAGGGGGAAGAGGCAGGGGTGCGCCACTTGAGCACAATGTTGTGCCATGTGTCAGTGCAGTCATGCCACCACCCCCTGTGGTTCCGGGGGATGCAGCTTCTGCATCTGGCACTGGCGCCCGTGTGACCCGGCAGTCCATTCCATCGACTGCCACGGGCCCAAGGGTAGTGGTAGCTGCAGGTGCAGCTGTGGACACCGCCACCCAGGCTCGGGGTCTGCTAGCGCAGGCTGCGTTGGCACTTGAAAAGCCCTTGGTAGATCTCCAACAGGCCAGGTGGGAAACCATAGGGGCATGCCGGGCTGCTCAGACCAAGACACGTGTCCCTGGGGCAGTCATGTCATCTGCTGCCCCGAACAGCCGGGTGTTGCCAAGTGCAGGGGCAGATGCACCCAACAGCACCCCTGTTGTGAGTCTGCCAACCAGGACCGTTGCGGTCAATGACCCTGCCACAGTTGATGTTGCTGCGCAGGGTCCATTAGTGGGCACCCAGCTGCCACCGACACAAGTCAGGCCTTTGGTCATCCCTCCACCTGCCACTCCCTTGGATTAATCCACCGAACCCACTGGCCATACTGGTCAGGGTGGCATCAGCCAGCCAGGGTCTGCGCCACAGTCCAAGAGGAGGAAGGTTGCACCTGCAGCACAGGCTGGGACCCCACACACAGCCACGACCTCCTGCACGTCGAGGAAGAAGCCTTTCTGTAAGCAGGAACTGGACTTCCTCGTGGACTACGTGCGGGGCCACAGCCGTGACATGCTAGTGGGTACCAATAGTCAGACTACGGCTGCCCAACGTGACACCCACTGGAAGCATGTTGCGGAACATGTCAGTTCATTCGGCCATGAGGTGCGCACGGCGCAAGAGTGCAAAAAGCGTTGGAATGACATCAAACGCAGCACTAAGGCTAAGCGTGCCTCTAATTACAACTTGACTCTGGTGACTGGCGGTGGGCCTGCACCAGAGGAGGAAGAGCTCACTCCGCATGAGGCACTCGTTGCGGAGTTCATACCACCTGAATTGGTCGAAGGAGTGGGAGAGATGCTGGACTTTGATGCCCAGTCCAGTGAGTGTTGATGCGTGTTTGTTGAGGACGTGTGTGTTTCACTTGTGGTATGTGTTGTGCATGATTGCCGCTACATGTGACGTGTACATGTTTCTGATGTGTAAGTAATGCAATGCTTCCGTCATGCATGTCTCCTCTGCCTGCATGCGGGGACTCCATGTAGGCATGCTCCCTTGCCCCTCCTCCGCAACTCTGCACCCCAGTTCCATCTTTGCACTGGTGTTCTTCAATCTTGCCAATGTGTACTTTCTTGTTCATGCGTCCTGTGTAGATGCTAACTTCCAGCGTAGAATCTGCCAAACATATGCCGTGTGGCACAGCCTGAGTACTTGATGCAGGGTATCTCACTTGTACTGTGCATAGGTCAGATGTCCCGCAGGGACATGAGTGCCCATTCATGCTCCATGTGCATTACACGCATGCCCCTATGTGTCCCTGACTGGATGATCACTGTAATGCAAGTCCTTGGTTACATACATTGCCTGCCATCTCATCAGACTTCCCATGTCAACTGTGGCTCAGTCCTGCGTTGCACACATGTTTAGGGTCTGACAATCTGTGTGGCTCACAGGCCTCAGCCTGTTCAATGGCCAATGACTCTGTCCAACTGTTGTTGTATCTTCTTCACACATGGGCGGAATCCAGAGTGTTCATCATGTGTCCTGCTTACTGTCCCAGCATCATTTGCAGTGTTGTCACTTGAATCACATTAAGCTGTTGTTGCCAGTCAACATTGCCTGGCAATACACAGGTGTATGGTCAGCCTTTTGATACCATGCTAGGCATCCCTGCTTTGGTACTGGGGTGGAGGGGTGCTTGGCTTCTAGATATGGTACACATTGAATGCACAATGCACGTGATGTCTGAATTTGACATTGCACTGCCTTCACATTTCCTGGCACACACCATGGAGTCCTTGTACATGTAGGTAGTGAGTGGCGTACACATTTTCTGCACTGCATAGACCCACTTCCATGGAAACTGCCACCTTTCAACAGGTCTGATCACAGAAGCAATTCAAAGTTGACCCAGCATGCATGCCAGGTTATATGTTGTGTGTCACATGTCTGCCTGATGCGTTTGCTGTCGGTGTGTGTGTGTGTTGTGTGCTTCTGACATGTGTAGTGACATTTTTACTCTCTATTTTTCAGGTGATGACGCAATGGAGGCGGAGGATGGTGTTGTCATGCCAGACACAGGTTGTTACCACTACATCAACCCGGCACTAGTGGGGGTTGTGGGGTGGTAGGCCACGAAAACCCCCAAGTGCTACAGTCCATCTTGTCTCTGGCTGCCTATGAGTCCAGCCTTGATGACGACTCTGACGTCCATGTTGAGTTGGATGAGCATCAAGTCCATGTGTCAGGGGTGAGTGATTCTGATGTGGACACTCCTCTGTCTGCGACACCTGCACTGAGGGATCAGACAGTCTTGGTTCCTCTGCCCGTGGTGGATCGGGACGCAGGGTCACCCTCCACACCAGTCACTGATGTGCCTGGGACATCACGTCGACAGGGGCATGTAGTCGTGCAGCCGCGGGCGGTGCCAACACAGCGAGGACCCCGGTCCTTGGGTCCCGCAGGGGTCAAGCCCGGCAACGCGGTCGCCGCGCGCAACCGAAGTATACTGAGTGGGAGCAAGACATGACTGCCAATTCAGAATGGCAGGGGGCAGCAATGGAGAACATCGCTGAGAGCATGGAGCGTGTGGCCCGATCTGTGCTCCCCCCTGCTAGGCAGGTGCTTCTCCAGCAGCAGGCGGCACGGTCCACGGCCCGCTCGCTCAGGCTGGTCATGGCGGCCTCAGACAGGGCACGCCAGGCTGAAATGTCGTCTCTGCGTCAAGCAATTGCTGCTCACGGAGAGGCACACATGGATGCCCTGAGGGAGGAGTATGGTTCCCTCAAATCCACTCTGGGTGTCCTTATGATGTCCGAGAGGCAGCAGGCAGAGGAGAGGTTTGCACAGCTTGAGCGTACCATCTCGGCTGAGCTACGGGCTTGCCGGGAGGTGCAGCGGTTGTCCAGCCAGGCCTTGCAGGAGGAACTCTGTGTTACACGTGCTACCTTGCAAGAGGAAGCACGTGTATCACGTGAGGTTCTGCATGCAGACCTACGTCACATCGCCACACAGAACCAGGCTCACCCGTCCGGCAGACTTGCTGCCGACGAGGGGCAAGCTGCGGCTAGGCGTGGCCAGGCTACTGTGCCACGTCCTCCTTTCCAGGATGAGCCAGACTCGGATGACCATCTATCTCCCACATAGGTCGGGCTGTGCAGGCGTTGAGCCCATGGAGGTTTTTTTTTTGGCTCAGCATCATCGCATGTGGATGTTGAGCAGCACCCTGTACCTCCCCCCTCCTGGGTGCCTCCCCTCCCCCCCAGGTCGTATGTGGCCATTTTTGATTTTTCTTTTAGTTTAGTTACTTAAGTTTCTGTTTGATAGTTAGTTTAATTAGGTAATGTAGGTTTTCCATAGTTAGTGTAATTAGTTAATAGTTACTATAGTTTAAAATTGCTTGTCTATTGCGCTTTCATGTGACGGTGCGGTGCTTTGTGGCTTTTGAAGGCATCCACTGTCTGTTCCAGCTGGGCCATTCAGGCTTGTCTTGTGTATGTGTTTGCTGCTTGGGGTCCTTGACTCACATATGCCACTCCTGCCTCCCTTATCCATGGGCTCGCAAGGATGGTTTGGTATCACAAAATTTTACACAAGGGCTTTGGACTGTCATATCTGTGGCATGTCTGGTGCTGTGTGACTTGTGTTTACACCCCTAGTGGGGATGATTTTGGTGTTATTGTCCACTGTTCAGCTTTTGCTAGATGGGGTTTTTCATGACTAATGTGTACATTAATTGCTATGCATTGTGTAGTATGTTTCTTATCTTTACTGTACACGTGCTTGTTGCAATTCATGCTGTAGATAGTGTTCCACACTTTGGATGTGAAAGACAGACTGATGGTGTGATTTATGATGTGACTCTCTGACATGGTGAAGTAATGAGATGCCTGAAGAGACACACACAGATGACTTTGTTGCATTAATCATGTGTTTCATGCCCTTTCTGCAGGGGGATGAGCCTCCAGAGCACCTTTGCCAGCAGACATGGCCCATTGGACGACGGAATTCTGGACACGTTTGTTGGTGCCCACATGCACATGTGTGAACAAGCAGAGGCACAGGGATTGCAGACCTACATCCTAACACTGCTGACGTGTTCCAAGGAACTCCAGGCAAGGTGAGCAGCACAGGGGGGCCACAACACAGCAAAGCTTGCACCAGACGAGTTGCACATGCAGGCTTAGTCACAGCACTGAGGGTGAGCTTGGACGAATATTGGTGTTGAAGTACACAATGCAGCTCAGGTGTGTTGGTGGACTGATGGCTGTTGATTGTAAGGTTGTCTGGGACACCTGCAGGGGCAGTGGCACATACCCTCCGGTACACCAAGGTCCATTGAGGCACTTGTATCAACCATGTAGCCTTCCGAAACATGGAAAGGGGCAGCTCACAGGGACATACAGCAAGGGACATGCTCGGGTGCAGTGCATTTCATTTCCATGTACTTTATGATAAATGCACTGCCAACTATGTTTCGGTCGTGGTGGTACGCACCTTGCTCTGAAGTCATGGATTGCTATATGGGTCTGTCTGCTTACCCATGGAACATTGCATGTTGTGTGAATTGTGACACATTGGTGTTCCATTTGCCACGCACCCACCGGCGGCTGACTTACTGCATTGACTGTGTATGACCCGTCACAGGGGTAATGTTATATATGGGTAAGAAGCATCTACACCAGATTGTCTGTTTGTAGAGTAGTTTGTTGCTATGGGGCATGTTTGGTGGTGTGTTTTGTGTAATTGGCACATACAGGTTGTTGACTGTGGCTCTCTTTGCAGCATTGCAGTGCTCCTGTAACCGGACCTGAGAGTGCGAAGGCAGGAGGCCAGCACTCAAAACCAGAGCTAAGTGTCTTGTTGTTTTTCTTTCAAACTGTTCTGCATAGGCTTGCTGGGAGGTGCACTAATGCATGGATGTATGTGTGATTCACTTTGGTATGTTTTTTCCCCCTAATCACCCGGAATCCTATGCAATTTTGAACCCTGTACCCTCTACCCGGTGTTCCTGCTTCCTGTACCTATCCAAGCAACGTTCCCTAACCCTCTTTCCCCGCTAGGGTTGCGGATGCCTGTGTAAGCCCCGAACTTGCAGGCGCCAAAACCCTAGAGGGGGTGGTTTGTTCGTACCACTCCTAAGCCTGGACTACAGAAAGCCATGACAATGATGTCCAAGTTTGTTTGGATTGTGTATGTGTTCATGCAGGTAGTACATTTTTGTGCATTCCCTACTTTCATGTGTCATTCCTCCTCCCCTCTCCTGCCACTCATTCCAGTTATCCAGTGTGCCAACACCTGTCCCGACTGCATATCCCTGAACCTCCTTCCCCACCAGGGTCTCAGGGGCCTGTGTGAGTTTGACCTTGCAGGCACCCGGGACACGGTGGGGGTGGTTGTTTCGTGACACTCCCGCGCCTGTACACGGGACCTGTGACAGTACACATCCGTTCATGGTTCATCATCCTATGTTATGTACCACACATGGTTCACATCCTGTTGTGACATTGTTTTACTGTGCTACCTTGGTTGTTGCATCATTGTGGTAGTACTTGGCGTTTGTGAGGTACTGCTACGTCAAGTCATCTACTGGAGGGTGTTCTGGTTCGTTTTTATGCCTTGGATTTTGTGATTTTGGAAATGAGTGTGGATTCTGAGGGTGCAGGCACCTTTTTACACACAAGGTGGGAGATGGTGACGAAGGGTAAAGGTGATCCTGTGGCCAGGTGGAATTGAGGGTTGAATGCTCCATGACCCAGGTGCAGTTGTTCAGTGGGTCATGGTCATTTGTGAGGGAGGGGGGGTTGTTGTTGATAGTTGCCTTGCCCTGCAATGTGATGGGAACTCTGACATTGTAATGGTGGTATCCTATGTGCATGTTGTGTTCTGCTGATCAATGCCTGTTCATGTGTTGTGTTTACCTTTCAGGTGCGAGGGGATAGTTGTGGTTTGACATGCTGGGGTGTACACATGGTGAATGTTCACATGTGATGTGTAGAGAACACTGATGGTCACTTGAGTGCACATGCATATGTTGAGTGCATGTCCTTGCAGACCCACACACTTGCACTCTGATGCACTACATGTACTCCCACCCTTGCATATCCACGTGTACACTGTTTGCCTTCTGGTGGCCACTGTGTCCCTGCAGCACATGTTCTGTGACCAATTATGGATCCTGTACATGCCTAATTTGCTTTTTGATGTGGTCTGTCGCTTAGATGTGATGTTCAGGGTGTGAATCACACACAATGGCTGTTCACTGTGCTGTGCGCTGAGCAGTGTGTTGCAGGAGTAGGACACAGCACACAGAAGCTGCAGTGTTGATTTTGCAATGCACAATGTGCATGTAGACAGGCAATCATTGTTATGTTACGTCTACAACTCTTGTAATGCATTTGGAAATGACGTATTTTGGGTGGGAGGTTGTTGGTCTGTCATTTCATCTGATTCCAGGTCAGGCATCATTGTCTGATGCCACTGTACATTTTGGACATGGCATTGTGTACCTTATTGTTACTGTGTTGGTGTATGGGTATTGCTTGCCATGTCATGTTGTGGTTTGGGAGGGTTTGAGTGACATAACAGTGATGGCCATGGCCTGTTTTGCAGGTGTGTGTGATGCACACCTTGCATGTCAGGGTCATCCGCTTCTCAGAGCAACTAGCTGGGGGTAGATCTCTCTCCGCGGCAGGGCCCTCCCTCTGGAACAGCCTTCCTGCCTCACTTGAACTTGAGGGGAACCATCTCCGGTTTGGGAAGCACCTCAAGACCTTCCTCTTTGCTTCTGCTTTCTCTTTGCCTCTCCCTTGCGGAATTCTTCACTGGAACTGCACTGGATCTGCAACTGGGCCACTCTCACCGACCTCGGTCCCTGGCCCAGCCACTCTCCACTTGCACTGCCTCCCTGGCAACCCCTGCACTGCGGTACTGTCTCTCTATTCCTACAGCCCCCCCTTCCCAGCACTTGTCTGCACTTACCTTTGCAGTTGCCACCAGCTGACCTATGTATTTGTTTTTTGGTCTACGTCCCCTGTACTGCATTCCCCCCCTCCCCTTCCCCTTGCACTTTTCCCTTCCCCCTACCCCTGCACTTGCACAATCTAAATGACACCTGGCCTAGTAGTACCGTTGTCTGTCTTCCCTTGTTCCCCCCCCCTGCCTCATCGCAGGGAGGGGGGAAATACTTGTGTATAGGCCATATCATGTCATATGTCATACGTGTGCCTATTGGTCACACAGGATAGCTTGTGTTTAAGTAGCTAGGGATGCAGACGATGTGGCACTTCCATGGCAACTATCTCAGGGTGGTAGGGTTGTGACAGTTGACTGTCTCTTTGTCATCATCGATTGTCACCTGGTATGTGCCAGGCCTGTGTGCACTCCGCAGGGGTGGGAGTTTAGGTGAAAAATGTGGCCACAAGCTGGGTCCGGGCTTCCTCGCCACGTGCCCTGTCCCCTCCCATGGGCAGCGCATGTGCCTGTGGTTGCGGATGTGGGGGCACCACCATGTCCCTGGGACGCCCTGCCGTGTTGCAACATTGTGCAGGACACATGCTGCCACAATGATCCTGCACACTACTGGTGGTGCATAGAGTAGTTGCCCGCCAGAGCGGTCAAGGGAGCGGAAACGTGACTTGAGCACTCCAAATGTGCGCTCCACTATGGCCCTGGTTGCAATATGGGCGGCGTTGTATCTTACCTGGGGTGGTGTGGTGGGGTTCCGGATTGGCGTCATCATGTGGTTGCTCAGAGGGTAGGCACTATCCCCTGGGGAGGTGATAATAGTTGAGATTATTAGGGTTTGGGTATTTGTCTGTGTGTGACTTGCATGCATGTGCAAGGGCATTTGTACTCACCTAGGAGCCATGTGTCGCCATGCTGCCCAGCTTCCAGGGCCCGGCTCAGGGCAGACATTCTGTATATGAAACTGTCATGGGTGGAGCCAGGGTAGTTTGCATAGACAGAGGTGATGATTCCCTTAGCATCGCATACCACTTGTACATTGATGGAATGCCAGTGCTTGCGGTTTCGGTAGATGTGCTCCGTGGCCCTAGGTGGACGTAGGGCCACATGGGTGCAATCTATGGCACCAAGCACTTTGGGGAAGTGTGCCACCCTGAAAAAATCCAGGACAACGGCCTGCCTTTCTGCGGGTGTTCTGGACATGTATATGTGCCTGCGGACTGAGGGGCGCGCTGTCATGATTGCCGGTACCTGGTGTAGGCAGCGTGACTGCGTGGCCTGTGAGACCCCCCCACTATGACACTAGTCCGCTGAAATGACCCAGTGGCCAAAAAATACAGGACATTGAGCACCTTCTCCAAGGGGCTCAATGCTTGGGAGCAAAGGGTGGGGGATGTAAGGTCATCTTCCCACTCCCTGACCAGGTCTAGGATGATGTGGGGTGGAAACCTATACCTGCCATAGACCTGGTCGTCAGGCATCCCAAAAAGGCTTGTCCGTGGTGCGAAAATGCGTGCCCTGGCTATTCTCCTCCTCCTGCGGTGTCCCACGATCAGTGCTGCGACAAATGGGGCATTCATCGTAGCTGTATATACGTGTTTGTTGTTTGTGCGCACTTTTGTACTGTGCGCGGGACGCTTCCGCCTGCCTTCGTGTGGCGGACGCGTTGACGCCTGTGTGCGTCTTTTGCCGTGCGCAGGTTTCCCGTATTCGGATCCATGAATACGGGTTGTTCGCGTGCGTGTGGGCGTTCCGTGTAGTTCCCTGCAGTACTTCCCCAGTTACGCCTTCTTTTTCATGCGTTGTTCCCCATTCCGCGTGTTACGCCCACTGTTCCACCCACTTTGGTTGTGTGCGCCGCGCTATGTGCGCTTTTGCTGTGCGTGTAGCGCACGCCATGTATGCCTGCCTGCGCCATGGCTGGATTGGGCGCACAGACGGCGGGAAACACGTGCAGCGTCTTCCTTGAATCACACGCGTGCACGTGCGCGGCGTTTCTCACGCTTGCGCTCCCTTGCGCCTGCTTGCGCATGGATTTCCGGCGCACGTTTGTTCCATGAATCGGCCCCTAAGTGTTTTTTCCCAATCCATTCTCAAGATAACTTTAAAACCATTCTGACCGCTTGCCAATCAATTCTGTTTTTCTCCTGTGTTGCTGGGGGGAAGTTGGGATTGATATTTTGTTTGAATTCAGCCATTCCTGAAACCTGTTCTCTTCTCATATCTTTACATTGCCTATTGGTGGGCTGAGGGGTATACAGGGGGAAATAGTAACCACACTGCTATTTGATCTGAACACACACACAAAAGTATTATTTCTTTGCTGAATTGTTTTTCTCACTATTACACCTGGTGTTTTAAAGAGATTATTTAGTGTTACATCACCCCATTGGTGATCATTGTGTACCCATTAAAACATAGTGTGATTGAATTGTGAATATAAAAATAAATATTTTAACTTTGCAAACCACCCTGATTCCTGGTTCAGTGTGACCGGAGGGGAGGGGGGTTCCAGGAGAGGGGCGTGATATGAGTGGTACATCGTTCAGAATAAAATAACTTTTAGACAAAACTAAATAAGGATTTCAGTTATGCATTACACGCTAGGCATTGATTTAGGTGTGTGCCGGATTGAAATCACTTACAAGACACACGTGTAAAGTTACAGAATTTTAGGCCGAATATTTCTCACTAAAAACGACAAAAACTGTTAAACGGATGAAACAGAGTCTCCCAAACTGTAGAGTTGGACTATCATAAACTGCACAAAATATGTAATCTGGTCATGTAATTCGTTAAAATGCAACTACTGTACAAATATTCCATTTATGGCAAAACTGGGTTGTGGTAAAATTAACTGTGGGAAGTTTTGAACATTGTAAAACTCAAATCATAAAATCTGACATCAAGCCCTTGAAACCCAACCAGCTGAAAGCAAGGCATCAACCATCACCCCTGACCAATCCAGTGATTTAGAGGTGTGCTAAGTCTGCCCTACTTATACTTCTATGATGTCAGTATGCATTATAAATAAGAGTCCCTGACAGGACTCTAGACGCACTCTCTCCTGAATTTCCTGTGGCTGCGTTCCTGATCTGCTCCATTCATCTTGCTGATTCCAGATTTCACTACAAGGCCAAAGCATTACTGACCCTCCTCTAGAAAGGCCAAAAGCATTGCTGATCCAGTCCCAGCAAGTCCATTGATCCAGGAAAATCCCCACTAAAATCCCATTCAAAAAGGGAAAAGCTGTGGTACCTTTGGCATCCTGAAATCAGACCAGCTTGCTGCCCACTACCTGCATGGCGCAACCCTGCCATCCAGCTGTACTTGCCATCCGGTGACCAGAATTGCCCAGCTGTTTGCTGTAAGGCGCACCCGCCGTGTGGTGACCAGACCCAGTTGGCTGTTCCATAATTCCAAACCTAAGCGTGGAATGTGAGTATCTCCCCATCACAGAGAAACACATAGTCTCCCCACCTTTACCCTTTTGTCTGTATTACACTATCTAAGCAATCCCATTTATACCCTGGCCACTTGTTAAAACTGTTATAATTCTCTGTGCACCCTGTCCTTGATTTCTATGTGCTAGCGCCATCTCTCTTTTCATTTCTGTCTGGTGTAAATATTAAGCCCTTAGTTATATTTTGAGTAATAAAACTAATTTCCAGTTAAAGTTAAGCACTAGGGTGATAAGGTTGACCTTGCGAATCAACCTTGGAGCTTACTGTGTTCCTCTTTAACAATATAGTCTAGATAATTTAGTTTGAGTAACATTTGCCTTTCTTTCAAAAACAAAGTTTTCATTTTAACTGCTCTATTTTTCCTAAAACTGAACCCCATTCCACCCTGACAATCTCATCCAAATCTTCAGCTAGCCCATTCTTTCACCTTGATTTTGTCCCTGTGATATACATCTGTCCCTCGGTCCAAAAACCACATTGCGATTTTCAGTATTTCACCAGTTTCTATAAAAAACTATTTGGGTCACTTTAAACGGGGATTGAGAAAATTGCAACTTTCCAACGTGTCATTCGACTGCAGCATGTTCTAACTTTCCACTCATTTTCGAATTGTATGCTTCTTGTTGATCCTTTGCATTGTGATTGCTAGTGTTTCTGCATTCCTGTTGTTGGGAGAAATCATATTTGCCTCACACATTGAACCACACATTGATTATTTATTTGTCCATTTCCGTGTGTCATTTCATGCCTTTGCAAAGGGTTTAAAATCCATTTTTGCCTCTCATTCTATGAGGGAAGGTCGCATTTTGATTCTGTTTTCTGCCCCTTATTCCTGACTACCTGCTGCTTCATTCTATTGACTCAGAATCTGATTAATTGGGGGTTGAGGGAACGTTGCAGGGGGAAACCTTACCTTGGGGGGTGCTATCTATCCTAATTCAAAAGTCCTCCTATTTACTTGTGCTTTGTATATGTTCTAGGAGAAGGTTAACCAAGTGCATTGCTTCAATTTTCATTGTAATTCTCACCCCATTGGTGATTGCTCCCCCATATTAAAATTGTATGATTTCCTTTGAATATTAAAGTAAATAAAATATTGCATTTTCACCAACCAGCCTGGTTCATGGCCCATTGTGACCCGGGGTATATTAAAAAGGGGGTGTGAGACGAGTTGTGTACCATCTTAAATTTAATTTGCATAAAATAAAGAGAAAGGCATCTCAGTTGTGCGCTACATTCTAGGCTGAGACCAAGGTGTGTATCGCCTGATTGAAATCCTTCACAGCACGTTCCACTGCTTTCTTGTCAAGAAAACAATACATTTCAAAAACCTTTGTATAGCCCCTTCCACTTAACATGGACATGGCTCAGCTTTATTTACAAGGAAGTTCCAACAACACGCACCACCCAGGACAATGAGGACCAGTAATGCGGCACTAGTGCTAGTTCATAACTTCAATAGGAAATAGCAAGGAAGATCCTCATTATCACTACAGGCTATTAAACTCTTAATGTTTGGAATAGAATCACCTGATGTTTAGGAAACGGCTCAAGATATAGCTCTTCAACTGACAAATCTGTAAAATCTGGAGAATGAGCAATATACCTAGACTTATACAACAAGAAATTACCCATTCCCCTCTTCCACATGGTACTAATCGTGCTACGTATACAGCCAACCTGCTGTACCTCTCAGTTAAGGTAACACTCTCCCACTTTCCCTCTTCACACCCTAGGGAGCTGCTATAACTAAGAAATTAATCTTATTAAAGAAGGTGACATAACCAACAAATCCTAATCATAATTTGTTCATGCAAACTGTTACAGTCAACAAATTCAAGGGTTTCCCCATCCAGTTGTCCATCTTCTCTCCTACAAGGCTCCTGACTGGACCATAATCACCAGAACCAAAGACAGAGTCTACAGTCGGATGACTTTTGAACCCTTACCCCACACTTTACTACCACTTACCTCCTGCCTAACTTTTTTTTTGCTACCAAAATATTGCAACCTCACTTGTAACTCACTCCTGCTTAGACACTCCACAATATCTAATATATCAAACAGACTTATACCCTGTGCTAATGGCTATCAACACCCTGACAGCATCCATCACTGCTTTTGCAGCCATAGGGCAGCCCTCTTCGGCTATCCCATCCCAGTGTTCCCCACGCCACCCACCCAGAATAGAGGGTTTCCATACCAGCAGACAGGTAATGGGTGCTTCCAACCTGTACCCACCAACACCAGAGAATTTCTGTACATGTCTGTCCTTGTTTCCCACTTACACCAATCCGCCCAATTATTTTTACAGAGTCATGCAGAGTGAGGCCAATATTATTGGTAGGAGGGCACTATATAAGACAATGGACCTCATTACAACCTGCCAGTCCGGGACCGTGCAAAATCCATGACGGCGGTAAAAACGTTTCCGTGTCCGCAAGGTTGCGGAAAAACCGTCCGATTACACGCTGTCGGTCGCGCGCACCACACGGACTCGGAAACGTTGTTACCGCCGTCACGGAAAACCCCACGGAAATGGAAATAACGCAGCCACAAGTGGCACAAAACCCGTTTCCGCCTCCGCCGCCACGGACACGGAACCGGAAATACCATGATCGCCAAAACAGGAAACAGAGAGGCGGCCATCATATAAAAGCACAATCCATTGCCATCCAGAGCCAGCACAATCCTAACTCTGAGAAGCCAAAAGGGACCACCAGCATGTCTGCCAGGATTCCTGCTCAGAGGCAGCGCAAACAGCGCTTCATCGAGGCGGAGCTAACCGTCTTGGTGGAGCACATTGTGGACAATGCAGAGATGCTGTTCAGCGCCGACCAACGGCGTGCCACACAGCAGCGGAGGAAGGAGGTGTGGGCCGAAGCTGCACGCAAGTGCACCGCTGTGGGCGTGGCAGTGAGGAGCGTGAAGGACTGCCACAAGCGGTGGGACGACCTGAGGCTGAGGGTACGCAACCTCATTTCCACGCACCGCCAACGCAGCAGTGGGACAGGCGGAGGACCGCCATCCCCACTGAGGCTGCAAGCATGGGAGGAGCGTTGCAGCAGTGTCCTCCACCTAGAGGGAATCCATGGGATCGGGGAGGCTGAGGCAGGAGTGAGCCCACCTGCAGATGCCGGTAAATGCCCAAACATGAATGCCACATGTAAATATGCAGTTGTGAGTACTGGGCCAAAGGACCCATTAACAACCTCCCCCCCCAGGCAGTGCATGTGTGGTCCAAAGGACCCATTAACAACCCCCCCCCCAGGCAGTGCATGTGTGGGCCAAAGGACCCATTAACAACCCCCCCCAGGCAGTGCATGTGTGGGCCAAAGGACTCATCATGATCCGCATGGCAACCAATATCACAGAATGCATACACCAGCAATCAGATGCATGTGACTAACACTATTCAATGTACAATCTTAATGACGCATATGATGCACCCATCTGCCACCACAACAACACTATTTGCATGCCCTTTGTGTCCCCACAGCCATTTCAAGTGACAGTGATACTGCACAAGAGGCCAGCCAATCTGCACCGGCAAGTACACAAGCCACCGCCACCACACAGGAGGATGCTGCCGGCAGTTCTGCACCTCTGGCCACATTACCAGCCACTACAGATGTGCCGCCCACCACCACCACCGACGTCCCCACCGTCTCCACACTGCCTGAGTCTAGACAGGTGCCATGGGGACCTATCATGGCCACCCAACACAACACCGAAGGCAGCAGCACTGCAGAGGGGGTGGCCTGCAGTGATAACAGTGCCCTGCAAGAGCACTCGGAAACGGGGCCACAGGGGGAGATGCCCACATTTGAAGACCTGGGCTCCTTCCATGAGCTGGGGTTCAGCCCCACATCACTGGGGAGTCCCATGAGGTCGCCCACCCCATCCATGGCCGAACTGAATGCCCGCATGCAGCGGATGAGGACCAGCAGGCTACCCTCACCCAGCTGGTGGAGAGGCAGCTAGAGGAATCCAGGCTGCAGAGGGAGAGCTACAGCGCCTCAGTGCGTCGCCTGTCGAGGTCCATCGGACGCTTTGTGAGCACTATAGTAACCCTTGCACGCCATGTGCGGGAGGGCAATGACCACACCTCCAGGCTTGTAGAGGCCATGTTGGTTGGCCAACAGGCAAATCTGGCACGGATGCCCTCAATCCCAGATTCTGCGCAATCAAACACAACCACCCCATCCAGCTCCACTACTGCCAGTCCAAGGAGGCGCTCGAGTAGGCCAACGTGTCCCTCGGGCAAGGTGGCACAGGCACAGAAGCGCACACGGAAGTGATGGCATGTGTGTGGGGCAGTGCAGGACACATGTGGACTACAAGGGTGTGAGAGGGGTGGGCACGTTTGGGTGGTGGGGTAGGTAGTTTTGGGAGTTTGAACAATGGGTCCTGGGTGGGGGAGGGCACGTTTGGGTGGTGGGTGGCCCCGGGTGTACAGCTTCCCTAACCAATGCACCTCCTTCCCTGTTGTTATTACATCAATACATCACCATTTCCAATCAAGACATACATGTGTGGACATTGATCATTTATTTTGCAGTGCAACTATTGATTCATTGTCGTCACCATGTTCGTGCATTTCTGTGAATGTGCTGTGACTCAAAAGTAAATGCGAATCAGGGCATCCCGTGCTCTCTGCCCATCATGTGGACCCCCAGGGGGAGGCGGTGCCATCCCATCCCCATCTCCATCCCCATCCCCATCTCCATCCCCATCCCCATCTCCATCCCCATCCCCTTCCCTATCCCCATCCCCATCTTCCTCATCTGCGTCTGGTGGCATTGGGATGTTCCTGCGCAGGCATATATTGTGCAGCATGGCACATACGAGCGTGATTTTACCCGTCTTCACTGGGCTGTACAGCAGTGATCCGCCAGATCTGCTCAGACAGTGGAAACGGGCCTTCAGCAGTCCAAATGTCCTCTCAATCATTCCACGTGTGCGGATATGTGCCCTATTGTATGCCTCTTCATGCCTGTTCCTTGGTCTCCGTACAGGTGTCATCATCCATGGCGTGAGTGCATATCCCGCATCACCTACATGGGATGTAGATGGGGGAACATGTCAGTGTTTGTGGCATCATGTCCTCATCTGCTGCTGTGCATTCTTGTGTCATCATTCATTCATGCATATGTACCATGCAGTGTATGGAGGTATGTTTTGGGCATCACGATGTATGTCGCTAACTGGATATGGGCCTACACATTAACTTGCATGTTTACTGTGCCCTGCGGGTAACATTTGTTTGTGTTCATGTCACGGTGCAGTGCTGTCCACACATGGCAGAGTGACTTCACTGTACGGAAGTAGTAAATACACGTTGTCTCATTTACACGCCTCTCGTGTCTTTTGAGGCAGTGTTTCAATTGAAGGTGGGTGTCTGCAGTGGCACAAGGTTCATGGGACAGTAACGGGATTGGCTGTGCCAGCATGTGCACGGGCACATTGTGGTGCCCTGTCATGTCTTCCTTCATGATGTTTGGCATCCGCTGTGTATTTGGTAGATGGAAGGGGGGTGATGCATGTGCGGTCACAGCGGCACACTCACAATGCTCATTGGGCTGGACACACACACACCACTTGACAGGGTTGTAGCATCGTCAGCTGTACTCACCCAATAGCCATGTCCTTTGTCCGGCATAGCGTTCCATGTACCATGGCAACGTGGAATTCCGCAGTACTATTGAGTCATGTGATGATCCTGGGAAACGTGCGCAGCAGTGTGTAATCAGTTGCATGGCATCACAAACCATCTGGACATTCAAAGAGTGATACTGTTTCCTACTGCGGAACACCGCCTCAATTGCACATGGTACTGTCAGCTCAACGTGGGTGCAGTCAACTGCGCCTATGCAATTTGGCATGCCTGCAATGACCTCGGGGAGGGTGCGGGGTAGGGCTATGTGTTCCGACACATGGCGCAACAGGGCATCCAGTACCTGTACCAGGATTTTTGAGAAACAGGGTTGTGATATGCCGTGCAGCTCACCAACCGTGTGTTGATAGGTGCCAGTGCCAAGGAAATGCAGTACTGAGACAACCTTCAGGAGGGGGGGATGGCGGTGGGGGTGTCAATTTGGCTGCTGATGTTGTCCTCAATCATGGCGGTGATGTGCAGGATTGTTGCATGGTCCAGCCGGTATAGTGTGTGGATCTGTCCTGGGGTGAGGTTCCAGGGTGAGGCCCTGATGCGTGGTATTGGTGGCTGGCGGCGGGGTCGGGCTGGCTGGGCAATGGGGTTTGCCATAGCTGCAGGGTTGGCTGGTTGCCGCCTGCGCCTCCTCTGCCTACGTATCCTCCTCTGCGGCATTACTGCCACCATGTGCAGTGCTGCCTGTTGGTTGAGTAGGCCCAGTCCCAGTGCTACTAGACCTGCTGCCTGCATGGTTCTATGTTGTGTTGGGCTGGGTGTGGCCCTTTTGTGGGCTCCCAGTGGCCTGCTAGGTCCAGCTGGGTTGATTTGGTGCACCTGTGCCCTGATTCAGTTCAGCAGGAAGTGCATAACGCCATGTTCGCGGGGGCGGCGGTTCCGCCACCGTGATCACGGTATTTACGCCATTTTTTTCCCGGTATTTCCGTGTCCGCACTAGTTGTGATGCTCACGGTGTTTCGTGTTGACGGTAATGGAGGTGTTTCCGTGCAGACCGACTTAACAGGACCCCTATTTCCGCGGTGGCGGTTGAGGGTGGTGCTATTACCGGGGCCGCGGGTCATGATTGGGCGGACATGGAAACGGTGCCGGTATGGTTTTACCGGCAGAGTTAATTCGGGACCGGAGTACTTGTAATGAGGCCCAATGTACCCTATTGTACCTTACCTCACTAAGGTTATGACCCATCACTGAGGGCAGCCTTGATGCTTCACCAAATATGTGTACATCTTCTCACCAATTTCACAAACTGCTGTAACATAGGGTATGTGCCTCCCTGTCTCTCAGTGTATGTCTCCAATCTTCTGTCCACTTCCTGCTCCTTAGCTCACCCATTCTACAGGTCTTCCTTCTCTTTTCTTCTCTCTTCCTCATCCTATATCTCACCTCCTTCCTTCACTAACTCCTCCTTTGATATTGGTACCTCCTACTCCCCTGCTTCCCATTTCACCTCCTCTTCCTCCGATCTGAATTCCTCCCCCACTTCCTCACCTCCTTCACCTCTGCTGCTCCTTTCCCCCTCCTCCTATCATCTTAAGCTTTCCTCCATTTCTCTATCCTGTGCCCCATTTCTATGATCTTAATATTTCCTTCAAATTTGCTCTGTTTCTCCTACGCTATCCCCTTCTCCCAGTCTCCTCTGCTCATTCAGCCTACTATGCTCCTCCATCCTCTCATCTCTCCAGCCTCGATAAAAATGGGCGCAGTCTTAACCTCCGAACTCCCACACGCTTCATTTGTTGTAGCCTCCTTATAATTACTACTCTACTTCTCCGTGGGTCAGTGTAATAATACTCCCACAAACTGTAACACTTCTGGAGTTCAGTAATGTTGACAAATAGATTGGGACGATGAATAAAACAAGCCCAACGGGGGACTCCTCTGTGATGGTGACCTTCCCTATGAAATTCCACTCTGTCCTGGATTATAGGTACGGACAGGATGGTGGTTCACCTGGAAGAGCAAAAAATACCACCAGGTATTCCCTAGACTGAAACTAAATGAAGGAGAGTTTTAGTACAGGAATGACCGTGAGGTAGGTATAATACGGAAGAGAATTGGAGACTAACCTGAAGTTGCTGGGAATAGACTTTATATGAAGATCAGGTGTAAGTTGTAAAAGAAAACTCTTTATGGAGAGATACTTTTATAGATTGCCTGGATAGGTGCAGTAGCCAAACTTCCAGGGGTATTCTGGGAGGTAGGTTGAAAGGGAGAGGTAGTTAATTTGGTTAGTAAGGGCCTTATTTACCGGTTGGAAAGAGGACACACTGGAGGCAAACAGATAAGCAATGACAACAGTAAGGCGTCCACAGTTTAATGCTATCTGATAGAGGACAAGGGGTAATCCAGTAAGAAATCCCTATGTCAGAAAAATGGGTAAAAAACAGAGTATCCACAAGTAAACAAGCACAGAATCCAGTAGAAAATCCTTAATACAAAAAAGGGTCAAGAGCTAGGAATTCAGCAAGAAAACATAGTACCATTAATGGTTTATTCAAAAGCAGGGTCGGGTTTACCAGAGCCAAAGGTTGAATTCACTGTAGAAATACAAATTGAAAAAGGGAAGCAGAGCCGGAGGTCGAAAACCAAGAAGTCAATGGAACAGAGGAAAACAGGAAACACGAAGCATACTAATACTTCAGTCAGAAGCACAGCCAAACGAATAGTGAGCGTGTTTAAGCATCTCATCAGTATGCCTCTTCTGATGATTTGATTGTGCGCGGTGTCAGCAGGGGTAGCAGTGGTCATTGCAACCGAAGGGGGTGTGGTCACCAAGGAAAGCAGGGCCGTCTGGGATGCCATGGCAACCTCCAGCATCTAGCTCCAGTCATGTGTGTGCTCAGGTCCTGCACATGTCAGTAAGGGGCTTCAGGGTTCCAGTCCCCCACATGGGGGCAAGAGATGGTTGACCTCCGGTCCCAGACATGATGGCGAGGGACGGAGGGACCTGTGACAGTATCCTCCCCCAAAGGAATCC
The DNA here is from genome assembly GCF_040938575.1 of Ambystoma mexicanum. Lineage (NCBI taxonomy): Eukaryota > Metazoa > Chordata > Amphibia > Caudata > Ambystomatidae > Ambystoma > Ambystoma mexicanum. The sequence continues at coordinate 485,005,557 of NC_090925.1, forward strand.
TCGGCCCCCTAGTGTGATGAAAATGAGACAAGAGAAGCAGAGTATGAATATTGGCCAAAGGCTCCTATGACCGGTCCTCAGGACCATAGCCCTTCCAGTGCACCAGACAGAATCTCCTGCCCTTCGGTAATTTCATGTGCAAAATCGCGTTCTCTTCAAATTCCTCTACACCATCCACTTCAATCGGGAACGGACGACTGGACAAGCGAGTAGCGGGGGCACATGATTTCAATAATGACACATGGACTATAGGATGGACACGAAAAGCCACAGGCAACTGTAACCGGAGGGCCACCGGATTGAGCACCTTAAGGACCTTATAGGGTCCAACGAAATGCAGCAGGTGTTTGAGGGTACCACGTAACTTCAGGTTTCTCATCGACAACCAGACCTTCAAACCCAGACGATAAACCAGAGCAGGAATGCAAAGGGATTATTAATCGTACTGTTATTAAGCTCCTGTGACCATACAAGATGCTCCCTAACGGAACCACACAGGGCCACAAGATCTCTAATGGAAGCACTGGCAGCAGGATTCTCCACGGGTATAGGAGCGTCAAATGGAATAGAACGCAGATGTTGACCACATAAGGCATGAAAAGGAGACAAATACGTGGAGGAGTGAAGAGAATTATTATAAGCAAACTCAGGAAAGAATAGAGCATTTAACCCGCTCTACTGGTGCTCCAGACAGAGAGAGCACAAATACTGTTCCAAACTAGCATTTAGACGTTCAGTCTGGACATCAGTCTGGGGATGGTAGCCACTGGAAGATCGATCTTCTAAGCCAATTGAGAAAGTTAACGGCTGCCAGAAGCACAAGGTGAATTGGGTACCGCTATCAGAGATGATAATCAATGGAAGACCCAAGAAACGGAAACCGTGTTTCAAAAACAAATTGGCCAAAGCAGGGGCAGAAGGCAACCCAATACAGGGTACAAATACAGTCAATTTAGTGAAATAATCAATCACAACACTTATAGTATCGACAGATTGGTGGGAGTTGAACAATGAAATCCATGGATGTCATAAACCAGGGTTTGTGGGGGACAGGTAAACGACGCAGGAGTCCCACTGGTTTCTGAGCTGGGGTGTTACACTGTGCACAAATGGAACAAGCCGCAATATAATTAATGGCATGTCTAGACAAGGTCGGCCACCACAATCATCTACGTAGGAGATCCATGGTCTTGGCTCTCCCGGGATGCACTGCTCGGACTGAATCATGGCACCATCACATGGCATAGAAGCGGGAATCCAGATCAGGGATGTATATTATGTCCTGAATATAGGGTAAACCATTGATAACAGTTGCGTTTATGTCAGCAAGTTCTGCAGGATGGATGAGTACCCGGCACAAATCTTGTCCCTCAATGAAGTGTGTGGAGTGCAACCACATGCTACCCAATGTGGAAGCAAGAAGGGGTGAATCATGGTCGAATAGCATTCTTCAGTCCGCAGGTGGGACAAAGCGTCTGCTTTGGCATGAAGAGCTGCGGGACGATAGGTTATGACAAAATCAAAATGGGAAAAGAAAAAATGCCAACATGCCTGTTTGGCAGAGGAACACCTCACAGACTTTAAGGCAAGTAGACTTCGATGATCGGTAAATACAGTCACTCTATGACGGGAGCCCAACAAATGGTGGCGCCATTCAGAGAAGGCATTCTTGAACGCCAGTAGTTCACGCACTGTGATGGTGTAGTTCCGCTGTGGAACGATGAGTTTACTTAAATAGAAGGCCACCAGATGGGTAACGGCCGTACCTGGACAAGTTTTCGAAAGGACAGCCCCAACTGCCACGTAAGAAGCATCCGTTTCCACGATGAAAGGCAACAGTGGATCAGGGTGTTGTAAGACAGGGGCAGAGGTGAATGCTTCTTTAAGATGTTCAAATGCTTTCTGAGCATTTACATTCCAGTGAAAAGGTGTTTTAGGGTTCGTTAGGCCAATAAGCGGAGCAACAATAGATGGGAAAGAATGGATAAACCTCCTATAAAAGTGTTCAAACCCAAGAAAAGACTGTAGGGACTTCAACGAAGAATGAACGGTCCACTCCAATATGGCCTTCACATTGGAGTAACTCATTTTGACTCCCCTGTCGGTTATAATGGAACCCAAGAATTCAACGCCAGTAATGTGGATGACACACTTCTCCGTCTTGGCAAACAGGGAATGTTGCCATAGTCTCTGTAGGACGGAACAAACATGCCCGATATGTTGTACTATAGACTGTGAAAATATCAGGACTTTGTCTAGATAGATGATTACTTACTGATTTAACATATCCCGGGATATGTCGTTCATAAAGAACTGAAAGGTAGCAGGAGCGTTGCACAACCCGGAGGGCATTACCTGATACTCAAACAACCCGTAACATGTTTTAAAATCTGTCTTCCCCTCATCCCCTTTACGAATTTGCTCTAGGTTATAGGCCACCCCTCAAGTCGAGTTTCGTAAAGATGACAGAGGAGCCCAACTGATCCAAAACGACCAAAATAAGGGGTAGTGGATATTGGTTCTCTACTGTAATTGCATTTAAGGGCCTGTAGTCATTGCAGGTGCTGCGGTCCCCTTCTTTTTTAGGGACAAAAAACAAGCGAGAGGCAGCCAGAGATTTGGAAGGGTGTATGAATTTGTTGGCCAGGGCCGAGTCAAGATACTCTTTGAGGACCAGGTCTTCCTTGACCGTGAGCGAGTGCACACAACCAGACAGGATTTTGGCACCAGGAAGTAGGTCAATAGGAAAATCATATGGCCTGTGTGGGGGTAGGTGTTCTGCCTCGCCTTTATCGAATACACCCAAAAGCTCTATGTACTGAACCAGGATGGTGATATCAGTTGGTTTAGTGATGGCCCCAATAGAGGAAACTGCTTTAAGAAAATCCACACAGGAAAAAGTAGAAAACACAGCATCATTCTTGAAGCAAGAATCATGACAGTATGCTAACAAAAAGGAGACCTCATGGGTACTGCAATCTATGTATGGGTTATGTGACTGCAATCATAGCATACTCAATATCACTTTGCATTGGGGTGCTACAATAATGTCAAAAGATAAAATTTCCTGGTGTCAAGAACTGGTCATCAAGATAACAACAGGGGTTTGTTTGGGCACTAAGCCTGAAATCAGAGCAGTACCATCCACGGCATTGACCACCTCCGGTCTTCCATTGCGTACAGCCAGAATGCCTATCTGTTGGGCATAAGAAATATCCATATCATTACCAGTGTCCCCAGAATCGATGACCACTCGAGTCTGGATTGTCAGGTTCTCAGAGAAAGACAAAGAGACTGTAAGGGAAACAGGTAACAAGGCTGTTGAAATAAAGGAGTCCAACGGATCAATACTCGACTGAGGGACTCCTACTGGTGTCGAGATTTTGAGTTTCCTGGTCTCAGTGCAGGCTTTTTTGGGAAATTCCACAAATAATGGTCTGCAGAACCACAATACATACAAAGATTAGATATATGTCTACGTTCCATTTCAGCTATTGTTAAGTGACTGCCAATTGCACCTATTTGCATAGGTTCGCTTTGTGATGGCGAAGTAGCAGGAGGCTCTAGTCTAGCAGGAGGTACTTGTACTGTCTTCTTTTTGCCCTGCTAGCATCTATCTGAAGCACTAAGTCCAGCAGTTCTGGGTATTGTACAGGTACTACCGGGATAGTGGCTATGATGTCCTTAAGATCATCTGCTAAGCCCTTGTAGGAGACAGTGGCCTTCTTATCTCCGGGCCAGCCAGTTTCTGCTGCCACCTGCTGAATCAGGCCAGGTATGTTAATAAGGGAGTGCTGCCTTGTTTTGCTGCTTTAGTGCTTGTGTCCAGCAAGGAAGCCGGATGACACAGAAAGTGTAATTTGACCTGATTGATGAAGATACAGTACATCTTGGGGTCACCTTGGACTCTCTCTGGAGGGGCCAAAGGAAATTGGGTAGACATTAGCACAGGGACTGAGTTTTGTTGTGGTAGGCGATACCCTGAATCCAAAGCTGCTGCATCTGAATAATCAGTGTCACGGGTGGACGGACGCGACAGCTCCTAGAGGGCGTCCATTCTATAATGTAGATCCGACTGACGGTGAGAAGGGGCGTGAGTAGTTCCAGGTATTGTTTGGCCAAGCTAGCTGAGCAGGTATCTCCTTTGCACCATGAGGGCTTGAGGCTCTTTACCACATTTGCAAGGTAAGGTTCTATGATGGGTGTGACCTGGAAGAGCTTTGTGAGAGTGGGATGTTCATTGGGCGGTGTCTGTGAAGGGCTTTCGGCCACATTGTGCAATCTGGCTTTAATGTTGCTTTGTCGTTGTGTAATTTTGTCAGTGAGGGCATCTTAAATGTTGCTGCACCATGTAGTATCTTTGGTGATGGTCAATGGTGGTGGTGGAGGTTTTTAGTTCACGGAGAATGATAATTTGCGAAAACTTGAGGCTCCTTCTGATATTCTGCTGTTCTAGGAGGCTGCCTTGGTTTGTTTATACATTCTAGACTGTTCTGAGAATATTGCCTTGTTTGATTTGCTTGGGTCTTTCTGGCAAGCCACTTGCTCGTAGGGAGTGGAGTTGTCCGGTGAACCATGTGTTCAAGTGGTTGGTATTCTTTTCTTTGCATGGCTTGAGTGGAGCTAGGGACTCCACTGCGTTGGGTTGGTTAGTAAGAAGTTATGCTGTTCTACTAAGGAGTTGACATTGTGGAGCGTCTGTAACTCTGTGGTGAGCAGCGGTAACCGATCGCTTATGAGGTTCCAGGCACTGCATTCCTAATTTAGGGGGTGGGCAGGAGGTCAGGATTCTGTGTTTCTGTGGCATAGGTAAGAATAGGTTACACAGTGGTGGTCAGTCCATGGGCATGCAACTTTGGAGATGACTGATGTGCTGCAATTGTTGTCGAGTAACCAATCTTTTGTGCTGTATTGGGAGTGTGTGGGTTATGGTATCTGTTGAGAGCAACCAAGTTAGGAACATATTTTGGCTAAGGCTCAGGCTTGGGTGTCCAGCGGAACATTGAAACTGAGATTGAATTCGCCCAGGACTAAGAGCTGGGTGTTGGACTTAAGGTTGGCCCTTATGGCTTGGAGAAGAAAGTCCTCGAAAGTGTTGGAGGGGCAGGAGGTCAGTAGAGTAGGAAGAGTGAGATGCAGCCGTTAGGTGAGCAAACGAACTTTGTGGGCAGAGTTTCACAATTAGGAACAGGAGCAATGGTGGTCCCGCAAAGTGGGATAGAATCCTTGTAAATGAAGGCCACTCTGCCGCCTTTGCTGTATATCCTCTCCTCTCTAAGTATAGCTTAGCCTGTAGAGATGGCAATGGATAGTGCTGGGCCGGCTGCAGGGTTGAGCCAAGTTTCAGTGATAGCTAAGATGTCTCTATCCGTACAGATTATAAGGTCATGGATGTCAAGTGTGTGAGCAGTGACAGATCCTGCATTGATCAGGGATCGTAACAAGTGTGGTGGCTGGAGGTTTTTCTGAACAGTCTTATGTTCTGTGGCAGATACCTCAGAGGTGGTCCTGGGCTTAGCGTGAGAATTACAGGTTTGGGTTCAGAGACGCAGGAATGCATTACGTGTGCTGATGTTGGGGGGGTGGTGACTTGTAGGAGTGTCAATAGTTGTTTGTGTCTGTGCTCTACTGTGACTAACGCATTCTTGATTAGAGCGAGGAATAGCAGTGGTGGATGTGTCGCGAGCCCGGTAGGACTTGGGGGTAGTTTTGGTTGCAGGTGCGGTGGTGGTGTGTTTTTGTACATGTGATGGTTGGTGCTGAGGTGCTTGGGCATGTGAGTGGTGGCTGTGTGGTTCTTACGTGTGCGTGTGGTTTTGGGCAGATCTGTGGTGAACATATAATTGTGAGGTGTTTTTTAGGAACATGATTACTACTGGCTTGACACTTGGGCACAAGTGAGGTTGCATCACAGGCTTTAGGCACAGGATTGGCACAGGCGTGACTCTTGTGCGCAAGTGAGGTCACATCACAGACTTTGGGCACAGGATTGGCACAGGCTTGACTCTTGGGCGCAAGTGATGTCACATCAGAGGCTTTGGGCAAAGGATTGGCACAGGTGTGACTCTAAGCACAAGTGAGGTAGTATCACAGGCTTTAGGCACATGGTTACTACTGGCATGACTCTTGGGCACAAATGAGGTTTCATCATGGCTGTCAGTGATGACCTGGGTGATGTTTCGCATAGGTACAGTGGAGGTAGCTGCATGTGTGGTTCTAGTGTGTTGGTTAATGGTCACGTGTGTGTTGTTTAAGAAAAGTGCTGGCAGAAATAATGTGGGTGGGGGGCCCGGGTAGGCCTGTTTTGACTCCCTGCACCTGTAATGTTAGTGCAGCAGCTTTGTTTGGAAAGGTATCTGGGGGCTGTAAGTCCTTTTATGGTGCATTGGGTAGGAAGTGTGCGCTGCGAGCAGGGTGGGGGTGTTTTTGAGGAGCTGTGTTTCACTGCATAATTACTTAGAGGCAGGACAGTGCCTGATGCATTACTGGGAGGCATGCACATTGGCAGAACTAGGGTGGCATGTTCAGCGCTCATTAAAGGAATGGTTCGGTCAAAACATTTTATTGTCCCTATGGGTCGGCCATGTGTTTTTAAGCCTAAGTCGCTCGATTTTAGAAAAATTTCCTATGGACCTTACCCGAGTTTTCATCCATTAAACACACGCGAAAACAGGCATCAGGGCGCTGCCATTTTGTGATAATCCTATCACTTGCCCCATCGCCCTGGCTGACCTGCTTTTGCGGCACTAAATCATATCCCCCACCCCTGAGCCTGTCATCAGCAGACGCGTACCGCCCATTTCACAACGCCAAAGCACGTCTCGTGTCAACATTCGCTGCGCTACAGCTAATGACGTGTCGCCATGGAAATGGCAGGACGCCTCTTTCCTCAATAAGTATAAACCGACCGTTTCACAACACACAGCAGCAGATTTTCGATTCCATTCCTCTCTCTGTGTTACTTTGAGTATTCTGTGACTCGTTTCTGTGCTCTGGTCAGCTACCTTCGTTGCTTGTAGCCCGTGTGAACAGATACCAGTACCACCGCTATAAACTATTTTAGTTTGTTTAACACACAATGGCTAAAATAATGCCCTACATGTACGAGCCCGAGTATACCGAGGAGGAACTACTGGAAAGGGAAACACGCGAAAACGATGGGTCTTCGGACGGCAGTTGGGAGGACGATTCAACAGCTGAAGAGCCTGGACCTAGTCGCATGGACGGTGTTTCCACCTGGTTCACATGCAATCGGTGCGAGCTAATGCCAATCGAGGACGAGAACTGCTGCTGCTGTGAAAACTCGGGATGCGTGGCCTACATTTCAGAAGGCGAGCCACGACCGCAATGCATCACCGAGCTGCCAGACTTCAGGGCACCCTGCCTCACACGGTCCGTGTTGAGGATAATGATGGTGCTTATGCACGAACTTCGCGCAACTGTTCGTCCTCGTAATCAGAGTAACAAGTAAGTATACTCTGCTTGTCATGCCACTCCTATTTCATGGTTTTCTACTATATCCAAAATTACATATACATATCATTGTAACGCATGAAAGTCGTTCAATAGTGTGCAGTATCTAGATAGCATTTGTCCGAGCAGAATGCCATTAGTTACAAGAATTGTCATTGACAGCAAACGTTTATTAAACTTATCTTGGTCATTTAAAAACAGTTTGTTTCATTCCTTTTCACAGGTGGTATAGGCTGGTGGCTTATCGTTCCTTTACATGGTGGCTTCACGGGAGGCTTGGACACCGCGGTCGAAGAGTAATGCCCGCCTGTGCCGTTCGTGCCATAAGAGAAACTTTCGCAAGTGACAGCGGTCAGTACAGGGGATTTTCTCTCGCTGTGCTGCAACCTGACTTGTACAATGTGTAAAGTCTTGTATTTTTGTGTCATCAAAATAAGATACAAAATAAAACACCGCATATATTTTAACAACGGTTGTTTCAATTTTTTAAATTAATCAAGTGTGTCTCCATTCAAGGATGGACGTCAGACATCTGTGCTCCGAATGGGTGAAGGTCAGGTCGCTGTGAAGTAGGGTGGTCACTATCTAAGCTAACATAATATATTCTCAATAATGCATGCACTAAATAACACTTGTTCAAAGTCTTTCAGTCGGTTATGTCTATAAAAGTCACACATATATCTATACTATCAATTAACATTGGATTATACAGGCCTTAGGTTAAGGTTCTTGACCACTATAATACACTGTTTGAAGTGTGGGTCTGTGCTCACAAGAATCTCCGGTATGTGGCATTTGTTATTGAAAGGCAATGATATACTGCAGTAGGGGTCTAATGTTAGTTGGGGATCTGCTAGGTGGGCATCATGGCGTGGTCAGTGGTCTGGCACATGAAGAGAATACCTTGCAGGGACACAGGGTCAGAATGGCAGTGAGTTTCCACTGGCGAGGGTGCGTGGGCAAGGACACGTTTGTGGAGATGAACGAGCTATGTGCTTAGTTCAGGCTGGTTCACATGCAGGACAGTGATCTCAGAGGAAGAGTGATGGGTTACATTTATAAGCTGTTGCAAATACATCTGGAGTTTTCCAGTCAGAGTGGGAACGAGGGTGGGGTCCATGTGCTCTGCGCAGTGAGGCCTGGTCAACAAGATGGAGTGGAAAGGGGGTACAAAAATGGATGCCCCGTGTCCTGCTCAGTGGTCCCATCTACGCGAATGTCAACCAAAGTTAACATCACATAAGGGCGGTTGCAGGTCATTTGGTCGAAAACCAAATGATCGAATGCCATTTGATCGAGAGTCAAATGGTCGAAAAAATGGTCGAATTGTTTTTTTATGGGGGGGGGGTTCCCCCCAAACCCCTTTTTTCTATATTATTTTTTTTTTACCAAACAAAACTAAAAAAATATATAAATAAATAAATAAAAAATTCGACCATTTTTTTCCGACCATTTGACTTTCGATCAAATGGTCATTCGATCTTTTATTTTCGACTATTTGACCGGACACCCATAAGGGCAAGGGGTGAACCCACTACTGGAGGCACTTGGTCCGAGTTTCTACTGAGAAGTAAAGGATGAGAGGGGCCTGATGGCCCCTCGCTCCCACACACTTGCCTGCACGCCCACTGGCCCATCCATCCCGCCCCCCTCTATCAAAGGCGGTTTGCACCCCGGGATGAGCGCTGGCATGGTGGGCTGTCACGGGCGCAAATGGCCAAGGTGCCAAACAGCATGTACACTTCAAAAGGTACCCCACGCCCAGGGGCCATCGCTCACATGGCATCCTCAGGCCCGTGTCTCCAAGCAGGCCTCCCCTGAGGCAGGCCGCCCCCCTGCAATCCACATAAGTGTGTCTCCATTCAGCAATCTTCCTGTGCCTTATCTGCACGGCCCAGGCCCATCCATCCCACCCCCCTCTATCAAAGGCGGTTCGCACCCGGGGATGAGCGCTGGCATGGGGGGCTGTCACGGGCGTAAATGGCCAAGGTGCCAAACAGCATGTACACTTCAAAAGGTATCCCACGCCCAGGGGCCATCGCTCACATGGCCTCCTCAGACCCTGTGTCTCAGGCAGGCCTCCCCTAAGGCAGGCCGCCCCCCTGCAATCCACATAAGTGTGTCTCCATTCAGCAGTCTTCCTGTGCCTTATCTGCACGCCCCACGCCCATCCATCCCACCCCCCTCTATCAAAGGCGGTTCGCACCCGGGGATGAGCGCTGGCATGGGGGGCTGTCACGGGCGCAAACGGCCAAGGTGCCAAACAGCATGTACACTTCAAAAGGTATCCCACGCCCAGGGGCCATCGCTCACATGGCCTCCTCAGACCCTGTGTCTCCAGGCAGGCCTCCCCTGAGGCAGGCCGCCCCCCTGCAAACCACATAATACCACAACATACACACGTCATTCATTCACAAACACACCCCTGTTTCTAATACTTTATAAACCACTTGATATGTCTCATGAGAACATCTTTGTGCTTTGCAAGTCAACTCCTGAACCTTCTACCTGAGAAGCACTGAGATCTATGCTAATCTGCTCGTCGTCGTGCTATCTGAGACCGCTTCGAGCAAACTCGTCAGTGTGCTACCTGTGGCCATCTACCTGTTCTCCTGCAACATACTGCTCGGCCTGCTGAATCCAACTGTTTGTTGGTCAAGGTAAGGCCATGTATCCTATTCATATTTCTGTCATTTTTACATTTCTATCTATTTGCGATTACAGTACCCAATAGTGCTATGGTCATTGGTCTCATTGCTATTGACTTGAGTTTCAATTGTTATGCTATCAATAGATCTATTTATTTTCATCTGTGTCAATTGTTGTCGAATTGCATCCCTCGGGGGTCCAGTCTATAATGTAAGCATGTTTTCTTCTCGTGCAAGACAGAACATCCAAGGGACGAGTCACATGTTCAGAGTTTAGTCACATCATTTAAAACATTTCTGTAACTTATGCAAATACTAAGCCGCACATGATGAACTGGTATAATTCCGGCGACCAAAACAAACCTTGCATTGAACATGGTATGGTTCATTTACTTTCTTATGACATTTTTATTCATCAAGGTTTTATAATAATCTTGATATTTACTTTTCAGAATTCTCAACAATGCCTGCCTGTTCGATTAGGGGTTGCCCTTCGAAGACCCATGCTAAATCTGAAGGCACTACAATGCATGTATTCCCTAAAACTGTTGATCGAATAAGAGAATGGGTCAGACATTGCGGATATCCACCGGAAGAGCTTGAAAGTAGAGTCCAGCAAGTCTTTGAGGACAAGAGGGGTGATCGATACCGCATCTGCAGCCGGCCCTTTTCCTCGAACATGTACGCCACATCTTGAGGAACAAAGAAGAATAAATGGCGAACGACACGAAAATTGCTCGCAAACGCTATTCCAACTCTATTCGTCCACATTCCACCACTGGTGAGTCAAGTGTCCGGATTTAGCTTTAGGCCTTGCAGTAGTGTGTAGGTAGCCGAATGGATTAATTGATATTTTAGGTGTTGTGTCCCTTGTAATACTTTCGATATTGATATGTGTATAGCTTTTTGAATAATGACATTTATCAATAAATTATTTTTCGATTTTATAACCCCCAAAGGAAATCTATTTATGGGCACAGGGAACTGTGCTATATTGCGCATTTTCAATAACATTATTCTCAAGTATTCTGTTGGTTTACATGGCAATTTTTTAATATTTGCATTTCATTATCAAACAATAATTTACCTTTACAACTGCTTGACTATCCACTGAATTTGAAACAAGAACATTCTACATTTGTGATGGGCCCGCAGTTATCAACCACTTCTAGCGCGTATCAGGTAATCATACTTGGCTATTCCGCTACAGACTTGTTTTATGCATGTCAAGTAATAGTTTTTATGTATCGTGTGATTATTTTACCAATTGTTTGGTTAATGCTTTCCAATTGATATACACCTTAGTTGTCGTCCCCTGGTGTTTGTTTTCAGTTGTAATTAGTGTTATCCATACTAATGCAAGTACTGTCTTTCAGGGAGATGCTGAAGCGTCCACCACATTGCCAACAGCCCTAGATGTTCTTCAGCAGCACAAGGTATGGATACTGACAGCTCCATCGACCGTGATCATCAGGACTGGAACACTTGTCATTTGATTGTTCTACACCATGTTTCAGTCGTGGTTAGCCATTGATATGTACCTGTGCGGTCGACCCAAAGTGTGTGTTGTGTTTTCAATATTGTAATCCTTACTAATGCAAATACTATGTTTCAGGCAGTTGTTGAAGCGTCAACTCACGCACTTGATGCAGAGCCTGACATTCAAGTAATTCCAGGGGAAGTGGAAGCGGGACCATGCGGATACAAATCGGCGCAACAGCTTTCGGAAGTGCGCACCACACTTACAACATCCATAGATATTCTTCAGCAGCACAAGGTATGGATACTGACAGCTCCATCGAGTGTGATCATATGACGTGATTCCATTTGCTATACTTTCTTCCCTATTAACGCAAGTACTGTGTTTCAGGGAGACGATGGAGCTTCCACTACAATCACAAGATCCCATTTAGATAATGCAGATGTAAAGAAATCGGAGAAATAAGTCAATTAAATCTGATCATATTTAAATATTCCTTGATTCTTTTAGACAATGCATCATTTGTGGTTATCTCTTTATATGTAACTGTGCCGTCGACCCCAAGTGTGTGTTATGTTTACAATATTGAAAACCATACTAACGCAAGTACTGTGTTTCAGGGTGTTGCTGATGCCTCCTCTCCAATACAATCATTCATGGCAGTCCATGCAGAGCCAGAGGTATGGATACTGACAGTTCCATGGAACTAGGTCATCAGAGCTCGAATACTTGTCGTTTGATTGTTCTACACAATGTTTAATTCGTGTTGAGCTATTGAGATGTACCTGTGTGTTCATCCTCACGTGTGTTTTATGTTATCAATATTGTGATACATAGTAATGAAAGTACTATGTTTCAGGGAGTCGATGGAGCCTCATTCCGTGCTGTCTATGCGGATACAGAAAATATAGTCGTTGCAGCGCAAGAGGAAGGGAAGAGATGCGGAAATGAATCGGAGCTACAGCGTGCAGATGTTGAAGGTCGAGTCAAGAAAGTTTCAAAGAAAATAAACAAAAATAAGGTTAGTTACAAACAGTTCATAACTTTAGAATTTCTTTGTGCTGGAGACTATTTTATGTTTTTTCCAGTCAATTGTACTATACTTTATCTTGTGTTTAAACTGAGCATCCCTTTTCCAATCTGTCCTGTAGTTACCCGAGGGTCTACGAACTATACATACACAGACAGTGAAGCGAATGAGAGATGTTGCTTGCCAGACCATTTACACTAGGGAGGAACTATTAATTCAGACGCCGCATGTTGAGACTAGAGCTGCTCAAATCCAATGGCCAGAACATGAAATGAATGTGTCCGGAGAATCCAGTAAAGTTGTAATGGACCATTGCTACAGTGCGACTGCACCACCACAAGAAGATGATACTGAATGTATTGAGGCTAGCTCGGAAGTAGTCTCAGATCAATTCACACAATGTACACCCGCCAAAAAATTGCCACCGAAAAAGCTGTCGACAATGTGGTGTTCTCCCATCAATGTTGAAGTAACAGATGTTGAAATGACAGAGAATGAACCAGCAGCAACATTCACTGACGCATCAGGACCTGATATCGATATTTCTTTCAGTTGTGGTGAAATGTCCTCAACGATGCAGTCCGAAACAAGTGTGACACCGGATGACAGTCTAATGAAAGAGGGCAAATACAAAGTATTCGACAGTTGTTTGATGGCTATTATAAGTATGCTGAAATGTGGGCATTCAGTCAGAGGGAAAGTATGTCGGAGGCCATTGATTCATGTGACTCGTCAAAAACAAGGCAGTAATGTCAAAATACATGCCGCCTGTAGATTAAATTATGCGTTCTCATGGTCTGCACAAACGATGCATCACTTTTTAGTGGGTTCAGTTTTAGAAAGTTAGAGTCTTTCTTACAGTTTGTGGGACTTCATTTCATTTCTAAAACGCAGTACTACAAATACCAACATGATTATCTGTTTCCGGCCATTAGTGATGCTTGGAAAATTGAACAATTGTCTCTAGCAAGTACATTCAAAGGGAAACGATTCAGGCTAGCCGGCGATGGACAGTGCGACAGCCCTGGATTTTCTGCCAAGTACTGCACCTACCACTTTCAGGACATGGATAGTAAGAAAATTGTGAGTTCGGTGGTCGTGCAGGTAACACAATGTACATCCTCAGTGGCCATGGAGAAACTAGGATTTATAAAATCAGTGGAATATCTACAATCGAGGGGAATGCACATCAACCTCATAGCCAGGGACAGACACATTTCAATTGCCAAGACAATAAGAGAGCAGTTCCCACATATTAAACATCAATTTGATGTATGGCATCTTGCTGAATCAATCAATAAGAAAATCTCGGCTGCAGGGAAAAAAAAAGGTTTGGAAAGTATTTCACAGTGGTCCCAGTCTATCAGCAACCATCTTTGGTGGAGCTCCGAAACTTGTGAAGGGTCAGTGGAAATACTACTTGAAAAATGGCGGTCACTGATGCACCACTGTACCAACATTCACTGCTGGTCAGAAAACCTACATTTCCACCAATGTGAACATGGCCCTTTGTCCCCAGAGGAGGCAAGGAAGAAGAAGTGGTTGATTCCATCTTCACCGACACACAAAGCCATTGAGAAGATTGTTTTCGATAAAACTCTATCAAGAGATTTGAGGGGACTGACAGAATTCTGTCACACTGGAGGTTTGGAGGTGTTCCACAATATGTGCCTAAAGTACAGGCCAAAGCACTTGCATTTCAGCCTTCAGGGCATGAAACATAGGACTCTACTTGCGGTCTTGGCCCATAACGAGAATCTCTGCCGTGAACAATCTAGGACTACGGGTAATGTAAGGATGCCTCGCTACACTAAGGTGTTTTCTAAAAGAAGTAAGCAATGGGTCATCAAACCAGTCTATGAGGAAATGGAGTTCGACTTTGTAAAAAGCCTTATTGTTGCTGTACTCGAGAAGCACAGATATGGAATTTTGAACGTTTCTGTGCAGAGCACTGATGCATTGCCACCAAACATTGCCACTGTGCCATGTCCACCCAAAGCAGAGCTGGTTGTGAAGTACAAATCCCAGTTTAAGTAATTGTAATATGATTATCTTTTTGTAAATAAATGTTATTGTACAGTGTACATACAAAGTATGCTAACCCTAACCCTTGCCTTCACCATCCTGGGTGGCGAACAACCTGGGTGTCATGTTTGACTTCTCTCTCTATTCACCTCATATCGCTGACCTTGTCAATATGCGTATGTGTATATTTTTGTTGCTGTAACTAAGTTTTGCAAGGCTTGCTTATTGCAAATAATAAAACAAACAATAAATCTCACTTTCAACTCAACTTCTCGGGTACGTTATACTTTTCCTGACCGTCCCCCAAAAAGTCAATGGGCCTCATTACGAGTCCGGCGTTAACCGAGGCGGTAAAACCGCCTGGTTAACGCCGGACTCGTATTACCATTCCGCCTCCGTGATTCCCGGAATTACCGGGGCATCACAACCCCGGTTTTCCGGGAATCACGGAGGCGGAATGGTGTAAATCCCCATTCCCATTGAGTCCTATGGGACTCAATGGGAATCGGGATCATGGAAACACCGGCAGCATCTTGTAATGCTGCCGGGGTTTCCTCGTCTGCCTGCAGGCGGGCGGTGTTAAACCCGCCAGGTCAGACCTGGCGGGAACATCACCTCCCGCCTGCAGGGGTCGGGATCAGGCGGTCCGGAAACAACGGTGGCGGCGGGTTTACCGCCACCGTTATTTCCGGACCGCCACGGTCGTAATGAGGCCCAATGTCTCCATAGTTATGGTTCTCTAGGGCTGCAAAGCTCGCTGACAATGAGGACAAAATTGGGGGCCTCAGAATGCGCCAAGCGAGCCGTTGCAGATGGGAGAGAAGCCAGTTCACATTTGCACATTGAGGGCTAGTACATAGATGGATTCAAAAATTCAAGTTCTCACAGATGGCTTTACTACGGGATGTTGCAAAGTAAGAATGTATGCTCGTTTAGAGTGAAGGTCAGCGGCTTTGATTTTCTGCTGGCGGCCTGAAGAGGCCCACAACTCACACTGGCAGTATAAGGTTCTATTGTTTTTTGACCTTGAGAGACAGGGACCATGCCGAAAGGACTTCATTTGAAGGAGGGGTGCAATAACGTAAAAGACGATAAGGCAGAAAATTCTGAAACTAGACTGAGTTTCATGTTAGTTCAGTATACGAAAAATCGTTGTCAAGAGCACAGTGGGATTTACGGACTACATTACGCAGAGACACAATGGAAATTGCAAATATAATGTAAGTAACTCTTTAGACGCTTTTATACCGGAATGAAGAATTAATGAATGGATGAATGAATGAATGAATGAAGAGCAAGTAAAACGTTTGTGGGATCTTCTTTGTACCGGGCACATGGGCATGCAGGTCCACATTCCACACGCATGTAGACAAACAGTCGTTTCTCATTGTGTGTTAACCTCGATTTATTTCGTTAGTTTTCGCATTGATTTTAGAGTCGAACATACTCCATTGCACTATCCTTGAAAGCAAATAGTTTCAGATCGGCCGTAATAAATAAAATGAATAATATTAATAAAGATCGGCTGGCGAGACTAATTTAAATTTTTATGTTTTCAAAACAAGTATATCCTACCCTACTGCTACTGCCACCAGTTTCAGACCCCGGCAGATGGTTTCTTCAACCACCAGCTGCAGCTTATCGTAAACAACTGCACCGATTTGACGATCTTATGGGACGATCGCCAAGGGCCCATATGCCCTTACGCGGTACTAGCGGCTAGAAGCAACATATCAACCTTTACGCTGGCCTAGTGCCTAGTTGATGGAACAGCCTTGCGGTTCACCATGCGACCAAAGTGCTTCTTTTAACAAAAACCAACACCCTGTGTACCATAAAGTAACAGCGCGTGACTCAGCGATAAAACGGAACAGGATTTATGGATAGAGAGAAAAGAAAAAAATGACATTCCGATTTAATATGCCAATTGCTGAATATTCTATAAACATTTAATGTTAAATAAATGTACTTTACCAAATGTACCGTGTTGCTGTTTGATTTGAAAGTACAGTTTCAAATTCCGAATTGTGGCGCGCTGTGTTGTGAGTTGATCTGTGTTGGTTTCCGGGTTCTGTGTGAAGTCACGTAGAAGACGACTGGGCGCGTTTGCCTACGCAGCACAGTAACGTCATGGAGAGAGGTGGGGAATATGAATGTTTTGATAATGTCAGGCTCAGGGGCAGGGGATATGATTTAGTGCCGCAAAAGCAGGTCAGCCAGGGCAATGCAGCAAGTGATAGGATTATCACAAAATGGCAGCGCCCTGATGCCTGTTTTCGCGTGCGTTTAATGGACGAAAACTCGGGTAAGGTCCATAGGAAATTTTTCTAAAATTGAGCGACTTAGGCTTAAAAACACCCAGTAGGGACAATAAACATTTTTGACCGACCCATTCCTTTAAGTTGAGGGGCAGGAAGGTCTCAATAGTGGCCAGTGCTATGGGGTGAAATCTGGAGTCATGCTCGACACAGTGGCACATAGCAGCAGATGCGATCAAGGCTGTTTAAAGGTATATACGTGGCAGGTTGAGCGCAGGTTACTCTTGTGGAGCAGGACAGTGCGGGCAGGAAGGGGGTGGGGGTTGGAGTTTGTGGGCGATCATGGTTATACAAAGTATAATATGTCATACATTTTGATTCTGTTTGTTTTGTTTTGTCCCTGGTAGAAGTCATAAACTTGTTCACTAAATGTTCTAATTTTTTTTTTTTTTTTTTTTTTTAAAACGTTTTTTTATTATATTTCAACCAACAAAAAAATACAGACCAAATATATAATACAAGATGCATAATACAGTTTCAAATGTGTTCATTATACAATTTGATCTCCGTTCCCCAAAACCCACCCCCCCCTACGAGCTGCACGGTGGGGTCCGTTCTCCATTGGAATCCGCCAGGTCTGGCATTGTTCCAAACAAATCCGCTATCAGTGATTTCCAAGCCAGCAGGGTTCCCACCTCTTCTTCCCCTTCCCTTATACTGGACTCCTGCCATACCATTGTCTCTGCTTCCACCCAATTTTGCAATTCCTTCCACCATATCTCCACCTGTGGCTTATGACAGGCCTTCCACCCCATGGCAATCCTTCTCTTAGCCAGCACATATGCCAAGTCTTTCAATTTGTTCACATGCTTCAGTTTCTGCGATCTAGGGAACCCCCCCAATAAGCAGGCCCAAGCTGACTCTACAACCAGTGCCACTCCTTTATCTGCCAGTCTCGCCGCTATCTCGCCCCAGAAGCGCCCAATCACAGGGCAGGACCAAAACATGTGTGTCATGTCAGCCTGTTCTTCGTGACACTTGGGACATGCCTGTCTACCTGTATTTTTAAACCTTGATATCCTCAGGGGTGTCATGTACGCTCTATGCGTAATATATAATTGTATCTGTTTCAACCTAGCGTTTCTCGACACCTTCTGATGATACCACAAAGCCCGCTCCCACATCCCATCCTCCATTGGGGCTCCCACCTCAGTTTCCCAATCTGATCGGAGTTGCATTGGTTCTTTACCTATCCTAAGCATCAGCATATCATACAACCTTGAGATCTCATGCCCTCCCTCTGTTATGTCATATATAGTGTCTACTATATCGTCCGGCTCTGCTTCGAGGACAGTTTCGGGCCAAGTCTTTTTAATTTCACGCGCCAGTCTATGATATGTAATATATTGGCCTGCGTGTAAACCTGTTTCCTCGCCCAACTCCTCGAAAGTTATGATGGATCCCTCCCGCCAAACATCACCAATCGTTGCCAAACCCACTGGCTCCCAGCGGCTTCTGATCCTCTTTCGCAGTTGCTCATCTCCAGCAGCCAGTGCCACCAGCGGTATCTGCAGGGAGCGCGGAGCTGAGATTTCCATCATCCTGCACGCGCGGCGCCAAATCCTCCACCCTAGCATCAACATATTGGGGCACCCTTGCATATCTGTTTCGGACAACCAGATCACTTCCTTTAAATAAAATGGGGCACAGTCTGCTCTAAACAATCCGGATTCGGGGGTACTTTCATCCGAGAGCCATTTAGCAACATACTGCAGTTGGCCCGCCACGTAGTAGGCCTCATAGTTGGGGAGCCGTATCCCCCCTTTTTCATAAGAGTTTTGCAGTTTCCACAATGCCATCCTGCATCTAGTTCCCTGCCATAAAAAGTCCCTGCATATGCTATTCAGTTTGGCAAAAAACTTCCCAGGTATGAGGTATGGAATGTTCCCAAAAAAATGCAAGAGTCTGGGCAGGACCACCATCTTAAGCATTGCACTACGCCCCATCATAGCTAGCGGCAGCTTTCCCCAAAATTGCATACTGTGCTCTATCTTTCCCACAGCTACCTCCGTATTGTGCTTGTGTTCTTGTTCAACCGTATGATACACGTCTATCCCAAGGTATCGAAAGGTGTCAACCGCCCAAGGGGCTTGCAATACCGGCAACTGCTCTGCAAGGAGTCCCCTATAGTTACCCAACGGGAAAATTACGGACTTCTGAGGGTTCACAGCTATTCCAGACAGCTCCGCGTACCGATCCATAACCTCTAAAATATACTGGAGGTTCTCCTCGGGATGCTTCAGATACAATAACATATCATCTGCATATAAAGAGATTAAGTGTCGCTCTCCACCCACTTCAATGCCTATGGTGTCATACTGCTGTCTGAGGTATATAGCCAACGGTTCCAATGCCAATATATATAACATAGGGGACCATGGGCATCCCTGTCTAGTACCTCTGCTTAACCGCCATCTCTCTGAAATAACTGCACCCGTCTTAACTCTAGCGAGCGGCGCACTGTATAACATCTTTGCCCATCTGACATATCCGGGCCCCATCCCATATTCCTCTAACGTCGACAGCAACCATGGCCACCTAACAGAATCGAAAGCCTTTACCGCATCCAAGGACACTACTGCCATATCACCTTCATTCCGCCCCGCCCATTCAAGGACTCGGTGGAGTCGTCTGTGATTATGAGTTATGTTTCTGTTTGGAACATAGCTCGTCTGGTCTGGGTGTATGAGTTTATCTATGACTCTCCACAGTCTGCTCGCCAAAACGGCTGTTAATATCTTGCTGTCTTGATTCAGCATTGATAGTGGTCTGTAGGAGCCGCAACTGTGCCCAAGCTTATTTGGTTTAGGGAGCGGAATTATAATTGCTTCCCTTAGCGACTCCGGCAGCTGTCCCACCTCAAACGCTTCATTTAGCATGTTCAGCATCGGAGGGAGCACCTCTGCCATGTATGCTTTATAAAACTCGCTCGGAAACCCGTCCGCCCCTGGGGTTTTACTAGTAGGCAATTGTCTCACCACCGCCTCTAATTCTTCTAAAGTGATTGGTGCATCCAGCTCCTCTCTCTCTTCAGCACTTATCCTTGGTAGGCCTATATCTTCGAGTGTTTCTTTTATCCTCTCTTGATTATCCTCTTCAACATCCCCATATAGTTCTCTGTAATATTTGGCAAATTCCTGATTAACTCCCTCCTGGGTGTCCACTACACTACCGTCCTCCCTTGTTATCGCCCTGATGGTGGGTCTAGGGGTTTCGCTCTTATATAACCACGCTAAAAGCCGTCCTGTTTTGTCACCACCCGAGTGCTGCCTCTCTATGTATTTCCTATAATTCAGTTTACACAACCTGTCCCAGTGCTCTCCACACGTTTGTTGAAGTTGAAGTATCCGCTCCGCATGCGGACCATTATCGCCCTCCTCTCTTTGTGTTTTTTCCAAATCCCTCTCAGCCTCCCGTAAATCAGCCAGGATACCGCTTTGCAGACTGTGGGACTTCGCTATGGCCACGCCCCTCAACACTACTTTAAAGGCCTCCCACAATGTGCACGCTGAGTCTACACTACCCGTGTTCTCCTCAAAGTAGGTTATGATCTCGTCCCTTAACTCTTCCTTGAACACAGGTTCCTTAAGCGCTTCCGCTCGGAGCCTCCACGTCGGGATCCTCGCTCTTGGAGGGCAGTACTGCCAGTTAACAATCAAGGGCGAGTGGTCCGACAGGACTCTCGCTTTATATTCCGCCCGCACCACTTCCGTTATTAGGCCTGACGTAGCAAAGACATAGTCTAATCTGGTGGACAACTGGTGTGGGGCCGAGTAATGAGAGTACTGTCTTTCTAGGGGGTGCTTCGCTCTCCATACGTCAGTCAGGTCAAAATCACTGAGCAGTGCTTGTAACACCCGTGCCGCCGGGGCAGGTTTTTCCATTTTCTGGTCTGATCTGTCCACCCTTGGGTCTAGTACGCAGTTAAAATCCCCACCCCATAGTACCGCACTTCCCATACACATACCCAGGGTAGCACTCAGGGTTCTGAAATACCTCGCTGTCTTCTGATTGGGAGCATATGTATTGATTACACTTATCTCTCTGTTCTCTACCAGGCCCCTGAGTATTACCATTCTCCCGTCCGCTCCTGCAGTTTCCTGTAACACATGAAAGGGGACATGTGGGGCCACCCAGATAAGGACCCCTCTAGCATAAGCCGAGTATGTTGAGCCCACCACCACTCCTTTCCATTTCTTCTTGATCATTCCCAGTCTCTCACTTGTCAGATGGGTCTCTTGTAATAACGCAATGTCTATTTTTTGTCGTCGCAAGTATAGCATTACCTTGTTCCTCTTCAAATAACTGTTTAGACCCCTAACATTCCACGTAATCATTTTAAGGTCCCCCATGGCCTGTTATGTTTTCCGCCCCCACCTCTGCAACGCAATCAACTGTTTGTACCCGTTTTTGTCTGTTTAGGCTCGTATCCCAGTTCAAACTCCCCTTAACTACACACACCCCTGACACTCCTCCCTTCCCCTTCTCCCTCCCAACCACACCCAACTCCCCACACCTCCCACCCCCCATATTCCCTCCCATCCCCCCCTCCCCCCTCCCCAACTGTTGCCCAGATCCATCCCTGGATCTCAGGCTCGCCCGCATCTAGCACTTTTCCGGCTTCCGCCTGTACTCAGTGCTCCGCGGGGTAAGGCCGCCCTACTGGCTAGCCTACTAAGACTAGTATGGGGGGGGGTAGGGTGCTCGCGTTCTGCCGCTCCTATTTGCTAAGAATTCAACACACTTAACTGTGCAATTACCACATATGTCTATCCTCTTTGCTATATTCAAGTCCTTGTGTTCGCCCAAGTTCATGGGATCTGCTTCAGGTGCCACCCGTACCCATTTATACCCCTCAGCCATAGTCATCGCTCATAATTCTAATGGATACCCACTGCACATCATGTCCCGCCACATGTAATGTCCCAGCCACTTATCGTGTTACTCCTGCGCCTGATCCGCCTCCTGTTCCGGGCACCCCTGAAGGTCTAGCCAGGTCGTCGCTTCTTCGGGCGTGTGGAAAAGAAACATCTTGCTCTTATGTATCACTTTTAGCTTCGCGGGATACAGCAGCATATATTTGATCCCCACCGCACGTAGCCTTCTTTTGATCGCCACGTAGCTGTATCGCTGCCTTTGGACCAGCATCGTGTAATCTGGATACGCCATGACGGTGCACGACGCTCTCTCAATGGTTCCACCCTTGCGGAAGTATTCCAAAATCTTCTCGCGATCCTTATAGTTCAGTATTTTCGCTATGATAGGCCGGGGGGGAGCCCCCGGTTGTGGCCTCCTCATGAGGGCCCTATGCGCCCGCTCTACAGTAAAACCTTGCGAGAGTTTTTCGGCCCCGATTTCTTGCAGGAGTAAATTTTCGATGTAGTCTGTGGGGTCTCGGCCTTCCTCTCCCTCTGGGAGTCCGACGACGCGAATGTTGTTTCTCCTCGCTCTACCTTCCGCCTCCTCCGCCCAATTCTCCAGGTTAGCTACCTGCTGTTTTAGCACGTGGACCTCCTTTGCATTGCTGCTACTGGTGTCCGTGTTGGTTTTCACCGCACTTTCCAAGCAGCTTGTTCTCTCCGCCAACGCCCTGACATCTTGCCTCAGCAAGGTGACATCGATGCCCACTGCATCTATCTTGGCCTCCAGGGAAATGCGCAAGTCAGCCATCGCTAGCCCCCATGAATCTTTTAGTTCCGTGATAGCCGCTAAAAT
Source organism: Ambystoma mexicanum (assembly GCF_040938575.1). Lineage (NCBI taxonomy): Eukaryota > Metazoa > Chordata > Amphibia > Caudata > Ambystomatidae > Ambystoma > Ambystoma mexicanum. The sequence continues at coordinate 485,028,246 of NC_090925.1, forward strand.
CTGGTGGTTTTCGATCGTTATGGCGCTCTCCATCGGTCCTGACGCTCCCTTGAGTGCCGTGGTCGCTGGAGACAACTGTGTCTTGGCAAATGTTTCCATCGTGGACTGTTTATTCTTACTCTTGGTTATGGTCCCTCTTCCCGCCATCTTGCCTGTGGGCGCTTAGTCTCTGATGTGTCTGCTCCGCACTTCTGTTCCGACGCACACCCAGGGCCCAGAAAGTTGACCAGGAGAGCCTCCGTACCGGCTTACATTCGCCGGGCTATTCCTGGGGTGGGTTGTGCTCTCCCACGTATTGGCTCCTTTTGTTGATCGCGGGGGGCAACTCCTTATATCGCTGGCCCCTGACTTTTGGGCTCTTGCGCAATGTGCACCGCTGGGTATATCCTCAGCCGTCTTCCCCGCGCACCACCATATACCGTGGTGCCGGCTGCGTTTACTCACTGTCACATCCCACTTCAGTGTACCACTGGGCAGCACCTACCAGCATAACAGTTCTGTGCACCATGCCCCCCTGGCCTCTCGCATGTATTCTCGCTGGCTCACCTTCTCGGTCTTGTCGTAGGTGGGGTCCTCACATCAGACCCCTGTGAGCCACTATCCCAAAGTCCATGTGGCATATCCCTGCGCTTTCACCCTTCCGCGCAGACCTGTTAATTATGCCCCATTTAGCGCTCCGTCAGGGGCCAAGAGCTCTAGGTCCATGAGTCCCCCTCGCTGTAGTGCGGCGCACGTTCGTTCTTTGCAATGTTCCAATTATGGCCTGCGGGGAGCCCCACGTTTCCAGAACAAAGGGAAGTGTTTCCCTTCCAGTTGTGTGCCAGTCCTTCACGGGCCTCCTGCTTAAGCTTCCGTTCGTTGGTCTCCCCGTGTTATGTCAGCATACACAATGCTGGTTGCAGGGCCTCCAGTCCTCCTCTGAGCTTGCCGCATTCACTTCCAGCTCCGTGTCACAGCGGCCGTTCTATTTGTTCAGCTGGGCAGCGGAGCCTCACCATGCGTTCGGCTTCCCCGCATAACACGCCAGCCAATGGTCTGAGTGTCGCTCCTCACGTCCTCTGCTGCTACATTGTATCTATCTTGTTCATCATTTCTCGCGCCTTTCCATTTGAGGCTCCCGATGCTTTTGTTTCGTTTTCTGCAGGCAGCAGGAGCCGCGCATCGAGTCAGCTGGTGGCCGAGGAAAGCAACCTCAGCTTCGTGTGTAATTCTCCCTCCAGGTCGTTAGCAGGGGATCGGCCCGACTTCTCTGTGGCAGGGCAGCAATGTGCGGTGCGCTTTCATCCGTACTGCAGTTACGGCCGCTCATCCTCTGTTCGCCGCCATTTTGGATACAATGTATCCATGCAGCTAGGCTCCTCGGGTTCCTCGATCTCGCCGATAATTGCCCAGTAAGCTGAAATCTTCTTGGGTCTAGTAGCGCATACGTTCCCACGCACGCACATCCCTTCTGGTGACAATTTTGGCCGGTATTACGTGCATTTCCTCAAGGATCAGTGTCGGATCATGGGAGCAGCTCTAGCCCGCTGGTCCTACTCCATGGCTGGTAAGCCACGCCCCCCCACTAATTGTTCTAATTCTTATACTATTGTACTGGTACCCTTTGCGAGAATGCTTCCGCCATCTGTATATGTGTTATTGTTAGTAATTTCTGATCGAAATTGACATCCCTGTTCTTCAAATAAATACAAATAATGCATCTAAGAAAGTAGCTGATTTTCTAAATGTTCTTTAAATCTGGCTGTTTTGTGGGGTTGAATTGTTCTTGATTGTTTCATGAGAACTCACTGTATCTCTTGACTTTCTGGGGAAACCACACTTTGAACCCATGATGCCCTGGTGAAAGGTTGCCAACAAATAACTTTGTCTGCATCCATTGTACCAAAAATGCAATGTACGATTTCAGTCTTGCACTTACGAGCGCAGGTTAAGAATCACAATGGGGTACAAATTAGGATTATTTTCCTATTGTTCTGTGATGTCACCATGCCAAGCGCAGACTGGCCCCCATTTCAGAGGCGAGCGCTGTCCCCTCTAACTCAGAGCGATTCCTGTGGCCCCACCACCTCACAGCAATAATGTCATGAGTGTTATCTTTCTTCCATAATATGCACGAGATGGAGCAGGCATTCACCGCTCTGGCCGACACAGGACTAGCAAGTGCCAAAGCCATGAGAAATCACGGTATCTCTTGACTTTCCTAGGAAACCACACTTTGAACACAGGATGTCATGGTGAAAGGTTGCCAACAAAATACTTTGTCCACATCTGTTGTACCAAAGATGCAATGTACGATTTGAGTCTTGCACTTCCCAGCTCAGGGTTAGAATCACAATGGGGTAAAAACTAGGATTATTTTCCCATTGTTCTGTGATGTCACCTTACCATGCACAGACTGGCCCCCATTTCAGAGGCGAGCGCTGTCCCCTTCAACTCAGAGCGATTGTTGTGGCCCCACCACCTCACATCTATAAGGTCACAAGCCCCATCTTTCTCCCCTAAATTGGACGAGAGGGAGCAGGCATTCACCAGTCTGGTGGGCTCTGGGCAAGCAATTACCAAAGCCATGAGAAATCACAGTATCGCTTGACTTTCTTAGGAAACCACACTTTGAACACAGGATGTCTTGGTGAAAGGTTGCCAACAAAATACTTTGTCCACATCTGTTGTACCAAAGATGCAATGTACGATTTGAGTATTGCACTTACCAGCGCAGGGTAAGAAGTACAATGGGGTAAAAACTAGGACTCTTTTCCTATTGTTCTGTGATTTCACCTTGCCAAACGCAGACTGGCCCCCATTTCTGAGGCGAGTGCTGTCCACCATAACTCAGAGTGATTACTGCCTCCCCTTCATCTCACACCTATAAGGTCACAAGCCCCATCTTTCTCCCCTATTGTGTACGAGAGGGAGCAGTCATTCACTGCTCCGGCAGACACGGGACAAGCAAGGCACAAAGCCATGAGAAATAACAGCATCTTTTGATTTTCTTAGGAAAACAAACTTTGAACCCAGGATGCCCTGGTGAAAGGTTGCCAACAGAATACTTTGTCCGCATCTGTTACCAAAGATGCAATGTACGATTTGACACTTACCAGCGCAGCGTAAGAATCACAATGGGGTAAAAACTAAGATAATGTTCCTATTGTTCTGTGATGATCACCTGGCCAAGCGCAGACTGGCCCCCATGTCAGAGGCGTGTGCTGCCCTCCGTAACTCAGAATAATTGCCGCCACCTCCCCACCTCACATGTATAAGGTCACAAGCCCCATCTTTCTCCGCAAATTTGGACCAGAGGGTCAAGGTTTTCACCGGTCCGGCAAACACGGTACAAGCACGTGCCAAAGCCATGAGAAAGTGCAGTATCTCTTGACTTTCCTAGGAAACCACTCTTTGAACCTAGGATGCCCTAGTGAAATGTTGCCAACAAAATACTCTGTCTGCATCTGTTGTACCATAGATGCAATGTACAATTTCACTCTTGCACTTACCAGCGCATGGTAAGAATCACAATGGGGTAAAAACTAGGACTATTTTTCTATTGTTCTGTGATTTCACCTTGCCAAACGCAGATTGGCCCCCATTTCAGAGGCGAGTGCTGTCCACCATAACTCAGAGTGATTACTGCCGCCCCCTCATCTCACACCTATAAGGTCACAAGCCCCATCTTTCTCCCCTATTTTGTACGAGAGGGAGCAGTCCTTCACTGCTCCGGCAGACAAGGGGCATGCAAGTGGCAAAGCCATGAGAAATAACAGTATCTTTTGATTTTCCTAGGAAACCACTCTTTGAACCCAGGATGGCCCTAGTGAAAGGTTGCCAACAAATTACTTTGTCTGCATCTTTTGTGCCAAAGATGCAATGGACGATTTCACTCTTGCACTTACCAGTGCAGGGTAAGAATTTCAATGGGGTAAAACTAGGATCATTTTTCTATGGTTTGGTGATGTCACCTTGGCCCCCATTTCAGAGGTGGGTGCTGTCCACCATAACTCAGAGTGATTACTGCCACCCCTTCATCTCACATCTATAATGTCACAAGCCCCATCTTTCTCCCCTAATTTGGATGAGAGGCAGCAAGCATTCACCAGTCCGGCGGGCTCTGGGCAAGCAATTACCAAAGCCATGAGAACTCACTGTATCTCTTGACTTTCCGGGGAAACCACACTTTGAACCCATGATGCCCTGATGAAAAGTTGCCAACAAAATATTTTGTCCATATCTGTTGTACCAAAGATGCAATGTACGATTTGACTCTTGCACTTACCAACGCAGGTTAAGAATGTAAATGGGGTAAAAATTAGGATTATTTCCCTATTGTTCTGTGATGTCACCATGCCAAGCGCAGACTGGCCCCCATTTCAGAAGCGAGCACTGTCCCCTCTAACTCAGAGCGATTGCTGTGGCACCACCCTCTCACAGCAATAATGTCATGAGCGCTATCTTTCTTCCATAATTTGCACGAGATGGAGCAGGCATTCAACGTTCTGGCCGACACAGGACTAGCAAGTGCCAAAGCCATGAGTAATCAGGGTATCTCTTGACTTTCCTAGGAAACCACAGTTTGAACACAGGATGCCCTAGTGAAAGGTTGACAACAAATTACTTTGTCTGCATCTGTTGTACTACAGATGCAATGTACGATTTGAGTCTTGCACTTCCCAGCACAGGTTTAGAATCAATATGGGGTAAAAGCTACGATTATTTTCCTATTGTTCTGTGATGTCACATTACCATGCACAGACTGGCCCCCATTTCAGAGGCGAGCACTGTCCCCTTTAACTCAGAGCGATTGTTGTGGCCCCACCACCTCACATCTATAAGGTCACAAGCCCCATCTTTCTCCCCTAAATTGGACGAGAGGGAGCAGGCATTCACCGGTCTGGTGGGCTCTGGGCAAGCAATTACCAAAGCCATGAGAAATCACAGTATCGCTTGACTTTCTTAGGAAACCACACTTTGAACACAGGATGTCTTGGTGAAAGGTTGCCAACAAAATACTTTGTCCACATCTGTTGTACCAAAGATGCAATGTACGATTTGAGTATTGCACTTACCAGCGCAGGGTAAGAAGTACAATGGGGTAAAAACTAGGACTCTTTTCCTATTGTTCTGTGATTTCACCTTGCCAAACGCAGACTGGCCCCCATTTCTGAGGCGAGTGCTGTCCACCATAACTCAGAGTGATTACTGCCTCCCCTTCATCTCACACCTATAAGGTCACAAGCCCCATTTTACTCCCCTATTGTGTACGGGAGGGAGCAGTCATTCACTTCTCCGGCAGACACAGGACAAGCAAGGCACAAAGCCATGAGAAATAACAGCATCTTTTGATTTTCTTAGGAAAACAAACTTTGAACCCAGGATGCCCTGGTGAAAGGTTGCCAACAGAATACTTTGTCCGCATCTGTTACCAAAGATGCAATGTACGATTTGACACTTGCACTTACCAGCACAGGTTTAGAATCAATATGGGGTAAAAATTAGGATTATTTCCCTATTGTTCTGTGATGTCACCATGCCAAGCGCAGACTGGCCCCCATTTCAGAAGCGAGCACTGTCCCCTCTAACTCAGAGCGATTGCTGTGGCACCACCCTCTCACAGCAATAATGTCATGAGCGCTATCTTTCTTCCATAATTTGCACGGGATGGAGCAGGCATTCAACGTTCTGGCCGACACAGGACTAGCAAGTGCCAAAGCCATGAGTAATCAGGGTATCTCTTGACTTTCCTAGGAACCACAGTTTGAACACAGGATGCCCTAGTGAAAGGTTGACAACAAATTACTTTGTCTGCATCTGTTGTACTACAGATGCAATGTACGATTTGACTCTTGCACTTACCAGCACAGGTTTAGAATCAATATGGGGTAAAAGCTAGGATTATTTTCCTATTGTTCTGTGATGTCACCTTGCCAAACGTAAGCTGACCCCCATGTCAGAGGCGAGTGCTGCCCTCCCTAACTCAGAGTGATTGCTGCCACACCTCCACCTCACATCTCTAAGGTCACAAGCCCCATCTTTCTCTGCTAATTTGGACCAGAGGGACAAGGCTTTCACAGGTCCGGCAAACACGGTACAAGCAAGTGCCAAAGCCATGAGAAAGTGCAGTATCTCTTGACTTTCCTATGAAACCACTCTTCGAACCTAGGATGCCCTAGTGAAAGGTTGCCAACAAATTACTTTGTCTGCATCTGTTGTACCAAAGATGCAATGTACGATTTGACTCTTGCACTTACCAGCGCAGGTTAAGAATCACAATGGGGTAAAAACTAGGATTATTTTCATATTGTTCTGTGATATCACCTTGCCAACGGCAGACTGGCCCCCATTTCAGAAGCGAGCGCTGTTCCCCTAACACAGAGCGATTGCTGCGGCCCCACCATCTCACAGCAATAAGGTATTGAGCGCCATCTTTCTCCCATAATTTGCACAAGATGGAGCAATCATTCACCATTCTGGCAGACACGGAACAAAATAGTGCCAAAGCCATGAGAAATAACAGTATCTTTTGACTTTCCTAGGAAACCACACTTTGAACCCCGGATGCCCCTGTGAAAGTTTGCCAACAATGTACTTTGTGTGCATCTGCTGTACCAAAGATGTAATGTACGATTTGACTCATGCTGGACTGTAAATGTTGCCTTGCATCACATACTAACATACTTGCCAATGATAGCCTGTGCCATACATAGAGAGACCTGTGAACATTGGCCTTGGCCGCATCTAGACAGGATTGTGAATGTTAGCATGTGCCACATATAGATGGAGTTGTGAAGGTTAGCAAGTGCCACACTTAAAATCGTGAACATTAGCCTGCGCGACATCCAGACAGGATTGTGAATGTTAGCATGCGACACATATAGATGGAATTGTGAAGGTTAGCAAGTGCCACACTTAGAATCGTGAAAATTACCCTGTGTCACACTTAGATAGAATTTGAATGTTAGCATGTCCAACACTTAGATGGAACAGTGAACACTGGCCTGCACTGCATCTAGACGGTATTGTGAATGTTAAGATGTTAAATATCACATAACCCATTAACCAAAAAATGCTTAACATCTCTGCATACTAATCTCACTCAAAAAACTCACACAACCATCTCTCGCACAACAGCCCGCACGCACTTCGCAACACTGCAACAACACATAAGCCACACCAACAGCACACGAGGACTGACATCGATCCGATACTCGCACCAAAGCTCAGCACCCGGTGTATACTGAGTTGAAGCTGCCAACAGAACACCACTCCGCTCACTATCCTACTCCCTCTTCACCTCACTAACCCATCCCACCTTCTCGTTTGCAAATCCGCCAGAGCGCCTGGGGACCAACTCCTTGAATGACGGTATGCGGTACAAATACCTTTAGCATTAACATTTATTCCGGGAAGCAACACACATGCTGAGAGAAAAAGAAATGCATGCACTATTCGACTGCGACAGGAGAAGGGGGCAGCACAGTGGTAAACCACGAATACCTGCTGCGATACGCACCTGGCCCTGTTGCCATGAGGGGCGCCGGGCACATCACGGATTTTGGTCTGAGCAACGAATCTGATGCTGACTTTCCGTCAGTGTTGACAGGAAAGGTTGCACCAGAGGAATTCAACACCAGCATTGGCCGTGTGAATGCATGTTTGAAAAGAAATCTGCCAGTCAGCCCACGCTGCTTCCACCTGTGTTAGAACTGTACCTGAGAATAGCCACGTTATCATACCTCATGCTCCTGATGGACAAGACGCCACCACCGTACTTGTTTGTTCCCCCACCAACACCAGCATCAACATGCTCACTGACTAAATATCGCTAATAACACCTGAACCCTTGCCGGCTGTTGTTCCCCCACCAACACCAGCATCAATATGCTCACTGACTATCGCTAATAACTCCTAATCCCTTGCCAGCCCAAACCCTGACCTGCCCGACTCCTACGAAACTTGCCACCCCTAACATCAAAGTAAGCACACCCAAACCAGTTAATCCTCCCCTTAACCTAGCTCTAGTCAATGCCTGTTCACTCCCAGCCCACGCCCTAGACATACACGATCTCCTAACAACCAATTGCTTTGATGCCATAGCCATCACAGAGACCTGGCTGCATACAGCATCCGGTCCAGCCCTCTCCCTAGCCATCCCTCCAGGTTACACTATCTTTAGGAGTGACAGACTGATCTCCCAAGGTAGCGGAACAGCTCTCATTACCAGAGACCACATTCACTTTAGGCAACTCAGCTCATCCCCCATTAAAAACCGCCACATCCTTTCTCTCCAACTCACCACCTCCCCAACCAACACTATCACCACCCACATCGTATATCACCCTCCTGGCCCCACGCTGTCCTTTGAAGGAAACCTACTTCACATACTCAGAAACAATTTAAAGCCTACTTCCAAAAGAGTTATCCTAGGAGATCTATATCTAGGCCTCAATGACAGCACTGACCCAACTGCTAACTCACTAGAAAATTCCCTGATCGCTGTGGGCTTCCGACAGCGCATCTGCAAATCTACACACATCAAAGGTCGCTCTCTGGATTGACTAGCAGACCTTAACTGTCATATAACCATCAACTTCAACTCCCCTGTCCTTGGTGCGTTCATCACATTATTGCCATCACCATCCCCTTCTACCCTGCGCCCAAACCCCCAACCAAGCGGCTACCACCTACCCCAGCTCGTATCACCCGCAAGCTAACTAAAGACAGTCTCTTACCGCTCCTCGATGCCCTCAAACCTGAAGGCTTGGACAATCTTGATCCTCAGAGCTTAGCCCAGCTCTATACAAAAACTTTAACTGATGCTATCATCACCATTGCCCCATTAACCACAAAGAAAAACTAAACCGGTATCATACCTCAACTCTTGGTATACTCAAGAGCTCTCAGACCTTAGAACCAAAAATAAGACTTGCAGAAACTCATTGGAGGAAAACTCCCTCTGAGGACACTAAACAGGAATTCACCTTCCTATGTAAACAATATAAACAAGCCATCACCCAAGCCAAAGCCTCTACATTCAATGCCAGAATAGCTAATGCCAAATCCGACACTAGTCTCAATCCTAAGGGAATTGTAAAGTCCCAGCACCACCGGCCACTGTGATTACCAAAGACCCAGATTGGTGTGCCAGCATACAAAATGCTCTGCTGAACAAAATTGACATGCTCCACATCAAAATCTACGACAAACAAGCTAGCCTAAAACCCTCCTGCCTGTTTACTGAATCCTCGCCCAATATTCCAGCAGTCCCCCCTTTCAGCTTCAGTAGAATCACTGAACCAGAAACCCTCCACGCCCTAAAAGGTTTGAATCCATCCAGATGTATAGGAGACTTCTGTCTGGCACCTCCCATCAAGGAGTGTGCAGAAATTCTAGCCCCATTCATCACTTCCTTCATCAACTCCTCCTTCATGACTGGTACAGTGCCCGCCTGCCTCAAAGAGGCCTGGGTCCTTCCCGCCTAAAAAAAAAATCCCTTGACCCGACAATTCCGAACAACTACCAGCCCACCACAAGAGTCCCCTTCTTATTGAATATTCTTGACAGAGCTGCATACATACAAATCCAACACCACTTTGACAATAACCACATCTTAAGAGTCTGCCAATCAGGCTTCTGCCCTCATCACAGTTTTGAGTCAGCACTCCTGGACCTGAAAAACCAGATTGACAAGATTAAGGATGCAGGAAAACCGGCACTCCTGCTCCTCCTAGACCTCTCTGCCGTCTTCGATCTAGTTGATGATAATACACTTTGCCAACACCTAATATCAGCAGCCTCCTTCTCCCCAGAAGCGGTCTTCTGGATTGCCTCCTTCCTAAAAGGTAGAACCATGAAAGTCTTTGCTGCACAACAGTGCCGAACCGGCCCCCACCCGCTGTGGGGTACCTCAAGGATTCTACATCTCACCAATGCTTTACAATATCTTTACAGAGCCACTCTTCGAACTTCTGGACTCTTTCGGCATAACATATACCAACTATGCAGGAAGTGCGGTGTAGAAGTGTGGTGCTGTCTCGCTGCTGTCCTGCTGCCTTTTGCTGTGTTGTTTTGCTGGATTCACGAAACTGTGGACTCTTGAGTGACGTGCTCTCAGCTCTAATCTCATTGGCCATCCCAGAGTGAGGCCGCAGTCCCGCCCGCATGCCGCCTCCCCTACCAGAGTTCCATATATTCAACACGCACGCGCAGTGGCAAGCGCGCAGTGGAGGAAGTGCGGTGCAGAAGTGTGGTGCTGTCTCGCTGCTCTCCTGCTGCCTTTCGCTGTGTTGTTTTGCTGGATTCACGAAACTGTGGACTCTCGAGTGACGTGCTCTCAGCTCTAATCTCAATGGCCATCCCAGAGTGGTACGGACCGCTTTCTTCTATCAAACGACGACTCTTTTGGTAATTGCTTTGCTTTCATTTGTTGTAGAGGCCACAGTCCCGCCCACGTCCCGCCTCCCCTACCAGAGTTCCATATATTCAACTTGCACACGAAGTGGCGCGCACGCAGTGGAGGAAGTGTGGTGCAGAAGTGTGGTGCTGTCTCGCTGTCTAGCGTACTAGCTTACGGCGAAGGCAGTATTATCCACACTAGCTCCCGCGCCATCAAGGTGGGCAGTTCAATTTAAAAACCGATAACCTACATATAGGCTTTATTTCGTAACTGTAGACATCCGTTCCTATTATTGTAATGACCCATCCATTGGAGTTCCAGGGCCGCAAGATCTAACCAAAGCAATACATTTGCAGGACTGCAGGCCTGCTATAACTCCGACATCGGCTGTTGACGTAGCGTCGCAACCACCACTTGTACCTACTGGTCACAATTCTAAGCTGACTGTATCCAAAGCGCCCATTGTATTAACAATCCAAACTCTCCCTATAACCACGACCGATTCATCCTATCCTAAAAATCTAGATGGTATCTCCCTAGCAGGCGAGGTGACAGATACAACTCTAGAGTCAGCCTGTATTGCAGGCGAATTGCAACCTACAGATCAACCGCAATCGATCATCAATATGAACCTAGGCACTATGATGAAACCAGCTCATATAGAAGGCGAACCTCAGTCTAAAAACCAGCCAGTGACAAAATCATGGAGCCCATGAGATGCTCCGTGGCAGCCCAATTGAAAATTTGAAGAGCTTGTGAGCCATTAACGTTGGCGGGTGAAATAGACGAGGACGCCCTAGACTTTATTGATATGTGGAGCAAATCTGACTCCCCCACGCCTGACATCCTATACATTTGCTCAAACTCCGACGATTTAATCCAACAGCACGAAGAATACATGCACAACAGTGTAGTTGTGCCAAATGAATCTCGACCCACTATGAGTACTTCGCCTTAGACCGAGAATCCTAAGAATTTACAATAACTAGAAGTCTCAGAAAGATCTTATAATGAAGTGGTCGATGAGTCTCCTTCATTTATAGCGCCCACTCCGCGGTGCACAAGATTCCAAGAAATAGCCCAAGACTCAGAATTTTTTATTAAAAAAACTCAATCTAAACGTTTCTCATTTCCAGAAGCTCCCGCCCTCAATAATACATTGAGTGCCATGAACACTGCGCTCTTGAACATAGCGAAATTATATGAAGTCTTGGATAATAAAATTATCTACCAAACAAAGTTATTAGAAGAGCTCATCAAAGACAGAGCTGATGTCCGAGCCAGTGACATCTCACCTAATGACGTTGATCTAATCCAAGTGGAGCACAGGAATTCTGGGGAGTCCCTTCGTGAACCCGAGACAATCCAAACTGAAGACACCCCTCAGCAGGGAAACGATCTGGCAACTCACACCCATGGTTCAATGGATAATCGAGACAGAGTTTCAAGTTGTCGCCAATGAGAATGCCCATATGTTGGTCGGCATTCAACATTTGACGAGCGACTCACAAACAAAACTCACCTCTCCCAAATTAACCACCAGCCCTGTTTTGCCCAAACCAAATAATGTGTTTGAGCTTTTTGCCCCGGTCACAAATATTTCGACAACCAAATTGCTTCCACATCAACCTTTGAAGAATGGCCAGCAGAGATCTGAGTCCAAAAGCTGATGCGCAAAGCACAAAGGCAAAGCGCGAAAATATTTAAAGGCTCATACCAGACTAGAGAAGGGCAGAGCAACTGCTACTGATGACACATCAGCTTTAACAAGCATCTCAGTAATGACCTATAAAAAACTTGCTGATCTTGTGGCTCTCAGTAAACAAGCAGTCTCTTTAAATGCTGTGCTTCCATCCACAGTTCAACCTCAAATTGCAGTGCCTTTGATAATCTCAGCTTACCCCAATAAGATAGACCATTCAAAATCTCCAGCCCCTTCGGTATCCCATGATGTAGTAATAGAATTCAGTCCATGCGAACAGTGCAGAACTCTGAGAAGAGATCAGAGCTTCTATCAATGCTTATAAATTACAGAATACGTTAACACCTCAAGCATGTGATCCTTCTCAAACAGGGGTCGGCAGACTCATTCCCCACCTGGGCCTACCCATATAACACATATCCCTAATGTGGCTGATAGGCCAGTTACTGGCTCATCCTCTCAAATGGTACATATATCAATGCTGGTTGAGAACCAAATATGTCATGAAAAAGCTTCTCAAGAGTATTCCTCAGGAACTTCACAATTACAAACACAATCAGCACAGAATGACATAGACAGTCGCATAAGTACTAGCGAATCACCAAGCCAATCAATTCTACTCATGCAAGATCTAATAGAAATAATAAAATCGTCAATTGAATCTTACCTAACAGAATCCCAAAGTGGCATCATAAATGCTAACATAGCATCAAACCTGGCATTCCCTGACGTGAGGCCTTTATTACAAGTTATGAACAGCCAACGGACACAACAACAAGATATCAACCTCCGCCCTTCCAATCAAGTGTTGGAATCATTAATGGTCCCGCAGAACTCAAATCATCAGGTTAATAGCATTACAGGTAAACATCCAGGCCTTACCACTTAAACCTGAAGTGTCGTGCTCTGCCATTTCCAAAATATGTTCTCAACAGAACAAGTGTACTCAATATATGCACCGAGGTATCAATTCTGAGGGAGTTGGCCACAACTGACATCGAATTAGTCGAATTTGCAAATCAAGATGATTTATCTGGAGCTAACATATATGTGCGGTCCGGCCTGATATATAACATGCTATGGCAGGCTAGAATGACCCTATTCGATCTAGGTTTCATATTGCTACAGGATCCCCATCCGAACAATCGTCAAGTTGAGAAACCCCAAATAAAGATATACCGATCTAGTCAGTGTGATTCATCCAAGGGGCTGGAAGTTAAGCAAACACATGTACCAATGTTGCAAACCTTTGGAATGAGATCATAACAGATGGTTGCAGAAAATTCGGTTAGCCTCGTCTCCTGGAATACCAGGGCCATAATCACTTTATAAATTCAGGCAGCAGTGATAGTGAGCATTTTGACATTATTGCTTTGCAGGACACGTGGCTTACAGTTGTACCGATCTGGGCATCTCATTCAATCTTCACAACTTTGGCAATTAAAAAACCCATGGGCCGCCCATCAGGTGGACTCTTACTATCAATTAAAAAAGCCAGTGGCTTTATAGGTGTGCAATATCCATCCCCTTCCCCCTATTTTCAAACTATGAAGCTCACTAGAGCCAATTCAAATATTGCTATCATTAACATATACTGGAGCAAACAAAATATAACATCAGATTTTTTTTACATACTTACTATGGCACTTGGATAACGTGGCTTTAGATCGGCAAATTATGAGCACGCTCATACTAGGTGATTACATCTGCTTCCCGAGGATAATGTAAATCAGACGAGTGATGAAAATAGATGGACCAGAATCATGAAAGAAAGAGGTTTTGTCATGATAAATAACACACTAGCTGGGGATATTCCAGCTCATTTCACTTGGCAAAGAGGTACACAGTGCGCTATACTAGACTACATCCATGTGAATAACACATTTTTAACCCAGGTGCAATGCATGAAGGTGGCTCCATCTTGTGCTAGTGACCATAACAAATTAATCATGTCTTTCAAATTTCCGCTTACATCGCAACCAATGCATAAAAGTCTACATTTACCATATATAAAGGTAAATAACAGTGGCACCCGCCTAAGATGGAACCCACAGAAGTTACACCAATATGAATATAGTCTTAGCACAATCTTTGACTCTGCAACAACTAATGCTTCAGATTTCTACGTTCAGAAAATGCACATTTTTAAGCAAATCAACATGCCTGATTTAAGTATTAGGCATAAGCACCAGCATTCTTTTGATTAAGATATCCAACAGGCAAAGGCTGACCTGAGACGTGCCATGTGGAAATATTGGATTGCATCAGGACTTTAAGCCGTTCTCGAGCTAGCGGCCCAGATGGGTTGCATAATGAAATGCTAAAGGATTATCCCCAAGAATAGGCGTCCATTCTTCAACAGATTTTTAAACATATTTCTACAGTGGGACAAATTCCAAAATCCTGGAAGCAGTCGATTATACTTCCAATCTTTAAGAAAGGAAACAGGGCTGATCCAAAAGCCTATCGCCCTATTGCCCTGTTGGACTGCCCAGGCAAAACATTTGCTCGCCAGATCCTGAAACAATTCAACCTATGGCTGAACACAAGTGGCCTCCGTGATCCATTTCAAACAGGTTTTCTACGAGGACTAGGCACAGCAATAAACATAATTACTTTAAATAGCGTTATCCATTATGCACGCCAGCGGAAACAGGCCTTTTATACCGTTTTCATTGACTTTCGCATGGCGTTTGACGCGTCCCACGAGAGTTGCTGTACAAAAAATTGATGGACAAGGGGTGTCCATAGTTCATACTGAAATGGATCATCGACTTGATACTGGTAGAACCATTCAAATTAGGTTAGATAATGATGGTCTACTTTCAGAATCCATTGAAACTGCACGAGGCCTAAAACAGGGGTGTCTGTTAGCATCCGCAATGTTCAACTTCTTTATCTCGGATATAGGTTCCCAATTCGAATCTGTTGTAGCAGACTCACCAAAACATAATGGTGTGCAAATCAAATATCTACTATATGCGGATGATATGGTATTATTTTCTAAGACCCCCGATGGACCTACGAGCGCTATTGAATGCCCTGGACATATACTCCAAGAATATAATGAAAACTGAAGTGATCCAATTTGGTTCCCCCAAACAGCATGCTGAAGCTCATTGGTGGCCATTGCAGTCGATGACCCTGAATTCAGTTCCATTGTATATTTACCTAGGCACGTATGTAACCCATCAAGTGGGACCCTATGCTAATGATCATTATCTGAAACAAAAGGTACTAACAGCTGTGTCCCAAGCTCGCCTAATTAAAGTTAAATATTGTACATTTTCATTGATTCCCATCATTACGTATTATAAACAAAATGTATTCCAGTCCTCACGTATGACGCAGAAGCATTCACAATCAAATCATATGACTACTGGGCAACCATAGAGGGGTGTTACTGGAAACGGATTCTGAATTTACCATTATCTGAACCTATATGCATACTCAGGCACAAATTGGGCCTGTTGTCTCGGTACGCCTTCTGCAAGTGGAAAATCTGCTCACTTTACCGGGAATGTGCAATGGCTACCAAAAGCACTGGTTTACTAAGCACTGTTGCAAATTACCTGTTAAACTCAACAGATGTTTTTCCAACAGCCTGGAGAAAAAAAGTGCAAACAATCATATGTGACATAGATATATCAATAACCCTGCTGCTCGAAAATCCAGATAAAGCCAAAAAACATTTATGGGAACATGATTGGATGCAAACAAGGAGTGCATGCTCCAGATATCGTGTGTTTATCGATAATCCCTTTATCCTGAAACGGTATGGTTTTACCAATTCTTATCTAACATTATTTCCTAACTCACGCCAGGGAGATGATTTTTTGCACTTTTGCTTAAACATCTGGCCAACACATGAAGTTCTATCTAGACGAAGAATGTTACCAGCAAATTCATTACCATGTCGATTTTGCAAGATTAACTTTGAAGCATTGAAACCTCTATGTACTGAATCTATAACATTGCTCCCTCAGAGGATTTTGATTTTTTAGCCTTTGTTTCGGGGTTCTTATAATTTAACTAGCGCAAAATTGTGGGAGCTATTATTTCACTCTACAAGGAAATCAATCAGATATGCCATCTTAAATTTCCTATATGGCTCAAAATTGTCTGAAAAAAGAACAATTCAGAGCAAATTATGATCTTTGAAAGACAAGTCTAATTGATAAGTAAAAAACATCAGATTGAACTGGAAATTAATGTATTCTAACATGACACATGATGACTTATCTCTGAATAACATCTTATAAGAATCGTATATATTTGGTTCATGTTTTATTTTATTTTTTTAATGAATTGTAACAAACTATGTGAAATGTATTTATATTGTATTTTCTATTCTGCTTTGAAAGTTGAAAAATCAAGTTTTTTGATTAAAACAACTAAATAAAACCATTTTTTAAAAAATAATAATATACCAACTATGCCTACGAAACTCGGATCCTCCTCTCTGGCACCTCACCATCGATGCTGCTGCCCTGAAGACAACCTATGCCACCATCCAGGTTTGGATGGCGACCCATGGTCTCTGACTTAACGATGAGAAGACGGAACTTCTCCTCGTGAGGCCAGTGTCTGTGCTAAAAAATCTAGATCCTGACTTCGCTGCCTTTAACATTGACGGCTCCATGAACAAAGTCTCCCCTGCGGTCAAGACACTAGGAGTCTATCTCAACGCAATACTATAACTAACTGGGCAGGTTAATGCCATAGTCTCCTCGGCGGCCTACTCAAGTGAACTGCTAAACGTGGCTAGATCTTTCCACAGAAAGCTGTCTGACCATTGCCTGAGCAGTAATCGGCATGAGACTGGATTACTGTAACATTCTCTTCACTGGAACTTCGGCTTACAACCTAAAAAAACTCCAGATTATCCACAATAACGCCCTTCGAGCTGCACCAAACATCCCCAAAACATAATACAGTGCCGTTGACCATAAAGCAGTGCACTGTCTCCCGATCAGAGAAAGAATTTCTTTCAAGACTCTGACCATTACTCGCAGGTGTATCTACAAAATGGCCCCACCTTACCTATCACAAAAAATCACCATGACCCACCCATGCAGGCCAATTAGGACTCCTTACACCTAGAGACTATCCCAAACTAAGTACAAATGGGCCAAAGCAGGAGGATCCAGCTTCCCAGTCATTGCAATCAAGAGGTGGAACGCTCTCCCTCAGTCCTTAAGAGTAGAGCATTCCGGAAGGCTCTCAAAAACGTGGTCGTTTATCTAATTTCACACTTCTAGTCCTGTAACCCACCTGTACTTTGACCACTTGGTACCTACCTTTCATGTCCCTGGAGGACTTGAGCAGGTACTTGTATGGCGATCCTCTACAGCGCCCTGATGCATCAGGGTTTGTGCGTGCTATACAAATGTAATAAATAAATAAATAAATACATGTTTGAAGGAATAGATGTGGTGAAGTGGCTAAATTGTTGATCTTTAACTTAGAGACCAATGCTCCAAAACAAGCTTCAACAATTGACCAAAAAATCTCTGCTTCTGGGAGCATTGGTGCCTCTCTGTCCTTCAAACATTAAATCTGTAAAGCCAGCTTTATAACTGCCATCTCCATCCATGCCGGCATGATCCACATTAGAGAAAGTAATATCCGACGAGGATGGGACATGTATTGGGGACATTGTAACACATAACAGCTCAACCAATACACAATGTATATATCCATGTTTCTACACCAGGAATTATGTGGTCCCCCTAAAAGGACTGACATGCACCCATGCTATCACAAGACATTCAGGCTACAGCCCCGTTACCCTAGGCGTGAGCCCTAGACATCAACCTGCAGAAGAGCCTAGGCATTCCAAGACCACTGTGGTGGTGATTTGGCGCAGTATGAAAGCATTAAAACGTAACCTATAAAAAAAAATAACATTCTGGTGCTATTCAGTCCTAGTTTACCTTTGCATTATAAGAGTTATGAAAGTGGATTTATAATAGGAAGTGCTGGACTACAGGTCCCAGAATGCAAGGAAAAAACCGAAATGGACAAGCACCTCCGAAATAAAATGGAGCATTTATGCCTTTACTGTTGTCCCCACTCCAAGTTCCCATCAGGCCCTTATTCCTTTAATGTGGTCTCAATCGGATCACACACAATACTATATTCCGCTTCCAGCATCCCATGTGTGAGTGAGATGCCTTGCTAAAATAACATGCTGTCCCTACAGTGCCTCTTCAATTTACGAGTGCCTCATAATGTCACAAACACCAACACACCCAAAAAACAAAGAAACCACGCACACATTTGGCAACTACTTGCAGAATGCCAGAGCTTAAATATGTCGGCGATCCTCTACATTCTTACCATCTAAATAAGTTCCCAACTTCGATCGTGCCTTCTTTCTAACATAACGTGATCAGGCCCCTACGTGAACTGAAAAAGCGAGAAACCCCCAAATAACTTCAAGCTCAGTATTCATCTTCCCCCTTGAATGGAAACAAACAGCACGTTAATTGGATAAACAGCCTCTTGCATTCAGACGCCGGGGGAGGGAGGGGCGGCCGGAGATATTTCCAATTACAAACAGCATACCCGAGTTGTATTAATCATGGCTCCAACGAGTTAATAGAATTAGCCCATGTGTGCAAACATCAAAGATTTGCTTCACACACTGCAACGTTGTGTAATCAGTCCTTGCGAGCAGGGAGCGGGTTTTCCCCTTTAAGGCAACTGGCCACATTTTCAATAATGCATACACGTCCAGCCAGTTTCCGCGACACCCAAGTCCCCTCCCCGCGCCAGCATGTAAAATATTTAATTGATATCTCCCTTTGTAACTGAAGACCGGGTGATAGCATCTCCCGTGAAAGAGCTGAAGGCCAGGCCGAGCCGGGAGGGAGCCGGCGTGTCTTCCAAAGTCTTCCATTGTATGCTAAATTAAATGGGACGCACTGCTAAGCCTTCTTCCAAGGCCCTTTGTTAAACTATTTATCTACTGCTCACTGTATATGCCCAGTATAGATAGCGGCTGGGAGTATCGTCTTACTTTTCTCAATGAGCAGCTGCAAATATATAGCTCGGACCACACAGCCTGTAGTCTCAAATACACCTTGGAATTTAACACAAACAGGAACCTTCAAACACACACACACACACACACACACACATATATATATATATATATATATCACTATACAGAGACACACATAAATGTGAGAAACCCAAAGGTATTCAAACGTAAATAAATATATATATAAAATAAAATGTTGCCTATTTTTCACCTTTTTGTGCATTGTATTTTTTATGGGGTCAATATATATATATATATATATATATATATTTCGAAAGGTGACACGTTAACACGCTCCAGAGTATCTTGCATACACATTTATGCTCTATAAAACACCAACATTAAATAAAATCCCTGAATATATGTTAAGCATGAAGTAGCGCGTGGTGTTTTTGCATGTCATTGCTCGTGTGCGTGCCTGTGCATACATGTCTATCAGACTGTACAGAGGGGGAACTATTCTGCTCCAGCCACAGTTAGCGTGTTTAAATAATATGCACAGCTTAGTTCATTTAATTTATGGACACATGGTTCATTTAATGTGTTAATACTCGGGAATTGGCCCCATGTAGACAAGTGTTACACTTAAAAGCAAGCATAGCCCCTATTAATAGAAAACAAAGTTCATGTAAGCCCGGCCTGGCTGATTGGATGCTGTTGTTTTTGGGTTGTTAAATGGACTCCTTTATTTAGCTTCTCCCCGTAGCATGGGCGCTCCTGGGGGGGAGGGCGCAGATATCTTATCTCTCGTATCCAAGGAACAGCTTTGTGCCTTAACATGGCCAACTCCTTCCTTGCAGCAGAAATTGCAATGGGTGACCCCAGGCAGTTTCGTGTCTCTATTTAAAAGTGAGATTGTATGGGACGGTTATTTCGCAATGTAACTAAGCAGGTCGCTATGTGAGCCTCTATAAAGCGGAGCTTTTGTGTTTCTTTTTTATTTTTTTATTTCAATAGGTTCTTCTGGAAACAGTAAGGCCAGTGTACCCGGCAATTCCAGGATGTGGTAATACGGGGAACATTACGACCCTCGAGTGTCTGGCTGGCACCATGAAGTGTTTCATGCTAATTTTTTTAAAAAACCAAATAGGAGGAAAAACAAGAGGTAGCCGGAGCCACAGAGCCCCGCTGTGGGCTTTGAAATGCAGATTAAATTACATCTCCAGTTTGAGTGAATCACAGGGTCACCAACAACAAGCAAAGTCGGATTCATTGAAACGGTGGATTGCAGTTGCGTGCCATAAAATGCAAAACTCAAAGCTGGTCATAAATGAATGGGTTTGAACAAAGAAACAAACCTTGAGCGGGAGGGTAGTGGCGAGTTCGAGTTTCTCTTCAAAACAGATATTTTTTAAGTAAAATAGCCCAAATGTACATGTTTAAAACTCTTGTTGGTGACTTTGTTACTAAACTGAATTCCTACCAGAGCCTTTTTGCGTTTTGGTCCAACAGCTTGGGGATTTGTTTCTGAAGCTCTGAAGGCAATAAATAATATTATTGAACGCATGGAAAGAACTCAAATTAAAATTTACAGTTGTATTTTTTGACGGTACAATATAGGTCACAAAATAAAAAAAAATGATAGTAAGCACACGATTTTTTATTTAATTGGAACATTCAGCAATCCATGACGCAGTTGTCTTGCTGTCCCCACACAAGGTGCCATTTTGCAACCCTAACCATGGGACCGTTTTTATGTTTTAGGGTCAAAATGGCGCCCGCTGGTGCCACTGTTTGTGTCGTCAGAGACAGCCACCTACAATTGAAGCACCCACATAAACCCAAATTCCCGGAAGCTCATTCGCAAACACTGCTGTTCCCATTATTACACATCAACAGGTCAGCATATGCAACCCACTTCTCCCTCATTCCCCTTTACTCCGCCCACCGCTTGCCTTGCAGAACGCATTACAAAGTAGCCACCCACAAATGGCAGGAGGTGTACTTTACAAAACTCAATTACACGCACATTTCTCTTGCTTGTCTCAATACTTATTATTAGAAACATATCTCAACTTAACCCTCATTGACTTTCTCTGTTCCTCAATCAAAAGCTCTACCCACATCTGGGTGTACTTCGGCCATCACGAACCAACCTGTCCCTCAGATAAGTATCTCTGGCGAGGGTCTCTGGTTCCTGCCAAAAACCCTCTCAGTACATTGGGAGATCTCCCACAGCACCTGCCATGCTTAGGCTGCGGTGGCAGGTCGTGTGGAGTCACCCCAGGAGAGTAGATTGGTCTATGAGGTTGGAGCCGGAAATAGTGCATGGGACTCACGGGTGATGAGGCAGCTTGCACAATGGGCTTTTTCCAGTGAGCCTCAGCGTTGGAGGCGGCTGTGCAGACTCTCCAGTTATGGGGACATTGACCATCATTGTGGGAGTGAAACAATAGATCCTGGTTTCCAACTACACTTCCCAGAAAGCCTGAGGGCATTAAGGTGATGGACACAGGTGTGGCCAGCAAATGCCAAAGTCCATTTTACCAGGGGCGACGCGTTCTATCCAGTACCCAGAAACACTATACACAGGCCGCATGGACAAACACAGTAATGAGAGGAAACACAGGGAACTGAGTCCCTCATTCATTTCTTCATCTTCCTCCTTATCTCACTCTGCTAAGAGGAAGAAGCAAAAGCATGTGTGTAGGTTTGATATGAGGCTCACAAAACTGATCAGACCGACTTTTGGAGTCACTTAGAGTCTACTAAATGCAAAGAAGCGCAGTGCACTATAATCTGCACTTTCCTACCTCCTCCTTGTCTCCCCCAACCTCATCATCCGCCTCCACCTTTGAAGTTTCTTGAAAAGAGCCTACTGTGGCTTTTGCTAATCAAAGCTATTAAAACAAGATCCACAAAGAATGGGAAGATCCAAAATGCATTTGTGTCCCATGCTTTTTGACAAGGCCCTACCCACTGACAGGGGAGGAAGCATGCCTGCCTACATCGGCTAAAGTAGATTATTTGCTGTCATCTTTCCTGGGTACACCATCCATGGCCCCAAAAGAAACTGCAGTCTGAGACCATGTGGACAAAAGAGTAGATTCCGAGGATGAACTATTTGGATGCATATTTGGCAATGAGAAGTACATGTACCACTGCGACAGCATGCAGGTCTACCTTGATGGTTTGCAGGAGCTCCAGAACATGCTTGTTGAAGGCGGGGATTCCAGAGATCTGGTGCAAACGAGGCAGTACAAACTGAGTTCCTTTGTGATCTAGTGTAGCATGGGGTAAGAGCTGCATCACTCGCCATTGAGCAGCAATTGCAGCCAGAAGATAGATTCATGTCTGTGATTGCATGAAGGACTCTGCTCAGAAAACTGTGGCTTTGCTTCCGTCGTTCAAAGGCACCAATTTTGGGGGGTCAGCTTGAGGATATGGACTACTATGTACATAAACAGGTCACGTAAATGGACACTCTGTACAAATAGGCCAGGTATAACATAACCAACTACAGATGATGACATAGGGCATGATCAAAGTAAATGTTCCCTCAAACGGGGAAAAACAGTCCTTCTGGGTTGGGCATCCAGCATCTATCCTTCCCTCTTCCCAGGCCAGATCCCCAGTTATATCGATGAGATCTTGTCTGGGTTGCTCCTCTCCAGACCAACAGGTTCGCAGGACATTCTTCAGAAGTCAATGGGAGACATCAGTCATGGAGCCATGGGTCTGGCAGATCGTTCAAAGGAGGCTACAGTAGTCAGCTTATTACGCTTCCTCCTCCCCAAATCAGAGACCACCAGGACACTGTGGCCATGAGAACAAAAGAGAAGAGAACTGCTTTCCAGGCTAAAACGCAGAGTTTGCTTCAAAAAGGCCCCATCCGCAGTGTTCCCCATTATTAAATTGAAAAGTGATGGTCCATCATCTTTCTCGTACCAATACCATCAGGTGTGTTCCTAATGTTATTGGATTTGGAAGCAGCCAACATGTTCATCCAGAAAAGAAAGTAAAAAATTGAGTTTCTAGAGGGAATCGTTCCCCTCCTCTATAGCAGTGAATGGTTAGCCTACCGAGGCCTAATAAATGCTGACATATGTGCCCCCATTTGTCTGTTGGATCTAGGCTCACTGGTTCTCACCCGTCTCAGACGCCTGCAGTTCTGAGGGGACAGAGTTCAGACGATCATCAAGGAAGTATAGACACTCTGTACTCTGCAAGTGGCCCCAGGAAGACAGTGGTTCAGGCTGCAGGGATTGATGCCGCATGTATGTTTGTGATAACTTGGGCTTGTCTTTACCTACGACATGTGCTGCCTCATGTACATCGATAGCGGAAGCCGTCATCCCTGAATTTAAATGCCCTGATACTAATAAATCCCACCATGAGGCTGTCCCTTTAATGGTTGTTATATCTGGAGAAGCTTCTCTGGATGGAGGTATCCATTAAGTCCAACTTCACAATTGATTCTCATAATACAGATGCCAGCAGTCTGGGTCGGGGGCTCTCCTTCAGGATATGTCAGCTCTGAGGCCGTGGTGTCCTCTATTACATCCCCAGAACTCCAATCGGAGGGAGCTAATGTCTGTCAGCTTCGTCACTGGCCAGCACAGTGGACATCCATTAAAAAATCATTCGGACAACACATGGGCTGGGTGTGTATCAGACAGCAAGGAGAGACTTGATCTGTTTTCCCGGATAGCGTGGCACAATAACTGTGGGAATGGGCAGAGAGGAATTTGCTATCTCTTTCTGAAACTGACATCCGAGTGATGGAGAATTTGGATGCAGATGTGTTGAGTCCGACATTCTCTTTGTCTTAGAATATCCATCTGTGACCAGACGTGTTCTCTCAGATGACTTTTAAGCTGGGCAAGTTGGCCATAGATCTATTTCTCTCCATTAGAAATACTCTTTTGTCCCACTTCTTATCAGGATTCCTGGTACAAAGGCTTGGGGGGTGGATTCTCTATGAACTCCTTTACTGAGGAATTCCTACATGTGCTCCCCCCAGATACTCCTCCTCCCGAAAGTCATGCACAAAAATCAGGAATTCCATTTGCAAGGTCTTTCTAACGACAGATTATTGGCCCAGGAGGACCTGGATCATCCTCATCCTCACTTTGGCAGTGGGTCCTCCTGTTCTCCTTTTGAGGGTTTCCTCACCCATAATGGTGCCCACTCCTCACCCTCAGAAGAACCACTGGCACTGGGCTGCATGATTCTAAAGAGGGAGGGGCTTGTCCATCAAGGCTTTGTCGGTAGGTTTCCGCTTCCATCCAAGGGTCTAGTCTCAGTCCACTAGACAGTCATATGAAAGATAGTGTAGGAACGTCTCTGCCTGGCAGGAGTAGCTCGTCCATAATGGGCAACGCAGTGTCAACACGCCCCCATTATGGGCATGCAAGCCAGCCAAGTGAAAACATTGATTGCTCCATTTGCTGCTGCAAGCAGCTGAAGGAGCACTGTTGAGCTGGCCTTAACTGAACACTTAAAGTGGAATGCTGTTTTCCTTTGACAGTTTAGTAGTAGCCCAGCACATGCTCAATGAGCAATGAAAGGATGGGGCTTTTTGCCTCCCCGGCCATGCAGGGCCCATTGGGGATGCAGGCTGCGATACTGCAGGCCTGAATGTGCAAGGGGGCACTCTTACACCTACTCGCACACACAGGACCATAGAAGCATCATAAGCAAAATGCTCCAGCTCCATCATGCATATGCAGCAGGAGATAAGGGAGCCAAGGACCTTCATAACAAAGCTGAGAGGACTGGAATTCAGAGCATGGCAGCAGGAAACAAAATACAAACACATACGTTTGTGTGTTGTGAGAAACCTGAGGGTATTCTGACTCCTGGACCCCTTGGATCCTCTACACAGGTGGCCAAGGAATGGCCATCGCTATTGGATCCCGACCCTGTAGGAGGAGAAGCGAGGGAGGATCACCTGGGCGGAGGGTCCTTGGGTAGTGGGAGTGGGGTGCCCTTGGATGAGACATGGTATCCTCCTTTCCCTTGTGACAAACAACCCAACCCTTCCCCAACATTAATGGGCTATTATAAGCCAGCTCCACTAATTTCTCAACCATTAAAACTTGATAGTACTAGGACAAAGAAGAGGCAACTAAGAGCAATGAAGACTATGCTCTTTTACCACTCTGGTACTGGGACGAGGAATATGCCTGCTAAGAACAGTAAATGTCAGGCATGTCCCTTTAATTGTGGTCAGGCATGGCTGATTGGTTATTCACACCTGCAGCCTGTCAAGGGGCTTCAGGTGTATAAATGGAGCCAAGCCCAGAGGCAGAGGGGAACATTGGGACTGACAGGAAAAGGTCTAGGAGGCCGGTGCATGCAGCAGAGAACCTTACAGCGTGGCACAGGAGTCGAGACTCCCTGGAGCAGACTGCAAAAGGTGAAGGGAACTGGTCGAGAAGGCTGTCCCTTTCTTTCCCATTCAAAGTGCTCATTCCCCTGGGATGGAGAACCACCCCGGAGGGTCTGAGGGACAGGAATCGGAGCCCTGACACTGAAGGCAGAGGGCTGTGTGATGCGCACTGCAGAACATACTCTTAAAGCGACCAGTGAGTTTCTGGGGAATGAGAAACCCAGTGTGCATGTGTGTGAACTTCATTATTCACTGAATACGTTGTATCAGAGTTGTCGCGTGCTGCGGATTAGGGCTGTACCGAATAGCATATTTAGTATTCGGCCGGATACCGAATAGTTTGTCAACTATTCGGCCGGAGCCGAATAGTGAGCCGAATAGTTTTTTTTTTTTAGGCCCCCCTATGCAATACAATCTCGGGCCACCGGCTTTGGCCCGGTGGCCCGACAAACACAACATTATTGCGGTGAGGCCGCGGGGGTTCCCTGTGGCCCCGCGGCCTCACCGTGCTCAAGGGGTGAGGCACATTTCACAGCGAGGCCGCCGGGGTCGGCAAAGTGCCCCGGCGGCCTCATGAGTCTGGGGGGGCCGCTCCTGTAGGAGCGGCCCCCCAATGCAAAATAAACATCGGGCCACCGGCTTTGCACCGGTGGCCCGACAAACAAAACATTATTGCGGTGAGGCCGCGGGGGTTCCCTGAGGCCCCGCGGCCTCACCGTGGTGAGGGGGATGGGGGGCACCGAGGCCGCCGGGGTCGGCAAAGTGCCCCGGCGGCCTCATGAGTCTGGGGGGGCCGCTCCTGTAGGAGCGGCCCCCCAATGCAAAATAAACGTCGGGCCACCGGCTTTGCACCGGTGGCCCGACAAACAGAACATTATTGCGGTGAGGCCGCGGGGGTTCCCTGAGGCCCCGCGGCCTCACCGTGGTGAGGGGGATGGGGGGCACCGAGGCCGCCGGGGTCGGCAAAGTGCCCCGGCGGCCTCATGAGTCTGGGGGGGCCGCTCCTGTAGGAGCGGCCCCCCAATGCAAAATAAACGTCGGGCCACCGGCTTTGCACCGGTGGCCCGACAAACAGAACATTATTGCGGTGAGGCCGCGGGGGTTCCCTGAGGCCCCGCGGCCTCACCGTGGTGAGGGGGATGGGGGGCACCGAGGCCGCCGGGGTCGGCAAAGTGCCCCGGCGGCCTCATGAGTCTGGGGGGGCCGCTCCTGTAGGAGCGGCCCCCCAATGCAAAATAAACGTCGGGCCACCGGCTTTGCACCGGTGGCCCGACAAACAAAACATTATTGCGGTGAGGCCGCGGGGGTTCCCTGAGGCCCCGCGGCCTCACCGTGGTGAGGGGGATGGGGGGCACCGAGGCCGCCGGGGTCGGCAAAGTGCCCCGGCGGCCTCATGAGTCTGGGGGGGCCGCTCCTGTAGGAGCGGTCCCTCAATGCAAAATAAACGTCGGGCCACCGGCTTTGCACCGGTGGCCCGACAAACAAAACATTATTGCGGTGAGGCCGCGGGGGTTCCCTGAGGCCCCGCGGCCTCACCGTGGTGAGGGGGATGGGGGGCACCGAGGCCGCCGGGGTCGGCAAAGTGCCCCGGCGGCCTCATGAGTCTGGGGGGGCCGCTCCTGTAGGAGCGGCCCCCCAATGCAAAATAAACGTCGGGCCACCGGCTTTGCACCGGTGGCCCGACAAACAAAACATTATTGCGGTGAGGCCGCGGGGGTTCCCTGAGGCCCCGCGGCCTCACCGTGGTGAGGGGGATGGGGGGCACCGAGGCCGCCGGGGTCGGCAAAGTGCCCCGGCGGCCTCATGAGTCTGGGGGGGCCGCTCCTGTAGGAGCGGCCCCCCAATGCAAAATAAACGTCGGGCCACCGGCTTTGCACCGGTGGCCCGACAAACAGAACATTATTGCGGTGAGGCCGCGGGGGTTCCCTGACGCCCCGCGGCCTCACCGTGATGAGGAGGTATGGGGGGGGGCGTCACTTACCTGGTGATTGGGTCCGGGTGCTGGCATAGGAAGTGAGGGACGGGAAGAACTGTTCCCTTCCCTCGCTTCCTATTTCAACACGTTAGGCTGGTTCCTCTGTGGTCAGACTGCAGAAGCCAATAGGCAAACAGCTTGTTTGGCTTCTGCAGCCTGAACACTGTCAAACATTCTATGATTGGCTGTCATCTCCCAAACAGGGAGAGGGCAGCTAATCATAGAAAGTGGACTTCGGCTTCGAGTCCCTAAACAGAAACTATTCTGCCGAAGCCGGATAGCTGTATTTCAGCCGAACTTCGGCAGAATAGGGACTCGAAGCCGAAGTTCGGTACAGCCCTACTGCGGATTAGCACGTTTTGAAGGTTTCTGATGTTTTCATTGTCAATCATCAAACAGAAGGGGGTACCTTGTAGCAGAATGGTCGCGTGGTGTGGATTAGCATGTTTTCGAAAGTGATCTGACCTTTTTCATTGCCAGTGATCAACTAGATAAGAATACCTTGTAGCGGACAGATCGCGTGTGTCAAGAAAAACTTTTTCAAAGGCCTCTGAACATTGAGCCATCCAATTAACATGAACAGATAAATATTGAACTACAGATGAAGTGAAAATGAACTCTAAGCAAGATGTACACTTATTGACTATCAAACTGAATTAAAACCTTGCTACCAAACACATTTAAAACATTAGAAATCCAAAAATTAATTATAAGCAAGAAGTATAATTATTGAATACTGAACTGAAGTAAATCCTTGCTACCAAACAAAACTAAAAAATTTGGAACCCAAGAAGGGGAAAGGAACTGTAAATCCAAGCAAATCATCAAATGTGGAAGTGCTAAAATGAATATAACCCTAAGCAAATCAAAGTATGCTGAAATCTTATATGACTTTAAGAAATATGTGAACAAAAAGATATTTATGCCTGATTTACAATGAAATATTCAAGCTGTGCGAAAGTGGCAAATTAACAAATATTTGAAACCAACATTAACTGAACTGTGGAGACAAGGATATGTTGTATCTTCTTTGAACTGTGTAACATACAACTTGGGGAAGGGCACCCTGACCAGGAGCATTCATTTCAAGGTTGTTTGAACTATATAACTTGGAATTTGGGGAAGGGAATCCCGAATCCCGATTTGGGGAAGGAAACCCTGAGATCTGAACAAGACTATTGCGTCCGAAACCCAAGAAAGGGATTTTTTTACTTTTCTCTGTGGAACAATTTTTTACTTGGGGAAGGGAGCTGAGAGGAGGCTGTGAGCTAGAAGAAGCCTCAGAACTTTTATCTTCAACACTATTTTTCTTTTGGTTGATGACATCCCTACACATTGTATCGATATAGTTGTCAGGGCAAGTATAGGGAATGAACACAGACAGATTCCTAAGTTGAACTCTTTGACTCAGACTTTCCTTAGTTTTATTTAGGTAGGGAAATCTCACCTTAGCATAGGGCAAGTTAGGCCTTTTCCAATAGTGACATTTAAGTTAATAAAATGTGTTGTTTTAAATTTGGAATCTGTTGTCTGTGTCCTTCTTCATGATGTATTCACAGCGTGCCTGCATGCAAGCGTTTGCATTTGTCAGTGGGTGCATGAATGAGAGTGTATTTTGTTTGGATGTGCCTGTTTATATGAGAGCATACAAATGCTGTATGAGTGCAAGGATGAATGTGTTTGAATGAAGTATGAATGTCCATGTGTGTGAGTGTGTGCACCTGAGAGTGAATGAAGAATGAATGTTGCCTTATAAAGGCTGATGCGTGTGTGAATGGAAAGTGAAAGAAGATTGAATGATGCTGTATGAATGTTGATGAGTAGCTTTGTGAATGAAGAGTGAATGAATAATGAATGATGCCATGTAAATCCCTATGCGTTTGTGTGTAAATTTAAGAATGAATGGTGCCGTTTAAATTCGGATACTTGTGTTTGAATGTGAGAATGAATGAAGCATGAATGATATCGTATGAATGGTGATCCATGTGTATGCGTATGTGAATGTGAGAGTAAATTAAGAATGAATGCTGATGCGTGTGTGTGAATGCTGAAATGACTTACTGGTAATCATCATCATTCCTAGTCCTGTTCATTCTCATCCCAGTACTTACTTGTGAGATGGACCTACCTCACAAGTAAGTACTGGGATGAGGAAGATGGATGTGCGGGCAATGCTTGGATTACCTACCGATAACTTTCATTAAACCAGTCACACTCTTCCTCATCTCAGTATCAACCTGTGAGGTAAAGTTACCTTACTAGTAAGCACTGGAAAAGGAAGAGGGACATGGAGGTAATGTGAGAGTGAATGAAGAATGAGTAATGCTGTATGAATGCTAATGGGTGCATGAATGTGAGAGTGAATGAAGAATGAATGTCGTATGAATGCTGATGGGTGGGTGAATGAAGAGTGAATGAAGAATGAATGATGCCATATGAGTGCTGATACGTGTGTGAATGGAGAGTCAATGAAGTATGAATGATGCCCTTTGAATGCCGTGGAGTGTGTGTGAATGTATAAGGGAATGAAGAATTAATGCCATGTGAATGGAAACTAAATGGGTAATGAATGATGTCATCTGAATTATGATGCGTGTGTGTGAATGTGAGAGAATGAAGAATTACTGATGCTGTAAGAATGCTCATAAGTGTGTGTGAATGCCAGAGGGAAAGAAACATGAATGTGGTATGAATGCTGATCTGTGTGTGTGTGTGTGTGTGTGTGTGTGTGTGTGTATGTGAATGGAGAGTGAATAAAGAATGAATGCTGTCTGAATGATAATTGAGGAATATGTCCACATGAGTGCCAGCTGAGCAGCAGGCCTCCTAATGGAGTGAGGAAGAGGGTAGTTGGGCAGCCAGTAGACTTTTTAAACATTATTAGTGAGATCAATATTTGTCCAACCTGAACACACCAAATTGGTGTTTCTTGGTTGGACAAATATTCACAGTAGTATGGCATTTTCTTTTACTGAGCACCAAGGGGGAAGGCAGCATAATGAGCCTTCCTACATGTTAGTGGCACACATCGGTGGATCCAGCCTAGGCATATGTTTTTACTGTGGGATTGCATTTTTTACTGGGGGTCAGGGGTGAAGGCAGCATGATGACTGTTCCTATGTGGTACAAGTCTAGACAACTCTTCACTGTGTCATTGCATTCTTTCTGGGCACCAAGAGTAAAGGCTGTATGATGAGTCTTCCTACATGGTACTGGCCCACATTGATGGCTCCAATCTGGACATATTTTCCTACTGTGGCATGGATTTTATTACTGATAAAGCCAACAATAATAAGACCTGATATGGTAATACTGGCATATATTGGTGCAGAATCCATGGACTGAGGCTAGAGGGGTCAGTGGCTAGGACATCAACATGGCAGGTACCTCGCTGTCTCCTTCCACCTTTATGGTCTACTACAAGCTTTGTTTTCCTGAACAGGCAGATGTGGCTTTTGCCCATGCTGTTAACCTTGCAGGTATCGATCCTCCTGCTTGGGTATGGAACAGGACTTGCTGGTGCATGATGGATGTGTTATAGCTGGATGGTGGTGGGAATTTGCAGGAAGAAAAAGAGGAAATGAAAAAAAGGTTAAGAGATATTGAAAGTATGAAGATGCGTCTGCATAATTGTAAGATACTGTGATGAGGAAAATTAGGACTAGCCGTAATGAAGACTTCGGTTAAGTAATAAATAAGCCTTTCTTAAAAGTGATCTGCAAGCTCACACAAATCTCCTAGCAAGAGCAAGGTAGGTGTGTGCATTGCCTCAGATTTTACTTCCAGCAGTAAATCTGCCCAAATCTCTTTTAAGAGCCATGCATCTTCTGGGAAGTTTGGAGGAGTTGGGCCAGGGTCATGCTAGTTCTTAGGAAAATAACATACATTAAATAATTTAAAGTGCTTTGGGAAGTGACAGAATGGTTAGGGGAAAGGAGGACGGTGGTGTGGTTTGACAAGGGGGGTAGCAAGAGGAAATTGAGTTCTGTGCATCTGTGAATGCTATCCAAGTAGTACAGCACAATTAACTCTGCAGTAAGATATCTCAGTTGATTAATGCACCTACTGCAGTGATCTATATGTAGCCAGTACCGCCCAGGTTTGAATATTAGTAAGAAGAACTCAGCCTTTCATCCTTCTGAAATTGATCAAATTACTAAAGTGGAAACTTGGAATTGAATATGCTTGTCAGATTAGAAGAGTCAGTCACTGTCCGGTATGTCTGGATCTGCTTATCATCATTTAAATGCTGACACACTGAGCATTAATGAGCTTTTTAATACTATGATATAGGGAATTTGTAACAGGCATGGATCTCTAAAAAGTCTTTAGGGCTCGGGAAGATGAGGTATTGCATTGGGGTGCATGAAGTTTCACCCTGCTTAGTTTGCGTCCAGGAAGACTACTGAAGTTATTTTACAATAGTAAGAGTGTATGGCTGCAGGTCAAAGGCATCAGAAAGTCCATTAGGGCTGAGACAGAGTCAGTTACATGTCAAGCTGCTTTGATGTAGACTCTGATGTTCTGAAAAGGAATTCCATTTAGTCGGGTAGGATTGAAATGTATGAACTCTGCACCTGGGAAAACACATAACATATATCTATTGTAAGACACCTATTCACAAACATGTTGTTGGGGCAAGTGATGAGATGCGCTAGTGCATCTCATCACATGTGCCCAAATAAGATGTGACCTATTTGCAAACTTCCTTTAGATGTGTGCATCATGGAGGCGCACATTCAGATTCACTATTGCATCCCCTAGATTTGTAAAAATAAAGGGACTTCCAGCACAGTTTAATGCAAATCCCAAATTCAGAAACGGGATGCACATTAAAATGTGCAGAAGATAAACACATTCCCATGTACCTCTATGAAACAAGTGCAGTTGGAATGCAATGTACGACAGCGTAAATTCTGACTTAGTCATGCAGTTTCTTAAAGGTGAAAAAGCAGTGGCATGAAAGGCTGCTGTACCACTTATATTGCAATCCCTGAAACGTGGATAGAAATTATTATTTTATTTTTACACATTTTACACTGACGGGCCCCTTAAAGGCCCATTATGATGAAATGCACCCCAGTCATCCATATGGGTTCAGGCAACACAGTAAGTGCTACTGACACTAAAGTATGAAATGGGGCTGCCATCTCATCATTTGTGCTGAGAGCCCCGGAAATGTGCAGTGCACCTTTGTGAATAAGGAAACTAGTGTTTTTCTTAAATGAATGCAAATAATAAAAATGCATCCTCTGCACATTTTATATTTGCATTTCTTTTGTGAATTTGGCATTGCGTATTGTTCTTAAGGAGATTACATATTTTTGTTAGCTGCAAACAAAGAGTACATATTGGTTTCTATAAATAAACAGCTAAGTGCAAGCCGCCTGCCATTTAGTAACTTTGCTTTCCTTGTGCATCCATGCCACAAAAGGTTCTGACATATCCCATTAACTTTATACTTCGTTTGCTTTGATCATATGCTGGCAGGAAAAGGTCTGACCTCTTCAACCCCATGCTTAGAGCAACATTTCATCAGCATGAAACTGTTATGATCTTAACCCTAATCAGTCACCCAAATCTCTTAAATGTTTGGCCCAACACAAATCACCTGAATAGAGAGAAAATCGGGTGATTCAATGTTTGGTCTAATTTATTCTCACACGCTTAGCAATGAAGACATTGGGCTTCATTACAATTCTGGCTGTAGCCGTGCCCTTATTAAGGGCAGCTGCCGCCCGAGTTGTATTTTTTCCCGCACCCGCGAATGGGCAAGAACCGGGTCATGCCGATCTTGGCAGACCCGGTAATTGCCCATTTGCGGGTGCCGAAATCAAGGGCCTCCCGTTCCCCATTCTGCCCCATAGGGCAGAATGGGGGTCGGGAACATGGTTGTACCGGCACCGTTAATAACGGTGCCGGTGCAATCATGAGTTCTGCTCGCAGGGGCCGGTCTGCACGCCTGGCCAGACCAGGCGTGCAGTCCGGCAGCGGCAAGCAGAACTCGTAATGTGGCAGAGAGGTACCAACGGCGCCGGTAGCACTACCGGCGCCGTTGTTGCCTTTCCGCCACATTCATACCTTCTGAGGTGGTCTTGGAGGTGGGTTCCCTCTTTCATGATTCAGGGGTGCAAGTCCACATTTGAGACTTAACTCAAAGTCAAAGCTCGGGGAGTGGAATGTTCTGCTGTGCATTAGCATAGAAAGGTATGGAAAAGAATATGCGTTATCTAAAAGGGTGCTATGTCAACAGCAGACCAACAAGTTTCTAGCCTGAACTGCCACCGTGGCTGCCTGTCTTGCTGGCTGCATGACAAACATTGTGGACAAAGAAATTGCACATAGTGCAAAACAAATGTCTAAAGCATTTTCACAAATAATGCACTTGGCATAATGTTTCTGGAAAAACAAACTGATGAGATGTGTTCTTAATTGCTGCTTGCAGCTAGAAAGAGAAAGTTGTGACTGAGGAGACGTAAACAGCTCCTGTGCTCAGGCTACAAACACAGGGATATACTGAAAGGCACTTGCTGTTTAATTTGAGAAGCATTAATGGAAAAACTAAATGTGTATTCTAGGCCCCAGTATTGATGACAGTACAATTATTAAGCTGAATTCCCATTATGCAAAACACTCTGGAAAGAGAGAAAATAAATAAAATCAGAGACCATACACCCCTGTTAAATAGGGAGGTAAGGGGGTAATTGAGAACTTTCGAAGGAAATGGAAAAACGTCCCCTCCGAAGTCAATATGTCAGGTGGGTCCATCTTTGGATGCTGCATTTGGATAAGGCAGAGTTAAATGAAGGGGCCTTGCCAATAGCTGATGCTGGGCACATTGACATTGCCATGGCAACCGCAAATGCAAGCCACCAACAGTCCTGCCTACCTTCATCAATGGATTAATTGAAGAGTATGTGCAACCTCTTCATTTCTGGCTTTGAGTTCCTAAAGAAGTAGATAAGTAAAGAATATGTTTAGCATGTCTTATGAAGTATGCTGAACACTGGTAGGATTGTCCCCATAATATGATATGATGTGCAACGATACAAAGTGTGGAACTCGAAAGAATGCATGTGTGTATGTAAGTGTGTGAGTAGATGTTAAATGTAAAATGTTAAAGGTATTTGTACCGCGCACCGTCACCAACGGAGTTGGTCCCCAGGCGCTCTGGCGGATCTGTAAACGACAAGGTGGGATGGGTTAGTAAGGTGAAGAGGGAGTAGGATAGTGAGAGGAGTGGTGTTCTGTTGGCAGCTTCAACTCGGTATACACCGGGTGCTGAGCTTTGGTGCGAGCATTGGATCGGTGTCAGTCCTCATGTGCTGTTGGTGCGGCTTATGTGTTGTTGCAGTGTTGGGAAGTGCGTGCGACTTGTTGTGCGAGAGATGGTTGTGTGAGTTTTTGGATGAGATAAGTATGCAGGGAGTTTGAGCTTGCATTGGTTAGTGGGTTACCTGACATTTAACATGCTAACATTCACGGTTCCGTCTAAGTGTAGCACTTGCTGACCTTCATTATTCAGTCTAAGTGTGTCACTTGATAACCTTCACAATCCTATCTAGATGTGGTGCAGGCTAATGTTCATAGTTCTAGGTGTGGGCATGCTATCAATCATTATCTGATGTGGTGCAGGCTAATGTTCATAGTTCTAGGTGTGGGCATGCTATCAATCATTATCTTATCTAGATGCGACGCAGATAAGTCATTTATGTAGCGTGAGCCTAGCTAGAAACCAGTAGGGCACACACAAAGTACAAATGTGAATGTCTGCCCTTTCCCATATTCAGATACTCAGTCTTGTGACGTGTGATCATTCAGACATTATTGGCTGCTGTGCAGCCCTTCCAGTCATGGATGGTTCCCCTTTGTAGCTTGTAGTGTCTCATCAGTATCTTGGATTACCTGTGGGTTTGTTATTGTGATGTAAAAGAACTCAATATGCCCATTTAGAGTTGGATACATCATTTTTTCCAGAATGGCGCTCTAAGGGAGCTCAAAGGAGAACCCTGTAATACAGATTTCAAGTGACAGGGAAAATAGCAAGAACAAGGAGTCATGAGATTAAGGCTTACTGAGATTGTGAACAAGTAGTAACGTGAAAGTCACAATAGGCAAACAATTGGAAATCCCATTAGGGGTGAACACAGCTTAGACATGAGAATGTCCATTGAAATAAAGGTGATGAATCAGGTAAAAAAAATGTTTCCCCACAAGCATGACATTCTTTAAAGGATTCTACGCACATTAGTTCCTGTTATGTATTGGATTTATACCATGGCTTGCTACCATCTGTATGGTCTCCATGCACTGTGGCGGATCTGAAAGACAGGGGGTGAGTTAGGGTACTGGGGAGAAAGGAGAAAGTGCAAGATGGATTTGCTATTGTGTTGATTTCTGCACACCGTAACCACCTACCCTGAGCTCTATGTGTGGGTCATTTTCTGGGTGTTCTGTAATGAGAACATTGAAACATTCGTATCTGAGAGGAAGCCTGTGTGCCCGCGGTGCTAGGATGAACTGTCATGGTCTGTTACCTGTAGGTGTAGCGTTCTAATGTTTGATGCCTGTTTTGAGGGGTGTTCATTTGCCATGTGCTAGCGGATTACATGGTCTCCATATTGTGTGCAGAAACAGAATTCAAGTGTGTACGTGTGGAGAACAGTCTGAGACCTCGATGAGCAGGTTTGTGAGGGGCACATATAGACCTGACACTGCATAGAGCTAATCAGAACAGGGCGTAGCAAGGTATGAAAAAGGCATTGAAGTCATTGCAAAACATTAGAATTCATGGCAACACTTCTTACAAGACAAAACAAAATAGTGTCTGCCCTGTGATGCTACAACCCCCTCTTGCAGAGAGGTCTACTTTTACTTTCTCACATTAACACTGTCAGACAATGTACCTCTCTCTTGCTCTCTCTCTAGCTCTCTCTCTCTCTCTCTCTCTCTCTCTCTCTCTCTCTCTCTCTCTCTCTCTCTCTCTCACTCTCTTTCTCTCTCTACTTTACTCATTACCATTAGCTAAGTGCTAAGAGTTGTGAGAGGCAAGAAAGTTTAGTTCAGAGAAATGTCTGCTTGAGATATCAACACCCCAGAGACTGATCCCAACTACTGTAGTATGTAGGTCGGCAGACTGAGCGTCATTTCAAACCTCACTCTAAGTTGCCCAAGTGCTGTGCTCAGTGCCTAGCTCAGTCCTTTGCCTGGTGTGGTAATGCCTGTCGAGGCAATGTACGTAATTGTGGGGCATCCCTAAATCAATCAGGGCAGGTGTCTTTAAAGGTGTCAAAAAAGGAAGCTGACACAAGAGTGGCATGCTGGTTGCTATAAATATTTATATATGGTAAAAAGAAACCCTCAGTATCTCTGTCTTCTAAGAGGGAGTTCCATGCCACAAACTAATAATAAAGGATCTGTCAGAATGTCCATCAAAATCAAACTCCACCTTCCTGTGTCACAACCTACGTCTAACCCTTACACTACAACTAAAGAATGTTCCTTCTCCAGGAGAATGATTCTCTTCTCCTGGTAGTCAGGTGATGTCCATAAAATGTTATTTTGCAAAAGGATGCCAGGGGGAATGACTCCCTTCCCTGGCTTGTGGTTGCAATAAAGTCTGTGTACAATGCGACTCTTGGGACAAGGAAACTGACTCCCTTCTTCAAGTAGTGGTCGGCACCTCCAGTATTATTCACAAAAAAGCCAGGCGGAATGACTCCTTTCTCCTGTGTCTCCTGAATATATTCAAAGTCTTCTGTTCCTTCTCCGGGAGAATGACTCCCTTCTGCTAGTGTTTGAAAGTTATTTTCCTTATCTTTCAACTTTATCGTTTCTTTGGCACGCTCTCATGGTATTAGCAAAGTCCCAAATCCTTCTCTGGGTTTCAGCTGACCTATTTCTTCCACTGTGATGAGGAAGATATTCCTGGATGGCTGTTTCACTGGCGTTGGGGTCCCAGGCCCTTCTCTGGTTGTCAGTGGACTTATCCCTGCCACTGGAGTGTGGATACTTTTCTCAGATGCACAAATCTTCTCTCAGAGGGTCAGTGGCCTTTGGGATACCATTGAGATGAGGAAGCTTTCCTCATATGCACAAATCTTTACTTTGAGGTTCAGTGGCCTAGGGGCTACCACTGAGACGAGAAAGCTTTACTCAGGTTTGCATAAATCTTCACTATAGGGGTCAGCAACCCTATTCACAATATTCATCTTATCACGAGTAAACAAGTAGTTAAGCAGAGACCCTCTTACTACCCCTGTGTCCCTACCGGTCCACTTGTGCCTCCCGTTACCTTCTCTGGGCTCTCGACATGTCTCTGGTTCTTCCTGGTACTGTGGTCAGTGTTGTGTCTGCTTTACATGACTTTGCTGTGCTCAGGACGTTCCACGGAGGCTCCGCGACTCCCAGCTTCTTACGGTCTTGGTGTCATTGCCAAGCCACACGCTCACCTCCCTGAAGCTATGCCACCATCTCCCTCAGCTGTGCTGGGCTTTGGGTCAGCTACGGCCAGAACTAACAAGGACTCCCTCGGCGGCTTGCCAGCATCCTTCATTGTAACGCTCACCTGATTCCCGTAGAGGCGCTGGTCTTGACTGGGCGTATACCGTATCTTCAAAGGTGATGTGTAACACACGGCTGGCTCTTTGGGCTGGACCTCTGTGCACTGTATGTCTGACTTGAAGGGTAAGATGTCTGCAGATAGAAAATATGGGATTAAGGAACTGGGTTATTGAATGACTCTCTCTTCTTCCCTTTCTCTTCTCCTGTAGAACCCCAAAGGTTAACGCTCTCACCTTAGGTAAGTGAACGCCGTGCTCTCCATCTGCCTCGGGGCAGGGTGCTGTAACCAGTTTCTTCACTGGATAAGGGGAGCAGGCCTCTTGACTTCAGAGGACTGCTGTCCGCCGTTTACTGCACAAACTGTAAGTTTCGAGTAATTCTAATGTCTTTAAAGTCTTTAGTAATGATGTTTCTTGTTTTGCAGGGTTCCGGCGATGGCGGATGACGGGCTGAAGTGAGTTAAAGATGGAGCCCGTGTGATGAATAGAAGCGCCTGGAAGCACGTAAGTAAGCGCTTGTTGCCTGCTTCACGATGCGCTCTAACTGTCTTTTTATTTTGCAGGTACAAGTTCGGAGCGGCTGCAGGGTGCCGGAATACCCACTGGGTTAGATGTGGAAAGGAGTAATGGCACGTGAGTATTAAAGTTCCCCAATGTCTTTAAACGCACCTTGTTTTGTCTTTCAGATGCGGGATGCAGCGCCGAAGGCCTCCGGAGCGTGCGAAGAGTTGGTAAGCTTTTGTCTTTCAGATGCCGGAATGCAGTGTGAAGACCTCCGGAGCGCACGAAGAGTAGGTAAGCCTTTGTCTTTCAGATGCCGAATGCAGCGCGAGGCGTTGGTGACAGCCGATGGACCAGGTAAGTGAAGAGCTGTCACTGAAGCCCGTAATGCTAACCTGTTCTTTCTTGTCTTTATAGGTGTTGCTGAAGACTGGATTCAGGATGGTAAGCCTTTTTCCTTAGGCCCAGGATCAGATGCAGAAGACACGATGAGCGTTCTGCTGCAGAGGATGCAGAATAACGCAAAGCAAGATTCATCCATCGGGTGTGGTTTAAATAGCCTCCTGTAGTGCTTAGGTCTCTCCTTCCACAGCCACGCCTAGGTAAGAAAAGAGTTCCTGCTTTCCAGAAGAGTTCCAGTGTTCTGAATCTAGGGAGTGGCTCATGCCCCACCCAACAGGAAAAGTAGTTCCAAACAGAAGAGGATCAGAGGCTCAACTGGCAGGCAAGTAAGCAGCATGGTCTGCTGCAGGTAAGTCCACCCAAGCATTATGAGCCCGGCGCTTCCAGCGCTGGGACTGGGCATATTTATGAGCCTGGTGCCACTGGCGCCAGGACTGGGTCCAAAAGGTCCCAATTGGGACTGGTTGGCACTCGGAACCTGGGTTATGGATCTGCTTCCAAGGGAGTTGGGAAAACCCTGACCTTTTGGAAGCAGAGATCATGACAGTACCAAGGCCCCTCCCAAACCGGGCTTCTCCGGGGGTTTTGGCTTGTCAGGAAATGTTCGGTGAAATCTTTTGATTAGGCGAGGAGCGTGGACATATTCAGCAGGTTCCCAGGATCTCTCTTGGGGGCCGTAGCCTTTCCAGTCAATTAGGTAAAATAGTTTAGATTTGGAGATCTTGGAGTCCAGAATGCTTTTGACTTCAAACTCGAGTTCTCCATCAACTAGGATATGTTTTGGAGATTTAGTTAGTCGGGTTTGAGGTTGCACGGGTTTTAATAGAGAGACGTGGAAGACCGGATGTATCTTCATGTGCGGGGGCAAGTCCAACTTGACCGCTACTGGGTTTACTATGGTAGTGATGGAATAGGGACCAAGGTATCTTGGGTTGAATGTGCGTGGCCCTTTTAGAGGTAGATATTTGGTGGATAACCAGACTTGATCCCCTACTTGATATTGAGGGGCTTCCTTCCGATGTTGATCTGCTCCTTTCTTGTATTGTTCTTTAGCCCTTTGAAGGTGAGAAACAGCTTCCTTAAAGGCTTGGGTGATTGTAGAATGCAGGTAGTCTACTGCTGGTGTTTCAAGATCTTGGAGGGGATCCAACTCCGAGGTTCGAGGGTGACTGCCGTACAAAAGAAAAAACGGGGTTTTCCCAGTTCCCGAATGGACAGAGTTATTGTAGGCATATTCGGCTATCCAAAGGATGTCTTTCCAAGTTTTTTCAGTTTGTTGCAGCATGCAGCGTAAATACTGTTCCAGAGTTTGATTGGTCCTCTCGGTTTGTCCGTCGGTCTGAGGGTGGTGACTGGTCGATAGTCTCACATCAATTTGAGCCGACCGACAGCAACTTCGCCAAAAATGAGAAATAAATTGACTACCTCGATCCGAAATTAGAACCGAAGGAAAACCGTGCAGTCGGACGATGTTTTCGAGAAATTCTCGGGCCAGAGTTGCTGCTGTTGGCAAGCCTTTGAGCGGAATGAAATGCGCCATCTTGGAGAATAAGTCCACGATTACTAGAATCGTATTGTATCCGGAGCATGGAGGTAGATCGGTGATGAAGTCCATAGAAAGCGTATGCCAAGGGCGAGGTGGGATGTCAATAGAGCGTAAGAGGCCTGCTGGTCTTTCCTTTTGACTCTTGTTTTGGGCGCATACTCCACAGGACATTATAAAGTCTCTGATATATTTTTTCCAAGACGGCCACCAGAAGTAGCGCTTGATCTTTTCTGAGGTCTTGGCCATATCGGGATGTCCTTCCATTAAAGAATCGTGATAACAAGAGATTACTTTTTTCTGTAAATCTGTGCTGGGTAGGTATAATCGTTCTTGGAAATACAATAAGTTGTCCTTTACTGCAAAGTCCTTTCCCTGCAGATGCCAATTCTGTATGTCTGCTGGAGTTACAAGTTGCCTGGCTTTTTCCTTAACTTCCTCTATGGATTCTGTGGCGATTACACCCAGAATTCTTTGTTCGGGAATGATTGGTACAGGTTTAGGGTTGATCAAGTGTTCTTCCACTCCCATCCGAGAAAGGGCATCAGCTTTACCGTTCTTTGTACCAGGTCGATAGGTAATTATGAAGTCAAACTCGGCAAAGAATAATGCCCAACGGAGTTGTCTAGAGGATTGGGCTTTTGCGGTTTTCAAATATTGCAGGTTTCGGTGATCCGTAATCACAGTAACGGTGTGTCGGGCCCCCAGCAGATAATGCCGCCAAGCCTTAAAGGCAGACTTGATAGCCAGAAGTTCCTTGTCAGTAATCGTGTAATTGATTTCAGGAGGCGAGAATTTGCGGGACCAAAATGCCACGGGATGCAACTGATTGGTTACCGGGTCCTTTTGTGATAGAACTGCCCCCATGGCAAGGCTTGAAGCATCAGTTTCCACGATGTAGGGGAGTTCGGGGCGAGGGTGTTTTAAGATTGGTGCAGAGATAAATTTAGTCTTCAAATCCTGGAAAGCTTGTTCCGCCTCGGTAGACCATTCAAAACGTTTGTTTTTCTTTAACAAGGCAGTGATGGGCTGGACTATTCGAGAGAATTCGGGGATAAACCTGCGGTAAAAGTTAGCGAAGCCTAACATGCTTTGCACACCTTTTACGGAGGATGGTGATGGCCATTTGAGAACTGCATCGACCTTCTTTGAATCCATACGCACTCCGCCAGGTGATAATATGAATCCCAAGAATTCAACTTCAGTCACGTTGAAAACACATTTTTCCAACTTAGCGAAAAGTTTGTGTTGACGCAATCTTTTGAGGACCATTTTCACGTGTTTACGATGCTCAGATTCCGATGAAGAATAAACGAGGATGTCGTCAATGTAAACAACAACACACACATCTATGAGCTCTCTGAGGACATCGTTCATAAAATATTGAAAGGCGGCTGGGGCATTGCAAAGTCCGAAGGGCATGACCTGATATTCAAATAGCCCATACTTGGTGCGGAAGGCCGTCTTCCATTCATCGCCCTCTTTTAC
Organism: Ambystoma mexicanum; assembly: GCF_040938575.1. Classification (NCBI taxonomy): domain Eukaryota; kingdom Metazoa; phylum Chordata; class Amphibia; order Caudata; family Ambystomatidae; genus Ambystoma; species Ambystoma mexicanum. The sequence continues at coordinate 485,070,185 of NC_090925.1, forward strand.
TCGTACCAAGTGGTAAGCTCCTCTAAGATCCAGCTTTGTATATATGGATGCTTTTCTGACTTGGTCCAGGAGTTCAGGGATCAAAGGTAACGGATATCTATTCTTAACTGTGGGATGTATTTACCCATGCATACGAGCCCTACCTCAAAACTGTGCAGTATTGAAAACATCATGATGGCCAGAGCTTCCTAGGAAATGCCCAGGGAAGTGCATGAAGAATAGGCTGCCACCCATTTTTGCCGATGTTATGGGCACAGAAGGGCACTGCCTAAAACCACCATTGGACTACCCGCACAGTAGTCTGAAACCATTGGGAATGGCAATGCTGATTGCCAAATGCAACCTAGAATTGTGGGGAATTCATTTCTTAAATCCCAAAAATGGGTGCAGTACCAGTACTCACCACTATCCAAAAGCCGGCGTTTTAAAACCACCCTGTGTTTCTCTGAAGGCAGGCTCAAAATGCCTATTTTCAAACATTGCAACATGTGCAAAATATTCACTGAACACCAGCAGACATTTGGCAGAATGGAGTTTTGTGTGCTTACAAAATCTGGGAAATGAAGAGCCCAAAACAATGCTTATAACAAAACTGCTATGGAGTCAGCAGTTTAAGTTGCACTGGATTTAAAGACACTAAAATCGAAATGTTTAGATTAAATGAGTGACCTATGTTTGGTGTCACATGCCTTTGTAACTGTTGAAATGTCATAGTTTTGCACTTAGAATCAGCATTCTAGCTGCATGTGTAAAATTGCAAGTTAATTTAAAAAGCAACAAAAAAACATGACAGTTAGCTGAAAGTCTGGCTTAAGGAACTTGATTTTGCTTGACAGCTACCCCCATCAGGAGTGAAACTTGAGTCACAACTGTGTTTCCAGGCCTATCTGCCTTTTGCTGGCCACACTAAGGATATACCATCTATCTGATAATTGAATTACCTGTGCTCTGCAGGAGATTGAACAATGCAACTCCCTTCACCCAGGCAGAGGGTTTATTGAGAGGATCATAAATGGCTTCCTCTTGAACAATGGGCCTTTCCGGACCCAAGCAAATCTTATATTGCAGGGGTCGTAAAAGTGGCTTACTCTTGGTAGAAACTGGGAGGGGGAGAAACTGGGGACAGAAGCTGGCTTGGGGGGAGTGGGAAAACCAGTATTTCCACCATGTGACCTGGGAAGACACACCTCTGTAGCCAGAATCTGGTTTTAGAAAAAGATGAATAACTCACAATGTGGACATGTCAAAATAATTTAATTGATACCATAATTCTTGTGATTTTTCTGCCCACAGTTTAAGACGTGGTAGGACCCGGTGGTATGTTCAGGGGGGTTTTAGCGGAAAAGAGGATATTACTCTAAATGTATGCATGTTAAAAATCTGAAACTTCATCAATTAATGTCCATACTCCCTGCGCACATGTGTGTAAAATGGGGTCAATGTCAGAAATTGAAAAATCAGTTAAAAAGTCAAAAAGTTGCCATTTTTGAATGCAAGCTCCTAGAAAGAGCAGATTTGGACAGAGACATGGCTAAATTCAGCCACCCCATGTATATGTAATTTCAAGCAACTGTGTAACTGTGAAATATGTCTTTTGTTATCAAATATAGAATGTGTGCAATCTGACAGGGGAGTGTCCTCTCTGCAAGCCATAAAATGACATCACTCTGACACAACTTAGCTTCGCCAATCAAGTGAGAAATGGAAGCTTGACCAATGGCAAGTGGAGAGGGGTAGGGTCTAGTGATGCTGCATGCACACCCACTCTCAAAACACATAAAAGCAGACAGACAGGACAGATAGGGACCTTCAATTCCATCTGCCGCTGGAAGCTCTGCCGGAAAATCCATACTCTACCTCTATCAAACTTCAAAGAGCCAACACTTAGACTCCAAGATAAACAGAGACTACAGAACCTTAACCAAAAGGCCATTGCCAGCAAGAGTATTTGTCAACAGACCTAAAAATCTTTTTGCAACTGAACTCTTCAGAGAGCCGGCTGACGCCGTCTGAATTTTGCCAAGAACTTTTGCAAGAACCCGGTGACAGAAATATCCAAAGAGAAGGCAGGACCCGACCCAGAGAACCGGTGCCTAGCAGAGACCAGGCCATTGTATCCAGAGTGCTGACCCCGATGCTGTGAGCAGTTCCAGAGGCCAGGCGCTGTGAGCGGAACCCGGGAAGACCTGACCAGACTGAAGTCCGTGACCAAGTCGCTTTCCGGTTCAAAATCTCTTGTGAGTACTCAGCAAAACTCAGAACACATCTCTTAGTTAAAATCATATAATTCAATCCATTTTTAATCTAAGTAGAACTGCAGCTTAGCAATTGTGTTATTCTGCCATCATTTTTAAAGCTGAAAAAGTGTTGCGTTTAAAAGTTGCAAAACCAAAAACGACCTTCACAAAATCGCTCATATCTCCGCGACCGTTTGTCTTAGAGACTTGCAGTAACTTTCATTTGGAAGCTGGGATCCTAGGCTTTCCTAGGACCCCAAAACGATAGTGATAGTCCTTGCGGTTCCTCTGTAATAGCGCTCGGCACATCCGCGAATTTTACCGCGATTTGCAAATTTCTCCACGTGTAAAAACAGCTGCTGCTTGCCTTCCATTTGCCAGAAAATCGTTTGCCTCATAAAAACTATCCCTGAATCATTGCAAGAGTGAGCCTGAGCTAATATTAACTAGATATCACTCACCCTGAACCTCTGAAAGGGAATTAAAAGCATTTCCAGCATATTTCTCATCCATTGCTAGCACATATAAAAGTATTTGGGCCTGTGTTTTCAAAACTCCTATCTGTTTTCTTTAAGCGTGCTTGGGAGGGATTGAACTGAATTACATTTGATTGAATTTCTGAGAACTGTGTGAATAGCCAGAGAAAAGTGATTACATTGTTTGGTTGAAATCATATTGAGTATTTTCTGTACTGCATTCATTGAATATTGCATCCACCTGAGCTTACATAAGGCATTCTGTATCACCTTCTTCTTCTGTTCCTATTCACCTGTGTGCTACCTTATCCATTTCATGTCAACTCCTTATTGATTATAGAGAAGCGTGTTAGTGCCAGATTCTCCGTTGTTAATCTTTATCATATCAGATTAAGTGTGTTATTCAATTATTAATTTATTATAAAGTGTGATATATATATCTATTGTTTAAATTATCAAATAAACCTTTTAACTTGCAAAACAGAACTGCTTCTTGGCTCAGTGGGGCCAGGGGGATTCCAACAGAGGGGTGTTATATAGGGGTAGTCATCCAGAACGCATGAACTGGACATAAAGATATATCAATAAGGGTTTTCATTCAGTATTATAGACTAGGCGTTGACTTAGCTGTAGTGTTGAATTGAATCCTCTTACAAATTGGGGGCTCGGGCCGGACGTTTGGGTTAGATTTACCATTTGTGCAGATTAATACAGCGTGCCAGCTGACCAGATACACATATCCGGTCGGATCACCATGCTGTGTTACGCTGTAAAGCACTCCGTAAAGGAACGCTCCAAGGAAACGGTCTGTTTTGCAAGAATAAAATACAAACTTCTGTAAGTCAGGACAGAGACCAATCTCTAGAATGACGACCTTAGTAGACATGAAAATAGCCAGAGAGCACCTCTTACATAAACTATTTGTGAGAGGTGAATGGACTGAACAGGGCCAGGATGCCTGGTTGCAGGCCATCACGCGACAGGTCACTGAAACAGGGTCAGACCTATGGAGAGATCAGGGTCCATTACATGTGGCCCTGAGTGAACTATATATGGCTCCTAAGGCCAAAGATGAACACGACAAGATTGTTAGGATAGCGGCATATTTATATTTATATATGGGAGCCATACAGAATAAATGTGCTGAAGGCCATGATCTGGCAAAAAGGCAACAGATGGCGTTAGAGAAGGCCCAATCTGACCTGGTCTCTTCTGAGCAGAGGCTGCAGAGGAGCCAGGAGTCAGAAGATGATAGTAGGCAGCACATCATTAAAATAAAGAAGGATATGGATGTGCTGCAACAGGAAAAGGTAGAACAGGATACCAGATTTCTGGCCTTGCAGAAGGAATACCAAGAAGGTTTGGACTCCCTACTGCAAAACCAGAAAAAGCTGGAGCAACAACTGGACTTCAACAGGGTATGTGCTGAGCAGGTAGTCACCCTGCAAGGCCACCTAGATAGAGTGAAGGCAGAGAGCAACAAACTAATTCTGAAAGACCTGGATACCCAGGCAGAGTTTGATCAGGAGCGCCAGAAAGCCGGCGCCTTCCAAAGGCAAAGGGACGACCTGGCGGCGCAGATGCAGGCTCTTAGTCAGGAAAGAGACGCCATAGGCCAGGAAGTCTGCCATTTAAAAAGGAAAATGGAAGAAAATCACCTGGCCCTCCAGGGGCTGGGTGACCTCCAAAAAGAAAACCAGAACTTGTTAGAGCACACCAGGAGGGTGGAAGAGGCTCTGGCAAGAAAGGAGCAGGCCAATAGGGACACAGCTCAGGAGGTAAACCTCCTGCAGCAAAGACTGGCCCAGTTCTCCAGGACCAACCAGGAAGCACAGAGGGAGAATGAGGCTCTCTGCCAGCGAAATGATAGACTCCAGCAACAGGTAGCGATGCAGGAGAGACTGATAGAGTCTAGTAAGGCCTTAACTGAGGAACTGAAGGCACAAATGCAGGCTCTTGCATTGCAACAGGGAGCAGGGGCGGATAGAGATGAGGTTCGCTGGGAAATGGAAACTCAGGAGCATAACCTCAGGAGCCCTAGTACCAGAGGTCCTCATGCCTCTCAGTCCCTGGACTCTGCCACCCCCATGTCCCCTGGCGCACGTGAGCACAGGGCCACAGGGATGGCAGATTACTATCCAGCCAGAAGCATGGGGCTCATAGGCCAGTACCTCCCAGGAATGGATGGGCGGGCATCTGGGCATGGGCACCCAAGCGCAGTGCAATTTAATGGGGAACCCCAGGAGAGTAGGCCCATTAAGGGCATCCTGAAAACCTCTGCCCAGTTAGGTCAGTGGAGGGGGTACCCATCAAATCCTGGCAGCAAGGAGGAATCTGAAGACTCCTCTGAACTGCGCTGGACACAGGAGACCAGGTCCCCACATTCTGCCAGCCATTCCCAGGCTCGCAGAATCCGGGAAAACCTGGAAGAACAGACGGGAACCTCTGGGAGCAGTGCCTCTGAGTCCGAGGACGAATGGACAAGGGTTACCCGAACCAAAAAGGCCAATAAGGCAAAAAGGGCCTTGCTTAAGGACCCCTTAAAGCAGATTAAGGCGATCAGGAGCGTCATCACGCCTTACCATAAGAACGCTAAGTATTCTGTTTGGGAGCACTTAGAGTTGTTTGAACAAATGATGGAGACTTTCCATTTGAAGGACAGCCAAAGCTGTATTCAATATGTAAAGTGGACCTTCTCCCCGGAATACTCCAGTTTCTTTGCAGGGCTGGAGGACCAAAATCATTTAAGATGGTCCACCTATAAGGTGGCCATCTTGAAACATTTTTCCATTCATAGAAATCCTCAAGAGGCTCGCAAGGCAGCCTACAATTTGCAATGTGGGGAGGATCAGGCCCCACAAGAATTTGTGCAAGAACTAAAACGTGCTTTTGCGCAGACCACCAGAAGGGTGCGCACAGACAGTAGAGAATTTATTAATACGTTTTTCCATGCCTTGCCCAAATATATCATGACCCAGCTCGTGAGGGATTTTCACGAGAAAAGATCTTTAGACTGGGTCATTGAACAGGCTACCCGGATCTATGAGGTGCAGAAACCGATAGATAGCAAAAGTAATGCCCAGAAAAACCCCAAAGCCAACAGCACCCCTGCTGCTGCCAAGGTGGCAGAGGTAAAGGTCACCCCCGTTTTGGATTTGGAGATGGGGGGGCCTAAAAACCTACCTGCACCTAATAATGCTAGGCCCAGAAGGTCCTCGGGCCAGTCACAGGCAGGGAGTGAAAGAGGTAGTCCCCCCAATGGGGTCCCTCGCTCTCCTGACTATGTAAGTCCTCGCTACAAAGGTAACAGACCCATCCTGGGTTATGTGTGGACTCCTCCAGCCCAAGGGGGGGGATCCAGCCAAGCACCTAACCCAGGGAACTTCCCTCCAAACTTCCCACATGAGGGCAGAAATTTACCAAACCCTGGGCAGAACTTTTTCCCCAGATATCCACCCGACTTTCAGCCCGAAAACCATCCATCCTTCTTTCCCCAATTCCCTGAGCCCAGACCACTGAATCCGGGAGAGGGGAGACCAAGGGTGGAGGGGTACCCAAATCTTCCCAACCCGGGGTATTACCAAAGGAGGGACAGCTACCCTTCCCGGGATCAGCCCAGGGGAGAAAACAGGGCCCCGTATCAGCCTGAGCGGGTTTCCCAGTTAGAGCGCCAGGTTCAAAACATGGCACGGGATCTGGGTCACATACTGAGGGCTCAGCAGAACCCTCAGATGGGCGTGCCGGCGCAGAACGCACCCAACTCTGGACCTGGTGCTCCAGAACAATGACGGGGGCAGCACCCCGATAACTCACCGGTTCCCAGGGAGGAGGCACAAAGGGAAGGGGGGTGTAAAGCCTTGGAGGAAGCTTCCTTCCTCACTTGTAAACAGCCCCTGGAAACCCAGGAACCGGAAACAAAATCTCTTGCCCCTGAAAGTCTGCCTCCTAAGGAGCAGAGGGGGGGTAGGAGAAACAAAAGACCCAAACAGACTCAGTTTGAGGAGGAGGTACAGATCTTCCAATTTGAGGGAGAGGGATCCTCAGAGGATCCAGGGAAAAGGATCTTCTCCTTCAGAGAGGGGGGAACTCCTCCCAAAGAAAAATGGGTTCCTAGGGATGCAAATCCAGACTGGGGAGATGTGGAGACTGAGCTACCGCCGCCCACCATCTCATCCCAGAACCAACAGCAAGAAAACCCCCTGGTTCAAACCCATCCTGGTGACTGCCTCCAAAAAGGGGGGGGGCGGCCCAGAACCGGAACCAGGGGAACCCACAATGGCTCTGATCTCCAGTTGCCAACTTTTTCTTTCAGATTCCCAAGGCTCTCCACAGAATTCTGCCCAAAATTCTTCTCTCGCGATGTCCAAAACCAGAAAATTAGCCCACCAGTTGTCCAAAAATGTACATTATCTGTGCCCCCTTGAGGAGAAGGAGGGAAGATATTATGCCCCGGTACAAGTACAGGGGCAGGGTACAATCTCGGCACTGGTGGACACTGGATCTCAAGCTACCCTTCTGTCCAGAAGGGCCTTTGACGAACTGAATGCAGGAAGGGGAGAGAATTACCAAATTCCTCTCACCTCTCTTCCTGGACAACTGCAGAACTTTGACGGGAAGGAAATTCCCGTTGAGGGGACTGCAGACTTGGACATTAAGATCGGGCGACACAAGTTGAAACACCCGGTCATAGTTGTGACCCCAGAGGGCACCCCTTGTTTACTAGGGAATGACCTCCTGAGAAGGTTGTCACCCCTAATAGATTGCGTAAACAAGGTCCTCTGGACCCAGACTAGCCGACCAATAAAATTAAAACAGAGTGTCAACCATGTTAGTTTAAACGGCACCTGCCACATGGTTGAAAAAAAATCTGACCAAGTAGAATTTCACTTCCAGAACAACCAGATTCCAGACGTGACAGTAATAGCAGTAGGACAACAGACTGGTGATGGGGGGTCCTCTCTATTTCTGAAAATCAACCTTCCTTCCAGTCTAAAGTGGTATTCCACGCTGGAAGGAAACACTCTGAAATTCTATACTAATCCACAATCAGAAACTCCCACTCCTATAGTCCAGAAAGATGTGAAATCAGCTCAGAGCCTGGCTGATATTCAGCAAATTGGAGAGCAGTTGTTCATCCCTGTTCAGTTAAATGATGGGAAGGACTCTGTTCTCGCTCGAGTGTGTGTGAACAACGGTAAGAGCTTCATCAGCGAAGCCATGTTTCGCCAACTCCCAAAGGATCCAGCCATTCCCACCTTCAAACTGATAGACAAATGGGAAATGGACCTGGAAGCACCTAATTTCAAACATCTCCTGCCAAGCAGGTGTATGCTCAAAATCTCCATTGGCAACAAGAGCATAGTCCATAATTGTTGGGTCGTGCGAGACGTCCCTGCCGCCTTTTACTTAGGCAGTGACATTCTCAATCGCTTCGCCATTAGTTTGGACCTAATAAACTTCAAAGCTTGGTCCCGATTAGCGGATAATCCCATGGGCTTTGATGATCCAGAAAAAAACATTTAGGTCAGCTCAATTGCTACCTTATGCAGTTGAAATTCAGACTAAAAAGGAAGTCACCATCCCAGAAAGGACCCGACAATTCTCCCTGGAAGTGAAAGTTAAAAGGGGACAAGAGTTGAAAAACCCTGATGCTTACATACATCTAAATGCTTCTCTCCAACAGCAAGGGTTGGGGGTAAACCCAACACCATTAGTCAACATAGAACATGACACCATTCCAATAGAGGTGGATAACAGCGACTTAAAGAGTATTACTCTAGCCGCAGGCACCATTATTGGAATGGCGGTTGATGACCGACATTTCTCCATTGATCTTAGAAATGAACTGTTAAGACCAATCCCCAAGGACTGTTTTGACAGTGACAGCGATGACAATACAACACCAGACAGGATTTTTACCCGGCATGGGGGGAACTTCCTGGTGTACACTTCCTGCCCGTATGGTAAGGAAGATGTGACGTGTGACTTCAGGAGGGATGAGGTGATTTTCCAGGTTCATGAAGGCTGCCTTTCCCACCTGAAGCCTCCGGTCCAAATCAGCACTCTGACCAGGGACTTCTCCACCCAGCTGGAGGAGGCCGCTGAAATAGCCAAACCAGAAGTCTTTCCAGGCTTCAGGCATATGGTGGAAGAGAGAGTCAACCTAGCTGATGCCTGTGTGACTCTGGAACAAAAGCAAAAGTTGAAACAAGTTTTCTTGGATTTCCAAGATCTCTTTGCGGTAGACTCATATGACTGTGGTCGCACCGACATCCACACCACAACAATCCCCACGGACCCTGGCATGACTCCTGTGTTTGTGAAGCAATATCGCTTGCCTCTCGCATCAATGGAGTCCCTCACTGAAATAATCAAGAACCTTGAGTCCCGGGGAATAATCCGCCCAGTCCACAGCACCTTCAATAATCCAGTGCTGGGAATATTGAAGCCAAACGGCCAGTGGAGACTCTGCGCCGACCTCAGGGAGCTCAACAAACGGGTCCATACTTCCCGATGGCCTCTGCCCTACATTGACCAAGGGCTGGCCCAGATCCAGGGGTCACAGGTATTCACTGCAATAGACCTGACCAATGGATACTGGACCGTGCCTGTCAGCAGGGAGGACCAATACAAACTGGCTTTTACCTTTGGGGGCCAGCAGTACACATGGACCCGGACTCCCTTCGGATACCTTAACTCCGGTAATGAGTTCAATATTTTCCTACATAAGGCCATGCCTGACCTGGGTGCGAGGGGTAACCTGGCTTATGTAGATGATGTCCTCATTAAAAGTTCATCTGTAGAGGAACACATAGCGGAGATCCGTTATGTTCTGACACAGTTGAGGGCCGCCAGAGCAAAACTTTCCTTTCAGAAAGCACAGTGGTGTAGAACCCGTGTTAATTTCTTGGGGCATGAGATTACTCCTCAGGGCCTCTGTCCCCAGGAAAAGAAAGTGGAAGCACTTCAGAAACTGAAAGACCCCACAACTCTGCGGGAACTAAGGAGCCTCCTTGGACTGACTAATTACAGCAGAAAGTTCATTGAGGGCTACGCAGAGATTACCAGACCCCTGATTCATCTCCTGAAGGGGGGGGTCAAGTGGGAATGGGGTCCAGAACAATCCGAGGCAGTAAAACAACTCAAAAGAAGCCTCTCACAAGCGCCTTGCCTAGCTTACCCTGTCAGAAACAAGGAGTTCTTCCTGGAGACGGGGTTCTCTAATACGTGCTTGACGGCAGTATTATACCAAAAGCATGACAAGGTCAATAAAGTAATCTCTTATACGAGCAAAACGTTATCCTCTGTGGAGGAAAAATTCAACGATTGTGAGAAGGCACTCCTGGCAACGGTGTGGGCATTGAAGAATTACCGCCCGTTTATCCAGGGGGAACACATCATAGTGGAGACTCCACACCAGCCTCTGCAATATCTCCAAAGTGATAGAATCCGGACCGGAAATGTGAGTAATTCCCGAATTACTTCCTGGATTCTGTCAATGCAAGGCTTTCCTGTGGAGGTCCGATATGGCCAAAACAAGAAGAGTCCCCTCGCGCAAGGTCTGGCTGACTTGCATGATTGTGCCAGAGAAAACTGTCTCGAGGACGAAAGTCTAAAAATAAAGGACAACATGGAGGCATACCTTAATTCCCCCCACAAAGTCTTTGAAGAAGACAAGTGTGAGGGAATGCCCACTGTGTATGTGGATGGATGCTCTTACCATGTTGACAACAACGGGGAGAAAGAACTGGTGGCTGGCGTAGGGAATGCATGGGTGAATGAGTCCCCAGAACCCTCCGCTGGATACAAAATTGGTCCCCGAAGTAGTCAGGTGGCAGAATTGATGGCTGTGCATCAGGCCATCCTCACTGCTGTCCAGCATCAACTCCACGAACTGGTCATAATCACAGATTCGGATTATGTACGGAACGGGTTCGTGGAGCACCTGGTTAATTGGAAAACCAGAGGCATGTTATGTGCTAACAACAAACCCTTGAAACATGGGAAGTTGATCCAAAACATTGATGATCTGGTCACCTCGAATGAGATGACCATCTATTGGAAAAAGATCAAGGGTCATTCCAAAGTAGAGGGACCAGACAAAACTGGAAATGACTTAGCTGATCAGCTGGCCAAAACCGGGGCCATCCAAGGGGATCTAATTGAGATTGAGTCCCTGTTGGGGGAAATCCAGGTCACTGCTATCACTAGGTCCCAGACAAATGCTCACAACGACCTTTCAATTGCACAATGGAGTAAGGAGACCCCTGATGCTGATTTGATTACCGCTCAGAAGGGGGATCCAATTATTGGTAAATTTTACCAGCACCTTGAGGACCCTGAGAACTTTCCCCTGACGGGTACCGATTACATTGGGAAAGAGGACCTAAGAGTGTTAATGAAATGTCCAAAAATGTTCCGAATCCAAGACGGTTTGCTGGTAAGGAAATCCAAAGCTGGCCACGATCAGTGGGTGGTTCCTACCTCATTCCGAAGCCTGATGTTAAGTCAGGCCCATGATGCGGCCACCGCCGGTCATAGGGGGTTTCACACAACACTGGAAATCTTAAGAGAGGTTGCATACTGGCCACACATGGGGCAGGACCTCGACCAATACTTGAAGGGGTTTCTTGTGTGTGCACAATTTCAGCCATCATCCCTCACGCACCGTGCGCCTCTCCAAAAGAGGGGGATGACACTGCCATGGTCAGATTTACAAATCGACTTTATAGGCCCTGTGATTCGCTCTGCTAGGGGGTATAAGTACATGTTGACTGTGACATGCTTGTTTACCAAGTGGGTGGAATGTCTCCCAGCCCCAAATTGCAAGGCAGAAACGGCAACTGCCTTGATGATTAACCACATCTTTTCTCGTTTTGGTCTACCTCAAAGGATTGAGTCAGACAGGGGTAGCCACTTCACCAGTGAAGTAATGACAAAGATGTGGGAAATACTGGGGGTCAAAAGGAAGTTGCATATTGCTTACCGGCCAGCTTCTTCTGGGGCAGTAGAGAGATATAACCGAACCATTGTGAGCATGTTAAAGAAGTTTGTGGCAGATTCTGGGCCAAGTTGGGATATCCGATTACCTCTGGTCCTAATGGCCATCAGATCTACCCCTTCATCTGCAACCAAAATGTCACCATTTGAGTTGATGACTGGGCGCAAGATGGTGCTTCCGCAGCATTTGCTCTATAGGACCCAAGAGCAGACACTGATAAATGCCTCCACAACTCATGAGTATGTGGAGAATTTAAGGAAACACCTTCAACATGCTTTTGCTTACGCTCAGCGGAATCTAGAAAGATCGGCTGATAGCATGAAGACCCATTATGACCTGAAAACTTCCAGGAAGGAATATCAGGTGGGGGACCGGGTCTATCTATACAACTTCCAAAGAAACCAGGCAAAGCAGCGCAAATTTTTGCCTACGTGGAAGGGACCCTTTGAGATCATCGACAAGATCTCCCCTGTGGCCTACAAAATCCACATCCCCAAAGGTCCTTTGGCAGCGGGGGAAGACAAGTGGTTCCACATAAACCAGTTGAAGTGTTGCCATCCCAGGCACACTCTGCAACAACTGGAGGAATCCTCTGGAATCCTAGCGGGTACTGTCTCAGACTAATTCAGTTCCAATCATAAAACATACCACATCTATTCTCTAAAATATTGTGATTTGCATGAAACTGTCTCTTAGTTATACTGTTTTTTTATCAAAATAAGAATGTAATGTTTCGTTATGATGAAATGCATATGCTGCCCCACTATCTCAACAGTGGTTGAAAAATGTCTATGAGTAGGTATTGCCGCTTTTGCTTTATCATCCTAGGAAAGATGAAACCATGGAGAATGACCAAGGAGGATGATCCGGAGACTGGGAGGATGACGCAAGGGGGCCCGGGGTACCGCCCAATATTCCCATCAGGACCGGCGAGGAGAACCGATCGACCAGTACCGGATGGAGAAAAAGATGCTGAACTGTGCCATCTATTGGAAGAAGATGAGGAAACATCCCAGATCTTGCGGGTCCCACCAGTGAAGGATCAGATGGCCACCGCAAGAAGGGGGCTTGTGGGATGTATTTACCCATGCATACGAGCCCTACCTCAAAACTGTGCAGTATTGAAAACATCATGATGGCCAGAGCTTCCTAGGAAATGCCCAGGGAAGTGCATGAAGAATAGGCTGCCACCCATTTTTGCCGATGTTATGGGCACAGAAGGGCACTGCCTAAAACCACCATTGGACTACCCGCACAGTAGTCTGAAACCATTGGGAATGGCAATGCTGATTGCCAAATGCAACCTAGAATTGTGGGGAATTCATTTCTTAAATCCCAAAAATGGGTGCAGTACCAGTACTCACCACTATCCAAAAGCCGGCGTTTTAAAACCACCCTGTGTTTCTCTGAAGGCAGGCTCAAAATGCCTATTTTCAAACATTGCAACATGTGCAAAATATTCACTGAACACCAGCAGACATTTGGCAGAATGGAGTTTTGTGTGCTTACAAAATCTGGGAAATGAAGAGCCCAAAACAATGCTTATAACAAAACTGCTATGGAGTCAGCAGTTTAAGTTGCACTGGATTTAACGACACTAAAATCGAATTGTTTAGATTAAATGAGTGACCTATGTTTGGTGTCACATGCCTTTGTAACTGTTGAAATGTCATAGTTTTGCACTTAGAATCAGCATTCCAGCTGCATGTGTAAAATTGCAAGTTAATTTAAAAAGCAACAAAAAAACATGACAGTTAGCTGAAAGTCTGGCTTAAGGAACTTGATTTTGCTTGACAGCTACCCCCATCAGGAGTGAAACTTGAGTCACAACTGTGTTCCCAGGCCTATCTGCCTTTTGCTGGCCACACTAAGGATATACCATCTATCTGATAATTGAATTACCTGTGCTCTGCAGGAGATTGAACAATGCAACTCCCTTCACCCAGGCAGAGGGTTTATTGAGAGGATCATAAATGGCTTCCTCTTGAACAATGGGCCTTTCCGGACCCAAGCAAATCTTATATTGCAGGGGTCGTAAAAGTGGCTTACTCTTGGCAGAAACTGGGAGAGGGAGAAACTGGGGACAGAAGCTGGCTTGGGGGGAGTGGGAAAACCAGTATTTCCACCATGTGACCTGGGAAGACACACCTCTGTAGCCAGAATCTGGTTTTAGAAAAAGATGAATAACTCACAATGTGGACATGTCAAAATAATTTAATTGATACCATAATTCTTGTGATTTTTCTGCCCACAGTTTAAGACGTGGTAGGACCCGGTGGTATGTTCAGGGGGGTTTTAGCGGAAAAGTGGATATTACTCTAAATGTATGCATGTTAAAAATCTGAAACTTCATCAATTAATGTCCATACTCCCTGCGCACATGTGTGTAAAATGGGGTCAATGTCAGAAATTGAAATATCAGTTAAAAAGTCAAAAAGTTGCCATTTTTGAATGCAAGCTCCTAGAAAGAGCAGATTTGGACAGAGACATGGCTAAATTCAGCCACCCCATGTATATGTAATTTCAAGCAACTGTGTAACTGTGAAATATGTCTTTTGTTATCAAATATAGAATGTGTGCAATCTGACAGGGGAGTGTCCTCTCTGCAAGCCATAAAATGACATCACTCTGACACAACTTAGCTTCGCCAATCAAGTGAGAAATGGAAGCTTGACCAATGGCAAGTGGAGAGGGGTAGGGTCTAGTGATGCTGCATACACACCCACTCTCAAAACACATAAAAGCAGACAGACAGGACAGATAGGGACCTTCAATTCCATCTGCCGCTGGAAGCTCTGCCGGAAAATCCATACTCTACCTCCATCAAACTTCAAAGAGCCAACACTTAGACTCCAAGATAAACAGAGACTACAGAACCTTAACCAAAAGGCCACTGCCAGCAAGAGTATTTGTCAACAGACCTAAAAATCTTTTTGCAACTGAACTCTTCAGACAGCCGGCTGACGCCGTCTGAATTTTGCCAAGAACATTTGCAAGAACCCGGTGACAGAAATATCCAAAGAGAAGGCAGGACCCGACCCAGAGAACCGGTGCCTAGCAGAGACCAGGTCATTGTATCCAGAGTGCTGACCCCGATGCTGTGAGCAGTTCCAGAGGCCAGGCGCTGTGAGCGGAACCCGGGAAGACCTGACCAGACTGAAGTCCGTGACCAAGTCGCTTTCCGGTTCAAAATCTCTTGTGAGTACTCAGCAAAACTCAGAACACATCTCTTAGTTAAAATCATATAATTCAATCCATTTTTAATCTAAGTAGAACTGCAGCTTAGCAATTGTGTTATTCTGCCATCATTTTTAAAGCTGAAAAAGTGTTGCGTTTAAAAGTTGCAAAACCAAAAACGACCTTCACAAAATCGCTCATATCTCCGCGACCGTTTGTCTTAGAGACTTGCAGTAACTTTCATTTGGAAGCTGAGATCCTAGGCTTTCCTAGGACCCCAAAACGATAGTGATAGTCCTTGCGGTTCCTCTGTAATAGCGCTTGGCGCATCCGCGAATTTTACCGCGATTTGCAAATTTCTCCACGTGTAAAAACAGCTGCTGCTTGCCTTCCATTTGCCAGAAAATCGTTTGCCTCATAAAAACTATCCCTGAATCATTGCAAGAGTGAGCCTGAGCTAATATTAACTAGATATCACTCACCCTGAACCTCTGAAAGGGAATTAAAAGCATTTCCAGCATATTTCTCATCCATTGCTAGCACATATAAAAGTATTTGGGCCTGTGTTTTCAAAACTCCTATCTGTTTTCTTTAAGCGTGCTTGGGGGGGATTGAACTGAATTACATTTGATTGAATTTCTGAGAACTGTGTGCTTTCCTCCCATTTCCTTGCATTGCATAAAGAGGGGGGGAGTGAATAGCCAGAGAAAAGTGATTACATTGTTTGGTTGAAATCATATTGAGTATTTTCTGTACTGCATTCATTGAATATTGCATCCACCTGAGCTTACATAAGGCATTCTGTATCACCTTCTTCTTTTGTTCCTATTCACCTGTGTGCTACCTTATCCATTTCATGTCAACTCCTTATTGATTATAGAGAAGCGTGTTAGTGCCAGATTCTCCGTTGTTAATCTTTATCATATCAGATTAAGTGTGCTATTCAATTATTAATTTATTATAAAGTGTGATATATACATCTATTGTTTAAATTATCAAATAAACCTTTTAACTTGCAAAACAGAACTACTTCTTGGCTCAGTGGGGCCAGGGGGATTCCAACAGAGGGGTGTTATATAGGGGTAGTCATCCAGAACGCATGAACTGGACATAAAGATATATCAATAAGGGTTTTCATTCAGTATTATAGACTAGGCGTTGACTTAGCTGTAGTGTTGAATTGAATCCTCTTACATAACGGTGATCTGGTTCAGGGAGCGATAATCTATACAAGTTCTAAGGTCTCCTTCCTTTTTTGGAACGAAGAACAAAGCTGAAGAAGCAGGGGACTTGGAAGAACGAATAAACCCATTTGCCAGGTATTGATCCAGGTATTGTCGAAGGTGAAGGTTCTCAGGCTCGGTGAGGGCATAAATTCTACTACAAGGAGGAGTAGATCCAGGTATCAGGTCTATCTGGCAGTCATAAGACCTATGAGGAGGTAGAGAGTTAGCCTGATCCTTCCGGAAAACATCTTGGTATTCTAGGTATTCGGGAGGTAACTGGGGAGTCTCTGAAGAAATTGCTGCAAGTGCAACACCAGGTGGAGGGTGACAAGTAGAGACACATTCTGGAAACTGGACCGTTCTTGCTCGCCAATCGATCAGAGGATTGTGTTTCTCTAACCAAGGTATTCCTAGAATAATCTGAAACTGAGGGGCCTTGATCACATCGAACACGATCTTCTCATGGTGTCCATCTTGACTTACTAGCGTCACCTCTTGAGTGGTATGCGTTACTGGCCCGGAGGCTATCTCCGTACCATCCACCGTAGTAATGACGTCCTTTACAGCCTTGGGACAAAGAGTTAGATTCATCCTCAAAACCATTTCATGATCCACATAATTGCCGATGGCACCGCTGTCGACGTAAGCTTCAATTGCATGTAATCGATCCGGATTATCAGGGCTAATGAGGACCATAGGTATCACGAAATGCGAGGTCACGGAACTGGTTTTCACGCTCGGCAAGAGGACCTCTATTCTTGTCGGGCGAGGTCGTTTCCCTGCTCAGAGTTTGTAACTTTGGTAACTGCAGCTCCTACTGCCTTCTTGGCAGGTTTCACCGGACAGTCTCGAAGAAAGTGCCCTGAGTTTCCGCAATAGAGGCATAATTGCAACTGTTTTCTCCTTTCCCGCTCCTTTTGTGTTAGAGGACCTTTCAGACCCCCTATTTGCAAGGGTTCCCCGGAGTCTACTCCTTTGGAAGGAGTTGGCGGTTTGGAAAATACTCGAGCATCAAACTTGGAACGATCGGCCTTCCTGTTCTGCAGTCTGTGATCTATTTGAACGACTAAGTCTATATAGTCCGAACAATCTTGTGGGGGATTCACTACTTGGGCTAGCACATCTTTGAGCTCTCCACGTAGACCTCTATAAAACAGCGTAATCCTTTTGTCCTCAGGCCATTGAGTTTCCACTATCAGTCTGTTGAAAGACGCAATATAAGCCAAAAGGTCTTGATTACCTTGTCGCAACGAAAGAAGCTCATTGTCCAAGGCCTGCCCCTGTGAATGTCTTGCGAACAGTTTTTCCATACTGAGCTGAAAAGCTTGAAAATCATGGAGGACCGGATCATATTTATTTACTAGAGGGATCGACCAGTATGCTGCATTGCCACTAAGGTACGAAAGCACGAAAGCTACTTTAGCTTGATCAGTTGGAAAGGCTGCTGGCCGGCATAAGAAATGCAACTGGCACTGATTGATAAATACTGCAAACCTCTTTGGGTCACCAGAAAATCGTTCGGGCGGAGCCAGAGGTACATTCCCAGGTAGGTTGATCTGCACTGGATTCATAGAGGATGTAGAAGGAAGATTTCCCCCAGATGCGGGTAACGGGGTCTGTCCGGCTTGTGACTGTAGCAATTGTCTAGCGAGATCATCTGTTCGCTCCTTGGAAATAATCAGTTCCCTTCTTAGAGCGTTCGTTTCCTGACGGGCTGCATGCACTTCTGCCCTTAGTTCCCCAAGTAACTGGGCTAGCTGGTCGGTATCCGAGGTTTCCATAGCGCCTGGACGGGAGTTTTGTGGTAGGCTTTGCGTTCTGTAACGCTCACCTGATTCCCGTAGAGGCGCCGGTCTTGACTGGGCGTATACCGTATCTTCAAAGCTGATGTGTAACACACGGCTGGCTCTTTGGGCTGGACCTCTGTGCACTGTATGTCTGACTTGAAGGGTAAGATGTCTGCAGATAGAAAATATGGGATTAAGGAACTGGGTTATTGAATGACTCTCTCTTCTTCCCTTTCTCTTCTCCTGTAGAACCCCAAAGGTTAACGCTCTCACCTTAGGTAAGTGAACGCCGTACTCTCCATCTGCCTCGGGGCAGGGTGCTGTAACCAGTTTCTTCACTGGATAAGGGGAGCAGGCCTCTTGACTTCAGAGGACTGCTGTCCGCCGTTTACTGCACGAACGGTAAGTTTCGAGTAATTCTAATGTCTTTAAAGTCTTTAGTAATGATGTTTCTTGTTTTGCAGGGTTCCGGCGATGGCGGATGACGGGCTGAAGTGAGTTGAAGATGGAGCCCGTGTGATGAATAGAAGCGCCTGGAAGCACGTAAGTAAGCGCTTGTTGCCTGCTTCACGATGCGCTCTAACTGTCTTTTTATTTTGCAGGTACAAGTTCGGAGCGGCTGCAGGGTGCCGGAATACCCACTGGGTTAGATGTGGAAAGGAGTAATGGCACGTGAGTATTAAAGTTCCCCAATGTCTTTAAACGCACCTTGTTTTGTCTTTCAGATGCGGGATGCAGCGCCGAAGGCCTCCGGAGCGTGCGAAGAGTTGGTAAGATTTTGTCTTTCAGATGCCGGAATGCAGTGTGAAGACCTCCAGAGCGCACGAAGAGTAGGTAAGCCTTTGTCTTTCAGATGCCGAATGCAGCGCGAGGCGTTGGTGACAGCCGATGGACCAGGTAAGTGAAGAGCTGTCACTGAAGCCCGTAATGCTAACCTGTTCTTTCTTGTCTTTATAGGTGTTGCTGAAGACTGGATTCAGGATGGTAAGCCTTTTTCCTTAGGCCCAGGATCAGATGCAGAAGACACGATGAGCGTTCTGCTGCAGAGGATGCAGAATAACGCAAAGCAAGATTCATCCATCGGGTGTGGTTTAAATAGCCTCCTGTAGTGCTTAGGTGTCTCCTTCCACAGCCACGTCTAGGTAAGAAAAGAGTTCCTGCTTTCCAGAAGAGTTCCAGTGTTCTGAATCTAGGGAGTGGCTCCTGCCCCACCCAACAGGAAAAGTAGTTCCAAACAGAAGAGGATCAGAGGCTCAACTGGCAGGCAAGTAAGCAGTATGGTCTGCTGCAGGTAAGTCCACCCAAGCATTATGAGCCCGGCGCTTCCAGCGCTGGGACTGGGCATATTTATGAGCCTGATGCCACTGGCGCCAGGACTGGGTCCAAAAGGTCCCAATTGGGACTGGTTGGCACTCGGAACCTGGGTTATGGATCTGCTTCCAAGGGAGTTGGGAAAACCCTGACCTTTTGGAAGCAGAGATCATGACATTCATCCTGTGTCTCTGGTCTGCTGACAGGATTTTAAACTCCTGCTCTGGATGGTTTCCACACCTGATGCCATTCCCGGCTGAGCTTGACCAGATCATTAGTCTGTCTCTTTTTATACATTGTTGCCAGTCCCGCCCAGCCAGCTTGTCAAAGTCAGTTTCTTTTGACACTCTGATCTTCATGCCTCCTCTGGGCCACCTCGTGCCAGTACTAGCACAGTGAGTAATCTTCATGTTTTCTGTGCTCTTCTTCATACTAGTACTTTCTGTATCCCAAGTACTACAGTAATACATTGGTCTACTCTCAAGGAAGTGGCTTGGAATGGAGGGGGAGGTTAGGGAAGGGTGGGATGTGATGCTGTTCAATGGGCTCTACCGTAGGCAATCGTCCTTATAACCAGAAGAGGAGCCCCTCACCATGAGGTCCTCCTGTATTACACCACCTGTAGGGGGACTATTGGTTAGTGGTGGCACCTCCCTAGCCTCATGGGAAAGGGCTCCCCCTAGGGGAGAAGTGACGATACCTGGCGAATCATCGCATGTCAGAATGTCTACTATTTTCTCCCAGAAGTCCAACCCACTGTCACCCACAAATCTTAGACTCCTCAAATACACTGCAGAGGGCAAAATAAAATGAAATTATACCCCAACCTGCTCCCCTCTACCAATAACAGGTGGAGTCTAGATTCCATAGAGTGCTACACCAAGCTCGGTGCACAATCTGTTGGCCTGTAGGGGTTGCTGCACACCTGTACGATGAACAGAAGCATGATGATAGTGAAAGGGAGGGAGTCGTGGTGAGGTGATAGGATGGGCAGTCCAGTAGTGTTACAATACTGAATTTGCAGTATCTCCAGATCCATTAATAGGTACTGCTGTATGCCCCCAGCTCCTTGGATTGCTTTGTGCAAAGGTTAAATAGTTAAACCAGGCAAGAACAGGTGTGGAGTATTTATTTAACTTGAAAGGCCATCCTTCCAGAGATAGGGAGAGCTGTCAGGGATTAACATATGCACAAAGTGTGAACTGTATACACAGCGGGGGGGGGCTCCTAGGGCCAGGTGGGAACCACCTCCTCACCCATCAACATTTGGTATTGTTTCCTGGATGAATGTTTAAAAATGTGATTGCATTTGTTTTGAAGCTAGTTCTAACACCTACAAAAGACAAATGTTGTGGACATGAAGGCTCCTTTTATTTGGTTGGTCGTTTTCTGACTCCATGAAATCGCCATGCATCTCCACATTAACAGAAGTCTGATGTCAGTGGAGAGGCTAAATTCACACAGATTGTGCATGAATTTCAACCTCCTGGAAAAGGCACACACAATCCATATGAATTGATCCTTTTCTTCTGGTAGGCACCATTATCGATCTTATCTGTGTGCAGATGCGAGCACAGTTATGTTATGTTATAAAGCTTGTATACTGTACCAATTCACCACTGTGGTGAAATGACATTTGAGAATGATCAGCAACACAGGGAGGAATTCAAGAAGAGTTCCAGCTGCTGGAGGTTCAGTGCAGCAAGGACCTTCAGCGAGGGCAGCCTATAAGCATTTCTAGCAGGCAACATACCAAGGGTGGAGTCAGACAATTGGGCTTCACAAAACCAGACACAGGTATGATTAGGTTCAAGGTTCCATGTCATTTCACTGAAGGAAATCACTGGAAGTGATTTATTTCAAAGTGATTACTGCGAAATGTTACTTCTAATTGTTTTTTTTTAGATTTGGCGAGGTCCCACCCATACCCCCATTCCCCTTCACTGCTCCCCCTACCCAAACCCCTCCCCACCCTCTTTTTACCCCCTATCCCACAACTCCATATATGTTTTCGAAGTATTTTCAAAGTAACCATTTCGAAGTAAATTACTTGTTCGTCGGTGAAACCAAGGGATACAAATTCCAATCTATGTCACGTTTTTGGCTAAAGAAGTCCTCCTTGACAAACTCCTAGTGTTGAGGTACAGAAATCAAAGCACCAGAGTTTCTGGGGTTTTGGAATTTCTTTCACTGTACTGTGGCAAATGTAGTTCTTTGAAAACTGCTTTAATTCTTGAATTCTTCCAGAAAACACAGCAAATAGAGATAGAGATAACAGAGGGGCTCAGGAAAATATTTCCAGTAAACTATGAAACAATATTCTTTTGATGTGTGCTTGTATTCTTCCATTCTTCTGTTAACACAAGTTTGTGCAAACAGGGGTTAGATTGGATTTCTGGGTTAGATCTGGCATGGTTGCCAAAACCTGGCTTGCCTGCAGACAGGCCTCATTCCAAGTCTGGTGGTCCCAAAATAAGGGTGCCGGTGGCAACATACCGGCACCCTTTCTGGACCGCAGGACTATGAGAATGCCTGCAGGGGCCGGTGAGCCTGGCAGATCTGACCTGCCGAGAACACCGGCCCCTTCAGGAATGGTTTTCACGGATGCACCGGCACCATTGCCAACTGTGCCAGTGCTTCTTTGCCCCCATTCCCGGTATTCATGGCACTACCCCTAGCTATCTGACTTCTAAAATCTCTCTCCACAGTCCAATTCGCTGCCTCTGATCGAATGGTCAAAATGTTATATCCATTCGTTTTTCTCACTTTGTGCACCGTGGAGACAGAGCTTTTTCTTTCGGTGGCCCCTGTGCCTGGAATCTCCTGCCAACCAAACTCCAAAAGATGGACTCTCTATCTCTGTTTCCGAAAAAGCTGAACACTTATTTATTTCAGTGATTTTCCTTATCTGATTGCTCCATTTTCTACTCCTATTAGTTTGAATTTTACATCTGCGCCTAGATGCTGTCTCTGCTTGGTTCCTCACGGATTTGTGCACTATAAGTTCAAATATCAAATCAAGAATCAAATCAAAGCGCATAACCACAGATCCCTGCATGGATGGATCCGTTTATTATTACGCCTCATACAGTGAATGCATGAATATATTTATGATAACACTGTATTTTTAGCATTACCTTCAAGAATGCAAGGACAGACAATGCACGCCAAGGCTGCACATTTTTGCAATCTCTGAAGTAAAGTTAATTATACATGAGAAAGCACTTGAAGAGTAAATAAATCAATAAAGACAAATTAGTACAGAAGCACATTAGTAAAAGGTAGCAATTCTTTTTTGTGGGGCATTATCACTCGTGGGCAATCATTTTTAGGAGTCGGAAAACACAGCAAGAAGCATCAAATGAACCTTCATTTTTATAAAAAAATGTAATCTGCACAGAAATGCATTCTGGAGAGATTATTCTTTTGAGCAAGATATGCGAAACAAATGGTAGCATATTTGTCCCACAAATGATAAGGGATGGTCGTGCATGTTCTGTTTGTGTTTTTGATATGATGGACCAGAGCAATCTGGTACATCCGTGAGAGGGGTGCGGGTTCTGTGTCAGTGTATGTGAACCATTGGCAGCCACCTCACTCTATGTCTGGTGGCCTGTATCCCTCCTGAGCCTTACTGGGGCCAGGCCCTCCTTCGACCAGTCTCCCGCTCACCCCTACCAGCATTTGCCCTGGGGCCCTCTTCCCCGACTAGCCTACTGAGTCTGGCCCACCCCCCTCCCTCGCACTAGTTGACCATATACCTTTTTCCCTGAGCACTAGCCCTCCTGGACCTCCCCTGCACTTGCCCAGCGCCCTTTGCCCCCCTGCACTTGTCCCTCTTCCTCGCCCATTGGTGGTCTTGATGCCATGCGTCTATCACTGCCATTCCTCAGTGGTAAAAGCAGATTTTCCAGAAGAAATGCAAAAGGTCATCATGATGTTATAAAAGACACAGAGGCGAACATTATGCATTTCCTCTGTTTTTGAACATGGCACCAAGTTCAACAACATTCTTAACATATGCATTCCTGTGCTTCAAGGTATTTCATCATGTTTCTTATCCTGTAAACATCTTACTGTGTACTTTCTGATTCTCTTCTCATTTCTCTTCAATGAGCCATTTGACATTCCAAACACTCCCTTCCCTGCCGTTACTGTCTTGCAATGGTACAAGGCTAAAGAACCCTAACAGTGTGACACATCTCTGAGTGGGACAAAATCAGCATTTTGCTCTTATAAAATGATGACCTGCTTCCCTTCATACATTGTTTGGGAGGAAATAGAGTCTAACATGATGAAAGTTCAAAGCATTGCAATCACATTGATACATTGTAAATATGCTTAAAGTGAAACACTTGGAAAATGGATTCACAGTACTAATTTGTCAATCTCAGGATCTTCCACCCACCCGCCAGTATAGCCTTTGAACCCATTTCTCCTCGGATTTTATGGCCCCAAAGACATGTCTGTGCCCCCTTCGATAAGAACCACCCTAACCCATTTGGCAATGGTGGACATCACCACTGCCTTGTGGATCATGCTATATAGATTTCACAACTATGGGGCTGATTCATGGAATTATTTGTGCTGAAAAACAGGGATTTGTGCGCCATTCTGCCCGACAATCCCTGTTTAACAAATGGGGATTTGCGGGCAGAATGGCGCATCAAATACCTGTTTTTCGGCGCAAATAATTCCATTATTCTCTGCTGCCCTTCTGAGTTATGGAGATATATTTCTAAATAAGCTTTCAAACATCTGATCAAATATAATTCATTCTGTCCCTCCATACATTATGCGGAAACGATTGTTTCAATTTGAGCTTTGCCCTTTTCCTCACATTGAAACAGAACCCCTCATTTTGATAACACCTGCAATTCTCCTCAAAAGTCATCTCAGCCTTTGTAAACAAAAAGTACAAGCAGTACGATGTCAGCATCTCCAAATCCAACTCTTGGGTTTCCTGCCACCCCTGAACCGTTTCCAATACCCATCTACTTCCCAGACAGACATGTATCTATGTAAAGCAACCTACCTTTGAATCCAATTCATGAATCTACACAAATGCATCCAAGTCACGGCCTGTCTGTTAACAGATTCATGGCCCGCCGTATACTCTGTCTGATGACTATTTATGGTGCTGTATGCCAAACTCAAGTCAAACAAAAAATTGAAGTAGCCCCTATATCTGCCACACGACTGATACGGGATCAATACTCCATTCACTCTATCAATAACATCACCTATTACATGCTTCCGGATAACCTGTTGTCCATCCTGCTTCACTGACCCAAGAATGAATTGCCTAGCCTCTGTTGAAAGGCCTGAATCAAGCCAAAGTCCCATGAAACTGCCCATGCTATCAGTTCTATCTGGGCGTCCTGTATCAGAATGTGCTCTTTCGCACCTGGATGTTTCTACAAGCCTGGGAACCTCAGCCACAGAACATCTCCCTTATAATAATAATAATAATAATAATAATAATAAATTAGCATTTATATAGCGCTACGAACCCTCAGGTATCTGAGCGCTGCTTATTATTACCCACGGTGTGTGGTGCTCATTTATCGACCTCGGAAGGATGAAAGGCTGAGTTTGGCCCTGCCGGGATTCGAAACTGCGTCAGCAGGCTCCCCACAGATGTCAAAGCGAGCGCGCTACTCGCTGTGCTATCAGAGCAAATGTTCCTCCATTTTGATAGACACCATGCTGCCAGTTGCACAGGCAGAAAGTATACATACTCTGGCCTCTGCAGCCCCACTGCAACCTGGCCAATATACAGAGCTTAGCCAGTGATAATGTCACCACTGAAGATCTCGCCTTGAGGTGATTTGTATTCAGATTTGCACCCTGAATAAAAAGAAGCACTTCCCCAAATATTCTAGGACTGGAGTTTAGAATAATAAATAACATGAATCCAAGGATATGTTGGGAAGGCTTCCCTGGCATTCAGTATTCTGACACACCTATGTGAGCATTCAGCCTGTTAGCAAATAAATCTACATTGAATACCCCCCATTGCAGCTGTATCTTCTGGAATGTCCGAGTGTCTAGCATCCGGTCACTTAAATCTCACAGTTATCTTTCATTCAAATTGGCTAACTGTGCCTTTCAGAGCTGGACAACAGTCTGCAGGCAAGATCACCTCCTGGTCTAAGCAAAACAATGCCAACTCTGCAATAACCTTTGACCATATTCCTTCTAAATTGATTACATATCTGACTGTGAACACATTGATTATTTTCAAAACAATGGTATGCTTCTCTCTAATCTTGGCCAAACATTTGACAGCCATCAAAAGCTCCAAGTAATGTATATGCATCTTTCTCTCCCTGCCCTTTACACACACATGCAGATTCCTGTACCTCTCACACTCAGGTGCACATACGCACACACTCACACATGCTCAGTCACAACTACACCTCCCCAACAAGCTCACCCACTCTCACAGACTCCAGCACCTACCACCCTTACACATGCTGGCAGACTCTACCACCTCTGAATCTTAATCTCACACACATGTACGGTAACACATACACAGTTCCTGAATTACTGGTTTTGTAACAGTCCCTCTGCTGCCCCACCCACATTTAGGGCCCTGTGCCCAGGAACCATGTGCTGCCGGAACCAGGAAGTCACTTTTCAGAACCCCAAACATTCAGACAGGGCGCATGCCTGAGCTGTATCACATGGCACTCGTGTGGTTCAGCACACTGGGATCACTGGACGTGCAGTGTGTGCTGACTGTTGGGACAAGTGCTTTTGGATTTGTCATGATCTGAGATCAGGGGAGAATCTTTGCCGAAACCCAGCTCTGGGGAAATCTAGCCCAATCTCAGCACTGCCACAGCCCATGAAGAAATGTATGCTCATATGGCTGGTCTGTCTTGGTGAGCCAATACATGAACACACTCATTGGGCCTCATTACAAGTCAGCCGGTCCGGAAACAACGGTGGCGGTAAATCCAAGGTCAAAATAGCCAATGAGTTACATTAGAATTTGAAAAATGTATGTTCTGGTTTTACCATTATTACAGAATTAAATAGCCTGTAGTAAATGCATAGTCACAAAGTTAGTTAACTGCAGACTATTTCCGCAGCATCACCAGATCCATTGCCTACTATTAAATCCATTACATATACGCCTCAGGTTATACAAGCATTCTCCATCTACCCTAACTCCTCGTATCCACCACAATTACATCCCCCCTACACTCTCTATACCATTTTCATTTTCTCCACCACAGAAAACAGTTAGGTTTTACCCTAGGTAGGGGCACAGCATGCCTGGTCTTGGACAAGGTACCGGCCTGAATGGCATCTTTGGCAGTGTTGGTAGACTATGAATAACATTACATAGGAGCAGTTTCTCACTATAAATGGCTGTAAATGAGTGTACTCTGATAGCCACTCCCAAGTAAGGCATCACACTGTCTCATAGAGAACTAAAATAAAATCTAGCATGACATGATGTGGAACAAACTCTTAAAAATACATTTTTGATATTAAAGTGCCAGGCATTTTCATTTTTATGGTACTAGCTTGACCACTCCATTGCCATACGTTCTGTTAACAACAACCATCTGCTTTATACATTACACTCTTGACTATGGCAGCCTTGGCTCAGGATTGGCAGTCCCAGAATGATTAACCTGTGATGCAGCGTATGGAGGTGCCTGAGCAAATACACCACCAAACCTCCAGGATTGCCTGAGCATGCTCTCGAGCCCCAGGGTGCACCCAAAACTGCATCGCGTACTAACTTACGATTCTTCTAATCTGCCATAAGGGCATGGCCGACCTCTTCCCTTTGGAAGAGCTAGGGTTTTCATAACAGGACTGGCACGCACTGATTCCACCACAAAACACTTCCTCCCTCCCACCCTCTGCTTGTAGCATCTACTTCCCGATTTCACATCCTCTTATCTTCCCCTCGCTCTTTTCCTTGCCTTTAGCAGACTAAAGTCTGGATACCTCTGGCAGGGGCACAGTACGCCACTTCACGCACACACCTGAAACTACTAGGGTGGTGACTTGGCGTAGCATGAAAGCCAATGAACATTACATAATCTCTCCACAATGTGTGATATGAGGCTATTAGTTACTTTACTAGAACACCTCACTGGGAACCAACTGCTGAATAGTTGACAAGCCCCGCCCTGTGACCCTTACCCCCTCCTTCCTCTTAGTCCCAACCCCCTCTTTTGCAGAGTGCTCCGTTGCTAGTCATCTAGATTCCGCTTCATAAATCCCAAAAGTACATGAAACAATAGACAGCGAATAAGTCATGATATGGTGGTTTTGAGGGAAAGTGAGCGTCATTCCAGCAAACAACAATGGTGGCGAACCAATGAGGGCAACAGCCACGCCTAAAAAAGACATCTTACTCATTATAACCATTAACCATCACTGTTCGCTGACATAAGGGCAGCATACACTTCACCAGTTCGAATTCAGCAAGCTTTCACCATAACATATCATGGGCTAATAATAACACTTGTTATTTCAGCTCTTAGTGGCGGGAGGACTCTGGCATGAGGCGCTATGTAAGAACACATTATTATTACTAGAGCAAGTGTCTTCTTGGGATCTTCTAATACCCGTTCCAGTGATTATACGTTTGCTATAACTTAAAATGTACGTCTGAAATG
This sequence comes from Ambystoma mexicanum, assembly GCF_040938575.1. NCBI lineage: Eukaryota > Metazoa > Chordata > Amphibia > Caudata > Ambystomatidae > Ambystoma > Ambystoma mexicanum. The sequence goes on from NC_090925.1 coordinate 485,098,051, forward strand.
TGTGCTCCACCATTCCACGTGCTGTTTCACCTATCCATTGCTGTTTGCAGTAGTTGCTTGCTTTAACCAATGTTGTGTTTATCTAGCCGTGCGTTTGACCTTAAAGTGTTCTGCCGAAGTTGTTTACTTTCCCCTGCCTTTGAGAAGACTGTTAATTAGCCCGATGAGAATGGTGGCCGGGTTGGTGCACATCTGTGGAAAGCATTGCCACGGATTGAGCAAATCTCCTTTCCATGATAAGAAGGAAAACACGCCGATTTCCCAGCCCCTCGTTGGCCTCCTACACGTGACAGACTATCAGTATTGTCACGATATGTGAAGAACGATAGGTTTAAATAAGTACACTTTGATGGAGTATTTCAAATCCTTGTCAAAGAAGCAAAGTTTCCAAATAAAACAACCAAGCAGTTAATAGCAGTGTATTAAATGAGCCTAACAATTCCATATATGTTGGGGAGTGGCTGCCATTGAGTCAGCGGTTGGGTTAAATGGCACAAAATATGGACTTGAGATGATTTTGAGCACTGGTCTTGCTACATCTCCATTTTAGTAACTCACACACGTTACATGTTACACTGTCCTAGTCATGGGAAGCTTTCAGAAACCTAGTTTTGATCAGATTTCATGTAGAAAATACAAATATATAAAACAATAAGACCTATTCAGAGAATTCACATTTATGAACTAGTGCACACATTTCAATGGGATAGGACTAATGTGTTCCTGATCTGGGCGATGCTAGTGCTATTGCCCCTGTTTAATTTATTCATAGTATGCTATTCAAAATATTAGTGAAGCAAACCTTGGAGAAGTCCAACGATTGGATAACAAATTGCAGAAAATGCAAAAGCTATTATGCCGATACAGGTAAAATAAATACAGAGAAATGATGTCTTAAATATAATATCTGATCAAATTGTGAATAATCAGACACGGCCCAGAAAATCGTAAGAGTGAACAGTGACATTGAAACCATAAAAAAAAATATAAAACAAAATAACACTGCTAAGGTCGATCCGCACATATTTCTTAAACAGGGTGGGTGGGTTGGGTTATGTTCCTCAAAGTGTAAATTGCCCAGAAGTGACCTATTAGCACTGTGGTACAAGACAATCCCCTATTGCATTTTCTTTTTTTTGCCACCATGTAGCGGAATATAGTAGTGAAACCTTAGGCAAGTTCCATAGGAATCCTTTGGGTTCCAACCAGCTTGGTAAAACACACCCCTCTCATTTTCCGATATACCGAAGTGATGCTCACTCCTGCTTGGGACCCTGTATCTGAATCTCAGCTCTGACCCTCAAGCTATCTGTCAGCTACATTTCTGCCACAAGGTCACTCTTTCTCCCACTTCTCCCAGACAATGGGTTGCCTGATATTGTCACGCTGCTTCACTGTTAATGGCTCTGTACCTCCAGGCAACTTCCCACTGGCTATGTGTCTTACTTCAAGCTCCTCCTCCCCTCCTTCAACTTGTCTTCCATGCCAGTTATTTTCCATTCACTCTTCTGTAGTTCTAACACTTTTTCTCTCATTCTCTCGCATCCCCTCCTTCTCCTTTTCATTCATACTCTACAGCACGTCTGACTTTTTCCGATATAGCCCCTTCTACTTGGTGTTCGCCTCCTCCAACTAACAGAAATGGTTACCCCAGAAACAAAATATGGGGACAATCGTCTTTCCTACTACCTGAGTAAATATAAAATATCAGCAAAACAAAGGAAACACATTAGATGTAGTGAATCTATTAAGTTAATGTGCCCTCTACTTTAATCAGTTGGAAGTCCTAAAAAATTAAATGGACATACCCCACTATTCTAAACATTTTTATCATATCTTTATTCAATACATTTACAATTCATACCCACAAACAAATTACATTTCTTCATACAAAAAACCGTCAGAACACAAAAGATGATTAAAGGATTTTTTCATCAGATTTATACATGATGTTACACGCTGGAACAAACATATCTCAAGATACTGAATCTTAAAGATTCTTAACCTTGCATTTAATAAAGTTATGTTTATATACAATGTCCTGTATTAGAATATCCTACATGTTTCTGTCCTTTATATGTTCAACCGTGCTGGACATTCCTCAGTGGTAAAGAACATTGATAAGTGAGATAACAAAATACAAAAAAATGTATTTGAACAGGTTCACAGTGTTTTGTAATTCTGTCACATCACATATTTCATATCACATAGTCCATTTTATGTGAAACCCTTAGGGAAACAAAATAGAAAGGAACACAATTTGAATATTAAAGCTCTAATGCTTACATTCATATCTAATTGGCTGAAGTCCTCAAACACACAAAGTCTAGTCTAGAACTACCGGAAGAGAGAATACACAATTTATTTGGTTTTCACCATTAACAGTAAATAAAATACAATACACAATGATTAAGAGAAAGAGCTGAATAGTTCCTCGCCGAACGTTTAAAAGCTTCAACAGTATACTTACAAAGGTCATTAATAAAACACGCATCTACACATGACAAAACAAAATTCATAGCATCTGAGACATGCCTGATATTATTAGCTTTAAAGTGGTTTTTCAACCATAGTTGCCTAAAGTCCAAGAACTTTGGGCAAATAAATAAAATGTGAGTTAAGTCCATCTGAGTCTTGCAACCACATGTACAGAGATTTGAGTTAACCAACCACTTCATCCGTGCCATAAGAGGCAAGATTTTCAGCCTGATCATCGCAATGATGCGTCTTTGTGTCGGTTAGCAGATAGCACTCAAAGGTTTCATGGTAGGTCTGGCGGGCCCTCCTCAGATGCCACAACAAGCTTAAAATATCCATACTATTTGTTGCAAGAACAAAGTTTCCCCTTCTGTCTATGATGGAAATTTTTTTTTTTCGGTAATTATACCACTCCTCAGCTCATCAAAACTCTAAGTTCCCACTTTTTTGCACAGGATAGAGCAATCCCTAGACCAGGTATACATGGCAAAAATCTCTGCCTTCTCTAGTTCTTCTCTTGCATTCAAGAGATTAGGATTCAGCAATGGAGCAGAATGTAGTCTACAGAAATATTGTAAAAACCTCAATTCAGCCTCTATGCCTATGTTAGAAACCCCAATCTCTAATGGAAGAGGAGTTCCCGTAGTACTGGGCATTAAACCTATCAACTTTCTTAGACAAATACAAAGTATACGGTCCACAGAGGTACAGCTCACACATCCCCACACCTCACTGCCATATGATATGAATAGATCTTAGCATCAAGGGCCTGAATGCATTTAGCATAGCGAAACCTACCACATTTTTGGTAAAATCGCCTGAGCCCACCCAAACTAGTCTTTAGGCGGTTCTTCCACCATTACTAGATGTGCAGACCACTGCCAATTGCTTACGTATGTAACTCACCAGTAGCAATATGAATCCTCCACATTTAGAATCACCTCGTCTATACACCAACTATATTTATTTTCTTTTTTAGAACGAAACACCACGATCTTGGTTTTCTTTAGATTTAATTTTAGACCGTAGGTTTTAAAATATTTAGATGCATAGGCCAGGATCCAGACCAGCCCCTTAGGGGTCAGATCTAGTAATACCGCATTATCTGCATAGAGTAGAGAAGGGTACAGCACCCCATTCAAACTTGGTAGAAAAGAGCCCATAATACACGAGGGCAGTATAAAATCAGATAAAAAGAAAATAAATAAAAGCGGGCAGCCCTGACGCACTCCTTTATTTGTGGAAAACCCGCTTGAGAGCACTGCAATGGAATGGCCTTTGACAGAGGCCCTTGTATCTGAGTAAACACATACAATCAGATGGAGTTTTGCAGATGGAACACCCAATCTCTTGAGATTGGCCCATAATAGAAGTAATTTGGTGGAATCGAAGGCCTTGGCTGGATCTAAAAAGACTGCATACACTGCGCCCCTTCTTGTCCTTACATATGTATCTAGAATTGTCGAGAGTGGTCTGTTGTTGGGAAGCCCTTCCTGAATCCAGTCTGGTAAATGGAAAGTTTCTTATTTTCCTCAACCCATGACTCAAACCTGGTCAGGAGACAATTAGTATACATTTTTGAGCTGTAATCTAATAAAGAAATGGGGCGATAACAGTGAGGTTCCAGACGGACGCCTTTTTTAAAGATTAGTTTAATTTTATTCAGAGACCAAGGATTTGAATCGTCCTTGAAACAGCGATTGCATTGACACGTTTTAGCAGTACTGGAAGCCACCATTCAGGGAACTACCTATATATTTCAGGTCTGACGTTATCCGGTCCCGATGTCTTAAATCGTCTGATACCCATAATAGCTTTCTCCACCTAATCCAGTGAGAAAGTGAGATCAATATCAGCATTAGGTAATGGAGTGTTTCAGCCTAGTTGAACATAATAGTCTTCAAATGCTCAGCCCACTCACAGTGTAATATAGGGCAAACCGAATCATAAGCACCGTCTCGGAAACCCCATACCACCAAGTTCCAGAAACCTTTTGTGGCTTTATCACATATTGCAGCTTCCAGTTTTTCTCACTGGGATTCATTGAACACATTTTTCTTTAGGCCAGAAGTTTCTTACAATTTCTCTTTGCCACATACCTAGTCCCCACTCCCCACTGAGTTGTAATTAAATCTGGCATTACACCATAAAACAAACTTGGCCCATGACATTCCATATCGAACCACTGGGTGTCGAAGCAGTCCCCTGCATGCTGCCTTGAGCCATTCCCTGGCAGTAAAGGAGCCGGAACCTCACACAATCCAGCAATAGAAGTCACCAATTTCTTGCTGGCCTTTACAGTGGCATCGGGGTCCCTTGCAGATGATAGCACCAGAAATGCATCCTTTGCGGGTCATGTGCTGTCCAAAATGTCAGCCAGCCTCCCTTTAGAGAATGTTCTCGAATGGTAAGCCATAGCCAGATTATCACAGCTTCCAGCAGAAGGCTTTAGTCCATTACATAAGGGCATCACGGTCCAGCCAATAACTAGTGGTCACTCTCTGGGCACAGACAGTAGTCAATTAAAGAGTTACTTCCCGCCGGCTGTAAGTATATTTCGGGGGTACATCACCGTGACCTCCCATTTAATTTGGTATCAGGTAATATATCCCCACCAATAATATCGCCATGTATATGGTCGTGGGGTAAGTCCATAGGCGATATCATTAGTGGGGATAATTTAGGGGTTATTGGAACTGGGGTTTGCGGCGTTGTTTAAAAATATTATGGAGGTTGCGGGGGTTGTCCCCGGATGTTCCATGGCTTAATATTGCTGCAAAAATATGGGGATATTTTTTAATACCGATATTTTTGCGGGGATATTAACACATGGAACCTTTAATTCGACCATTGTAGTAGCATTTAAAAAGGCATCCAGTAAAACACCACATGAGTCACCAGAGACCAACTTTTATTTTGCTTGGGGATCCCACAAGCAGCTTCAAGGAGGAGCCTGTCCGCGGTTACCCCTAGTTTGACAATCTGGCGTTAAAGTCACGCAGAATAACTGTACTAGAGTCACCTTAACATAGCAGATGGGCCACCAGCCAATTTGGTCAGATGGTGAAGGGATATGTGCAAGACCCCAGTTCCCAAAATGGCGTATGAAAGCGGCAAGGCCCTTACGTAGCCAGCCAATGCCCTTGCGTGAAGCCGGGGAGATTGTTACACAGTAATATGGGAAGTGTTTCACTAATGAAGTATCTTCAGAAAACCATGTCTTCTGGAGGCATAGTATATTAAAAGTGTTTAGTCAGCCACGCCAATCTGGGTCCTCTATTTTATTAGCCACCCCCACCACATTCCAGATCAGCAGACAAACTGCAGGTAATGGAAACCCAATCAAAGCTTTTTCGGCCGTCACAGTTATGTGTGGTCTCAGTGATCACATAGATCCGGCTCTGTATAGTTGTCTCCAGCCTGAGATATATGGGAAAGAGCTGAAATGCCCCCAATTAAACTACTGCCTCTGCATCGGCTGTTGTGCAAAACTGTATACTCTCTTCTTAGCCTAATTTGAGATATTCATCTTTAGAGGATGTGGGCGAGCTAGTCTTTGTTCCAATTCTTCACTAGTCAAGTCAATAATAAGACCGTTCAAAGATGGGGGATTTGCTGGTACAGCAGCCCTTGTATAGATATTGTTAGCAGAGGTTTCAACAAAATGACCATTAGTGTACCAAGAATCGTGGAGGTGGCAGAATGAGGCGCTTACATCCTCATAGACTTCAATACCTTTATCTGCTAGCCTTTCACGACAATTTGAAATACATGAACGTAAGTCAATATTTGTAAAAGAAAACTGTACATTGCAGCCCTTACAGTACATACAATCTGATAAGATTCTTACAGAGGGAAACAATTTAAAGGAGATATCATTAATCCCTAAAACATCAGAAAAGGTTCTAATCAGCATTCTCTTATAAGAATTTTTGTTTCCATTTGTTAATCCTTTAAAACAGAGAATTACATTCTTTTCCCTCCAACCCTTCAGAAAATCAGAAGTTAATATAAACCGCCAGTGCTCTATATCTGGGGGCGAATCTCTGGGGGTGAATCAGCGCTTCCGCTCACCACCTTAATCACCAGGGCTTCATATGAGCAAGAGCAGGAAGGTGGAGCAGGGGGAGCACTACACAATCAGCCGTGACCTGAGCAGATGGCCTTTGGGTTTTATGTCCATGGAAGTGTTTTGACCTTGGATCGAGAGCCAAAACGATCTCTTGGCTAATGGTTTGACTTACACTAGGCACAGGCACAGCCACAGCACCACCTGCACCACCTGCACTGGGGTACAAGGCAGTGTGGGGCTTCGAAGCAGACTGCTTAAAAAAAACCTCCATCATGTTAGTTACAATAGAAATTATATCTAAACATTTGTCCATGTAAATTGCATCTTTTTCTCTCTGTTCAGCCAAATGTCATAGAGAAAGATTCATCTCGTTATAGGCATTTGTTAAGCGATTCACACAGTCTACTAGGAAGCTAGGATTCTACATGATTCTTTCTGGGCCCCTGCCTGGGATTCGAAGAGCCTAACAGTTCATCATGCTCATCCGATGTAGGCCTCATAGAATGGATCTTTGAGTTATCCATACATGGGTCTTGATGCTCTGAAAGCTATAAAAATGTGTTCCTAATCTCTTGTCTTGTCTTATGCTACTGCCCACTAAAGTGTAACCAGCAGAGCTATTATTATGAATAGCTGTGGGCAGAGATAATGGGTCCACTCTAATATTGAAAATAGCAGGGATAGAAGGAAAACATGACTCCAATGGGCAAGACGCAAAGGTAGGATATGGGTGGCAAACAAGAGCCGCAGTGCTGGGAAAAGTTGCTGCTGGATTAACAGTATATCCTTCTGCCAAATTGTTGGACTATCATAAATCATGGCGCTTCTGTCTACATTAATCATGGAAGCACAGGGCTGCCCGTGCACACAGTTCTCAGAGTGACTATCAATTGAGGCTTCCAGAGCCTCAAGACTTGCTCTGTCAGAGGAAAGTGGTGGTGGAGATGAAGATACTAGAGGGACAGAGGCCCTCGAGAAGTTTGAGCATCTCCAGAAGCTGCTCTGTATACTCATATCTTCACAGCTATACTCCATGTGCTCTTCTCCATACTGGGGAGCCTCCCCCTCTTCTTCTCCCTCATCTCCCAAAGTCAAAGAAGGAGGTAACAAGACTGGAAGGGTCGGATAACGTTCATAGCATTAGGTAAAGAAGGCACCTCATCAAGTGATGTTAGTGATGGTCCTATTGGACTACTTATGGTCAACGAAGCTCGAAGGCCCTCTGAGGACTGAGGTGACTTACTCCGGAGGGTGTGCCCCGACTTACTTCACAAATCCCACCTGATTTTGGACTGCTTTGAAAGCTCATTATGTTTGCCTTTCTAATTGAGGCCACTCTTTGCACACCCGGAGCCTCTTTGGCTCCTGGACCGTTGTGGGTTTTTCTTAGAAAGTCCACTTGCAGTGCTTGTTTTAGTCATTATGCTAACTTACATTCAGTATAGTGATAAGAAGATGAAGTTCTAACAGCACCTTCCCAGTGCCCCTCCTCACAAAAGGGAAATCACTGGTGATGGATGGAGAGAGAGAGAAAAGCACAGCCCTTACGGCCCTAGCCGCCCTCCAACAACACCAGCAGCACCAACAGCAATATTCGCAGACAGACAAGCAGGCTTCACAACTTAGCAACTATGTTTTTCGGCGCATCACTTCTGCCACTTCTGCAGCTTCCACCGACCAGAAAGGGCAGGGAAATCACAGCAGCGCCTCACCCCCAAGAACGGGTGGGGTGTTACGAGGTTTCGTTTTAGGTACAGGTATAGGTTCCGAGCTCAACACACTTTGCCTTCGCCTGAAGAGCTTTCCATGGTTACTCCTCTGCAATTCCTATTATCGCAATCACATTAAATGTGTCTCTTGTATCTGTAAGCAAACACAAAATTACCATTGAGAACATAATAATCTCACTTCCATAGATATCATCCTAATACAGTCAACCAAGTATATTGTACAATGTTTATTACCTTGATTCAATGTCTAGAGAAGAGGGAAGGGTATGCCTTCTCTCACATACCCCTTTCCAAGCATGTATGAATGACACCAATATTACCTGGAAAAATAATATCCTTGTATTAGCGACCCCTTTCTTGATTAAAAAGGTATGTTGAAAAAGGAAGGTTTGTTTGCCTATTCATTAGATCATATGCCTTACATTCTAAATGTATCAGGAGTATTACAAAAATAATAAAGCAGAGCCGGGTTTTCAGGCATGTTCTGCAAGATATGTTAAAAATGGCCGGTGCTATATCGCGTAGCATGCCGTAATGTGACGCAATCACGTGATGTAAAGTGATGATGTCATTATGTGACATTGTATTATGCAAAAATAGATTTGAAATGGAATCGATATCAAAGCATGATTTCTATACGTTTAGAATTCCATACTAGTTGGATCAGTTGGACTATTGAACAGGGTAAACAAATTACACCTCAGTTGCTCCTGATCTTAAACAGATTTGTTTATCGTCACTTATGTCCAGCATGTTATTATGTGTCATAAAACAAGACCAACATTCACAAATATTCCTTGGCATTGCTAAGGAATGTCTTAACAAAATTATAGGGGTAGCTCACCATGTTATAATAAGTGTGTATTGTCAAAATATATAGCAAGTTCATAGGCGGGAAAAAGAACCACATACTGAATCAGAAGATGTAAACCCAATAGAGAATACATTTTGGCACTCTAAAGAACAATGCTAAGTCACTTTGTGCCCTTCTACATTTTCATTCAGGCCAACAATACAGCTTCTGGTCCGAAATATACATTTTTGCTTGAAATTAAGCAATTAAATATTTATAGTTTCCTGGTTTTCACCCCAGACTTTTTTAAGTATGATCCATTGAATAGCAAGGAACGTGTGAGATTGGATCACAAAATGTATGACTAATGGAGCTTTTTCAAACTTGTTTTTAATACAGCTACAATGTTCAAAAAGTCAGGTTTCACATTTTCTGTTACTTTTCCCTATATAGTGGAGGCCACACAGGCACGTGACCATGTAGACAACATTTCTAGTATTACAGTTTGTGTGATCTGCTAAGATTCAATCTTCATACAGCCCAATGTTCACAGATGTGTTTTTTACTGTATGTTTGCACATCACACATGATCCACATGAAAAATGTCCCAACACAGGGTTCAGTCCCCAAAAGGTGAACTGATTCCTATTTGGTACGTTTGTTGTGCGGGATTTGTCATTTCTCATGATTATATTGCTAGCGTTAGTATGTTTTTAAAAAGCTTGTGATCAATCGCTTGGGGAGTTGATTTGTTTTGCTTGTGTTGTTTTTTATTTCCAACTGTACCGTGTTATCTGTGTTATTTTGTGGGGGGTAGGGTCAGGGAGGCGTGTTCTGAGGTTGTTGATTATTGCCTTTTGCATTATGAAAATAATAAAGAAAGTAAAAAAAAAGAAAAAAGTACAAATGGGGATGATAAATCATCAGGGAAATGCTTGTGCCAATTCTTCATTATAATTCAATTTTGTATGAGAGATTGGTAAAGATACTTATACATATTAACATCTAATCCTTTCTTCTTGGAGGCTTGTGTTCCAAAAGAGCTTCCCTTTTGTTATTATATGGTGGATTGGCTGATTTTCTGATCAATGTAGAGGGATAACCTCAATTTTTTAATTTGACAGATAATTTGTTGGCTTCCAATTCATAACATTCCCTAGTGCTACTGTTACGAATAAGTCTTAAGAATTGACCAAATGGTAGGCTGTCCTTAATGTGTTTTGTGTGGTGTTTGTTTTGTTTTATTAACATACTAAAATATACATGGCATGGGTAGAGGAGGCAGTCGTGGAGCTAGTTGAGGAATGTGGACTTGAGGTTGTTGCGGAAAGGCAGAGATGGATGTTTCAGCTCTAAGGGTGGCAGGGAGAGAGTTCCAGAGTTGTGGTGCAATATATGAGAAGCCTAGGCCTACAGCCGTAGCTCTCTTGATGCGTGGTATGTGTAGCTGTTTGGAATACTGAGCTTGGATAGGGCGGGTGGAGGTGGTCCTTGATATTGCTTCAGATAGTTATGTGAGAGCAGTGTTGTTGATGCATCTGTGTGTGATGGTAAGGATTTTCAGCGTAATTTGGTCTTTGACCTGAATCCACCGTGCTGTGCGTCTGGCATGAGATATGAGGTCCCTTCTGGGGATGCTCATAGCGGCTCTGAGGGCGTTATTTTGTGTGGTTTGCAGTCTGTGGATGTTTTTGGCAGAGGTGCCAGGTAGGAGAGCGTTACAGTAGTCGAGTTTAGCGCCTATAGTTGCTCTAGCTATGGCCACAAGGTTGGGGGCAGATAAGTAGGGTTTGATGGCATTGATGAGTTTGGTGCTGAATGCTGATGCAGAGGCTATGGCGCTGACTTGTTTGTTCATTGATAGGTTGGCGTCAATGTGAACACCTAGGGTTTGACGGAGGATGATACAGGTATGGTTGAGTTATCTATGTTGAAGTTGGCGTATTGGGGACCAAGTTTCGTTATAGTTTTTTTTGCACAAGAATGAGGATTTCTGTCTTCTCTCCATGCTTGGATTGTCGCATAGATATTGTTGAGGCTATTGGTGTCTTGGTGGTAGAGTCCAGTTAGTGGTATGAGTACTTGAGTTTTGTCTGCATAGTTGGTATATGCCAGGCCGATGGAGTCAAGTAAGTCGAAAAGGGGTTTAGTGAAGAGGTTATAGAGGGTAGGGGCTGTACAGGAACCTTGAGGGACACCGCAGTTTAAAGTAGTGGGGTCTGCGTTTGCTGTGTCGGAGTAGACTTTCATGGCTCTTCCTTCGAGGAAGGAATTGATCCAGGATGGGGCTTGTTTGGAGAAATGGGCTGCATGAGTGAGGTGGTTGGTAAGTGTTTGGTGATCTACCAGGTCAAAAGCAGCTGATAGATTGAGAAGGAGGAGCAGGGCCGGTTTTCCATTGTCCATGATTGGTGTGATTTTATTTTTTAGGTCTAATAAGGCAGTTTGAGTTCCATGGCCGATCCGGAAGCCTGTTTGCCTTTTGCCTAGTATGGAGTTAGCTTCTATGTATGATTGGATCTGGTTGCAAGCTGCTTTGTCCAGAATTTTCAGGAGGAAAGGGACTGTCATTATTGGTCTGTAGTTGTTGGGTTGCGCTGGGTCAAGTGTGGTTTTTTTTAGACGTGGCCGCACCCAGGCTTCCCTGAGGTTATTTGGGACAGTTCCTGTTTGGAATGAAGCGTTAATGAAAGCAGCAATCAGGGGGGCTATGCCATTAGCGCATTCCTTGATGATTTTGGGAGGGCAGATATCTGCTTTGCAGAGAGATGGTTTGAGGTTTTTGATGAGGTTAAGGACCTCATGATCAGTGACGTCTCTGAAAGTGAATTGCGCGTATTTAAAATTGTTACATTTGTCTTGTGTAGGGTGGTTGGCCTTTAGGCTTGGGAGGGCCTTACAGTGGTTTTGTATTTTATTCTGGAGGAGTTGTATTTTGTTGGGCATGGCAGACTGAATGTTGGCGCACCAAGCTTTGTCTTTAGTCTGTGGTAGTCGGGGGTGTCACTAGTTCGTTGAAAATTGCGAATAATTCTTTGGCTTGAGAATTGGCCTTGGATATCCTATCATTGAGGGAGTAGGATGTTGCTGTTAAGATGGCTTTTGTGTATTGGAGGGCTAGCTGTTTGAAGATGCTCTTGTTTACCGGTGGCTGGTGTAGTGCAACAGGGGTGGACTGGGAACCAAAAGAGGCCCTGGAAATAATGTTCAAAGTGGCCCCATATTACACATTTTCAGCATGCCCAACCCTTTTCGTATGGTAAAATTTGGAAAGACCACACAAAAGAGGCCCAGGGTGCAGAGACCTACCGGGAAATCTCCAGAGTTCCCTATAGGCCAGTCAACCCCTGGCAACAACACATTCCTGTCAGTTCCTTTGCTGTATGGTTTGACTATAAGATTGTCATTGTTGTGGTAGATAGTAATATCTAAAAAATTCACCTTGAAATTGTTCATACTTATTGTAAACTGCAGAAAATGATTTTGTTAGTTGAGCGACTCAACAAAACCATTGGCACTACACAAAAATGTTTCCATAAGATTAGCCAAATTAAGTGCCAGAGCTGCACCGATAGTGGTACACTCTGTTTGCATATAGAATTAGCTTTAGAACAGAAAATATTTTTTTTTAGTCATGTAGACAGTAACCCGCCACCTTCTCTGACACCTTCAGCTCTCTCCATACCTCCACATTTCTATGGGGTGTTGCTCCGGTGCTCCAAACAACCATGCAATGTATTTGTCTGTCAAAGCTCTTATATTTCTTGTTCCCTCCCCCTGTGTTAAAAGACATTCTAGGCCTTTCAGTTGGGTTTGATAATTGTTCCTAGTTTGGGGATGGTTATGCGGTACTAGTTCAGGTATTTTGAATATGTTTCCTTCCTACCAAGTGCTCAACTCCACAAATCAAGACTTTAATAGGCCTGTCCTCCATTTTAGAACTCTCAGTGGCACGCATGCGTGTTGAAATGCCCAGGTGGTTTTTACGAAGGTGGAGTGGTGGGCTCAGCAACTGCTCTGCATCCTGCTCATGGGAGTCAGCAATGGGTGAGAAGATATCAGGGTTGAAACAAAAGTTGGTAATCCTTGCTTCCCACTATCTATGGATGATTCTTGCAGACACGCCTCTACAGGGGCCAGACTGGTTGACTCTACACTTCAAAATGAATAATCGAAACAGCCATTAAAAAGAGTCACTGTGGCTGTCCCTTGCCATAGGTCCCCACTGTGGCGTTAGGTGCCTGGGACCATCCCCAAAGGACTCCTGGGCCCTACTTCACATTTAGGTGGTGGGGCCCGGACTCGTGAGTTGTCACCTCCCACACCTGCAAGGTCAAGCAATGGACATTGTCACAATATACAGGGGCAGGAAAGCCTTTGGCACTTTTGATTCACTGCTTACAGGAACTTTCATCATTCGGAGACTTGTCATTAATTTAACACACATCTACCATGCTCATTTTTATTTGTATTTGTATTTCTTTTTGGCATGAATAGCACTTTCCCCAAAGTGTTGAATATGATACAAATTGTACAATTCACAATATACAAATTATGAGACATATACAAGAAAAGGTATAGTGAAAGAAGATGCTCTATTAAAAGAGGCTGATGACCTAACAGGGTGTGGCAACTGGTTTTATTATTTTGGAGCCAAAAGCGAAAAGGAACAGAAATTACACTTGGCCCAATGAGTTCAAGGGACTGTTAAGAGAAACTGTTAAGAGAAACAGAGACTGAGATCTAAGAGAACGAGTAGGAGAGTAAAAGAGCATAGGGTAGGAGAAATAGAGAGGAGCCAGACCATGGGAACATTTTAACACACCAAATGAAATATCAAATGAGCATCAAATGAAAGCCAATGAAAAGAAGCCAGAGCTAAGGAAACAGATTCTTATCTTAAGGCGAGAGCCACCACAGTAGTCTAACCGAAGAATCCCAGCCAGGAGGTAGGCTGGAAGTCCAAGCAATAAGACAGAACAGTAATCGAGATGCGAAGAATTAATGAGGAGACAAGCAATGTAGTACCATAGAAAGAAAGAAGTGATCAAACTGCACAAATGATGTACTGTTGAAAATGACCGGATGTACCAGTATTAGAGATGTCAAAGGGGAAAGATGTAAGAGACAAAATGTATGCAGAAGTACGAAGAGGAAGTAAAGAGGCAGGAAAGGAGACAGAAGTTGGTAATAATGGGGGGATTAAAGGAGGGAAGATAACCTCAGTTTTGGAGGGGCTAAAATGATGAAAATTAGCACACATCCTGGATTGAACAGCTAATAGACAGGCGGAGAGGGTGGAATGAGCAGACTTAAAAGATGAAGAAAATGAGAACAATATTTAAGAATTATCAACATAAAAATGATAGGATAGATTGATAGAAGAGATAATAACACACAATGGAGTAGTTTAGAACGATAAAAGATGAGGACCTAAAACAGAACCTTGAAAGACCTCATACTGGAGCGGGAGCTCAGTGGAAGCTTGGCAAGATCAAAAGAGACAATAGATATGATCTTAAAGTTAGGAGCAAAACCTATGATAAACAGAGCCGCCATGAACCCTAAAGTGGAAAGAGTAGAGAGAGGAACAGTGAGGTTGGCTGTATCAAAAGCAGCAGAAAGATCAAGCAAAAGAGAAGAGCAGCACTTAATTTGTGCCACAGTTTGCTGGTGTTTGCATCAGCACTCTTTCATCATCAGGGGGTCAAGGGTCATGTGATGTCACTTCTGCTACCGCTGGCATTTTGGTGACATGACGTCCCTTGAGGATAAAAATGTGTCTTATCAGTGGAAAACATTAGCTTAGATAATCTTTGGGGCGTTCTCAAGCATTGTCCGAATACAGAGGCAAAAGAGCAGTGAAAGGTGACTGGTGGGTGAATGAGAATGAATGTGATGGTGTGTTTTTGAATGTTTTGAAAAGTGAGCTAAACTCACACATACTGCACAGAAGAAAGCTATTTTGTACAGTAGTCCCTTAACATTATGTGATGTTATCAGCGTTTCGCTGGACTTTTACAATTATTACTTTGCATTCTTGGTATCGCAATGTAAGGCCACCATTTTGTGGGCCGGTGTTGTTCGAGACATTTCAAGTGTAATTTCGTCAGTAAGAAACAGGGACAAAATTGTCACTGCACTACAGATATATACGTTCTGATTTTGAACGGTCCTGACATCTAGAAATTACCACTACTTGAACGTTTTAAAGTCTTTCTTCATTAAAATAGCAGTACACAAAACTCCATTGTGCTACTTTCTCAAATCAGCACCCACCAATGGTTTGCACTAAACCATACCCTAGCTAAAGATTGTGGCACCCATGCCAACAAAGTATTCTCAAGGTAAAATGTGCTTTGATTGGAATGCAAAACAGGTGAGAATATACATATTCTCTCAAAGTAACCATACATGAATCAGAGGAATACTTTTAATTAAAAGAAGAAGGTATCTTTGAATACATTTCAGTGGGTAGAGTTTGGAAAGGAAAAATGCACTTTCGTTTTTCTGACATATTGGTCTTCACTTTATTGTAGGGAACACATAACTCCTTTAAGCACACACCCCTTTCCATACCTTCCCCCTTCCATACTGAAGCCTACACGTCCTCACAGTTGTGCAGCAAAGCCAACCTGAAAAATCGAGTTAACCCCACTGTACTTTCAGTGAATTAAGACATGTAATGAAAGAAGTTGTGTAAGAAACAAAGATATATGTGCAGATTCTTTGTCACAAACATCCACCACGTTATTATTCATGATGTTGAAAACATTTGGTTAGGCACTAAAAGCAACTTTATTGTTTTCATATCAAGATAGTAGACATCATGGATATAAATACATCTTCAAATGGGCACTTTGTGTTGCTCACTTTAACTTGCACATGCACATGAAAGGCTCTGCCACTGTGATATCCCTGGAGTGGACCTCCTCACACATCCGCTCGGCCACCCACATGAGCACAAGAATAGGCCAACACAGGAGCTGGGGTGCAACACTTCTTTATTTCTCGAATACCCTCTCGAACGGCCTGGTGGGCAGTAACTCCGCCCCCTTGCCCACGTGGGTTGCAGCCCAATGGATTGTCAAACATAGATATAGGACTCATCCTCTAACCGTGTAGGAGATGACGACACCACACCCTCCCGTCACTAAACATTTAGTGGTGTTCTCAATTCATTTCTTCGATGAGGCGGAGAGTCTTCTTCCTTGTTCTCTGGGGTCGACAGCCCGCTCTAGCCGCCGTGTCAGTCCATGTTTCTACCGTCATGTCATTTTCAGAATCTTCTCGATCTCCTTCATAAGGTTCGTCCCATTGAGGGAAAGTGTCATTCATGTTGGTGACACCTGAGGATGGGTAGTCCGGCATCCGCCTAAAATGAGACGAGTTCCTGGTGACGGACCGGTGATCCCCTTCGGCGGTGATAATTGATCCCTTCTTCTTGACAATAATAAGCTTCTCCTCATTGAATGGGGCTACGTTTTTCCGCTGTTGAGGTTGTCTGACCACTATCAGGTCTCCTGGTGCTAGGTCACTTCCCTTGGCCCGGCGAGTGGCATCAGCACTTCGCTTCATGTTTTCTTTCATGAGCTTGTCTTTCTTCCTCATTTCGGTGTCATTCTCGTATTGATCCTCTTCTGCCTTTACGTGGGGTAGTCTTGTTCTGATCGCTCGCCCAAACATTACCTCGGATGGTGACTTTCCTGTGGTACTGTGTGGGGTGTTTCGGTAGTCTTGCATCAGTTGGTATAATAGTTTCTCAACAGGTTCTCCTGTGAGTCGTGCAATTTGTGTTGTGCGCTTGATGTTGCTCATGAACCTTTCAACAGTCCCGTTTGCCTGTGGCCACAACGGTGTTACTTTCCGGTGGCGGAATCCCATGTATTCTGCGAATCTTTGAAAATCTTGTCCAGTGAATGGAGGTCCGTTGTCGGACTTGACTACCTTGGGTATTCCGTATGTTGCTAACATTCGATCCAGCGCTGGTATGGTGTGATGGGCTGAGGTGGACGGGACTATCTGCAGGTCAGGATATCTTGAGTATTCGTCCACCGCTACTAATATGTATTCACCCCCTTCCATGGGCCCAAAGTGATCGATGGCTATTTCTTCCCATGCTCCTTCGGGTAGTGCGGTCATGCTTAGCGGTTCAGGGACTGTATGTGGCTTCACGATGGCACAGGTGGGGCAGTTTCGCAGTAGCTCTTCCACGGATGTGTCGAGTTGGGGAAACCAAAGTTTTTGTCTTAGCATCCTTTTAGTGGATACGATGGCCCTGTGTCCTTCGTGTGCTAATTCTAGCACCTTCTGTCGTAAGCTTCTTGGTATTACAAGTTTTGTCCCCTTTAGTAGTAGTCCTTCCTCTGATTTGGCGAGTTCTTCTTTCACGGCTATGAGGCATGTGATGTCTTGTTTGGTGTCATCATTCATAGTTTCGCAGAGCTGCTTTGCATGCTTCCATCGCCCTGTTTCTAGGCATCTTAGGATTGTCTGTATCCCTTGGTCTGTGTTGCATTCTCGTGTTATCTGCTCCATGTCAAGTCCTTGCGGTGTGCTGCTGTGGATGACATATTTTATGTATTGATCCGCGATGGATGTTGCCGGTCCACTGTTTTCTCTCGGGTGACGGGAGAGAAAATCTGCAGGGTTTTGTTCCTTCCCTGGCCTGTGTATGATCGTGAATTGGTAGTCCTGCAGCCGAAGGGCCCACCTGGCTATTCTGGGTGGCATTTTTGCTTGAGGATTGCCATAAATGAACGTGAGTGCCTGGTGGTCTGTTACGACTATGAACGGTTTTCCATACAGGAAAAGGTGAAACTGCTCGCAGGCCCAGACGACCGCCAGTCCTTCCTTCTCTGCTTGAGAGTAGGCTTGTTCAGTCTTGGAGAGACTTCTGCTAGCATAGGATACTATGTGCTTTCCACCTCCCTCCTTGTCGTCCAGTTGCGTGAGAATTGCACCTAGTCCAACGGGACTGGCATCAACAATGAGTTCCGTGGTCTTTCTGGGATCAAAATATGCCATATTTCGGGCATCAGAGATGGGGTCTTTTATGATTTGAAATGCTTCTTGGCATTTGGGTGACCAGATAAACTCGGTGTTAAGCTTGATGAGGCTCTGAGGGGTTCGCTGATGGACGCAAAATCCCGTATGTGCCTTGTGCAGTAGCTTGCAAGTCCTAAGAAAGATCTGAGGTCTGAGGTTGTCGTGGGTGGCTCAGCTTCATGGAGTGCGCTGACTTTTTCGGGATCAGGTGTCATGCCCTTCTCCGAAAATATGTGTCCAAAGAATCTGAGTGTCATTTTGCGAAATTCACACTTTTCCTTGTTGAGCGTTAGCTGGGCTTCTTCTAGGGCCATGCAGACTCTCATTAGCGTGTTGTCATGTTGCTCTCTATTCTGACCGAAGACCAGGATGTCATCGCTATAGTTCAGACAGTTGGGCACGTGTTTGATGACATTGTGAATTTCTGCTTGGAAGATTTCTGCCGCAGAGGATATTCCAAAACTGAGCCGCTTGTAGCGGAATAGACCTAGATGAGTGGCGAATGTTGTTATATAATGGGAGTTCTTGCTGAGCTCTAGCAGGTGGTAGCCCTTGTTTAGGTCTAATTTAGAGAATATTGTCGCTCCATTCAACAGGTGCACCTTGTCTGTTATTCGAGGAGCTTGGTGCCATTCTCTCAGGATGGCTTCATTTGGTCTCCTCATGTCCACACATATTCTGATATCGGGGGAGTCTCTCTTGGGCACCAGTACTATGGGGGAGACCCATGGTGTGGGGCCTTCTGCTGGCTCAATGATGTCTGCCTCAAGTAGTTTTGCTAATTCATTCTCAACTTGCTGTTGAATGTTGATGGGGATACCCCTGTAGTGCTGGGCTATTGGCGTGACGCGGGTGTCGATGTGGAGTTCAATTTGTTTGTCCTTTAGTTTTCCGAGGCCTTTGAACAGTGCTGGAAAGACTTGGTCAATGCTTGCCGATGGGTCTAAGTATTTGTGCACCATGATGCGGTACAATATGTGAATGAGTCCCATGTCTATGGCTGACCGATAACTTAGGATGCATCCGCTTTCAGTGGCAGCCTCCAGCACGTGCATGGGATGTTTTTCTCATGTTCCTTGTATTGGCATGATGCCATGAAGAACCCTTTGCATGCCAGTGGTGTTTGTGAGCCATATGGATAGATGAGGGCTCGTGCTGGCTGTAGACGAGGAGCGTTTGGTATGCTTTCATATACTTTCTCACTGATCACGTTCACGGTTGCTCCCGTGTCTATAAAGAATTCGGCGGGTGTTTGATTGACTTGCATTCTCAGTAT
This sequence comes from Ambystoma mexicanum, assembly GCF_040938575.1. Taxonomy (NCBI): domain Eukaryota; kingdom Metazoa; phylum Chordata; class Amphibia; order Caudata; family Ambystomatidae; genus Ambystoma; species Ambystoma mexicanum. The sequence goes on from NC_090925.1 coordinate 485,117,448, forward strand.
TGGGCTATGTTCTTTTGCCGTGTTATTTCCAAGGGCGTATAGATATCCCTTTCTCCGCAGTGTTTCCTGGTGTTTCTCCTGTCTGCGGGATGTCTCTTCCGATGATGCACTTGACACGCTGTCTGACTGTGACTGTTCTATGAGGCATCGTACATATCTCCTGGGCCTTCTCCTTGTCCTGGATGAGGCGGTTTTGTTCTCCCTCCAGTCTCTCTTTTCTTGCCTTTTGCTGGGTTGTTCGTCATGGTGTCGGTGCCGCCCTTGTTCATGGAGTTGGTGCGCTGCCCTGTGGTGTTGTGCGGGCTGGTTCTGCTCCAGTTCCATGGTGGTTCTTCCACTTCTACCAGCTCCTTTCATTTTGCTGCGAAATATCAAACATACAGATTTATAATGGTTGTCGCCGCCACATGTGGATCAGGTCTGGCCCATCGCGGGGCACGTTCCTTCATGTGGGTACTCGTGTCCGCATCTGTAGCAGAAGGGGTCACTGTTGGTCCTCATTGTCCCTTCCAATTTGTTGATACTTTCGCTCTTCCCGTGTGTGATCTTTATGTCGTCCAGTCCTTCCACTTGCGCCGCGAGCGCAGCATCTGACCTTGCTAACCGCAGGATCTCCTCCAGGCTCCTTGGCTGTTGTAGTAACCTCTTCCGAAAATCTGCACTTTCACATCCCACTATGATCTGTGACCTGAGGGCCTCTTCATTGGAGTAATTGTTGAAGTTGCAGTGTTTCATTTTCGATCTTAGTCTCATGACAAATGCGTCTAAGGTTTCTCCTCTGATCTGCTTGGTAGTGTGGAATACGTGGCGTTCATAATCATCATTCGTGTGGGGTGTGAAGTATTCCGTGAGTGTTGTTTTTAGTTTTGTGTAAGTGTCTATGGTGTTTTCTGGTATTTCGTCGAGGATGTCTCGCACGTTTGATCCTACCGCATGGTTCAGAAGGTTTAGTTTTTGTTCATCCTCTAGTGGTCCAGCCGCTTTTAGGCATACTTCGAAATCTCTCAGCCATCTTTTCCATCTTGATCCGAGTGTGCCGTGTCGGTGAGGTCAAAATTGGCTGGTAATTGAGCTAAAAGACTGTCTGTCATTTTCTTGTGCTCTCTTCTGGCCGGAGTCGCTGGGACCTTTAGTGACTCCTCTTCCGAGTCACTCTCTCTGGCTGGGATCCCTGGGGTTGGTGAAGAAACTCCTCCTGCCCCGCTCATGGGCTGACTCCAGCAGTCCCTCTTGCGGCTTTGTTGTGCAGCAGTGACGCTCTTGTCCTAGGCGTAGGGGGGGCCTTCGTGACTGGCGGGGCCCTGCGCAAGCAATGCGTGGCTGGCTTGTGGGGCCTTGTTTGATGTGAGTCTTATGAGGCCTGGGCCCTAGGAGTGGCGTGTTGTGGTTTGTTGGCGCCTTTTTATTTTTTTATGCGTCGCGGTAAGGACACGTGACCTTACCGTTGCTCCGGGACCTTCTTTCAGACTGTTGCCGTCGGCGGGAGGCCAGTGCGCCTCGACCGCCCGGAATTCTGTGCAGGGAGTCGTTGCTCCACCTGCGGATGACAGGATGCCTGCCGGCGTTGCCGTTGGCGGGAGCGATTTTCTTCCTCCGCGCCCGGGGAAAAATACGCGGGGAGCAGCCACGGTTGCTCCACCCGCGTGGTGAGTGCGTCGGAGCCCATCCGTATTACACGTGCAGGGCTCTTTTAGACAGTGGGGAGCATTCCCGCTCTGACCCACCGTCTCCGGGAATCCGAACCGGGAGAATGTTCCACTGCTCCAGTGGCGCTTGATTGCATGCCACGAGCACTCGGACCTCAAGATGGCGGGCACGGTGTGGCAGGTGTCCGCCTTGTCGCCAGTGTGATATCCTTGGAGTGGACCTCCTCACGCATCCGCTCGGCCACCCACATGCGTACAAGAATAGGCCAACACAGGAGCTGGGGTGCTACACTTCTTTATTTCTCGAATACCCTCTCGAACTGCCTGGTGGGCGGTAATCCCACCCCCTTGCCCACGTGGGTCGCAGCCCACTGGATTGTCAAACATAGATATAGGACTCATCCTCTAACCGTGTAGGAGATGAAGACACCACAGCCACTGAAATATGTTTGCAATCTGAGCACCTTAACGACCTGTCTAGCCATGATCACTGTGTGTGTGGGTGCCTAGCTGTGACTTAGGAAATGGGCAGTGCTTGAATGTCCGGCCTGAGCGGATTCTATATTTGGTTAAGGAGAAAGACAAAGGGGATAATTCACAGAATTCAGCGCACAAGTGGCGCAAGCGGCTGGCACACAGAGTGCGCGTGCGGCCGTCTGCGCCAGCCGCGTGCACCAAAACCCATTTTGGCGCACAGCGTATTCATGGATTTATACATCCATAAGCAGCCGTGGCACAGAGTGGCGCAGCAACCCTGCAGCAGCGCCATTTACGCCCCCCAAACCAGACCTGTGCGCCAAAAACATCGCAAAAATCCAGTACATGGCGCAAAGGCCAGTGGACAAGCATACAGCCCCCCAACCATGTAAACGCGTGTAAAACTCCCTGTGCACCCCTCGGAATACACATACCCCGCTCACGCCAGCGAAATCGCGTGTAAAACTTCCTGCGCACCCCTCGGAATACACGTACCGTGCTCACGCCAGCAAAATCGCACATAAAACTCCCCGCGCACCCCTCGGAATACACGTACCATGCTCGCGCGAGCAAAATCACGTGTAAAACTCCCTGCTTACCCCTCGGAATACACGTACCTGCTTGCGGCAGCAAAATCTCGTGTAAAACTCCCAGTGCACACCTCCGAATACATGTAACCCGCTTGTGCCAGCAAAATCACGTGTAAAACTCCCTGCGCACCCCTCGGAATACACGTAGCCCGCTCGCGCCAGCGAAATCGCGTGTAAAACTCCCCGTGCACCCCTCCGAATACACGTACCCCGCTCGCGTTAGGGAGCCCATCCACGCTCTCCATGCCCCGCAGGCAGCCAATCCACCATGACCATGACCCGCAGGCAGCCCATCACCCCAGTCCATGACCCGCAGGCAGCTCATCACCCCATACCATGCCCCGCAGGCAGGCCACATGGCATCATTCACTTGGGAGCCCCGACTCATGTCCCCCACCCCAACCCACCCACCCACCATTGAAGGGCACCTGCCAGCAGGCCCCGACTCATCAAAAAAAATATTAATAAAAGCATGTCCGAAAGAAAGGAAAAAATAATAATGGTGAAATCAATTAAATCCAAAGAAAAATGCCTCCAAAGTGTCTGTCCATAAAACAAAAATCAAAGTTAAAAAAAAGACTAAACCATTCCTCCATGGTAAAAAAAACAAATGTCAAATCTGGTCCATAACTATATACAAAGATAAATTCAAGGGTCCATGAGCCCAACAATCCAAAGGAACCCTACGAAAAAACCTACCTAATAAATATGTACAAAAAGGCGGGGCATTGTCCATGCGCCCCAAAGGAAATAAATAAGTAAATGAAACCTACAACTAAATAACTATTTACAAAGGCGGCGGGCTAGTCCCACGGCTCACTGTTTGATGTTCTGGGCCAGGGCATCATCAAACTCTGCCTCGATGTTCTGGAGGTGGGCCAGTTCCCTGGCCTCGAGGTCTTGCAGGGATGCAGCCATGGAATCCCTCAACTCCCTGTGAGTTTCCTCAAGGCCCTCCACCCACCTCAAAGCCCGGTGCATGGAGTTCTCCGCCCTGACCATCCTGAGACGTGCCCTCTCCACCAGCCGCCTCTCCGCATCTATCTGCTGGCCAAAACGCTGCTACACGGAAGACACTCCGAGTCCGGGGTCCTCCTGCCCCTCGGCCGATGCCTGCCCACAGGTTGTTGATAGCCCCGAGGCATGATGCCTCCCACACTGAGCCTGCTGCTGCCGCCGACGCAACTGGGTCTGCCACCACGACGGCCTCCGAGCTGATGGAATCCCCTGCGCCATAGTGCACGTGCCCTGCCCGATGATGCCGCCACATCTTCCATCTGCTGGGGTCCAGTTGGTGTGGTGGCCACCCCTGCTGGACCTCCGACTCCCGACTGTGGCAGGGATGTGTCCTCCACCAGGTTGGCTGCTTTGTTTGGGATATGTCCACAGGGGGCCCTGGTGTCATCTGGGCCGGAAGACGGCAAGGAGAACAACTGGCGTAGAGTGTGCACAGGGGAGTAGAGGGCCGCAAGACTGGCCGACACATGGAGGAAACCCCCTACCATCATCCCTCCCAACTGGGACACGTTGCCACACAGCTCTTCGTGATGACGTGTGTGGTCCCCCAGGAACCACGCACATCATCACGAATGGCACAAGTGCGCAACGCGACCCCAATCAGGCCGGACTCAATCCTGTCACGGGTCCCCTCGTCCGCAGGTAGAGGAGTGCCAGATGACGTGGACCTTCCCCCTACCTGCGGACGGCCCTGGGACTGGGCATCCCGGCTGGTGCCTGGTGATGCAGTCACAGTTTCAGGGACAGTGACATGCGCAGGCCCCTCCGCAGCGACAAGTGCTGACTCCTGCTCCTGGACTGCACCACTTGCACCAGTGGTACCAGGCCCCATGTGCGTCTCAGTAGCGGCCTCCTCCTCCTCCGCACACACCACCGACCTGGATGGCTCTGCACCATCTTCCGCCGTCGCAAGCCCCTGTGGGGGCTCACCCGCCCCTTCCGCTGCAGCCATAGTGGCAGACACGGGACCAGTCCCCTCGCTCCCGGATGATGGAATTTCCTGGGAGGGTGACTGGGCCTTGCGTTGTCGGCCCGTGGAGGCATCCCTGCCGCTTTCCTCCACAGCGCTGTCTCCGTCCTCTTCTTCACTCGCTGCTGTGTAAAGGGAGACATTGAACACAAGCATCAGGGTACTGTACAATAGTCCCCTAGACAGGAAGCAATAGCAGATGAGTGGCACTGTCAAACGTCACTTCCATCATGTCCCTCCACAACACATGGGTCAGTGCAGGCAACACACATGCAGAAACAGGCATGGCACATGCAACAAACATTTGCATCCATGTCCAAGCCACTGTAGAAACATCTGATGGTGTGCTGAAACTCACATGCATCATGGGACATGCTGATCACAGGCACACACATCACCGGAGGGTCATGCATCTGGCCCTGTATACCCCAAGACACAATGGATACAAGGATGAGTAGGCTGTATCAGTGATTCAACACATCGTCACGGACATGTGTCATGCATCCATGGCTCACACACTACTCAGACACACATACATGTACACCATGCATGTTCAAGACAGCAGCACACATCTCTCACACCCCAAACATGTCAAAGTACACACACAGGCATGCATACATGTGTGCATTCCACATGCTGCTCCGCATGATGCATTGTAACACATGCACCATCCATGTGGGACACGCCTGACTGGACTCACATGCAGCACCATCATGTCCCTGCACACACATCCATACATGACCCATGTCACACATGCAGCCGAGTAGCTAACTACCACCACACTTCAACATGCACTGTTTCAAACATGAATGCATGGGCACTTACCGCTCGACTCCAGGCGGGCCTGCATCCTGAGGATCTGGTGGTGAAGCACTGGGCGAATGCGCCTCAGGATACTCATCTGCTAGGTGGCAAGCTGGGCCCGGTGCCCCACTGCATCCACTGCCTCCAAGAGGCACCAAGCCTTCTTGATGGTCCTGGATTTGTAGTCCTCCCAGCGCTTACGGACGTGTTTCATGTTGCGGGGTGCCACCCCCTACGTGTTGATGGCACCCACTATGTCCTTCCAGATCCTCTTCCATCCTTCATTGTCGGCGCGCGATGGTGTGAAGAGGGCATAATAATGCCTCAGAACTTGCTCCACCAGGATACCAACTTCCTTATCACTGAAGCTGGTAGCCCTCTGCCTCTCTGGCTGGGGGTCGCCAGTGGTCTCTGATGGTGTTTTCCCTGACATGGCAACCCCCGAGGCAGGTGTGGGTGGGCAACTGGGTCTGGTGCTGGGCTGTGGAGCGATGGAACTTCAGTCGGGAGTCTTCTGTTCCAGCAGGGGTGGTCAAAGCAACTGGACCCCTGCAGATGGCTGACATGCAGGCACCAAATAGCAGGGCACCTGGCCAGCAGGCAGGCAGGCAGCAGCAGATGGCTGGTGGGAGTCGGCTCGGGGCTCTGGGGGGCAGGAAAGTGGCCTTCTGGGCAGGAGAGTGATCTTCCGTGTATTGTCGCGTGGCCAGCTCGATACGGAGTGATTTGGCACATGAAAAAACTAAACGTCAGCGTGTAATTCGAGGAAAGGCCCTTAGCGCGTAAGCGCGTCTGTGATGTGACACGCATGGGCTTTCCCCTCATCACGGGTGCATAGTGATTCAGCACGTGAAAAAACAGCATGCCTGCATGTTAATGCGTGTAATTTGAGGAAAGGGCCTGAGCGCGTAAGTGACAGGACGTGCACGGGCGTTTCCCTCAGCATGGGTTAAAGGTGAGCGGGGCCAGCAGTTCGCTGTACGTGTATTTCGTGGAGACTGACGTGTGTTGATACTTCTGGTTGTTTCGCGCGCCATCACAACTTCACAGCAGATCAAGGACGTATCTCTTCTTTTGGCGGGGGTATTGGATAGGCATGTTTCTCATTATCACGCTAGTCAGACGGTGAGTCGCGCATGCTATTTTTCCCATTTTGGGTGCCCCTGTGTATCACGTACCCGTTTTTGAGATCATAGTAGCCTGCGTGTCCCACGCGTATGTGTTTTTCGTGTCCCTGTGTGCCACCACGTACTGCAGGAGGTTAATTCCACACACGTGGGCTACCCGGGGTTGCGTGCACGGTTTTACTGCAGTTTTGGGGTGCCTGAGCATTGCGTGACCCGTTACTTTATCACCCGGGTCACATACAGCCTTGCAGGTGCACAGGGGTGCTGTTAACATCTTGTATCCCACCCCCTTCACCCCAATTTTCCCAGAGCAATTGTCGTGTACACCTCCCATTGGCACTACTTCATCTGTGCCGGCACTACTTCATCTGAGCCATGGTTCGGAGGTCACGAAAGGTGAGGGGCGCCTCAGCTGGGTGTACTCCACGTGGTGGGCGTGGTCAGGGACGTGACTGGGATGACCAGGGAGTAGGGGGACTGCAGGATGTCCAGGGTGGCCGCAGAGGGGGAAGAGGCAGGGGGGAGCCAGTTGGGCACGATGTTGTGCCACATGTTGGTGCAGTCATGCCACCAACCCCTGTGGTTACAGAAGATGCAGCTCTTGCATCTGGCACTGGCACCCATGTGACCCGGCAGTCCGTTTCATCGACTGCCACGAGCCCAAGGGTAGTGGAAGCTGCAGGTGCAGCTGTGGACACCACCACCCAGGCTCAGGGTCGGCCAGCGCATGATGCGTTGGCACCGGAAGAGTCCCTGGATGATTTCCAGGAGTTCAGGAGGCACAGGGTAAGTGCACGCAGGTCTGCCCTGACCGAGGCACATGTCCCTGGGGCAGTGTTGTCATCTGCTGCCCCGAGCAACTGGGTGTCGGCAAGTGCATGGGCAGATGCACACAACACCATCCCAGCTGTGAGTCTACCATTCAGGACAGTCCTGGTCAATAACCTTGGCACAGCAGATGTTGCTGCGCAGGGTCAAGTCAAGGGCACCCAGCAGCCACTGTAGCAAGTCAGGGATCCCATCCTTGTTCCACCTGCCACTCCCTCGGTTCAATCCACCAGCGTCACTGCCCCTAGTGATCGGGACAGCATTTGCCAGTCAGGGTCCGGACCACTGTCCAAGAGGAGGAAGGTTGCACCTGCAGTAGAGGCTGGGACCCCAGACACAGCTCCGGCCTCCGGCACGTTGAGGAAGAAGCCTTTCTGCATGAAGGAACTGGACTTCCTTTTGGACTACATGCGGGAACACAACCGTGATATGCTAGTGGGGCCGAATTGTCACACTATGGCTGCCCAGCGTATGTCCCACTAGAAGCATGTTGCAGATTGTGTTAGTGCATTCGGACATGAGGTGCGCACAGTTCAAGAGTGCAACAAGCGTTGGGATGACCTCCGACACTGTGCTAAGGCGAAGCGTGCCTCCAATTATGCCATGACTGGGTTGACTGGCGGTGGGTCACCAGATCAGGAGGAAGACCTCACTTCGTTCGATTCAGTCGCTGCGGAGTTCATACCGGCAGAATTGTACGAAGGAGTGGGAGAGATGTTGGACTTTGAAGCCCGGTCCAGTGAGTGTTGTCACGTGTTTGTCCAGATCATGTGTGGTTTGCTTGTGTGATGTGTTGTGCTTGACTGCCACTACATGTTATGTGTACATGGTCTCATGTGTGAGTCATGCAGTGCTTCACTGATGCGTGCCTGCTGTGCAGCATGATGGACATGTAGAGCAGACGGACATGTCCTCATCACCACACTTGCACCCTACTCACATGCTAGTCACCCGGCTGCTCCTCCGCTCCATGTTCCAGCGCACTGGCCCTTCTGCATGTAGCCTGGGGTGTCTTTCCACTCAGCGCTGGGACTATGTCATTGCATGACTGACGTGCAATTGTGTTCTGCCTGCATGCGGGTACTCCACGTAGGCATGCTCCCTTGCCCTTCCACCCCCCTGCACCCCAATTTCACCATGGCACTGGTGGGTATCATGTTGGAGTACTGCAATGGCCTGTTCAATGCTCCTGTGTACATGCACACTTCCCCCTGCCAACCTGCCAGACACATACAGTGGGGTACATCCTTTGTCCTTGATGCAGGGTGTCTCACTCAGACTGTGCAGATGGCAGATGCTCCGCAGGGACATGAGTGCCCATTCATGCTCCATGTGCATTCCATGCATGCCCCTATGTGTCCTTGCCCGGATGATCATTGTAGTACGTGTCCAGGATGACATACATTTAATGGCATTTGATCATCCATTCCATGCCCACTCTGGCTCAGTCCTGCATCACGCACATGTTTAGGGTGTCACAGTCTGTGTGGGGCACAGGCCTCCCCCTGTTTCAGGCCCCCTGACTCTGTTCAACTGGTGTAGTGGCTTCTGCACACATGGGTGTACTGCTGAGGGTTCATCATGTGTCCTGCTCACTGTCCCATTCTCATCTGCTGCGTTGTCAGTTGACTCAGATGATGCAATTGACGCTAGTCAACACTGTCTGCCAATACACAGTTCTCTGGTCACCCTTTCACTGCCATGCAATGCCTCCCTGCATTTTCACTTGGGGTGGGGTTTGCTTGTAGCCATGCAACCTATTGCATGCACATTGCACGTGATGCCTGAACTTGCCCTTACACTGCCTTCATGTTTATTGATAGACATCATAATGTACTTGTTCATTTAGATAGTGGGTAACGTACACATGTTCTGCACTGCATCAACCCACTTCTGAGTCGTGTTACACCGTTCTACATGCCTACTCACTGCTGCAATGTCAAAGTGATCTGGCATGTATGGTCAGATTTTCATCCCTTCTCTGTCATGAATGCCACGGGCACAGGTGCATCCTGTGCCACATGTACTCAGTATTGGATCTCCCTAGTGGTTGTTTAGAAAAGTTGATTGGTCAATCTGCGGCCTATACCAACTGGCATAGGGCGCAGATTGAATGTAGCCTGCCAATCAGGTTGTGATGAATGTGGAGCTGCCTTCACGTGTGTATGTGTACACTTTCACATACATCAAAGCAAGCAGCGTTGTGGCTGCTTGCTTTGCTGTATTGGATGCTGTTCATGTCCACAATACAGGCGTATGGGGAAAGGGGTGTTTTTGAACGCTTTCACATGCACATATGCAAGCAGCTTCAACGTTGGGTAGTGCAACGTTGCGGCTAATCACTTATGTGTGTGTGAGTGTTCATTTACACATGTGTCTTCTGCAGATTTTTAGTTGACTGACCAATATGTAGTTGATTGACGTTAATGCTGGTGAGATTTCAGCATTGCGCACATTGGGCCTCATTACGACCCAGGCGGTAATCTTCTGTCATTACCGCCATGGCGTAATGAGCGTTTACGCCATGGGCCGATGGCGTAAAGAGCGCCACATTACGACCCATCGCGCACAAGCATTACGCCATGGCGGTAATGCAATTAACGCCAAGGCGGAAAAGGCCCCTACCGGCATCGTAAAGCGAGCAAGGTGCACTTCCGCCACCGTAAGTAGCGGCCACCGTAATTAGCGCCCACATTAGCGGCCACCGTAATTTGCGGTGGCCGTAAAAAGCAAGACCGGAAATAGCGTCATTGCGCCGGAACGGGAAACAGCACGTCGGCCATCTTTAAAAACACAATCCATTGCTATCCTACCGAACAACACCAGATCCAACCCTGACACCTGTCCCAACCAATCACCCACCCATCCAAGTACCCAAAAATGCCTAAAGTTGTAAAGAAGGCATGTGACCGCCAGCGCCAGGAGAGATTCAGCCGGGAGGAACTCTGCATGCTTGCGGAGACCCTGCAAGACAACGCAGGTGTCGTTTTCTCCCCGGAAATGACCAGGACAGCGATAGCGAAGAAGAAGGCCATCTGAGCCCTGGTGGCCGAGCGCGTCAGAGCGGTGGGGACCGTACCCCGCACCCCACAGCAGTGCAGGAAGCGCTGGGATGACCTACGCATACGGGTCAGAGCCATCATCTCTGCAAACCGCAACCTTGCCCTGGGTACCGGTGGAGGGTCGGAATCCCCACTAAAACTCCAACCGTGGGAGGAGATCTGTGCTACCACGATTGGCATGGAATCCATTGAAGGCGTCGGAGGGATGGAAAGGGGAGCTCCGACATCAGGCGATGAAGGTAGGTGCCTCAAACAAGACATGCCATAGTCACTGCAGTCCATTCATGTGTAGCACAAGGTTGCCCTACAGTGTAAATGCAACACATTTCAACACTGCCCATCGCCACATGCAAGCACCACCCTGTATACACTGCTGGCACCCGCATACCTGCATCCACATTCCACACTAAAAGGAGACAACCTGCATGGCCCTGCCTGAAATCTGCCTCATCTACTGACCAGAATAATGTCAATCATTGTCATTCCAAAGTCCGCAGACCCATCAATAACACCCTCCCTCCTTTGCTCCACCACAGGCACAGATTCACACCCCGAGGACCAGGACACCCCTGCGACGAAGAGAGCCAAGAAGGCCATCAATACCATCCCCGCACCCTCAACCTCAGCTGCAGTGAGGCAGACCCCACAACAAGCAGGACCCACTGCGAGCATACCGGACGTCCCACCGGCAAGCACCCCTGTAGGCAGCAGGCCAGCAGCAGCTGCTCCACCTCTACCGACATTGCCTGCCACAGAAGGCACCGGGTCAGCAGCCAGCAGCAACATCGGTGAGACAGCTGCAATAGCTGCATGTTCAGACTCAGACATGGAGCACAAGGTCAGAAGCCCCACTGACCTACTACATTCCCCCTGTTTCTCAGACGCCAGCCCCCATGAGGATCACACACAGGGGCACACAGAGGTAGAGGAGTGGGCTTCCACCCCATGCCCAGTCCTCACTCCACAGGAGGGGAGCAGCCCCTCCATCACACCACCAGCACTGGCCATGGGCCAGCAGGGGCAGCAGTCCCTCGAGGATATCACAGAACGGCAGCAACAACTGTCCACGATGCTGACTGAGCATGCCGCGGAATGTGTGGGGGCTAGGGCAACCATTGAACAGGCCACGGAGACCCTAAGGGCCGAAGTAGCGCAGAACACTGCCACCCTGAGGGATGCCATGCAGGCCATGTCCAGGGACATCTGTGCTGAACTTGCCGGCTTGCGTCGTGCCCTCACTGAGCTCACCCACACCCTACAGGACGTGCATGCACGGGGGCAGGCACGGACATCCTCCACTGCCAGTTCTGCACAGAGCAGCCCCGTGCGACGTTCCGGACGTAACCTGCGCTCCACAGCCAGGGGTGCCCCGGGGGCCGGGAGAGGGGGCTTGTAACAGCCTGTGGCCACGGTCACAGGCATCTGTTGACACCTACATGGGGTGTGTTGGGGTGTGCAGGGGGGAGGTGGGAGGGGGTGTGTTGGGGTGTGCAGGGGGGAGGTGGGAGGGGGTGTGTTGGGGTGTGCAGGGGGGAGGTGGGAGGGGGTGTGTTGGGGTGTGCAGGGGGGAGGTGGGAGGGGGTGTGTTGGGGTGTGCAGGGGGGAGGTGGGAGGGGGTGTGTTAGGGTGTGCAGGGGGGAGGTGGGAGGGGGTGTGTTGGGGTGTGCAGGGGGGAGGTGGGAGGGGATGTGTTGGGGTGTGCAGGGGGGAGGTGGGAGGGGGTGTGTTGGGGTGTTCAGGGGGAGGTGGGAGGGGGTGTGACGTTTCATAGTTTGAATACACTTTTTTCTTTCCGAAAAAGAAATGTGTGGACATTTTCATTGCGTATGTGTGCTTTATTGGTGTACAGTCCACAGTGTGCATGTCCCAGAGCCACACAGTGCCCCAAGTGCAGTCACCATGTGATACACACCAGCCGTGTGTGCTAGAAGCAGTGGTCGATGATACTTTGGCACATTGCACGCCCCTCCTGTGCATCGCCTCCTCCATGGGGTGCCGCCCCATCTGCACCCTCCTCATCCTCATCGTCAGGTGGTCGCAGTTCTGCGTCAGGGGGCAGGGGCACATTCCGTCTGACGCACATATTGTGTAGCATGACACATGCCATGACGATCTTTGCCACCTTCTCATGGCCATACAGGAGTGCCCCACCAGACCTGCTGAGGCTTCGGAACCGTGCCTTCAATAGGCCAAATGTCTGCTCTATGACCACACGAGTACGTGTATGTGCACGGTTGAAGTCCTCCTCGTGCTGGTTCTGCGGGTTCCGGACTGGTGTAAGGAGCCACCTCTTCAGGGGATAGCCTGCATCACCTGTATGTAGGCGAGAATGTATGTGTCAGTCATGTTGTCTGATCAAGAACATGATGTTCCACCATGGCTTGCATCCAACTGTTACTTTGGCTCACTTCTACATGCACTAATTGATTCACACAATGCAACCAGTATATGCTCATGGCTCCCATGGCCTGTTTTGCATGCCATCACCCAATGTATGCAGAGGGGTTGTGTGCATTGTGAGTGCCCATCCTCTGTCTCCGTTCTCTGTGTTACTCACAGCCAGGTGGAGTATGCATCATCCCCCCCCTTTCAGCCCGGTGGAGTATGCATCACCCCCCCCCCCTTTCAGCCAGGTGGAGTATGCATCACCCCCCCCCCTTCAGCCAGGTGGAGTATGCATCGGTACGTCATTCACCTGCCCACTTCCATGACATTGGACTCACCGAGTAGCCAGGATCTTGGCCCTGCATGTCGCTCCATGTAGCGTGGTATTGTGGAGTTCCTCAGGACCATAGAATCATGAGTTGATCCGGGGAATCGGGCACAACAATGTGTGATGATCTTGTTGGAGTCACAGACCATTTGCACGTTGATTGAGTGGAACTGTTTCCGGTTGCGGTACGGTACCTCCATGGAACCACCAATTCCACATGGGTGCAGTCGATGGCACCAATGCAACCGGGTATGCCGGCTAGTGCATGGACACCCACTTTGGTGTTTGCAATCTCCTGGCCAGTCCGTGGTAATGTGATGTGGTCGTCTGTGTGCTTGAGGAGGGCATCCAGCACTTGGATGAGTGTTCGTGAGAATAATGGTTGTGAAATGCCATGCAGGTGCCCCACTGTGTGCTGGTAGGTGCCTGTGGCCAGGAAGTGGAGTACAGACACTACCTTCAGTAGGGGGGGTGGCGGTTGGAGTTTCTATCATGCTGATGATGTCGTTGTGTGTCATGTCTACGATGGCGGTGATGGTGTCCCGGTCCAAACGGTACAGGGTGTGGATCTGCTCAGCAGTGAGGTTGAATGGATTGGCTCTGATGCGTGGGATTGGGGGCTGCCTGCGTGGTGGCACTGGCTCTGCTGGTGGGGCTTGCTGGGCCTGCCTTGCCCTCCTTCTCCTCCTGCGTCTCCTCTGTGCTGCCTGTTGTTGTTGTTGCTGTTGTAGCACATGCATTGCTATCAGGTCCTCCAGCCCCAACATTGCTAGTCGTATTGGTATCATTGTGGAGTGTGACTGGGTGTGGGAAGGGGTGGGGTGTGCTCTTTTTGTACTTCCTGAGTCTGTATTGCCTTCACCTGTGCTGTTTCTGTGCACCTGTGGCAGCTGCATTCACTTAACATGGCCCTTTACGGTTGGTTCGCGATGGCGTTATTAGCACCATGGCGGTAAGGTACTTAACGGGCTGGGTGATGGCGTTAGGTGCATGTCCGCTTGGGTCGGCATTTGCGTACCTTTCCGCCATGGCGCTAAGTACGGTGTGGGCGGTCGCGTGCGCGCACCCTTAGCGCAGTTAGCGGCAGCGTTAACTACGATGCCGCTAATGGCATCGTAGTTAACGATCACGGGTCATGATCGGACCTGGTGGAAAACGATGGCGGTAACCATTTACCGCCATCGTTTTTCACTTAGCGCCAGGGTCGTAATGAGGCCCATTATGTTGAACTGGCATAATCCTGAAGGTTTACTGTTGTGCAGTATTGTAACGCTCACCTGATTCCCGCAGAGGCGCCGGTCTTGACTGGGTGAATGCCATATCTTCAAAGGTGATGTGTAACACACGGTTGGCTCTTTGGGCTGCACCTCTGTGCACTGTATGTCTGACTCGAAGAGTAAGATGTCTGCAGATAGAAAATATGGGATTAATGAACTGGGGTTATTGGGTGCCTCTCTCCTCCTCCCTTTCTCTTCTCCTGTACGACCCCAAAGGTTAACGCCCTCACCTTAGGTAAGTGAACGCCGAGCTCTCCATCTGCCTCGGGGCAGGGTGCCGTAACCAGTTTCTTCACTGGATAAGGGTGCAGGCCTCTTGACCTCAGAGGACTGCTGTCCGTCGTTAACTGCACGAACGGTAAGTTCTGGGCACTTCAAATGTCTTAAAAGTCTTTTGTAATGATATCTCTTGTTTTGCAGGGTTCCGGCGATGGCGGATGGCGGGCTGATGAGAGTTGAGGATCGAACCCGCGTGAGGAATAGAAGCGCCTGGAAGCACGTAAGTAAGCGCTTGTAGCCTGCTTCACGATGCGCACTAACTGTCCCTTTTATCTTGCAGGTACAAGTTCGGAGCTTTAGAGAAGCTGAAGGGTGCTGGAATACCCACTGGATTCGGCGTGGGAAGGAGTAATGGCACGTGAGTAATAAAGTTGCCCAATGTCTTTAAACGCACCTTCTTTTGTCTTTCAGATGCGGGATGCAGCGCCGAAGGCCTCCGGAGCGTGCGAAGAGCTGGTAAGCTTTTGTCTTTCAGATGCCGGAATGCAGTGCAAAGACCTCCGGAGCATGCGAAGAGTAGGTAAGCCTTTGTCTTTCAGATGCCCGAATGCAGCGCAAGGCGTTGGTGACTGCCGATGGACCAGGTAAGAGATGCGCTGCCACTGAAGACCGTAGTACTAACCTGTTCTTTCTTTGTGTTTACAGGTGCTGCTGAAGACTGGATTCCAGGATGGTAAGCCTTTGTTCCCTTAGGCCCAGGATCAGAAGCAGAGGACACGATGAGCGTTCTGCTGCAGAGAATGCAGAATAACGCAAAGCAAGATTCATCCATCGGGTGTGGTTTAAATAGCCTCCTGTAGTGTTTAGATGTCTCCTTCCACAGCCTCGCATAGGTGAGAAAAGAGTTCCTGCTTTCCAGAAGAGTTCCAGTGTTCTGAACCTAGGGAGTGGCTCCTGCCCCACCCAACAGGAAAAGTAGTCCCAAACAGAAGAGGATCAGGGGCTCAACTGGCAGGTAAGTAAGCAGCATGGTCTGCTGCAGGTAAGTCCACCCAAGCATTATGAGCCCGGCGCTTCCAGCGCTGGGACTGGGCATCTTTATGAGCCTGGTGCCAGTGGCGCCAGGACAGGGTCCAAAAGGTCCCAATTGGGACTGGCTGGCACTCGGAACCGGGGTTATGGGTCTGCTTCCAAGGGAGTCGGGCAAATCCTGATCTTTTGGAAGTGGAAGCAGAGATCATGACAGCACCCCCCCTCAAGGCCCCTCCCAAACCAGGCTTCTCCGGGGGTTTGGGCTTGTTAGGAAATGTTCGATGAAATCTTTTGATTAGACGAGGGGCGTGGACATATTCTGCAGGTTCCCAGGATCTTTCTTGGGGACCGTAGCCTTTCCAGTCAATCAGGTAAAATAGTTTAGATTTGGAGATCTTGGAATCCAGGATGCTTTTGACTTCAAACTCGAGTTCTCCATCAACTAGAATAGGTTTTGGAGATTTAGTTAGTCAGGTTTGAGGTTGCACGGGTTTTAATAGAGAGACGTGGAAGACCGGATGTATCTTCATGTGAGGGGGCAAGTCCAACTTGACCGCTACTGGATTTACTATGGTAGTGATGGAATAGGGACCAAGGTATCTTGGGTTGAATGTGCGTGGTCCTTTTAGAGGTAGATATTTGGTGGATAACCAGACTTGATCTCCTACTTGATATTGGGGGGCTTCCTTCCGATGTTGGTCTGCTCCTTTCTTGTATTGTTCTTTAGCCCTTTGAAGGTGAGAAACGGCTTCCTTAAAGGCTTGAGTGATTGTAGAATGCAGGTGGTCTACTGCTGGTGTTCCAAGATCTTGGAGTGGATCCAACTCCGAGGTTCGAGGGTGACTACCGTATAAAAGAAAAAACGGGGTCTTCCCAGTTCCCGAGTGGACAGAGTTATTTTAGGCATATTCGACTATCCAAAGGATATCTTTCCAAGTTTTTTCAGTTTGTTGTAGCATGCAGCGCAAATACTGTTCCAGAGTTTGATTGGTCCTTTCGGTTTGTCCGTCGGTTTGAGGGTGGTGGCTGGTCGAAAGTCTCACATCAATTTGAGCCGACCGACAGCAACTTCGCCAAAAATGAGAAATAAATTGACTACCTCGATCCGAAATGAGAACTGAAGGAAAACCGTGCAGTCGGACGATGTTTTCGAGAAATTCTCGGGCCAGAGTTGCTGCTGTTGGTAAGCCTTTGAGTGGAATGAAATGCGCCATCTTGGAGAATAGGTCCACGATTACTAGGATCATATTGTATCCGGAGCATGGAGGTAGATCGGTGATGAAGTCCATAGAAAGCGTATGCCAAGGGCGAGGTGGGATGTCAATAGGGCGTAAGAGGCCGGCTGGTTTTTCCTTTTGACTCTTGTTTTGGGCGCATACTCCACAGGACATTATAAAGTCTCTGATATCTTTTTTCCAAGACGGCCACCAGAAGTAGCGCGTGATCTTTTCCGAGGTCTTGGTCATACCGGGATGTCCTTCCATTAAAGAATCGTGATAACAAGAGATTACTTTTTTCTGTAAATCTGTGCTGGGCAGGTATAACCGTTCTTGGAAATATAATAGGTTGTCCTTCACCGTAAAGTCCTTTCCCTGCAGATGCCAATTCTGTATGTCTGCTGGAGTTACCAGTAGCCTGGCTTTATCCTTAACTTCCTCTATGGATTGTGTGGCGATTACACCTAGAATTCTTTGTTCGGGAATGATAGGTATAGGTTTAGGATTGATCAAATGTTCTTCCACTCCCATCCGAGAAAGGGCATCAGCTTTACCGTTTTTTGTACCAGGTCGATAGGTAATTATGAAGTCAAACTCGGCAAAGAATAGTGCCCAACGGAGTTGCCTAGAGGATTGAGCTTTTGCGGTTTTCAAATATTGCAGGTTTCAGTGATCTGTAATCACAGTAACGGTGTGTCGGGCCCCCAGAAGATAATGCCGCCAAGCCTTAAAGGCGGACTTGATAGCTAGAAGTTCCTTATCAGTAATAGTGTAATTGATTTCAGGAGGTGAGAATTTGCGGGACCAAAATGCCACGGGATGCAACTGATTGGTTACTGGGTCCTTTTGTGATAGAACTGCCCCCATGGCAAGGCTCGAAGCATCAGTTTCAACGATGTAGGGGAGTTCTGGGCGAGGATGTTTTAAGATCGGTGCAGAGATAAATCTAGTCTTCAAATTCTGGAAAGCTTGTTCCGCCTCGGTAGACCATTCAAAATGTTTGTTTTTCTTTAACAAGGCGGTGATGGGCTGGACTATTCGAGAGAATTTGGGGATAAACCTGCGGTAAAAGTTAGCGAAGCCTAACATACTTTGAACACCTTTTACGGAGGATGGCGATGGCCATTTGAGAATTGCATCGACCTTCTTTGAATCCATACGCACTCCGCTAGGTGATAATATGAATCCCAAGAATTCAACTTCAGTCACGTTGAAAACACATTTTTCCAACTTAGCGAAAAGTTTGTGTTGACGCAATCTCTCGAAGACCATTTTCACATGTTTCCGATGTTCAGTTTCCGATGAAGAATAAACGAGGATGTCGTCAATGTAAACAACAACACACACATCTATGAGCTCTCTGAGGACATCGTTCATAAAATATTGAAAGGCGGCCGGGGCATTGCAAAGTCCGAAGGGCATGACCTGATATTCAAATAGCCCATACTTGGTGCGGAAGGCCGTCTTCCATTCATCGCCCTCTTTTACTCGTACCAAGTGGTAGGCTCCTCTAAGATCCAGCTTTGTATATATGCATGCTTTTCTGACTTGGTCCAGGAGTTCAGGGATCAAAGGTAACGGATATCTATTCTTAACGGTGATCTGGTTCAGGGCGCGATAATCTATACAAGTTCTAAGGTCCCCTTCTTTTTTTGGAACGAAGAACAAAGCTGAGGAAGCAGGGGACTTGGAAGGACGAATAAACCCATTTGCTAGGTATTGATCCAGGTATTGTCGGAGGTGAAGATTCTCAGGCTCGGTGAGGGCATAAATTCTACTACAAGGAGGAGTAGATCCAGGTATCAGGTCTATCTGGCAGTCATAAGACCTATGAGGAGGTAGAGAGTTAGCCTGATCATTCCGGAAAACATCTTGGAATTCTAGGTATTCAGGAGGTAACTGGGGAGCCTCCGAGGAAATTGCTGCCAGTGCAACACCAGGTCGAGGGTGACACGTAGAGACACATTCTGGAAACTGAACCGTTCTTGCTCGCCAATCGATCTGAGGATTGTGCTTCTCTAACCAAGGAATTCCTAGAATAATCTGGAACTGAGGGGCCTTGATCACATCGAACACGATCTTCTCATGGTGTCCATCTTGACTTACTAGCGTCACTTCTTGGGTGGTATGGGTTACTGGTCCGGAGGCTATCTCCGTACCATCCACCGTAGTAATGACGTCCTTTACAGCCTTTGGACAAAGAGTCAGATTCATCCTCAAAACCATTTCATGATCCACATAATTGCCGATGGCACCGCTGTCGACGTAAGCTTCAATCGCATGTAATCGATCCGGATGTTCAGGGCTAATGAGGACCATAGGTATCACGAAATGCGAGGTCACGGAACTGGTTTTAACGCTCGGCAAGAGGACCTCTATCCTTGTCGGGCGAGGTCGTTTCCCTGCTCAGAGTTTGTGACCCTGGTAACTGCAGCTCCTACTGCCTTCTTGGCTGGTTTCACCGGACAGTCTCGAAGAAAGTGCCCCGAGTTTCCGCAATAGAGGCATAATTGCAGCTGTTTTCTCCTTTCCCGCTCCCTTTGTGTTAGTGGTCCTTTCAGGCCCCCTATTTGCATGGGTTCCCCGGAGTCTACTCCTTTGGTAGGAGTTGGTGGTTTGGAAAATACTCGAGCATCAAACTTGGAACGATCGGCCTTCCTGTTCTGCAGTCTGTGGTCAATTTGAACGACTAAGTCAATATAGTCCGAACAGTCTTGCGGGGGATTCACTACTTGGGCTAACACATCTTTGAGCTCTCCACGTAGACCTCTATAAAACAGCGTAATCCTTTTGTCCTCAGGCCATCGAGTTTCCACTATCAGTCTGTTGAAAGACGCAATATAAGCCAAAAGGTCTTGATTACCCTGTCGCAATGAAAGGAGCTCATTGTCCAAGGCCTGCCCCTGTGAATGTCTTGCAAACAGTTTTTCCATACTGAGCTGAAAAGCTTGAAAATCATGGAGAACCGGATCATCTTGATTAACTAGAGGGATCGACCAGTCTGCCGCATTGCCACTAAGGTACGAAAGCACGAAAGCTACCTTAGCTTGATCAGTTGGAAAGGCTGCTGGCCGGCACAAGAAGTGCAACCGGCACTGATTAATAAATACTGCAAACCTCTTTGGGTCACCAGAAAATCGTTCGGGCGGAGCCAGAGGTACATTCCCAGGTAGGTTGATCTGCACTGGGTTCGTAGAAGATGTTGAAGGAAGATTTGCCCCTGATGCGGGTAACGGAGTTTGTCCGGCTTGTGACTGTAGCAATTGTCTAGCGAGATCGTCTGTTCGCTCTTTGGAAATAATCAGTTCCCTTCTTAGAGCATTCGTTTCCTGACGGGCTGCATGCACTTCTGCTCTTAGTTCCCCAAGTAACTGGGCTAGCTGGTCGGTATCCGAGGTTTCCATAGCGCCTGGGTGGGAGTTTTGCGGTTGGCTTTGCGTTCTGTAATGCTCACCTGATTCCCGCAGAGGCGCCGGTCTTGACTGGGTGAATGCCGTATCTTCAAAGGTGATGTGTAACACACGGTTGGCTCTTTGGGCTGGACCTCTGTGCACTGTATGTCTGACTCGAAGAGTAAGATGTCTGCAGATAGAAAATATGGGATTAATGAACTGGGGTTATTGGGTGCCTCTCTCCTCCTCCGTTTCTCTTCTCCTGTAGAACCCCAAAGGTTAACGCCCTCACCTTAGGTAAGTGAACGCCGAGCTCTCCATCTGCCTCGGGGCAGGGTGCCGTAACCAGTTTCTTCACTGGATAAGGGTGCAGGCCTCTTGACCTCAGAGGACTGCTGTCCGTCGTTAACTGCACGAACGGTAAATTCTGGGCACTTCAAATGTCTTAAAAGTCTTTTGTAATGATATCTCTTGTTTTGCAGGGTTCCGGCGATGGCGGATGAGAGTTGAGGATCGAACCCGCGTGAGGAATAGAAGCGCCTGGAAGCACGTAAGTAAGCGCTTGTAGCCTGCTTCACGATGCGCACTAACTGTCCCTTTTATCTTGCAGGTACAAGTTCGGAGCTTTAGAGAAGCTGAAGGGTGCTGGAATACCCACTGGATTCGGCGTGGGAAGGAGTAATGGCACGTGAGTAATAAAGTTGCCCAATGTCTTTAAACGCACCTTCTTTTGTCTTTCAGATGCGGGATGCAGCGCCGAAGGCCTCCGGAGCGTGCGAAGAGCTGGTAAGCTTTTGTCTTTCAGATGCCGGAATGCAGTGCGAAGACCTCCGGAGCATGCGAAGAGTAGGTAAGCCTTTGTCTTTCAGATGCCGGAATGCAGCGCAAGGCGTTGGTGACTGCCGATGGACCAGGTAAGAGATGCGCTGCCACTGAAGACCGTAGTGCTAACCTGTTCTTTCTTTGTCTTTACAGGTGCTGCTGAAGACTGGATTCCAGGATGGTAAGCCTTTGTTCCCTTAGGCCCAGGATCAGAAGCAGAAGACACGATGAGCGTTCTGCTGCAGAGAATGCAGAATAACGCAAATCAAGATTCATCCATCGGGTGTGGTTTAAATAGCCTCCTGTAGTGCTTAGGTGTCTCCTTCCACAGCCTCGCCTAGGTGAGAAAAGAGTTCCTGCTTTCCAGAAGAGTTCCAGTGTTCTGAACCTAGGGAGTGGCTCCTGCCCCACCCAACAGGAAAAGTAGTCCCAAACAGAAGAGGATCAGGGGCTCAACTGGCAGGTAAGTAAGCAGCATGGTCTGCTGCAGGTAAGTCCAACCAAGCATTATGAGCCCGGCGCTTCCAGCGCTGGGACTGGGCATCTTTATGAGCCTGGTGCCACTGGCGCCAGGACAGGGTCCAAAAGGTCCCAATTGGGAGTGGCTGGCACTCGGAACCGGGGTTATGGGTCTGCTTCCAAGGGAGTCGGGCAAATCCTGATCTTTTGGAAGCAGAGATCATGACAAGTATGTGTACGCCCAGGCTCACTTAGCTAATATGGTGGGGCCTGGCCGTGAAGATTTTACACAAGGAGTGATGGAATAGGGCACATTCATAGCACAATGTGCTCAATCAGGCCCTGAGGGGTGTTATGGAGGCTTCATGTCCTGCAGCTCAGACCGTACTGGTGTTATGGTCCCTCATGCCTGGTTGCAGGCCCTTGCTTTACTTGGGACATTCACTATATCTTATGGCCCATGACACCCGGTACGGGCCGAGCTGCAGATGGATGAAGCTATATTGGTGATGATGGTTTAGTGACGCATCTGTACATGCATATTACGTGTGTCATTGTGTGTTTGGATTCACTTGCAGCAGTGGTCAATTTGCAGTTCAGACATGCTTATGGTATGTGCCATCTCTTTGTTTCCATCTGTCTTTTCTGCCTGTGACATGTGCCTGACCGAGGTGGTGTCTGATGGAGGTGATATACTACATTTTGTACTTGTGTAGGCTTTGCCATTTAGACACATCCATTTCTGCTTTTGAGATGTGTTTGCATATCAATGCCACTGGATGCATGCCAGGTTCTCATTTGTGTGTGACATGTCTGCTTCATGTGTAGGCTGTCGATGTGATGTCTATGTGTGTGTGGGTTATGTGCTTCTGACATGTGTACTGATGTTTGTTTTTTTCCCCTTTTCAGATGATGATGCAATGGAGCCAGAGGATGGTGTTGTCATGCCAGGCAAAGGGTTGCTATCATACCAGCAACCTGGCACAAGTGGGGGTCATGGGGTGGTAGACCACGAGAACCCACTTGTGTTCCAGACCATCGTGTCTAGGGGTGGGAATGAGTCTAGCCTGGAGGAACACTCTGACAACAATGTCGAGTTGGATGCGCGTCATGTCCATTCGTCAACAGTAAGTGATTCTGATGTGGACGCTCCTCTGTCCGCAACACCTGCACTGTGGGTCCAGATGGTGGTGGGACCTCCGCCTGTGGTGGATCGGGACGCATGGTCAGACTCCACACCAGTTGCTGATGTGCCTGGGGCATCACGGCAATGGAGGAATGTAGTCCTGCAGCCGCGGTTGGTGCAAACCCAACAAGGACCGCGGCTCCTTTGGCGCCACCGGGGTATACTGAGTGGGAGCAAACCATGGTTGCCAATTCCGAACAACAGGGGGCAGCAATTGATAATATCGCTCAGAGCATGGAACGTGTGGCCCAATCTGTGCTCTCCACTGCTAGGCAGGTGGATCTCCAGCAGAGGGCGGCACAGTCCACGGCCCGCTCGCTCAGGCTGGGGATGGCAGCCTCAGACAGGGCCCGCCAGGCTGAAATGTTGTCTCTGCGTCATGCAATTGCTGCTCACGCAGGGGCACACAGGGAGGCCCTGAGGGATGACCATCGATCCCTCCGATCTACTCTGTGTGTGCTCTTGATGAACAAGAGGAAGCTATCAGATATGTCAACCTCAATGTCTGATTCTGACCTCTGACACTCTTCCTCACCTGAGGATTCGGTCTTGGGTGACTTCTTCTTTCTTTCTCGTACTGTGGATCTCTTTTTATGCAGATATGGCCGAACGCGGAACAACGCCACAATGCTTACTTGAAATATCCGGAAACCAGAGGCCCCGGATCCACAGCCGCTGAAAGGGGAAAAAGCCACACGGGCAAAAAACCCTGAAGTGCCTTCCAAGGGACAGGCGCGATGATACTCCAGATATACAGATGAGTGGCCAATCTGATAAATAGGGACTTCCAACACCGTAAGCGTAGAAGAAAGGAGAGCAATGTATCCAGGAATCCGGATTGCAGAGTCCAAGGGTAAACAGAAAGAGGAAGAAGGTAACGAGCGTGTAATGAAGCCCAGAGAGCTTGGTAAAAGACGGAAGCAGGGTGAACAGAGAAACGCCAGAAAGGGAGAGCTGCGAAGAGAGCCAGGAGAGAGCCGTAAGGAGAAACAGAAGGCAGTACCTGGAGAGTAGGGCAGGAGTGCTGAAGAAAAGCAGGGCTCAGCGGAGCCAAGGGAAATTCACAGTGAGCGCTGGCAACAAAGTGGAAACAGTAACACAGTTGCAAGGCGATCGCCGCCGGTTGGAAACACCTGAAAAATCTGGCGGCGGCCATGATGGAAAGAAACACTAGACCGCTGCAAGTGTTGCAGTCTAACGTGATGGAGTAATTCCATGGCGGCTGCATCGCCATCGGTCCCACAATCTCATATAGAAGGAGCGCATGACAGTATGCACCCCTCCGGTGCAGGAGAAACCCGGCTTACCCGCGTGGGCACGGTAAAACTTCCTCACTAATCGAGGGGCCCGAACATTGGAACTGGGTTCCCAAGAATCCTCTGAAGATGGATAACCTTTCCAGGATATCAGAAATTCCAATCTCCCTCTGTGGTAACATAAGTCTTTAATACCAGCCACTTCGCACTCTTCTTCTTATGTAACTTTGTTCTCCTTATGCCGTTTCACAGGGGTAGTGGGGATGCCCGCTGAGGCTGGACGCACATTGAAGAGTGGAAAACAGGATGTATGTTCTTGGGCAGACGAAGACGAAACGTCACCGGGTTGATTTGAGATACCACTGTGTAAGGACCTATGAATCGAGGAGACAATTTGGAAGGGTGGATCCACCTAGGTAGAAATTTTGTAGACAACCAGACCCTGGATCCTGGACCAAAGGAAGGAACATCTGTTTGTTTCCGATCCGCCAACCTTTTGTAACAAGAACGGGCCTCTATGAGAGCCCTTTCGGTGATTCTGTGAGCTTCATTGATCTGCTGTAATCGGGCATCGATAGTGGGGCAGACCGTATTGGTGGGAGGCACGGGCAGTATACCCCTGGGATGTTGACCAAAGGTACAGAAGACGGGACTGAGTCTGGTGGCAGAATGTTTAGAGTTATTATACGCAAATTCAGCAGTGGGTAGTAAATCGTACCAGTTGTCTTGAGTGTTGTTAACATAGCACCGGAGGTATTGTTCTAGAGTACCATTGAGTCTCTCAGTCTGTCCGTTGGTTTGAGGGTGGAATCCTGAAGAGAGTGCATGTTCTATCCCCAACCTGTGACATAGGGCCTTCCAGAATTTGGAGGTGAATTGACTCCCTTATCCGAAATGATCTTCGTAGGCAGTCCATGTAAACGGAAAATATCATGGATGAAGACCTCTGCCATTTTCGATGCAGAAGGTAAACCTGGAAATGGAGAAAAGTGTGCCAACTTAGTAAGTGAATCCACAGTAACCAATTTGCAGGTATGGCCTCGAGAGACTGGAAGTTCCACTATTAAATCCGTGGAGATTTGCTCCCATGGGATCTTAGGTAACAGAATTTATTCCAGGAGTCCTATGGGTTTTTGGTAGCGATGCTTACTGCGAGCGCATTGGATACATGATTGGACATACCTCCTAACATCAGAAGATATTTCAGGCCAAAAAAAAATCTCCTGACGAGTTCTTCATTATTTTTTGTGCCTCGATGTCCGGCTGTACTATGGTCATGACACCACGACATGATCTTGAGGCGTAAGTCAGGTAAGGGTACATACAGCCTTTTTTTAACAAAGCACAGACCGTCCTTCATGTCGACTTTGATCCTAGGTGATGTGAAATCTGGAAGAGGCAAGTGAGCAGTGGCTGTCTTGATTTGGGAGAGGAATGAAACAGTGGCTGTAATAAACACCTTGTCTGGAAAGATTCTTTCCTTAAGTTGAGAAGAGGAGTCCTCTATAGCCCACCGGCGGGATAGCACATCGGCTACTACATTCTGGCAGCCCGGGAAATAGGTGATCTCGAAGTCGTACTGCGCAAAGAAGTGAGCCCACCTGGTTTGCCGGGAATTGGCACACTCCATGTTCTGCAAGGATTTTAGATTCCTGTGATCCGTCCTGATGGTGAAGGGGCCTACTCCTCCCTGTAAGAGATTTCTCCAGTCCTCAAAAGCTAACTTGATTGCCAGAAGTTCTCGTTCAATCACTGAATAATTCTTTTGACTGGTGGTGAGGGTCTTAAAGAGATAGGCCACGGGGTGTTTGATACCTTCATGATCTTGCAGGAGAACCGCTCCCACCGCATTGGCAGAAGTGTCGGCTTCAACAATAAACTTCTTGGACTGATCTGGTTGCTTCAAAATGGGAGCGGAACTGAATCTCTCCTTTAAGATTCGAAAGGCCTCTTCTGCTTCTGACGACCACCTAAATGGTAGATTGTCTTTCTTGTGAAGAGAAGTGATGGGAACAACCGTAGAGGAAAAGTTCTTGATGAATTTACGGTAGAAGTTGGCGAATCCCAAGAACCTCTGAACTTCCTTTACCGAGGAAGAGGATGGCCAATCCGAGATCACAGAAATCTTCTTGGGGTCCATCTTAATGCCATCTTGGGAGAGGATGAATCCCAAATAGGGAACCGAGGATACTTGGAACATACATTTAATGGGTTTGACCAAGAGGTGATTTTCTTGAAAACGTCTTAGTACTTCATGCAGGTGAGTGGAATGCTCTTGAGTAGTCTTGGAAAAGACTAAGATATCATCCAAGTAAATGATGACCGAGTGAAACAGTAAATCAGAGAAAGAGCGGTCTATAAACCATTGAAACACAGCTGGAGCATTGACCAATCCAAAGGGCATCACCTTGTATTCGTAAAGACCGTAAGGTATTCTAAAGGCGGTCTTCCATTCATCGCCTGCTCGGATGCGCAGGAGATGATAAGCGTTCCAGAGATCCAACTTGGTAAAGATCACAGCTCCTTTGACTGCCTCAAGAATGTCCAAAATGAGGGGCATGGGATATCTGTCCCGGATTGTGACCTTGTAAAGCCCACGATAATCAATGCAGGGTCTGAGTTCGTCGGAATCTCTTTTCGAGATAAAGAACAGAGAAGCCCCCAGAGGTGATTTAGAAGGCTGAATCAATCCATTCTTGAGGTTGGCATCCAGATACTGGCGAAGAAACACTTTCTCCTTTAGGGATAAGGAAAACATCCTGCTAAATGGTACAAGGGCCTCTGGAATGAGATCAATCGAACTGTCTTCAGGGCAATGAGGAGGTAACTCATGATCCACCTTCTCAACAAAGACTTGGGCTTATTCAGAAAACTGGGGTGGTACTGAATGTATTGTCCGAGTTTGAGTTTCTAAAAATAGCAAAATGGCAGTTTGGTACCGCTGGGATGCTAAGCAAGACTGACTGCAGTAGGGGGAGATAAAACTGAGTGTATTGGTGGACCAATCTATGGCCGGATTATGTCGACGGAGCCAAGCTATACCCAAAATGATGAGGAAATGAGCCACCCTAATGATATCAAAAGAAATCTCTTCTTTGTGGTGTTGGATAGGAACCTGGATGTTCTCGGTGAAGTGGGTGATGGGTCCGGAACGGAGAGGAGTTCCGTCGACTCCTTCTACCTTGAGATCCTCTTTATTCTGCACTCGCTGGATCCCCATCTTGTTGGCCCATAAAGTGTCCATAAAGTTTCCAGCAGTGCCACAATCAATGAGTGCCAGAGTGTCCACAGACTTCTTCCCCCAGGACAGATGCAGTGAAACAACCATAAGGCGCGCATCTTCAATCTGGCGAGATGGAGCAATTGAAAGAGTAACATAGGGACCATCAGTAACTCCTCGAACAGTGGTCCGACCTAGGTTCGAGGCAACGTGGTTCCCAGATGCCTTGGTGGAACATCGGGACAATTGTGAATTAAATGAGAAGCAGACCCACAGTACATACAGAGACCTGTGTCTCTGCGCTTTTTCCTTTCTTCCGGAGTAAAGGGAGATCTCATGGAGCCAATCTGCATGGGTTCTTCTTTAGAGGATCCTGATGATATTGGAAGAGTGGGTGAAGAACTGGGAAGACATAATGTCCCTCTTCCTTTCTTCTTCTCTTGCTTCCGTTTGTTTATGCATTGCTCAATTTGTAGAGTAACTGATAACAATTCCGCGAATGTGAAGCCGGGCGTGGGATTCTCGCGAGTTCACCTTTTAACTCATCCTTCAGTCCTCTTCGGAAAATTGTAAATTGGGCGTGTTCCTGCCAATTAGCCTCTGTGGCTAATTGTTTGAACTTGGTAATGTAAGACAAGAGGTCCATCTGCCCTTGATGGACTTCTAACAATTCTTCACAGGCCATATACTTGATTTCTGGTCTTTCAAAGGCTTGCTTAAATTTTTCAAGGAATGCTCTCCAATCCTGTAGAACGGGGTCATCAACAGTAACAAAGGGACTAGCCCAAGCCAGAGCGTTCCCCGTCAAGTTGGAAACCACAAAGCCAACCTTACTAAAATCAGTGGAAAAAGATGTTGGACGAAAGGCAAATTGTACATTACAGGCTTCAATAAACTCCTTGAGATGTTTTGATGATCCGTCATATTTTCCTGATGACAGTGGCATGGGAGGGAGGTCTGTACTGCGAGGTTCCCGGTTAGCAACTAACTGGCGGAGCACAGTATTCTCTGCCTTGATATTCTGCATCTCCTGATTTAAATTCTGTACTTCCATATTGAGGGGCTGAACTGCTGCAACCAGCTCTTGGACCTGTTTGGCCGCAGCCATTGCGGGAGATATTAGGCGTTGTAAGCTGTCAGATATGTCAACCTCAATGTCTGATTCGGACCTCTCACACCCTTCCTCACCTGAGGATTCGGTCTTGGGTGACTTCTTCTTCTTTCTTTCTCGTACTGTGGATTTCTTTTTATGCAGATATGGCAGATCGCGGAACGATGCCACAATGGCTACCGGAAATATCCGGAAACCAGAGGCCCCGGATCCACAGCCGCTGAAAGGGGAAAAAGCTGCACGGGCAAAAAACCCTGAAGTGCCTTCCAAGGGGCAGACACGATGATACTCCAGATATAGAGATGAGTGGCCGATCCGATAAATAGGGACTTCCAACACCGTAAGGGTAGAAGAAAGGAGAGCAATGTATCCAGGAATCCGGATTGCAGAGTCTAAGGGTAAACAGAAAGAGGAAGAAGGTAACGAGCGTGTAATGAAGCCCAGAGAGCTTGGTAAAAGACGGAAGCAGGGCGAGCAGAGAAACGGCAGAAAGGGAGAGCTGCGAGGAGAGCCAGGAGAGAGCGGTAAGGAGAAACAGAAGGCAGTACCTGGAGAGTAGGGCAGGAGTGCTGAAGAAAAGCAGGGCTCAGCTGAGCCAAGGGAAATTCACAGTGAGCGCTGGCAACAAAGTGGAAACAGTAACACAGTCGCAACGCGATCGCCGCTGGCTGGAAACACCTGAAAAAGCCGTTGGCGGCCATGATAGAAAGAAACACTAGACCGCTGCAAGAGTTGCGGTCTAACGTGATAGAGTAATTCCATGATGGCCACGTCGCCATCGGTCCCACAATCACACATAGAAGGGACGCATGACAGAAACGGACAGAGGAGAGGTTGGAGCAGCTTGAGAATACCATCTCGGATGAGCTACGTGCTTGCCGGGAGGTGTTCCAGATGTCCTGCCAGGCCACACCGGAAGAACTCTGTGTTACACTTGCTACCTTGCAAGAGGAAGCACGCGTATCATGCGAGTTTCTTCATGCTGACCTATGTGTCATCGCCACACAGAACCAGGCTCACCGGTCCCGCAGACTTGCTGCCGACAAGAGGCAAGCTGCGCATAGGCGTGGTCGGGGTACTGTGCCACGTCAACCTTTTGAGTCAGAGGGTGAGGAGGAAGACGACTTATCTCCCACACAAGTCGGGCTGTGCAGGCGTTGAGCCCATGAAGATTTTTTTTTTATCTCAACATCATCGCATGTGGGTGTTGAGGTGCACCCTGTACCCCCCCCTCCTCGAATCCTCCCCCCGGGTCGTTTTGATTTTTATAGTTAGTTTAATTAGTTAATATAGTTTAAAATTGCTTGTCTATTGTGCATTCATGTGACGGTGTGGTGCTTTGTGGCTTTTGAAAGCATCCACTGTCTGTTCCAGCTGGGCCCTTCAAGCTTGTCTCGTGTATGTGTTTGCAGCTTGCAGTCCTGACTCACATATGCCTCTCCTGCTTCCCCTATCCATGGGCTCGCAAGGATGGTTCGGTGTTACAACCATTTACACAAGGGCATTGGACTTTCGTCATATCTGCTGCCTGTCTGCAGCTGTACTACTTGTGTTAACACCCCTAGTGGGGATAATGGATGTTTTCTCCACGGCATGTCTGCAATCAATTTTGGTGAGTACATCATTGATATGTCCATTTATTGATGTTGATTGTGATGTATGTTCTTTTCTTGCCTTTATATGTGCTTGATGCACTTCATGCTGTAGACAGTAGCCTGCACCCTTTGGCTGTCAAAATCACACTGATGGTGGGAGAAGGTCAGATGTAGGTCTCAGACATGGCCGAGTGACAACCAGCATGAAGACACACACGCAGGAAACTTGCCAGCTTTATTAAAAGTTTTTATGCCCTTTCTGCAGGAAAATTAGCCTCCAGACTACCTTTCCCAGCAGACACAGGGCCAAGAACTACAGAAACCTGGCCACGTTGGGTGGTGCACATGTGCGCATGCGTGCGCAAGCAGAAGTACAGGGCTTGTGCTCAGAGGTCCGACAGAAGCAGACATGTTTCCAGGAGCTCCAAGCAAGGTGAGCAACACGAGGACTCACACCCCAGCCGACCTTCCTCCAGGCCCCTCGCATATGCATGCTAAGTAGCGCCAGTGCTGGGGAGCTTGGCCAGGCATTGGGGAAGAAGCGCACAGTACAGCTAAGCCGCATTGAGGAACAAATGCCAAGTGGCTTTACAAGTTGTCAGGGGCACACGCAGGGGGCGTTGCCCATATCCTCAAGTCCTCCCTGCTCTATAGAGGCTGAGTTATTAGCGCAGTAGCGTTCCAAGCCAAAAACTAATACAGCGCACGGGGGAACCCAGCGATGCACAGACTCGAGTGCAGTACATATCATTTGCATATGCAAATTGCCACGTGTGCTACCTATTGAAATCCGCAGCTGGCAGACCATGACTTGTACTGAAGTCGCACCTCGTCACACGCATCTAGCATCTCACCCAAAGACCATACTCTCATGTGTGATTCTTAGCACATTGGTCTTCCATTTACCGCGGGGCCACGTGCGGCTGCCTTACCGCATTGACAGTGTATGAACCATCACAGGGGCAAGCAAAAGTATACGAACAAAGCAGCAGACAAGAGTGTTTGTTTGGGGAGCAGTCACTTAGTTTGAGGCATGAATGGTGTTGTGTGTGTGGTGAAAAAACACACAGAATAGTAACTCACGCTCTCTTTGAAACATTGAACTGCTCCTGTTACCAGACCTGAGAGTGCGCAGACAGGAGGCAAGCACTCACCCCAGAGATAAGTCTCTCTTTGGCTTGCATTTGTCCCATTTTGTACAATGTGCATGAAGAACATGGTTTCTCTGATTGAGTATGTGTTATTGTCAATATTTGTATTTTGTATTTTGCCTACTTTCCCTTGCCCATCCACCTCCCCTCTCCTGCCCCTTTTTCCGGTTATCCTGAATACCGATGCCTATCCAAACAATGGATCCCTGACCCTCTTTCCCCGCCGGGGTCTCAGAGTCCTGTGTACGTTTTACTTTGCAGGCACCCAGTCTGCAGAGGTGGTTGTTGGTTCGTGCCACTCCTGCGCCTGGAGACCGTCCAGAGCAGTGACACTACCCATCAGTTGTTGCATTCCTCATTGATTATTGTATATTGAAAATGGTACCCATCCTGTTGAACCATTGTTGAACTGTGCTACCTTGGTTGTTCTTTCATTCTGCTTGGACATGTGCTTGGCCATTTTCAGAAACTTCAAGTCATCTACTGGAGACTCTTCCAGGGTTTTTTGGTGGCTACAGGCTTTTTCCCTGGTTTGGGAGTTTGGCTCCTTGGAGTTCTCTGCGATTTGGTATTTTTACCAGTCAAGGTGGCCTCTGAGGGGGCTGGACCCTATTTACACGCAAGGTAGAACATGAAAACCAAGGGGTAGGGGGATCCTGGAGCCAGGTAGACTAAAAGGAAGAAGGCTACAGACCCCAGACACACTTCTTCAGAAGGTCATGGTGTTGTGTAAATGAGGGAGGGCCTTTTGTTGTTGGACAGTACGCTTGGGCTACAGTGTTTGGGCACTCTGACATTGTCATTGTAGTATACTAGGTACATGATGTGTTCTGCTGGTCAATGGCTGTTCCTGTGTTGTTTACTTTTCAGGTGTCAGGGGATTGTTGTGGTTTGACATGCTGGGGGGTACACATGGGCAATGTTCACATGTGATGTGTACAGGACACTGAGGGTCACTTCATTTCACATGCATGTATTGAGTGCATGTCCCTACTGACACACACACTTACACAATGCTCCACCACATGTACAACCACCCCTCCATACCCACACGTGCACACAGATTGCCTTCTCTGGCATGCTGTGTCCCTGCAGCGCATGATCACTTACCATTTGGGGATCGTGTACATGCGCCAATAGGTTATTTTTGTTGCTTGTCCTTTTTATATGATGCTCAAGGTGTATCCCCAACACAATGGCTGCTCACTGTGCTGTGTGCTGAGCAGTGTGTTGCAGGAGACACACACAGCACACAGGTTAGGGATTAGCGGATTTGGCTTGGCCAATGTGCATGAGAACAGACATTCAGTATTTTGTTGATGGTACCACTGTGGCATGCATTTGTGTATGCCTTTGTATGTGTGGGAGGTTGTTGGTCAGTCATTTCATCTGATTCTGTGTCAGGTGTGATTGTCTCAGGCCTCTTTCTATTTATCACATGGCACTTTGTATTTAATTGGTCATATGTTGGGCTTTTGCTGTTGCATGCCATGTCATAGTGTGGCAGACAAGGGTGATGTGGGTTGGGAGGGTTTGGGTGACATACCAGTGATTGTCATGGCCTGTTTTGCAGGGGGGTGGTGTGATACACACCTTGCATGTGTTCCTTTTGGTCACACAGGATTGGTTTTGTTTAAGTAGCTAGGGATGCACACAATGTAGCACTTCCGTGGCAACATTCTCAGGGTGGTAAGGTTGTGACAGTTGACTGTCTCTTTGTCATCATCGATTGTCACCTGGTATGTGCCAGGCCTGTGTGAACACTGCAGGGGTGGGAGTTTAGGTGAAAAATGTGGCCACAAGCTGGGTCCGGGCTGCCTTGCCACGTGTCCTTTCCCCTCCCATCGGAAGCACCTGTGCCTGTGGTTGGGGACGCGGGGGCACCACCATGTCCACCGGTACGTCCCGCCGTGTTGCAACATTGTGCAGGACACATGCTGCCACAATGATCCTGCACACTACTGGGGGTGCATATAGCAGCTGGCCGCCAGAGTGGTCAAGTGAGCGGAAGCGTGACTTGAGCACTCCGAATGTGCGCTCCATTATGCCCCTGGTTGCAATATGGGCAGCGCTGTATCTTACCTGGGATGGTGTGGCGGGGTTCCGTATTGCCGTCATGATGTGGTTGCTCAGAGGGTAGGCACTGTCCCCTGGGGAGGTTAGGATGGTTGTCATTAGTTGGGTTTGTGTATTTGTCTGTGTGTGACATGCATGCATGTGCACAGACATTTGTACTCACCAATGAGCCATGTGTCGCCATGCTTCCCAGCTTCCAGGTCCCGGCTCAGGGCAGACATTCTGTAAATGAAACTGTAATGGGTAGACCCAGGATAGTTTGCATAGACAGATGATGATTCCATGGACATCGCATACAACCTGCACATTGATGGAATGCCAGTGCTTGCGGTTTTGATAGATGTGTTCAGTGGCCCTAGGTGATGTAAGGTCATCTTCCCACTCCTGACCAGGTCTAGGATGATATGAGGTGGAAACCTATAATTGCCACAGACCTTGTCATCAGGCATCCCAAAAAGGTTGGTCTGGGGCATAAGAATGCAGGGCCTGGCTATTCTCCTCCTCCTGCGGTGTCCCACGATCAGTGCTGCGACAAATGGGGCGTTCATCGTAGTTGTATGTATGTTTTTGTTGTTTTTGTGCACTTTATACTGCGCGTGGGGACGCTTCCGCCTGCCTTCGTGTGGCGGACGTGTTGATGCCTCTGCGCGTATTTTGGCATGCACGGGTTTCCCGTATTCGATTCCATGAATACGTGCTGTTTGCGTGCGTGTGGGCGTTCCGTGTATTTCCCTGCAGTACTTCCCCAGTTACGCCTTCTTTTTCATGCGTTGTTCCCCATTCAGCGTGTTCCGCCCCCTTTTTGGTGTGTGCACTAACGTTGGGTGCTTTTGCTGTGCACACTGGGTTCGGGATGTTGCAGTGACTTGTGCGCCCATGTGCGCCACGCGCGGATTTGGTGCACATCCCGGAGAAAATAAGCGCAGGCCCTTCCATGAATCGCACACGTGCGTGTGCGCTTGCTTTTTCACGCTTGCGGCAGCTTGCGCCACGATTTTCGGCGCACATTGTTCCATGAATCGGCCCCAAAGTGTCAAGGACGTGTTTCTCAAGCCATTGAATTAAAGGTACGTTCTGTAAAAATTCAAAGAACTAGTAGTACGGCGTACCAATGATTTATACTACACCATCTCTGGCCTAACCTGAAGAAATTGCCTGGATCAGTCCCTAATATTTCAAAATGGTCAGCTCCTCAGAGTAATTAGGTTCCCAGTGTACATACTTCAAAAAAATCTACACTCATGGTTTAATTGGTGGTAGCACTGCTTCATGTATAGTAATAGGGAGCTCTGGCATATAGCGCATCACAATTTGTTTCTTGGCACACTCATGGCAACACTACCCAAAGAAATGGGACATCTAACTAACCTGTATTCTCCATCTATGCTATGGTATGCATGTTTTTCTCACTGCACCAGGTGTGTCGCTTTCATCAATGCTACAGAAGTTGTACATTCTCTGAAGCCGCTAATCTGAGTTATGTATCAATGCTGGCACATGTGTACCTTTGGCATATGGCAAAGTGTCAGTGTCCTGCTGTACTACAGGCCCTGGGGTGCTCGAGGAACACATAAAATACACAACCACTCTTCTCTTTCATTACTGTATTGGCACTATATTAATCATAACTACAAAGCAACATAACGTTCAGCGAGATTGACACTGAGCCTGGCTGCCGGCCTTGCAGCTCTGCTCTGGTTGGCATTAGTGAGCCAAGATTTTTTGGCACTGGCAATTATGTTTTTACAAGGTAAGCACTGGAGAAGAATGCTTGGCATTGTGAGCAGAAAGTAAGAGGTTAAGATTTGGGAAGTTTGTCAAACTCTGAGAACTGTAATGAAGGCATGGTATCAACAGTAAGACAGACCCAAGTTACTACAGTTCAAGAGTGTTTATTGAACTTTAAAAAGTGTTTGAAAAATGCCTATCTAATCCTAAATCTTCAGATGGGAGCAAGCTACGAACATCACATAATAATAAAGCAGTCCTAGTGGTGGATTTTCAAAATAAAAGGGCCTTTAAAATTAAACCTATTGCCAATCCTTACCTCTAAATACAAAGGGTCTGGGAAACAGTGTTAACAAAAGAATAGAAGTGTTCACAAAATGATTTGCAGGATGTTTAGGCAATTGGCCTCCCTTCCCCACATTTTCAGCACAGGACAAGGCAGTTCACTCGAGTGTAGCACAATCTCTGTCTGCTTCAGCACAAGCATACAGTTTAATCATTAGCATCAGGGCCTTCTGTGCCCAAGTCTCCTTCCTTAACAAAGTCTCTTCATGCAGAGGGCCTTTTGCAACAAAACAAACAATACGTTATTTTCCCCTTTCCATCCAATTTTGACAGGTACTCCATTCAGATGATTCACCATTCACCCCGGATCCCCCTCAGCTGGGCTTAGATACCATTAATATAATTATTGTCACTTTGAATCCCCCTCTTGCGGGCTCAGATCCTCTTTCACAATCTTCTTAGGTTATTCCTTTGCTGGTGACTCACGGTTCACCCCGGAAACCTCTCAGCCAGGCTCAAATCCCTTTCTCAAAACAATGAGTCTCCCTGAGCCGGGTTTGGACCAATTTCACTTAGCATCAACTATCCAAGACTTTCAAATGTGCACAGGGTTTGGCTTGACCCGTTGCAGGACCACTTCGATTTCACAATCCCTGTCCTTTTTACATTTGCCACCTATCGGTCGGATACCTAATAGAGACCTTAGAATGAGCACCCACGTGGCACCAGACCACTCTTTTTATGGTATCATATATTGAATTCAAAGTCTAATCAGTCATCTGCTGTTTAATTACATTTGCATCGCTTGTCACATACACTTCACACACTGTTCTCTTCAGTTTTCTCTATACAATGTTGCCGCTTGCAACCTTGGTTTCAACACAATCCGGTCTGGTATCAGTCTCCCCAACTCACCGGCTGTGCTGACTTTACTGGTGCTGCTTTGTTGTCGGAGCGAAGGACAGCACCATAGAGGCAAACAATCCTTCCCGCCTTAGATATCGACGTGGGAGAGCGCCGGGTACCTGGCCACACAATGCAGGTTTCTTCAGCTTTGATTCTGTGTCTTACATTTCTTATTCTCGAAGGCTCATGAAAGTAACGGCCTTTGTCTAAAAATCTCAAGGGCACTTCCATCCTTGCAACCCTCTTTGGTCTTACTATTTTTCTCCTTCTATTAGCCGGTCTAGTTGCACAGCGAGTAGAGTGCTCGAAATGGCATCTTTGCAGAGCCTGCTGACGCAGGTTCGAATCCCGGCAGGGCCAAACTCAGCCTTTCATCCTTCCGAGGTCGATAAATGAGCACCACACACCATGGGTAATAATAAGCAGCGCTCAGATACCCGAGGCTCGCAGTGCTATATAAATGCAAAATTATTATTATTATTTATTATTGAACTGCCATCTTGGAACTGCTGCTTCCTCGTGTGCTTTGCTTTGCTCAGAGTGTGCTTTTGTGCTGCGCCTTTTATTCATGTGGGGAAGTGTGATGGAAGTCAGGCGTGTGTAATGATCAGTGATTGCCTGACCCAGCCTGACTATTGTATTGGGACATGTCAGTTATACGGCTCGGGTGTTCGTCCGTTTTCTCTCACAGAGAGCTGTCTGAGAGAAAGTGTTTGTGTTGGAAAAGGGCAAGGGTTGAGTTCCTAATTATCCTACCTGGCAGGATGAGGGTAATGGTGTTACAGGGAAGGGGTTACTGCCTCTCACCATCTGGTGTCCCACTTCTACTCCCTGAAGACCCCTCCTCCAGGTGATCCTCCTTCACTGGTTCACCCACAGGTACTGTGTCCTGGCCACCTGGATGACAGATCCCCTGGGATTAGCGGTTGAGATACCTTCAGGTTTCTCACATACCCTTCCCCATGCGATGTAGCCGCATCTGTTTCACACGG
This sequence comes from Ambystoma mexicanum, assembly GCF_040938575.1. Taxonomy (NCBI): domain Eukaryota; kingdom Metazoa; phylum Chordata; class Amphibia; order Caudata; family Ambystomatidae; genus Ambystoma; species Ambystoma mexicanum. The sequence goes on from NC_090925.1 coordinate 485,154,606, forward strand.
GAACTGAGAAAGGAAATCCACGTTCCCTTGGTCTTTGCCTTTTCGGTGCTCCACAGTGAAACAGTAGGGTTGCAGGTCTAAGAACCATTGCATGACTCGTGGGTTGGAATCTTTCAGCTAGCTGATCAACACTAGTGGAGAATGATCCATGATGAGTATGAACCTCCTTCCCAGGAGGTAGTATCTAAGGTGAGTAATGGCCCACTTGATGGCAGGGGCCTGTAATTTCAGCACAGAGTTATTTGTTTCACATGGGAAAGGTTTGCGACTCATAAATAAGATAGGATGTTCCAATCCGTCCCAAATTTGTGACAAGACTACTCCTAGCCCTTTAAGGGAGGCATCTATGTGTAATACAAATTTCTTCAAGAAATCTAATACCTTTTGGATCGGGTTCTGGCATAGGGTTTGTTTTAGGTTGTTGTAACTTATATATTCCTCGTCAGTCCAATTAATTTTCTGGGGTTCAGTATTCTTTAATTTGTCTGCCAGCCTACCTGCCCTGTCTGAGAAGTTTGGGATAAACCTACGATAATAATCAATTAACCATAAGAAGGCTCTGATGTCCCTTTTTGTTTTAGGCATAAGGGTATCTATGACAGCCTTCACCCTCTCGCATTGAGGTTGGACGCTACCATTTCCTACAAAGAAGCCAAGTTATTTCACTGCTGATTGGGCCAGCCTGCATTTTGATGGATTGGCAGTTAGGCCGGATTCTATGAGGGCTCTCATAATTGTAAAAAGATGGAATAAATGGTCTTCCATATCTTTAATATAAGCTGCACAGAAATCAGAGTAGGCCTGTAATATTCTGTGCATAAGTCATTGGAACATGGCAGGAGCCCTGTGTGGGCCAAAAGGGAGGACTTTGAACTGGAACAGTCCCTGGGGTGTCAAGAAATCTGTCTTATCCTTATCAAGTCCATAAACTGGGACCTGCCACTACCCCTTGGTTAAGCCTAGGGTTGATAGAAAAGTGGCATTTCTGAGTTTATTAATCAGGTCGTTGATGCGTGGCATGGGATAGGCATCGAAGTCAGAAATGGCATTAAATTAAGTCTGTGCAAAATCTCCAGGACTGGTCAAGTTTGGTGACCAATACTATAGCAAAGGATCATGGGCTTGAAGAGGGTTCGATAATATTTTCTCTTAACATTGTATTCACTTCCCCAACCACTATCTGTTTACAGGCTTTCAAGTGTCTATAGAGTTTCAGATGACCACTTTTCCCTTGGGGGTTCCATTGCAGTGATAAGTGCATTCCTGTCCTCCTGGTTCGTCCGCGAATACCTTGGGAACTAAATCCTTTAAATCTTGTTGTTGACTAGATAGCTCTTGAGGAATTGATTCAAAGTTATCTATTTATTCTAGTACCAAACAGGATAGTATTGTGGCATTGGTGGCAGACGGGATTACCCGTGGCGGGGCAAGGGCGCGGTGTGTAGCGCTTTCCCCAGAGGGAATCCTCATTTCCAGGTTTGGCCACGCCCCCCGGGCTTACCAGCGCCTTCCAAGCCCTGCAGCGGTGAAGCCCATGGCGGGGCAAGGGTGGGGCAAGGGCGCGGTGTTTAGCGCCACGTGGTTTTCGGCGCAGATGGAGTTTGAAGCCTCGAGGGATCAGCACTGAATACGGAGGTGAGCACAGGAGGAGGACCGCGATGGAGGCAAGTGGTGGGCCCCTCAAAAAGTTTCTGGAAACAGTAGCCTTACAGGAACCGGCCAGGGTGCAGACGACTACTGACTCCATATCCCTGTATCCTCCAATCCTATTCTGCCCCCCACCCATTAGCCATGAATCCCCCATGCAGAAATCTCAGCACAAAACTTTGGTATTAAGGAGACAGCGCCCTCAGGGGGGGCACCCTCAACCACCACCACAGACATTATTATGGGGGCCATTGGGCCATCAGCCGGTTTGTTTGCTACTAAGTGTATCTTCAATCAGCCCTCGTCTATCCCTGGTACCTCAGTAGTGACACTCAATCTCCCCCAAGTAACAGCCCAGCAGCACCTGGGGAGCCAAGATCCTTTGTATAGTCACCAGGGTCTATGGTCGGAACCACCTCTGGAAGCCAGTGCAGTTACTGGCGGCAAACCGGAACTAAGTCTATCTTCAACCCAAACTACGGTTGTGGTCCCGGCCACTACCATTGATCTCCTTATCCTTCGTACCCCCCCCAGCCCTTGTGACATCCCTCCTGGCTGTCGGGGACAGACTGACACAAATTGCCCAAAGGGGCAATCCCTCCTCAAGCTCCCATAACAGCTCATGGAGTGATATACTCTCGTCTACACGTTTAGGGGCTAGCCCCCCCTTCTGTGTGACCCCACCCCGGATGGTCGAGGACATTAACCAAAAACCTGCTGCCAGTAACCATGAGCCCAATTTGACCTCAGACCGATTCACAGAGGAGGCGCCCTTCCATAGGGGGTGTGGGTGTACCCAAGGTCTGGCAGAACTGGCCATCAATAAGGATTTGTTGCAAACCCTGCTAGAGGCCCAAAGGAAGGGAGGTGGAATTGTCCAGGAGGAGGAGCCCATGATCACCACCCCAGCACCGAAAGGCACAAGTTCCTACCCCTGGAAAGTCCCCTGGAAACATTACCTGTACAGGTCCCCCTGGTTCTGGCCACATCCAAAGGGAATGCTGTTCACCAAAACCTTGCTCAGGCCTCTGCCTCTTTGGGCCCCGAATGTACTGAATCCAAAGCACAGGGTTCGTGGAAGTTGGGGGGTCAACACAAGCTGCCTGAACAAGGAAAGCCCAAACGCACTATAGTCTTTCTCCAGGGGGTGCCCACATTGGCAGTAGACAAGAAGGAGCCAAGGGACGCCCTACTTAACGAATGTTTATTTTGGTTGAAAACCTCTGGAGGTTGCCCGTTTGTACGTAGAAAGGCTTTGGTGGGGTGCAGCAGAATTACTAGTACTGGCAAGAACACCCTGAATAGTATCAAATGGACTTTTTGGGATCGTAGTACAGCGCACAGGGTTTTGGGAGGTTGTGGACGGGAAGGCCAGTCATCGAAGAGTGGGATCTCAATCAGTATGCCCCCTTTTCTCAGCTCTGTTGCCCCCTTCAGATCTGCCATAGCAAATACTGGGGTCTTTTCCAGCAACAGCCCTCTTTCTGGGGCTAATCTGACTACCTTCGGCCTGAGACACCATGGGTATTGGCGGAGGCAAGGGGATGGTGGGACCTGATTATTGGCCCAAATATATGTTTAGGGTTTCCAATGGAGGGGGTGGATTGTTTGCACTGCTCCGTTGTTTTCTTTGTTGTCGATTCTTTGTAATTCTGTATCAGAATTGTACCCTCATTTTTAGAAGTGTTTTTGTAGGATGTACTTTGATGGTCTTTTTCGGCCGAATAAAGTTGTTTGACTGATTGATTACCTTCCACTCTTTTAAGAGATTTACGTGATATAGATGGATCTTTTGTTTCCTGTCAGGTTGTTCTACCTTATAAGTACAGGTTCCTGTTCGTTCCAATATTTCATATGGCCCATGCCACTTAGAGATGAGTTTGTTTTCCAAGGTAGGCAAGAGGACCAATACTTTTTGTCCTATGGAAAACGGTCTTAGGTTTTCCTTTTTTTCATAGGTGGACTTTTGTTGGGCATGGGCTTTTTCCATATGAGTATAGACTAGATTTTGAACAAGTTTCATATGCTCTCGCAATCTGGTAGCGGTTTGCGGAAGGGGAATGGGTGCTTCTTCTCTTTCTTCCCAGGTTTCCCGGAACATGTCCATGACATCTTTAGGTTCTCTACCATAAAGTCGTTCAAAAGGAGAGAATCCAGTGAATGCCTGAGGGGCTTTCCTTACTGCAAATAGTGCTGAGGGGACCATATGTCCCCAGTCCTATCGGTTCTTTTCTACTCACTTTTTTAGGATCATTTTGAGTGTTTTGTTGAATTGTTCTACAATCTGTCTGTTTGGGGATGGTAAACTGAAGTTCACAAGGTGGTATGACTTCACCCATGAGCTTGCTCATGAAATTGGATCCTTGATCCATCAGGATTTCCTTTGAAAATACAACCCTGGAAAAATATGGTAGGAGGTGCTTTAAAATCTGCTGGGTGGTGTTGTTCCTCATAGGGAATGCCTCAGGGTATCTGATTGTGTAGTCTACAATCACGGGACATATTTGGAACCCAGTCTAGAGGTTTCTAAAGGTCCAATGATATCCATCTCAATCCTTGAGAAAGGGACTTCTATTATTGGTAAAGGATTCAGAGAAGCAGGCAATTGGATGTGAGTGCTGGTTTTCTGACATATTTCACATGTTTGAATAAAGTTTTGTATATCAGTGTTAAGACGGATTTCTGAACTCTGACCTGGTGGGCAGAGGTTCAGAAGGCCAGCCTAGTTTCTTGAAACAGGGTAACCTTCTGGACAAGTCAGACTAGTCAAGGTAGCATTGGTGGTGGTCAAGACTAGGTCTCAGGAAAGGGTGAGGTTGCCTGAAAGACCTCAATGAGCACTCAGAATAAAAGACACTTACACATCACTCCCAGTCAGGTGTAAATATATTAACAATACAAATACATTTATTTCAAGGCCTTTGAGGTTCAACACAATAGTTATTAACAGTAACACTTCTAAATCAACACAATCCTACTGAAATACATATATACAAGACCAAAGGGGCCTAAAGGGTTAATGCACGAAATGGGTCCACAACCTAGAAAAGGGAAGGAAGCAGGTATTGCTAAGAGTCTTTAGTCAGTTCTGCCACAAACACAATCCTAAATGAAAGGCAGCCCAGTCCCTAAGAAGAGGGGAGCCTGTTTCTCAAATGTACTTGCAATGCTGGCCCACGCAGTAATGCAGATTGGCAAAACGGGGTCTCTTGAAGGGTCTGTAGCAGCTCAGGAAGGTGGGTGAGGTGATGCAGAATACGTTCTCATTATTCGTGGAGGGTCTCCCAACAGGGCAGAGCAGGTTCCAAGAGTTGGGAATAGTTTGCTAGTTCGCACTAGCAGTGGAAACGAGAGGTCACTTGTGCGTAAAAATGGATGGCTGTGCTAGGGGCCACCGGTTAGGGTTGCAATTACTCACCGACCCCCGGCGCACTCTGGACCAAACTTCGGCAGTCAAGTCCACTTCGGTTGCAGGTTCAAATGCAGCAATATCGCGGCTCTGCAGCTTTCAGTGATGAAGTTACAGTGTTGATTCCCAAATGGGACAGTGGCGATTTCTTCGCTGCTGGTGAATGGATCAGGCCAGTTCCACTGTAGCAGGCTTCAGGGTACAGAGGAGCACAGCTGCAATGAGTTTGCAAAGTTCGTTACCATGAATGGGCAACACGGTAACCCTGTTTACTCTGGTTTTGGTGCTCTCTCTTTACTCCAGACCTGGGAACGACAAGTGTACGAAATCCGGTGTGAGAGTGCCGTGAACACAGAACCTGTGATCTACCTGGTTTCAAAGTCCTCCTTCAAACGATGGCGGTTTCAGACCATTGGTCCTGCGCAAGCTGGTTAGCCTATCGGTTAGCCCAGGGACAGTTCCGGGAAGGCTTACTTGCAGGGTTTGATGAAGGTGCCGAGAATAGTTGGTCCCACTATTCTAATGGGTCAAAGCGTCTTTGCAGACCTTCTCAGATGACCAGATGCAGAGGCACGACAGCGGGCTCAGGGTGCCAAACCTTCCAGCGGGTCAACAGCTGTTCCTCGACTCGGCTTCTTAGTTTCAGGATACTTGGATCCAATCCTTCGTTCAGTGAGAACTCCATAGATTGACCTGGCAATGTTGTTTGGAGCCTTCTCTTATCCAAAATATCCTTTGTGCCAAAACGAAGAGGACCCAATGGGAGATCTGCTCACATACAGGCATACCATACATGGACCAATCATGGACCACGGTGGTCCCAGGCCTTCACATCACACCAGACTCTCTGCTACCCAGGATGTGTATTGGAACCAGACAGTCCAGCCCACATCCTGGAATCACACACACACAGCATGCAGGAGTCTGTGAAAGCTTGCCGTTCCGCGGGAGAATGCGTGCCCAAATAAGGACTGACCCGGGTCAGCTCGACCTGGGGAAGGTGAAGGGGCAAGATGGCCAAAGGACAGGACAAAGAACCCCGTGGCATGGACATTTTGGATCCAGGCCACCTATTCGTGCCAAACACGGAAACCGCGATTTACCTGGTAGGAAAGGGTTAAAAATACATGAAAAGATATGCTGCCACCAGCCATGTATAAGGCACATCTGCACTTCCCTAAAAAAAATCTTCGAGAGTATCTAAGGCCTTTAGAATGACAGAAAGACCCAAGTACACTGTACTGTAAGGTACATTGTGCACTTGCAACATGTTGCAGAAAAATTGCAACATTGACAAGGACTGAGGGAAACAAAGTCTCCCAATACTGACTGTCTTTAAGTGCATGTCAGTTTCCCCATAACAAAGTGAGCAGAAATCCCAGGGGAGAGCAGCAGAAGGCTGTGCTCCTCTGGCAAAGTTGGGGGGTACCAGGGGAGTTGCTAGGTCTGGAAAAGACCCGGGGCTAAGCTGCTGTCGGAACTGTTGGGACTGGGGGCTAGCTGCTCTTTTGGCTGTAGCTCCTGAGATTCTATCCGGGGCTACAACCAAAAGATCAGGGGCTATAGCCCCCTTAGCCCCCCCCTAGCAACGCCCCTGGGGGGTACACAAGTGGAGGAAAAATTACACATGAAATGGAAATCTTTCATAACAATCAGCATGGATACCTGGCCAGTAAAACTTCCCAATGATATGTGCCTGCATCTTAGATGGTCCTAAGTGTCCTCCTGTCAGATGAGAAAGCCCAATCTCTAGTACGATCTTCCTGTGGGTTTTGGGGATTACTGAGTTCTACTTAGGCCTTCTGTAGATGTTTCCTTTTGATACATCAATCCTTGCTTTAAGAAGAAAAATGTACTTCCCTTCTCTACTCCCTCCTCTTGGGGAATTGTTTGTAAGAAAGCCTCAGCGAGGGCTGGGTCATTTCGCTTGGCGAAGGCCATGTCGGAAAAGATGGTAAGTTCTTCTTCCCTTTTCTTTTCAGTGGTAGACTGTTCATCAGCTTCACCAAAGCCTAAGGTACCTCTCTCTGTGTCTTCTGGTTCACTCTCTTTAAAACAAGGAAATATATGTACTTCACATGGGATTTCACCATGGTTCTGTAAGAGAACCCTTATGTCTCCCCGGAAGTCGGGATCTATGACTCTTGCTAGAACATCTACACCAAGCTTCCAAGGCAGGCCAGATTTTGGGGCCAATCTTATATTATACCCAAGAGGGTTACTAGCTTCTCTGCTGCTACAGATATAGAGGGGGTCTGAGGCTCTATGATTATGCTTCTGTAATTTTAGGGTTCCCCAATTCGTTTCAATTGAGTCACATCCCATGTCTAACACCACATACCACATGCAAGGAAGGCATGGTACTAACAGTAAGACAGACACAAGTGACCACAGTTCAACAATGTTTATTGAACTTTAAAAAGGGTTGAAAAATGCCTATCTAATCCTAAATCTACAGATGGGAGCAAGCTATGACCATCAAATAATAAAAATGCAGTCCTAGTGGTGTCTTGTCTAAATAAAAGGGCCTATTCTAATAAACTTATTGCCATTCTTTAACTCTAAATAACAATAGTGTGGGAAACAGTGTTAGCAAAAGAAAAGAAGTGTTCACAAAATGATATGTCAGGATTTTTAGGCCATTGGCCTCCCCTCCCCATGTTTTCAGCACAGGACAAGGCGGTTTACTCGAGCATAGCACAATCTCTGGCTTGTTTAGCACGAGGATACAGTTCAATCATTAGCATCAGAGCCTTCCGTGCCCAAGTCTCTTTGCTTATCAAAGTCTCTTCATGCAGAGGGCCTGATGCGACAAAACAAACAATACGTTATTTTTTCCTCTTTCATATTTTCACAAGTACTCAATTCAGGTGATTCACTATTCACCCTGGTTCCCCCTCAGCCGTGCTCAGATCTCTTTAATACAATGATCATCACTTTGGATCCCCCTCTTCTGGGCTCAGATCCTCTGTCACAATGTTCATAGGATATTCTTTCTCGGGTGACTCCCAGATCACTCTGGATCCCACTCAGCCGGGCTCAGTTCCCTTTCTCAAAACAATTAGTCTACTGCAGCTGGGTTCAAACCAATTTCAATTAGCATAAACTATCGAAGACTTTCGAATGTGCACAGTGTTTGGCTTGATCCGTTGCAGGACCACTTCGATTTCACAATCCTTCCTTTTACATTTGCAACCTTTCAGTTGGATACCTAACCTTCAAATGAGCACCCACATGGGGCTGGACCACTCCGTTTATGGTATCATATCATTACTTCAAAGTTCAGTCAGTCATCTGCTGTTTAATTATATTCATGTCGCTTGTCACATACGCTTCACACCCTGTTCTCTTGAGTTTTCTCTATACAATGTTGCTGCTTGCAACCTTGGCTTCAACACAAACAGGTCTCGTATGAGTCTCCACAGCTCACCGGCTGTGCTGACTTTGTTGGTGCTGCTTTGTTGTAGGAGCCAAGGACAGTACCACTGCGGCAAATGATCCTCCCCGCCTTGGCAATCGATGCATGGGATCCGCGGGTACTTCCAATATACAATGCAGGTTTCTTAAGCTTTGATTCCGGGTCTTACATTTAATACTCTCGATGGCTCATGAAAGGAACAGTCTTTCTCTGAAAAGGTCAAGGACATTTCCCTCCTTGCAACCCTCTTCAGTCTTGCCATCTTTCTCCTTGTAATAAACTACCATCTTGGAACTGCTGCTTCCTTGTGTGCTTTGCCTTGTTCAGAGTGTTCTTTCCCTCTCTACCTTTAATCCGTGTGGGGAAGTATGATGGAAGTCAGGTGTTTGTAACCATGGTTGATTGCCTGACCCTGCCTGACTATTGTATTGGGACATGTCAGGTATACGGCTCGGGTGTTCGTCCGTTTTCTCTCACAGAAAGCTGTACATGAGAAAGTGTTTGTGTTGGGAATGGGGTGTTTGACTTCCTAAGTATCGAGCTGTCACAATGGGGTAAAGGTGTTACAGGAAAGGGGATACCACGTCTCACCGTCTGGAGTCCCACTTCCACTCCCTAAAGACCCCTCATCTAGGTCCAGGTGAACCTTCTGCACTGGTCCACCCCAAGGAACTGGATCCAAAAGCGATGGCTGTGTCCTGACCACCTGCATGACAAAACCCCCCGGGGACTAGTGGGTGAGACACCTTCAGGTTTCTCACAGTACCGAGAAAATTGAAATGCATAAGTGTTCAGATGAACATATCCACCAAGGCCCATTTGAAGTAACAAATAGAACGTGTTTTGTGGACCCTGCCGTGATCAAACATAGGATCTTCTGTCTGGACCATCACACAGTAGGCATTCCTAAGATAAGATAAACACACTCAGAGTATCTTCCAGGACCTCAGTGACAAGCTTAGTTGCTCACCTTCTGTAAGAAAGAATTAATGTCATCATTAGATTAAAATCATCAGTTTCTGGCTGCCACTCTCCTGACTTCTTGCACTCTGGTATCTAATGGCATTTTAGTGACAAGGCAGGACGACCAATAGTGTGGTTTCCTGACATGTTAATGTTGTAATATGTTAGGGTTACAACGTTCCCTGCAATGTCAGTTGACAATGAGCATAGTATCAAGAAGGACCTGTTGAGCCGGTTTGGAAAGTAGAGGTTTGTTCATCCCCATTCTAGAGGCAATGTTTCATAAACTTCAGGGGCCATTTTGGATCACAGGCAGATTTACAGATGACCTAATCTCCAAGTACATTTTCCCTCTCTTTTTGCCATTGCGTCCCCTTGGCTGCAATGATTGCAAAGTCTCCCTAGTATGGCAAGGATGTGTCGGGTATACATAAACGGGTTTTTGAACGCTCAGGGGGCACTACATCTGTGGTGTGCACATGAAGCACATAAGCATCAATCCTCGGCTCAGGGTCCTGAAAAAAGAGCCAGGACCCATCTCTGAACCTTTGGCCATGGGATCTTCCCTCGCATTCCTATCACCATGCCGGAAGACTATGATTCTTTGCTGTAATTTCAACAGCAGGGAACACTTCCAACACCGTTGCTTCTTCCCATCTGTGAGTGCCCCATATGTTGCTTCTTCTGCACCACCACAAAGTACCAACAATGCAGGAAAGGAACCACCCGCAAATGTTTTGCCACTAGACCATGCCTCCTCTTTGAAATCTGGAAGCACAAGGAATGGCTGTTTTCCTCCTCTTCACAATGGACCATGCCACAGCCTTGTCACAATTAAGTTTTCGTAGTGGTTTCTTTAGCACCTTTATTAGATGATTGCAGTGATCCATGAATTGTATGTTTGGGGTCGTTTCTGGGGCAAAGAGGCAAGGACAGAAGATCCAACCTCTGCAGGCCATTGTGGGCACCCTGAACTGGCATCATATGCAGCATTAGTGGTTGTAGTGACACAATGAACATGGATGGCATGTACCTGCCACCTGAACCAGCACGTCCAAATAAGACTGCTGGTGCCAGTGCCATATGAGAAGATTCACACAGAGATATGGCTTGGAATATTCATATATATGTGCTGTGTGTGTGAGAGCAGCTGGAAACTGTACAGACAATTTTACTCATAATCAGCCATACACACTATGCACTAGAAACCATGATGGTCACCCTTGTCCGAAGGAGCGCGTGCCCCCTGCTTCATTGCCTTGTTCTTGGCCATGCATTTATTCCTCAACATTCGAGAAATACAGATGTTACCTAAGGCAGATGCAGCCAGCAGGGACTGAGTTGGTATAGTCTGGCATCTTGCTAAAGTGTCTGGGTCTGAGATGTGAGAGTGCTAGGCTTGAAGTGTTCCTTGTGTACGTGTGCCACTTTAGGTCCATGTTTGTGCGTGCATGTATATGTTACAGTGCTTGTTTATGTATACCTGTATGTGAACTGTCAGGTCCTAGAGATCAACAGACAAATTGAAACTCTGATACAAAATATCTCCAGGGATTTAGGTGGTCTGACTGTAAAAATAGGGAACAATAGAAGACAGTAAAGATATGCAATTTCAGTGTGCTTAAGAACCATAGCCAGTCCATCCCTCTTTTCCTTTGGGCACCAACTCCTTGCTTTGAAATGAAAGACACTCACAGTCTGGGGAGTTTGTTAATGTCTACTGTGATTTTGTTTTCTTCTTGGCTGAGTGGTTATCCTTTTATTGTGTGGTGCGGGCGATGATCTCCAAGGTGGCCCCTTCCATCTATCAGAGCTCAGGCGCCCTGCGTTTGTTGGTCCAGATTGCAAAGTCTGGGCTAAACTGCACCTGGCATGCAAAGAATTAGGAACAGGTTGTTCAGTGTCTTTAGCAGACTCTGGCTCAATTTGCATATATGCTATACTTATAGAGGTCTTATCTTGTGGAAACCTTATGGAACAGAGACTACATTGTTTTTCTCTCCTCTCTTGCTCTCCTTGCACTCCTAACTTTCACGATTTCCCACTTTCCTGCTTCTCCACGGTCCGTGGACCGAAAACATCAATAGGACTGTCCGACAGTTTGGCTGTCACATTGGGCCTCATTACGGGCCTGGCGGTAGAGTGATAACGGCACCGGTAGTGCTGCAGGCGCCGTTATCACTCTACCGCCACATTACGAGCTCTGCTCGCGGGGCCGCTCTTCACGCCTGGTCAGACGAGATGTGCAGAGCGGCACCCGCTAGCAGCACAGAATGGTATCAATGGTCCCGTTACATACAGGTCCGTTGTTACCATCCTCCCCATTCCCATTGAGCCCTATAGGGGCTCAAATGGGAATGGGAACGTACCGGGTCCGGGTCCCACGAATGGGAATTACCGGACCTGCAAAGGCCGGAATGGCCCGGTTATTCCCATTTTGCGGGACCCGGACCCGAGTTTGGGGGTAGCCATGCCGGTAAAAACGGCATCGCTACCTCCAAACTCGTAATGAGGCCCATTGTATAATATCATTAATTCTGTTTTTATTGCTGTGAACATTTACTGACTCTTGGCGTAAGTTCCAGTTTTCAAAAAAGGTGACAGGATTGCTAGCTATCGACATAACTTGTTTTTAGACATCTCATATTTAACAAAGCTCTTTTGGTTGAAGGAATGAAATGTGCAAATAGCTTGAGCATCCTATCTTCAATCCAATTAGACCTTTGTTAAGGTTTAAATTGGGCTTTTATAGCATGCTTCATGCTGGAGTTGTGCCTCTAAGTCCAGGACCAAGTATCTAACCCATACTGCTCGGTGTTGTCAAAAACAAGCACGTTGCCGCTGAGTTATACTCCCGGACAAGGTTCAGGTACTTCCCACCAGGGCCTGAAGCCTTCTCGAATTGCTGCAAAATTGCTGTTCATTAAACAGGAAATATTATACAAAGCTTTCATGGATTTGGCTACAGCCTTTGATGCTGTTGACCATAATCAGGTATGGTCTTGCTTTTCTGAGGTAGCTATGCCAACAAATATATTATCTATCTAAATTGCCCTCCATCAGAATATTTCTGCCTCAGTCTGCTGTCCTGACTAGTGAAGATTTACTAAATCTTTTCCCATCACACGCAGGGCGTACCAGGTTGTGTTAAAGCACCAATCTTGTTTAAATTATTTGTTCATTCTTTGTACACCATCCTTTACCAAACACCCGCTGACAGAACACGTTTCAGTAATACCCAGATCGCGGTCCTAATTTATGCTGATGGCTGCGCAGTTACAGCACCTACTCCAAAGTGGTTACAATTTCTATTAAAATCCTATACCAATTATAGGATGGAGAGAAGACAAACTATTATGCTAGTAACTCTGTAATCATGAATTTTACAACTAAAAAGTTTTTTTTTTTTTTTTAACCAAGGCTGAAAGCATACTGATAGTCAGGAATTAGGTTATTTGCTCCCCTGTTGAATGTTGACCACATTGCTAAAGAATCTTGTGAAATAAAATTGGGTGTATTCTAACTTTATCCAACCACCCATGTATGCAGAAACACGCTTTTTAAATGTTGCATCTCTCTTCCCTGAACAGGTGATCTGCTTTTCCATTGATGTCACTCGTGATGCCATAAGTGAAGTCATATGTGATATCATCAATTATGTAATTTGTGATGTCATCATGGGGCATATGGACTGCGCAATTCAGGCCTCATAGCTTAGGGGACGTTGTTTCCAGCACCTGACGAATTTAAAGTGTTGTCATTATAAATATACATATACATATTTAAGCGATGAGAGAGCAGGCAGGTTGTGTTTTTTCTTTATACAACCTGTCTGTATTTTTGTGGAATATTGTGGGTGACTTCCACAGCAACTGAAAGTTAGGTGACCTCCATTAATTTATCAATGTATTATTTTAAATCAAATTGAATACTCAGATTAAAAACAGCCCAGAATTTCAAGTGGGCTGTCATATTAGAAGGGATATGTCAGGGATATGTCTCCACAAATAAATCACTCACTAACAATGTACATATATTATGTAGATGAAGAAATATTACAATAAGGCAACAACAGCTAAAAACCTTGCTGGCACATTACCTCAGTGAGCAAACTGCTTGTTTCAGAGGTCTGTGTGTAACCCACACCTCCATCTTTGAATCACAGCATTGCAGACCTGGACCTTCAGCCTACTGAGGTCCATAAATTGAGAACTATTAAATAGGACAATAAAAACAATTCAGCATAAAGACCATTATGAGAACTTGCTAACATGTGAGTGATCTAGCTCTCATAATCTGAGGATATTGCGTTTATATCTGAGGGATACCATTTAGTATTAATTAATTTATTTGATTGTTATATTGCGTTTATCTGAAGCACTATACAAATCAAAGGAAAACTGTACAAAAAGCATAGAAATTTTAATTAGTACGTGAACACGACCTGTATTATGAAAATTAACATTCATTAGTTGCGCTTTTACGCAAAGGTAACGTGTTACACAATTGTAAATCCCCAGCTTTATTGAGTTTAGGAGCCACACATTGAAATACATGCATCTAGTATACAAAAAGAAAGACACTTGCCTGGTGTTGTCTCATTTATGTTAGCATTCCAATTCACACAAATATCCATGTATAATGACATTTAAAAGACTATTCTAGATAAAATGGGAACGGCTAATATCTGTGGATGCTCAAAAATAAATACTTGATACTTTGTTTTAAATAACACATGACTCAGAAGAAACAGTTCAGTATTATGGGCAAAATAATTCTACTGTGGACTTACCAAATTGTGCCAGCAACCTATTATGTCTAATAATAAAGACATTCCTGATATCTCACACAGCAATTTCTAGATAACTTGTATACAAATTGAAAAGTTGCAAATGTATGTTGATCTGAGCAAACAGTGTCTGCCTCAGCCCCATGAACAAGACATTTGGGAATATGTACGTTTCTACCAGGTAAAACGTTTTCTTTTGGAGAGAAAACATCCCTTGAGGTATTAATGTGTCAAGCCTGAGATTATAAAATGTGAGATTATACATTTTATTAGGATTATATCCAAGAAACATGAGACAAACCATACCACCTTGCTTAAACAAGGAGTAGATCCTTGTATCCACTTTCAACATGGTCTCTTATACAAGACGGCATCTACATAAATTACCATTAAACAATGTGTCATCAGCTATCAGCCCTAATATGAACACTGAATCTACATAACTACATAACAAAGAGAATGGGAAGAGACGACAAAAGAGAAGTAACAAAAGAAAGCAAGGAGAAAAAAATGATATCTAGGAAGGAAAGAAAGACAGAACAGAAGGAAAGATAGCTATGTAGGTAGATAGGTCATAGATAGATAGTTATCCCTCACTTATACTACTCCTGACCTCACAATTTCGCCTACCCAGCCCAAGTGCCCCTGATCCTGCTTAAGTAATGTATAACACCCTAGACAACCTGACAGGTGGCTTAAAGAGAGCCTTGCAGAGAAATGTAGGCGCCCAGATAATCGTTGATGATGTCGACAACAGCAATTTTTGATTTATAACACCAGCAGCACCGAAGACCTCCAGAATACACATTTCTGGACTAGCAACGTTCAATAAAAAAGCCAAGACTAGAGGTAGGAGAGAACTGATAGGTCCGACAGGCAACTTCCCTCCCCCACAGGTTATCCCGGCTTCCTTAAAAACTCTTCTAGCATGTTCCAGGGAGTAGATCTTGACACTTGACTTCAGGACTCCATTCCGTGCACATTGGTCACCTGGTTCCACCATGACACCACCAACAATTGTGATAGGTCCTTCCAGTTAGACGTAGTGCTTTAAAATGCTATGACTTTTAGCGCATCAAGAAGTCTCCCTTAGGCTGTATTTCCCACAAATGAGGGGTGCACACCCAAGACATGGGTGAACACAGGGAGAAGGGAATAGAGACCCTACAAATACTAATTCAGGGCCACACAGCCCACCAAAATGGCTCTGAAGGATTGCATGAGAACAACATATGTTTATGCGTCCTCTCATCCCGATTGTAAGTCCAGCAAAGTGACCAAGGTGTATTGCAGCCTGGTTTTGCAAGTCTAGATTGCATAAAAAGGACTCTGTTGAACAACAACATATATAGTGTCTAAGTAGCAGAGACAGCCATTGACGTGCGCCAGATTTCCCCCATACGATCGGCCAACAAGAGTCTGGAAAGTCTGCTCAATAACAGTTCAACCTTCTTATTTGGGTTAGTTGAGCATCTCATGGTCAAAGTTCTGTATATGACCAAGGCCAATAAAGGGATCCCCCTGAGGGATAACAATGCAGGCGTCATCTACCTGCTTCTCACGTATACATTTAGATCATTTCAAATATCTTAAGAATTCATCTTCTGGGAGGGCATATTTCTCATGCAAGAAGACAAAGTGTGGCATGGGGCCATACCTGATTTTGATGTAATATGCCATTTTATCCATGTCAGTCAGAGCACTGGTTTCCTGTTAAATTTCACCTGCTTATTATACCAGATGTGCACAGAAATATGTGGCTTAAATGTATACTTTACCATACTCTTCCAATCAAGTAGAGCCATAAAAGTGACCCTAATCAGGCTAACCCCACACATGGATGGTTTGGTTGTCACTACGGTATGTGACTTATTTTAAATGGGGCTACTAGGATCACCTCCAAATCATAAGACACTGGAAGTACGGTTTGGTCCAACTCAGAGTACCAGCCCCCACCTTGGTTTAACATATATGCAATTGTGTATCTTTTAAAGTTTGTGTAAGCCGCTCCTCCCGTCGAAGAGAGCTTTTGAATCTTACTCATGGCAATGTGAGGCCTCTATCTTTCCTGAAAACAAGTTGTCAGAAAAGGGTCAGAGGCCACTCGAGAGCAAACATAGCCAGGTTGTAAATATTACCTTTACAATACACTTTTTTTATGGTTTCTACCTGTCCTTGCCATGGGAGCAGAAGCGGGGACCATTTGTTAAGCATGGCCTCGACCTTTGATCTAATCATGTCAGCATTAATCATGAAAGTATCATCTACTTGGTTTGCATACAGATTCCCAAGTATGTAATACATATATTGTGAATTCCACACCAGCCCATACCCTTCTGTAGGTGACTTAAAGCAATACCAATTCAGGAGCATCACTTCTGTTTTTTTCCACATTTTTCCACATTAAGTGTAGATCCTGATACCATCGAATACTGTACAATTCCCTCAAGGAAGGGGGAAGGCACACTTCTGGCCAATCCAAATAAGCTAAAATATTGTCCGCATAGTGACGAATCGCATGTATTTGTTCCTTCTCCCCAAGAGAGTGCCCGTCCCTGTGAGTCTAGGGAGAGGAACATGCATCACACAAAACCGTCCTTAGGTGTCAAGGCAAGTGGGACCTCACTGGGAGAGACTCCCCCTTTGAGGAACTCCCTAGGCCAACTATCATAGCCGCATACATGGGACTGCCTGAGAAAGTAAATAAACGGACATCTTTATCTATGGCTGTAGGCAATGCGAAAAGAAACCCAAATCTGAAACAAAAAGAAGATGTCTCTTTAACAAAAGTTGCATATTTAACTGTGATGAGTAGGAGAGGAAGAGGAGAGCTGTGTGTGCAGGGAAACGCCCCCTGAGATTATTACACCTTGTGGATGTGGCGCGAAAGCAAGCAGCAGAGCCTGAAACTATCAACGAGGCAGAGAATGCCAGTACGAGCCGTCGGAGACCTGACATATGCAGATGCGAGGAGCGCCTGGTGAGGAGAGAAGGAAGAATTAACTACTCGGTGGTGATGTGACCCCAAGAGTAACGTGGCTGGCAGGATGCCTGAAGAATGATGCAGAGAGCACCGGTACGGGAAGCCTGTGCCCCTTCCAATAGCCAGCAACCGTGAGGAGCAGAAATCTGATGAGGACCCTAGAACGGGAGCCCAAGAACCTAGAAGACCAAAAAAGCAATCCCGAGTGAGAGCCATGCTCCACTGGCGTCCGCAGCACAGAGAGAGGTACCAGGCGGACTGGGAGAAGCAGAAGGCTGCCGAAAGATCATTCTAAATTAGAAGAAACTCGTCCCAGTCCTAAGGACAAGAAAATAGAACTAAAGTGGTGTCATTGAAGTTATAATAGAATAACAAATAACCCAGCCAAGGAGGGTGGTTATTATATGAAGGGAGAAACTCGTCCCGGTCCACAGGATGAGATATCAAGCTGGAAACCAAGTAAGACAAAAGGTGAAAAGCCTAGAAAGGAGGGGGTAAAGCAACCCAGGTAGTTAACTAACAGAGACTGGAAATAAGTTCCCTGGGAGGAAGGAAAGAAACGACCTTCATTTCATGTTCAAGACTGGAGGATGTCTATGCAGAATCATATAATGAGAAACAGGATATAAAATGACTGAGTGACCAAGCAAACCAACGGGACACTGTAAAACAGAGACGTTATCACAGTGTACGTTTAAAGGGGGGCTCATGAGAACCACATCTCAGCAACTGGTAGAAAGAAAGACTGGAACGTATATATAAGTGATAATCACAGTGTGAGGAAATGTCTAAGAGGAAAATATTCTAATCACAGGACCACAGAAACTACAAAGCATAAGAATATTTTTGAAGAGCTACAAGAATTATACAGAGACTATCAAAAGAACTGAAGAGACCATGTGAAGACAAGATATTACCGTGATCTATTTAAGTTAGTTAAATATAGTGATAGGGTTTGATTGGACAGAGGACATTTTACTTTGGACTTCAAGATAGCTGACTAGCACCTTTAGTTTCTTTAGATATGTAGGCTATTCCCTCTAGTGATAGGGAAATGTAGGCCTTCTACTTAAAAGTGTCATTAAATAATTTGAATCAAGTCTTCTGAGTGGCATCTCCTTCATCCGACCCGCCACAACTGATGCTGAGGTTTCAATCCAGGGAGACTGGGATACTAGACCTTTGATCAAATCGTGTATGCATGTGCATTGTAGCAAGGTCTGCAGTGATAAAATGAATGGAAGCGGGCAGAGGTGACAACCTTGTTTTATAACACTACTGAGCGGGAATGATTGACATAAGGTACTATTAAAAATAATTGTGGCCTTAGGGTGCTGATATAGCACCATAATCATGGAGATTAACTTTGGCCCAAAGCCATTCCACCATAAAGCCTCCCTCTAAAACTGTTCAGATTACCCTGAACAGTGTCCTTTTCAGTGTCAAGTTCACTGCAGTCCAGATCTTCTTTGTCTTTTTACTCAATTCTAGTACATCGAAAAAACAGCGTGTTATAGCCGAGGACAATCAACCTTTGATTAATCCAGTTTGGTCTTTGTGAATTAACTTGGGCAGTAGTGCCTCCACTCTCAGGGCCAGTGCTTTAGCATAAATGTATCATCTACAAAGCAGTCATGATAAGCACACCAGCATACCTGGCGTCTAAGCTCCACATATCTGAACTCAATCCCAGCGTCAGCTCGAAATGCCCCACAATTCTCCAATTTCTCAAATCTCTCAAAACATGGCACTTTCAACAACACCTGACCAAGGACTAATTCCAATGGAGGCACATACCGACGCACGGAACTCACAGTACTACACCATTGTTAAAAGATGGCAGCCCAAATGCTGGCTAACCACACTCTGTACAGCGCTCCACTGCTATTGAGTTAGGTCCATGCTTTAAACAATAACAACGAAAAGAAATTTTAAAAAAATATCTTAGCTCCCATGTGGATCAAGGAAATGGGTCTTCAATGTTTCATTAACAAGGGATCTTTACTGGATTTGGGTATTACATGGATCATAGCCGAATAGAAAGTACCACTTGGAGACTTCTCAGATTGCAATTTTGGGGCTATTACATCCTGAAGGTGTAGAAGAAGTCTACTGGAAGGCGTTTCGGTCCAGGGGCTTTCCCTTTTTTGTGTTTAATAATGGCTAAACTGATTTCCCTCTAACGTGAACCCCATTCCAGCTTTGCAGAATCCTCTAGGGGAATTGTGTGGCACGTGGGGTGGTGTGTGTTTTCTAAGTATGTTTCAATCTCAGTGTCAGAGGGCTCATACTGCGGTGTATAAGGTTGCTTGTAAAATGTCAAGAATTCCCCTGCTATCTCTTTATCTTTATTAAAGTAATATCCCGTACCTTCTGCTCCACAATGTTATTGTTCTGACTCCTAGGTTTGAAATAGGATGCCAGCAAAGCCCAAGCTTTGTTAGCCTCTCTAAATAATTTGGAATGATACTTCAACATCAGCACTGACAATGCTCTATGTGTAATTATCTTTGAGGAGTTCCTTCAATTTCATCTCTGTAGGCCTATTCATGTACTTATATTCCAAAGGTTCAATTACATTGAGCAAAATTAATGGAGTTTTGCTTCATGACTTTTTTTGCCCTGGCACATCACCAATAATGTACCCCCTTAATGGATGTTTTATAGGTGCCCCACACCGTTGATACAAACGAATTTCCTCCATCATTAAAAAGGAAAAACTGCCTTGTATACTCTATTATCGCGTTCCTAAATTCTATTACAAAGAGCAGGTCCACATTCAACCGCCATCTGAGACCTCAGGCAGTATTGTGCCCACACTCCAGAGACATCCTCGGTGCGGCATGGTTTGAGATTACTAATGGAGATACTTCTGCCCTATTATGCCCACTGCTTAAGAATGTGTAGTTTATTTTAGAAAAGGAGGAGTGGACTGGTGAATAGAAGGTATATTAAAGTTCAGTGGGGATACAAAGGTGCCACATGTCTACTGCTCAATTTTCTTGGAAAAACTACTAAAATGCTTTGTACATGCTGGTGGGGATATATGACATTTCCTATCTAGGAGAGTGTCTAAAGGGAGGTTCAAGTTTCCCCCATTGTTACAGCAGAAGAGTTAATCGTCTAAGTCATCTGACTCGTTTGCTCAAGAAATCAGGGGTTGCCTGGTTTGGTCCATAAATATTCAGGATCGTCATCGGCACATTATTATTCTTTCACTCAACCATGGTCCATCTCCCACATTCATCAGTCTTGGATGAGATGATGTGTGCTGGGAGTTTCTTACAGTATAGTATAGAAACTCCTTTGTTCCGCACCTCTGCTTTGGAAAATCATTTCTGCCCTACCCATTGCCCCATAAGGCTGGGTGACTTCTTCTCCAGAAGGTGGGTTTCCTGTATAAAGGAAATGTCGGTCTCCAATTTCTTCAGATGTGTTAACATCTTTTGTTTCTTGATAGGGGCCCTCAAGACGTTAGCATTCCAGAAGATAACACTGGTCATGTTTCATCTCTATGTGAGTGAGGAGAGGTGTATATAAGACCCCAGGACTGGGTTATAACTCTGAGCATACTGTCCCCCCACCAAAGGAACCGGATGAAGGCTTGACCAGAGGGATCAGCCAAAGAGGCACTCCATACCTTGAACACCATCATGGACACTTATTTCGTTGAGATATGGTAAGCGAAGAAAACAGAAAGAAAGACATAAAAAGTAGCAGTGACAACAATTAACCACATCACCAATTAGCACTAGCCTCATGGCAGTCGCCTCAGGGCTAACGCCTAGGGGTTGTTGCAGTTACCAACCAAACAGGAAACCCTTTAGTCCTCTGAAACCAAGCAAGATCCCATAGATGGGAGGGACGTTGGAGGAAGGGGATGCTCCTCAGAGACCACTACAGTCCTACATTCCTACATTAACCTGTGAATATACATATTGAGTGAGTGCCCCAAGAATCCAAGTGTAAGCCACTGACTTATCCATCCACGATTAACAGCACAACCCTGGATCTTCTCAGGGACCTGCTCACTGTCTGGGTAGAATATTAGATTTCAGTGGAGATCTGGACTTGTCACGCACTTCTCGGTTGTTGTGTGTTGCCGTTGCTGTGTCACGCGACCCAGACCTTTGTCTACCTACTGGGATTTCTTTGGGATTTTAAGCAAGATAATTTGGCTTCTAATTCCTGTTTTGTGGTTCGATTTGTGTGGCCGGTCTGAGGGCCAGCACTTTGTCTACAAGAAAGGGAGGCAGAAGTGTCCATGGGCTTATCAAAAGATTCTTCTAGTAAGTTCCAGAGATCCTCAGGCTCTTCAAAGTATTTAGGGATGCCCATTGAGGTGGTGATGGCCATCTTGACAGGTGCCAGGAAACCGTACTGCAGGCCCCTGCAGCTCAGCTCTGGGTGCATCAAAAGGAATTGCTTTCTTTTGATCATCGTTCGTTTGGAGATGTCCTGTGACTTGTAAACTGGGTGCCCCTCGTACTGTGCATGGTACAGACGGTAGGCAATCAGTGGCGTAGGCTTTGCATCGCTGATATTTGCTTTGTACTGCACTAGTTGTGCCCGTTGGATCTCCAAGTGGGGAGAGGAATTGATTTGCAGCACTGAGGAAATCCACATTTCGGAACAGGCAAAAGGGTCCCCATTTTCCGCTTTCTCCTGAATCCCAAACCCCTGATGTATTTCCTCCTATTCCTGTCTTTAGTTGTGTGATGCATGCCTCTAGTTCGCAAAAACCTCCCTTAGAAGTGCTGTGAGCCCTCCACTTGATCGTCCAAAGAGGCAATTATTTCCTCTTCATGGTAATTTTGCCATGTGAATAGACTCATATGCTTCCGTATAGATTTGACCTTGCCCATGACATCTTGGGTATGCCTGTTGATTGAGGCCATTGCTTTCTGAATCACTGCTCATTCTGCCATGATCAGGCTGAAATCACTTTAAAGGCGAGTTTTTTTTTTTTAATTTCCATATCTGTTTCAGAAGTGGAAATATTAAACGTATATACAAACCTTCGTGAAAAGCATGAGTGTTTCTATTTCGGACACTTAAATGCTGACAGGCTCCTTGCGGCAGCTTCACAGCATTGCAATTCAAGCTGTTCCTCACTCCAGACAGTGGAGAAGAAGTATAAGGGGAGAAATTAGCTGGGTCTGCTGCATATCGAAGAACATCCTATTGTGAAAATGTGCTTAAAATCTTTGCACCCATTTCCGCGTCACTCACTCTGTAGGTAGGATAAGTCACAAAAGGAAATCTGCAAACAAGCAGAATGCAGGTGTGTTCTCCAAATCGTTTTTGTTCATTAGGGCCAGGGCCTTGTGTTCAACTCAAAAATTGCCAACCTGGTTCACTCGGTCTCAGAAATTACATAGCGTGCCCACTTCAATCTTGTCCAAGAGTTTGATTCAAAAGCGCACTTCGGGCCCATTTTAATTCAGAGAAAATTCAATTTAGATACATACCGATGCAGGCATAAAGATGTTGGCTGGCGGCCTGGGCTCTCAGTCTTTAAATTCACTCTCTCTTTCAGTCTAAAATTGCTGCAACACTTACTTTTGTATCAGATGCATCGAACCAGTGATATACCTTTATCCTTGAGATCTTGGAAGGTTATCTGTGAAGAGAATTTTTAGGATTACCTATAGCAACCTTTGACTCTGTAGATGTTTCTAACTATAGCTTCTGCCAGCCCGAGCCAGCATAGTGAATGGTGAGGAATTATGGGAGTTGCAGTCCAAAGCATCTGGGGAAGAGTAGGTAGCATCAGACCCCTAATCCTAGGATAACCCTGATATGTGCATGACTATTGGAGGTGAGTTTACTGTAAACGAAGGCACATTTGAAAGTGGATAGAT
This sequence comes from Ambystoma mexicanum, assembly GCF_040938575.1. Lineage (NCBI taxonomy): Eukaryota > Metazoa > Chordata > Amphibia > Caudata > Ambystomatidae > Ambystoma > Ambystoma mexicanum. The sequence continues at coordinate 485,177,679 of NC_090925.1, forward strand.
TCATAATAAGAAATTGTATGGTAATAGATGACAAAAGATGTTCTGCCCTATTCACACAGACTTGTGAGAGGGCCCCAACACTGGTGGGGCACTGTTAGAGAAATCTACCAGTAATGGTGTACATGACTTTCAACTCCTGAACACTATTCTTATTAATGTAAGTGTAAGCATGTACAGTAACTCAGCACATGCGTAAATGTTGTTTGCACATGCACAAATGCAATTTACACAAGAGCAATCACATTACCCCCAGCACTATCGCTAATGTGATTGCACATACAAACAGTGTTTGTATTTGCACAAAGGTACCCTAGTACTGCCCATTGTGTTTAAGTGCAAGTAAAAAAATTAAATATAGAACTAGCAGTACCTGGTGTAACATAGGCGGATCTTTCCCGCTCTTCCTCTCCGTCTGTCTCTGTCATCTTCTGTGCCTGTCCCTGTTTCTTTCTCTCTTTCTCTCTCTCTCTGTTGGCAGGAGAGGTGATGTCAGGTGTCTTTTTGCTTCAGGCACTCCAGACGTTGCTGATAGCAGCACGATAAGAGGAAAATCATAGTTATGCTTTTTCATGGTTTCAAAGAGCAGCAGCAGGGGAATCCCCAGAGGTGAATAGCAGCCTGGAATTTGGGGATATGCATTGTCGCTGCATGTCTCCTGCAGGAATGTCACCATCACACTGAGCGTGCATTGCCCATATGGGGTTCAGCGTGCGGGATCCTGATGGGCTCTGTAGGGGCTGCTGTGGTTCTGACAGACATTGTCTGGGACAAGAATATTCAGCTGCAGGGTCTACAGATGTGTTGGTTTATTTTCTAATGTTTGTTAATTTTAGGAACAGATCATTGGTTTTAATCCGAGTACAACCCTTTCCATGGGGGAAGAACATCCTGAGATACAACATGTTGGCTATTCTCAGCAAATTAAATTATTTAAAAAACAAAATAATGTAATTGTAGCAACATTGTAACCTGCCTCTTTTTAAAATTGTATAGTGTTCATTTCTAATGCTCTCTTATATCATTAAAGCTCTCTCCTTTACATTTTTACTGATTTCTACACATTCATATATAATGAAGTCGGCAGTTATGTCTTGTCATCTGAGCAGGAAGAGCCCTGTACAAAGGGTGCAATAATCCTGAGAGTCATGTTTTTTGGCTACTTGGGGATACGTCTCACCCTAAACCTGAAACCTGCTGCTCATGAGAAGCAAGGGGTTTGGTTTAATTAGGAGATTTATGTCAATGTCCAGTTCTAAGCCATTAGATTTGATAAAGAAGGTGTATATAAGCAAAGCAAAAGCAGTTTCAAAATATTGAGCATTGCTCTGGGGCTATGGGAACACACACAGCAACCAGGGGCCAGATTACAGAAATGTTACACCGGTGCAAGTGCAAAGTTTTAACGGTATTAGCACTAGGGCAAAGTTTGCCCTATTTTTAAAAACACTGGGACATATTACAAAACTATTGCACCTCGACAAGTGCAGTTTGATAGGGTATAAGCACCAGTGCAAAAATTGTCCCAGTGCAAAAAAAAGATTGCCCTAGTGCTAATACCATTCCGTATTAGCACTGGGGCAAATGTTGCCCTGTTGCGATAATGCAGTGAAAACACATATTTTTTGCCAGAGGGCACCCTGGTACTTATACCCTGACAAACTGCACTTGTCATGGTGCAATAGTTTCTGTAATCTGGCCCCAAGTCTCTGAGAACCATTTCTTAAAACTCATCCTTGCTCTCCCCCAATCGGCTCCAAACTACGGTGCCCATACTGAGCTAGGGATTCCCTTCCTGGGTGATGAAATGGAGTTGGAGCCAATCCTGCACTGGCTCAGATTATGGGGAAATCCAAAAGATGGTGGATCACACTCTTTGATAAAGAATGTGATAGCAAGAGGTGGATCTAATAAAGTCCCATGGCCATTACAGGTAAGGAAGTGGTGATAAAACTGAATGCCGAACACTACCTGACGAATTATACGCTAATCACCAAAGCTGTTGCGACCCAGCTCAAGCTTCAGGCATACTCTATCGCTAGGGCTGAGAGAGAACATATGGAATTAGAGAAGGGCACCAACAGAAATCTGGCAATTATCACAACAGATGCAATACAAAAGGAACTATTATGGGTAAATAATCCTGGCGAGAGAACCCTCCTAACCCGAGCACGATTTAACTGCCCGCCAATAAGATCTACATTGTGCCGATGGTCAGGGAGCATGGAGGGCAAGGCGTGTCACTTTGGTTGTGAAACAGTGGAGGATACTTTGCATTTTGTGCTGTTTTGTCCATTCTTCAAGGACATTAGAGCAAGAACATTGGATGTAGTTTTTAGAGACAGACAATTCGCACAATGCCCACCGGCCTGGTTATATCTTCTTTGGGCAGGAAACCTGCTTATGAGCTAGTCGTTGTTATTTGCATTACCTCTCATTGCTAGTTGATAGTTTTCTAATACCGGTCGAGCCCATAACAACAAACAGGGCAGACACATGTGACCGTGTGAAAATCAAGGTAACAGATCAGAGATGCAAACGATTTTATTAAACGTATGTAGCTGTCTCTCCTTATTTATTTATGTATTGACAATGGGTGTATTTTTAACCTTGTTGAATTGGTATGTACATACAGAGTTTGAAATTTAGCATCTGTGGAATTTTATATTCTCTTCGCGATTTGTATTACTCTTAATGTTTGTATGCACATTTATACATGTTTTTATTCTTTTATGGCAATTTGCCGAAATAAAGAGATTTGATTGTATAATGAAGTTGCACTGCTTTTGATCAGTATTTATTGTTTTACAAAAAAAGAAACATTGGAAGTGGAGGTCTCTTGCTCATCTCGCCAGGTTTTTAATCATGGCTGGCAGGCCAATGTCTGTGCAAAAGAGCAGTTTTCAAGTTGTTTTAATGGCAGTAATGTTAGACTGTGTGTTTTTATGGTGGAAGTGAATTGTGGTTTGATGTTCTAGAATCCAGTTCAGTGGGAATCCCATTATAGGATTCCAAACAGAAACCATATTCATGACATCATAACGTACATTCCAAGATGGACAGTCTGGTTCGCTCCTAGTGTGCTCATTTGAAATTTGTAAAGGTTGACTTGCAGGGCAAGGGAACACATATCACCAATAAGGGATCCTGACTGGTTGCCTTCTGGAAACATAAGAGTGTCGAAAAGGGTTGTATATGTGACTCACTACCAACAGAATGAAAACTGGGCTTGCAATCATTATGTTTTTCACAGCACTCACCCTATCATTAAAGTGTTTCTAAACATGAACCATATAGACCCATTCAGTTCGTCTCAGGGCTTTGTTGTGAGGACAAAACGGCGGTGACATGCGTCACTACTATGGAGTCCTGGCCATATTGCTTCTTGTTTACAGAGTCCATACACACATGAGGAATGTTTTACTAGGTGTGGACGCTGCAGAATAAGTCCCAATGCACAGACATCCTTCCTGAATGTATGTATAAGATGGTGCTTGTTCTTAGACAATAGCCATGTGTCGAAATGATTGTCATCCTACCCCTGGTTTGGGAACATAGGCTTGGGTTTGATGTTCAGGGATATTTAGACGATATATATATATATATTTTTATTTTTATTTTTATTATTGTGATTCTGACTGAACCCAGTCACACTTACACAGAAGCCATATTATAAAATAAATACATGCACTCCAAAACGATTATAAACATTGAAAGCATTAGGACTTAAGTATATTGTATAGAGTACACATTACTAGACGAACTCTATAGGCACTTAACTCCCATACAAAGATATAAAATAATGATAACTTCTTATTTGAAACCAACAAGTAAAATACACATAAACAGCTTCCTATGAATTAATCCTCCTTTCTGTGCAAATAAGCAAATCGTGCGCAAATTAGCAAATTTCATTTAAAATAGTCTGCTTTTCCAATGCAAATGGTTACTATAGAGTCCATGTTTTCCTAAACATATCCCAAACAGTAAAAGTTGAGAAAAACGATCTTTTTTTTATAGAGGTCAGCGAATAAAGTGCAAATAGGCATTTTCCCATGAGGAGGGCCTCTTTTTGTGCAAATGATCGAGTAGTGTGCAAATAAGAAATTAAGCAACCTCACTAGGCGGTTTTACAAACATAAGCAGTTAGTACTATGGGTAGGTACTCCTCATAACAGTTAGCAATGACACATTCTAAACACAACATTTTTAGACCACCCTTATGTTCTTGGTCATATATGGTGTTATTGTGACGAGTAAGCATCTTTGGCTGAACACATTATCATTACCCCTAAGAAATGGAAATGACACCAGCCAAATGCAGCAATTTAGCATTGCTATGGTTAGTGGGGTTTCTTCTCCGCTAGTTAGTCTGTACAGCATATCCTTAGAGTCAGACTGTATGCAAATCACTTAAGCAGTTCTAAACGAGCTTCCTGCAATGAGCTGCATTCGATCAAGATATGTTCCCCAGTTCGAACCACATTTGGGGAGTTACACTTCATACAATTACCCAAAACAACTGTTTCATTCTTTCCTTTACCTTCCCTAATCAAGCCAATCTCCCCAGTCAGCAGCAATTTAATCTCCATCGGACGAATTGACCCAGCCAAAATAAATTAGAAAATATCCTAAAATATTGCGGTAAGTAGCCCAGGGGTTTGTTACATTTAAAGTAAAGCCCAGTGATTTCTAACTAACAGTGCATGTCTGGATATGTGAGCATGGCTTTGAATCTCTAATACACCTGTTTTTGTTTGGATCCTTTAGTAAAATTGATCTGTTCTTTTTTTGGCAGGTTTGTCCACAAGGTCTGCAAATGAAGGGCTCCAATATTGCAGAAAGGTCACTTAAACTGGGTCTGTTACTCAACAGTAACATTTATAGACGTATTGAAGGGCATGTGGGGGCGTGAGAGGACTGCTAATAATCTTTCTAAAAGAGGCTCTAAAATCAGCGAAATTCATGTTTTTGTCTGGGCATCTATGAATTGTTACAGGTATTTCTGAACTGGTGTTGAATTCGCTGAATTAGCGGAATTTGTTTTGATGTGATATGGTACTTGCATTTTTATATCCTTATTAATGTCTATTTTATTTGTTACATATTTGTAAGGTTTTATGTTTTTTTTAAATAAATTGGCATTCAAACTATAAAAACTGAAATGTATCAACAACGCCAAGCTCTTTCCCCTGCCCCAAAAAACCATGACCCGCATCTAGTTTGGCCAGATTTTGTAGTTGTGTTGGATTGGGGGTTATTTTATGATTTATTTTACAAATGGTGATCATGTTACCGTCTCTGTTACATTAAGGATCAAAGGACGCATGGTGACACTTTCCTTGAGGTGACAGTGGCCAGAGGTCATTCAGTGGCTCTCATTGTGATTTCATTAAAGAGAGCTTGAAGGATGCATTTCTCTCAGCCATATAGTTTTGGTGAAATATCTCTAATGGCGTAGGAGTTTGATATGCATATGTGCTACTTTTGTTATCTGGCAAGAGTTTCAAATGGGCCGATAATATGCCATGGTGATGCCAATCAAAGGGGGCAATAGCAGCTTTACGAGAATTTAGCCTATCCTGTCAATGTTAGCACATCAACAGAGAGGGAGGTTATCTTGGACCGTGTGGTGCTTGCACACAAAGTAAAACCCATGTTGGAACAGTGTTGCTCATGTTTTGTACTCTCTTTTCCATGATTTGCAAAGTGGAGGAGGGACACGGATTGCACATCTACCAACCCCATCCACTCCACCTCACAAACACGACAGCATCTTTGCCTACACGCAATTTTAATAAGGGCGGACAAACAGTTTATTTCTATGGAAAAAAGCAAAAAGCAGACAGACTACATAGGAATCCATGTAACTGCCATCTGCTATGCATGGACATGGCAGGCAGCATTTACAATTCCTCCTGGTAACAGATGCAATCTGACATGGAAACCAGGGGCACTTGAATTTCCATGTAAATATGACACCCATTCGCATCAAAATAGCCACGAGGGCATTGTGCATGTTACTGCACTCATAAGCGGCCTCATAAGCAACAAGCTATTCGCAGGGAAATGCAAAATATCCCTCTAGGTACTTTTACTCATAGTAGGAAGACATTTCCATGTCCCATAGGGATTCTTTTATGAAGATTGCAAATTAAAGTAAAAAGTAAGTATTCTGGGGATTAATAAATATCCCTATATTTCCCATATTGATAAGAATGGAGAAAAATATGTACAGTGACATTTCATAGAACTATGGAGGTAACTAGAGAAAATGGGGAAACCTTTCTACACAATGTGCTGTAGACACCAACACAGTACAACTGACAGAACACAGAAATAGGGAGTGCATTCAATTTTACAGCATTGGGCTGTTGCCTGGTGGAGAGTGATACGAAAAGGAACAACAACCTCTTGCATCATCTGACCGTTTGCCAAAGAAGGAGCGCCCACACATAACTTGATACATTCTGAGAAGGTTCAATTGGATACTATTGGACAAGAGCCCAGCTGGCAGGACAGAAGCTCTGGTGCCTCTTCAATGCCAATATTACATGGTGCCCACATTTGATAGACTCACAGGGTTCTATGTGCTTTCTGTGACCTCTGTTTTTTCTAGGTAAGTTAGTTCGACCTATATTTGTTACTTCAACTGTTTACACTTTTCATCCCCCCCTCCTGAAGCCTGCTTCCCGTTTTCCTGTACCAACCCATCCATTCCTCCCTGCACATGCCCTATGTATATATATATATATATATATATTAAAGGAAAACACGTTAGTTGCTGGGACGTTAAGATGAGCAATACATTATAACACAACCTTTGAAATTCATAGAAAAATCTTTAGTTCCAGGGATGTTAAAATGAGAACTTAACGCAACAAAACCCCTACAATTCACTTAAAGACACCTTAACTTCTCGCTCCCTGTTGCGCAGCCTATGACCAGAATGATGACATCACAGATCACATCACTGATGCCATCTCTGGTGACAACACTCATTACATTAATGGAATTAGATATAACATCATGTATAAATTAGATCATGAAAACTTTGATTATCTTAATAAAAATTTATGCCGTGAACTTGGCTATGACAAAGGCTGGGGTCAGTGGCCAGCACCAAAGGCCTTTGCTAGTGGTTGGTTAGTGTTCACAAATATCAATGTGCATGGTTAAAAGCTATGCCTAATAGCCTGTCACTGTTTTAAGATACAGACTGGGCAACGTTGAAATCTGTAGTCAGTGGCTATGGCAAAAGCCCATAGCTAGTGCCCATTCATATGTTAGAATATACAGTCGGCACATCCAAAGGCTGTGGCTCCTGGCTAGTATTGTGTTGATGGCCATAGCTAGTGGCTGGTTGGTGTTGTATAATACATAGTGGGCCATTGCTTATTGCAAAGGATGTACAAACTGCTCAAGGTCAAAGGGCATAACTAGTGAGACCCATTTATATGTTAGAATATATAGTGGGCACAGCCAAAGGTTTTGGCCACTGGCCCGTATTGTGATAAAGTCCATGGCTAGTGCGTGATCAGTGTATATAATATGCAGTGGACGCGGTTGAAAGCTGTATCCAGTAGTAAAGGCCAAAATCTATGGTTGGTAGCCTGTTAGTGTTTAAAAATATACAGGGCACATGTGTGAAGGTTGTGACCATTGTCCATAACTGAAGGCCATGACTAGTATCATGTGTTAAAATATACTTGGCCATGCACACTGACCATGGCTGAAGGCCATGCTTAATGCCGGGTACTGTGGTAATGTAATTAGTGATGCCATCAGTGATGTGATCTGTGATGTCATCATTGTGGTCATATGCTGCATAACAAGGGGCGCGAATGGGGAATTACTGCCTTACCAATACTCAGGATCCGGCGCTAATAGTGCCGGACCATGTAGTGATAACGCTACTTGCGTTGGTGGAATCCGAGCGCAATTAGCGCCGGGATACCGCCCAACTCATGGTGAGGACCTTTGTGATTTATTTTTACAGTTTTTTTGTTACTGCTTAGCAACATGTTCTGCGATTTGGCAAAAGCATGTTATACATTCAATAAATTAAATGAAAATGATGTCCACACATCTCTGGAGCATAATACCTCCTACAACAGGTTGCTTTGCTAAAGGAACACAGCTTAAATGTTATGTTTTCAATTGGCAGTAATACAACCCATGGTGGAGGTTTAGAACATGAACAGGTGGCATACAAACAAGAGGAGTCCCCTGTGTTCAGGTTTCTTTTATTACCAATTATACAGAACATTTGGCAATGCCAATTGGCTCCAGGTGGACACTGCCCCTTTGAACGATGACCCCATTTTGAATCATGTTATTTGAGGCTTTGTTTAGCTCCAAAAACAAACTGTTCTTTTTGTTTTGCCCTATTGATCGTTCTGCTTCTTTTTATGCATTGATACATTTTTCAGGAACAGGCTTTATTTTCTTTACAAAACACTGAGCTGTTACAGAGTGCCAGTCATTTTGGTCTTTCTTGTAATTGTTTGTGGGGGTAGAGAGGGAAAAGTCCACAAAATCAATACATCATTGCCAAGTCATAGACAAACAGAGAATGAAGCAAGATTAGCAAATAAAGGAAATTGCTATTTTGTTACTTTGGTCAGTCTGTGATGTACTCAAGGTGACTATCAATCGACAGCACTATGCCGGTTAGTGTAATCACCGGCAAGTTTGCCAGGGTGCTGTGGATGATTCAGAAATCAAAAGCAAACATTGCCCACAAAATAGTACACTTAAAATCTGGCAGACTATTGTGGAACTGGCGAGCACGTATTTGCAAGGATCATCAGTTCCCAATATAAAACAATAAAACACGCAGCAATGGCTGACATGTCTACCCAAAATGGGGTCAGGCCTCAGGTGTTCTTGAGCATGATCTACGTGTGCACAGTATATAGTCAGGAAACGAAAGAGCAATGGTTTTTAAGCTGTGTCCCAAAGTCTGTCCCAGAAACTCAAATAAGCTACAGCCAGCAGTATATGTTTTGCCACTGGCAGTACATGCTCCATATCTCTGGTATCTATGTAGCTGTTGAAAAATGAAGTCCCACAAAACGAAGTCCTTGTTAGTGATGGGCGAACTAGCTCGAATCAGATTCGAAGTCTAAACAACGTGGGTTTCAATCGGCTAAAATTATTCAAACGATTTGGATCCGAAGCTTAAACTGAATTGAAACTCTCGAACCGGAATTCCAGCTGGTCTTTTATGGTTTCACTAGTCTCGAATAAAACTCTATGGTAACATTGAATTCTAGGATGATGGTGGCTATGATGCAATGGGGCTCACATTTCCTTGCTGGTGCCATTCAGATGCTAGGAGAGACCTCTAGAACTCCTGTGCTTCGTTTCAAAGCCATCTTTTCTCAAAAGCCCCATCAAGTTGAGAAACTGTATTTAATTGTTTTGTATGTGAAAACCTTTATTTGAAGAAATGTTTTCTTTTTGTTTTATTTTGATTTACTTTATTTTAATATAAAATAAAATAAATCAGGGGATGGTTCATTAAGCCAATGCTCAGTCAACAGGAAGCTGGCTCAGTTAGTGCCTTTTTTATGACCCACTCACTTAAAACATAGAAAAATAAAAAACAGAAAAGCAGGGTTCCCCAAGACCTTGAACCAGGGGGACAGAAAAGAACACTGATGGAAAATTCTAGGACATAATTATTCAAGAGACATTTCATTCAGGGTTCTTATTCCATAAAAGAGTCGAAAAGTAATCATACAATCATTTAAAAAAAAAAAAGTCAAACAAATGAACCACCCACTATCAGCAAACAAAATGGATGATCAAGCAAACACCTAATGTGTCAATTATACAGAAAGGTTACTGAACCATACCAATGACACACATCCAAATTCATCCACAATAAATAAAATTACAAAAAAAGAACACATCATTTACAGTGTAGAACTTCATGAGTACATCTTCAGTCCGAAACCAGGGTTCCCAAAAGAAAGTTCAAGGGCCCTGGAATAAACCAGACCCAACCGGTTTTGACATATAGTTCTTCAAATCTTCTTCATAGGGATAAGCAAAACACTAAAAATGCTAAATGCAGAAAACATTCTTGAGGGCATATGTCCATTGTAATAATTTACAACAGGTTAGTCCAAATGAAAACGTAAAAGTGCTGTAAAAATCTCAAATGAACCAATGGAAAAAGCGAGACCTTTAATTCCCACAGTCCACGGTGGACCAAAGCATGGTGAGAACGCCCCCATACCAACATGCAGATCACTACACGACAAGCTGCCCTGCCATTGGAGATAAAGGTCAGCCTCTCTATCCAGCCTTGCATGTACATTCGTGGTAAATGACTCTAAAAGATCAATTTGCAGTGAATAATGGCCAAGAGGGTTACCTGGTCCTTTTAACTGTCTTTCAATGATTCATACAATTTTACAAATGGGGCCACAGCAATAGACACATCAGACATTAGATTAGTTTGCAACTGCAAGATTGTTGCAACTGAGGGCTGAGGATCTCAAACTGTTAAAATGCAGAGAATAGATTGACTTAATTAGCGAAGTCGAGGTCGATGAGCAAGAACTATTTAGAGAAGCCTTGCGAACTTCTTCAGGGAAATCCATCAAAGACTTCTGCATAGAATGAATATGCCGGAGTCACTCTGTTGATTTATTGCCTTTTCATGCTCCAGTTCCTTCTCTTTTAAAAATTTTGCGAGGTTGCTGGTCTGCAACATTGTTTTTCTTTGTGGGATTTTAAAGTTGCTCCCAACTGCCCCCAAAACTGTAGAGCAACTCCATTGAACTGCAGTGTATGTTACCATCCCCTGCTGCGCGAGGGATACTTTAATTGCTGCAATGTCTCTTGACAGACGGTCAGCCAGAACTAATGTCGGTTCCACAACTTTGGTGAAAGCAGCAGTAGTGTTAGTAGGAGTCTTTGGCTCATTTATTCCCCTATCATGTGTCGCGATAGCCTTGGGTAAAGACCCCGACCTAGCGAGGGTGCTTTCCCCTGTCAATACTAAATGATCAGTAGTCAGAGACCCCCAACACTGCATTGGGGCTAAAGGCGCTGCATGGACTGGTGCTGAAGTCAGAAATAAGAAACAGGGAACGGGTTGGAACAGGACAATCTACTAGTATTTAATCCGCCCCTGTCTGCCCTGTAATTGCGGGCTGTGAGGGTGCGTCAGATTTTGATCCCCCCCTACACAACTTTGCAGCCGCCAAGATCTCCACATCAGTAATTTCTTCTAGCACAATTGGAGCTCTGATTCTCAGGTCACTGGGTAAATATTCGGCCAGCAAACTAGAAGTCTTTGAACTAACCGGGAATGTTCATTCATACTCAGCCCCTTGGTCCGATACAAACAGCTCACCCGTAGTCTCCACCAACTTGAGCTAGTGACGTGTGTGTGGACCTCCAACATCCATCTTCACAGAGAGGAGTAAGTGCCCAAAGGTCTCCTAGGCGTTAGAGCTATGCGCCCTCAGCCCGTCTTCACCCTGACTGAACTCGCAGTGTCAAACTCCATGGACCGGTGTGAAGTGGGAGAATGGGAGAAAAGACTCCCCCCAATCTCCTCGCGGACCTGGACTAGAGGATTGCGACCCAGACACCCGCCACAAGATGAATTTGCCTATCTACCAGACGACCAAATACCCTGGTACAGGAACATACGGATGTGCCCATCAGCCTGCCCACCAGCTTGCCCTGCTCAAGCCGACACCTACGGCATGGATAAACTCGACTAAACCCTTCAACAGTAAATAAACACATTGTTAGAGATGCCATGACGAACTAGCCAACTGTCAGTACACCCGTACAACCATGCACACTGTACACCCCCACACCAATCCACACGAAGAACATACTCAGTGCTATGACGTAGGTGACGGACACACCCACTGACGCGCACCTTTATTATTTTTCACATAGGTTTTTCAAAATGCAGAAATGCAAGACGCACAGAGCACTCATCTAAAATGCTTGCTGACGCTTCTCCTAACCCTTGCATTGTGATGAAAATACAGAGAAGAAATGGTACTCCCTATGAAGCAATGTGATACCGCAACTTAAAGTGCCATGCATTAAACATCCCCACCTATGCACCAGGCCGAAGTAGGCCGCAAGCAAGAGCCTCCACGAACATTGAACGAGCAAGAGTACAATTGCTGACCCTGCAGAATGAGCCCAGCGAGAACTGACAGCCAAGGGGGCAATGTTGCAAATCGCATGCCACAAGCCAAAGCCAAGGTCGCACCTGCAAGCTAAGCCAGACACACAGTGGAAAATACAACTTTAATGAGCAGAATTCTGTCTCAACCACGGTCTCTCCTCACGTGACCAAGCCAAACCTGACAGGGTGCCAGACGCAGGAGGGAGAAGTCGCCTGGGTCCCACGTTTGAGACACAGGCTGCAACAATGAAATGACAGAATGGACACCTACAGCGATGGGAATGGTCTGCTCTCATGCATATGAGCAAATCCACGCATTGTCTGCACAAACACATAGTTGCATATTGTTGCAAATGACAGGTACACAGTGAGCTGGGAACAACGATGGTCCCAGGCTGGGGGGCTCGCGAGTGGACCAATCAGAACATGGGGCACTCATCACTGACGCCATTAACCATAGCCAATCATTAGGGGTCTTCGTGTAACAATTTTCAAGTATCTAATAGAAGGGACAACCCAAGTATACCACCTGACTGACCCTTAACCACCAACAGCGTTCTCTATACGTATGCTATACTAACCCTACCACTCGAGGAGCCAATCCAGAGTGGCGATAGGTTTTTTTGCTAACTTTCCCAGGTGACGCAAGTAGCGCGTCATGCTGAGGCAAAAAGGGGCCTGCGAGCCCCACGAATTTCGGGAGTCTGGACGGACGCGTACGATCCTAGACCCATCCCTGCCGTTATTCAATAAACAGCAGTAACACCTTGCTTCTTGTGTGTGTTTCATACTCATTTTTGGGATACGCGGGAGGAGTTTGGGCCTCCCAGCCCGGAGGTCCGCGGAAGGCCCAGCCGACCCCGGGAGAAACCCCCCGACAAGTTGGAGGCACCGCTGAGATCTGTTTAAGATCTGCCTTTTATTTTATTTTTCCGAGTACTCTCGTTGCGAGGAGGCCCGGCAGCGCGGCCCCCTCTGCCGCCGCCCCCTTTTTGAGGACTACAGGACCATTGCGGAACTGCGAGAAGACCGGACAGCGCAATACGGATATTGGCCCTCGGGAACCGGTTGAGAAGTATCCCGCCCGGGGTTGGCGAGTGTCCAGACGTGGTCCAGACGAGGGGAGGTGGCGAGCCGCTTGGAGGGGTGCACGCAGTCGAGCGGCCCCGCATCAAGAGAACGTGGTGAGTATGCCACGCCCAACAAGCAATGTGAAATTGTGAGGGAGGGGGGAGGAATAGAATACGGGAGGTGGGAGGTGTTACCAAGGTGCGCGGCGAAGGTTTGATACATTAGTGTTGACGGTGAAGTGAATGGTAGCTGGACAAGTGCGAGAGCAGTCCGCTACGTTACGAAGAGGGGTGGGCGGAGCACGAAAACATCACGTGCGGCTGCTCATAGACACTGATTGGCCTAGGTCGTGACCACCTGTAAGGGTGTGTGTGTGTGTGTGTGTGCGGTTTCCTACGAATTGCTGATTATTGATCAATGAGTAGATGAGGATCCCTATTGATCGAGCAGAGAAACTCGATAGATAGATGATGTTTCCCTGTAGGCGGTAGCTAGCATGTTGCCTAATACTGAAGATAATTGGCTGGTTAAGCCCTCCTGTCAAGGGCCGTATCACACGCGAGGCGACGCAGTGTGCGCAGTCTGATTATATTGTTGATTACCTTGTTCCAGGCGTGACAAGAGGACAGCTGTGGGGTTAACGGGGATAGATTGCAAACTTATTTCAAACTTTTAAAACATGAAAAGAACTTACCGGTAGTTTTGGAAGAGGTCGGTGACGTCACCGGTAGGGCTTTCATAGGATATCTCGAGCACAAGGCATTGTTGGAGAGTGGTGGGGAAGAGAATAATGGTAAGGGAGTGGAGACGGAGATAAACGGTAACGATTATATCGGGGCAAGGTGAAAAGAGGGACGTGACCGCGCACAGAGAACGCCGGCCACAACGAGTGAGGAAAGAGGAGGGGTGAAATAAAGTGGGACGGCTGTATAAGAACATCACACAGGGCACGCAGCCGCAGGGGGCTACGTGGGCCTCGGCCGTAGGGGGCCGTAACGGTGTTAGGTGAAAGAAGAAAAGAGAGAAAAGAATATATAAACGTAAATGCTATATTTTACTATTTTCTTTTAGCGGACGATCGCAAGTCCCCAAAATCACAGGGCCAGGAAAACATCTGAAATTGTATAGCGTTCATTATTAGTAAGATAACCGCCACCATATCGAGGGAGGTAACAACACAGTGCTACTATGTCCTACGGGACAGGATCGGGAGGGTGGGGGAACACCCTCACTACCCCGCTACAGCATATATGTAAAACACTGTCACCACATAGGGAGAAACTGATTAAATGCAGCATAGAATGGACACAGGGGACGGACAATAAAATGACGACACCCTGGCCGCCTAATGGCAGTTTCGACCCATATGTCCAACACTCACTATTGACCCATCTACATACCACATACAAGGGGAAGAAATTGACACACCATGTGGAGGTGTTTAATTTATGGAGGATGTTCCAGGGGTCCCGACCAGGACCGAACGGAATGTTCACTGTGGGGGAAACAAAGGAGGAGAAGAAGGTTAAGGAGGTAGAACAGAACGGGGAAAAAGAGAGTGAAAACACACAGTGCACGGGGAAAGGACAAGAGGGAGGAGAAAAGAGTAGCAACCTAAAAGAAAAAGAAATAAAAAAGGAACAGGGCGACGACATGCCCCTAGCGAAGGTAGTGAAGAAAGAGAAAGGGGGGTTATATCCTTTAACGGAACTACGAGAAATAGTGAGAGAACAATTAAGGGCGGCTGAGGGGTATTCAAACGCGGCATACAGCCCACCACCATATACAGCTACAGGTGGCTACACGGGAGGGGAGCCGACAAGTACGGTAGGGTCAACTTATACGAAGATGCCCGCAGGGGAGGGGAAGAATAGCGAAGAACAAATTGCAGCAATAGGACACGATGAGTGGGTAGCTGCACAGGTATTATTAAAATTGCGAGGTTCATTAATAGGAGAAGAGAAGGAGGTAGTAAGGAAAATGGACGAGGACAATGAGAGTAAGAGCGAGATGGAAGGGGAAAGGGGGAAAAGAAAGGAGGAAGAGCTGTTACGAGAAAAAGAAGAGATTTTGGAGGAACGATTAGCAGAATTAAGGAATGAGCAAAATGCCCTGATCAAACAGCTTGAGAGGGAGGAAAATGAGGGAACGAACTGAAGAACGAAAGAGAGAAGCTGAAAGGGTAAAGGCAGCAGCAGAAAGGGTATCTCGAGCATCACAGCACGACAAGAAAAAGGAGGAAGAAGAAAAAGAAAAGGAAATGGAAATATGGAAGAGGAAAATACTATCAGAAACTACCAAGAAATACGAAGAAGGAAGGATAGAAAGCATATTAGAGCGAGAAAGAGGGAGATGGGAAAGGAAGAGAGAAGAGGAAAGGATATTGAAAAAGATGAGTAGTGAAGTAATGGAGGAATTAATAAAGAAAAGAGAGGAAATAGGTAGAGAAATAGTAGAGAAAAAAGAAGGGGAAAGAGAAGAGAGGAGAGGGGAGAGTGAAGTAAGGAGATATGTACGCAGAGACACAGAAGTAGCAACAACGTCAGCACAAAGGGGAGCAATTGGTAAAGAAGAAACAGGAGGAACGGATTTAATAGATTTAAAAACAGTGAGGATTCGGGGGAAAAAGACAGATTGGGGGTTGTCGCTCCTGGATGACTTTTGCAGTGAGGAAGAAGAAGGAATGGAGAGAGAAGGAAGAAATAGGGAAAGGGAAAGCTTAGATAAATTGTACATCACCCGGACTAATAGGGAATCACGATGGGCCTGCAGAATAAAGGAAGAACTGGAGGGAAGTGAGGGGGAAGAGCAAGGAATGGCGGGAAGGCACACACGCGCAGCTACACCCTCATCATCCCGTCCAACATGCTCCACTACCCCACACTCATCCCGTGCAACATGCCCACCTACACCCGCACCCGCCCCTTACGAACACACACCCTACGCTGGTAGGCTTAGAGATCTCCCTGGACGCAGGCAGGAAGAACGAGTACACACGCCCACATCACATAAAGGAAATGATAAAAGAAGGGGAAGAGATGGAGGAGAAACAGTTACGAGCAGGGGAAATATGGACGCAACAGACGATGTAGACGACACGGAAGAAGAGGAGGGGTATACGGACTCGACTCTGGGGAACCCAGGGGGTCAGATAATGCCACTCTTGGAGAGGGGAGGGGTTAGACCACAATACGTCCCTTGGAAGCATGCAGACAATGAAAATATAAAGTGCAGGCTCCCATCATTAAGTGGAGGTGCGGGGAAATGGATATATGAAATGGAAAAACACACCGCAGGACAGAAATTGGCAGTAGGAGATGTGAAGGGCCTACTAATATCAATATTGGGGGATGCAGCAGGAAGAGAGCAGGCTTCCCCGGGGTCACAATAACAAACACATCACACGACGGGGCGCCATTCGCAAACTGCAGACATGCATTATGGCAAGCACTGAGGGTACAATACCCAGACACCTCAGACATAGGAGCAATTACATCACGCAAGATGCGTGAGAACGAAGATCCTGTTGATTATATCCAGGAAATTCAAGAGAAGTAGCGTATGGAAACTAGAGAGCAATGGGACAAGACACCAGCAATATTTTATCATATACTAATACAAGGGCTCCTGGAGGCAGTGCAGAAGCAATTGAAGAAAGGCTTGGCCGGAAATACAACTGACGATAGTACATCATTGTAGGACATGGCAAGAAAAGATGAAACAAAAGGAAGAGGATAGCAAAGCGGAAGAGGCTAAATTAGTGCAGAAAAAAACTTACTAAGTACACGATGGAAGGTGCACTAATAACTACACCTACAACAATGACACCAAACCCCACGCAAGTAGTGGCCGCACAAGATCCCTCCCAAATACAATCATCACAGATCATAGCACAACAGCTGCCACCACCCCCACCATACACGACTAACATGGGAGGAGGATACTCAACATCAGGAGCTGGATATTATAATTAGAACAGGGGAAGGGGAGGAATGATGAGGGGGAGGGGATACGGCTATAACGCACAACAGCAAGGCAGAGTATTTAGAAGTTTCTACCCCACTGGGCAACCAGTATACCAGGACAATTCAGGGAGTTTCCCATTGCAGACAAGGGAACTACCTGTATGTTGGATTTGTGGATTATTAGGACACATGTCACACACATGTAGAATGAGACCCGGCACACCAGCATGGGGAGAACAGGGACAACAAGGGCCTACAAGGGAACAGCAGGGTCACCAACAACAGCAGGCGCTGCAACCGGGCAACACGCAGCAACAGTTAGTAACACAACAACAGCCACAGACATATTCACTACCGCAACAACAGGTAGCAATATCACAGCAACCTCAAGTGCAGCAAGTACAGCAGCCCACTCAAATTCAGGACCATAAGGTAACCTCCACCAATACGCAGCTACAGCAAACACAACTGGGAAGGGTGACGGTCCTGGGACACAACCCTTACACAGGAAGTGGTCAATCATTATACCCACAATAGGACAGCCCACAGACGACCTTGGTGTGTCCCATCCTGTCGGTAACACCTAATAGTGCGGAGGAACCACGCATAGAGGTAACGATAGGTGACAAAAAGTTATCATTCCTTGTTGACACTGGGGCAACCCGGTCTTGCATAAGGGAATGTAAATTTAAGATGTCAGGTGAGGCCATGAACACCCAAGGATTCTCTGGGGCTAGGGGGTTGGTTCCCTTTACTGATAACATCCCCTTATCTATAGGGGACTATGACATGTCCGTCCCGCTTTTATATTCAAGGGACTCGCCAGTAAACATACTTGGGAGAGACATAATGAGCAGGTTGAATATGACAATCTCCTTCACGGAGGACGGCATAATTTGTTCGACCCCTGGAATAAACATGCTCACTGCACGGCAAATTATGCAAGCATACTGTGGGCAGACAGTGACTAGGGCTGAGCCAGTAGATGGCGAACTGTTCCAGTACTGAACAGACATGGCATTCGCATTGATGCCAGGAATAGAAGGGAAGATCTGGAGGAGGCCAGCAGCCTATCTGTTCAGACCTGAAACGCCAGCCAATGAACCAGAAGGAAAGGTGATTTCAGTGAGCATCGAGAGCATTATAGCGACTGCTGATTACATCGCAGTACATGCCCAAGACCGGGAAGGAAGAGCATGGAGGGCAGTGATAGCACTGGCTGAAGGATGCAGGCTCACCCAGGTGTCAGATGAGGAGCTCTTTTCAGAAGACAAGGAAGAGGGTGAAATGGTATTTATGATGAGTGTAGATATATGGCTAAGAGTGACATACAAACAAGTGGCACAGAAAATTGCAATGGCACTTGAAGCACCCACATCCACCCCAGTTCCTTTTTTCAAGGAAGATATGGCAAAGGTTCCAACATCACTGTGGACCACAAGTCCCTATGACGTGGGTTGCATAAAGAGTATCGGGGGAGTACGAATAAAACTGAAAAAGGGTGCAATACTCCCTAGAGTGAAGCAATACCCACTATCAAAAGAGGCAGATGAGGGCATATATGAAACAATAACAGCCCTTATAAATAATGGCATACTGGTACCATCAGAATCACCATGTAACACGGCCGTGTATCCAGTGCGCAAAGCTAAAGGAGGGTCTTGGCGTTTCATCCAGGACCTCAGGCCCTTGAACAACATTGTAGAAGCAGAATACCCCATAGCAGCAAACCCGGCCACCATATTATGTGGAATTCCAGCAGAGGCCTCACGATTTACAGTGATTGACCTCAAGAATGCCTTTTTCTCAATACCTCTGCATCCAGATTCACAAGATCTGACGAGCTTCACGTACAGAAACACAAAATGGAAACACACCAGGTTACCACAAGGGTACTGCGAGTCACCCTCAATTTTCAACAGAGTAATACAGATGGACTTGGGAAACATTGAATTGGAAAGTACGGTGTTGCAATATGTTGACGACATCATAATTTGCAGCACAAGCGAAGAAAGGTGCAGGGAGGACTCACTGAAAATGCTGACAATATTGGCTGAAAAGGGGTACAAGGTAGACAAAGAAAAGTTACAGTACTGTCAGGAACAGGTATTATACATTGGTCAACTGATATCCCAACACGGAAGAAAGATTGCACCACAAAGAGCACAGGCTATATCAAACACGCCATTACCACAAACAGTGAGGGAGCTGCAGCAGTTCCTGGGATTGTGCAACTACTGCAGAGCATGGGTTTTTGATTACAGCTCATACATAGGACCCCTACTTGAAGCATTGAGAGAAGCAAACAAAGGGGAGAAAAAATTGGGATGGACAATGGAAATGAAGGAAGCATTTGACGAATTGAAACACGCAATATCAACTGCTCCGGTACTGGCCACCCCATATTATGAACGACAGTTCTTTATACTTTCACATTGTGACTCAGCAGTAATGAAAGCAGTGTTGGCTCAAAAAACAAGCATGGGATACAAGCCAATAGCATTTTACAGCGGTCACTTGGACCCTGTTATGTTAGGTCACTTCCCTTGTGAACAAGGCCTTGCCGCAGCTGCCTTTGCGGTAGAGAAATCATCATCTATTACAACGGGGTGCCCGACCACACTATTTGTGGAGCATGCTCTATTTGCAATATTAATCAAGCCTAAGTCCACACTAACCACACAGAGAGCGTCAGGTTATGAGATTATATTATCTAGACCAGAACTATCTATTGTTAGATGCAGTACAGTTAATCCTGCAAGGTTTATAGCAGAAGTTATTGAAGAAGGTGACTATGCTCATGATTGCACCCATACTACTGAAATGTACTCATGTACTAGAAAAGTCGAGGAGGATGCGGTAAATGGAGGAGAGCTCTTGTTCATTGATGGGTCATCAACAATAGACCAGAGTGATGGGATAAGGAGAACGAGGGCAGCAGTTGTAAAAATGACAGAAGAATTGGTGTGTGTCCCGGTGAAATGTGTACAGTTACCACAGCATTATTCTGCTCAAGCAGCAGAATTGGTTGCACTGATCTTGGCGTTGAAGGAAAGCTTTGACAAAAGAGTCACTATATGTTCTGACAGCGCATATGTCACATCAACTGTCCACTCGGGGTTGACAAAATGGCGGAGAAGGGGGATTAGGAGAGCTGACAGCACCCCAGTGCAACATGCTCTCTTGTTAGCTGAATTAATTGAAGTAATAAATAATCCCCAGGAACTAGCTTTGGTTAAATGTCCCGCACACACTAATGGAGAAGATCATATCTCAAAAGGGAATGAAGCAGCAGACGCACATGCCAAGTATGCTGCGTATTTTGGTGAAATGTGGAACCCTCCCGAGTCAGAGAGAGGGAGAGGGAGGGGGATAGCTAAAGAGATGTTGATGAAAGAAGGGTACACCCACCTCCCAGCCACACAGATAATGGAGTTACAAGCGGCTGCACCAATGGCAGAAAAAGAAATATGGGTAAAAAGAGGATGTACAATGTCGCCAACTGACGCATTATGGCATCAGGGTAACACTGGAAAGATGGTCATGCCATTGGCACTATTGAACACCGCCCTGAGCCAGCTCCATCACCCAGCTCATACAGGGAAGGAAGTTATTGCAGCACGAATTAGGGAAGATTGGTTCTGCCCCGAGTTAAATTCTCATGTAACAAATTTTATCAGCAATTGCCTTACATGTCAACAGCTTACGGCCGGTCACACGCTGCAAGTGATAAAAGGTACTATACCCCGGCCAGAAGGACCCTTCCTGCACATTCATATTGATTACGTTGATATGATCAATGTATGTCAAGGAAATAGGTATATGATTGTAGTAGTATGCCCATTCTCCAGGTGGATTGAGGCAGGACCCTGCTCACACGCGGATGCTTTCAGAGCAGCTAAATTTCTGGTGAGAGAGGTTTTCCCCAGGTGGGGAGTGTGCGAAGTACTGCGGTCAGATAACGGCCCGCACTTCGCTAATGAAATGTTTCAGCACATCACGTCCTTACTGAACATCAAGCATAAATTTACGTGTGCATATCACCCGCAGGCCAACGGTATATGTGAGCGCCTGAATGGCCTATTGAAGGAGGCAATCGCAAAGATACAACAAACAACAAAGAAGAGTTGGTTGTATTGCCTTCCGCTAGCTCTATTTGAGCTAAGGAACAGACCAGGGTCTGACCACCACCTCACTCCTCACGAGGTGGTGACTGGACGTCAAATGCGCCTTCCTCTAACGCCAACATCAAGAGCATTCACAGACTATGAAAACTCTGCAACTGTTCTTGGAGATGAAATGTACCAATATGTGTCTTCTTTGATTACTAGTGTAGCGTTTGTGTCTCAACAGCTCGAGCGGGTCTAAGACTTATCAACAAGAAGACGCCGACAAAGAATTGGAAAAGGAAAGACTGTGCAAAATCACTAAAGGTGACCACGTGCTACTCCGCAACTTCAACAGAAAGTGGAACAGCCCACGCTTCACTGGTCCCCACTTGGTAGAAGAGGTATCTACAAGAGGGGTGAAGTTGCAGGATAAGCGTGCTTGGAATCACCTACACGACGTGAAGATCTGCAAACTCCAGACCCGCCCTAGCGTCACCGACAGGGCCATTGGAAGAGCAGCGACAGCATCACCTACGGAGAAGGAGACGTCTACCGCAGCTGACGACCTTAGTGTCTCCATACCCTGTCACCCCCCACAATCCCCATATACAAGTACTGAAATAGACACTGGTGATTTGCATACCGCCCATCCCATGGTCACAAGATCAAAGAGTAAACAGACTTCCGCCAGCTGAGCCCCAAACCCTCTGCCCACAAACGCCCTGCCCACTACAGCCACCACCCAATTGAAGGACATTGTTTTACACACATACACATGTAAACACTTGTATCTTTTCTTTTTTTTCTCTCTCGCACAAGCAGGTAACGTGTGTCATTGTATTGCTAAGAAGATAGAAAACTAACAGCGTACATTGCCCAGGAGTAGATGCTACCCACAGACGATAATTACCCTGAAGCCCTATCACACCAATTTGTATATCACATAAAAAGGCCAAAGTACCTAAAAAGAAGGAGGGTACGTGTTTACTACACCGCATTTATCTTGGCCATAGAACAATCAATGCCCCATCTTCACCAGCACTTACCTGCTCTAAGAGACAGATTGCTTAGATTGGCGTGGGAACAGCTCTTCGCCTGGGCACTGAACGACTACCTGATAGGGAGGGCTTGATAACGACAACTAACAATAATAACAAGCGTATTGAGAATTTTCAGGCGGGCAACTTTAACGTCGAAAGAATAAGCTGCCGGACTGCAGCAAGGTAAGAGCAAATGCCGGTGAGACTAGCTTTTGTAATAAAAATGATAGGGGTTTTGGTGATCACTGGTTTTTTGGCTGCCTCTGTATGGCAGAAAAGTTATGCTATCAATATCATGGCTGCACCCAAACCTAACGTACCCCCACTCACGGCTGCAACAGGTGTTACGTCAGGTGGTACTAGCAACCCTCCACATAAGGGAAGCAAAGTTAAACGCAGCACATACTCAGATAATAAAGGTATTGATAATTACATAACAGATTCCGCACACGTCTCGAACAACATGTGGTACCAGCACATAATACAAATAGGTAAGCAGACAACAGAAGACAGCTGCTATGTCTGCTCATTGATCCCATACGGCATGAGCGCTTCTCGAACATTCGTTGCCACAGAAATAGAAGAAAAGACGGCACGATGTATAATATACCTGGCACTATTCCAAACGAGAGGGCGATTTCAAGGAACGGTGGTGAGACTGGTGTGGAAAACGCGAGACACATATCCATACGAAAACAACTTCCTCAAGTCTTATTTGAGTTACCACAAGAGCAGTTTGCATGCTGAAGCATTCAGATACATGACAAGTGGTCCTGAAAAGGGAGAAACGAAGAAAGTAACACTACAATACTTACCATGTGACTGGTACGCCACTGAAGTTCCTGGTACACAAGGCTGTTGGGAAAGACCACTGGTAACAATAACGGGGAAGGTATACATGAACAATAAATGGGACTAGGAGTGGTTGGCAGCAACATGGTAACAAGAGAAAATATTACCACCATTGATGAACACAATAACAGATGTTGGACGATTTGGGGCAAGTACGTACCCATGCTGACATGGATGGAGAAGGATGAAGACCCAATGAGCATACTGCCGCTGTCTGCACCTAAGCTATGCTACCAACACAGAGGAGAAGTGGACGTGGGATACAACACCAACTGTGCCAGCGTGTTAGAGCTACCAGAGGGGGCAGCAGGAACAGCAGTATTAATGGACCACTACTGGGCCTGCGGAAACAAGGCATACCACACACTGCCCCCTCTGTGGAACGGTATATGCACAATGGTACACTTCAATGTACCATCACTAGTGGTGCCCCAGAAACATGTGAACATGGCGAACTTCCCCAAAATGGATGAAGGAAACAAGAGGAAGAAGAGATCGGTACAATCTCAGAGGGGGTCAGACAATGAAAACAAAAACAACAACAATAATGTCCTGAATAGAAAAAAGAGACAAGGAGAACCTCTGACAGGAAATTACCTATGGGGAAGGTCGGAAACAGCACTCACTTCAATCCCACCAGAACACAGACTATTCAGCAGAGCACCAATGTTTTTCTCGTCAATAATACACCCCGGACTACAAGCTTATGCAAACGCAAAATGGCTCCAGATAACCCGATGGGAGCTGATGATGACAATTAATTCTACAGTAAATGGATTCAACGCAATAAAAGAGGAACTGCGAGCAGTGAGGATGGTAGCACTACAGAACAGATTCGTATTAGATCTGCTTACAGCAATGGAGGGAGGAGTTTGCGCAAAGATAGGACAATCATGCTGCACATTTATTCCTGCTAACGATGCCGATAATGGTACACTCACCGAAGCAGTATCACAACTGGCCCAGATGCACTCCAAAATGATGGAAGAAAGTAAAGGAGTGAAGAAGGATGACAGCTGGTTTTCATTGTTATGGTCATGGATGCCATCATGGCTGTCGGACGGGCTGAAGATTATAGTTGGATGTATAATACTGGCTGGAGCTGCACTGATCATAATAAGGTTCTGGAAAGCCCGGAAAGCACGCACTACAGATGAAATGATCGAAATGGTTGGTATGCACCCCTTGATGCCAACTGATGATGACCAGCACACAGACACAATAATAAAGGAAAGAGAAAAACTGCGCAAACAGATCATCACTAACCATCTGGACCCGCCATCCGTGAAGCTTGAAAACCCAAGAAACCCGAGGAGCTACATCGGGAAATGGGTATACTGCATACCGGGAGGAAGTTGTGTGTATATGTATTGGTCATTTGAGGACCATGTAAACCACTATGGACACCTGGGAGGAGTAACTAAAATATGGAGAGTAAGAGGAGATAAGGAAAAGTATATGTTTGTGGTCGACAAGTCGACCAGAGGGGGGACTGAAGTGGGAGAATGGGAGAAAAGACTCCCCCCAATCTCCTCGCGCCCCTGGCCTAGAGGATCGCGACCCAGACACCCGCCACGAGATGAATTTGCCTATCTACCAGGCGACCAAATACCCTGGTACAGGAACATACGGATGTGCCCATCAGCCAGCCCACCAGCCTGCCCTGCTCAAGCCGACACCTGCGGCATGGATGAACTCAACTAAACCCTTCAACAGTAAATGAACACATCCTTAGAGATGCCATGACGACCTAGCCAACTGTCAGTACACCCGTACAACCATGCACACTGTACACCCCCACACCAATCCACACGAAGAACATACTCAGTGCTATGACGTAGGTGACGGACACACCCACTGACGCGCACCTTTATTATTTTTCACATAGGTTTTTCAAAATGCAGAAATGAAAGACGCACAGAGCACTCATCTAAAATGCTTGCTGACGCTTCTCCTAACCCTTGCATTGTGATGAAAATACAACGAAGACATGATACTGCCTATGAAGCAATGTGATACCGCAACTTAAAGTGCCGTGTATTAAACATCCCCACCTATGCACCAGGCCCAAGTAGGCCGCAAGCAAGAGCCTCCACGAACATTGAACGAGCAAGAATACAATTGCTGACCCTGCAGAATGAGCCCAGCGAGAACTGACAGCCAAGGGGGCAATGTTGCAACTCGCATGCCACAAGCCAAAGCCAAGGTCGCACCTGCAAGCTAAGCCAGACACACAGTGGAAAATACAACTTTAATGAGCAGAATTCTGTCTCAACCACGGTCTCTCCTCACGTGACCAAGCCAAACCTGACAGGGTGCCAGACCCAGGAGGGAGAAGTCGCCTGGGTCCCACGTTTGAGACACAGGCTGCAACAATGAAATGACAGAATGGACACCTACAGCGATGGAATGGTCTGCTCTCAGGCATATGAGCAAATCCACGCATTGTCTGCACAAACACATAGTTACATATTGTTGCAAATGACAGGTACACTGCGAGCTGGGAACAACGATGGTCCCAGGCTGGGGGGCTCGCGAGTGGACCAATCAGAACATGGGGCACTCATCACTGACGCCATTAACCATAGCCAATCATTAGGGGTCTTCGTGTAACAATTTTCAAGTATCTAATAGAAGGGACAACCCAAGTATACCACCTGACTGACCCTTAACCACTAACAGCGTTCTCTATACGTATGCTATACTAACCCTACCACTCGAGGAACCAATCCAGAGTGGTGATAGGTTTTTTTGCTAACTTTCCCAGGTGACGCAAGTAGCGCGTCATACTGAGGCAAAAAGGGGCCTGCGAGCCCCACGAATTTCGA
Source organism: Ambystoma mexicanum (assembly GCF_040938575.1). Taxonomy (NCBI): domain Eukaryota; kingdom Metazoa; phylum Chordata; class Amphibia; order Caudata; family Ambystomatidae; genus Ambystoma; species Ambystoma mexicanum. Next base: position 485,203,716 of record NC_090925.1, read on the forward strand.
GAGTCTGGACGGACGTGTACGATCCTAGACCCATCCCTGCCGTTATTCAATAAACAGCAGTAACACCTTGCTTCTTGTGTGTGTTTCATACTCATTTCTGGGATACGCGGAAGGAGTTGGGGCCTCCCAGACCGGAGGTCCGCGGAAGGCCCAGCCGACCCCGGGAGAAACCCCCGACAAGTGCTACGCGCCCGGGGCAGTCTTTTGAAGCTGAGCAAGATCCTTAAAGGCACAGTAGAACACTGTTGAATAGAGTCAATGACAGCACTCAATCCGTCTGATTACTGAAATGACAGAGGCTGACTCAACTTGCCGTGCCAAACACATGCCAGCGCTACTTTTGAAGCTGAGCAAGATCCGTAAAGGCACAGTAGCACACAGTGTTGAATAGAGTTAATGACAGCACTTGCAATCCGACTGATCACTTCAAAGACTTCCTCTAATTTAAATTTAAGAAGAGATTTCCCATGGACCTCTTTGGTGTGGCTCCCATTTTTATTTCCACATTTTCTTATAGGAAAGGGGTTTGTTCTTGCTCAAAATGTGTAATATGGGGCCACCTTGAACAACATCTCCAGGGCCTCTTTTGGTTCCTAGTCCACCTCTGGTCCCTGCATTGCTACATCACAAATGAAACATGTGGCAATGTCCAAGGCCATATCGGAGATGGAGGGAGAATCATTCCTCAAATGAACAGTGGTCACTTGAAAGATGAAAATCAAATGATCTTGGTAATGGTAAAGAAGAATTGAACTCTAATGTGGACTTTGCAGATGCAGATTCTGTGAGACGTTTGCCAGAAACTAAAAACCAACATCCTAATTGAGAAGAGAGAGAAAAAGAGTAGAACAATGTTTCAATATTTTAAATCTTAGAGACCTGCAAAGGAAATCACCAGTAGCTTTACAAAAAACACAGAAAATAACACATGTTTGTATTGTAATTGCCCACCCTGAAAGCGGGACCACATGCTAGTTGAAAAATCAAGAAACACATGGGATCTTCTTCCAGGTTCAGGCACTACACATTTAACATCCATTGTTTGGAGCAATTTTTCAATCAACCTTTAAGATATTACAATTGCTGCACTATATGTAACCGGAAAGCAAGTCGTGGAAAACAGGCTGGGTGATTCAGTACAACTTTGCTTAAGCCCCATCTTGAATGATGACAACAAATGCCTCACACTGTCAAACAGACAGCACAAAGGATTGTGGGAAGGTGACAATTGTGGTTGAAAATGAGAATGATGACAATAATTCCAGAAGGGCTGTAGTTTCGTAATGTAGTAGAATATCACTTCACAAGCAAACTATGTCTGGAATGTTAGAAAAGAGAACAGTCTATGCCAAAAAACACTCTTGAAATCAACCAGATGTTTGGAGAGTGTAATGTCAAAGTCATGCAGTCATTCAGTGTTGTTGAAAATAGTAGTTTCAAAGCCCTATTAATTAATCTGCAGCAATGCTACAACATGCCAAGCTGGACATTTGTTTAACTATTCAAGTTCTGCAATAGTAAAAACCTAGCAAAAAATCTACTTTCGGCCATGGGAGTCAGTGAAAACCATACTGTCCATTTACGAACCAATATGTGGACTAGCTCCCAACCAGCAGATTACATGTGCACCGTTGCACATAGGGTGTCGTTATAGCCTACAGCCCAAGAAATCACCTTCTCAAAGACCTTGCCTCCAAAATGCTCATCCACAGAAACACAGGAACTAGTATATAGAAAAAGATGCATCCATTTGTTTGGAAACATATCACACTGCAAATAATAATTTAGAAGAGGTGTGGTAAAAATGTGAGAAATGGAGAGTGGCTGAATCTCAAGTTAGAAGTAGGTGCTGTAAAGGTGCCTTGCTGTGTTTATCTACAGTATACTTTTACTTGAACTATGAACAGGAAGTGTGGTTCATTACTGAACTAAAACACTGAGGTACTGCAGAACTCTGCAAACAAGAAATATGGATCTAGTGAAATAATAGCACAATTCCCTGTATGTAATGAGGAGCAAAATGTGGCAAGGCCCAAGGACTGGGTCCTGATAAACTTTATATTAATAGCAAAAAATACTGAAAGCGCTTTTCTAAATAAGACTTTCTGCTTTTACCTGGAAAGTGTTACCATGTAATTTCAAATAAACATCACAGTATGAAAGGCTTTGCTTTAACTTGTCAGTGGTTTTCATTCAGAGCATGGGAATTCTTTTTAAATACGAGCATTGTACAATTATACATTCAATTAAGAGCCTATTTTAAAAGTATTAAATGTTACAGTGACATGTTAGAGTTCTAGATGTTATGCAGGGTGTACATCGTTGTTTAAATCTCCATGTTCAGATTGGTGTTCAAATGTGGCTCTGCCAAGCCTAGGTTTATTGGTTCTTTAGCTTGTCTGATAAGCTAAACATCTGTCAATCCTGGATATTAATTGCTGATTGGGGTAGGGATGAGTCCCCAGGAGATTAGCTTGGCCATCTAAATGCAAACAGAACTTTATTTGTCTTTCTTCATAGAGACATATATGGTCCTGCAATACAAATGAATACCATACTCAGGGTCTCTGGCTAGTGGGTTGCCCCACCCACATGTGTTCATCTCAAGAGACATGCTGTTACCAAAATACATTTACATGCATTCCAGCAAGGCCTCCAAAATGGTCTTTGTAAGCGATATAATCTTGGTTGATGCGGTACCACTATTTTCGTCTGAGATTTAATGAATAGCACTTGTTCTCTGCTCCGAAATCAAGTGTTAGCAGACGACAAATTCGTCCATTCCATCCTTCTATTTTCTGCTATTTGATTTAATTATGCTGGACGTACTTGCTCCTCTTGGCCTCCAGAGACTTGCTCACTCTATCTCATATGAACTTTATACACTTTTAATTGACCAACAGTCGGCTTTCGCAGATGTTTTCCTTTTCTTCAAACTATGAGGAATGGTCCATATTCAGAGCTTATTCGTGTAACTTGTATTCTGAGCTTATCCCTTAAAAGCATCCTTTATTCTGGGCCAACCTTGACTCATTGTCAGTTCTGCACACAGAACTATTCTTCCGTGTCTCCTAATCATGCAGCCTTAGTCTGTTTCTCAGGTAGCTTGGTTGCATCAGACATAAATCGGTGTCCATTTTCCTATCAGGGCCATCCGAGCCATGTTATATATACCTTTGTAGCAAGCTTCTATATGTTTCCTTTCTACCTTGCGTTAGTGTCTATTTACAGTTATCAATCAGTAAGTAACTTCATCTTCTTTGTAGTCATGATTACTTTAGTTTTGGGTACATGTTTAGTTTTGTGCCTCAGTTACATTGTTATTCAAAAGTATTTTTATATCATTTCAACATAGGTTCATACATCCTCTTTATGACATCACTCTGCTGTCAGATTTCACTTAACGCTCTATGATGTCCATAGGTGTGTGCTGGCATCCTTCCATGCAGCATCCTTCTATTGGCTCAACGTGAGGGTACATTCTGTATGGCTGTCTGTATGCATAGCGTCTCTCGTTCACTCAATGTGGTATTGGAATGACACAGGGGTTCCCATTTACTGCTTTTCTCAATAATTCAAGTATGATGGTGGTGAGGGGGCGGGAACTAGTGAGAAAGTGAATACCTGCTCCTCTACACCAATTTTTAAGCACACCTTATTTATTTTTCTCCAGACAGATCACACTTACCACTTACCAGGTACTTACCAGGGTATCATTCTTCTATGATTTGACTACACATCATGAGACACGTTACTTTTCAATTTACAAGTTACAGGTGTATTGTCTTTCTGGAATTGCCTGCAGCCTTGTTTGTCCCCAGGGTGCCACCATATCCACTGGTTGCTGCCCTGCTATGCCCCTCCTCCTTTTAGCAACAGTACCCGGCCCGCAGGCGGGTGTTCAGTGTCCTGCAGAAGGAGGCTGTCATGGTTTCAGAAACATCTAAAGCCAACTCTAAAGTGGATCTTGATGCACTGTATCGCAGAGCCAATCTGTTTAATTAGGCAAGAGGATCACGCTGAACCGCATCTGAGCACCTGAGCAGTATTACTACCATAGCTTCCTACGTAAATACTGTCACTGTAACTGTTTCTCAACTATATTGTACCACTGTATCTCAACCATATTGTACTAATGATATCGGCACATAATCGAAAACGGTCGTAAATGGCTGCAAAACTCAAAGAGCATGTATCCAACAATTAGTAACCCCACCCGCCATGTCACCTGCTACACCTAAATGTAAAATTGTAACCGTAAGGCAAAATATTACAAAAGCTCCATCACCACTTCAATCACCCGGCACTGGTAAGAACAGACCTAATAGCTCCACAAGATCTGCGAAGGAGACATACGCTCTCATCAGTAAGATACATCAGTTCCTCAACTCTATTAATAATAATAATAATAATAATTTGGCATTTATATAGCGCTACGAACCCTCAGGTATCTGAGTGCTGCTTATTATTACCCACGGTGTGTGGGGCTCATTTATCGACCTCGGAAGGATGAAAGGCTGAGTTTGGCCCCGCCGGGATTCGAACCCAAGCTCTGCACGAATGTCAAAGCGAGCGCTCTACTCGCTGTGCCACTTGACCGGTGGGTCTATTAACATCCCTACAGGTCTGGACCCTTGAGGGGGCAAAGTCAAAGTGTAGAATATCAAGGCTGACATGGATGGCCCATGCACTAGCAGTAGTGATAGTGATGCTGCTTGCAGCCCCATACATTGGGTCGTAGGGTGCTGTCAGCCCAACAATGCCAAGAATGGCAGCGAGCCAGCATAGCAGAACGCTCCCATCACCTGACAGACTCTATCCAGGCGTGGTTGCAGGAAGCCCTAATGACTATGATAATGATACTACTGTGACTGCCACAATCACCATACCACCCGCTGCCTTGACTCCTAGCCAGTGCCTGCTGGACAGCTTCGACACTCCAGACACCCCTGAGATCACTGCAACCAGTGGAGTCAGGGGGCACAACTGTACTGACAACAAATAGCATGGATGAAACCCCTCTTACCACCATGCAAACTGGTGAACATCAGGGTGGGGAGGGACGGGGGCGGATTTGCAAGATGGCCAATATGGGTATTGTGAACGTGCTAAAGCGGGATGCATCAACAGATGCCAATAGTGGCACTCAGCTTTGTACCAACTACCCCCATCTAGCACTCCCTCTTGGACCAGCTGCAATGCCCGCTTCTGACCAGGGTGGTGCGGGGACTCAGGAATCCATGCATGCAAATGCCATTGTGTCCTGTCGAGCTGGTCGACAATAAAGTACTTAGTCCTATTGTTGTTGGAAGAACACGGGATGGGAGGGACCAAGAGGGAGCCAACAACAATCTGGGATTGAGAAAAGGGGGACTCAAATGTACCAGTTAATGTAGCACCAGCCAACCCCACCAGCTGTCTAATACACGCGCTAACGAGGCTAGGCTAGGGTGCACCAGTGGAAACAGAGAGAGCTCCAAAACTGAAAGTACCCTGCCCGATAGATTGCCTCTGGCCCCAATAGACCCAATTGGCTGTGAACATACCCTGAGCACACAAAAGCCCACACCATCCCCACCCTTGCAGACCCCAATCTGAAGGACCGATTGTGTAATTAGGGCCAATGCCACCATTGGAACATCATCCAGTGGAACTAGTCATGTGCCATCTATCCCTATCGCCAAAACCAGCAAAGCGAGAGTTACTTGCACGGGGGAGACGATATACTTAAAAAAAAACTAAACTGGCCCCAAACCACCATGAATCCAGGGATGCTTTTGCGAATAAATGTACCCACTGGATTTGGGCTGTACGGGGCTGCCTATTTGTAACAGGGGAGGAGGTACTAAGTTGTACCAGGTTGTGTTACCAAGGGGAAAATGCCCATGATTCTGTTCGAATTGACTTAAGGTAGCTAAGTGTGGCAAAATGTATATTGGAGATATCAGGAGATGCCACCCCCATCTAACAGCGAGATTGAAGTGAGACCCCACCCAGGGGGGAATGCTGATGCCCACCCTGAAAGTAGGACTTACTGGCCCATGCTCTTGGGCGCAAATACAGTCCCCTTGGGGGAAAGGACATTGGGCAACTCCTTCTTTCGTGCCAAGCGACGAGCTAACTGCTTTGCCCTATCCATGTGAAGAAGTCTCCACTTGGAAATGAGCTCTTTTTGGGGCACAACCGGGCTCTATGGGCACAGTTTATGATTTAATTGTACTGTGGATGGAATGCATAATTTATTATTGATGATTATATGTGTCATGATGTACTTTTATGGCCTCAGTCCGAAATAAAGTTCTTCTGTATTCTAACACAGTTAACTTACTGATTGGATACTTATCTTTGGTAAGCCCCCCAGTTCCTTACTTCGTTCATCATTGTCACACCTATTTTATTTTGTCCTATGCAGAAGACTAATGTTTTTTCTGGTTTTCCCACCTCCACACACCCCCGCCTTCCTATCTTATTTTATGTTTTTACCATTGTCCTAACAAATTGATCCACTGAAATAATTGACTGTCACTATGTAGTGTTGTCATCTCATATCATGTACACCATGTAGTGATTGAACAATATTATACATTCATCTTTCCTATTGTGACATCTTGCTGTTAATACTCTGGGTTGTATATGGTTCAATGTTACATTTAGCCTTGACAAAGGCCATGTAAGGGTCAGAAACACGTGTTTGCTGAATAGATAATAAATATCAACTAGCACCTCACTCTCTGTCCATCTGAACTTTTGTGATTGATAGTAATTTCCATACGACCAGCGCAAGCTAGCAGAGGCTCCTTGTCAATCACTATCAAGACAGGTGAGTTGATGTGTGGAGTCTACACCTAAGCCGCAGGTAAGAAAAAAATGCATGTATGAATGGATGTGTTTTTGTGTGCATGTGTGTATCTGGGGTTTGTGACTGTAAGCATACTTGTGAATAATAATAATTGTTCTTTTATAAAGCGCTTAACACCAGAGGTTGGTTTCTAAGCGTGGGATCGGAATCTGAACCTATGTTCCCCTGGGTTGTCTTGCTTCCAAGGCAAATGTGTTGCCTGTGAGTTTTCGCCCCTCACCATAAGGGAGTGTATGTTTGTTTGGTTGTGCTTCCGATTGAGAGAGTGATTGTTGTATGGGTGTGCGGGTGAATATGAGAGTGAATGAATGCTGTACTCTGTATGAATGTGTGTGTGCCACGCCGGAGAGTGCACCCTTGAATTTAATTGAATAACTCCCTGCTTCCTGGTTTCTTTTGCATGCTGTGTGGCAACGGGAGCACTATCAAGACAGGTGGTGTGGAGTCTGCACCTTAGGTGCACGTAATGAAAGGGGCCCCTAGGGGTCCCTTACGTCTATGGAAACAAGGCGAGTCACCACACACGATAGCTACACCAGACACGAGGTTGTATTCCCAAAGCTAGGGTTTATTGCAAAGCAAAAGTCTCAGTTGGCCAACTCGGTCTCACGACGTGTATCTCTAGACCTCGAGGGACGGAAAAGAGTGAATTACGTACATCAGTTACATATATACAAAATGCATATCAAACAATCAGCTATGACATGTTTAACTCCCCCCTTTATTGGGTTTCTTTGAACTTGGTGTGATGATGGACACTTTCGACAACCATGACACCTTCAAACATCTATTCTAGTAACAATTTGCAATTTGTGAGTGCAAAGGCATCTTTCAGTTGTTGAACAGAACACAGCGCTTCTGTTCTTGGAAGCGAGCTACATACGGGGGGAGAGTTGCATTCCAGACCTTGCTATCTATGAGGTGCTATTCGTGTCCTGGGAGCCGACACGTTCTAACGGGGCTCAGCAAAGGGGGGGGCCGTAAGAAGAGCATAATTCAAGCCTCTAGCTGCTTTATTCTAACATATTCTACCATATAACGAGACTGGCTGGCAGCTGCGAAATGATTAAATGCCCTGCAGCTCTGCATCAAGGCTACATTCGGGAGGGAGCCGGGCATTCTTCCTGGCGCCGCCTACATTGTGTTTCAACGAACTCTTGTTATCCTCGCGGCCCTGCGGCCTTGTCCTTTTACGTGCAGACAACAATGTTTTTCAGTCGAACAGTGTAAGCAGAAAATGTACTGCGAAGCAATAAGAACAGAAAGCAATGAGCAATGGTTAGAAAACAAAATGGCGATTCTTGTTACATCAAAATGGTCGTTCATTGGCAAACTCAGAAACCTATATTCTGTCATATCGTGCATGAGACGGTTGGACCACGGCCATCAAAATACGTTTGCGGTCATAAAGTAGAGGTAGCCATTTTTCTAGACTGACAAACCCTCCTTTGGCCGTATGCCAAACGTCTCATCTATTTATTGAAACCTCCTCTAATGATGATAAGTCTGAAGTACTTATGTCTGAATTTTGCATGCTATCGTAAACATCATCATCTTCATCGATATCTATAGCCATCAACTATTTTACTGTTTTCATCTCATTTGTGTCTTGGTCAGCTCGACCATGAGTTTGTTTTTTTCTTGTCATCATATGCATACATCCCTTAGTACATCCCTCAGTTACCTTAGCGTAAACTATTGGTAGGCAGTGTATGCAACAGCAGCACGTTATGAATATTCCAAACACCACTACTAATATTGAAATCAACTTCCATCCCCAAGAACGCAGTATTCCCCAAAACCAAGACCCTATTCCCCAGCTTCCTTCTCGAGTAGGGAGTTCGGAATTTAGGACATGCATTTTCTTTATCGCTTCAAAGATCGTAGGGGAATAGTCATCTACATATACACAACACGCTGATCCCACTATTTTGCAAATTCCCCCACGATCAACCAGGATCACATCGAGAGCCATTCTATTTTGCACCGTCATTAACCTGATTCCTCTTTCTTCCAACGTCATGTTAAATAGTATATTTGTTGTTGTGTTTATGGTATTTTTTAGTATTCTGGACAGCTGCCTTATATTATAGGAGTTCACTATCTGCCCCAAGAATGGAATGAATGATTTTGCTACATCAGTTGCTATCAAAACACCCTCGCTAGTCCTTTTGACTCTAGCTCTGGATAGTCTTGCCATGTCTGCTGTTTCTAAGAGGAATACTCCTGGGAACAGTAGACCTAGGTAACATGTACCTCCCCAGTTTCTGGGCAACCAAGGATATGCTTTCTCTCCACATATAAAATAAACTGGATCTCCCACATATACTGGTTCTATTTCCCATTTCAATACCACTGTATTCATGCATCCAATGTATGTTCCGACTGAAAAGGAGCCTTTCTTTTTTAGACAAAAAGGGACAGTTCTTGGGCTATAATTCACCGTGTAAGATGGGGGAACTGCATCTTTGTCCCGTCTGTTCTTACACGAAACGTCATTACAGATGTTTTTTCTGGTGGGGACAATCTATCTCGTCTATTTTGTCGTGTTATCTTTCATGTACTTTTCCTTGTGGGCTCTGGGGCCATTACTTGTGCTTTATGTAATATGGAACAACCCACAGGCTTCATTATTATTTCCTCAAACTCATTAATGTTGGTTCTGTCTAATTGACCCGGACTACTCTCATTCCATTTCCCATAAAACATTGCACCTAAAGATGCACTACATGCAGAACTTAATGGTAATGGCTGTACATACCAACCTATTCCTTTCCCAGCATGCTGTGGTAAATGGGCACATACCCAGCAATTTGTTTTCTTCAGAATTGCATGTGTCATGTTCATAATTAATAACAAGGTGTTATTCCCAAAACCTTCCCCGTGTCTTTCTTCCATTGCGGGCAGGGTATAAGTAATCACCTGAACCAGGCTTTCAGTAGTGGATATATTAACTATTGGTAAAAACATTTCTAATGGGTGTATCGATTCCACATACCATAATATTAGGGCTGTCGTTATTGGTGCTACCACGCTCATAAAGCACATAATTATTGTCAGTGCCAGCATACAATTCTTTTTACCATGAGTTTTTCTTAAGCTTACAGTCTTTATAATTGACTCATTCTCAGCAGTGGTGCAGGAGGAGGCTGGAACCGGTCCCGAACATGTTTCTCATCGTCCTTCTTCTTCCTTATTAAAGTTCGTCATGGATGTCTCTCTTCGTTGCACTTGCTCTGATGTCAATAAGTTCAACGGAATTGTCACAGTTCAGTTCTGCCAATCCTTTATAGCCTGGATTGCTTATTTACCTTTAGGCAAGATCACTTGTCCTTTCTCATACTGCTCAGAGGACCTTTGATCAGTTATCTTTTTGCCTTAGTACCATGTGCGCCCAGCTTGTCCACTCTGGTTCAGGACACATGTACTTTTTATGATCGCACCGAGGAGCCGCGAGTCTTGAATTGTCCGACTTGCACAATTCTCACGCTTCTCTCCTCTACACCTCTAGTTCCTTCTCCATCCATGAGCAGAACCAGAGGTTGACATAAACACCAAAGAACTCTGGATCACTTTGTCTTCCGAGGCCGAAAATTGTATCGCCTCACTCCTGGTATCATGTGATCAGTGAACAGTGCCGGTGCACTTCCAGATTCAGGCTCAAAGTCAGCCTGTCGCGCTACTGCAGGTGCTGGTGTGCGCCGCGCCAGTGATGCAGATTCGGTCTTTGGCGTGCTGGCAAGTGCTTGTGGGCGCCAAAGGGGTACACGTTTCATTTCTGCTGGTATTTGCAAGGCAGATTTTGTGTCGCCCAACAGTGATGTCGATTCTGCTGGGCAACGTTGGGGCACTCTTTGCCCTTCCCCCTTTTTGACAATTGTCTCAGGCTTTGCTCGAGTTTCACTTCTCGTTTGGGCAGATTTGGTGGCTGCTTACTGGCAACAGTTTCTTCAGTTTCTGGGACCGTTGTCTCTTTCCGGTCGTCTGGGTCAGGCAAGTCTTTCAGTGACGTTGGAATCTTTTTGGCATGGGTGGCATGGATCCACGACTTCCGTCCATCCACCCGTATCGCCGTCTGCTTTGCCAAGAGTACTTGATAGGGGCCATGCCACCTGGGTGCTAACAATGACTTTCTTTCAAAATGTTTAAGCAGCACCCAGTCTCCTGGCTCCAGTGCGTGCCCCGGACAGGTGTATCTCACTGGTAATGCCTCCAGAACCTGCTGATGAATCAAACACAATTTCTGCATTAAAAGGCCACAATAAGTACTAAGCACAGGATGTTCTACCTCTCTAAGTCGTTTTGGCTGAGGTGCGCACCAAACATTTGCCGGCCTTCCCATTACGATTTCGTACGGGGAGAGTTTTAGCCTGTACAGACGTACACATGCATAATAGCGCTATTGGTAATGCATCCACCCAACTCAACTTGCTTCCCGCACATATTTTACTGATCTTTGATTTGAGAATCCCGTTGTGCCTCTCCACAAGACCGGCCGAACTCGGATGCCTTGAACTATGGAATCTCTTATCGATCTGAAGACCCGCACATATCTGTAACACCACTGCACCCACAAAATGCGGGCCATTATCGGACCATAAAACACGGGGCAAGCGAAAACGGGAAAAATATTCTTTAAGCATTACTTTTGCCGTGCTCATTGCTGTGCAGTCCTTCAAGGGATATGCCTCCACCCACTTACTGAATGTACAGATCACCACTAAGACGTATTTTAAGTTTTGGCATCTCTCCATCTCTATGAAATCAAAATGGATCACCTCAAACGGCATAGAGGGCAGGCCAAAACTGCCTATTGGAGTCACTGTTCCCTTTCCTACATTGTGTTGTAAACACGTGATACAGTTCTGCACCAACCTCTCTGCATTCGTCTTTATGTTTACATTCTGCCATACTGTAGATAGGTGCTCTATTATCTTTTTCGCGCAGATGTGGTTAGGGCTGTGGGCCATTGTGACCATTGCAGTCACATAGGAATTTGGCAACATCCAGTTTCTAGTTCCCTTGTCCACCCAATAACCTTCAAGATTTAACTCAGCAGAGCCCTCTGCCCACCCTTGTATTTCATCGGCCGTAGCTTCGGCCTGCATTTCTTTGACAGTGGCAACTCCATTTTCTATCATACAGGGTACTTCCTCAGTCTGAACCGTCATCATTTTGGTATTTAAATCAGTGGCAGTTTGTGTCTGCAAACGCGTTTCCCTCTCCTACTTTGCATGTTACCTTTTTGTGTGCCTCGCATTTCACTATTGCCATGCATTTTGGAAGCGTGAGTGCAGCCAGCAATCGTACAATCAAAGGGCCATGTTGAATTCTGGCACCATGTGATGTCAAAAACCCTCTCAGCCCAGAGTCGACCAAAGTTATGAACCACCCCAAAAGCATACTGACTATCAGTATATATATTCACATTAAAATTTTCAGAAATCTCGCAGGCTCTGGTTAATCCTATTATCTCTGCGGCTTGTGCCGAATTGTAGGGGATTCTTTTGCTCTCAACAACGCTCTCTAGGGTAGTGATAACATATGCGGCAGTTGTCGTGCCATCAGGTAATTTAAAACATGAGCCGTCACAAAATAACTCTCCATCTGGCTCTCTCTGTGGGGTATCACTTAAATCAACTCTCCCCTTGGTTTCTTCCTCAGTGACCATTAAGCAATCGTGGGGGGGGGTGATTCATTCTCCCCAATTTCTTTTTTGGGTAGTGGCATTAATTATGCAGGATTCAAAGCGCTACACCTCATAATTTGGATATGGGGCGCGAACAAGATAATCTTATATCTTGTCAATCTAGCAGAGGTGAGGTGTTGCGTCTGTCTCCTATTTAATAGAACGTCTATGGCATGTGGCACCATCAGAATTAAAGTGTGCCCCAATACCATCCCTTCCGTTTGTTTCACTGACGCAGCAGCCGCCGCGACAGATCGCAAACATCGTGGTAGTGCGCGCGCTACAGGGTCCAGCGCAGAAGAAAAATAGCCGCATGGCCTATTTCTTCCACCTTGTTCCTGTGTCAAAACCGCCAATGCACATCCTTCACTTTCACACACAAACAGTCTAAAAACCTTCTCATAATTCGGCGTGCCCAAAACTGGAGCTGAATATAATGCAGTTTTCAATTGATCAAATGCTTTCTGACATTCCTCATCCCACTGTAAAGGCATAACCGCATCCTTTCTAGTCAAATTCACCATCGGTTTCACAATTAACGCAAAATTACCAATCCATTGTCGGCAATATGAAGCCATGCCTATTATGGCTCTGACTCCTTTCTGTGTTTTTGGAATAGGCATACAAGAAATACTTTCTATGCGTTCCGGCATTAGCCTTCTCCCTTCTTTTGAAAGTAGGTAGCCCAAATAGGCCACCTCCTTTAGATTATATTGAAATTTCTTCAAACTAGCTTTATGGCCATGTGCTGCTAGGTGTGACAGTAGTAATACAGTGCTTTCTTTACAAATCTCCTCTGTGTCAGCAGCTAACAATAGATCGTCTATGTATTGCAAGAGTACGCAACCCACTGGTAAGTCTAGCATGTCTAGCTGTTCTTTTAATGCTCTACTGTAAATACTCGGACTTTCCGTGTAACCTTGCGGAATCCGCGTGAATGTAAATGATCGTCCTCCTAATGTGAACGCGAACAAATATCTGCTGTCCTTGTCCACTGGAATGCTGAAGAACGCATTTTTCAGATCAACTACACTAAAATATTCTGCTGAAACAGGTATCATTGTCAATATTGTAGTGACATCTAGCACTAAAGGAAATTGTGGATCTACTACCTTGTTTAATGCGCGCAAATCAATTATAAAACGGTATGGTACTTCATTGCCTCCTTTTTTATAAACTGGAAGAATCGGGCTGTTGCATGTACTGCCTGTAATTTCTTCAATTACCCCTAATTTCACCAAATCTGTAACAATACTCTTCAATCCTTTCTCACCTTCAGCCGAAATTCTGTATTGGGGAATACGCGGTAGGGTAACTCCTTCTTTCAAAATGATCTTTACTGGCTCTATTTTCAAGCATCCTACATCGTTGTCATGCATTGCCCATATACAGGTTGGCACTTTACTTAGTTGTCCTGGTAAAGTTTGAGACATGAATTCTGACACAGGGGTATAGTGTGGCCAAATCGTTAGGAACACCCCGTCTGCCGTGCAATGTATAACGGGACCTAATTTTTTCAACAAATGTAATCCCAACAGGTTCTGCCCACAATTTTCTGTTAAAAGGAAAGGACAGTGTTCAGTGAATGGTCCTATAGTAACTGGGACTGGTTGGGACACTGGGTTTATGACTGGTGTACCTGCGAACCCTACGGAAACATTATTTTGCCCTGACAGTGGAATATCCAGAACCAAGTGGTGGTCTATTGAACACTTTTGCGCTCCTGTATCTACAAGAAAGCGGTGCTCCTCATTCCCGACTCTCATTTCTACGTAGGGTCCTCTCTGATTCATGGGAATAGGCACTGGTTCCGACCCCTGTCCTGGGCTGTCCTATTGGGGAAATAACACATCGTCCGATGTGTAATCATTGCTGTTACTGTAATACGTGTTTGGCTGTGTATCGAAAACGTTCCCACTCTTTCCTCTATTTCCCCCACTCTGGTTTCCATAGTGTTGGTTTTGCTGTCCCTGACTCTGGTTAGGGGCATTTTGGTTTTGGGCTTGGTTTTGATTACCTCCATTATTGTGGTGATGCTACATACTATTCCTATTTGGTCCATTCGCTCCTTGGTGTCCTCTATGCTGTCTCCTCTGACTAGACCCATTTCTATTCTGCTGATGCGGACATTGCGCTCGCCAGTGTCCTTCCTCCTTACAATACGCACACTGATTTGGTCCCACTGTTCCCCCATGCATATTCGAGTTACTCCTTCCTTGTGCGTTCCCTCTCCCTCTATTGTGTCCTACTACTTGCCGCAGTAGTACCAGTGTTTTCAGATTTACCCTATCCTTCTCCTCTTTCTCTTTTTCCGCAGTCACTCTGTGCTCATAATATTGGGCCATGTCTAATACTTCGCCCAGCGTTTTTGCTTGCCATGCACTCTCTGATGTCATTATTAGATCCTGGATTGGAAGTTTTAACCCCCTCATATATTTATCAACAAATAAGCTCTTTCCCGCTTCCGAGCCCACATCCTGCCCACTGAAGTCTGTAAATACTTCTTCAAATCTGTTAAAATAATCTGTAGCTAACTCATCCTTGCCTTGTACACATGCAGTCAATTTGTCCCATTGAATTCTTTTCTCTGGGACAATTTCTTTTAATTTCTGTACTATGCCTGCTGGTAATGCTACCAGGTTCGGTCCTGGTGTTCCTCCAACCGCTTTATTCCTGTCTTCTATTATCAAGTCCGCCCATGTGGCGCCAAAAGTCGTTGTGTCAGCCACCTTTCTTATTTGTTTCCATATGTCTGTTGGCAGGATCACTGGGAATATTATGTCTATGTCACCCATGGTAAGCACGGATGATTGCAGGCAGGACTCTACTTCCTTGTAAAACCCTGCAGGATTCTTTCTTATATCAGGAATCGTCTGCTTTATGTTGTTCACCTCCTGTCTGGAAAAGGGGACATGCACATATTGGGCGGTATAATGGGCTGGCGTTACCTGCGCCGCTACATTGCCCGCTGCGGGAACCTCTACTTTGGGCACAAAGGTAGGTGGGACCTCTCCCATAGGAAATGCCCCACTTACTGTCCCTCCCCCTTCTCTCATGTGTAACAATATTCCCAGGTCAAGCGATAGGGCTGTTTCTCCTGTCCCTCGCTCTAGTGCTCTTTTATATACTGCCATTATTTCGGGTGGATTGGCCTTATCGTTTTTTATATCTTTGTCTAATAAATGTTCAGCCATCGACTGCCGTGCTTTTCTTTTCATGGGCGTGGAATATTCATCAAATATCTCATGTATCTCCATTGTGGGGATACTAGGATCCGACATCCATCTAAACGCTTCTCGTATACATACTTTTAACTTGTCGCCCCTCTGTACTGACGACATTGAATGTCGTCGTTGTATATACGGCTCTACAGTTTCCTTCCTATGTCTCCCGATATCCCTACTCCTGTACCCAGGTGTAGTAAACATTTCGGCATAATCATTATCTAATTCATCTTTAAGTTCAAAAAGTCCATATACATGTTCTCTCACTTCTTCATCCCTCTCCCTACAGCGTGCTAATGCATTCAAATCTAACAATCGCTGCGGTGGTAATTTCCCAATTAACTGTTTCCATTTCTCTACCAAATATTCACCCATGCATTCCAACACTACCTGTCTTTCGTTCGGAAGTCATACATCGAGGCCAATGCTGCCGTCCCATCATTCCCGTCTATATACATTTCTGCCTGTTGCTGCAATTCCACCTTCCTTTCTTTGCTGATCGCTTCAAGTTACCCTCGTTCATCCCTGTTTTTCAGTCCCACCTCTCGCCCCCGTGGTTTCAACTTCAACCCCGTTGCAAAGGAGTCTCTCATCACTTCTACAGGGCGCCCCGAACACCTCTTGATCCCGGCTCGATCGTCCCGTCCTTGCCGTTCTCCGCCTTACTCAATTACAACGTATGCGATAGAACAAGTGGGGGAGGATCCCTATTCGGGTGCCATCCTGAAAGGGGCCTCTAGGGGTCCCTTACGTCTATGGAAACAAGGCGAGCCACCACACACGATAGATACACCAGACACAAGGTTGTATTCCCAAAGCTAGGGTTTATTGCAAAGCAAAAGTCTCAGTTGGCCAACTCGGTCTCACGCCCCGCGACGTGTATCTCTAGACCTCGAGGGACGCAAGAGAGTTAATTACGTACATCAGTTACATATATACAAAATGCATATCAAACAATCAGCTATGACATGTTTAACACCCCCCTTTATTGGGTTTCTTTGAACTTGGTGTGATGATGGACACTTTCGACAACCATGACACCTTCAAACATCTATTCTAGTAACAATTTGCAATTTGTGAGTGCAGAGGCATATTTCAGTTGTTGAACAGAACACAGCGCTTCTGTTCTTTGAAGCAAGCTACATACGGGGGGAGAGTTGCATTCCAGACCTTGCTATCTATGAGGTGCTATTCGTGTCCTGGGAGCCGACACGCTCTAACGGGGCTCAGCAAAGGGGGGCCGTAAGAAGAGCATAATTCAAGCCTCTAGCTTCTTTATTCTAACATATTCTACCATATAACGAGACTGGCTGGCAGCTGCGAAATGATTACATGCCCTGCAGCTCTGCTTCAAGGCTACATTCGGGAGGGAGCCGGGCATTCTTCCTGGCGCTGCCTACGTTGTGTTTCAACGAACTCTTGTTATCCTCGCGGCCCTGTGGCCTTGTCCTTTTACGTGCAGACAACGTTTTTCAGTCGAGCAGTGTAAGCAGAAAACGTACTGCGAAGCAATAAGAACAGAAAGCAATGAGCAATGGTTAGAAAACAAAATGGCGATTCTTGTTACATCAAAATGGCCGTTCATCTGCAAACTCGGAAACCTATATTCTGTCATATCGTGCATGAGACGGTTGGCCCACGGCCATCAAAATACGTTTGCGGTCACAAAGTAGAGGTATCCATTTTTCTAGACTGATAGTAAGAAAAAATACATGTATCAATGGACGTGTGGTTGTGTGCATTCATGTATGTGTGCATGTGAGGGTTTGTGTCTGTAAACATACCTGTGAATTAGAAAGTGTATGTTTGTTTGGGGGTGTTTGTGAATGGGAGAGTGTATGTTGTATGGGTGTGCTGGTGAATGTGAGAGTGAATGAATGCTGTACTCTGAATGTGTGTATGCCATGTCGGAGAGTGCACCTTTAAATTGGGGGCGGTCAATTTGTGCAGTGAACATATATAATACTGTGGCAGCACCCAAGCATTTTCTACTGGTTGTCAAGGATAAAGTCAACATGATGAGTATTCATATATGGCCATACCAACCTGCATTGCTGCAGTCAGTCTGCAATATTTTCTTACTGTGACAGCATAACATGTTTACTGGGCATCAAGGGTAAAGCCCATGTGATAAGTATACTTACTGGTCAACATTGGTGAAGTTAGTCTCGACAAATGTTCTTATATAGCGGCATGGCATTACTGACTGGCATGAAAGGTAAAGCCAACACGATGAGTGTTCTTATGTGATTGTACTAGCCTACATTCATGCAGACGGTCTGGACATATTTATGTACTGCGTCATGGCATTTTTCGACTGGGCATCAAGAGTAAACCAACAAGATGAGACTTCTAATGTGGCTCTACTGGCTTATATTAGTGGGGCCAGTGTGGGCATACTTTAATACTTGGACATGGTAATTCTCCTGGTGTCAAGAGTAAAGCCAGCATGTTGACTGTTCTTATGTGACTGTGCTGGCCTACATTGGGGGGCAACCAGTATCGTCCTGTTTTCTTACCATGGCATGGTATTTTTTTACTGGCATCCAGGGTAAAGCCTGAATGATGAGTGTTCTTATAAGGTCAACAAAAGAGATGGACCCTAGCAACTGGATCAACTCGCGCAGCACTTGGAATTTAGTTGGTGGTTAGCAAGTTTCACAAATACAACTGAATGGGGTAAACCTGCTGTAAGGAAACAGGAGAAGGAGGCGTAGCCCACACCTCATAGAACGACTTGTGGAGATTTCACCTGGATAGCTTGCGCTGGTTGTCCGAATCAATAATCCCAAGATTTCAATATATGAACAGTGAATATGAATTTACTTAGGAGAGAGTGAGTCAGCCGACACGTGTTTCAACCCTCACGGGTCTCTCTCAATGCTGATCAAGTAATAGAACCAATCAACATATATCATAAGCATAATTGAGAATTCACGAGTACAATACAATCCACTGATAAGTCATAGTAAATGATATATACGGAAAAAAAGAGGAGGGGGAAAAAAGGGCTGAAGGGAAAGAGAGAAGGGAAAACAATTTTATCTGAATGTTGCATTATCACCAATACTGTTAAAACAAAAAAATATTAGGTTGTTGGGTGCCAGGGCATGAAAAGCCTTACAGAGGAAATGAATTGGGGTTCCCAGTTTGGTCTGTGTATTTTGTTCACTGTGATTGGATATGCATATAAAGACATCTTGAATTAGTAATGTGGCTAATGATGTTCTAATCAGACAAGCAGCATGGAGTAGAGTAAGGTTGGGTTGGTCAGATAGAACGTCCACATTTCGGTCCTAAGTCTATTTTCACAAATTGAGGAAAAATATATAGTTGCTATACTTTGGGATAAACATCTGCATCCAGTTTGACACCAGGTGCAATAGAAAAACAGAGTCCGAGAGGCACCACCACAATTCAATGAATCTTAAAACAACAAAAAGAACTTACCAAAATGATTTCACAAATCTGCAATGTCAAATATTTGGTGCTCTCCAGAATACACCCTTGATTTGGTGGCTAACTAGACTAACAAACCGCCTTCTGGCTACTGGATGCTTGTCACAGATGACACAAAATAAATGTCAAGTCTCACAGATGGTTCAAGGGTTTTTATTGGTTTTTCAATGGGCTCTATAGCCATCACCCCCCCTCTCTCTCTCTCTCTCCGTTCCTCTCTCTATCGTGTCTTAAAAAGCACCACCTCCCTAACATGGCATTCCTGACACAAGGTATAAAATAGTGATTCAGGACACCTGCTGTCGAAATGCTGTATTAGTCTGGTTGTGTGGACCTAAAGGCAGAATCCCTACTCTACCTAAACTCCCTCAGCGACTTCCTAAGACTGTCCCTACTCTACCAAGTTGTTTGTGTTCTAAGGGTTAGGGAATTATGCATTAAAGACACTCAACCAACTTGGTCTTCTTAATATCACAACCACAATCTCCTTTCACTCTCACTGTATCTCAATACTCTACTCCTCCAACTCCACCCACCTCTAATCTCTTCCTTCTTTTTCCCTGACCCCCAATGTCTCTCGTACCTTCTATGCCTCACTTCCACCCTTTGATGTTACAATTCTCTCTCTGATCTTACTACTCACTCCTCCACCCTACGACTTCCTCCACCACACTACTACTACCTCCTTCACACTACTGCTCCCTTATCCACACTACTACTCCACCCCACCTTCGACGCACACTCTCACTCACACACAGGCTTCACAGTCACTCCCTAAATTTCCTTAGCTGACTTCACTCATTACTTTAGTATGCCCAGTCACACCACAGTACCACTTGCACTCACTAGACAATGCATCACCTGATTTAGAAATCCATGTCACCATCCTCTCCACAATCCTTCTTCCTGCTGGTCTCTTGGTCTGCCACCTCCAGCTCCTCTGACCTCACCCAAACAAACCACAATTTCCTTCTTCCAGTTGCAATCCTTATACTTCACTTTCTGTTCCCATTGCCCTGTACAATCTGATCCTGCTTTCCCCTTCCAGTGGTGTTACAAATGGGAATGTTGAGAAATAGCAGGGTAAACCACACCCTTTTTCTTCGCACTGGTCCGCCGTGACTGGGTATTAGTGGCCCATGATTTGCTAAGTCACAGAGTGTGCTGGAGATGTTCTGGAAGGCAACCCCATGTTGTTAAGTCTCCTTTTGGGGTTGCTGCCCCTTTTCAAAGGGAGAACCACCACCAATGCCTTGGACCAGACCGCTGCTCTCTCTATGGTCGTGTGTGCTCGATTTCTGCAGCTCGGTTCTCTCTCTTGCTGGGCTCTGCTCTCGGTGGGAAGCTCTGCTCGTGTGTGGCACTTGAGGGCTGCCGTAGCTTTTTGAGTGTTCATAGCTACTCTGGTCTGCCATAGTGCTTCTGAAAAAAAGTAAACAAAATCTGGCGAGCATCTTGCTTTTAAGGTATGGAGAGAATCAATATTGTACTGCAGAGAGGCATACTGGCACAGGGGAAAGGGACAGGAACAGGGACCCTCTCAACTGCCACAGACCTCAGGGGAAGGACAAGCTCTGGAGATCACAAAGGTAGACCTCTCAACCCCAGCTGACAGGGGATCCCATCCCCTCTTAACAGGACCAAAGTAGTAGCCTTGTCACAGTGCTTCCCTTTCAGAAACAACAGCAGTAAGTACAAGATAGGTTCACATTTCATTCCATGTAATTAACTTGAAAAAGATCACTGAGATGTCATCAAATGTAAAGGTCCATTTGTAAAAACAAATGCAATCCTTTTATTCAAACAGCAAAGAGACAGAGACATAAATCCAAAGCAAGTGTGCATTATAATTGTTGTGTGAAGATGTTGACTTGGAACAGCATCTGTGAGATCTGATGTTTTGATGCAAAGAAGTGACATGCAACAGATGATTTCAAATTCTGTGTCCTATCTCCAAGCCCTGTCAGGGGAGGGAGGGGTCCTACCCTAACACCCCAGGGTGCCAATATGAATGCAGGCAGGCCCTCACCCTACCCTCCTTGCATGATCTGATGGTGGAACCTGCGACGAAATGAGTTGCGGAGCAGCAACATCAGAGACAGCACGAAGCTGGCGGAAACATCCAGAGAAATGCCATGTTCAGTGGCGGCATCTGCAGCTGCTAAGGGGCGCCATTCGATGCCGGCGGAGTTCTTCGAGATTGCAGCGGGAGACAGGAGGAGGCGGAGTCCAGAGGGAGATGGACACTGCGGGGGGCAGAAAAGGGAAAAAGAAAATCCCACTATCCCATCAGGTAGTGTTATGTTAAACAATGGCCTAGAGCTAAGCCTTAAGGAAACAGAGCAGTGGTTCCTGTGAGCCTCCATATTGCCCATAGCAGAAATGCATCAGGCCCGTGTGGGGAGGGGGGCAGGGCTTACAAGCCCTTATGAGCCCTGCCTAAGCCCTTCACCTGTCACACCCCATACGATCGGGCAAGTCATTGGCAGGGAGAGCTGGCCAATTCCGGGAGGGGGTGGGCTGTTCAACAGATAAGCTGGTAACAGTCAAGTGTGAATTGTAGTTGGGTAAGGACAAGCAGTGGATGAGGACGTCAGATAGACAAGAGAAAGAGAGTATGGAAGGAGTGTGGAGGTCAGTGGAGAGAGGGGTATGTAGAGTGTTTGTGTGTGGGTGTGAGGAGCGAGTGTAGTAGGGATAAAGTAGTAGAAGTGGGAGCAGTGAGAGTAAGAAGTAGTACGAGTCAGCGGTAGAGGTAGTAGCGGTAGTAGAGTGGAGTGGTGTGAGAGAGAGGAAGTAGTAGAAGAGGGACAGTAGTAGTATTAGCAGCAGAGAGGTAGCTGAATTGGTAATAGTAATAGGGCAGGAGTTGTGAGAGGCGGTAGTGGAGTACGAATAGTGGTACGAGAGGAGTGGTGGTAGTAGAATGCAGTGGTAGTAGTGAGTGGAGGAATTGAGAAGCAGGAGGAGAAGCAACATCAAAGAGTAGAGGTAGGGAGGCAGAGCGTAAGATCGGGGGGATAGGCGCATGATAGGAGGAGTGCATCTTGGGAACACAGTGTAGGAGAAGATCCGGTGAAACCGTGCATGTGTGAAGAGTCGGTGGAACTGTGTGGAAGGAGACACCATACCTAACTCTCTTAGAACACTAAGCAGGCCTAAGAGAGGGAAAGCTACAAGGCCGATGGGGAGTAAGTCAGCCATCAAATTAGGGAAACCACAGCAACATTTAGGGCCTCATTACGACCCTGGCGGAAATCGCGGTGCAAAATGCACCATGGAGCACGGCGGAAAGCTGCAGATAGCGCCATGGGGGTTGGCGGATTTACCGCCCCATTCCGACCTTGGCGGGGCGGTAAATCCCCATTCCCCATTTTACCCTTCCCCATTCCCATTTTTGCCCCATAGGGTATAATGGGAGTGGGGAAGGCGTTAATTACGCCACCGTAAAATACGGTGGCGTAATTAACAACAAGGTCCCGTAGCGCCATGGATTTCTCTGCCCGGAAAAACCAGGCGGAAAACGCTCCATGGCGCTACGGGAACTCGTAGTAGGGCGGACGGGTCCGCCGCGAATAACGCTGGCGTAAACCCACTCCGCCAGGGTCGTAATGAGGCCCTTAGTATGAAACAGGCCGATAGGTGTCACATGGTGGTACGACTAACCCCTGCAAATGATTCCTAAGCTAGGGAGAGGGAAAACCTGTGGGAACTAGTGAGAGAGGGACGCCCTAGCACCAAACTCCCCAGGAACCCGGTTAGCCCAAAGGACTGCCCGAGAATCCCTCAGGCCGAAGTGTTTATGCTATACAAAATACACACCCTTGGTGGTTATTTGTGGTGGACTCCGTCACACCATTCACATTCCTCTTTCCCAACGAAGTATGCTATTCCAAAATGGATCTTTCTTAAGTGTCTGTCTCTTTGCCGTTTTAAAAAAAAGATAAACATTTTTGTTTTGGCCTTAAGGTCACGCTTTAGCAATGCATTGGAGTACAGCTAGGGAGAGTTGGCATATGAGGAGGGGCACAATGCATGTAAGTGTTGTTTGGTTATGTATCCATTGACTGCCAGCGGCCATGCTAATCCCTATGGCCATTCCCACCCACTTCCTGGCACTCTCCGTCCAAAACGCCCCCTCCTGGGATCTCTTTGGCTGGCTTTATCAAGTCTTAAAATCAAACTTTGCACTCGAAGGTACTGCCAAGATGTGTTCAAAACTTCTGAGAGTACTCAGACTTTACCAGAGGTTTATAACCACCCTTAGCAGAGAGACCCGCTCAGATGTACAAAAACAGAATGTCGACTTTCAATTGTGTGGTGCATTTTTTAGAACAATAGTTTTTTTGTATTTACCAGAGATCAGACAATTATACATTCTGCTTTGTTATGGAACACAAATGCACACAAACTTGATAAAGCATATGTTGGCATGAAACCCAGGTTGACCCTGAATACAAATAAAACTATCGCCAGCATAACATGATATTTGAAGTTAAACTTACATCGGGAAAGGTGGTGTTTTAAAAAATATATATTAAAAATAAGTAGTATCACTCAGAGACTAAAAAAGAATAAAATACTTGTACACAAATGAAGTGAAACACAAAAATAAAGCCAAAGCAAACAAATTATTATCTGAGTCTACTTAGATGCACAGCACAGTATGTGTTGGGGGTGTGTCCTGGCCCCCGTGCGTGCCCGTGAGCCCCCACACTAGACAGACCACACACTACACACGTCCATCTAGTTCGGGCTCCCCGGTTGCTCTGTCGCGTCCGGGAACGCCCCGTTTATTTAACTTGCACGCGGCGCGTCCCACACGGGGCAGCGCCACACTCCTCCTTTTTCGGGAGGAAAAACAATTGCTATTATTAAACACTGCAAACCACACATACAAATAACATCAACATAATGAGCCCATGCCCCTTTAATGTCAGCCACCCGGATCCCCTCACTCCGGTTGATCCTCCACATGTCCCAACGCGTATTCGCTGCGATAAGCGGGTTTCCCTCGGCCAGCCCTCTGGGGTACCTCCCGCTTACCTCCGGCACGGGAAGTCCACCAGTCACAGCTCCCCGGACTGGAGAGCTCTGGGCACTCACAGGGATTCCAGCGTTCTCAGGCACCTCCGCCATGTCAGGGTCCAGGGGTGGTTCAGTTCGGGAGTTCCCCAGCTTCTTGAAGAAGCTGACGTTTCGGGTGACATCAGATCGTCCATCCGAGGCCGTCACCATAGACCCTTTCACAGCCACCACGTCCAGTGGCTCTGGTTCGTAGGGGAGCGAGAGTTTGCCATGGGGGGTGTCTGTTTCGAATGAGCACCTCGTTCCCCAGTTCCAACCGCTGGGGGCGAAGACCCCTTCGCAGGTTCTCCTGGTCAATCCTGGTCCTCCTATCGGCCTCAACCTGCTGAGTGTCGATCACCCCGGGCTCCTTCTCCCGGACCTCAGGCAGTAGAACCCGGGGGCATCGCTTAAACAGGGCCTCCGCAGGTGCGCCCCGGTGGAGGCGTGTGGAGTGGTGCGGTACACCCGCAGGAATTGATAAAGGGCGCGTTGGAGGGGCTGCCCTTGTCCCTGAGAAATCCTGAAGGTCTTATTCAGGGTCCGCATCAGCCTTTCAGCGTCTCCATTAGCATGAGGCCACAACGGGGATATCTTCCTGTGCTTGATTCCACAGCTCTCCATGAACTCAGAGAACCGCTCACTTTGAAATGGCGACCCATTGTCCGAACACAGAGTCACAGGGAACCCATGGGCCGCAAATATCTTTTCCACCACTCCAACCACATGCTCAAAGGCCATGGACTCCACGAACTCCACCTCCGGGTACCGGGAGTACTCATCAACAATTGCGATGAAGTGGGTTCCCACGGCCGTGGACCCAAAGTCCGCATGGACGACCTCCCAAGGGCGGGTCCCCCAGGGCATCGCCTCGATGGTCGGCTCTCGCTGCACGGGGGAGGCCGCCTGGCACCACACACACGCCGCCACAAACTCATCCACCCTTCTTTCCAAGTCCGGGAACCAGACTTTCCGCCGCAGCCTCGCCTTGGTCTTGGCGGCACCCTGGTGTCCCTGGTGGGCCAGAGTGATCACCTCCTGTACCTTGCACTGGGGGACCACGATGCGATCACCCCGGAGCAGAAAACACGATTCTGAGAAGGACAACTCGTCCTTCACCTTCCACAGCTGCTCGAGTCCAGTCCTGGCCTCCTGGGTCCGCCCCGCCAGAGCCTCCAAGATGGATTTCCAGGAGCCGTGTTGCATCGAGTTCTTTAGGATCTGAAAACACTCATCCACTGCCGCTGCAGCCTCCAGCTCCGACAGGGGCATCGCATTTGGCGTGGCCCCTTCCACCACCATCCGGACATGGTCATCGGCCTCCTCTGCACAGGTGTCATACTCCTCTCCCCCGCGCACTCCGGGATGTCGGGAGAGGTAGTCCGCTGCATTGTTGGCTTTGAGGATGACCCAGCCAGAATCGGGAGCAGGGGCTTGTGGTAAGTGACCACGGTCACCGGGCGCCCCAAGACATAGAGTCGAAAATGTCTGCATCCCCAGAGGACCGCTAGGGACTCCTGCTCAATTTGGGAGTATCTTTGCTCCGTGTCCGAGAACGCCTTGCTGGCATACGCCACTGGGCGAACGCTCCCATCTCGGTCCACCTGAGTTAGAACAGCCCC
This sequence comes from Ambystoma mexicanum, assembly GCF_040938575.1. Taxonomy (NCBI): domain Eukaryota; kingdom Metazoa; phylum Chordata; class Amphibia; order Caudata; family Ambystomatidae; genus Ambystoma; species Ambystoma mexicanum. The sequence goes on from NC_090925.1 coordinate 485,229,636, forward strand.
CAGGCCAAATGGACTCGCGTCCACAATGATCTCCGACGGCAGCGCCGGGTCGAAGAATGCCATGGTGTCTTCCGCTGTTAGTGCACTCTTGATGTCCTCAAAGGCCGACTGCTCCAGTGGGCCCCGATGCCAGACTGTCTCCTTCTTTGTCAGCGCCCTGAGCGGCTCAGACCTCGAGGCCAGGTTTTGGATGAAGCGCCCGCAGTAGGTCACCATACCGAGGAAGCTTCTCACGTCTGACACCGACTCCGGGGGCTGCGCCTTCTTAATGTCCTGGACCTTCCTTGGATCTGGTGACACCCCCCCCTCCTTGAACTCAAACCCGAAGAACTCAATGGAAGGGGGCAGGAATTCACACTTGTCCCTGTGAAGGGTGAGGCCCAGCGAATGCAGCCTCTCAAAGGTCTTTGCCAGCCTCCTCAGATGGTCCACCTCCGTCTTGGCAAATACCAGAATATCATCGCTAATGTTGAGGACACCCTCCAGATCAGCGAGGGCGCCCCGTATGATGTTTTGAAATACTTCCGCAGCCGATGACACCCCAAAGCTCAACCTCTTGTACCTGTACAGCCCCCGGAGGGTGGTGAACGTGGTTATGTACCGGGATTCAGGGTGGAGGACAACCTGATGGTATCCTGCTCGCAGATCTAGCTTGGAGAAGAATCGGGCTCCTTGCACCTCGGCGATAATGTCATCGATGGTCGGGGTGAGGTGCTGCTCTCTCTTGATAGCCTTGTTGGGCAGCCTCATGTCCACACAAATACGAACAGAGTCCGGTTGTTTCAATTTCCTTGCCACAACAATAGGAGATACCCACGGCGTCAGGCCCTCGACTTTCTCAATAATATCCAGATTCACCAGGTTGTCTAGCTCTTTGTCAACCTGCTCCCTCAGATGAAACGGCACCCTCCGGTGCTTTAGGGCAATGGGTTGTACAGACTCATCGATATGCAGCCTGACCGGGTCACCAGTCATCATCCCGATGCCATTGAAGAGGGCAGTGTACCTGTCGAGCAGGTCATTGATGTCCTCCAAGTACACCGAGTACGCGAAAGTGACAATCCCCAGGGCCTCTGCAGCGGCACAACTCAGGAGCGTGTTGTTGCTCACCGGGGTAAAATAGAACCGAGCCTTGATCATCGAGCCCTCATGCTCCACCTTTGCCACAAATGCACCGTCCAGCGGTATAGGCTCCAGCCCTCCAAAGGCAAATATGCAGGCTCTCGGTGTGGCCAAGTCTGGTGGCGGGCACATGGTATCGTAGTGTCCCCTCGCCATGACATTGACTGAGGCCCCCGTGTCCACCAGCACCGGAACCGGTGAGTGGTTCACCTCCACCACACACCTTGGCTACCTCCTGCTCTTCCCTTTCAGGATCCCCACGCTCGAAACAAAGAAAATGTTCTCTTCCTCGTCTTCCTCTGCCTCATCCAGCTGGGCCTCCTCCTCACCTTGGTCTACCTGGGCCACATTTGGTGGTCGGCTCTGGCGCGGAGTCCACGTCCGGGCCGGACCTCTCGGTACCAGCACCGGCAGAGCCGCTCTGCACACTCTTGAGAAGTGGTCCGGCAGGCCGCACCGGCCACAAACCTTCTGCCGGGTACTCTGTCGGGTGGGGGAGGTCATAGCCACACTTCTGGCACGACTCCCCTGATCTTCCTGCCCTGTCCCGGGGTCCTCCACCAGGTCTTCTTGTTCCTCTGCCACCCCGCCAGACCGCACACACCTCCTCCGACTTCATTGAGCGTGACCCCGCCTCCATCTTATTGGCGCGAGCCTCGGCCACCTCATGACACCGGCCTAGTTCCAATATGCGGGGTATGGTGAGGCCTGGCTCTCTCAGGACCTGCCTCCTGAGTTTGCCAGAGACGCATGCCCGAATCAGCATTGTGCGCATCATGTCCTCCGCGTCCCCCCATGCGCATCCTTGGGAGAGGTGGCGCAGGCGGCCATAAAAGGTATCCAGAGTCTCATCGTCCTTTTGCTTGGCCGACAACATGACAAACCTTTCGTAGTCCACATTGGCAAGGGGCAGAAAGTGAGCAAGCAGGACTGCTTTGGCCGCATCATAAGACTGGTCCACCGGGGTGAGCGATTCGAAGATCTCCTGGACCGCAGGCCCCGCCGAATACAACATTGTGGCCACTATGCTGTCATTGTCTGTCACCTGAGCAGCTCTGAAGTACATGTCCAGGCGAGCAACCCACCTCCTCCACCGAGGCCCCATGCTTGAAGGTGGGCCCGATGCATCGAATTCAGGGATGGGCTGCAGGGCAGCTTGGGCAGCCTGGGCTCTAGCCTGAGCCATGACGGGAGGTACTTGAAGAGCACCTAGCTGTGCCCCGGGGAAAACCTGTTGAGGTTGTAGCGCTGGCCGCTGTCCTGGAAGCACTGGAGGCTGTAGGGCCTGCTGAGGCTGTGCCACCTGGTCACCACCCTCCTGATCATCAGAGTCACTCATGGGCCTGAGCGCACAGGCACCCCCACCTTGTGTCCTGAGGGCCGCAACTCAATTGCCCCTCAGCACCACACCAACAGACCTTCTCCCCTCTCCAGGCACAATGGCAGTCCATACTAGGGGATCTGTGACGATGCACCAGACGAGAAGAAGAGCATCCACTGCAGCCAACCTCGTGATGATGAAGGAGACAAAGAAGAAGCCACAGCGTCCTGATGATGAAGGGAACAAAGAAGAGCCGTGCCTCCACCTTGCTGCAGGCCACAGTGGTGTGGATGTCCCAAAAATTAAGCTGAGATGGTGGAGTGGACTAATTCGGCCCAGCCATATTAGTCCTTCCCCTAGCTTTCACTCGACGTAGGAATCCCAAAACTGGAGTAAAATACACAAATCAAGCATGGGCATGCAGGTTATGCTGCCTGCAATCAGAATATCCAAAAATTGGACCTGGATCGCTTTCACCCTCCAAACCGGAGCCTGGTGAAACTCCACGGCCTCATAAACAAAATGGCCACCAGCCGCGTGTACGGTTCGCAGCCACGGCGTGAAACGAAACACTCACGAACGTTCCGTGTCATGGAGAAAAATTTCGGAATACCTTTCACCGCCGGGCCCGCAAATCCGTCTGCACTCGTCGCCACTGTTGGGGGTGTGTCCTGGCCCCCGTGCTTGCCCGTGAGCCCCCACACTAGACAGACCACACACTACACACGTCCATCTAGTTCAGGCTCCCCGGTCGCTCTGTCGCGTCCGGGAACGCCCCGTTTATTTAACTTGCACGTGGCGACATGCAACGTCACGCCGCCGCGTGCGCGTCCCACACGGGGCAGCGCCACACTATGTAGCAGGAATAATTTGCCTGGAAAGATTACTGCAACAGCTTTGACCTGGGCTCCCTAAACATATAATCCACCGAATTCGAGTAATCCAAAACAAGGGGGCGAGGATTGTCTTGATGCCGAAACTCTGCAAACAGGTCGCCCGTGCCTAGAGGGTGCTGCACTGGCTCCGCGTGATGGAACGAACTGACGTCAAAATGCACTGCGTCAGACTCAAGTCTGACCCAGGAAGATGTCCCACATGTCTCTGCGACTACAGCAACCAATCATTGCTTGTAAACCATTCCTATTGCACTTAGCCTCCCATCCTTTTCTTCCACTTGGGGCATTATCACGAGGCAATTCTCCTTGCAGAGGCCGCTATAGATAGCAACAATAACAAACACAATAAATGCGACAAAGAAACAGTCAATTGCCCCAAATACATAAAATAGAGGCTAGCAGAAGGGGTGGTGCTGGTTATGTTATTGATGTTATGTTATTTAGCATTTATATAGCGCTCTATATATCATTGGTATGACCTCAATGTGGTGGTAGGATGAACGCCCTCGGAGACCGTAATCCAGGTCAGTTGAGAGAGTAAGTTGTCGTAGGGTGCTTGGGTGCACCAGTTATGTGAGCAGCTGATGCAATTACCTGTAGGTAGCTGCATCATAGCATTAGGTGTGGTGGACTTGATATCAGTTGGATGTGCGCACTCTGGATGGTAGAATCCAAGACTGGGTTTTGGCTGCGTTTGACCTGTAGGACGCTTATGTGTGCAGCTAGACCGGTTTGTCATTGGATATAGCTGCGTATTATTGGAATGATGAGGTTTTCATGGGGTAATCTTCGTATGTGAGCAGTTAGACCGAAATTGATTGAGGGGTGTTGCTGTACTCAAATTGTGTGTTGTTGTAGAGTAGAGAGTAAGCATAGGGATATGGGAGGTGTGTGTGTCGGTGGAGTTATGATCTAAGGAGTTTGCTATTCCGGATGGTTGCCAGAATCCATTCAGTGATTGTGAATGGCACTAAAGAGCAATCTTCCCAATGCATTAAATCTCATGCTCTCTTTAGACAACTTTTGGAATTTGCATTTTGAGACATGGGGCCTCATTACGACCCAGGCGGTAAGGGGTTTACGGCAGCGTAAACAGCGCCGACCCTTACCGCCTGATTACGAGGTCCCTTAGCGCCATCGAGGTTTTAACACCTGCTTTTAGCAGGTGTTAAAATCCATGGCGCTAAGGGACCATGGAGTTAATTACGCCACCGTAATTTACGGTGGCGTAATTAACGCCTTCCCCACTTCCATTATGCCCTATGGGGCAAAAATGGGAATGGGGAAGGGTAAATGGGGATTGGGGACTTACCGCCCCGCCAAGGTCGGAATGGGGCGGTAAGTCCACCAACCACCATGGCGTAAACATAGTTTACGCCATGGTGGTAAAGTCACGGCCCAGGCGGTAACTTACCGCCTGGGTCGTAATGAGGCCCATGGTCGGTACTGGACCTCCTTGATTAGGGTGGGCATCTGGAATTTCGAACTGCTCTCTGGTTAACGTCTTCTCTCGCTGGTTGTGAATAGAGCTTTGGGTTAATTGGCTATTGCTCTCTCAGTGTAAAAGCTACCAAACAATTTCAGAGTTACAGCAGATCAAATATCACTGAAACGTGCATTAGAAAAGAAACATTCACTTTGATAATCAGCCTTGCAAAAACAATGCAGTGGAGGTCCTTAACAGCGACAAAACAAACCAGCCTTCTGCATGTCAACACTACAAGCAGCACACCCATTTCCTTCCACCCACCAAACTCACCCTGAGCATCGCCCATCCCCCAAATCTTCCTAGACCTCACAGCCAGATTGCTGATCGACCTGAAATAAGCTGACAATGAGAACGTTGAAACAGCAGGAGAATGCTTTCTGTATGTATCTCTGAACTGTTTTCTTGGATCAGGGTTGAAAGCCCGAGATCCAAATGTTCGAAGGAGAAAAGACCAAAGATAATTTTTCCGAAATAACCTTCAGTATTTCTCCCCAGAACATTTCCAACTTTCCCCCTCCCCCACACTCCCCACCACCCTACTTACCTTGCGGCTGCTGACTCGCAATGTCCCTGCAACGCCTGTTCCCTTTCACTTCTGTGATCGGGAACCCAGCGCAGCAGGGTCCTTTCCTTTTGGGGGGGGGCTTTTTCGGGATGGCTGCAGGGGACACCCCCGCAACCCCCACTCACAATGTAGTGAGCAAGGGTGTGGGGACACCCTTAAAGCCACCACAGTTCTTTGCACTGCATGTGTGATTTGGTCAGACTTTTCGGCCGCTCGGAAATTTCGATCAATTCGGTCTAATAAACTCTGTCATTTTGGATGATTCCATTTTCTTAGCATTTCTCTATCATTTTCCCCCTCTAGGTGACTGTATTGGCCTATGGCGCCGTTTTCTGTATACTCCTGCATTTTTTCTCCTCTAGGCAAGTGTTCCAGGGGGTGAATCTCATGGTATGCTTTGTCCACTAGGCCTTTCTTCTTTTCTCTAGGTTCCCCTCTTCTCTGTGTTTCACTACTTTTGCCCTCCAGCACTTTCTTCCTCCATGGGGTGTTCTGAACCAGCTACCACTGCTCTTTCTCACTGCCTGGTGCTTGCAGGTTTACTTGTTCTCTGTGCTCTGTTGGAGTCTGTTGTTTTCCCCTTGGTCTCCATCCCCCCTCCTCATCCCCTTACTGTGCACCCTGTGAGACGTAGCCCTATGCAGTGTTCCTTTCGCTTCTCCCTCTCTCGCCTGCCCTCTCCTCCCTCTATCACACCCACTATGGTGCTTTCTATTTCCCTCATCTTCTCTATCTGTTTTTCTATATCGTATCCTACTCTTCTCACTAAGGCAGGTAGGAGGAAGCTTAAGAAGGACACCCTGGTCTCCAACCCAGGCCTTCCCATCGATGACACCTAGTTCAGTGCTTCCTCCAGAGAGACTCTCACCAACATCCTCTTCATCATTCCTTCACCCGACCTATGGACCCTTCATATGGTCGCTCTTATCTCTTCTTCTTCCTCTTCACCCATTAATGGTGGCACCAGATGGGAGGTACTCTTGACCACCTTCCATGCCTCCAGAGTCATCATGAATGTCTATCTAAATGGTACCATCATGGTCCAGGGGCCTCAGCCCAACCTCCTACTATTTGATAGGTGCCTCCCTCGCCTCATCAATTTCCATCCTTCTCCTGCTATTTTGGCTATCACGTTTCTGGCTCCTTCTCCACCTCCTTCCTCTACCATTCCTACTCTCTGCCATCTACCACTTCTCTGCCTCTGCCTCCACATCCTTCCTCTACCATCCCGGGAACCTCTACTATCTATCATCTCTCTGGCCCCTGAGTCACCTATGCCCTACACCTCTCTGGCTCCCTTGCCACCGGCGTCCCCCTTCTCTCTGGCCTCCTTACCAGCTACCTCTCCCCTGGCTCCTTTGCCACCCTCGGCCCCCACCTCTCTGGCTCCCTTGTCATCCACTTCGGCTCCTCTGCCTCCTCCCCCCTTTACCTTTCAGGCTCCTCTGCCACTTCTGATGGGTACCTCTCTTCCCTGTACCCCTCCACAGAATTATTTCAAAAGTGTCAACCTGCTTCGCATTGCTACTCTCAACTCTCGCTCTTCTGTCAAACACTCCTCTAACATCTGCCACCTCCTAAAACTCCTGGACCTAGATGTACTCGCTCATACCGAGACATGGTTTAAGGCCAGCTCTGTCATGAGTTTTGACACACTCCTCCCTGAGGGCTACTGGATCCTCTCCGAGCCCAGGCCCAACATGCCCAGAGGTGGAGTGGCCCTGATCTTTCCTGAGTGCATTCCTGCCTCCATCATCGCCACTCAATCCTACTCCTCCTTTGAATGCTTGGTCCGCAGGTTCTCTATCTCTTCTGGCTTCTCTCTAACCTTGGTCACCTTTACAGGCCACCTGGCCAGGTTACCCTCTTCCTTTCTGAATAGGCTGACTTCACTTCTCCCTTTTCCTCTACTTCCGAGCTTCTCCTTCTTGGGGATCTCAATATCCACCTGGACTCTCCAGACTCCTCTTGGCTCTTCCGCAGCCTATGTGACTCGTTGTTCCTTTCCAGTCTACCCTATGGTCCGACTCCTTCTGACCAGGCACTCTTTGGATGCTCTCATCTCTTCAGACAATGTCCTCTCACAACTCCTCTCTCCTGGACCGACCACACTCTTCTTACTTCTCACTTAAAGCTTCCTGTCTCCTTGGCAAAGGCCCACTCAGCACTGCCATATTCCTTCATGGTCATTCGACCTATGAAGCGAGTGTCAGAGGCCACCTTTGCCTCCACTTTCTCTCCACCACCTACTCCTGCAGATGACTCCCATCCTGGCACATCCCTTTCCAATCTTCACCTTTCTATCTCCAACAATCTGGACAACTTTGCTGCTGTCATGAGGATCCCCTTGAAGCTTGCCAAAAAGTGCAACTCTTTCTATGACTGGCCGCTCTGAAACGTATCTGAAGAGCACCTGAACGGAAATGGTGAGCTTTGGGCGCACCCTTTGACAAACTGGCCTGCAACCTACTCCAAAGGCAATACAGATGCTCCATCGTCTCTAAAAAAGAGGCTCCATATTCAAGCCTGCATCTCTGTGGCAACTAACAACACGGCCGAACTATTTAAAATGTGCAAGGAGCGGGAAATCCTATTGCATTATCTTCCTCTTCTACACCTACCCAGGCCCTCTGCACGGCCCTGGCCTTTCATTTCACCACTGAAACCCAGGACATCTTGTCCCCACTCTGCGCCTCCTGTCCTCTCTCGGCCTCTACCTCTCTCAGGCCATCCTTGGCTGCCCCACCTCTCCTTCTCTCTCTCCTGTCACACCTGATGATGTTTCCAGCCAAGTCCGGTCTATGAAAATCTCATCCAAACAGGTGACCCGCCTGCTCCTCCCGACCCATTAAGGACAACATTGATTCTCTCGCTCCATCCTTGGGCGATTTCTGCAATCACTCTTTCACCACTGGAGGTTTCCCCTCTCCTGTCAAGCACTCCCGTGTGCACCCCCTACTAAAAAAGCCTTCTGCCGACCCCTCCATTCTGACAAACTTTTGCCCGATCTCTACCACTCTTTGCCTAGGCAAACTCCTGGGGAAGTTGGTTATCTCCCAGCTAACCCTCTGTCAGGAGGCGTTGTCTTGCGTGGAGGTAGCTCGTACACCTGCCTCCCCGTTGGGTCTTGGCGCCTGAGCTATTCACAACTCAGGCATCCGTGACCCGCCGGGGAAAGAGGGTTAGGGTCTGCTGGTTTGGATGGGTTCGGGGAGTTAGGTAAACTGGATTGAGGGATAGGGAGAGGTTGTGGATAGGGATGGGGGGAGTATAGGGAAATATATGGTAAACACTCCTGATTTCTCCGTGGACTCAGAGGGACTGCCAGACTCATGCACCTTAGCACTTTCTCGTGCTTACAATGTCAATTTACCCAGATTACTCCTCTGGGTTCCGATGCATTAGACCATACCCCACTTTGGATAAATAACTGTTTCCAGAATACTTTCCTTACATTCAGTGTAGCCTCAAATAGACAATTCCTAGAGTATGCCAACTGACATATGCTATTAACAACACATGCTAGGTATCAAAACAATACAAGATTTAAGCACTTAGCTTCGTCTCATGAAGTCAGGGCTCTGCCTTTGGTAGATCGCTGTCCAACGTTCTTTGGCCAAGCCGTGTAGTTGGCGGGCTGCCACTACAAGAAACTAAATATCAATGAGCTTGGTGTTGAACGATGTTATGCATTTGTAACTCTACAGGCTCGGCTACTCTGGAGCCTGTATGCGGCATGCAATCCTGCAAATCTAGGGTTAATGGTGCCAGTGCCCCGTTTCAGCACAGCGACATTGGAATCCGGCATAAGCGGGACTAGCGTTAATGGTGCCGGTGACGATTCAGCACCGCAGTATTGGAGTCCGGAACAAGCGGACTAGCGTTAATGGTGCCGGTTCCCAATCCACGTTTCCAGTACCCAGTATTGACGCGGGTTAGTATTCGGTAACTTCCCCCGTGCACTAATTCCCAACAAATGAAACACTCGTTAGAAGCACTTATCTCTGATGGGCAGCGGGGCCTGCAGAGTTTGCAGGCGGGGAATGGCCCCGCTGACAGCAGCCTGCAGGAGCCCGCGGAGAGACGTCTTCTCTGTTCTGGAGTTCGTAGCGCAAGCGGGGATCCACGTGGGTCCTGCGCGCATGTGCGATTGGATGGGCGTTGGCTCGTAGCTTCTCTGAGGCTCGAGTTCGTGCGGGGCCTCTGGGAAATGTAGTCTTCTGCTCGTTCTTGTACTTCTGTGGGATTCTAAGCTGACGGAGCTGGTCCCAAGTCTTCTGCCTGCACATAGGAAAAATTAGGGTCCTATCTGTTATGCATTTTGGAGACAAATTTAGTATGTACCCCGGCTACACACACAGGATTCTTGACACCCTCCACACCAAAGCTGTTGGTTGTCTCCATGACCATCAGTCTGCCTTCAGAGCAGTCAGAGGCAGGGACACTGCTCTCCTGAACACAGGTGAAGATCTGCTCTCTAACCTTGACTCTGGCTCTCCATCTGTCCTCATTCTCTTAGACCTATCTGCTACTTTTGAAACAGTAAACCACAACATCCTGCCCACTCGTCTATGCGCTACCCTGGGCATCATGGATCAGGATCTGGCGTGGCTGTCCTTTTTCCTCTTGGATTGACCTTCCCAGGTTCAACTTGGGGCCTTCCTCTCCACCATCTCTCTCTCCACATGTGCTGTTCCCCAGGGCTCTATCCTCTGCCACTGGCTTTTCAATGTCTACTTGGCCCCCTTGGCCCTCCCGATCTATACCTTTTCCTCTAACTTTCAGTGTTATGTGGATGACACAGAGCTCTCTTTCAGGCTATCCCCGGCCTCCTCCTCCTCCTTGCTCATCCCTGACTGTCTATCCGCTATTCAGACATGGTGCACCTCTAATGATCTCTCCCTTAATGCCAGTAAGACTGAGATCCTTCTCATTTGAACCCCTGATTCCCCTTTTCCCCAATCATTCTGGTTGGCCTCCCTGGGCCCATTGCCCTCGCCCTCTTGTGAGGCAAAAAAACCTTGGGGTCATCTTCGATTTCACTCTCTCCTTCTCTCCACACATCATGGACCTTGCCAGAAAGGCCCATTTCCAGCTGCACCTCCTTAGAGGTATTCTCCCTTTTCTCACCTACCCCCAGAAACGCAACATCTCCAGAGCCCTGGCTCTCTTCCAGGCTGGACAACTGCAACAGCCTCTTTCTCAAGCTGCCTAACTCTACTCTTCACCCTCTACAACTCATCCAAAACAGGACCTCGAGACTTATCCTTCGCCTCAAGCCCAGGGATGCATCTCTCCGACCCTGAAATCCCTCCACTGGCTCCCGGTGGCTGCAAGGATCAAGACCCTCTGCATCATGCACAAGGGTTTTGGGGCGGGGCACTCACTATCTCCAACTCTCCCTCACTAAGTACTGTCCTACTAGAGCCCTCCGTTCGTCTACTTCTAATTTTCTGTGAAGGAGTCGCTTCTCCAAGCAGAGATTGGGGGGTAGATCTCGCTCCTGAGCAGGTGCCTTCCTCTGGAATGGCCTCCCTGCCTCTCTCTGCCTTGAGCCGGATCTCCTTAAATTCCCCAAGCTCCTCAATACCCTCCTTTTCTCCTCTTCTGTCTCTTGTCCTCTCCCCTGCTAACCTTCCCTTGCTCCTGCACTGTTCTGCTGACTGGCTGCTTGGTGTTCCTCTGAGATTTAAAGGACACCAGCCACCACCTGTCCAGTCTACTTGCACTTGCCTGCTGGCATTCATGCACTGCCGCCTGGTATCCCTTGCACTACCGGGTTGTGATTCCCATTGGAGTCCCAGCCTTCCTTGCAATTAACTCAGGGCCCCCATGCTCTGGGTGCACTTCTCTCCATACCCTCTCCACTGCACTTCTTGTCTGTGCACAATCTAAATGATACTAGGCCTAGTAAGATTGTTTGTCTTGTCCTCACTTGTTCCACCTCCCTTGCCTGGTTGCACCTTGAAACACTTGTGTATAGGCGCATTATAAATAACAAATCAATCAATAAATCACTCAATTAGGCATGAATGATCTCACAGGTGTTCCATCAAATTATGACAGTCCAAGATTCTACTCTGGATTGGTGTCCTGGCTGTGGTTTGGAGGAAACTCAAGTGATCCTCCCCAAAGTCACCTGGGATGCGTCCGAAGGGATGGCTCTGTGACAATCAATTCTTGGTGAGCAAGTTCCCCCCCAGTAAGCCACTGGCCATCCCCGTTCTATACTGATTTTCTCCTCTGTTGCAGAGGTCTTCAAGCTGTGGGGCGCGCCCCCCCAGGGGGGAATGGCCGTCTCCTAGGGGGGGGCGCCAGAGCCCAGTATGAAATGTTAAAAAAAAAAAATCTTTTTTTAGATTGGAGGAAATGGGAGGGGGCAGCTCACATGGTCAGAATGGACCATAAAACGGTCTTAGGCACCAATAAAAAAATAACCAGCAGTTGCAAATGGATATTCAGTCCTTTAGTCACAGGCTGCTTGAATAGTACCCAAGGGGTTGTTTTTTGTTGAAATGTAAACAAATTGTGATATTTAAAGAATATTTATTCAGCAACAATGGTCAAAACTACTAGCTGCATAGTGAAGTAACTCCTCAAACTGGCCCACATTGTCCAAAAAAAGTGGCCCATTTTGACTGGCCTACACTAGCATTTTGCATTTTTGGTACGGTCATCGCCCTATTGCCCTACAGGCCAGTCCAAGCCTGCCGGCTCATCCATAATGGGTGAGGGGGCGTCCACCCACTGGCCCCCTCGCCCATTACAGAGGAGCCGAGGAGCCAGCCCAGTGAAACACTGAGCACTCCCTCAGCTGCTTTTTCCAGCTGAGGGAGTGCTCCTAGGCTGGCTGAAGTGTCAAAGGGAAACACTGGGCCTCATTACGAGTTTGGAGGTAACCATGCCGCTATTTGCAGCATGGCTGCCTCCAAACTCGTTTCAACTCCGGCCTGGTGAATGGAGCAATTACCGGTCCATTCTGAGGTCGGAGGGACCAGTAATTCCCCATTCACCGGGGCCATTCCCCATTCCCATTTGAGCCCCCTTAGGGCTCAATGGGAAGGGGGAAGGTGGCATTAAGGAAGGACCCGCAAAGGGAACTCGTAGTAGGGCGGTAAGGGATTACTGGCACCGGTGCCCTTACCGGTGCCGGTTATCCCTTACCACCCACCTCGTAATGAGGCCCACTGTTTGCATTTGACAGTTCAGTTTCCCAGCCGCACTGAGCCATGCAACGCTGGGGGAGTTTTGCTTCGCCAGCCTTGCATAGCTCATTGGAAATGCGGACTGGGGCACTGCATGTATGTATGTGCGAGGGGGTGCTCCTGCGCCTCCTCGCACATACGGGCAGAGCAACCTGGAGCGGGGCATTTTAGCAACCACACGCAGGCCCCTGCAGAAGGTACGTTTATGGCGATTTATTTTTTTATTTAAATGTGTATGGATGTGTGTATGCTTGTGTTATGGGACTGTGGTAGGAGCAGGATGGGCGGCAGCACTGGGATAGTGGTGAGAGTAGGGTGGGGAGAGCCCAGGGTCTGTACTGGGAATAGGGTGCAGTGACGGCACTCAAAGGTTCATAGCAATTTCTACATACTGTCCATCTGACACTTTTGGCGGGGCCCAGCCTGCCCAAACTTTGCTCAGGGGGGCCCAGGCCAAAAAGGTTTGAAGACCACTGCTCTATTGACTAACCCACTTCAACCCTACTACCTGTGCTTCATTTCCCACATTGCTTGCTTGCATCTTGGTTTCTCTCTTGTCCTAGTAGCCGATCTTGTGCCCTTCTTCTGGCCATTCCTTCAGCCTTTGTGTAACTTTTAAACATCTATTTCCTAGTAACCTCCCCATGGTCTTGTGCCCAAGGGTGCCGTGATCTGACCCTTGTTTGTGCAGTAACCCTGCTCCTACTTTTTATGTAGATGAACCATGTAACTCTCCTGCGGTAATCTATGCAAATAATAACATACATTATTAACAAAGGATTAGAAAACACAAGGCGCAAATATCAGACCGAGGGAGGATAGTCATGAATTCAGAAAGTGCCCCTAAATGGGGCCTAGTTCACGGCATTCCCAAGTAGAAGTGGGTGAAAATCTCACCGGCGAAACGGAATTGGCAAGGTTCCGTTCCACCGGCTGGGCAAATTTCTGCCTTTTTTACTGCACTTTTGAAATTTTGGGGCTTTTCGGTGGCTGAAAATTCGTTTTTGACAACATTTCATTTTTTGTGTGGTCTGAAACACGCACAAACCCACATTTTCTTAAACTACATTTTTAAACTAAATTTTCAAAAAAAAGGAAAGTTCGATCAAGAAAAGACCAAAAGCTGCCAATTCTGCTCTGCATGCGAAATTGACAGATTCAGAGAAATTAGCCTTTTTCCACCCACCCCTACTCACAAGTTAAGGCCTGAAGGGAAACGCCCCTTTCTTGTACAGCCCCACTTCGTCAGCAACCCCACCCTTCCCCTCGCAACTCAGAATGCCCCCCCTTTTTCCCTACCCACTCCCGGCTGCTTCCTTATCCCACCTCAACCCACCTTCCTTCCCTGGTTCCCTGGAGGGGGTTGTTCCTGATGTATGCTGATGGCAGTTGGTTCGCCATTAGTGGCAGCATCCACCAAAAACCTCCTGATTCGTTGTCGCAGGCACCAGTATTTTTCAGGGGTGCTTTAAATTTAAGATGAATAAAGTTTCCACACGTTTTCATTGGCGGGGCATACATAGTTTGCATTAATGTGTGTGAGTGACTGATCGAACAGGGCAGAACCCACCAACCAACCAAGGTGATCTTTGGGTAGTACTCCCTCCATGCCCAAGACATTTTTTTAAAATAATGGCTTTACAATGTTACAGTGAGGCCTTTTACAGCACATTTTTTTGTAAGAAATTTGGCAACGCGTTATACAATTTTCCATTGGTAGTACATGAAAACATCCAATAGATTCACGTCATCAATAGTAAATAGTAGCATTTTAGAACACATTTTATTGATGCCTTTGCTCAAAATATAAGCCAAAAATCTAACAGTGTAATAAGACATTTCCATGCTGGCTGTGACCATTTATGCCAGCAATGCCACCTAAGAACACACTCATGCCGCTTGTGACCATGATGTTTGTATTCCCACTGTAAGAAAACATGTCCATGCTGGCTGTGCCAATATATGCCAGTATCACCACACTCTCATGTTGGCTTTGCATTTGAATGCCGGCAGCTCCAGTATATGACAGTATCACACCTAAGAATATGCTCATGATGGATTTTCAAATAATGCAGTAATGTCAGTGTAACAAAACATATCCAGGATGGTTGTGCCAACATATAGAAGCACTCTTATATAAATAGGAACTTAGTAATGTTAATTCTGCCCAAAATGCACTAATGTCACAATACTGGAAGAAAACATGTCGCATGCCAGCTGTCGAGTTTTTCTCCCTGCACCTTTTCCCCACCGCACTAGTGCAGCCATTAACACCTTCTCCTACACCCTCCCACACACACGTATCACACATACACATGTTGCTCGCCCACAGACACATACATTGCCCTGCATTCATTCACACGCACACACATTCAGGCATGGACACATTCACACATGTGCATTCACAAACACAAACTACCCCTCATATGCACGCACACATACATACATGCACATACATATATACAAGTGTGTCTGCACTGACTGCTTGTGCCGCCACAACACAGCGAACCGGGTGGCCTACCATGACTCTACCTCCATTCAATAACTGTTCGCTGAGGTCACAACCTAAAGGATTGTACTATATTCGAAGTCACAGAGAAAGGGTTATATTATATTCAGGCAGACGTCACAACTAGGGGAATATATAGAGAGTATGTCCTTTACGTTGTGACGTCAGCGAACTCTGGCTGCCAAGCAGCAACGCTCATGGAAACCGTGTGTGTGGCGGTGGCCCTTTAAGGGCGCGCACGCGACGGGGTGACGTTCACTCCGTCGCGTGCGCAGTTAAATAAATGGGGCGTGTCCGGTGGCGACACAACCACCGGGGAGCCCACACGAGAAACATCTCTGTCTCCGTGTCTCTGCATCACGGGGGTGGGGGGCTCACGGACGGCGGCCATTTTGATGAATAGGCCTCGGATACTCACGGCTTCATAACGAAGCGCCGGTGAGCCATCCGGACATAATTTTTGGACAATCCAGCGGCGGACAGCCACTGGAAACAGCACGTGTCAATTTTAAAATTAATCATTGATATTTTCACTGTTTTTCGCCGAGTGGATGGGTGAGACTCCATTGGAAGCCTGCTGAATGCACTCAGGGTCTTCCCCCCTGCTCAATTTTTGGACGCCTCGGTGTCCTGCCTGCTGGCTGGAGCGGCACATCTGGAGAGAGGCAGAATTTAGACCGTATCAGGAGGCTGCCTGCTGGTGGTGAGTTGCGGCCCCATTAATCATATCATCTGGGGTGCCTGTGCGCTATCCACCATGAGTCAAGCTGCTGCTGCTGCTGCTGCTGCTGCTTCTGCTGCTCAGCCTCCGCCCGCCCTCCCGCTGGAACCACCTGGGTCCCTACAGCCAATGCCTGAGTTTGATATCTCGGGCGCTCCATCAAGCCTGGGACAGAGGTGGAAGATGTGGATGGACAGACTCGAGATGTACTTCAGGGCCACGATGGAGACGAGCGACGACAGTAAGCTGGCCACTCTCCTGTACTCTGCTGGCCCGGCAGTGCATGAGATTTTCCTGTCCCTGCAGCCAGCGGATGGGTCGTTTGCGGCGGCAAAGGATGCACTCCATAATCATTTTCTGCCAATGGCCAATGCAGATTATGAACGTTTTCTCATGGGGACGGCTCGACAGAAGGATGACGAGACTCTAGATGTGTTCTACGGGCGGCTGCGGAGACTGGCGGCGCCATGTGCGTGGAACGACCCTGAAGTCATGATTCGCAATCAACTCATTCAGGGGTGCGCCTCTGGGAAACTGTGGCGCCAAATATTGCGCGAGCCGGGTATCACCCTTCCCCGCATCTTAGAACTGGGAAGATGCCACGAAGTGTCTGAACAGCGGGCGACCAGAATGGAAGCTAGTGCCCCCCCAGGCATGGTGGAGGAAGTCTGCACGGTCGGAAGAGGCCGTGGAGCGAGGCGCCCCATGAACACCCAGGGCCCGCGCCCACCAGGGACAACCTCCTCGTGCCCAAAGTGCGGGTACGAACTCCCGCACCCGGCTGAATGCCCTGCGACTGGGGTGAAGTGTGGTAGGTGCAGAGGCGCGGACCATTTCGCCAGGATGTGCCAATCTGCAGCTCCTAAGGTAGTGCCTAGGGGGACTGTTCGAGCCGGTTTCTTCCGCCCCCAGTGGGCGTCCAACGTTGCTCAAGTGGACCAGGGTGACGAAGGGGCCCCTCAGGAGGGGGAGGAGGAGGAAGAGGATGATGAAAACATTTTCTTTGTGTCCAGTGTGAGCATGCTGAAATCCCGCTCCAAGAGGCAGCCCAGATGCAATGTGCTGGTCAATGGGGACTCTATACCAATGCTAGTGGATACCGGTGCATCCGTGAATGTGATGGCCAGACAGCACTATGACACCATGCAGACCCCACCCACGCTGACCGCGCCAAGGGCACGCATTTTCGCTTTCGGGGGCGACCAGCCCATTCCCTTGGACGGCGTGTTCGTGGCTGAAGTTCAATATGGCGACTCACATATACGGGCCAGGTTCTATGTCACGCCGGTGAGCGACAACACACTGCTGTGCTGTGCTGCGGCTGAAGCTCTGGGAATCGTAACATTCGCCTATTCAGTGTACCTAGATGACATTCAGGTGCTCCTGGCCAAACACTGCTCCCTGTTCGAAGGCATTGGACAGTTGGTGGGTGAACCGGTCCGGCTCCACATCGATGAGTCGATCCAACCAGTGGCGCTGAAGCACCGGCGAGTTCCTTTTCATCACAGGGATCTGGTGGATCGAGAGCTGGACAATCTCGTAGGGCTGGACATAATTGAAAAGGTTGAAGGCCCCACCCCGTGGGTGTCTCCCATTGTCATCGCACGCAAGCCCAAACAGCCCGACGCAGTGAGGATCTGCGTGGACATGCGACTCCCCAACAAGGCCATAAAGAGGGAACGGCATTTGACCCCTACCATCGATGATATTATAGCGGAACTGCAAAGGGCGAGGTTCTTTTCCAAACTGGATCTGAGAGCAGGCTATCACCAGGTGGTCCTGCACCCCGAGTCCCGCTACATCACAACGTTTACCACTCATCAAGGTCTTTACCGATATAAGAGGTTGAGCTTTGGGGTGTCTTCCGTGGCAGAGGTGTTCCAAAACATCATAAGAGGAGCACTGGCTGATCTAGATGGAGTCCTTAACATCAGCGACGACATCCTGGTGTATGCCAGGTCGGAGACGGAGCATCTGGCACGCCTGGCCAAGACCTTTGAGCGCCTTCGCTCGCTGGGACTCACCCTGCACAAGGACAAGTGCGAGTTCCTGAAAACAACGATTGAGTTTTTTGGATTCGTATTTAAGGCGGATGGGGTGTCGCCGGACCCCCGCAAAGTGAGGGACATAAAGGAGGCGCGTCCGCCAGAAAATGTTGCGGAGGTGAGGAGCTTTTTGGGCATGGTCACTTACTGTGGCCGGTTCATCAGGAATCTGGCGTCCCGTTCAGAGCCGCTGAGGTCTCTGACGAAGAAGGATACCGTCTGGCAGTGGGGCCCCCTTGAGCAGGCGGCATTTGATGATATCAGGAGTGCTTTGGCGGCGGACGACACCATGGCGTTCTTCGATCCGAGCCTGCAGACAGAGATCGTAGTGGATGCCAGCCCCTATGGCCTTGGGGCAGTGCTTACCCAAGTGGGGAGTGACCAGGAAATTCGACCCATAGCATACGCCAGCAAGGCGCTCTCCGACACCGAGCAAAGATACTCCCAGATTGAGAGGGAAGCCCTGGCGGTGCTGTGGGGTTGCAGACATTTTCGCCTCTACGTCCTGGGGCGCTCCGTGACTGTGGTCACGGACCACAAACCGCTGTTGCCGATCATGGCAGGCTCATCATCCCGTCCACCAGTGAGAATAGAGCGCTGTATGCTCGCCCTGCTCGAGTATGGAGTGTCGTTGACATATCGTCCAGGGGCTAACAACGCGGTGGACTACCTCTCTCGACACCCAAGAGGGGACTCGCAGGAGTCAACGTCAGCTGAAGAGGCCGACGAACATGTCCGCCTGGCCGTGGAAACGGCCACCCCAAACTCCATGCAGGTGGAGGAGCTAGAGCTTGCGTCGAAGAGCGACGAGTGTTTTGCCATCCTGAGGGAAGCAATGCAGCGAGGTGCCTGGAAGACGGTGCTGGAAGCGGTGGAACGCAGGACATGTGAAGCCAGAGTGGCTCTCAAGCAGTTATGGCGAGTGAGAGAAGAACTGACATTCTCGGAGTCGAGGCTGCTACTAAGGGGTGAGAGGATCGTGGTGCCCCAGGCCAAAGTTGCACAGGTCATCGCCCTGGCGCACCAGGGCCGCCAAGGGGCGCCCAAGACAAAGGCTCGCCTCCGCCAGAATGTGTGGTTCCCGGAGCTCGAGCGGAAGATGGAAGCATTTGTGGCATCTTGCGTATGATGCCAGGCTGCGGCGCCGGCCCAGCGGGAATCGTCCATTGAAACAATGCCAAGAGGATCTAGGCCATGGGAAGTAGTGCATGCAGACTCCGGGTCCACGTCGAGAGGCACTCACTTCCTAGTTGTGGTGGACGAGTGGTCTCGATATCCGGAGGTCGAGTTCATAGAGTCCGTCGCATTTGAGAACGTGGTGGTGGCGCTGGAGAAGATTTTCGCCACCCATGGCCTGCCCTCCGTGCTGTGCTCCGACAACGGGGCACCATTCCAAGGCGAGAGTTTTGCTGAACTCATGAAGGAGTATGGCATTCAGCACCGGCGGGTGACCGGGCCAACGGGGAAGCGGAGCGCATGATGCGCACCCTTAACAAAGTCTTCAGGATTGCCCACGGAAAAGGCGAGTGCTTGCAGAGGGCACTGTATGTCTTCCTGCGGGGATATCGGTCCACACCCCACTCCTCAACGGGTGTAGCACCGGCGGAGGCTCTCTTCCAAAGATGCCCGAGAGACGTTATACCGGAGGTGGGGGACAGGGACCCCGCCATCATTGACAATGAACAGGTCGAGGAGGACAGACGAACAAGGACGCAGTTGGAAAACATCCGGAGAGGCCTGAGACCCTCACACATCGCGTTGGGGGTTGAGGTGCTGGTGAGGAATCGCCACCGACAAGGCAAGCTATCCCTCACGTATGAACCCGCCCCCCTGGATGTCGTGGCGGTGAAGGGCTCTATGGTGACAGCATCTGATGGGACGTCGTCCGTGACTAGGATTGCCTCTTTCTTCAGGAGAATCGGCAACCCGAGAGTGGACAGCCCGGACAACTGAGAGGGTGAAGATGCCTTAGGTGAAGGTGGGGGTGAAAGCCCCGCCGTGGACTCTCCTGCTCGGGGCAGACCAGGTCAAGAGACACCGGCCAGAGACGTTGGCAGGAGGTACCCCCTGAGAACATGGCGTGGGAAACCTGCCCGTCTCACAGACTATGTAACGGACTGAGCTGGGGAGGCTGACCTGGGGACAATGGTCAGGCCGTGACAGGCACCCTCGGGGGATCCGGGGTGGCTGTTAATAAATGGGGGTTTTGTTGTGTGCATAGTTGCGTGTTTTATAAATGTGTGATAGTTAGTCCCTCCTGTTTCCAATTTGTTGTTATGGAAAAGGAGGAGTGTGGCGGTGGCCCTTTAAGGGCGCGCACGCGACGGGGTGATGTTCACTCCGTCGCGTGCACAGTTAAATAAACGGGGCGTGTCCGGTGGCGACACAACCACCGGGGAGCCCACACGAGAAACATCTCTGTCTCCGTGTCTCTGTATCACGGGGGGTGGGAGGCTCACGGACGGCGGAGTCCGGACACCGCCAACAGTGTGCAGCTCTCAGAGGCCCATGCCCCTGCTATACAGACACACTGTAAGGTGCATCACCTCTGTAGGCAGATTCACATATTTCAAAAGCCAACTCCTCTAAACACTGCTCCAGTTTGCTTACTGATGTGGGCACATAAACGTCCGCGAACGGGAATACCCGTTGTTACTGTATTTTATAAAACAGGGTAGCCAAACCCAGTGCATGTTTTAAGGATATTATAGGCCAATGCACAGTTTCGAACCTGTATATGTAGCCTGCAGCCGGATGCTCTATATTGCTGGAACTCTTCGTTGTCTCGCGAGACTCTGAGGAAGCACAGTTGAGAGTGCATTGCATTCTCAATATAAACACGTCCCCCTGAAGCAGACTTTGCAACAGTTTTCAGAATAACTCATGGCATCATGTTTTGCTTTCTGCAGATGGGGTCGGGTGAGCGCTGACTCAGCAGACGTGGGCCGGCCCCCTACTTAATTGTATGTGTTTATTGTCTGGTAGATCACAAGACAACAAAGCCCTCTACAGACAGGCCATGCCTTATTGGCGGGCACCCACTAATTAAATGTATCTGCCTGGGAGAGATGAAAGGGGGCTGACCTGGCCTGTATTGGAAGCTGCTAGAAGCAGATTCCAGTGTCACTGACCTAACACTGCAAATGCATTCATAAAGAGAGCGGCCTTATTGTTGCATTAATGCTCCTTCGAACAAATAGCCACCTGTTGTTATTTTTATTATTGTATGTATTGCATCAGTATTTAAACCCCACATTGTTTTCATATAACCTGTTGCCAGTTCGCCTTCCAGGTCCCGCTTTGTGGGTGGTTGGGCAGGTGTGTTCATCAGGAGCACAGCATGGGGGGTCTTGCATGCCGCCATCATTTGCTACATTAAACTTGAGTATAATTTTCCACTTAATCCGGGATATTCCAATAGCCTGACAATATTGCACAGAAGACTTTGGAAACTGGAGAAGCCACAGAGGATAAAACTTCCAATTTGCCAAATGACCTCTGGGCTTCAGCACTGACCTTTAAAAGGAGTCATTACAATGCGGGAATTGACGAAATGAAATCCACGCGCAATACAGTACATTGGGAGCCACTGAGGTCGTCAAGCAGAGCCACCCAGACCTGCAAAACAGCCGGGTAATCCAGACCTGTGCTGGACCAGATGTCAAAAATGGCTCTACTTTAAGAAAAAAAAAAGAATAACAACGCTCTCTTCATTACTATCCAATCCGGTAATCACGAGAGGTTTATTGGCGGACGTCAGAATCGAATCTGCAGTGAAAGAGCCAGTCTTCGCCGTTTGGTTTTTAGCAATGTTGTCACTCAGGGGCCAGTGCAATGCCACATGGTTCTGGAGAGGGTTACGTTTACTACAGCACATGTGCACGCAGGACTTACAGATATGGTTTGTGTCCGTGGCTCTAAGCGCCAGCTCTTGCCCTCCCCCCACTGAGGGCCTTCAAAAAGGACACCCTGCACTGGGATACTTCTTAGTTAGTCCTAGTGTAGAGAAGGAGAGTGCAGGATTACATGTGACCCCAGAAATCGTGTGGGTGGAGGGGTGGAGGGGGTCCTTATTTAGGGGAAGGGATGCAGAAATGGAAAAGCATCTCCTTGTGCTGGAGGACTGAGAAGACAAGATACATCAATTCTGTATGGGGGGCTCCGTTTTGAGGGGCGCAGACAGGATTTCAATGAGTTCAAATGAACATACTGATGAACCAATATCTATGTTTGAGCTATCCGCCCTGGTCTCCTTAATCAACCTCTACCCAACCTGCTTGTCATATCTTCATTTCTGTATGTAATGGGGTGTGCATCAGGTGATAGCTGGTGCATTTGGTCATCGGACACTGTAAACATCAGTCCATGTTGCTGCTTATGGCTGTGTGCTGTCTTGGGCTCATTGGTAGATTGGGGTCTACTTGTTGCCTATTTCCCGGCAATGAGAAATGTATAGGCGTGGTGGATCGGATTTGGGTTTCGCAACCCTTTCCTGCAGTTGTGCATGTGCAGGCTGCGAGTCCCAAGCATGCATGCCACATAGGTTGGGTAGTGCCCCTTCCACTGGATTTCCAGACTTCCAAATCTACACCCAACACATTCACAAGAAAACCATACTTCTCAACTCAGATCTGATGAAACATAAACGCAGATGGCCGATGTGTTGCCAGCCACAACCCTAGGTTGGGTACTAACCCAAAATATGACTGGCTGGTACCCGCATTTTGATAAGCCATCTCTTGGCTTTGATACACTTCAATAATTTCCCTGCCTCAAGGCTCTCATTTTTTTGGGACACAAATGAATAGAGTTATAGGTAATTCCCTTCTGCTAGCATATCAATGCTTAGTTTTCCAAGACCTCAGTTGAAGCTATGAATGAAGACTGTAACTGCACCTGTGTGTAAACGATACGTATTGATTTGTGATGGGCCAGGCTTAGTTCTAGAAACAACCTTTAACAATAACATGGCCCATTATCTGCACACTTGCATAATTACAATTCTCTAATAAGTGATCAGTTCATTCCAAACACAAACATTATAGCCAGTACTTTTTTATACATCAGAGGGATTTCAAAGGGCGGGGGTGCAATGTCTTAATTTACACGATCAGCTTTTGAAACTGCAAGTATGAGTTCTAATGAGTAAACCAAAGAAAAGGGTATCACCGTAAAATGGGTGCGCGCAAGCCCTTTGTTATTGGGTTGGCAGTGTTACTTTCATTGGGTGGTAGAACCCCAACCACCCCAGGATGCCAAGAGTTGAAAGTTTGTGTGAAGTGATTTGAGGTCAGCCAATAAGTGTGGTAATGAGATCTTAATATGCTTGATGATCAATAAAGTATATGTTCAAAGTTCATTCCAAATTATTAGTTTATTCTTAGGTTCAGCTGACATGTGTTTCGATGCTGGGGTCGTTCTCAAGGCATTGTTTAGTTTTGGCCACACCCTGACTATGCAGTGTATTCTCGCCTTATCTGGGTGACCATTCGATGGGTCTCGTGGTAATGCTTGTGTGACTGGTAGTCGACCAGAATTCTGCAGTATGTCCCTGGGTTAGATCCCTAATGGGGATGATCTAACCCATGAGTTCTAATCATGTTGAACCCTCTTTAATTCCACTTAAATTCGTTTTTTCTAGTACAATACCCAAATGAATGAGCAAACAGACCCCCCCTATATTATTTGCAACATAATATAATAACACCATTGAACTTTGCAAACGCTCTTGCATACTGGCCCCTCTTGTGTTCAGTGGGCCTCATTACGACCCAGGCGGTAAGTTACCGCCTGGGTCGTACCTTTACCACCATGGCGTAAACTATGTTTACGCCATCGTGGTTGGCGGACTTACCGCCCCATTCCGAGGTTGGCGGGGCGGTAAGTCCCCAATCCCCATTTACCCTTCCCCATTCCCAGTTTTGCCCCATAGGGCATAATGGGAGTGGGGAAGTCGTTAATTACGCCACCGTAAATTACGGTGGCGTAATTAACATCAAGGTCCCTTAGCGCCATGGATTTTAACACCTGCTAAAAGCAGGTGTTAAAACCTCCATGGCGCTAAAGGGACCTCGGAATCAGGCGGTAAGGGTCGGCGCTGTTTACGCCGCCGTAAACCCCTTACCGCCTGAGTCATAATGAGGCCCAATGTCAGGTTGGTCACACTCAACGGCTTGGGCATGCGCCCCGGTCTTAGACATCATCACAAGGTTGATGCGTATGCCCTGATAGGGGTCGGCTGATGTAAAGAATAATGCTTTCAGGCACTTTATGCAGATCTGCATACAGCCAACCATGACAGTTCTGCTAGCAGCAGAAACGTCTTGATTATGCTCTGATCCCAGCGATATGCCGCACCACCACATGCATGACGCAATGTTTGTTTGTTTGTTACCCAGAGGTAACAGGGCGCAACAGAGAGCAGGAAGGTAGGATTACATAAAAACTTAGTTGCAGGATAAGGCACACATGAAAGAGAGGCATAGCATTACATTACGTGGAATGTGCATATATACCTGTAGTTAATAAATTGCTTACATATTTACATATTTAGTGCTGTACATAGAGACAGTTCGGTTGCACTTACATATTTACATATTTAATGCTGTGCATAGCATTCAGGTTTCAGCAAAGGCATGAGTGGGTGAGATGGCAGGGTTAGTCATGGGGGTCATTGGACCGCAACCAGGTGAGGGTGTTTCGCCTGAAGCTGTAGTAGGATTGGTCTGTCCTAATGTTGAGTGGGAGGGCGTTCCAATGTTGGGCTGCCAGAACAGGGAAGCTACTGCCGCTGGTTTTCTTTTGTCTGAAGTTGGGTACCTGCAGGCAGTAAGAGTTAATCGTTCTGGTAGGGCGGGTGGAGGTTTTTTTCTTTATTCTGGATGCGAGATGGGGGGGCTGCGTTGTTTAAGCATTTGAAAGTGAGTGATGCCGTTTTGAGAGAGATGCGGTCAGAGATTTTGAGCCATTTGTGTTCTCTCCTTTTGTTGGAAATGTGATCCTTGGAGGGTAGGTTAAGGGCTGTTCTGAGAGCGTTATTTTGTAATGTCTGTAGTTTGTTGGTAATATATTTGTTGGCTCCTAGGTACATGGCATTACAATAGTGAAGTCTAGATAGTATTAGGGCATTGGCAATGATGATGCAGCTAGCTTGGGTGAGAAAGGCTCTACTTGCCCTGATTAGCTTGCATGTGTAGGCGGTAGAGGATGCTAGAGAGTTGACTTGTTTTTTTAGTGACATGGTTGCATCAAGGTGAAAGCCTAGCGTTTTCACTGTTTTGGCCACTGTGATGGTGTTGCCATCAACGTTGAAGGCCTTATAGTTGGAGCTGAGTTTTTTTAGATTAGTGTTGGATCCGAGGACCAGGATTTCGGTTTTCTCATAATTCAGGCATAGGCCGTGTGTGGCCATCCATGCCTGAATGATGAGATATATTTTGTTTACCAAGGCCGTATCTGAGTCGAAGTTGCCGGAAAGTGGTATGAGGATCTGGGTGTCATCTGCATAATTAGTATATGAGACACCCAGTCTGTCCAACTTGTCAAATAGGGGCTTGATAAAGATGTTGTAGAGGGTGGGAGAGACACAGGAGTTCTTGGGTACCCCACAAGTTATTTTGATGGGGTCTGCTGAGGCGAGGGCAGAGAAGACCCTCATGGTTCGATTGTCTAGGAATGACTGGATCCAGGCTATGGCCTCTTTCGAGAAGTGGGCAGCTGAGGCCAGGTGGTCGCACAGGACTGCGTGATCCACCAGGTCGAACGCTGCCGATAGGTCGAGGAGGAGTAACATGGCGGTGTTCCCTTTGTCGTTAATCTCATTGATCTGAGTTTTAAGATCGATTAGTTTAGTTTAGTTTATTATTTGGCAGGGTGCATTATTAGGGCTGTCTCAGTACCGTGCTGCGGTCTGAAGCCCAATTGGCGGGTGCCTAATAGTTTGTGAGTATCAAGATATTGCTGAATTTGCAGGTATGCTACTCTGTCGATTATCTTTAGCAGGAACGGCACCGTGGTGATGGGCCTGTAATTGGTGGGAATGGCAGGGTCTAGGGTTTGCCTCTTGAGGAGAGGCAGGACTCAAGACTCTTTGAGGTTGCTTGGTATGGTGTTGGAAGAGAAGAATGCGTTGATCAGTTTGGTTATAAAGGGGGCTAGGTCCCTAGCAGCATCCTTGATTATCTCGGGAGGGCAGTTGTCGCCTTTGCAGTTAGATGGTTTAAGTGAGGCTATAACTCTTTCTGTTTCTGGGATAGATATTTTGGTGAACCTGAAGAGATTCTGGCCTGGAGGGTTGTTGGTAGTTTTGGCGTGGTTGCTGGGAGTTGCTTCATTAGTGGTGAGGGAGTCTTTGTTTTGTACAATTTTAGTTTGGAGAGTTTTGATTTTATTAGTTAGGGCGTTTCGGATGCTGGTGCACCATACTTTGTCCTTAATTATGTTGTCTGGTGGGGGTATAGGGGATTCTAGTTCCCTTAGTATGGCAAATAGTTCTCTGGTGTTAGAGCTAGATTTTTCGATTCTTTCATTGAAGAGATTCTTTTTGGTGAGTAGAATTTTTTTTATAGTTGTTTGCAAAAAGTTTAATTTGTGATTTGTTTTCTTCTGTAGGGGAATTGTGCCATTGGGTTTCAAGTTTCCTTTTGTGCAATCTAAGTTCTTTCAGATGTGGGGTGAACCAGGTGTTCAAGTGGGCTTGCTGTTTTCTCTTTTGTAGTTTAAGAGGGGAAATGGTGTGTAGTCCTTTCTTTATGGCATTGTTATAGTTTTCTACTAGACACTCTGGATTTAGGTTGTCAGGAAGAGCATTGAGGGTTGGCAGTAGTAGTGGTAGGAGGTTGTCAGGTGTTATATTTTTTTTTGCTCTAGTGGGCAGTGGTGGTGCCATGATTTTCTTCTTGTTGACTTCTTTATTGAGAGATAAAGTGAAGTTAATGAGGTGATGGTCTGTCCAGTGTTGGGGAGCGGTTTTGGTGATGACGGTGCCGCAGTTCAGGGTGGCGATCCAGTCCAAGGTCCTATCTTTATTATGGGTGGGGGTAAGCACTCTTTGGATCAAGCCGTGTTCATCTAGCATGTTAGCTCTAGCTTGTGCTGGTTTGTCGTCAGGGTCATTTAACCCAAGGTTCAAGTCACCCAGCAATAATATTTGAGAGGGGTCTTTTATGTTGTTGGCTAGGAGGCTGGATAGGTCTGCTTCAAATGAGCCAATGGGGCCAGGTGGCTTATATATTAGATACATGGTTAAGGTGCGACAGTTGGAGATAGGCAATTTGGCTACTAAGAGCTCGCAGGATTTGAGAGGTGCTTGAGGCAGTGGTCTTAGCTCGAGGTTTGTTTTAGTTATGATGGCTAGGCCACCTCCTCTGTTGTTGGGCCTGTCGATTCTGATTATATGGTAATTTTCTGGAATGGCTATTGAAAGTGCTGGGCCTGCTGCTTCGTGCAGCCTTGATTCAGTGATAGCTAGGAGGTTGAGGTTGTTTGAGGATAAGGTGTCTGCTATTTCTGTGGCGTGGGCCACTAGCGATCTAGCGTTGATCAAAGCTCCTGATATAGTGGTAGTATTGGGTGTATCCTGGATTGTTATAGGGATGAGTTTGGGTTGGGTGGAGTTGTAACAGGGTGTGGTGTGGTTCGGACGGATTTTAGTGTGTTGCAAGGTGGGTCTCTTGTTGTGGTAGATGGGCTGGTAGAGGCGGGGTAGTCTGGCTCGTAGTCTGGTGTTTCTTTCTGGGGTTGGACACGGTGCATTTTCTGCAGGGTACATGGTTATGGCAGCAATAAAGATGGTAAAGTGTAGTAAAGGTATGAGGAGGTACGGAAGGGTGGCTGTTTGGCTCTTACTAAGGTACATTGTGCGGTTGGGCATGTGCAAATAGACAAAGGGGTTCACCTAAATTCAGAAATCACACTCAGGCTAAAAATGGCATGTGCAAATAGACAAAGGGGTTCACCTAAATTCAGAAATCACACTCGGTCATCCACATTAATCTGGCAAAGTGACTGGCATAGGGTGGTCATCAACATTTATAAAGCCTAGTGGCTGGCCTATAGCAGGCTAATGTCAGTGCAGTAATAAGGCACGTCAGTGGTGAGGGTGCAACATAGCCGCTGACAACTGTCAAGATTAGACTGTGGTGGCATTGGTCTAAGGCTATACTAGGCATACGTGAATAATTGATAAAAACTGGTATTAATAGTGCATGTGTAATGGAAGTTAAATCAGAGTCATCCAATGAAGGCAAAGTCACTGCGTGAGGGTCTGGCGAGGGTAGGAAAGGTTCTTGCAGGATGCGTACAGTTTACAAGTGTTGGAGAAATCTTACCAGCAGTTTAGGGTTAAGGGTCCACGGCCCTGGCTTTGGAATGCTCCGGACAGGCTCCAGACAGGATATACTCCTTGTGGAGTGGCTCCTTAGGGAGAGGGGCCGGCGTTCACCTGCCGGCGTGTGAATGGCCCTGAAGAACAGAGGCTGGGCCAATCGGATCACACGGCTCGGGTCAGGTGGTTAGGGTGAGGCAGAAAGGGTGCCGGCTGCCATCTTCAGTTGGGAACACCTTGTGTGTTCCAATGGTGGCAGCAAGATGTAGATGAGGCAAAAACATGCTTTTGGGCTCGATTCAGAGCCTGTAAGGAAATTATCCTTTCAGCTGAAGAATTATTCTGCAGAATACAGCGATCTCCGTGACTAGGGGAGAGGGAGGTGAAGGCAGGGGTTGAGGCATGGGTGCCTACCTTGAATCATGTAAAGGCAGCTGGAGTGGCTGGCCCACTGCTCCTGCAGTGGTGGGTGCTCCTGCACCTCCGGGGGCCTGGATGCTCTATGCTCAGGCTCCAGACAGGATATACTCCTTGTGGAGAGGCTCCTTAGGGAGAGGGGCCGGCGTTCGCCTGCCGGCGTGTGAATGGCCCTGAAGAACAGAGGCTGGGCCAATCGGATCACACTGCTCGGGTCAGGTGGTTATGGTGAGGCAGAAAGGGTGCCGGTGGCCATCTTCAGTTGGGAACACCTTGTGTGCGTTGGAAGAGGGAGCAAGTATTATACCTCAAGAAGGAGCTATGGTGGGTGGAATCCTCTTACTGACTCTTCAGTCCCGGGTGTGGATTCGAGGATTATCGACCAGGATTAGCCCGACCCACAGACATGGAAGCAGTTGGGTTAGTCCAAATTGATCTCCTCCAGCAGGAGAATCAGGGGTAAATAGTTGGCTTCATAGCAGAACCATGTCAAGGCTTGCTCCAGTCAGCCTGTAACCTGGAAAATATTGTTGGTAAGAGATTGTTCTCACATGTGCATTAAAAACAAATAAATATGGCAGGATTTTGCAGTAACATAGATTTAACCATTGAGTGGCGGGAGAGGCTTTATACCTCTTGAAAGCTGGGAACATCGCATTTCATGCAGCAGAGCCCCTCACTATAACAGTGGGAACAGATTTCAGGGGAATATAGCTTCCATGGATTTCACATTGAAAATAAAAACATGTGGACAACGTTATCAGTAGGGTTTTTAATTAATTTAGCTGCATCTAAACGTTGTCTCATATTCTACTTAATGGACATTTAAGTACAGCAGAAGAAAGATAAGTGTCCTGCAAGGCACACTTTTGCATTACTCTTAATTACAAATTCTGATCGTCCAAAGTGTTCTTAAAGAATGAAAGTCATGAGAGGTGAGCCACTGGCCCTTTGAAGCCTTAGATGTTGTGACCATAAATCACCCCTAGGAACATCATTCAGTCCCATTTCGTCTTTGGATTCTGGGACTTATATAAACCCTCAACTACAAAACTAGAGCTAGCTGACCTAGACGGGAAAGCGGAACCACTACACAAATGGATTGCAGACACAATAAATAAGATTGCCCCAGAAAAACCATTCACCCCATCAAAAAAAAGAGCAATGGCAAAATGGTTCACACCACTATTAAACACCATGAAAAAGGAAAACAAAAAGATGGAACTGGAATGGCGGAAAGAATACAAGCCAGACAAAAAAACACTGTTCCAAAAACAAATCCGTGCATACAAGAAGGAAATCCATAGGGCGAAAAGAAGGCATTATGATGACCGAATCACCAATGCCACCAACACACAAAAAGAAATGTTTAACATCATTAAAGAGATGAGAAACCCACAAGGCTGCGATAACAACCCAAACCCCTCAGAGAAACTTTGCAATGACCTGGCAGACCACTTCAAGAAAAAAAATCAATGACATCCGACAAACCATACAAAAGAGACCAACCAACCGCAACATACAACCAAACAAACCTAACACAGAACCACAACACAAACTCAAGAACCTTTCTGAAATATCAGTAGAGGCATTTGCATTGCTGGTAAAACACAGCAAGAAAGCTGGGTCACCCATGGATCCCTGTCCCCCGGACATCTACAAATCAATCCTCGTACAAGGAACCCCAGCAGCAGAAGACCTTCTAAATCAATCACTAGCAACAGGAACTGTGCCGAGGACCTTCAAATCAGCCTATATCAAGCCACTTCTAAAAAACACAAGTGGCGACGTAGAAGACCTCTCCAACTACCGGCCAATCTCAAACATTCCCTACCCGGCGAAACGTCTGGAAACCTACGTATATAAACTTACCCAAGAGCACGTAGAAAAGCACCACCTGCTAGACCAAGCTCAAATCGGTTTCAGACCAGCAAGAGGAACGGAAACAGCACTAGTTTCCAACTGGGACGACCTTAAAACTAACGCAGACTCAAACACAACCTCAGCCCTTATTCTACTCGACCTCTCCGCAGCCTTTGACACAGTTAGCCATTACACCCTGACCAAAAGACTAGAAGACATAGGCATAACAGATACAGCACTACTCTGGACTAAATCATTCCTAGCAGACAGAACAGAAACAGTATGGATTAAACCCTTCAAATCCATTCCATGAGTTAACGACTGTGGAGTACCACAAGGATCCTCACTATCACCACTATATTTCAACATCTATCAGACTCCGGTCATCAGAATCTTCAAAAATACAACATTACTTGCTACAACTACGCCGATGACACTCGAATCATCTACAAAATCAAAGACAACGAAGTGGATCACTCAACTCTAATCGACTGTCTGAAAGAAGTCTTCAACTGGATGAGTTCTAACAACCTGAAAATCAACCCAGGAAAGACCGAAATCATGATCATATCCAAAGACCAAGGGAATGAAACCACCATCCTGTGATCAATGGAAATGGGAATTGCACCTACACCATCTAAGGTAGTAAAGAATCTGGGAGCTTTGATGGACAACACCCTAACCTTAGAACCACAAATAAACGCAACAGTGAAGAAATGTTTCTTCCTTCTCCACACGGCAAGAAGAATCCTACCTTTCCTCTCCTTCACACACAAAACACTCACCATTGTCGCCCTCATCATGTCATGAATCGACTATGCAAACAGCCTCTACCTCGGAATACCAGAATACCTCCTGAAGAAACTACAACAAATCCAAAATGCGGCAGCCAGACTACTCCTCAAACTATCCAGAAGAGACCACACCACTCCTGCCCTAAAAACACTACACCGGATCCCAGTAAAATAATGCATCACCTTCAAACCATGTGCATAACGCACAGGGCAATCAGAGGACAAGGAGCAGAATTCCTTCAAAAGAAAATAATAGTCTACAAACCAAAGAGGACTCTCCGATCCAGCAACGAAAGCCGCCTGGAACTAAAACCAAACCTTAAGAAAAAACTTGGAGGCACCTCCTTCTATCACTTAGTCGCAAAAACCTGGAACAACATCCCAAAAGAGATAAGAAACACGGAAGACCACCACACATTCAGAAAATCACTACAAACCTGGCTCTTCAAGACCACAGACTCAAACTGAAAACTGAAACAACAGAGAAAAGGGATGACTAAACTGAAAAGGACACCGACAGCCCCAGAACCGACAGGGAAGCTCCCACGGCACTTGGACGGGTGACATCGGATAGACTGAAACACAGATGACACCCATGGAGACGGAGTCAACTATCCCAGCCAATCCCACCAACATCTTCATCCGCCCCTTAGCTGCTACCAGGTACCACAGTGCTATGGAATTGTCGAGATATTGGCAATCACCACACTTGCTGAGTTGTGGACAATGGCAGGTGCACTGGCCACAGGAAAATAAAGGGAGGACAGGTTGGGCCGTGAGGGGGCGCGGGTGGAGATGGGAGCCAGATGTGAAAGGGACCTGAATGCCAGACAGGCCCAGATCAGGACAGAGGCGCATCAGGGGAAACTACGCAAGCCCAGCGTCTCAATTCAGGATAGAGACGCCAACTAACAATTTACCCCTCTGCATACACCTCTCAAACTCCAAACCAAACACAACCACAAACCTACAGCACAACAAACCGCACAAATTTCACTACACTGCAACAACAAAACAAAGACACACAGACTCACACAACAGTACACAACGACTACCAGCCGCAAACACCCCAGGCTCAGCCAATGGACCCACCGGGCTGAGGCCGCCAACAGCACATCACTGCTCTCTTGCACTTTTCCTGCTTCCTCCCACTAACTCACCCTCCCTTCCTCTTTCAGAGCCGCCAGTGCGCCAGGGGACCACTCCGGTTTTGATAGTGCGCGGTACAAATGTCCTTTAACATTAACATTAACATAACTATATTTATAAAGGGGCAAATAAAAAAACAGGCATTTACAAAGACTGGGCTGACTTTCTTTCTATAGAAGTTCCCAATACATGAAAGGTCTTTGATCATGAGAATAGGTGGGCCACTTCCTGACCACTTTTGGGATCAATGTCGTATAAAATTGGTGCTTTGGTGGATTTCATGGAACTCAACCAGAATCCGTACTCACAGTCACAAATGTACTAGGAAACATGAATATTGAAAGAAAGTATCAATATTTTGGCTTTAAAGTATTCATTTGTGCATTGTGGAATTCTAAGTTAAGTGTCATGGAATGCAGTCAATGACAACAAGCAGTATAAGAGGACAATGGCAGACATATGCTTTCATGTCAATGAGGCAATTGAGATCTGTTGGTACCTTTCTCTAGATCCAACCATCTTTAAGTCCAAGCAACCCTGGATAGAGCTGTAGCTTCCAGTATTCCATTCACTAATCCCATTGGACAATTCTATTAGGCACCCTTCTATGTGCACCTGCCAATAAGGTCATGCTAAATCACCCAAACATCCATGAGCCAGAATGCAGAGATTTAGGAGATGCTAGAACACTAATACTTCTATTTCCCAGTGCCTGGTGTCCAGTGTGGTGTCCCAGACTCTTTTGCCCCCTCACACATACCTTTCCAGGTAGTGTGCCTTCCAAACCTGCGGGATGGCGCATCTGTGGTGCAGCTAAGTAATTGGGATGATATAGATGTAAAAGGCTGATTTCTATTTATTTCCAGGAATGCTGTATCTATTCCGAATAGTGTGACATTCAGTATCCGGGCCTGATATATTCTGGCCGAGATTCAGAGAACATATCATGACCTGTCAGCTACGATTGCTTCATTTGTAACTATTCGAAAACTATCAAGTAAAACAGTAGGGAATGATACTCTTGGTATGGCTAAAAACACTGTTCTGCTCAGGAAAATGTGCTCTTCAAAGTTATGCATAAAAGGGATAACATGACAACTGTCAATCATATTAAAGTCACACAATTGAGGGCTAACTAAGGCTCTTTTAGCCAAAAAGAGAAAGGAATGCAGGCTAACAATTGGAAATTGCTCTGCTGAACACAAAGAACGTAAGGTCAAACATATATTTTAAAGTTCGTTACTGGTGATGCCCAAGGTAAATTTGGAGGATTAGAGATTAGTATTACACCCTCTAACCAATTCCTATCTCTATATGAAGAAGTTGCCTCTTCTGATCACAAACTACCAGTAGTGGTAGACCTATGTGAATGTTGAGATTGTTGGTTTATGCCGCTGGGTGCAATTGTAAGCTTCTACAGGGGAGATTATCTGTGTCATGTGGGTAGGCCAAGCAGTTTTTCATTGAGCTTGGATTGTCCTGCCAAAGCCATGCCCCCAGGATGTTAGGAAGTCCATTGTTAATGTAACAGACTAAATGTGTCATGCTGACTTTCCTGTAAGCAGCTCATTGTGTTAAAATATATACAAATTGTGAGGTTTCTGTGCTTAGGGGACAATATTTTGGGATGGTCGGTGATACTTTGCTGATTTCCTTACAGTTTCTGCACAACTTAATGGAAATAAATGTGATCTTTGCTTATGCTGCCTGTCTCCCTATTGAATTAGTTGGTGATGAGCTGTAGGTTTAAAACCTCCATCCCACTCCGGTTCTGTAATTGGTGTAAAGTCCCTTCTTGTTTGTCTGTAAAAGTGATGGACTTTGAGGGTTGGTAATGTAGTCAGTAAGGAACAGATGTTAACACAGGTGAACAATGTGTTTAAATACATATAAATAATAAGGTGTGGCTCATTATCCTAAGTGGATACATTTTTGCTTAAGCAGAAATATCATAAAAGCTTGGTCAATAACAATAATTACTTTACTGAATCCAGCTTGCGGCCTAAAAAAGAATATTGTTTTGATTTTCCTGCTGTGCAAGGCGATTATGCAATGTTTTTGCCAAAGACTTTACCCAGTGATCAATAAGGGAGATTGGTTGATAGGTAATTTATGTCAACAGCAGGCCTTTGCCTTTGATAGAGGACTCTAGGGCAACTGACACCTCTTGCAGAGAGTAGCTCATGGGGGGGTTCTCTGTCCCCCTTTAGTCAATCCCTCACTCATGTCTCACTCTTACTCTTAATCATACAATTTGGAGAAAAGGGAATGCCATTTCTCTTTGTTGATGTGTATGTCTTAGCTAACTGAATAGTTTGAGGGGTCAGAAATGAGGCAATCAAAATTGTGAAGATTTTTCAAAAGATGCCGTTTTATTAACTCAAAGGGGTGGCTAAAGCCTCACTATCCCTATCCTGATGAAGATTTCCCTGCCTAAAAAATAAACTAAAGGAAACACTCTAACAAAAGGATTCTGTCCTGCACACTTGTACATACAATAACTCAACAAGGTAATATATGGCAGTTCAAACAAGACAAATGTATCAGTAAGGTTCACAACTTGATAACACTCTCTCCTTATAATCTGGGTGAATTCACCTTCCCCAGATTTCAACAGGAATCTGTTCAACAGTTCCAAAAGATAAGGAAATCCTGTCTTGTAACAAAGCTCCACTTCAGTTCTTTTAGTTTCAATTTTGACAACAAAAAGTTCCAATTTACCAACACAAATTCAAAATTGAATTCACCCAACAGTTCAAGATTATCCAACAAGGAGTTCTTCTTTCCACTTGTGACAAGGAACTAAAAATAAGGTATTTTCATCAACAAAGAATGCTTCCATAGTTCCCTAGGATCAACCCAAATGTTTTTATCATGATAAGTCTTCAATAGTTCACAAAACCTTTGGTTCCACAATGTTAGATGAACCTGCAACAGTTTATATAACACTTGCTTGAGTGATAGAAATGTTGTCAGGATGCTTCAATAACAGTTCAACAAAATATTCCAGTGGTTCTGCCACTTGTGCAAGACTTGTAAACACACCAACGTTCGTTCTTCAATGACTTCTGCCTGGTCTACCCACCTTCCAGGCCTATACTATAGGGTCATTTGTCCTGGTGTACTCCCTTGCCAGGACTAGCAAAACTACTACTATTTCTACAAGTACTCTTGTGGTTAGTTTGATCTTTGTGCAACTTAGAAGACTTCATAATTTGATCAACAACAACTTTTACTACTTCCTTGTGGAAAATATGTAACACGTTGGTGCTGTTTGCTTCAAACTCCTGTTTACCACATGCAATTAAGTTTATGCTGCTCTCCTTCTGTACGCCTTTTGTAAGAAAGGCAGCCTTCCTGCCACTCCGGTTTTCCCTCTCTTGCATTAACCAAGTTCTTATAATGGCTCCTTCTCACGTCTGCTCCTTGTTGGTTTAGGCAAAGTTTATTTAGGTCACCTCCTTCTATTGTCTCTTCCCTCTTATGACAATGGGGTTTACAAACAAGTGGGGTCTCGAATGTTCTCTTTTGGGTTGGACAATGATGGTTTATATCCTTTGTTAGCAAGGTTCTACTTTGTATTGTTGGTAATATTTCTGACCTTTTAATTCACAATTATAGTTGGCTGGTTGGTTTGCCAAACTCTTATTCTGCCACTTTAGCCACTTCACGCTCGCTTGGTATGCAAAAGAATTATCTTTATGTTTTACATAAGTTCCATATGCTTCATATTAAAGTTTCTGCCATTCTACTACTTTTACATTAGTTTGCTATTCAAAGGACTCACTGCGAGCCAGCAGCCGGTTACAGAGCGCTCTGGGGTCACAATGCTAAAGTGAGCTCATCGGCTTGACTGTGCGCGTCTGCTCGCCTCGCTGCTCTCGGGTTCCTGGCTTCTTCTGCTCTAGACGTTGGAGAAAGCCGCCTTGCTTGGTTTTCTGTGGTCCGCGCTGAGCAGAATAGGTTGTGGTGCATGCTACACTATGATGTCTTAGCAGCCCATCCTGAAAGTGGACTGTGATATTTGCAAAAGTGCACCATCACAGACTAAAGCTAGGCACTAGGGAAGCAGTCTCATCACAGGAGTAACTATTCGCATAGTGAGGAAAATGACAGAGACAACTGAGTCACTAGTAAAGGGCCTGCAGGAAGATGTAGTTGTTGCACCAAGAGAAGATGGCATGCGACTTGCGTGAGAGGACATATTTAAATGGACAGCGAACATTACATGGAATATTGGCATGTGTAATTCCTCTCCCAATGCACACTGTAAGTCAGTGGGCTTCAAACTATGGAGGTAAGAAAAAGCTGGCGTGGGATGGGACATGCACCTTTGTGCATATGTTATCCTAGCATGGCCCCCGCCGCACATGCTCAGTGTGACGGGCCAGGCTTAGAATCAGTGGGAGTGGCTGACCCAGGAAATAGACAGCCTGGAAGCGCACTCTCTATCCCTTTCCAGAGAGCGCGCTTCCAGGATTTGAATCCAGTCATAGGAACAAAACGGGACCAGCATTACGTTAGTTACGGAAAGGGGCCCTGGGGTTGTTTTTGAAGTGGGTGAGGAAGCCCTGGTGTTGTTTGTGGAAAGGGTGGGGTACTTTTGGGTTGTTTTTGGAGTGGGTGGGTGAGCCCTGGAGTTGTTTTTGGAGCAGGTGGTGGAGCCCTAGAATTGTTTTTGGAGTGGGTGGGGGTGCCTGGGACTATGCAGGGTGTGGACTAGAGGGAGCCCAGGGACTATACATGTATGGGGCAGGGTGGAGCGGGGTAGGGGGAGCCATTGGCAGGGGCAGCTTGTCCAAAATGGGCAAGGGGGCAGCGACCCAGCGGCCCCCTCACCCATTATGGAGGAGCCGAGAAGTCAGCCCAGTGAAACTCTGAGCACTCCTTCAGCTGCTTTTTCCAGCTGAGGGAGCACTCCTGGGCTGGCTGAACTGTCATGGGAAACAGTGTTTCCCTTTGACAGTTCAGTTCCCCAGTCATGCTCAATGAGCCATGCGAGGCTGGGGGTATTTTGCTTCTGCAGCCTTGCATAACTGATTGGAAATGCTAGCTGGGAACTGCATGTCTGTAAGTGTGAGGGGGTGTTCCTGTGCCTCCTCGCACACACAGACAGAGCAGGCTGGAGTGGGCCGTTTCAGCACGCACGCATGTGCATGAGCCAGAAAGCTGTTGCTTCCCGATTCCCATTCAAGATGCAGGAGCTGGAGCTCTGGGGAGGAAACTTCAGGACTCCCCAAGCATACAGTTTCCCAGCCAGCATTTCCAGTGAGCTAAGCAAGGCTGGAGAAGCGGAATGTCCCCAGCCTTGCATGGCTTATTGAGCATGGCTGGGGAACCGAACTGCCAAAGGGAAACAGCGTTTACCTTTGACAGTTCAACCAGCCCAGGAGCACTTCCTCAACTGGAAAAAGCAGCGGAGGGAGCGCTCAGTGTTTCCTAACAGTAAAAATAAAGTGGTAGATCCTATGAATGTCCAGTACCCATCAGAGACTTCCCATATTATGCAGAATTGGACAGTTCTTGCCTAGTCTGGGGCTCATGCTGTGCTATAGGGAGTATTGTTGGGCTTGTTGCAGGTCTATTTGTGGGATAAAGGTGGTCATGGTTTTGGTGAGGAGCAGAAGGAGATATCGTTGCTGCATGCTTTTGGAAATTAGGGGTTACGGTTTTTTAGGTATATCTACCTGATCTTGCCATGCAATATGGTGAGCAAGGTGAGGAGGCGGCCAGTAGTACCCCCATGCATGAGAGTTGTGCATACTGAAGTTTCATCTTGGAAATAGGACCAATGTGGTTTTTGACTGCTTTTACACGCAAACAACTGAAATATGAAGGAGTGGATAACTATAAGGAGGCACTAAGAGGCCCTTATTGCCACATGGACATTTTACTGGAAGACAAGAGGAGTACCTGCATGACCAGTTGACATTCCAGATATCTATTCCAGTGCACA
Organism: Ambystoma mexicanum; assembly: GCF_040938575.1. NCBI lineage: Eukaryota > Metazoa > Chordata > Amphibia > Caudata > Ambystomatidae > Ambystoma > Ambystoma mexicanum. The sequence goes on from NC_090925.1 coordinate 485,268,012, forward strand.
CAAGGTTTTGGCAGGCAGGGGACCCTTCCCTCCTGGAGGATTCTGGAAATAGCATGCACAGTTGGATAGAGCAGTTACACAAGTGTGTGAAGATAGCCCGTGCCAAGGAAGGGAAGGCACCGGTTTCACGGCAGCCACCTCTAGGCCGGTTTAAAAAACAAAATTACAATGTAATTTTTTTATTGGCAGGCCCGGCCTAGTGTGTGTGTGTGCGCCGTGCGGAGCAGCAGCTCGCAAGTGCTGTGGCTCACAGCAGGCCGCCCGCGGCCGGGAAGTCAAATGGGGGGGGGGGGGTGTGGGCCGCCTGGGCTGGGCAGGGCAGGGAACCAGGAGGGAGGCGCCGGCGGCACTGTCTGCACTCTGCACACAATCATCATAGCAAGGTAACACTAGATGTTGTTACCTTGCTTTGATGATTGCATCTGCATCATGCATGCATCATAATCTATGATGCATGCAGATGCAGCCAACAGCCAGCCAGCCTGCCACTGAGGTAAGGACTCATACTATTCTCGTAGGGGTTTGGCAAATGCAGGATGAGGCAGGGGCAGCCCACCAACAGCTAGCTCAGTGTGTTTTCGCGGACGCGGCGGGGTTAGTTCTTATGGTGGGCCTTATGGTAGGTCGCTTTTGCCAAGTGTGTCGTGCCGCGGCCCAATGTGCACTTTTTTGAGTCCGGACCGCTCTGGTGATTCAGGTTCCCCCCCATGGATGTCACCCCCCCTCTTTCACGTGGCATGGTCTTAGCCAGCACTGGTGCGAGAGACGGGGGGACACTTAGAGAGGGGGTTGAAATACGATAAGCAATGAAATTAGATTTTCAGGACATGTATGTGATATAAACCTAGATTTAAGATGTCAAAACAATAGAAAAAGCCGCAAACACGGCGCAGAGAATCAATCGGGGACTAACGTTGTCGTTTCTTATCTTATCCAATAATCCAAACAATAATTATGAGATTCAAGGTTGCCTGCGTACATTTAGGACACTTCATTCAGATAGCACTTTTACCAGTAGAAATGATTGCAAAATGTGTATCCGTGGTTAGGCTGAAACATTTATACAGAAACCCAAAACCCATCTTTTTAACTAATGCCACCCCTATCCCTCTGGCGCATTCCATCTTTATCTGAGCCATATAGCGCCTAGATGCCCATGGGATTTGTGCGCTTGCAAAAATTGTCACATAAATAAATAAATAACCAAGCGATAGCTGGGAGTACTTTTGCTATGATCTCAGATCAGAGCCCAAGTAAGGAGTGAGTAGCTTCTGTAGTACCGATTTTTTTTTTAAATGTTGTCTTCTTGTGTTTGTAGTTCTCTAGTCCAGGTACTTTCAAAATAGCAAATGCAAACGCGGTGGCTTACAAGGGCCTCTAAACACTATCTCGGGGCCCTACTGGTTTGTATAGATTACCTTTTCATACACTGTCCCTTGTCCTTGGCCTATGTACCTCATTTTACATGTCCCCCAAGATCACCCGGCTCACTTTATTCATCCTGCCATTGCATCTTGTAAAGGCACTATGCGAAGTCCCCCCCCCCCCACCTGCACTGTATATTTTCATGTCTGTTGGAAATTACATCCCTGGGTTTAATAAATGATATCCACACACCACGCTGGTAAAAACATCAGATGGCTTGGCAATGCATTTTATCAACTGAGATTGACTAAGCATTGGTGAAGGAAAAAATCCATTGTTAAGTTTGGTTGCAAGTTCCTGTGAAACAGTGATAGAGGTTGTGTGTCTGTCCACTAGGTCCGCGTAATCGTGGCTTCTGTAGAGAAGATGTCAGTTGTTTCTTGTGTATTGCCTTTTCCTGTTAGTTGATGTAATGTATCGGGAAAGTTTGCCTCGCCCACCCTCCACTTTCACTTCCCACCCACCGTCTGCACCTAACCAGTTCAATGACCACAAAACACACACGGAGGAGCAACAGCGTCCAGTAAAAGCCACTTGCAACCGATGGCCAGGACGCCATGATGTGTTGGTTTAAATCACTTTAGACTGCCTGGGTGACTTGGGCGATTGTAGATTGGGAAGCATTTCACCCAGGCCTAGTAAAACATGAACAGGCAGTTGCCTGCCTTGTGTCAGAAGGGACTTGCGGACTGAAAGTACAAACACTGTAGGTGGATTAGAAGGAGGACGCTATCAACTTGGTGCGAGCGGATGCCAAAGGCCCTTCTAGTTGTGCTGGCCAAAAGAACTGCATTACAGTGCACATGGCACCTTACATACGGGGTTTCCACAGGAAACATGGGCTGTCAAGTGTAATTACCAAGTGTATGGGTGTGCCAGTTACACAGGACTGATACATGCTTTCATGGGGAAGTATCCCAAGTGTAGGCCCAATGGTATTTGGCAAGAATGTGTAGGAGTGGCAGTGGAAGGTGCAAGGCCAGTCAGGTCCAGTGTTGATTGGCAGTAGGGAACAGGGAGGCTAATGGCCCATGGTGCAGCATGGAGATTGTGGCGAAGGACATATACATGCTTTGTTGTTTGAAAGTGTGTTCCCAGGCCGGCGTTTCTCATTAACGCGACAGACATACGCCCTGTGTTTTTGAGTCGAGTTCCACAATAGTGTTGGGTTACCTGTGAGGCACCCTCGAATTTAGTGATAGACAGAAAACCTAATCATTGACCCCACTTACTCATTTTGGAGTTCTTCCAGTACGGCCTATAATGGCGACGTGCACACCTGCTTCATGGGTGTGAGAGAGGCACCAGCGTGCAGTCCGTATAGACTAAGAGACAGGCATAGCTTGGAACCGGGCAGTCCACAAACAATACACTTGAACAAATGTCACTCAGGGATACTGATGATAGTTGAGAGCAGTTCTGTCAACACAGTATAGGAACTTGCAGACTGAAGCACAGATGATGGGCGGGGGGACTAGGGGTAATGCCAATTAGCAAAACAATATAGAATCCTGCGCATCAGTGGGGAACAAGGGGTTCAGAGGATGGTGCGGAGAAGGGACAGAGTGAAAAGAGATCTATGAGCTCTATCCCCGGGTGCACAGTTATCCGGGTGCTATATTGCTGCAGGAAGAGGGTGCTGGGGGATAACACATCATTATCATTATATATCTCTACAGGAACAGGGTGCTGGGCGCTATATCTCTGAAGGAAGAGTGCATGCTGCATATCTAGCTGGGCACTATATTCTTAGTAGTAAAGTGATCTTGGTGACATATTCCTGAAAGAACATTGTGAGAGCTGCAGAGCAAACTGGGTGCTATGTTCCAGGATACGAAGGTTGCTGGTTAGGTTGCTATGTCTCTGATGGCAGTCGGTAGATGCCTGGTGCGGGGTGAGCTGGGTGCTATATCCCTTGATGGAAGTACACTACGTGGTATATCCCTGGATGTAGAAGGTGCTGGGTGCACTAACCCTGAGAATAAGCAGTAAAACAAGATATTTTCTTCGCACCATACCCCTGAGACTGAGAAATAACGCAAAAGGTTTACTGGGTGCAACTCACCTATCACCGTTTCCCAAGTGGTCAAAACCCTGGGGGTCTACTTAGACTCTAACCTCTCAATTGTCAGGCAGGTCAGCGCCATAGCGTCTGCTGCAGCCTACCACTCCAAACTGCTCAATGCAACATGACCCTTCCTCTCTGTGCAGAACTGCCTCACTATAGCAAGAGCAAAAATTGGGTCTCGACTAGATTATTGTAATGCCCTCCAACTAGGCACCTCCTCCAAAAACATCTGTAAATTACAGACTGTCCAGAATACCGCCCTCCGGGCTGCCACTGGCATCTCTAAGAGGGAACACATTTCTGCTATCAGAAAACATGTTCACTGGCTACCCATCAAAGAGCGTATCATCTTTAAAACTCTCAACCTCGGAGACCACCAGGGGGCGCCTGATGCAGGTCTAGCTCTCCGTCTCTCCGCCTGTGCCGCCTGAATCCTGCTACATCCTGACACAATCCTGATGGATACATAACCCAAAATAAGATAATCGGGTAGGGGAACGCACCCGCGCCCACCCTCACGAAAGTCCGACGACAATCGGAGCATTTTGAGGCCCCTTACACCCTTGACAGAATCCAGTGAGGCCGACTGAGAAATTCGACTGAAGAAAATGGCCGCCGGGCCCCAGTAGCCGAGGACTTGAGGAGCTAGTGTACCGCTGCTCCGAGCAGACGGCCGCAATAAACCAGCTCATGGCCAGCATAAGAGGGCCCCCCTCCCCGGTGCCCGCCGTGTGCGCTGTGTGCGAGCGGCAGGGTGCTTGGGTAGAGGGATGCCCACTCCAGCAATCCGCACAACGCTGGGAACCGGGGCCAGGTAGGCAGAGCGGCCCCCGTCTCCTCCTCTCCTCCCCCGCCCCAGCGACCAACAACACACCACCTCTACGAGCGGGACCCCACCTCAGCGACGCCCGCCGTGTGCACTGTGAGCGAGCGGCTGGGCGCTCGGGGCGAGGAGGGCCCCACAGAAATGCCCGCGCCGGGAGGCGACAAAGAGGGGTCCGGAACAACAAGGGACCTCTTTCTCTTTCCCCGCCCACCACCCCTCAGCCGGCAACAACTGCAGGGGGCTTCCCCCATAACCCCCTCCTACAGAAGACCAGAGAAATAAAGACTCACAACCCCAGGGGAAGACAAAACAATGAAGGTACCAACCATGGGGAAAGCTCTACCCCGCAGAGTGGCAACACAGAACAAAATGGATAAGTATACAACTCACACACCAGCAAGGCTCCCCCGACCGGCAAACGAAGAGGTGAAGGAGGGCGGGGGCGGCGACACAGACATGGCGCTGTAACTCTCTGATATTATGCCAGCGATAAACAACTCCCGGACCTCGGTGGAGGCAAAAATTGATGGCCTGATCTCTGAGGTGTCATTCCTGAGACAGGATCTGAGGAACCTAACCTCCAGGGTAGGAGAAGCAGAACAAAGAATATCTGAATCGGAAGACAAAGCCAAAAACCTGGGAGACCGACTGGAACAAGTGTAAAAGAAAATCACCCTCCTGGAACACCAAACAGAGGACAGCGAGGGAAGATCCCGCCGCAACAACCTCTGCATTCTCGGCCTGCCCGAGAAAGAAGAGGGACCCTCCATGGAATTCTTCCTTGAGGACTGGTTAACAGATCTGATGGCTCCTAAAAAACTCTCAAAATTCTTTTCTATTGAAAGAGCACACAGGGTCCCGACGGGCAGACCGCCTCTGGGGGCCCCCGCGCACAGTGATCACCAAACTTATGAATTATAGAGACCGGCACACACTCCTTCAGATGGCGAGAGCAACAGGCCCTATTACTTACAACGGCAACACGATCGGCTTCTTCCACAACTACACACGAGAAGTCCAGAAGTCAAGGCAATCGTATGACTCCGTTAAGAAGAAGCTAACAGCCCTGAATATTAAATACGCGCTATTCTTCCCGGCAACCTTCAATGTCTACCACAAAGGGGTAGTCCAGGCATTCCACAACCCCCAGGAAACCTGGGACTGGCTCGAAACACAGGTTCTCTCTGACCCACACCCCGCCAGCTCAAGAAGAAGAAGGCACCCGTCACCCCCCCCGAGCAGTCAACTGCACCAAGGGGGACGGACGAGATGCATGGGACATTGGCTGAAAGCGGGCCCACCTGAGAACCCAGCTAAATACAACAAAGCGCACAGGAATCCAAAAGTAACTTTGAAACCGGGCAGCCCGGGCGGAGAGGAGCCTGAAGTAGCGCGCCCCCCCTCTTCACCCGAGTGCAGAGTGGCTACGGACTGCACGAGTTGAAACACTCGGTCCTCCTGACCACCCACAGTATTTAGGTTATGGTTCGGTTGGTTTGGGCAAGAGGTACTCCAAGTTGGGGGGACGTGCAGGGTGGGCGGAGTTTAGGAGTTCCAGTTACTAGAGGAAACGGCTCACAGACAACTAACACGCCACCGATCTGTGACATGCTACACTGGAAACTTCCTCGCCACAGAAGTAAAGTAAAAGGGTACACCACTCCCAGGGACCCAAGCATGTCTGCTCATAGTCAATCTGAGCAGACCTCAAGTTCACTGTTCAATGTTTTAAGATTTGTACGCAAAGCACACCATAATGGGAATACAGCGAGAAAGAACATGAAAGGGCACCAGAGCCCAGAGCAGAACAGCACACCGCAAGTGACAGAGACATGGAAGTCGTATCACATCCTTCAGCACCATTACACAGGAGGACACATGCAGACGTAACAAAAACAAGACAGATCTCCCTATTAACCTGGAATGTGAACGGTTTGGGGACAAGCATAAAACAGAAATTGGTGCTCCAACACCTCAACAGGCACGACCCGGACGTGGCATTCATCACAGAAACCCACCTCATAGGTACCACCAGCAGCTTCTTCAGGAAATCCACCTACCCACACACATACATGGCACGGTTCTCTAGAGGTTCCAGAGGAGTCATGATCCTCCTACACAAGCGGGTCCCATTCAAGACCAGAAAAGTGCTATCAGATCCTCGGGGCAGGTTTGTGGTAGTGCTTGGAGAGATGTGGGGCGAGACCTGGGGCCTCATTGCAGTGTACGCACACCCCACGCTTACGGCGGAACTCCTCACCGAGCTCTAACCCATCATGCTGCAGGAACAGGCGGACGCGTGGGCAATCGGAGGAGACTTTAATGAGGTCATGGACATTGGACAGGACAGAACGCACAGAGGCAACAGGACCGCAGACACCCCGACAAAGCTGTCCACCTTTGCGGACGCAATGGCACTATCGGATACGTGGAGGACAATCCACACATCAGAGAAGGGCTACGCGTTCTATTCCAAGGCGCACAGAACCCTTTCCAGACTGGATTATATCTTCACCCCAAGGAACATGACCCATCGACTAACAGCCGCAGAATTCCTGGCGAGAGGGATCTCGGACCACTCCCCCCTACTGATCAAACTCAAAGGGAAACAACATAAACGAGACCCCACCTGGCGTCTAAGCACCTACTATCTTGGAATACCAGAAATAATAAAAGGACTCACTGATAAAACATCAGAATACTTAGACCTAAATGTAGAAGAGGTCACCTGGCCGACTGTGCGATGGGAAGCATACAAAGCCGTCCTGCGAGGGGAGGCAATCTCCCTGATATCTGCACACAGGAAACGGCAAAACGAGGCAATCATAGAAGCAAGCAGAAACCCAAATAACCCGGCGAGAGGAGCAACTGTTGGAAGAGGGAACCCAAGAGGCACAAGACGCCCTAACGACAGCCCAGACAATCCTAAAAGACCTGGCCCTAGACACCGCCTGAACTGCCCAATGGCAAAATCGAAGCCAGATATATGAAAGGGGTGACAAGGCCGGAAAGACCCTGGCCTGGCTAGAAAGACGAGAACAGAGCAGGGGTCAAGTACGGGCCATACAAACCCAAGAAGGGGAAATCCTAACAGGCAACTCTGAGATTGCGGAGGCCTTCACCGATTATTTCGAACGACTATACTCCCCACCAGCAGTGGACCCCACACCAAGCACGCCACGCTTCTTTGAACGGATCGAGATCCCCCAACTCTCCAGATCACAAATGGAACAACTAGACACTGAGATTACGGAAGAAGAAATCGGGGAAGCACTATCGCAGCTACAGAAGGGGAAGACCCAGGCCCTAACGGCTTCCCGGTAGAAATCTGGAAACGACTAGGTGCAACAACAACGAAGCACATGCATAGTATGTTCCTCCGCAGCAGAGAGCAGGGCTATCTCCCCCCGGACCTCAGGAAAACAAATATTGGAGTCATCCCCAAAGCAGGGAAACCCCCAGAACACTCTTCCTCGTACAGGCCAATATCATGAATTAATGGAGAAGCCAAAATACTAGCAAGAGTCCTGGCCAACAGGCTGATAGGGGTGATCGAATCTCTGGTCCACCCGGACCAATGCGGCTTTATGCCTGACAAATCCACAAGAATGAATCTCTGCAGGGTCCGGGTGGCCTTAGACAGAGCGGCAGAGATTCCAGAACCACTTGGCCTTGCGGTTGACTTCGAAAAGGCCTTCGACTTGGTGGGATGGGAGGCCCTATGGGGCATAATGCAACGCATGGGATTTGGGCAACACTACATGTCATGGACGAAACTTCTATACACCCTCCCCGTAGCATTTGTGCGGGTCAACGCAAAAGCATCAAGGACATTCCCGCTGGGTCTTGGGACCAGACAGGGCTGCCCCTTCTCACCTCTACTATTCCTTCTCCCCATCAGGACCCTAGCAATCAGACTACGCACAGACATACGATGGACGGGTTTTGCCTGGCCCACGGGGGGGTGAGGAGCACGTCTCACAATATGCGGATGATCTCTTGATCTACCTGAGCAAACCAGTAACCTCCTGCCCGATGATGACCAGGACCCTGGAGGAGTACCAACACTTCATGGGCCTGCGGGTAAATACACAGAAATCGATATATTTCCCAGTTCATGGAGGAGATGAAGCGATCCCAGACCCCTGCGTGTACTCAGTCTCGATACTAGGCTTCACCTACCTGGGTATACAGATAACCATCGCACCAGATGACTTCCTCAAACTGAACCCACGCCCAATACTGGAAAGATTTGAAAACGATGTTTCTCACTGGCAAACCCTTCCTCTCTCACTGTTGGGCAAGGCCTCTCTATTCAAAATGTTGGCACTCCCGAGATTTCTATACGTCCTCCAAAATGCCACACTCCCAATCCCGGCTGCCACATTCACAGACATTGACCGGTCCCTACGCATGATGTTATGGGGCAGGAAGCAAGCCCGCATCACCCTCAAAACACTCCGTCGGTCGGTGTGGGAAGGAGGTATAGGACTGCCCGATATTCGCATCTACTACTGGGCTGCACAGGCAGGGGTGGCAAACGACTGGCTACACGGGGACCCAACGCTCCCACACATCCGGATTGAAAGAACAGACACCGGCCTCCCGCCTCCTCTACAAATATTATACGACAACAAAGAAAACCTGAAGGGAGCCCCCAGGAGGACATTGCACACCCGCCAAATCTGGAAGGAGATACACAAACATATTGGCTGGGAGGACAAACCAACCCTGATCCAGCCCCTATGGCACAATGCACACCTTCCCAAAATCCAGCGAATGGGTCACTTTGATACTTGGGAGAGGAAAGGGATATCTACACTGGCGGACATAATCAACGAGGGTCCCGGATAAGAGACTTTGAAACGCTGAATGCAATACATGGACTAAGGCCTATGGACCACTTCAGATATCTCCAACTCACACACGCCATCAACACCCAATTCCAGAGCCTCACTGACATACCTGCATGCTCCCCCCTAGAAACAAACACCCTTCCACACCGAATCCCCTCCAAGATTACGTCCACCCTCTACCAGGTGATCAACTCCTTTGGCTCTGGTGAACTCACACACCTCCAAGGGAAATGGGAGCAAGACCTGGGGGCATTGGAAACAGAAGAATGGGTGGAGGCACTGATGTCCCCACACGAGATTGGAATAGATGCGAAAATCAGACTGATACAACTCAGGATCCTGCACAGATCGTACTACGCCAGAACACAAACATCCAGATGGGGAGGAGATGACGATGCAACCTGCCTTCGCTGCAAGAGGGCAGAGGGCAGCTTTTACCATATGATCTGGGAATGTGTGGTCTGGCAGGAATTTTGGCCAGCGTGCCTGTTGCGCCTCTCCAGAGTGCTGGGAGTCCCAATCCCACACGACCCCAAACTCATCCCATTAGAAATAGGGGTAGAAACGGACCTCACCAAATATGAAAGGGTATTCCTAAGTGTGGCACTGGGGCTGGGGAAAAGACTAACGGCATGTACCTGGAGCTCTGCAGACAGGATATGTATTGACTGATGGACCAATGAAATGGACAGGTGTGCCTCCCTAGAAAAATGCATCTACACGGCAAGGGGTTGCCCCCGGAAGTTCCTCAAGATATGGCGGAAGTGGGAGGAACAGGTTTAAATCAGGGACTGAGGAGAGCCTGGACATGCCTCGCATCGTCACACGACACAACACACCTATCCTCCTTCCCCTTCGAAAGACTTACCATTAATTGTAATGTCACATGTTATGTTCTCGCTGTTATGTCACCTCACTGTGATTACAATCTGTACATGTGCTGCTTTTCTTGTTGAAAAATAATAAAAAAAAAAAAAACTCTCAACCTCACACATAAGAGCATCCACAACACCGCCACCCGGTACTTATCACAAAGAATCACAAAACCGGTCACAGGCAGGCCCACTAGGACCGCTTACACTAACCGCATCACCATTTCTAAGACCCTTAGATCTCGCAGTTTCCTGGTTATGGCAGCCACGCCCTGGAACTCCCTACATGCCCATCTCAGATCTATAGATTCCCACATTGCCTTCAGGAAAGCCATAAAAACCATGCTATTCGTTTAACACTGCCTAGACTGTTTGCTTCCACTCACCATGCATTGTAACTTCAAAAGAATGCTGATATCTAACCAGTTATCACTCTAATAAGTTGACATGTAGCCTGTCTGTAACTGTTCCTCCCTCACATTTGAGTCAACGCTCATTGCAACCTGCAGCAAAGAATCTTCCTTTAAATAAGACACTTTCTTGCAACAGCGCCTCAGTGCCTCCGGGCTGCTAGTGCACTTCACAAATAAAAAAATAATAAAAATAACGAAATAACCGTGAGACTAAGAAATAGACGCTGGAAGGATAGCTCTGGGGCAACAGGTTTGGCTTGGAAGCAAGACAAAGCTGAGCAACACAGGTGCAAATCCCAGTCCCAAGTGTGCTAGGTGGTGTAACCCTGAAACAATATCATGTTTGGTGCTATAACCCAGATCATGAGAGGCAGGTTAACTAGTTGCTGGATCCCTGAGCGGACGAGTACCTCCCTAGGACTATCACTTTCCATAGTTTCTTGAACTTTATGAGCATAGCACTGAGGGAAGTGAAACCCCTGTTTGTGAATAGGACACCACCAGGGCCCCTTAGATCATTTATTCCAACCCATCCAGATTATAGCAATGAATACCTGCAAAAACAAAGCTCCTTTTTCAGTTATTTGTGTTGATCATCACAGCTGCTATTAATGTTTCTGAAGCAAAAGATTAGCCAACACATCCATCCATGGCTTTGCTTAAACCATGAAGTTTAAAGGCGTGAAGGCTTCTTGTTGATCCTGAGAGTCAATGTTTAACAAATGTTATTTTAAGACAAGAAATCATACTGCTATACTGATTATTTAGGCTTGCAATAACACCTGGATTTCTATAGGAACATGCAAGATCTGTCTATTAAACACGCTGTGTTTGTGTCTTTTCAGCTTGAACTGGAGTAGGTTACTGTCAGCCCTATGGTGAAGATGATTGGGAGCTAGGAAGTTTGCCATATATTTCCTTGAGTACAGTTATTTCTAGACCACAATTGTATTGATAAATACAGAAATAGGCAAGGGCGCACACTGTGGAATGAGTATTAATACAGATGTTTTCTTTAAAGGCATTCAGCCTCATTACTAGTTTGGTGGTTTCTCTGTGGTAATACCACCAAATGTTATTACTGTTACCTCCACTTGGTCTGGCGGTATTACCACCTAATTCCAAGTGGTGGTAGGCAGCGTTACTCCCCATTAACTGAAGTCCGGTAATTCCAACAGTGGTAATTCTGCCAAAATCAGGTGGAAAGTTGGCAGATTTACCTCCGGTTCATGGCTGGTGGTGGATCCTCCAACTTTCCGCCCAGCTCATAGTTGGACGGTGCGGTAATGTGGTGGTATACAGTAATACCACTACATTATACCCGCACCGCCCAACTCGTAATAAGGCCCGCATCATCACTAATATCAACAATAGGTATTCCAGAATATCACTGTTTTAGATAATGTCTGATGAAGCCTGAGACATTTTGTGACATACAGTATTGGACTCTTATGAGGGGGAAATGATTTTCATCTTTGTCAAGATCATTCAAAAAGAAAAAGGACTTAGTTCTAGAAAGGTCTGATTATGCTAAACAGGGAATGAACATTGGTTGCTGTAAAATTCCATTCCATTGTGTTTGTGTTCCTCTGATGCTGGAGATCAGTAAAGATGACTACATCATGAAGCTTCAATGCTTCACTGGATGTCTGGTTCCAAGGGTGTGATGTCAGCAGGCCTTTGTGACAGAGCCTCAGGGAACACCAGGATTGTGGTCTTTTCAGAAAGAGCTGTACTTTCACACGAGAAACACTTCCTTGAGGACCCCACGTATCAATGGACTGATGGATCAAAGGTCTGCACTTATAGGTGAGCTGATCGGAGGGAAGTCATTAATCAGATATAGCTCTTCACCTGCCTGTCCTTGTACCATGTAGCACTTGTGTAGCAAAGGTTGTTTCATGGAGGATTTGCAGTTCTGGTGAATTCTAATCCTAAATAATCTTCTCTTTCAAATATTCCTTGGCTTATTTTACAAGAGAACTTGCTTTGAAAACCTACATTTCCAGTTCTGAAGAAGAGTATGTTCCAATAGATTTTTGCAAAGAACCGTGTCCACTAGCTATCGTGTAGCTCTTGTCTCTCTGGCTATCTCTCATGCCATCAGCCAACTTGATCAATATGTCCTTTATGCAGATACAATGATGAGGTATTTATTAAGGTTTTCTTTCACTTACCTATTCTACGGAGCCCCATGGAGTGATGCTTTTAGAAGTTAACTCAGCAATTTGCATCTAAAATTCATCTTTTTCAGTATATGTATAACAATTTCAAAATGTCCAAATTGGTAAATATCAATAAGGTCAACTGGAACATGATCTTAGCTACCACACATGTTATTATGCTCTTTGAGTTATCTTTCCTGGCCAAAGCCTCAATAGAGCAGTGAATCATTTCCATGCAAATAGCTCAGTGCAAATATTTACCCCTCATAGTGGAACAGTGAATGCTCATCAGCCAAACAGGATTTTTGGAATTCCAGCAATAATTGCTAATACTTATTTGGGATTCAAAAGGTTCTTGTAGGAATTCTTGGCCCTATAACCCACTCTAGTGGCCTTATTTCATACTCTGCTTCTCCCTCGTTCATGCTGCTAGACCATCTCTCTCCTCCGGGTCCCGGCTGATCTTCTGTCACCCACTAGCAGTTCTCATGATCCCTATCATTGTCCATTGCTGTTGTATTGAAAATAAGTGGGTATGAAGCGTGGTAAAAGATGTTTCTAAGTGGTATGTAATTTGGCACAAAGCTATTTTTTTTAGCAATGTTTCATACTGTATAAATGAATACAGAACAATTTGTTTCATTTTTTTATTTGTATACAGGAGGAACAATGCTCTTTTGTTGACAAAAGAACATACAATAGATAAGAAATAAGATTTGACGGGAGGCAGTGAGCGTTTTACAAGGGAGTTTGAGGGACATTCTGACCAGGTTGTAGAGGGGAGTAAATGGCACAGTCTCCGGGAACAATACATACATGGTGATACATAGATTAAGGACAACCAACATTGACATTTTTAAGTGCATATAGGTGTATGGCCAGGGGTGCTCGGGATGTGACCATGGGTGAAGTACTATAGTGGAGGCAGAAGAATCGAGGGACAGAGGCAGGTTAGAGGCGAGGAACAATGTTAGCTAGCAGGCAGATGAGAGGTAGGTTAAGAGGGTAACTCAGAGGCAAGGAGATAGTCTTTTAGTTTGATTTTGAACAAATCTGTGTGGACTGTTTCTCGGATGTCCGGGGGAAGAGAATTAATTGCAAGTGGAGCAAGAAGAGAGAAAGTGCAGAAGCGAGAGGAAGCACAAGGAGGGTGACGAGCCACGAGGGTAGTCGAGGAAGCAGAGTTGAGGTTACGAGAAGGCTTATGAGTTGGATAGAGGAGGATAGATACAGTGGTGCCTTACCGTAGATAGATTTGTGAACAAAGAGAAGAAATTTGAATCTGGCCATGTTTCGTATCGTGGCAGAGTGGAACACAGGCGACACCCAGGGAGACGGAGTCAACATCCCCAGCCAACCCTAAACCAACATCTTCAACCGCCCCTAACTGCTACTAGATACCACTGGGTTGCGGAACTGTCGAGACTAATTAAGGTGGCAGCGAGATGTGAAATGGGCCACAAATTCAGAACGGGCCTAGACCTAACCAGAGGCACAGGGTGCAGACGCACCCCATCTATGATAGACTACGCAAGCCCAACTCTTCAATTCCGGATAAAGATGCCAACTAACCAATTCCACTAACAATTTCCCCCTCTGCATACACCTCTCAAACTCCAAACCAAACACACCACAAACCTACAGCACAACAACCCGCACAAACTTCACTACACTGCAACAACAAAACATAAAACACACATAGACTCGCACAACAGTACACAATGACTACCGACCGCAAACACCCCAGGCCCAGCCAACGGACCCACTGGGCTGAGGCCGCCAACAGCACATCACTGCACTCTTGCACTTTTTCCACCCTCCCCCCACTAACTCACCCTCCCTCCCTCTTTCAGAGCCGCCAGAGCGCCAGGGGAACACTCCGGTGGTGATAGTGCGCGGTACAAATGTCCTTTAACATTAACATTAACATTAACATTAACATCGTCAGCTATCCAGCCTGGTGATGATATGAGGAAGTAGGTGTGAAGGGAGGGAGTTCATAAAGAGTACTGGCAGTGAAGTTAATTAAAGGTATGCTGCAAAATGTCATGCCTGCAATTTAGCTTAGTTTAGGAGCTTTGTGCACCCTCATACCCAACACCCTTATCCTTCCGCCAACCTTATGTATTATGCATATGGCACAAAGGATGCCTCAGAACACTTGGAAGCAGGCTTCATTGCGAAATAGTTGTAACAGTGTTACCATCGTTTTTATCACTCAACCGATTTACAGGCAAATGAAAATGTGTGGTAATCCCCCCAATGATATTTCCTCCCGTGAAATTAGCTCCAGAGGAATGACCAACTAGACAGGTGGTAATTGCCCCGGGGCTAGATCCACATGTGAAATGAGCACCGGAAAATACAATGTAAATTCCACCATGTTAGATGAAATACCAGTGAAATACCACAGAAAATGGGTGGACATTCTACCAAAAACATGGGCCTTATTACAAGTTTGGCAGTGCGGAAATACAGGTGCCAGTAGCAACGCACCAGCACCCTTTCCAGATCGCCAAACTATAAGTAGGCCAGTAGGGGTCACTGAACTACTGGCAGGCCTGACGTGCCGTGAGTTCAGCCCCCTACCAGGATGGTTTACACTGAAGCACTGGTACAGTGGACAATGGTGCCGGTGCCTCAGTGTCAGCATTCCCATGGAGCCCTGTGGTACTCCATTGGAATGGGGATTTACCGTACCACCGCCGCTTGTCATATGCCGGTAGCACCGGGATGTCAGGGGGTGGTAACAGTGTTACTGGGTTGGCGGCAACCCCCCAGTAGCACCGCCGAGTTACTGCCAATCTCGTATTAGGCCCGCCTTTACCTCTATACAAAAAGTGAACCTGCACTAAGGCGGAGGAGAAGCCCATTTCCCAGGTCAGGCCATCACCCTGGCCACTCATTGATGGGCAGCTCATTACGCTGTGCAGCCTGAACATGGAGGCAATAGGTGAGATACATAGAGCAGGGTCAACATAAGAACAGCCACCCCACCACTGCTGTACTTTTGCTGTCAATCAGGGACGTCTCTATGAGGTGGCAAACGGGGCACGTGCTCATGGGCCCCCATCCTGGTGGCCCTGGGGGGGCCCCCAGATCCTGGAGAGTGTTGTGACACATGTGAGAATAACACGTGCAGCGTTCAATCCTAAGTAACTCAAAGGCCAAGAAGAAGTAACTAAGCAACATAGTGCTCTCCTCTCTGTGCCCCCACCCCCACCGGGCCAGCTTTCTGACTTCGAGCTGACAACAACAAGAGTTTGCTGCCTTGGATCATAAATCATTGTTGCAGGCCATGGCTGGTCCTGGGAGGGACCACAAATAGCAATGCAACAACAGCCAATGAAAACTACCATTCTGTTGTTACTATGCAGTATTTGATACATTCTGTATAGTAACACAGAATGTGCAGTTTTCATTGGCTGCAGTGAAATGACATGGTGACGTGTTGTTGCCACAGGTGGCACCGTGGCGCCACCTTCATTCCACGAGTTGAAGGTGTCTAGGCGTGGAGTCGTTCGACCGTCTTGAGACAGAGAGCCTGCCTGCTGCGTGCATGTGGCCTAGTTGGGCCCTGACAGTTTTCCACTGCCGCAGTGTCACTAGTGTCAGCAGTCCGGTGTGCACTGGGCACTGGCCACCCATCCCTGAGGTCCGACAGCATACAGAGTCCCTGCCAGCAGCCGAGCCGAGTGCCGACTCCAAATCAGGTAAGTGTCAGCGCCCTTACCCTGCTACTTTAAATGCACATAACCGCCCTTCCACCCTGATCAAAATAGCTTGTGTATGCCTGCCTCCAAACCCTTCGATCTGCAGATGCTTCAAAGAGGGAGGAGGGCTGTATTCTGGCTGCAGCCCGAGAGGCACACCATCTCTCGGAACACTGCACATTTGATAGGTATTTTTCTTAAACAGAAATGCTAAAAGTAAGCTCTCGGCTTCATAGGTGGGGCATCCGCGCAGGGCCTTCCTCCCGGGCTAGCAATGCATGAGATGGAATACCAGTAAGCAGTTGGACCCTGTGTTATTGTGTTCTCACAAGGACTTCCAAAAGTAGAAAATGAGTGGAAGGAGGGGGCCTTTTGAACCCCACCGACCCCGTTCCTACACTTCCTGGGTAGGCCCATGTGCGGCTGCTCTCGGTTCAGGGCCCGGCCCCGGAGCACTCGTGTGGGAATACCCCTAGGAACTGTGACCCCCCCTTGAGACAGCGTAAGACCAGAGTTGAACAAGACTCCATTTTGTAAGCTACTGACTCCATTTTGTAATGGCAGGATAGTTGTGAAGGTTCAAAGCAGTCCTGCAGCTCTCCCCGCCACGCGCACACAGCGAGCAAGCTACTCCCCCACCTCCTCCCCTTTGCCGTCTCTGCAGTTGTTCGGTTCTCATGAGAGACTAGCCGCGAGAAGGCAACAAACTTTACACTGTATCTTCTGTCTTCCGTCTCGCTTCAGTAACCTAGATACAGCCCTGAGCAGGGGCCAGTGCAGAAGCCACCCGTCTCTATAAACCTGCCCCCACACCCAACAGATCCTGGCCATAAAGAACACCATCCCTTTATTCTTTAAGACAGGGTCGACAGCTAGAAGTGACCCTCGAGTCTGTTGATTGTTCACGCCTTAATGAAGAAAGAGCCAACGTGCCTTTTTGCGTGCAAGATAATGTAAAACTAATAATGGGGCAATAAGCGTACTAGCACACAATATATAAAATATGTGTAATCAGAAGTTCTCACGTTAAAGCTCAATTATGAAAGCGTGATATATATTAACATATGGTATAACATTGCTCATACAGATAGATTGTAACAACAAGATGCATAGCCAATATAATACTGTACACGCCAGCACTGAGCTACATCATTTTTGTAAAGTTCAAATGTACATTGTGTAAACGTAATACAGCAACCAATTACCCTCACCAAATTGCAACATGTGTTAAGGCCGCATGCACAGACCTTGAGCTATGAACTGTTTTAATGAAGGATGAACACTAATTCAAGTACACGTTTAATTTCTTGATGAGATTTTTGTTACAATGAGAATATTTAGCTAGCTAGGAAATATAGTATATTCTAAATCAGTACAACCTGAATGTAATATAGTAAGCCACGTATAAAGGCCTCTATGTAAGCTTTATTTCTGAAGGCCCTGTTTCTTTGTGCAACACGGAACTATACCGCAAAGAGGTTTCGATTCTTCTCTACCCCTCATGGTGTCAAGGTAGATTAGCAGAGATTTAATGATGTTTGGACAACCGACCATTAAACCCCCCACAATGAAATGTATGCCCATGATAGTATGTGCCTCTTTTGACCTATTTTTTCCAGTCGTAGATTTAGATCCCTCTTTGTTGTTTATCAGATGGACATCCCAGATCACACAGTGACCTCAAGAGCTATACCTCTTTACTCATTACATTCTGAATTGTCTGAACAGATCAAGCGCTGCATTTAATGGATGAATCTTAACCTCTGCCCAATAATA
The DNA here is from genome assembly GCF_040938575.1 of Ambystoma mexicanum. Classification (NCBI taxonomy): domain Eukaryota; kingdom Metazoa; phylum Chordata; class Amphibia; order Caudata; family Ambystomatidae; genus Ambystoma; species Ambystoma mexicanum. Next base: position 485,286,126 of record NC_090925.1, read on the forward strand.
AATAAACCTGTATTTGAACCACGTTTTCATAAAAGTTTAAGCCACTGGTCTTTGAGCTCGCTGGACAAGCAGATTATGGTAGTGAATGAATGGGAATGTGTGGCCACAGGGCACATGTCAAATGGTTATTTAACAAAGAAACAACATCACAAGTTGCCGATCCCACATGCCAGTTCGATGAGCCCAGCTAACCGATTTACCCAAGAACCGTCATCGCCACACCACGTGTTCCCAGGCCAACCAAGCGCCTCCAACCCTATGGCACCTAGAGATGTTCACCCCTAGTGACCAATCCCAACTGTTCATGTGCCCCTTAGGCCTTCCCTCTGATGACAAATGTTTTGTATTAAAGTAAATTGTAACATGTTTTCTGCAGAGCTCTCTTGGCGTGAGCAGAGTAGATTCTGCTGGCCCTATTTAGATAAAGCCTTTTCTTAACACCAGCACTTGGTCTTGGTCTCATTCCCTCCAGGGATGTGTCTTGGTTGACTCTATTGAGTGAATTGACTGTAATTTTGGGGGCCTTTCACTTACATTGGTGACCCCGATGCGATTGCGTTCTTTTCCGACCTTCTGGCACGAGACATCCACCTGTTATGACCGAGAGCGCACTCCCTCAAAAGCTAACCGCCGACGGCAACCGGTACACCTAGACGTGCGCACGCAATAGGGGGAAAAGGTACGGGGTCCCCCTTTACAAAACCCACTGTACCACTCGCCGGAGCCGGCGTGGTCTTTGAGCGAGGAGTGGCGCAATGACCAATCGGGTCCAGAGGGTCTCGGATCAAGATAGACATGGGAGTATGAAGTGCGAGTGATATTAAAAGGAGGGTGGGAGTCAGATTAGGAGGTTTTTGGGTCAAACAGCATGATTTGGGTTGAAAAGGGGCAGAGAGTTGTAGTAGAGTGGGAATCGTGGGGGGACTGGGTCCTGGGTCTTTTCTGTATTCTATTCTATTCTCATTCTATCGCATATGGCTATTAGGACGATGATAAGAGAATAAGGTGAAAAAAGGTTAAAAGGGACCCTATCTCCGTTGGGGGGTGGAAGGCGGAGCCGCATTGTGCTATCTCAACTAGTACAGGATATATGGACATGGGAAAACTGAGGTAAAATAAGATAACATAGGGGTCTCAAAGGAAGGCCCGGAGTAGTATTTAGAAACGCTTTTCTAATTTTATCTTACCTATCTATTTCTCCCTCTTAAGTGGACTGGAGCAAAGCAAGGGGAGATGATTTGTCAAGGGAAGTACAATTAAGCAGGGGTAAAAAGGGCACTAGGGAAGGAGAAGTGCAATTTATGTTGTCTATGTTTTCCGTTGCATGTGAAATTTGTTAAGTGTTGGTCTCTTTGTGGAAACATTGTTCTTTGTAAATTAACATTAATGAATTGGTCTGACATTGTATAGAAGGAGTTGTGTTCACATTGATGCGGTTTAGAATTAACAAGAAGGGAGTGAACAGTTCATTTCTTTTGAGAAGGGTTGCATAGCATATTGAGTTGGCCATACGAGAAGTGTAAGAGTCTAGACAAGGATTGTCAGTTGAGTAACATTTGCAGTTAGGTACAATGGGTGCTGAGACGCCCCTTGCCCATATTTGTAAGACCCTGCCAGGGTATGCAGAAAAGATCAATAATTACAATGACCAATGGGTCACGGAGTTGAAGGGAGAGGGATTGCCCCAAGTTTGGCCACAAGGAGGGTCTTTTGATAAGGCGTTACTAGATATAGTTGCCAAATATTGGACCTGTGGCGGCTGTTCGAGGAATTGCCCCCAGAAAAAAGTGGCGACTGCAATACACCTCCCCTGACAACGACTGTCAGTGAAGGGACAACTACACAGAATGAGAATAAGATAGAGGTCACACGCATATATCCCTTATTGTCAAAACCAGTGCCTGCAGAAGGATATAGTGACCCTGTATATGTAACAAAAGCCACAGCGCCCTCCACACTTAAGCCTTCTGGCACAGCCCCACCCCTGTATGAGAGTCAGAGAGCAACAGGACAGGTGAGTACCTCTACAATCGATATTGAAAATCTTACACAAGACCTAGATTTGCGACTAACAATGGCTCAAACGGAGCTGTCCCGCATAATGGCCAAGGGAGAACAAGGGGGGTCACTCATCCTCCCGGGTAGAATGTGATGAGACACCCCAGCCGAGTGTAGGGACGGGGGAAAATGGATGGAAGAAGGGGAGATACTATTTCAAATAAATGATACCCCCACACAAATCATAGAAATAAACACAGCTGACAGTGAACGCGAGCTAGAAGAGGGAGGGGTGACATCGGACAGGGAGGAAGAATATTGGTGTGACTTAGAGGAACAAGCAGGGCCGGTCTTACAACAGATTGCACCCCAGGCGGGGAGCATTGTTGGCACCCCTCCTCCCCCGACCTGTGATCTCATGCATGTGTCATGGGCTGAGCAGCCCGAGTAGGTACTATGAGTTAACAAAATTGTCAATGCTAGCATCTGCTGAATTTCATGAACCTCAGAAAACAGCAATAAGAGGGTCAAACCCGAACAGGCCTGGTTATGTTAGTCTGCTTTTGCTCTTCATTTTTAGTAACAATAGACCAGTTTGCTGCTGTGACTCAGGTCAGAGAATCGACAATTTCAGATCTACACTAATGTCATTCGTATGACCTCAAACATTTAGCCACTCTTAAAAGGCGATGAACTGGTTTTGAACAGTGTTACTCGAACCTCCAAGAACAAGCACCAGCATTATACCCACCGATAGTTGTACAAGCCCGTCTATCTCAGCATTAAAATACATGCATTTATGCAATATGTATTGCATCAAATATTTCACAGGAAGTTAAATATATTTAGGAGGGACACACGTAAACAATCACTACTCCATGTGAGTGGTAAAGTCTACTTTAAACATATACAGAGAGTTAACATGCATGTGCAATTCAACATAGCTCCCAATATTAATGTTGGAGAGGTGGCGTTCTAAAATTATGACATTACAATATGGACTTTACATTGAAACACACTGCAGTGCATTACCGTGGCAGAAAAATGGCAGTTCGAGTATTGGGGTTTGTTTCGCTCATGCTTGTGAACTCTCAAAATTCTTAAATGTTTCCTTCGTGATCACTCATTTTAGCTCCCGACAGCACCATGAAACTGTAAGATCGCAAAGAAAAACGATGTCTACCATCCCAACATAAAAACAAAAACAATCAAATTCTTAAAGGGTGGAAGATGACCTTTTCTTGGGACTCGTTAAGTTTACTTTTTGCAAATTACTAGTCGCGTGCTGCTTGAATAGCAGCGGCCCTTGGACATTGTGCAGTGTATAGACGAATTTCATTTCAGGGGACTTGGAGTACTGCGGGTATCAGGGGAAGCATCTCCAGTGTACCCCAAGCGTAGTGCGCTTTGCCCTTCCCCCTCAACCCTCAGCCTTGCAGCCCTGCGCTTTTTCACATTCTCCATTATGGTAAAGAACATTGTCCCGAGCTTGGGAGAGAACTATGCAGAAGGAGCTGCCTCCACAGGGCGTGTTTAGCTGCTGGTGTATCAAATGCAGAAATGGGTGGCATCAAGAACCCCACACTCTGAAACATCTTTTGCGCACTGGTTGGTCACACGACAAAGTGTGAGCAGGTGATTCCCCAACACTTGAACCATTCTTTAGAGACCTGGCTTTGATTAATGTGGCGTTAGCTAGTCATGGCCATTTCCCAGCATTTGTGTTAAAGGAGATCGGAAGCTGCACAGTGCAGGGTATTTGAAAGGCCATGAATTGATGCTACAGCATGTCGCCCCCAATGGAACAAAGAAAGTGAAGCATGCATCCTGCAAGTCTGGGTATTTGTATTATACGGAAGACGGGCCAACCGTCCACGGAGACGGTTTCTACTGTAGTTGCTGAGTCGCTTTCCCAAGCCAGCTGCTGTGCAGACTTCGCTCAGCTTTTGGTCCAGCGCCTGCATTCATCCTTCACACCATCATTCACAAGGCGCGTTCCTGTAGGTGTTTGTTTATCTTGTTAGACTAGCGTGATTGCTATTCCAAACAAAAGAAGCACAACGACATAGAAGAGTATAAGACAAGTCTGAGCGAACAGTGAAATGTATGAAACTCGTGCACAAAAATAAAGTCATCAGTGTATGCCCAGGAAAGAGGGAACGACAAATAATATGCTCGGGAGCGGGAACTAGGGGGGGCGTAGTAACCCCCAAACCGGCCCAAGAGTAGTACCGGCCCCCAGGGCCTCACTCTCGAAGTGATTTTGGCCCGGCCAACGGACTGACCAATCCAACCCCGGTGGAACGTGCAACTGTCTAAGATCTGCTCACGGTGGCACTCTGCCCTGGTCTTCCGAGAACCAGCCTTTTGATCTCCTGAGGAGAGTCCACCACCAGGGCTTGCTTCCTTTTTCATGACTATTTGAGCTTTGACAAAAGTGTGTAGCTTTGTGGCCTCCAGAGGCTGTTCTTGGATGGCCCAGTAATCTCCGAAGTACCATTTTTTAATAAATAAAACGCCTATGCAGCAATAGGCCTCACCTGCGAGGACGGGAGCAGGAGGAAAGAAGTGTGCTTGCCTCGGCAGGCTGTAGTTACTGCCGGGTTTCCTGAAACAAGGCCAATCAGCGATGGCAGGATGCAGCAACTGTTTGCCGATTCTGCTGCTGCTTGGCAGTGTGTGCTTGTGATGGGAACAACTTCAGGATTTAGTGACCCACTCACTCCTCTTTTCTGTAATGGCCGGGGCCGACAACACCAGCCAGCCCTAATCGATCCGCACTTCAGAATCAGTGCGCGCCCATAGCCTGGAGGAGGGCACACTGCATGTGCGCCCATGGGCCAGGCTGGCGCCAGCGCCACCCGGGGCCGGCGGAAGGTAATAAAGCAACAAATGTTGCTAATTTATTTGCCAATTGCCCTGCCCTGCCTGAGGGCCGTGGCTAGGCCTCTTTCTTGGCCCGGACGAGGCGGGCAACTGCCCGAGGCGCAATAGCCCCGGGGGGGCGCAATTGCCCAGGTCCCTGGAGCCTCTGGAGGGGATGGAATTCCCCAGTTTGTGGGGCGGCGCATTGACATGTGGAAAGTTCTGCAGGTCAGGTGCTGGCGCTGCCCCTTCCGACTGTAATGTCACATAGTACAAAAGTACTACATGGCATTACAGAAGTCAGAGGCTCCCTCTGACCACTTTCGTGCCACTTGGGGTGGGGGGCATAAGCCCACCAATAAAACACTTTAGGTCCCCCTGCAGCTAAGACCAGCCCCTTCCATCATAATGCCAGCAGAAAACTGCTAATGGTAGCCCATTAGTCACTAAATGGTTTCATGATGGCATTGAGATAGGAGGGGAGGTGCAGTGGGCTGTGGGGAGTGGGCGTGCCTTGCAGGGACGCACCGTGGGCCCCGACACGGTACAAACAGAGACCCATTTGGGCCCATGGTGCGTCCCTGCAAGCCCAGAAAATGGCAAAAATAATAGTTTAAAGCAGCGCTATTTCTTTCATGCCGCTTCTTTTCCAAACTATGGTGGTCATTACAAGTTGGGCGGTAAGGGATACCGGGCACCGGTAAGGAGACCGGTGCCGGTAACCCCTTACTGCCCAATTCCAAGGTCCCTTAGTGGGAGCCTCAAAGAACGTGTGGACTGACCACACGTCCTTTATGAGTCCCGCTAAGGGACCAGGCTTCTAATAACGGTACCGCAAATTGCGGTACCGTTATTAGCTACTTCCCCATTCCCATTGAGCCCTATGTGGGAATGGGGAATGGCATTTGGAATGGGGACCTACCGGGTGCGCCAAGGGAGCAATGTCCTGGTAAGTCCCCACTCCACCAGATCGGACCCGGACACGATTTTGGAGGCAGCCATGGCGCTAATAGCTCCATTGGCTACCTCCAAAGTGAAAATGAGGCCCTATATATCAATTACACTTTTAACCACTTCCATGGCACTTGTGATGAGTTACTTCACTATGCGGATAATAGTTTTGACCAGTGTTGCTGAGTAAATATTCTTTAAGCTACGAACCGGTTTATTTATTTATTTATGCAATGTTTATCGGGTACATGGAGACGGATAATTTATTTATTTATGCAATGTTTGTCGGATGCCTGTATCCGACAAACATTGCATAAATAAATAAATATGCAGGTACCCGACAAACATCGCATGAATAAATAAATAATCCTGGTCCATGTATCCTTACAACAGTCAAGACTTTACTGTATCAAAGCATAACCCTTGATTCCCATTCAAAGAATGTTAAAGTGATTGTTTATTGGGTTCAGGTGTCTCCTTGTCATTGCCCTTTTGGCTTAGGTTGCCTCCAAACCCCCTTCAGCATCTTGAGTTCTTTGTTAGTTGTATATACTTCATCCTGTGCCATATTCATGGTCTCTTGGTTGGTGTGCCCAGTCCTCATTATCTGCAGCCTAAGTGGAACAGGGGCATAAAATTGTCTTGGGCACAAGTGAAAAAGAGGCCCACCGTTGCAAATGGCAATTCATTCCTTGTGTGACGGACTGTTTGACTTTGGGTAGGAGTTCCTTAACGGTGTAGTTTGAGAATGGCACACAGGGTGCAGTGGGAGTGGTGCGCAGGGTGCAGTGGGAGTGGTGCGAGGGGTGCAGTGAGAGTGGGGCGCGGGGTGCGGCGGGAGTGGTGCGCGGGGTGCAGCAGGAGTGGCGCATGGTATGGGATGCGGGTGGGAGGGTGCATTCCTAGTGTTTCGCCCTGGGCACCAAATGGACTAGAAACTGCCCTGGCCAAGGCCACAGCCTGCAGCAATGCCAGTGGTAGAATACACGTATAACACGTTTGTTTCCTAACATTATAAAAATGAACAGGCACATTCATTTTTATAATGTTAGGAAACTAACGTGTTACACGTGTATTCTAGCACTGTGGACTGCTAGTGCAGCGCCCCCTAGAGGCTGACTGACGTCTGGCAGCTGCCTGGGCTGCCTGATGCAAAGACCGGCCCTGGGAACAAGCAGAAGAAGAAAGGAGGCTAGGAACTGCCACAGGTGGGGCTTCATTTGGGAAGGGGTTGTCCCCCATGGAAGAGTTGAGATAGAGGTTAAGGAACAGAATGGGGCGCAGGGCGGTTGTCGGGAAGAAAGGGAAGAAGGTGAGTATTAAGAAGGGGGGCGAATCTACAGCTGCCACTAATACACAGGGGGGCAGGAAGGCCAAATTACATATCATGGACCCAAATTGACAAAGCCAACTTGCTCAAACAGTTACCCGCACTGTCAGGAGGCACCAGCAAGTGGATATATGCATTTGAGAAACACAGGGCAAGAGTGCCCTTGGCGGTGGGGGATGTTAAAAGACTGCTGGTATCTGCAGTGGAAGACCAAGCAAACAGGGTCTGGGCGAAGGCGGGGTTCCCCGGAATAACATTAGATTGTGACCCCCATGATGGGGCCTCATTTAACACAGTGCGAGCACGCGTGTGGGATGCCTTGAGAGAAACATTTCCAGACACTCCAGATTTACAGTCAGTGATGCAGTGTACAATGGGAGATGAGGAAGATGCGATGTCTTTCATTCTTCTGGTGCAGGACATGTGGAGAGCGGAAACCGGTACGGCCTGGGACCAATCAACTTCCCTGTTCTATTTCATTATAAATAGGGGGCTCCCAAAGGAAGTACAGAAGGCCCTTGATAAAATAGCTGGGATAGAAGCCAAGGGATGGCCTGAACTTCAGAGCATAATAGTGCACCACTGTAAAAGGATCAAAGAGAAGGAAAAGGAGATAGCTCAGCGGCGGTTGGCAGACAAGGCTAAATTAGTACAAAGCAAACTATTGAAGGTTAGTGCAGTACCAGCAACCAGCATGGCAGGAAGGGAGAGGGAGGAAGACGACGGACAGATGGGAATCCCAATGCAAATGGCGGCAAACTGGAAAGATAACGGCCAGGATTCATGGACAGGGGAAAATCAGTATGAAGGACCACAGTGGCCATTGCGAGGGGGGTGGGGCAATAGAGGAGGATTGAGGGGTCGAAAGGAGGGGTGCAGATTATGGAGGGCCCATAGAAGAAGTGCAAGGACAGTGTTTTAATTGTGGGAGGTGGGGACATTTCATGAGAGAATGTCGAAGCAGGCCCAATAACTCATACCCAAGTGAACAACAGAATGGACCCCCCCCACCGAGGGAGCCCCTATGGATTACCGATGGGTGGGAATAGAAGATATAGCCAGCCCAACCCTAGGTACTTGAACGAGCATCAAATGCACCCACAAAACACATCTCCACACCCCCCGGTTCATGAAGGTACTGCCCCCATGCGCAATAACACTTATGCCACCACTGCAAATGGAACACCTACACCATGTATAGGGACAGCGATGGTAACAGGAAATGTTTTTGACGTTGATGAACTCCCATGGCATTCAGTATTGGACAGCCCACAGGGAACACTTGCATTTCCAGTACTGTCGACGACCCTTAATGCAGCAGAGTAACCACTGGAAGGGGCAGCGATAGGAAACAAACAATTCATTTTCATGGTGGATTCGGGAGCGGAAATACCATGCCTCAAGGAGGGCAGGTTTCCGCTTTCTAATCGGACTTTGGAAATGAAAGGATTCTCTGGAGCGGTGGTCGAGGTTCCATACACTGAAGAACTAGATATAACAGTGGGGGGAAAAACTGTGCGGGCACCCCTGCTGTATTACAAAGAGTCACCCATTAATTTGCTGGGAAGGGATCTTCTCAGCAAACTCAACATGACCATATCCTTTACTGACAGAGGAATAGTGTGCTCTACACCAGGCATCTATGTGGTTCGTGCCATGTTAGCCATACACACTCAAGCAAACTTCCCGCAAACACGTGGCCTACCTGTAAATCCAGATATGTTCATACAAGGATTGAGGATACTAGCGAGAGTAGTGACAGAATTGAAGAGTGCGAAATGGAGGGTGCCTTCAGAATTCATTTTCCGTCCAATCGCAGACCCAGAAATAGTGCCAGGGTCAAAAGTGTCCCATGTCATACATACAGTACAAGTGTCCCCACAGAGACTCGCAGTAATAGCAATGGATATACAGGGATGCCAGTGGAGAACAGTGCTGTGCATCGACACCAATAAGGCCCTGCGAGACTTGACAGACGAGGAACTTTTTAGTGACACAGATGAGGATGGGGAAATAGTGATGGAGATTGCAATCCCCTGTGATGTGATGATTCAAAGAAGAGAGGTGCCACTACCCCTGGTAGCAGTGATCAAAGCACCACCAGCATATTTCGAGGAAGACATGTCCCAAGTACCACAGCAGTTGTGGACCACAGGCCCACATGATGTAGGATTGCTGCACGAAGTGACACCTGTAAAGATAAAGCTCAAACCCTGGGCCATTTTACCCCGGGTAAAACAATACCCCTTATCTAGGGAAGCAGAGGAGGGAATAAAAGACACAATATGTACATTAATGGTACAGGGAATAATAGTGCCATCTAACTCACCCTGCAACACTTGGATTTACCCGATCAAAAAAGGAAACGGAGGGGCATGGAGGATGATCCAGGACCTACGACCCCTCAATGACATAGTACAGAAGGAGTTCCCTCTTGTCCCGAATCCTGTCTCTATCCTATGCAGTATCCCAACAGAGGCCACACATTTTACAGTAGTAGATCTAAAAAATGCCTTCTTCTCAATTCCACTCAATCAAGGTTCATGGTACCCGACAGCATTCAGCTAGGGGGGAAGAGATATGAGCACTGCAGACTGCTCCAAGGGTACTGCGAGAGTCCCAGTATTTTCAACAGAATATTGCATGAAGACCTTGGAAACATACACACGAGTCCAATAATTCAGTACGTGGACGATTTGTTGGTCTGCGGGAAAGATGAAAAAGAGTGCAGAGAGGATTCCATTACCCTGTTAACACATCTAGCACAGAAAGGGTACAAGGTAGACAGACAAAAACTGCAATACTGCTTGACAGAAGTGCTGTATCTAGGCCAGCTGATATCTAAAGATGGAAAGAGAATAATACCCGACAGAGCAGCAGCAATAAAAGCAGTAAGAGAGCCTAACACAGTAAAAGAGATGCAGAAATTCCTTGGCATGTGTAATTATTGCCGAGCCTAGATATTAGATTATACAACATACACAAAACCCCTGCTATAGGCACTCAAGGAAGCACAGCGAGAAAACACCAAAGTACAATGGACACAAGAAATGCACACAGCTTTTGACACACTCAAAGAATTGATATCCACTGCCCCAGTTCTCACGACTCCTAATTATGAGCGGGAATTTTATTTGCTCTCACATTGTAATGGCTCACTCATGACTGCTGTATTGAAAAAAAACATCCCTGGGTCACAAGCCCCTAGCGTTCTACAGTGGAACACTAGATGAAGTAATGCAAGGACACTTTGCTTGAGAACAGGCTCTTACAGCTGCCGCGTTCACAATCGAAAAGAATTCTGCCATCGTGATGGGATGTTCTGTCACGGTATACGTAGAACACTCTTTTTGCCATTCTTGAAAGATCGAAAAGCACACTGACTACCCAAAGGGCCACAGCATATGAGTTAATCATATATAGCGCGAACATTCATATCGTGCGGTGCAAACGTGTAAACCCAGGCACATTTATTAAAGAAGCATGCACAGTAGAAGACATGCAGCAACACAACTGCGTAACATACACAGGAGATGATGATGACACACCCAAAGCACATGAAAATGCACTGTCCGAAGGAGAAATTTACTTCGTAGATGGGCCTGCCTCCATAGATTGTGAAACAGGAGAAAAACATGTAGGATCAGCAGTAGTTCGGGTGGAAGATGGGTAATTTGAAGTGATTGTGCAGAAAAGATTACCACCGCACTTCTCAGGCAGCAGAACTGGTAGCGCTCATAGAAGCATTACATACAGCAAAGGGGTGTGCAGTCATCATCTATATAGTTTCTGTATGACAACAACAGTACATGGAGGATTAGCAAGATGGGGGAAGAGAGAATTCTGAAGGGCAGATGGGTCCCCAGTTCAGCATGCAGCACTATTAGTGGAATTAAGTGACGCATTAAAAGAACCCACACTTGTAGCAGTCGTGAAATGTCAGGCCCACACACGAGGTGATGACGTCCTCTCATTGGGAAACACGGCAGCGGACGCTGCCGCCAAGGAAGCCTCCTATTTACCAAAACTCCCAACAGGTGAGTACATACTACAGAAGATAGTAGAGGAAACACAGTCAGAAGGATTCAACTCATTACCAGTCTCTCAAATCATTGAGCTTCAGCAAGATGCACCCAGTGAGGAGAAGGAGAAATGGGTAAAAAGGCGGTGTAGCCAGTGACCCACTGATCTATTATGGAGACAGGATAAAACTGGTAGGGTAGTGATGCCAGCAAAACTGCTAGAGGTAGCATTCAAACAATTGCACTTACCAGCTCACAATGCTAAGCAGCTGTAACGCTCACCTGATTCCCGCAGAGGCCGCCGGTCTTGACTGGGTGAATGCCGTATCTTCAAAGGTGATGTGTAACACACGGTTGGCTCTTTGGGCTGGACCTCTGTGCACTGTATGACTGACTCGAAGAGTAAGATGTCTGCAGATAGAAAATATGGGATTAATGAACTGGGGTTATTGGGTGCCTCTCTCCTCTTCCCTTTCTCTTCACCTGTAGAACCCCAAAGGTTAACGCCCTCACCTTAGGTAAGTGAACGCCGAGCTCTCCATCTGCCTCGGGGCAGGGTGCCGTAACCAGTTTCTTCACTGGATAAGGGTGCAGGCCTCTTGACCTCAGAGGACTGCTGTCCGTCGTTAACTGCACGAACGGTAAGTTCTGGGCACTTCAAATGTCTTAAAAGTCTTTTGTAATGATATCTCTTGTTTTGCAGGGTTCCGGCGATGGCGGATGGCGGGCTGATGAGAGTTGAGGATCGAACCCGCGTGAGGAATAGAAGCGCCTGGAAGCACGTAAGTAAGCGCTTCTAGCCTGCTTCATGATGCGCACTAACTGTCCCTTTTATCTTGCAGGTACAAGTTTGGAGCTTTAGAGAAGCTGAAGGGTGCTGGAATACCCACTGGATTCGGCGTGGGAAGGAGTAATGGCACGTGAGTAATAAAGTTGCCCAATGTCTTTAAACGCACCTTCTTTTGTCTTTCAGATGCGGGATGCAGCGCCGAAGGCCTCCGGAGCGTGCGAAGAGCTGGTAAGCTTTTGTCTTTCAGATGCCGGAATGCAGTGCGAAGACCTCCGGAGCATGCGAAGAGTAGGTAAGCCTTTGTCTTTCAGATGACGGAATGCAGCGCGAGGCGTTGGTGACAGCCGATGGACCAGGTAAGAGATGCGCTGCCACTGAAGACCGTAGTGCTAACCTGTTCTTTCTTTGTCTTTACAGGTGCTGCTGAAGACTGGATTCCAGGATGGTAAGCCTTTGTTCCCTTAGGCCCAGGATCAGAAGCAGAAGTCACGATGAGCGTTCTGCTGCAGAGAATGCAGAATAACACAAAGCAAGATTCATCCATCGGGTGCGGTTTAAATAGCCTCCTGTAGTGCTTAGGTGTCTCCTTCCACAGCCACGCCTAGGTAAGAAAAGAGTTCCTGCTTTCCAGAAGAGTTCCAGTGTTCTGAACCTAGGGAGTGGCTCCTGCCCCACCCAACAGGAAAAGTAGTCCCAAACAGAAGAGGATCAGGGGTTCAACTGGCAGGTAAGTAAGCAGCATGGTCTGCTGCAGGTAAGTCCACCCAAGCATTATGAGCCCGGCGCTTCCAGCGCTGGGACTGGGCATCTTTATGAGCCTGGTGCCACTGGCGCCAGGACAGGGTCCAAAAGGTCCCAATTGGGACTGGCTGGCACTCGGAACCGGGGTTATGGGTCTGCTTCCAAGGGAGTCGGGCAAGTCCTGATCTTTTGGAAGCAGAGATCATGACAGCACCCCCCCCTCAAGGCCCCTCCCAAACCGGGCTTCTCCGGGGGTTTGGGCTTGTTAGGAAATGTTCGATGAAATCTTTTGATTAGACGAGGCGCGTGGACATATTCTGCAGGTTCCCAGGATCTTTCTTGGGGACCGTAGCCTTTCCAGTCAATCAGGTAAAATAGTTTAGATTTGGAGATCTTGGAATCCAGGATGCTTTTGACTTCAAACTCGAGTTCTCCATCAACTAGAATAGGTTTTGGAGATGTAGTTAGTCGGGTTTGAGGTTGCACGGGTTTTAATAGAGAGACGTGGAAGACCGGATGTATCTTCATGTGAGGGGGCAAGTCCAACTTGACCGCTACTGGATTTACTATGGTAGTGATGGAATAGGGACCAAGGTATCTTGGGTTGAATGTGCGTGGTCCTTTTAGAGGTAGATATTTGGTGGATAACCAGACTTGATCTCCTACTTGATATTGGGGGGCTTCCTTCCGATGTTGGTCTGCTCCTTTCTTGTATTGTTCTTTAGCCCTTTGAAGGTGAGAAACGGCTTCCTTAAAGGCTTGGGTGATTGTAGAATGCAGGTGGTCTACTGCTGGTGTTCCAAGATCTTGGAGTGGATCCAACTCCGAGGTTCGAGGGTGACTACCGTATAAAAGAAAAAACGGGGTCTTCCCAGTTCCCGAGTGGACAGAGTTATTGTAGGCATATTCGGCTATCCAAAGGATATCTTTCCAAGTTTTTTCAGTTTGTTGTTGCATGCAGCGCAAATACTGTTCCAGAGTTTGATTGGTCCTCTCGGTTTGTCCGTCGGTTTGAGGGTGGTGGCTGGTCGAAAGTCTCACATCAATTTGAGCCGACCGACAGCAACTTCGCCAAAAATGAGAAATAAATTGACTACCTCGATCCGAAATTAGAACTGAAGGAAAACCGTGCAGTCGGACGATGTTTTCGAGAAATTCTCGGGCCAGAGTTGCTGCTGTTGGTAAGCCATTGAGTGGAATGAAATGCGCCATCTTGGAGAATAGGTCCACGATTACTAGGATCGTATTGTATCCGGAGCATGGAGGTAGATCGGTGATGAAGTCCATAGAAAGCGTATGCCAAGGGCGAGGCGGGATGTCAATAGGGCGTAAAAAAACGGCTGGTTTTTCCTTTTGATTCTTGTTTTGGGCGCATACTCCACAGGACATTATAAAGTCTCTGATATCTTTTTTCCAAGATGGCCACCAGAAGTAGCGCTTGATCTTTTCCGAGGTCTTGGCATACCGGGATGTCCTTCCATTAAAGAATCGTGATAACAAGAGATTACCTTTTTCTGTAAATCTGTGCTGGGCAGGTATAACCGTTCTTGGAAATATAATAGGTTGTCCTTCACCGTAAAGTCCTTTCCCTGCAGATGCAAATTCTGTATGTCTGCTGGAGTTACCAGTAACCTGGCTTTATCCTTAACTTCCTCTATGGATTGTGTGGCGATTACACCTAGAATTCTTTGTTCGGGAATGATAGGTACAGGTTTAGGATTGATCAAATGTTCTTCCACTCTCATCCGAGAAAGGGCATCAGCTTTACCGTTTTTTGTACCAGGTCGATAGGTAATTATGAAGTCAAACTCGGCAAAGAATAGTGCCCAACGGAGTTGCCTAGAGGATTGAGCTTTTGCGGTTATCAAATATTGCAGGTTTCGGTGATCTGTAATCACAGTAACGGTGTGTCGGGCCCCCAGAAGATAATGCCGCCAAGCCTTAAAGGCGGACTTGATAGCTAGAAGTTCCTTATCAGTAATAGTGTAATTGATTTCAGGAGGCGAGAATTTGCCGGACCAAAATGCCACGGGATGCAACTGATTGGTTACTGGGTCCTTTTGTGATAGAACTGCCCCCATGGCAAGGCTCGAAGCATCAGTTTCAACGATGTAGGGGAGTTCTGGGCGAGGATGTTTTAAGATCGGTGCAGAGATAAATCTAGTCTTCAAATTCTGGAAAGCTTGTTCCGCCTCGGTAGACCATTCAAAACGTTTGTTTTTCTTTAACAAGGCGGTGATGGGCTGGACTATTCGAGAGAATTCGGGGATAAACCTGCAGTAAAAGTTAGCGAAACCTAACATGCTTTGAACACCTTTTGCGGAGGATGGCGATGGCCATTTGAGAATTGCATCGACCTTCTTTGAATCCATACGCACTCCGCTAGGTGATAATATGAATCCCAAGAATTCAACTTCAGTCACGTTGAAAACACATTTTTCCAACTTAGCGAAAAGTTTGTGTTGACGCAATCTCTCGAGGACCATTTTCACGTGTTTCCGATGTTCAGTTTCCGATGAAGAATAAACGAGGATGTCGTCAATGTAAACAACAACACACACATCTATGAGCTCTCTGAGGACATCGTTCATAAAATATTGAAAGGCGGCCGGGGCATTGCAAAGTCCGAAGGGCATGACCTGATATTCAAATAGCCCATACTTGGTGCGGAAGGCCGTCTTCCATTCATCGCCCTCTTTTACTCGTACCAAGTGGTAGGCTCCTCTAAGATCCAGCTTTGTATATATGCATGCTTTTCTGACTTGGTCCAGGAGTTCAGGGATCAAAGGTAACGGATATATATTCTTAACGGTGATCTGGTTCAGGGCGCGATAATCTATACAAGTTCTAAGGTCCCCTTCTTTTTTTGGAACGAAGAACAAAGCGGAGGAAGCAGGGGACTTGGAAGGACGAATAAACCCATTCGCTAGGTATTGATCCAGGTATTGTCGGAGGTGAAGATTCTCAGGCTCGGTGAGGGCATAAATTCTACTACAAGGAGGAGTAGATCCAGGTATCAGGTCTATCTGGCAGTCATAAGACCTATGAGGAGGTAGAGAGTTAGCCTGATCCTTCCGGAAAACATCTTGGAATTCTAGGTATTCAGGAGGTAACTGGGGAGCCTCAGAGGAAATTGCTGCCAGTGCAACACCAGGTCGAGGGTGACAAGTAGAGACACATTCTGGAAACTGAACCGTTCTTGCTCGCCAATCGATCTGAGGATTGTGCTTCTCTAACCAAGGAATTCCTAGAATAATCTGGAACTGAGGGGCCTTGATCACATCGAACACAATCTTCTCATGGTGTCCATCTTGACTTACTAGCGTCACTTCTTGGGTGGTATGCGTTACTGGTCCGGAGGCTATCTCCGTACCATCCACCGTAGTAATGATGTCCTTAACAGCCTTTGGACAAAGAGTCAGATTCATCCTCAAAACCATTTCATGATCCACATAATTGCCGATGGCACCGCTGTCGACGTAAGCTTCAATCGCATGTAATCGATCCGGATGTTCAGGGCTAATGAGGACCATAGGTATCACGAAATGCGAGGTCACTGAACTGGTTTTAACGCTCGGCAAGAGGACCTCTATTCTTGTCGGGCGAGGTCGTTTCCCTGCTCAGAGTTAGTGACCCTGGTAACTGCAGCTCCTACTGCCTTCTTGGCTGGTTTCACCGGACAGTCTCGAAGAAAGTGCCCCGAGTTTCCGCAATAGAGGCATAATTGCAGCTGTTTTCTGCTTTCCCGCTCCTTTTGTGTTAGTGGTCCTTTCAGGCCCCCTATTTGCATGGGTTCCCCGGAGTCTACTCCTTTGGTAGGAGTTGGTGGTTTGGAAAATAATCGAGCATCCAACTTGGAACGATCGGCCTTCCTGTTCTGCAGTCTGTGGTCAATTTGAACGACTAAGTCAATATAGTCCGAACAGTCTTGCGGGGGATTCACTACTTGGGCTAACACATCTTTGAGCTCTCCACGTAGACCTCTATAAAACAGCGTAATCCTTTTGTCCTCAGGCCATCGAGTTTCCACTATCAGTCTGTTGAAAGACGCAATATAAGCCAAAAGGTCTTGATTACCCTGTCGCAATGAAAGGAGCTCATTGTCCAAGGCCTGCCCCTGTGAATGTCTTGCAAACAGTTTTTCCATACTGAGCTGAAAAGCATGAAAATCATGGAGAACCGGATCATCTTGATTAACTAGAGGGATCGACCAGTCTGCCGCATTGCCACTAAGGTACGAAAGCACGAAAGCTACCTTAGCTTGATCAGTTGGAAAGGCTGCTGGCCGGCATAAGAAGTGCAACCGGCACTGATTAATAAATACGGCAAATCTCTTTGGGTCACCAGAAAATCGTTCGGGCGGAGCCAGAGGTACATTCCCAGGTAGGTTGATCTGCACTGGGTTCGTAGAGGATGTTGGAGGAAGATTTGCCCCTGATGCGGGTAACGGAGTTTGTCCGGCTTGTGACTGTAGCAATTGTCTAGTGAGATCGTCTGTTCGCTCCTTGGAAATAATCAGTTCCCTTCTTAGAGCATTAGTTTCCTGACGGGCTGCATGCACTTCTGCTCTTAGTTCCCCAAGTAACTGGGCTAGCTGGTCGGTATCCGAGGTTTCCATAGCGCCTGGGTGGGAGTTTTGCGGTAGGCTTTGTGTTCTGTAACGCTCACCTGATTCCCGCAGAGGCGCCGGTCTTGACTGGGTGAATGCCATATCTTCAAAGGTGATGTGTAACACACGGTTGGCTCTTTGGGCTGGACCTCTGTGCACTGTATGTCTGACTCGAAGAGTAAGATGTCTGCAGATAGAAAATATGGGATTAATGAACTGGGGTTATTGGGTGCATCTCTCCTCTTCCCTTTCTCTTCTCCTGTAGAACCCCAAAGGTTAACGCCCTCACCTTAGGTAAGTGAACGCCAAGCTCTCCATCTGCCTCGGGGCAGGGTGCCGTAACCAGTTTCTTCACTGGATAAGGGTGCAGGCCTCTTGACCTCAGAGGACTGCTGTCCGTCGTTAACTGCACGAACGGTAAGTTCTGGGCACTTCAAATGTCTTAAATGTCTTTTGTAATGATATCTCTTGTTTTGCAGGGTTCCGGCGATGGCGGATGGCGGGCTGATGAGAGTTGAGGATCGAACCCGCGTGAGGAATAGAAGCGCCTGGAAGCACGTAAGTAAGCGCTTGTAGCCTGCTTCACGATGCGCACTAACTGTCCCTTTTATCTTGCAGGTACAAGTTCGGAGCTTTAGAGAAGCCGAAGGGTGCTGGAACACCCACTGGATTCGGCGTGGGAAGGAGTAATGGCACGTGAGTAATAAAGTTGCCCAATGTCTTTAAACGCACCTTCTTTTGTCTTTCAGATGCGGGATGCAGCGCCGAAGGCCTCCGGAGCGTGCGAAGAGCTGGTAAGCTTTTGTCTTTCAGATGCCGGAATGCAGTGCGAAGACCTCCGGATCATGCGAAGAGTAGGTAAGCCTTTGTCTTTCAGATGCCGGAATGCAGCGCGAGGCGTTGGTGACAGCCGATGGACCAGGTAAGAGATGCGCTGCCACTGAAGACCGTAGTGCTAACCTGTTCTTTCTTTGTCTTTACAGGTGCTGCTGAAGACTGGATTCCAGGATGGTAAGCCTTTGTTCCCTTAGGCCCAGGATCAGAAGCAGAAGACACGATGAGCGTTCTGCTGCAGAGAATGCAGAATAACACAAAGCAAGATTCATCCATCGGGTGTGGTTTAAATAGCCTCCTGTAGTGCTTAGGTGTCTCCTTCCACAGCCACGCCTAGGTAAGAAAAGAGTTCCTGCTTTCCAGAAGAGTTCCAGTGTTCTGAACCTAGGGAGTGGCTCCTGCCCCACCCAACAGGAAATGTAGTCCCAAACAGAAGAGGATCAGGGGTTCAACTGGCAGGTAAGTAAGCAGCATGGTCTGCTGCAGGTAAGTCCACCCAAGCATTATGAGCCCGGCGCTTCCAGCGCTGGGACTGGGCATCTTTATGAGCCTGGTGCCACTGGCGCCAGGACAGGGTCCAAGAGGTCCCAATTGGGACTGGCTGGCACTCTGAACCGGGGCTATGGGTCTGCTTCCAAGGGAGTCGGGCAAGTCCTGATCTTTTGGAAGCAGAGATCATGACAGCAGCAAATTATTGCAGATATACAGGAAAATTGGTTTGCCCCAGGATTACAGGAGTAAGTGACAAAGTTAATAATAGAATGCATCACATGCCAAACATACAACTCTGGCATGACATTACAAACCCTCAAAGGAACATTGCCTAAACCTGAAGGTCCATTCAGAGAACTGCATATAGATTATGCAGACATGGGAGAGCAGTGTAATTGGGCTTGATACTTCATTGTTGTGGTATGCCCCTTCTCCCGGTGTGTGGAAACAGGCCCCTGTGCTCATCCAGACGCACAGTGTGCCGCAAAATTCTTGGTCAGGGAAGTGTTTCCCCGCTGGGGCATTTGTGATGTCATACACTCTAACAACGGGACGCACTTTGTAAACGACATGTTCAAGCACATCACTGCGATGCTAGGTATAACCAATAAGCTCTGTGCGATTTATCATCTGCAATCGAACGGGGTTGTTGAAAAAATGAACAGATTACTCAAGAGTAGATTGTCGAAACTGTGTCATACACTCAAGAAGAACTGGGTGTATTGCTTACCCCTGGTGCTTTTTGAAATGAGGAACCAGCCTAGCAAGGACCACCACCTGTCACCCCATGAAATTGTGACAGGTAGGAAGATGCACACAGCCCATTCACCCCTGTGCAGACAATCTGATGCACACCAGAGTGCAACAGTTCTAGGAGAAGAATTCCATGAGTATCTCAGAAATCTGACGAGAGCAGCACGAGCCATAGCCAAACAAATAGCACCACCATTCACAAAAGAAAACACCACTGATACAACCACTCCAGCCACAGATAGCCCAGACTGTCAGTTGATGACAGGTGACATGGTATATTTGAGGAGCTTTGTGCATAGGTGGAACGTACCAAGGTTCCATGGTCCATACAAGGTGATATACTGCAAGCCCACAGCAGTCAAGGTACAGGGCCTAAGGTATTGGGTGCACCTGACAAATGTTCGCAAAGCCCATGGGAGTACGGACTGTGCAGACAACAAAGGTAACAGAAATGGGCAAAGTGCACAAACATAGAAGGTGGGAAAAGAAAGAATACAGGAATAATAGCCAGGCGAGGAATGAAATGTCAAACAAAGAGTAAAATGAAGATATCTAAAATAATGTATGGTCTCAAGGAGTACTGGTAACATGTAAAAGGATAAAATAACAAAGATCTCTCTTTCTCTCTCTCTCTCTACATTTTTTCCTTTGTTTATATGGATGTAAATATGCACATATGATTCATGTTTTTTGTTGATTTCAACTGACGGTGCATTGCCTTCCTCAGTTCTTCTTTCCCAGACTCGAGGTGTGAGGAGGGAGAAGGGAGGGATGCAAGAACACCTATGAGAAATACAAAAGTAAATGCAAAGTGAATAAGTAATTAACGAGTAAACGGCATGTAAATAACGAAGACTTAATATGTATGATTAACAAATGCTTATATTTAATTTATCAGGAGCTACAATGGGCATGGACGAGCCCCCGGCAGCAACAAATGGTAGTGTGGACAGGAATAGACAAAGGAGACATGTTTATCCTACTTATTCATATGAAGGTGTGTTGTTTGTGTGTGCAGTGGTATTCTTTTCAACATTATTTGGCCTGTTCCTGTTTTGGACAATTACATATATTTCAGTTGATGTGAGCCAGGGGGATATGGGCATAAAAACAATCAAAAAAAGGCCCCATCTAATTTGGGACGGTGTAAAATTAATTTTGGCCCACGGGAGCCACGGGGATGACTATAATAACACCACAAATATCAGAATGGAGCAAACCACCCCATAGACCCCATATGTAAATGAATCTTATTTCAGCGTTTACACAATGAATGACAAAACTCCTTCAGAACTGATGTTGGTGCAAAATCACCCATACCCGACCACCATGCCAGTCGCAGAAACTGCATCATCAGGAAATGTAACCATCAAAGAAGAGAACAGTGATAACAAGCATATGACTATCAGCCACTATACTCTAAACACAGAATGGGAGACAAAAGAAGGTGGCAGGCAGGCCCAAGGAAATGAGGGAGGTGGGCTTAGGAGGAAAAAGAGGGAAACACAACAGGAAAAATGGGAAGAGCATTATAGATACGGTTGATGATCCTCAGCATCCACACCAGACAAACAAGTGGTATGCTGACATGAGCAACATGGCAAGACAAACAACGAACGAGAGTTGTTATGTGTGCTCACTTATACCTCATGCCTCGGGCACTCCCAAAGTATTGCTGCCACAAGAAATTCCATTGGCAGAGCCACAATGTCTCTTACATCTCGCACTGGGCCGAATCAAAAATACTTTCTAAGCACACACCGTTTCATTTGAACTCTTGCAAAGCGAGCGGACATGTTACTCCCAGCCGCAAGCAGTAATTTGTGTAAAGGAGCCTTTTTTAGTGATAAAAGGGACATTGCACTCGGACAACAAATGGCAGAATGAAGAAATACTATGTAAGGCTGAAGCGCTGCGAGGGCTGTCTCAAGACAAACTTTCATGTGTACAGAGAACATGCGCTCCCATATGAAATGGACAAATAATGAAGCTTACTTGGGTTACCGCCATCGAGAAAACCTTCAAACTGCAAAAGGACATTTCTTACAAACTCTGCTTCCGTGGGGAAGGGAAAAAGAACATGGGAGAAAACAAAAAGTGCAGCAAAACTCTCATAATACCTGACATGAAGAAAGGCACGGCAGCAATGATGGACACACATTGGGTTTGCGGCAACATGGCATATCTGCACCTCCCGCAATCATGGAGGGGCACATGCTTATTGGCAATGCTGCATTCCGCGCTGATGGTAATTCCAGAGAGCCATGTCCAGGTTGGAAACACGCAAGCAGCGGCACCAAATGAACTTTCCCCGACACTGCCTGAAGGAGTCCCTGTGTTTGCAATGGACGAAGAAGGATTACAGAGCACAATGCGGAGGAAGAAATTATCATCGAACTATATCTCTGCGTAAATCACCAGAACTCCTGGCACAGATCCCTCACCGATTCCGGTTGTTCAGCTCCGTTGAGACATTTTTCATATCCCTTGTTCCCAGTATCCAGGCAAGAGCCAATGCAAAATGGCTTCAGATCACCAGGTGGGAACTCATCCAGCTGGCCAACGACCCTGAAGAAGGGTTCAATGTCATCAAGGTGGAACTCAGAGCATTGCGACTAATGACCATGCAGGACAGGTATGTGCTAGACCTGTTAACAGCAAGGTGGTGTTTGCAGAACAATCGGGAGCGCATGTTGCACATTCGTGCCTTCTGCAGACACGGAGAATGGTTCCCTTTTAAACATGATAGCACCGGTGCACAACCGCAGAGAGCATATGAAGGACAAAGGAGGGGCACAGCCCAGCACCTGGTTCGATAATCTTTTTTCTTGGGTACTATCCTGGCTTGGAATGACAGTGAAACTCCTCATACCACTCATCGTCTTTTTACTCCTAATTTTTTGAGTGTGCCAATTAGGACTGCAATGCCGCGCAAATGTGGTACCTAATGGTGCGCTGATGATGGTAACAATGGGCCGTGCAAATGGAATGGTGCAAATCAAACATGAGGCGGAAGTGCAAACAGGGGATAGTTCAGAGCCCAAATATAGAATGACTGCCATATACAACACAGGGCCCAGAGTGGATAATTTATATCATACAACCATAAAGGAACCTAGAGAGTTACAATGGTACAAGGAAATATTGGTGGACCTGGAGGGTGAGGGAGGGTGTATTTATATGACCTGCACCTCAGATGAGTATGCTAGAAGGGGGGAAAGCCTCTGAGCGGTGTGTAGGGCATGGATGCCAATAAAGGGGACACCTGCATGGGATGACGCAGTAGCAAAGGAAGAAGAACGTAAGAGATTGGGGCAGTTACAATATTTGTTACTTAAGTAACGAAAGGGGGGAATGAGTGGAAGGAGGAGGCCTTTTGAACGCCCCTACCCCATTCCTACACTTCCTGGGTAGGTACAGGTGTGGCTGCTCTGGGTTCAGTGCCCCGGCCCCGGAGCATTCGTGCGGGAATACCCCTAGGAACTATGACCCCCCTTGAGACAGAGTAAGACCAGAGTTGAACGACACTCCATTTTGTAAGCTACCGACTCCATTTTGTAATGGCAGGATAGTTGTGAAGGTTCAACGCAGGCCTGCAGCTCTCCCCGCCAGGCGCACACAGCGAGCAAGCTACTCCCCCCACCTCCTCCCCTTTGCCGTCCCTGCAGTTGTTTGGTTCTCATGTGAGAATAGCCGCGAGAATGCAACAAACTTTACACTGTATCTTCTGTATTCCGTCTCACTTCAGTAACCCAGATACAGCCCTGAGCAGGGGCCAGTGCAGAAGCCATCTGTCTCTATAAACCTACCCCGAAACCCAACAGATCCTGGCCATAAAGAACACCATCCCTATATTCCTTAAAACAGGGTCGACAGCTAGAAGTGACCCTCGAGTCTTGATTGTTCGCGCCTTAATGAAGAAAGAGCCAACGTGCCTTTTTGCATGCAAGATAATGTAAAACTAATAATGGGATAATAAGCATACTAGCAAACAATATATAATATATGTGTAATCAGAAGTTCTCACGTTAAAGCTAAATTATGAAAGTGTGATATTTATTAACATACGGTATAACATTGCTCATCGAGATAGATTGTAACAACAAGATGCATAGCCAACATAATACTGTACACGCCAGCACTGAGCTACCTCATTTGTGTAAAGTTCAAATGTAAATATATATATCACATTGTGTAAACGTAATACAACAACAAATTACTCTCACCAAATTGCAATATGTGTTAAGGCCGCATGCACAGACCTTGAACTATGAACTGTTTTAATGAAGGATGAACACTAACTCAAGTACACGTTTAATTTCTTGATTAGATTTTTGTTACAATGAGAATATTTAGCTAGCTAGGAAATATAGTATAATCTAAATCAGTATAACCTGAATGTAATATAGTAAGCCACGTATAAAGGCCTCTATGTAAGCTTTATTTCTGAAGGCCCTGTTTCTTTGTGCAACACAGAACTATACCGCAAAGAGGTTTCGATTCTTCTCTACCCCTTATGGTGTCCAGGTAGATTAACAGAGATTTAATGATGTTTGGACAACCAACCATTAAACCCCACACAATGAAATGTATGCCCATGATGGTATGTGCCTCTTGTGACCTGTTTTTTCCAGTCGTAGATTTAGAGCCCTCTTTGTTGTTTATCAGATGGACATCCCAGATCACACAGTGACCTCAAGAGCTATACCTCTTTATTCATTACATTTTGAATTATCTGAACAGATCAAGCGCTGCATTTAATGGATGAATCTTAACCTCTGCCCAATAATAAATTAACCTGTATTTGAACCACGTTTTCATAAAAGTTTAAGCCACTGGTCTTTGAGCTCGCTGGACAAGCAGATTATGGTAGTGAATGAATGGGAACTTGTGGCCACAGGGGCACATGTCAAATGGTTATTTAACAAAGAAACAACATCACAAGTTGCCGATCCCACATGCCAGTTCGATGAGCCCAGCTGACCGAGTGACCAAAGAAGCGTCATCGCCACACCACGTGTTCCCAAGCCAACCAGGCACCTCTAACCCTATGGCACCCATAGGTGTTTACCCCTTGTGACCATTCCCAACTGTACATGTGCCCCTTAGGCCTTCCCTCTGTTTGATGACAAATGTTTTGTATAAAAGTAAATTGTAACATGTTTTCTGCAGAGCTCTCTCGGCGTGAGCAGAGTAGATTCTGCTGGCCCTATTTAGATAAATGACCTGAGCAGCTCTGTAAGAAGCGGTTGGCAAGTGTGAATGTATAAACCAAGCTTACACTAGCCATACATCTCCACACCCCACTAGGAATTATAATTGTTTCTTTCGTTCCTTGGTTTTCCTTGGAATGTACACAGGTGGACTCCCATAAATAAAAAAGGGTGAAAACTAAATAACTTTATAATATTTTTCTGCCTATAAGGATAGAATTCATGTCCTGTGATATTTAGAATTGTTTTGTTTAAATGTAAAGTCTTTTTTCAGTGGTTTGTCCTTTTGAATTTTTTAATTTTTTGTATATTTTCTTTACTTTACCTGTTTCCAATTATTGTTGTTTTTTTACGGTGCATGATTTATTCTGATGCCGTTAACATGATTATAATATGTTATGTATTCAAAATTGAACCTGCTTCCAGATAATATTTTGTTAAATGACATTGAGGCTCATGCACAAAAGATTTTTTTATGTTTTTCATTAAAATAACGAGAAATATTAATTTTTGTATGATCAAGATTCTGCATTGTGTCAAATGTATATCTTCAAAGCAATGATCTTCTGATAACATTAATGACATAATTATATGCAAAGAAGAGGTTTAACACACATAACTTAGGAGCAATAGATTTAGTCTGTGGTAATCCTTGCTTAAAACAGTTTAACACACAAACTGAGGTTAGAGAAAATAAGGTGAGCATCGGTAATGGATATACCGCATCACCATTACTTTATTCCCTGTGGAGACACAATTTTGTGATTTTTGTTGCCTATTTAGATAAAGCCTTTTCTTAACACCAGCACTTGGTCTTGGTCTCATTCCCTCCAGGGATGTGTCTTGATTGACTATTGAGTGAATTGACTGTAATTCTGGGGGCCTCTCACTTACAAAAGTAAAAGAGCCCACGGACGAATGCATTGCTCCGACCAACCGCATAGCCCTGGCTCGGACTGGCCTACAGGGCAATGCCCGAAACGAACATGCAATATACTAGCGTGGGACAGTTTTTGGGCCAGTATGATGAGTTACTTTACCAGCGGCTAGTAGTTTTGCCCATTGTTCCTGAATAAATGTTCTTTAAATTGCACAATTTGCAGCACACTTTATCAAAAAACTCCCCCTTGGGTACTATTCAGTCTGTCACAAAAGGAATTAATTGACATTTGCGACGGTGGCACACTTTTTCATTGGTGCCCAAGACCGTTTGGTGATCCATTCCACCCCTGGCATAGCCCCTTTCTACAGAGCGATGTCCTGACAATTAAATATGCCAATGACCCGCATTTTAGGATTATGTATATATCAGTTGTATGTGTGCAGGTAAGCCTTGTATGGGTGTTCAATTCGTAGGGTGTTTAGAAAGGAGGGGTTGTGTAAGGGTACATTTGTTGCATACACATTCATTTGTTGTGGATTTTTAGATGTGTGTGTGTTTGGTATTCATGTGTATGTGTACATTAGATATATGGTCGTACATTAATTTTGTACATTTCTATTAGTATATGTAGCTGTATATGTATCCCGCGGCTGGTATGTGGACGTGAGTGTTAGCTGTGTATGTGTGTGTGTTTGTGTTTCTTGTTTATGTGTACATTAGTTAAATGTACATCACTCCAAGAATTCAACTGCTAGTTGTTTGTCCAATGTATGTGCACATTCTGCTGTGCTCCCACTCATGCATATTGCGTTTGGTTGTGTATACATTAATTCTGTGGGTGTCCATTATCTCTGCACCGGTCAGTAACTGTGTATGTGCACACCTTGGGTGCATCTGTGCAATAGTCACACATGTGCAATACATGTGTAGATGCAAACTCGCATGCATGTGTTAATTAGTTGCACTTGGACCTGAATTGCGTCTGTGGGCGTTGGGTGTGGGCACATGCTGTGTATGATTGCATTTGGTGTGTGCATGCGCATTTGTTGCGTGTTTGGTGATGCTTCCCACATTGGCATCCTGCTTGACCAGCACCCACCACCTACCCACACTCTCAAGCTCTTTATCTCTTGGGCTGTGGATTGACTCCTCTAGTGCACACGTGTTGCGTGCATGAATAATCCTCCCCGATATTAGGCTGGCGCAGCCTGGGCAATGAAAGAGATCGCCCCCATCACCCTCCCTCCACTGCTGCTGCATTGAAGCGAGGCATGTAGTTTGCGTGTAGGCATCTGTACAAACAGATCTAGTGCATTTGAATAGGCGATTTACTTTCCCAAAGCCTACAGTGCATGGGAAAATGTCCACCCTAGCAAATGCGGACGTGGTCTGCTGAAGCCTAGCAGCTGTAGCACCTACAAAGATAAGCTACTCCAGCGAGGAATCTCTAGTCACCTTGGCAAGAAGTGAGGGCATGGGCACTTTTTGGATGCTGTGGGGTGCAGCAGGTGAAGGTCCTGCTGTAGTATCAGTTGTCACAATAAGAGAGGACCTTATGTTTTAAATGTATTCATTGCATTTATCATCAAAAGATTCGGCGGGACCTGCTTTTTATAAAGAGCTGGTTTAGTTGCTGTACCGTTCTGAGCAGAATTGTAGAGGACTTTGCACCTGTTATTTTTTCTCCCCTACACAGTAGTTTTGACTAGGTGAATGGCCTAGTGGTCTTGTTTGCCTGCAATTTATGTAAAATAGATTCTGTGCACTTTTATGTATACGATTCTGTGCATTCTGCATATAAACAATCGTGCACACTTTGCTATTTAAACGGTACTTTGATCTTTTCTGGAAAGGATTATGTGCACAGTGCACATGCAGCATCTTCTACACTTTGCATAAATGATTCTGTGCACTTCGTATTGAAAGGTTCCGCAGTGCACACTTGTGTAAATTATTCTGTGCACTACGTTTGTATAGGAAGGAATTTGTTCTTTCTCTCACTTAAAAGTTTCTGCACTAAATTATTCTGTGCACATTGTGTTTACAGTTTTTGCAAGACTTTCTGTAGATTATTTATCACAATCTATATATAGGAGTCTGTTCTGTGCATTAGATATAATGCTGTGTACATGGTATGGCCGAGAGAGAATGATTTCCTAAGGTAGGAAACTTCAATGAGGCCAAAGCCTAAATGCTGTTTAAGAATTTGAAGGATAAGTGGCTATTCAATACTACATGCCTGAGTGCCAAATACTGACAATCCACTTAGAACATGGCCATTAGCAATTAGCTAACAGTGTACTGCTGATACGTCTGGTGGGTTCAGTGATGTTGGAAATATCTGATTTCCGTCGTTTCTTGAGGCATGCCATAGCTATGGGACACAGACCCTACTGGTGGAAACTGCAGTTTTATCATATTTATATTGACTTATAATTAGACCATCATGCTATAACTATGGATTACTCCCGCCCATTGTACCACAACCAACAGCCATCCTTATTGTTTTTGCAGGCGATTCCAGCTATCCACAGCTCCTGTGGCTTATGACACCTCTCTGGAACCCTCGGGCATCCCACGTTGGCATAATGTGGCACATATCAGGACCAGGAATTGTTTTGGCCTGCTGACGGGCAGGTTCACTCAGGGTGCCCTAATGTACAGGCCAGTCAAAATTGGGAAAATACTTATAGTGTGTGCCTAGCACGACATGTCGTTATGCCCCAGACATTAACATAGCAAACCCAGAGGAGGATGACAACATGCATGTTGGTGACCATGTGTCACCAGGCCGTCTCACCACGTGAAAGGCATGCATCAAGAAATGAAAAGAAAAACAAAGTACAGTAATGTTTGAATTTGTGCCTTTATTTGTTTCACATTGGTATTAGTTGCTTCACTAACTTGGTGAGATTGCCAATGTTCTGTTACAATGTTATTTGGTTCTTAGTAGTTTAATTTCAATCCAGTTCTAAAGTGTCCTTCATTATCAAAACAGTCACTGAAATGTCTTACTCTTAATTCAGTTGGTTTAAAATTGTCACTTTTAGTATTATTCCAATCTTATTTGGATATGCTTCATTAGAAAAACAAACACTGACTTCTTGTTTCTTCAGTTGGTTTGTAATGTTTTGTGACCATACATTTCCAAAAAATGGTTGCTGGGTTGATACTCTGTTCAGTTAGTTTGTAGATGTGGCAATTGAAGGCGCCTCGACAAGTGTTTCCCTGTCTATGTATCTGGCCGTTCCTCAGGAGGTTCCTGCTGCTTGATTATTAGTACGCTCTTACTTTCTTAATTTTCATGCACAAGGTTTTGCAAAATGTTTACATTTTCCCATTTAGCGGGTTTCTATATTTTTTATTGTTATTTCCTGTAAGGTTGTTTTTTCTTTTTTCATTGCTTTTTTGTTTAAAGAGTGCGAGTATTAGCATTCAAGTGATGTAAAGAAACCAGACATTGATTTGTTTAAATCAAATTGTACTCAATCGGATATATGGTTGGCAAACAGTTGGCTATTAGCTTGAAAATGTCCGTTTTGTAATGTTTGAAATGTATAAACAACATTATGTTGAGGGCACTTTAGACCCCATTTTCTTTGTGAGTACTTTACATTTTGATATCATTTTAACTTTCACATTTTGTATGTACCACATACCCCATTAACAGATCTTCATAAGTAATTAAAGGTACCTAGGTTCTTGTTTGGTCTGTTTTGGGTCGAGTTTATCAATGTGGAACAGTCATTTTCCAAAGGTCCGGTTGCCTGAATGGAAAAGCATTTTCGATTAGTGTTTAAATTGCCTACCATGCGGTGCTGTTTATATTATGCATACAGTATTTCATTACTGGGCAGAAGTTTGTTTTGTAGACATTTCTTTTTGGTAGGGGTACAGCAGTCTGCTAACCTGCTTTTATTATTTAGGCAAAATGGAATCTTGTTTTACCTCTGTTTGCGCGTTCCTTCGAGTCGCTCGATTCTCTTGCTATTAGCCGCCAGTGTTGCCAACTCCTCAGTGAAGAAAGTAGCTATTGGCTCCCCTAGAAGTCGCCAGAAGTAGCTAGATGACGTCACTGTCTAATTTACATAATTACCTCCTCTTTCCCCCTGCAATTTATGGCTTTTACTGTGGCCCCCTCCCCTTTTAACACCTCCCTTTTAAGTTACGAGTGTGTTTTTGCATTACTCCCGTTAGAAAACGGGCGAATGACCACACTTTTTTCAATTGGTTTGGAAACTTGCATAAATGAGCAAGTCTCCAAACCAATTGAAAAAAGTAGCTAGATTTCTCGCTAGCCACTTTTTAATGAAAAAGTTGCTAGGGGGGGCGTACTTTCTCGCTAAATATAGTGAGAAAGTCGCTAGGTTGGCAACACTGTTAGCCGCTCCGTGATGTTGTCATTGCATTGTGTTTCGTAATCATGTGACCCCACGGTTTAAATAGCGTGATGACGTAATTGTTACATTTCATTTGATCTTTCATGTGGTTTCACATATTGGATCTGCGTGATGACGTATTTCGTTCTGTATTTTGCTCCGTGTTTTTAAAGCATGATTGGTGCCATTTTGTGTTGGTATTGTTTTTTCTCCTTGATTTTATTTGGAAAAAACATGGTTTGCAACATGATGTTTTGGTATTGTTCATTTCTCCTTAATTATGTGCTTAGGTGTCATTTCGCTTTGGGATTGGATTTTGATACATATTTGCAAAACGAAAAATTGAAGAATGCGAAATGAAATTTTTTTGAAAGTTGTTTTCATTTGCATATGTTAAGTTCAAATGCCTCGTTCTACTTTACAGATATATATTTTTATGGGGGGATGAGAGTTAAGTCTTTTTTTGAAAATGGTATTGTTTTTGTTAATGCTTTTTTCCAGCTGTGGTTTGCTCTTCTCTTCCAGACAATGTTTTTTTGTTATATATGTATATCTCTTTTCCTTGCTGATTTGTTGCCCAAATGGTATTTGGTTGGTGATGATACTTCATTTGTTGGTCATTTTGTTCTTATTTGTTGTAGTTTTGTGGTTGTTTCTACAGAAAATGGTGCACCTCCTGGTCTTTGTTGAGTCCTGAATGGCATGTGTCGATGAAACAAATCCAAAATGCTTCTCTTTTCCGAAGTATTTTTTCTAGGTTTCCTCCTCTTGGTGGGAGTTTTATTTTTTCTATACTGAAGATTTTTAGATTTGGGATATCTTTCTGATCGTGATTTGCCTGAAAATGATTTGCCATTGGTGTTTGCGGTTCTCTATTCCTAATGGATCTTATATGTTCTCCTATTCTTGTTTTCAAATTTCGTATAGTACTACCATGTGCCACCAGGCAGTCCCACCACGTGAAAGGCATGCATCAAGAAATGACAGAGAAGGTTTTCAAAGAACATTACATTGCAACAAGATGTTTGTAAATGGTCACATAGCAAATATTTCACAAATGCATTCAAATGCGACTTTGTCTGCAAACAATACAACATCCTTTCCCACCCTCCACCTTCATTCCCAACACCATTGCCCTCCCTCGACCCCATCCACAACACATTGTTCCACCCTCATCCCTCATCCTAACGCCCTTGCCCTCCCTCACCCTCATCCCCATCACCCTTACTCTCCAGCAAACCTTATCCCTAGAAACGTTGGCCTCCTTCCACCATCATCCCCAACATATTTGCTCCCTCCCTCTAGCCTCATCCCCAACAAAGAGAAGAGAAATCCTATCGATGTGAGTTTTTTCCCATTGCAGATTGGTTGGCTTGTAAGCGTGTGGCTCCATGGCAGTGTGCCTCTGTGGGGTGACGTGTAGCTTTAAGTTAAGAATCCAGGCCCCAGATAAGCTGCATTGTCAGGAGCATTGTTCCCTAAATCCATACCTGCCAATATTGCCACTGGCTTCTCTCCCTCCCTTTGGCATACCACCTTATTCGATGGTGTTGCATCTGTTAGATGGTGGTGCTGCTTGTTCAGTGCCTTAGCTATCCATTTGGATGAGCCCTGCACAGCATCCCTAATAACATGCAGGTGTTGCAGCTACTGTTCCACTGTATTTTCAATGCACCCTTGATGCTGCTAAATGTTGTTCATTTGTAACATGAGGGATAGCCTATTGTCGGGCAGGACATGAAGGCTGGATAGATAATTTGTACAGGGGGGTTGTCCTGTGCTCGAGCATTTGTACTACATTGAATTATTGTAGTGACAGTTTGAGCACATCTCCATATTAAAGTTTTAATACATCTATATAAGTATGTACCATTGGAGGAAAGTAGAAATCCAAGTCCTGGAGAGAAAACAGTTTCGGTGACCTTTATTAATTAGGTCGCAAGTTACAAACATTGGTGACTCAATGTAAATACCAAAATTAAAACATGAAAAGCATTTTTTAAACATGAGACAAAGATAGAATAAACCTAGTCACCCACTTGGTAAGTTATCTAGAGTGAGAGTACATGTATTTCAAATATTAAGTACATATTTTAAATAAAAAGACATGTCCAGTGGTGACAGGTAGTCACTCAATTCAGCCTGTTTAGTCCATACAGTGCAGCATTTCAAAGGTGACTTTTTAGAAATGTGCCAACAGTTCATAAGAGCAGTACATTTGCAAAATGAGTATAGTGTGTTAACTCCACACGACTATACTAGTATTGTGTTGTATTATCGAGTTGCCAAGTATTGCATCATATTGGACAACCTATTGGGATATTATCCTAGTTACCCACAACATTTACACAGCACTCTGCTTTAAAGGAACCTAAAAATAGGGTCTGCTTATGAGGCTGTTCAGCCTGCTCTAGAACTATTTTCCAAGAGACTAGGAGCACTCCTTCTATTTAAGCTAGATCTTTAGGATTTTGAGGTAGATAGTGGGTGCAAGGGAGATAAACCATCCCTGACACTGGATGGTGTCAACAATGAAGAACCAGCAGATGTCCACACACTTGTGGAACCCTCCCATCCCTGTCAGCCTGCTCTAGATCCCTGGATGTACTGGGCAATATTTTCAGAGCTGCAGACATGGCTGAGAATTTTTCACAGGTACCTGTCCACCCTCCTATTAACATCGACAGATACAATGGCATTATCATCCGTCCCTGTGCCGGTTCCTGTGCCGGTGTTGTGCTTCTGGTGCATCTGCATAGGTGGAGGGCCTAAGGAGGGGCCAGGTGTGGCCTGCAGACTGTACAGCCCTTCGGGCGGGCCTATGGTTTACCATTTAACCCCAGGGGTAGCTGGTGTAGTGTGCAGTAGCTGACTGGTCTCCACAGGGGGCCTGCAGTATAGTGGTGTTGGTGGTAGCAGCTGAAGCGGCTGCATTAGCAGTTGTGTCATTATTGCTGTTAGTGTCAGTAGCCACAACTGCTGGGGTGGTGACAGCCAGTCTGGTGGGTGTGGCTGCCTTGCATGTATTGGCATAAAGTGTTTTCTTGCAGGAATCTTCTTGTGTATACCCTAACTGCAGGGATCAGGGGTGGTAGCTGCAGTGCTGGTGATTGTTGTGGCTCACTGAGTGGTAGCAGTGTCAGTTTGTGTTGACCCAGTCATGGTAGGCTTTGCCTGGGTTGCCTGGGAGCCTGTTTGGGGATGAAAGACATGAAGTCAGTAATCATTGTGACTGGTATTTTGCTGAGCACAACTCTCAAGCATTAAAAGGAGGCTGACCAAAGGCCAATTGGAAAGGGTTGTGTTAACGTGCAGGGAAAACACTATTCAACCATTGCTACATGTGCATGATAATGTGCACATCCCTTGGTAGGTTGCACAATTGAGTTTAGTATCTCTGGGTTTTTGTTGACTTGTGCAACTTGTGGTTAGCTCTCTGGAGTCAGCATGCTAATGCACCATCAGAGACAGGGTATGTTTTCATGGGCCACAGATAGCAATGGCATGTTTGGAGCAGGGCATGAACACATTAGTTCTGCAACTCATTGGTAAATTGGGGGCTCATGTGTCACTTACGTCTATCTGGTTACATCGTGGCTAGGGTTTTTCACTGTGGAATACATGGTGATGGGGGCTCATGGGTTGCATTTGACCACTGTGGGTTTGAGCTGTCCCTGTAGGCCTGGGCTGTCCTGATAAATGCACCTCCAGATTGCATGAGGTCACAATTGTATTGATGGTACATTTCTATCATCAAAGGCATTTTGACATGAGGTCCATCGCTGGGTGTCACGTGCATTAATTTCTACCAGAATTCTGAATTTTACGGCGCTTGAGAGACGGTGCTGGATATACAAGAATCTTGATTGACAGAAACCAAGTCAACTCAAAACACTCTGACGGGGCAGGAGCTGGGTGTCCCTGCTATTTGCTGCTGGTTTCAGCATGTTAAATGGAGCGGTTCCATCAGACTGCCCTCCTGAGTACACACAAGTAGGGAAAGGGAAGTGTAGTACTATTGATTATATGTTGATTGCAAACACCAGCAAGATAGTGGATGATATGTAGAACAATCCTAGGTAGGAGAGTGACCATTCTCCCCTCATTGCCCGCCTTATTATCTCACTTTAACCTACTAGTCCTGACTCAGCAGGAATCCTTACTATTAACCCAACTTCAAACCGAATTTCCTGATTTGATCGCTCTATGGGACTGGCACAGCCCTTTGGGTTAACAACTCTATATTATAGCATTATAGATCCTGTTGTTACCAAGGACGCCACAGCCTCTGAACTGGCCCATGCTGTCATTAAACATTTTGAACTGAGCATGAACAACATGAAACAATGTTCTCTGATCAAATGTTTGCCCATACGTAAATTGGCGTTTGTGTCCTCTACTGGTCGTCTGCATGAATACGATCTTTCTATAAGAGAGAGGAAGAGACTCCTTTGCAAGGAATTGTGCAATCTGGATAAGTCTCCCTTGACCTCAATGGAGTATGGTGCTTCAATCGTGCTTCTAGGAGATATAAATATCTGTTGTAATGTGCATGGTGGAAGGCCCTGGTCCATGCCTCCCTCATGCAGGATGCTACAAAATTCTGGAAGATAATTAATGGACATAAGGCTGAAGCCAGATCTATTAATGGGGTTACTGAATCAGCCTGGGAACAACACATAGCACATACTTTTGGGCCAAGGACTGGACAAGATCTGCATGAGTATAATATGATACAATACAATACAATACAATACAATACCTCTGCTAGTTGGAGGTATTCAATCAATAATGCTTGTTTTTATAAGCTCATTACCTCCAGCAAGTCATTTAGGGCACCTGGCCCAGGTGGCATCTGCAGTTCATTGGTCAAAGATGATCCTAACATCTGGGCCCTCACACTATACAGGCTTTTCCAAAGTATAGAAACCACTCAGTCTATACCAACTAGCTGGCGGGACAGTATCATCGTCCTAGACTGGAAGAAATGGAAACATGAAACCCCAGGGAATTATAGCCCAGGGATTTGTCTCATCCAAAATATCTGCCCGTACTCTATTGAAAGAACTTGAAGATTGGGTAGAAGAAAATAACATTATACCCTTCAACCAGACTGGGATTTGCAAAGGATCTAGTACTATCATCAACTGCCTGGTGTTAGTCACTACTGTAGAGCAAGCACTGAAGATCAGAAAGGTTCTGGTATATGCGCCCATGGTTCACTTTAGTGCCCCTTTTGATACTGTAGATAGGGGATGCCTGTGGTATAAACTCTGTGGCTGGGGAATGCCTCCGGCACTCCAGAAGATGATAGTCCTACTCCACGATCAGACGAGAGTGAAAATTAGATTGAATCAGCAGGGGAGAACTACTGCATGGATAAACACCTACATGGGCCTGGAACAAGGCTGCTCCCTGGCTCCAATCTTGTTTAATTTGTATTTCTCAGATGTTGGTCAGGCACTTTAGGACCCTGCTACTACCCCACCAATAATCGGCTCAATCATACTACAATGGTTGGGATATGCGGATGATTAAGTCCTCTTGGATCGCACTCCAACTGGTTTTCAAAGTGCATTGAATAATCTTACAAAATATGCAGACCTTAATTCCCTTAAAGTCAACACAAATAAAACTTAAATCATGGTCTACAGTCCATCCAGGAAGCTTCCTCAAAAAGTGCACTGGAAATATGAGGGTCCGTCTTTTGAGAAGGTACCTGTATGTAAATATCTAGGGATAAACCTGGTCAATAAATTGAAAGGCCATGAGCACTTTGAACAAGTAGGATCCCCTACATTATTCACCCTGGGTCAAAGCACTGCATTTTCTTACCGAGTAGGAGGTTATTCCGTTGGCAGTATCCAACAGCTGTATCATACCAAGATTTCCTCTGTCATCATGTATGGAGCGGCTAAATGGGCTATATCCAATTTGGAAAAGGTGTGCAATGAGTACTCCCGCTCTTCCTCTCGCTGTTCTGTGGCCACCTCTCCTCCCTCCTTCTCTTCCTTTCCACTGTTCTCCCCAGACAAGGTTTCTACACAGGTCTGATCTATGAAGGTCTCATCAAAACAGGTTCTTCCCTGTTCCTCTGAAACCATCAAGGACCACATTGACACCCTGGCTCCTGCTTTGGCTGCCTTCTGCAACCACTCCTTCACCACTGGAGTCTTCCCTTCCCCCTGAAGCACTCCCTTGTGCATCCTCTTCTTAAGAAACCCTCAGCTGACCCCTTCTGCCCAGCTAACTACCGCCCTGTCTCCATCACTCCTTTCCTGGGCAAACTCTTGGAAAAGCTGGCCATCTCCCAGCTTAATCTTCATACTGAATCAGTTGGTTGTCTCCATGAACATCAGCCTGGCTTCAGAGCTGCCAGAAGAACGGAAACTGAACATCCGTGAAGACCTGCTCTCCAACCTTGATTCAAATACCCCCTGTGTCCTCATCTTACTTGATGTCTCTTCTGCCTTTGACACAGTCAACCATGCCATCCTGCTCAACCATCTCTGTGATAACCTGGGTCTCAGTGATCAGGCCCTGGCTTGGCTGACCTCTTTCCTCTCTGATCGACACTCCCAGGTCCAACTTGGGTCCTTCATCTCCTCTATCTCTATCTCTACCTGAGGTGTTCCCCTGTGGTCTAACCTCTCTCTCTGGCTGTTCAACCAATGCCTGGTACTTCTTGCCCACTGCATAGCCGCTCTCTGCCCCAACTTACAGTGCTATGCAGATAACACTCAGCTAATTTTCAGGCTTCCTTCCGCCACCTTTTCTCCTTCTCTCATCTCTGACTGTCTGTCTGCTATCCAGGAGTGGTGTGCTGCCAGTGATCTCTGCCTTAATG
The DNA here is from genome assembly GCF_040938575.1 of Ambystoma mexicanum. Taxonomy (NCBI): domain Eukaryota; kingdom Metazoa; phylum Chordata; class Amphibia; order Caudata; family Ambystomatidae; genus Ambystoma; species Ambystoma mexicanum. The sequence goes on from NC_090925.1 coordinate 485,322,833, forward strand.
CCAGCATGACTGAGATTCTCATCATCGCCACACCTGCTCCCTCCTTGCCTGTCACTTTCTGGCCGCCCTCTCTTGGCCCTCCTTCTGCTCCCACCTGTGAGGCTAAAAGCCTCAGAATCATCTTCGACTCCACACTCTCCTTCTCTCCTCACATCTCTGACCTCTCTAAGAAGTCACACTGCCAGCGGCACCTCCTCAGGGGTATTCTTCCTTTCCTCTCCTTCCCCCAGAAGCTCACTGTCTCCAGAGCTATGTTTCTCTCTAGGCTGGACTACTGCAACAGCCTCTTTCTATATGTGCCTGTTCTACTCTCCGCCCTCTGCAGCTCATGCAGAACAGAACTGCGAGACTTGTCCTTGGACTCAAGCCCAGGGATCGTATCTCTTCAGCGCTGAAATCACTGCACTGGCTCCCATTGGCTGGGAGGATTAAGTTCAAAACCCTCTGCATTGTCCACAAGGCCTTCTGGGGCCCGGGGTCTCAATACCTTCACCTCTCTCTTCCTAAATATCTTCCATCTCGAGCTCTTCACTCATCCGCCTCCAACTCCCTCAGGGTCAGTCGCTTCTCCAAGAAATGAGTTGGTGGTATATCTCTATCCTCGGCTGGAGCGTCCCTCTGAAACAGCCTCTGTGCATCCCTGAAACTTGAGGAGAACCATCTCCAGTTCCTGAAGCACCTCAAGACCTTCCTCTTTGCATCTGCTTTCTCTCCTCCTCTGTCCTGCTGAACTCCTGCAGGAAACTGTTCTGGTCACCTGGCTACCCTCTGATCTCAGGTCAAGGACCCCCACCCACCAGTTGCACGCCTGCACTGCTCCCCGGGCAACACCTGTATTTGTAGGCTGTTTCTCTATTTCTACAGTCCCCTACTAGCTCTTGACACTTCATGTCTGCATTTATCCTTGCACTTGCCACCAGTTGGCCGCACTTTTTACCTATTGTTCTTTTTTATTTTATTTATTTTACTGTTGATCCTTTGTATTGCACTGCCCCTTCACCCCTTGCCCCTGCACTTTTCCCTTTCCCCCTCTCCTGCACTTGCGCAATCTCAATGTCACCTGGCCTAGTAAGATCATTGTCTTTGTCTTCCCTCTGTTCCCCCTCCCTTTCCTCATTGTGCCTTGAAACACTTGTGTATAGGCGCATTATAAATGCCATATCATATCTAACTGGAGCAGACCTTACTTAAGAAACTATTGAGATTACCTCCTTGGACATCGATTGCATGGGTGTATCTCGAATACAACGTTCTGCCCCGTGCTTTGAGGATGCAATCATTCTGCCTCATAACACACTGTAAATTAGCTGGTGCAACTAACAACACGCTGTAGACATAAATTTGGGAAGTCTGGAGGTCTAGAGTCCATCTAATGCCCAAGAGCTGAATTGCCATGATTAAGGCCACAGCTTCGCTATGGCTGCCTAGGATGCTGTGTTCATAGTTGAGCTAGACTTCCCATCATTTAAGGCACAGGTGAAGTGCCTGTTTACTGACTTTAGCAAAGATCAGTTAACAGTCAACCTTGCATCATCTGAACAGAGGGAAGATTGTATTCATTACATAGCAACAATAGGCCCTATCCCAAAGTATGTGAGAAGCATCATAGGGAATTGATTGGTTTGGGATTATGGTAGGATCAAATTACATGCTGTCTAAACATCAGACTTCGAGGGGAAATGGGCTGGCCACTAGAGAGAGAATAGGTTATGCCGACTATGTGGGGAGGACACACTTAAAATGGTAAAACATCTCCTGGCGCAATGTGAGTCTTTAATACCACTTCGATCCTCAACCTTACTCTCTGCAGGATTACTAGATAGCCTAACTGCAGAGGTGTGGGGTATAACATAGCCCCTGAATGTGAGGCCAGAGTGATTTAAAGAAAACTGGCTAAGGTGGAGTCCCATTGAAGTCTAAAGCCGGCACAGAAATGGTGATATCAGATATGAGGCCTATTGAACTAAAGACAGGCCTGAATCTCAAATGAAGGAGACATATGCTCGGAAGTTCACAAGTGCAAAGATAGGCGCAATGCATTTCAGCAAGGAAAGAGAAAGACATGTGGCTGAAAATGCTGTTTTACTAAATCCACGCAAAGCTACACTTTCTACTTACAGAGATAGAGGCATGTACAGTATCTTCAATTTAATACCAGATTGTGATCCAGAAATCTCAAGTGAAACCAAGATTATTGCATTCATAAGAAATGAATTAACTTCCTTTTCCTCATCCCAAATGACAGTATGCAAAGAGAAGTGCCCACTTGGTTTCAAGGTGAACATGGTTTACTCATATAACTGCCCTGTGTATGGACAATCCAGAAATGAGACTCGTGTCTTTTGCAACTGTGAGATTAAAGAAATACATTACACATGGATATACGGCCCGGGTGCCTTATACAATGCTTCATGTAAAACGCATTGTGTGTGAGTTAAAAGCCATTTCTTTCAGAATTGTACATGCAGCTGGGCATTTCTACTGAAATGAATCTTTAACCTCAAAGACCTTTCCTCTGCTTGTCCCGGAGAGGGAGGTCTGGTTGTCAACAATCAATCAGGTCCATTGCTTAAAAATACAAAGGAATACACTGCCATTGATGGAAACCACGGTGGAAATAGATAAATCCCTGCCTGTTTTTTCAGCAGAAGTGACCTTGAGGTCACAACTCCCATACAATGTGCATTATGGTTATAGCCAAGACCTTCAGGAGGCCAGGGAGGGATAGGCTAAGATAAAGAATCTGGCTGGTCACATGTTTAAAGGTAAATGAAACTTAGAGAAAAAAAGGCGGGGGCTAGAGTGATCGAGGTCGCTGAAGCTGGGGTTTAATTAATAGAAAATTACATGTTACTGCATAAAAAGAGCAACGTATATGCCACAATGCTCGTTCCAGACTGTTATTAAAGGTGGCAGTAATACCGTTTGACCCATGCCAAAATGAGTTGTGTGTGATAAACATTCCAGATGTTATTAAGGAAAACTTGATTTGGGCCTTCCCATGATTCCGAGAGATTTGAAAGTTGGTGTGAGGGTGAAGGACAAAATTAACATGGGAACTTTGAAGTCTCATATTTTTCACTGATGCGGCTCCTGAGCAAAGGAAGAAAAACAGTATCTCTGCACGGGTGTGCATACTTCAGATTAGCATCATCTGATTTGCCTTAAAACATAGTTCTTAAAAATATATCGATACATGTAAAGATTTGAAAAATGAGGGTACTTGTCTTGATGGATATTAATAGATTTTCAGAATTTAAACATGCTAAACCCACTTGTCAGTATGGGATGACAAAGCTTTCTCCTCCCCCAGCTTTCCTAGCTCACACCCCTTAACTCCTTCTCCTGTTAGCACAGAGGTGGGAGGGGGGTGGAGAGAACCAACCAATCCCTTCTGCGGGAATCATGACAGGTTTGTGATGTCATTTGCCCTATAAGTAGACCAGTTGGGGGGGCGTGGCCTGTGTGCCATGGAGTAGGACGTGCTCTGGTGTGCTGCTCCTGCAAATCCGACGTTGATCCGTGTTAAAGCGCACAAATGTACTTAAAAGCAGTAAATACTAAGAGCAGATGCGTCGGAACGTGTTCCCTATCACTGCAGTGACGGACGAGTGAATTGGATTAGATGCGGCGGAGAAAATAACATTTTTGTGTTTGCCCGTAACAAACAGGCGCCTCCCAAAATGGCAGAAGGACAAAAACAAAGATACCTCAAATAAATGAATCTCTGTGCTGCCGACGGTGACTGTGGAGCGCTCTCTGATCGGAGCGCATGAAGGAGTATCGGGCCCTGCGGCACAAGCTCATGTTACATTGCGGGGTGCGGGGAGTATTTGTATGGTGGACTCCCGGGCAACAACAGTGGGAGCAGGCGGATCGGACCGAGTGCCCGAATAGCTGCGCCACCGGGTCGAATTATGCAGAAGCTAGCCTGAGCAAGGGCATCAAGCGGGCACGGCGAGAAGAACTCCCTGTGGAGAATAAACAGGGAGTTTGTAGTAACGTATGCCCTTGCGGAGCAACAGAGCGTGTCATTTCTGATGAGATACTTTGCTGTGTTCGAGAATCCTAAGTGTGCTGGAGGTCACATGGATGCTTTCCTAAAACGAAAATGAGCGCTGCTCGCACAGACACAATGTATCGAGCAACCGTGAAGATAGCAAAGCGGGAGAGCTGAGCTGGAATGCAGCACACGGCAGAAGGGGCAGCTGATGTAAGGAGAAGCCTCTTGCCGGTAGTTTAAGCAGTCGGGTGCTGGAATTGAGCACCCCGTAATAAAAACTATTGAATAACACTATCAACGTAGATGGCTTTACACATATAGGAGCTGGGGGGGTGTAATCCTGAGCGCTGTGGGTTTCCTGGCATACGGCAGTGTGCTAAAAAGACTGCTGAAGACACACCCAAAAGTGCACACTGTGCAAAAAGCCCCCCCCCCCAAAAAGATAAGGAGAGAGGGGCGGGGGGGAATTGATCAAATTAAATTAAAAAAAATTCCGTGCTCGCAGCAGAAGACAGGATGATTTCTGGGACCAATAAAATAAGCTAATACGTGGGAGAGCACAACCCACTCTAGAAATAACCTGGCCAAACAAGCCTACATGAAAGCTCTCTTGGACAGCTTATTCGGACCGGTGGCTTAGCACTGGGTTTGCATCAGAACAGAAAGGCACCTAAAACGGGCGGCGAGGCAGGCACATTCAGTATACGCCTGCTACTACATATATAGGCGGCCAGCCCTGAGGAAGTTGGCCGCGAAGCTACCAGGGGGCCACACATGTGGGTGAGAGTGCGGTGACGGAAACACGGCAAAGCAACTTGGTGAGAGGGTGATGCTGTAATTGGGACGGTGTTGCTCACCCCAAGGTGAGGATGACGGGGGAGTGCAGGCTGATATGTGGGAGAGCGCAGGCCATTGTGGATAATACGGGCCAGCCTGAAATAGCACGAAGAAACCCTCCTGAGTGAGAATAACTGTATGCACTAGATGACGGTGACCCGGACGCATTGTACAAAACCCTGATGGTATTTTGCATGGAAGTGGAGTACCTCCGAGCACAAACACGTGTGAGATAAATAATACCAAGGTGCTGCCTGGCACATGTGGTTTGCTGATCGCTGCTGATTGACTAGGGCACGCCACGGGGGAGGCTGGCGGAGCTTTTGAGGTGCTGAAGCCCCCATGCTTGGGTAAGGCCTGGGATATTGGAACGTGGTGTGTGCCCCGCCCTCTCTACTTGTGAAGCATAAGAGGTGGGCGGACCCATGACATACAGCCGCTGCGTCATGTCTAATAAGCCCCTAAGACAAAGAGTGAAGCAACCAACGCTGGACGAGTTTGCCAGAACACCGCCGGGCCCGGAAAGTGCCAAGAGCAGGGACAAGCCCCCCGCAGATGGCATGGCCACCGCGGGTACAAATCAAGAGGTCCTCGCTGCGATTGCAGACTTGAAAGCAGGCTTGAAAGCGTCCTGGGAGGCCAAGCTCGAACTAGTTGTGTCTGAATTGAAAGCAGTGCTGGACCTCAAGGTCGGTGAAGTGCAGGAGGAGATGAATCTACTCCGGCAGGATGTAAGGTCCCTGTCGGAGTGCACAGAGAGCCTAGAGAAGGAAGGGAGTTTGAATACAGTGGACTGCGCCTCACACAAGACAGAACTGCATGCCCTGGTGCAAAGAGTGGGCAACCTGGAGAGTGGGGCGGAGGAAGCGGAAGGACGCGCCCGAAGAAATAACATCCGCATTGTGGGTATACCGGAGGGAACAGAGGGCCACAATCCCACGGAGTTTGTCGAAAACATGTTGTTACAGGAAATAACCGGAGGAGTTCTGTCTCAAGGATTTGCTGTGGAACGAGCGCATAGGGCTCTGACGAGGAGGCCGCCGCCGGGTAATCCGCCTAGGCCAGTTATCGCCAAGATCCTTAACTATCGGGACCGGGAAAGGATTCTGGAACACTTTCGTAAAGGTGGAACAATAAGCGAGGGGAGGCAAACATAACAGCTTACCCGGACTATACCCTGATAGTGCAGCGGAGCCGAATGAACTTCGGGGCTGTTAAGAGGAGATTGAGGGAAGCGGGCCTGAAATACATGCTACTTTACCCGGCGAAATTGAAGGTTTTTCATAAAAATAGAACTTTATTTTTTGACACTCCGGAAGATGCTATGGGATGGCTTGACACGTGGGGTTGCCCCCAGGAGCCCGACATCCAGATGGAAGGAGGATGCGGACGAGATAAGTAAGGAGTAATAGGAGCACAGGAAGATGGTGCGGCTTACGACTATGGGACTTGATTATAGTCATTGATGTGGCCTGCTAGTAGATGGGACCAAAGTAGAATAGATAATGTATTGTGTGCACTGCGACTGCTGCCTTATTAAGGAGCCCCGCTGGGCTAGTCCTCATACCCCGATTTAGTATCAATAGTTAAGTGGCCATTAGGGCGACTTCACCCTACTGAGCTCTGAGCGTTTTAGACAGGGCTAGATGTGGGGGTGCCTGAGATCCAGAGGTGGAGCTGGGCAACAGTTGGGGAGGGAGTTGTTGGGGAAGGGATGGGTGGGAGGGAGGAGGGGAGTTTGATGTGTATATAGTTTTGGGGAGTTTGAGTCTAAACACGAGCCTACAAGGAATAGTCTTAGAATTGTATCTGTATTGCGCAGGCAGATGTGATTGGCTGGAAGGGAGGGAGATGGGTACTGATGAGCCATGGGGGATCTTAGAATAGTGACATGGAATGTCAGGGGACTTAATAGTTATCTCAAAAGGAATAAGCTCATGCTGTATTTAAAAAGACAAAAGATAGATATTGCATTGTTACAAGAGACGCACCTGACGCGGGAAAAACTGGAACTGGTGGGGAGAAAATGGAAAGGTACTGTAGTGGGGTCTTCGTATTCGGCCTATGCTAGGGGAGTGCTGGTCTGGGTGGCACCGCATGTCCCGCTCCAGCTAATACAGGAAAAAATGGAAACTGAGGGGCGTTTGGTCATAGTGAAAGGGTTGATAGAGAATAAAGAGGTGTGCATTGTAAACACGTATGCCCCCAATCAAAACACGGCGGAGTACTTCCGGACTATGTGCACTAGCCTGAGCTTGTGCGTGGGTGGTGCAGTGATCTGGGGAGGGGATTTTAATTGTGTGCTAAACCCCGGAGTGGACAGATCGGATGACAAGATGGTTAGGCCTGCCCCAGCAGCTAGGGCATTGCAGTCGTTGCTAGATGACTTTGAATTGATAGATGTGTGGAGAACAAAGCATCCTAATGAAAGGCAATATTCACATTACTCGGCCCCACAACAGCTGCACACTAGACTTGATTATGTTTTTGCCACACCAGATGTAATGATAGAGATCGTTCACATAGAATATAAAGCGAGGGTCCTGTCGGACCACTCGCCCCTGGTTCTGGGGTGGCAATACTGCCGCCCTAGGGCACGGATTCCGACATGGCGCCTCCGTGCGGAGGCGCTTAAAAACCCGGTTTTTCGAGAATATATAAGAGACGAGATCATTAGCTATTTTGAGGTGAACACAGGCAGTGTTGACTCGGCAGGGACACTGTGGGAGGCCTTCAAGGTGGTGATGCGAGGTGTGGCTATCGCTAAATCGAAAGGCCTGCAGGATGGGGTCCTGGTCGATTTACAAAGGGTGGAAGTAGAATTAGAAAGAGAACTAAAAGGTGAAAGCATAGATACCGAGCTGGTGCTTAAATTACAGCAACGGTGTACGGAACACTGGGAAAGGCTTTGCAACCTTAATTACAAAAAGTACATTGAGAGACAACATGCGGGTGGAGATAAAACGGGCCGTCTCGTAGCGTGGCTGTATAAGAGTGAAACCCCTAGGCCCCCGATTAGGACAATAACCAGTGAAGATGGGGAGGTGGCAGACACCCAAGAGGAAGTCAACAGGGAATTTGCGGATTATTATAAAGAACTATATAAGGACAGAGGAGGAGGCAGCCGGGATGAGATGCTGGAAACTCTGCAAGATATAGGATTGCCCAAGATAAGTGCAGAAGAACGAGAGGAACTAGACACACCAATTACTTTGGAGGAGTTGGAGGAGGTTGTTAGGCAGCTACCTACTAGCAAGACCCCGGGAGCAGATGGATTACCCAGCGAATTTTACAAAGCATATGGGGCGGAAGTGCTCCCCGCAATGTTGGAAATGCTCAATGAGGCGTTTGAAGTGGGACGATTGCCGGAGTCGCTCAGAGAAGCGATCATAATACCGCTCCCTAAACCAAATAAACCGGGACATAGCTGTGGATCGTATAGGCCGCTGTCGATGCTGAACCAGGACAGCAAGATATTAACGGCTGTCCTGGCGAATAGACTGCGGAAAGTAATTAGCAAATTAATACACCCGGAACAAACGGGCTATGTCCCGGACAGCAATATTACTCACAACCATAGGCGACTCCATCGGGTGATTGAATGGGGCTGTGACAATGAAGGAGAAATGGCAATAGTGTCTTTAGACGCAGTAAAAGCTTTCGACTCGGTTAGATGGCCGTGGCTGCTGGCGGCTCTGAGAGAGTATGGAATGGGGCTGGGGTACATCAGGTGGGCGGAGATGCTGTATAGTCCGCCGTTAGCCAGGGTGCGAGCAGGAACAGTGATATCTGAAAGATGGCAACTTAGCAGAGGCACTAGACAGGGGTGCCCCTGGTCCCCAATGTTGTACATCCTGGCTCTGGAGCCCTTGGCAATATACCTGAGGCAGCAATATAATGAGATAGGTATTGAGGTTGGAGGAGAATGGCACCTTATATCCCTATATGCAGATGATTTTCTACTATACTTGAGATATCCGGAAGAAAATCTTCGGTATATTCTGGAGGTGATGGAGAGGTATGCAGGGTTGTCCGGTATAGCTGTGAACCCTCAAAAATCTAGTATTTTCCCGCTGGGCAGTTACAAGGGAATCCCTGTAGAAAGGTTGCCGGTGTTGCAGGTGCCATGGACTGTGGGCTCCTTCCGCTACCTTGGAATAGATGTGTACCATACGGCGGAAGAAGAACATAGACATAATACCGAGATGGCCGCTGGGAAAATCCGAAAATGTATGAGGTTTTGGGAAAAGTTGCCTTTAGCGATGATGGGGCGGGGAGCGATGGTCAAGATGGTGGTTTTACCTAGGCTCCTACACTTTTTTAGCAATATCCCACATATGATTCCCAAAAGGTGTTTTGTTCAGCTAAATGGTATGTGTGGAGACTTTCTGTGGCATGGTACCCGGAATAGAGTAGCGCTCTGGAAGTTGCAGAACGTTTATGAAAAAGGGGGTGTTAAAATACCTAATTTTGAGGTCTATTATATAGCAAGTCAATTACAGTTTGTGGCCAAATGGCTCTCCGATGAAGCGACCCCTGAATTTGGATTGTTTGGGCGGGACTGTACACCGTTTTACCTGAAAGAAATTATCTGGTTGCCTGAGTCTGACATAAGGGAGCGCCCGGGGATGTTGAGGCTGGGGTGTAAAATGTGGCGATGAGCATGTACAATGATGGGGGACCCGCTCCCGTGTTCACCGCAGGTACCTCTGGTTGCTCTGGCGGGTGGAGATAAGCAACTGAGGGTGATTATCAGAACCTACTGGGAGTCGGTTGGGCTAGCAACGTTGGGAGATATATGGCAGGAGGGGACCATCAGGGAGTTTGAAGGACATGAGGAGGAGGCAGGACTACATGGGGGCCAGTATGTTACGTATCACAGGTTGGTACGGAAGATTCGGATAACGTGGCCCGAGACAGTGTTGGCGGAGGAACCGGACGCCATTATGGGGATGATATATGACATAACTGAAGGGGGGCACGAGATCTCTAGATTGTATGAGATGGTAATGACAAAGGTTGGAAAGGAATTGACACATTTCAGATTGGATTGGGAAACAGAGGTGGGAGCCCAAATGGATGATGGGATGTGGGATCGGGCGCTGGGATACCACAAGAAGGTATCTAGGAATGCCAGATTGCAACAAATACAGCTGTACGTAACGCATAGAGCGCATATGACCCCGCTGAGGATATCTAGATTCAGGAGTGCAGGGAGACAGGCGTGCCCTAAGTGCGATGAAGAGAATGCTGATATGACACACATGTTTTGGTCATGCCCAGTGATTGAGTGTTTCTGGAGAGAAGTCGCACAAAAGCTAGCAGAGAAAGGGGTCACGCTCGCCGTAGACACGGCCTGGGCCTGCCTGTTGGGAGGGTTTCCCAGGCCACGAAAATTGAAGCATGTGGGGAAACTGAAAGACTTGGCGTACGTGCTTGCCAAGCGAAGGATAGCCATGGGATGGAAAAAGTGTCATAAGCCACGGGTGGAGGTGTGGTGGAGGGAACTACAGAAATGGGCAGAGGCTGAAACGGCGGTATGGCAGGAGGCAAGTGGCATGTCTTGGGAGGAAGAAATGGGTACCCTGATGGCGTGGAAAGCTCTGATATCTGGACTATTTGGATCAATGTTTGATACAGAAGAATCTGATGAAAATGACGCACGGCTGTGTGTAGCAGATACTGAGTGTGAAGAACAAACAGGCTCGTGAAGGGGGGTGGGAACGGGGAGGCAGGGAATAAAGACTAATTGATGTTACAGTAATGACTGTGGATTACCCTGCGTGTTTGGTTTGTATTGTTGGTTGTATTGGAAAACTAATAAAAATGTATTAAAAAAAAAAAGTAGACCAGTTTGCATCAGAACTGGGCCTTTTCACTTTATTCCGGGAAGTAACCTGCTGTTGAACTCTTGTGAGAAACACCCAAGCAGAGAGGCCCCAAATGTTGCATTGGAGACAGGGACCTGGAGACATAGAAGCTGACTGGGAACCCTTGGAGGAGCCAGAGGGCACTATCCTTGACTGACAGACACTCTTGCTGTCCGAGAAGTGCCCTGCTGTTCCCTGATGCCCATTCCAAGGCCTCTCCTGTAAGTGAAACTATCCCAAAGCCATAGACTGTATAGGCCCTGCATTTTTCAAGTATTGTTCTAGTTATTTCCCCATAGCAAAATACCCTGTGTGTCTGTGTAGATCCTTAGCATATTTCATTAAAGTAAATCAATGAATTCCCCCATAGAAATCACGGAATTTGTTTGGTTAGCATTCGAAACTAGCAAGCTCCACCTACTGTGTTTCAAGCCAGTACAGAAATAAAGATTTGATTAACTATTTGTAAGAAAACCCTTGACTTCGGTACAGAAAGGGGGGCCCTGAATTCAAAAGAATTAATCTCAAAACCCTGTTTCCAAGTGAGCGTACAGGATGCAAAACGAAATTCCCAATTGATCCCCTTCATTTTAAATCAGAAGTGTGAAGCCTTGTATTTCCTTTGCATGTATGGTGGGAAAAACAAAATTGTCCCTTTGTTCCCGTTGTGCTTTGACCAAAACCACAAAGACCTGCCTGTTCATTTTAGGTGTGGCAAAACGAATTTTACCATTATTTTTCTATCCCTCATACTGCATTTGTAGTAATAAGTGCAAAACGATTTTTCCCCTTGAATCTCTGATCCAAAGAGTGCATTTTTCTATCAGAACCCAAAACCGTTTTCTCATTGTGTGCCAACTCTCTGTCACTTGCCTTCAATTCAGAGGGGTCAAGTCTAATTGATGTTTGGAGGGTGGGGATTGCTGGGAGAAAAAGTATTATAACCAAATCAGCAATCAGTGTTTGCCTTGAAATGTTCTTTTTCTATGTTGGTGATTGATTTGAAAAGAAAGCTGTGGGAAATTGTGACTGCATATCTTAGTATTATCTCTGTGCTGGTGCCTTTAAGGAAGTCATGTTCTGTTCTTGTGTGGCCACAGCATTGGTGGCTGGTGTTAGCCTGTTTGTCAAATTTGGTTTAAATAAATTAATAAATATATAATCTTACTACACACCGGCCTGGCTAGTCCATTGTGGCTCCTGGTATTTGTTGGGGTTGGGTGCGAGACGGGTTGGATGCCTTATCAAATTGAATCTTAACAAAATAGTGCTTTGTGGTGCGCCACCTTGCTTGGGGGGGAAGGAACTCCCTGAGTTGAGTGTGACCGCATAAAAAACCGCGACAGAGGAACTGTGGGCTCGGTACCTAAGTGGGAACTATGAAGCATGTGTCATTTATTTGAACATTATGTGGAGGAAAGTTCAGGAGATTTTGCCTGTCCTGACTTAATTACCTTGGACCCTTAGTTGATGGTTGGGAGACAGTTTGTATTTGTATTTACAATATGATTGGGCAGGAGGAAAACAGCTTAGCCTCATATGTGATGCAGGGAGACACTTCTTGTCTAAGTAATGTCTAGGCAGGAGTAATAACTCTCACCCTGCGACCGCACGGTGTTACTGTCCCATCATTTGGCTGTTGGGGAAGTGTGCTTTGTTTGGGAAAAGGGCCATATTGCTAAAATTTATCTGTCATTATATGGTTTACCAAGATGAGTGAGATAATTTATATGGATGTCATATCTGTGAAAAGTGTGTATGAGCTGTACTACAGTAAATAAATAATGGCTAGGGTGCTTTCACTGTGGGTTTCAGGTGATGGAGGCTCATCGGTTGCATTTGGCCACCATGGGTTGAGCTGTCCCTGTGGGCCTGGGCTGTCCTGATAAAAGCATCTCCAGATTTTATGAGGTCACAATTGTATTGATGGTACATTTTTATCATTTCTATCATCAAAGGCATGTTGGCAAGGGGTCCCTGCATTGGTGTCATGTGCATTAATTTCTACCATGATTAGTCACATGGCCATTTAACCGTAGGTTCTGCAAAGGCATTGCGGTCCTCTGACCCCACAGCCTGGCAACTGCCTTTAGGTAGAGAGGTAGGTTATGCATTTACATCATAGAGCTGGCATTTCTCCCATGCCGTACTCTCCAATTGGTATGGAATTGGAATTGGTATGATTTGAGCGCAGCATAATTGTTCATGGTGGAATTGACCGTAGTCAATTTCGCTGTGAACCCAATTTAACTGTGGCCAAAATCAACTAATACATGCCTCCCTCCAACCCCCAATACATCCCCACCCACCGCCCACTTACCTTTCAGTGGGGGCCTTCATTCTGACCCTGCGGCGTCAGTTCCGTCCCCGCAACGCCAGTCAGAACTCATGCCGTAGGGTCCCTTTCTATTTTTATTTTCTTTTTTTAATTCCCTCGCTTCCAATTTCCCAGAAGAGGGTCACACCCCCGCAACTCCTGTTCTCATTATAGCGAGCAGGGGGAGCAGGGGACACCCCAGCAGCCCCTGTTCCCCTTGTTTGTTATAATGGAACCGTATGGCCTAGCACATTTTCTACGATCATTTCGTACAGCCTAAATTCGGTCAACTAGGCCATACGGTTAAATATCACGGGAGCTCCTGCAAAGCCCCAGATGCCCTTACAGCCAGCTCTCAAATTTCTCTAATGGTCTGAATCTGGCACCCAAGATCAACTGGCCACTAAGAACTCTTCCCTGACCTCTAAGGGAGGACACCCTGCTCCGTGCAAAACACATTTCATGGTGCTCCAGGGACACAGCTGCACACCCATGCAATTCTACAGTAGCTCCTACAAAGAGGCTTGCACCTTGTCTTTTATGTAGTTAAGAACCTTCTATTAATTTTAAACCATTCATAATGCTGCAGTAGGCTGTGACATAACCGAACATGACCATAAAGAATGCTTGGCAAATAAGAGGCAGACATCGTATTGTGGTTATGATTAATTTGTATTTTAGGGGAGCCGGCGAACACTAGAGGAAGGACAAAGAATGCATACAAAGGTGGAATAGAGAAAGATATGATGGAAATAAAAATAAAAATAGATTGTTGTATGTTCAGAAGACTTTGGAGTTTGAAGTAAATTAAGTGCAGTCCATCTTGAGGCCATTCATTCTACGGTAGTAAGTCATAATCTCTCCCGACAGCCCACCAACTAGAACTTTGTGGTTGCATTCACAGCTGGTTGTCAGTTTGTTCTGAGAAACGTATGAATTTAGATTGTTCCAGAAATCATGATTAGTAGAGATTACAGTGGACTTCCCAAAAGCAAGTTCTACGAACTTATATGTGTGACATACTCACGCCCACCAACTATGGTGTGAAAGATTCTGAAGGTTTTAGAAACTGCACATGCAGACAATCTTGATGATACGTATATTATTATTATTATTATATTTATTTAGTTTTATAAAAACTTTACAAAATTACATTACATCAACTTATTATCCTTTATAAACAACCTAAAACATCTTAAACCCAATTGACATCATTGCTAAAAGTACACAAATTATTTCTAATATCTCATCATAACATCGATCAATACAGCATAATCATTAAATCCTTCTGCTTCAAGTTATCTAGTACATATTTGTTCACAGACACAATTCATCGTCTTTGACTAAAACTAAATCAATTCACCCCATTTGATTTTAATTACTATAATTAATTTTCTTATTAAAACCATACTAATAAATAACTGAAGAAATAGGTGCCCTAAGGCATACAACATAATACAATCTAATAAAATCAATGTTAACCTACTAACATTGCCTCACCCTACTCCTAGCTGTATTGTGCAACTGTCTGTCTGTACATCCTACCCTTTCAGTTAGATTTCAGCTATTCTTAGTTGGGTTTACTCAGTACTTTTTTAATTCACATCCACAATTGGAACAGGGCTATATGTACCCTCTGGCACTCTGAATTCAAACAATATACCCAAAATGGATCACTTTTGATAGTGTCATAATCATTTACCAGATGTCCCATGATTGTCATTATTCCGTTCCTAAAATGGGACATTCAAAGAATACATGTTGCTGGGTTTCTAGATTATTAGGCTTCTTGCAGATTCTGCTAAATCTTTAATTCTAAGATAGTTTCAATTTTGCACCAATCTACGCTAACAATGGAAGCTGATTAGTGCGCAGTCTGAGACGAAAAGATTTAACTGCTGGACATGGGCATTTTCTTAGGTATAGTTGGGTCTGTAGATACTTGTGTGTCACTCCTGCAACATACTTGTAACTGCGGAGTGATTCTAAGTGTTCGTAATTACAGACCCAGCCCCAGGTCTCAATTCCTCCTGTTAGAATTCACTTCATTGTCTCATATGGGGTTTTCCTATTGTAATCAGAATGCCAATCTATTGTCTTAAATAGTACCTCTATCAGTCTCTCAAAATTGCCATTGGAGCTATTTCTTGTTTCCAGTAGAACCAAGAGCAAACACTGTGGAGTTGAATGGATTTTTAAATGTAAGACCCCAAGTTTCTTCAGCAGTGCTCCTTTCAACGAGGTCAGTCCTAACTCAAGATGTATATATTGTATTGGGGTAGATGGTTTAAGTCTAAGGATCTTTCTCCAGAATTGACCTTTTATGACATCTAACCATGGCAAATCTTTCATTGTTAATGCTTCCGGTCCATACAAGTCGGACAATAGCATTGTTTGTAGAGTATTAAGATTCCCTCTAATGTAAAACCTGCTGTTTCTCTAGCAAACTTTGCAATTAATTGGGTCAGTCTTAGGGCTTTTATTTTCTTATTATCTTCTATATGTTTGTATGTGGCGTTGTTGCTCACATCTAGACCGAGGTAAGGATAGGTATCAATATATTCTATTTTACCCAGGTCAGGGACAAAATCGGGATATTCAGCCTTTTTTGAGGAAAAGGCCATTATTTTAGTTGCGTACTTACACAAGGCCGCAAACATATATTTGACACCAAGATGTGTAGTTCAGCAAGACTAAGACATCTGCGTAAAGTAGATATGGCACTGGTGACCCTCCCTGTTTAGGGCACCATCCAACAGTAGGTAGTAGCTGGTCGGGCAGATGAGCTATATACAGATTATAGAGGAGCGCTGCCAGGGTACAACCTTGTCGCACTCCTCTATATATCGGTGTTGAAGCTATGGTGCTGCTATCTGCTGAGAGTCGTACCCGCGCTTGTGTGTCTTGGTATAAACTTTTCAAGATATTGACCAACCAAGATGGGCAACCCCAATTTATGAGTTTATTCCAGAGTCTGTGGCCATCTACACTGTCAAAAGCAGCGGAAAAGTCAATAAAGACTACATATAATGTTGTTCCAGCTGCATATTGTGTTTCCTCAATGATGGACTCCAACATTTTAAGATTATGGGTTGTGCCAGCCCCGGCTCTGAACCCTGTTTGGGTAAAATGTAAAATATTCTACTTCTGTAACGTTTGGCAAACGAATGATGAAATAATTTACCCGAGACATCGAGTAACGATAATAATCTATAATTCTCCGAAGCCTACGTGCTCCTTTTTTGTACACTGGGAGAATTATAGCTTGTAGCCATGTGTCAGGTATATGTTGGGTTTGACACACCTTGTTAAATAACACACACAGTATCTTGGCCCATTGAGTTGGGTTTTGTTTAAAAATAGCATTTGCTAATCCATTGGGTCCTGGCTCTCTGGAGTCTTTCAATTTCAGTATGGTTGTTTTAACCATTTCCACACTGAATGTCAAGGGCCATCCTCCAACCATGTATTTTGGTCTAGAGTTCTGATACTGTTCATCAGATTTCTGCTGGAGGTAAGTGACCCAAGTGCCTCCTTGAATAGGATTTACCATAGATTTATTTACGTCTCCTTTGGCTGTGGTTAGTTTGGCCCAAATGGTTTTAGCATTGTTGCTGTTGAGGGTTTTAATCATCTGTTGCCAGTTTTGATTACAAATAGAGTGTTTCCATTGTCTTAACCAACATTGATAATTGCCTCTGATTACTTTCTTTTGTTTAATAAACTCATCTAATTCTAACCCCATATTATGTAACTTCTGCAGTTATGTTTGCATTATGCGTTTTGAATCACGAATAACGCTATCATAGATATACAGGATTTTATTACATACCACCTGTTTATGTGTATTAATGGTACCAGACTTCTTAGTCATATTATAAAACATGTTTTCCATTTCATCTACTTTTAGGTAAATAATTTCCCTCATAATTGTTCATGAGAATTACAGATCATTTTATTGATCTTCTCTAGGTTGGCTACAGTCCAACAGACTGCATTACCGTCATGGTTTACACTTAAGTTTTTACAAGCACTCTGGCAGCTCTCATGAGACTGGATGTTCATTTCGAGTGCCCGTATGTCATGATCAGTGTTTACCATGGGTATTATCTGAAGGGTTTGTGTTTTTTCTAAGCACGCATTGTTACCAAATAGGTAGTCTAACGTGGCGGCACTCCCATTTTCCCTCCGCGTGTAGGCACTGGGTGTGTCACCCGCAGTTCTACCATTCAGCATCCAGAGGTCCCATTGCTTTAGGAAGATTATCCATTGGGTGCCCTTGAGGTTACCTTTTGCTTGTAACATGATGCTTCTTTTCCTAACATTTTCATACTCCTTACATTCTATGTTATCAAGGCATCTTTACTTTAGGTCACCCCCCACTACTACTAATTGTGAATTTTGAGATTCATTTATTGAAGACAAACTGCTTTCGATTCAATTATATTGGTCTTCTAAATGATCCATGCTAGGTGGAGCATAGGCATTTATCAGAAGTAGCTTCCAGGATATGCCAGGGGTGTCTTGTTCAATCTCACCCACAAGAAGGTTTTTGTTTATTGGGTCGGAAAATACTCGTTTTGAACCAAAGTTTTGTTTCACCCCTGTTGCTAGACCTCCATAGGGTCTGCCTTTCTTACCCTTGGTAGCTAGTTCTTGGTATATATGATACCCTTCTGTGCATAATGGACTTGTAGCATGAAAATATCGAAAGTGTGTAGTTAGTACACTGAGTGCCCTTCATTTCGTATGTGAGTGTAGCCTCTAGTGTTACTGTCAGTTTGATAGCAGTATGTCATCTCTCAATGCTGCATTTTTATCACTCATGTTTCATGTCAGTGATTGATATCTTGGGGCAATACTTTGATAATTGAATTCACCTTCCTGTCTACTATGTGTAGTTTGTTCTTTGCACATAGTGAGTCGAAGTCCCTCATTTAAAAGTGTTTGGGTATTAGCCCACATGAGAGATACTGCAATAGAGGATACAAAACGGATCAAGACCCAATTGGTAGTACTTCCAAACTTAGGGAGTTTTATCTGGGCTATGTCTCTACTTGTTATCGTTGATAGCCATGGCATAGTCGACAAAAGACGCAATAAAGTTGCCCGATTTAAAAACGCGCTTGCATCTGAATTGGCAATTTCATCCAGTCTCACTGAGAGACCAAATTTCATTGGAACTTGTTTCTTACATTGTAATGTTGGTCTCTCATGTTCTAAAATCAAAGATTGTGATATATTTTCGTGACAAGACTTTCTCCCAAGTTTAACTCCTCTATACGCAGATGTCGAAGGGTCAGATGATGGCTGAACCTTAGAGACCCATCTAGATTTATTTACATTCACATTCTGGCCGATTCTAGGCTGGGTAAAAGCTTCTGTGTTTTTGTCTCCACTACCATGAGATAGTAAATCATTTGGCAGTATAGCAACATTACTTTTTATTCCAGCTGGAATTGGTTGGCCATGTGGGTCACTTCCATTCGGCCCCGGATTTTGGAAGTGAACCCATTTGTCCAAGGGCACATTTAAACTACCTGTTCTCCTGGATCCATCTGTTTGAAGGCTGGAGATTACCCATGTAGCATTTCGATTTTTGCCACTTTGTTTAGCCACCAAATCTGCTTGTTCATCTCTTCTGTGTTTAGTTGGTTTTAATTCCTGCTGGTGTGTGATAGCAGTTTGCTGTTCATTATTAGATGCCATATATGGAGAAACCGCCTCCATCATGGAGTTTTCTGTGCATAGTGCATCAATGGCATCTTCCTCCGACATTGCCACAGTATTAACTGAGTCTTGCACATTCCATAAGTTATTTGTATCATCTAACTCAATAATAATGTCTTCTTGCTTTCTTGATCCATCTTGTCTTTGTTGTTTTGTTTTAACAATTCTCACATTGTCTATCCCTTCATTTGAAGTGGTCTTACTGAAAGAGTTCAAAGAAGGGACCGATTTGGTTTGCTGTGGTTTAATTCTCATAATGTCATCCTTATTAATTACCAATTTGGTCACTAGTGGGTATAGTCTTTGCTGGTCTGAAGCTATTGCAGAAATAATCTAAACAGTGCTTCTACTTTGTCAGACAGTGTAAATAAAATGTCCGCTATCCCAGGGGTCTCGTGGGTGGTGGACATCTCTCTATATTCACCCTCGGTCCCTTTATACGCTCTGGCAAATTCTCTTTGCTTTTCAGGCATATTTACATTTTCTACATTGGGAGTAGCAAATAAATTACTGTACTGACTGTCTCTTTTAGGTAGTGTTAAATGCACATGAATTGAATTTCTCCTGATATTATTGCATAGTTTTAATAATGAGCCATTATTGTCAAGAGAACAGTCATTCAAAGAGAGTTGGTCTTGGCTGCCTTCAATGTTATCAACTGCTTCATCCTTTGTTTGAGACTCGTCTTGTATCAGGTCTATGGGTATATTCACCGTTTCTGTTAACTCAGGTGTCTTTGCTTCTGGTTTCCCATGCCTGAGAAAAAAAACAATATCTTAGGTTGTTGCAGTTCCGGTTTGGCCATACTACTGCAGCATTCTCTCTTCCCCCTTTTCCTTCTGGGTCCATCTCGGGGTATTCTATTTGTACCATGAGGACTGTGGGTTCTTTTTCCTTTGATGACCGCTTGTCTTCTCAACCCAGTTCATTTTGGTTGTCTTAATTTCATGTTAAGCGAGCAAGATTAATATAAAAATTACGGTTTTATAACCGTTACGTTAAAACAGGTGAATGATTAGATCGCAATATGTGCTTTACTTCAATAGCCATTAAGCTTTTGTGTTCACTGCTAGACGGAACACTAAAATCTTTCGTGGATTATGTTGACAAGCTGTACCGGTATAACAGCATTTTGGAACGTTCAGTACTTACAGGCCTTCCATAGACAGCAGGTTGTGTTTTACTATCTTTTTGGGCATCGTGGGCGTTGTCGTGGGCGTTGTATAGCCAATCCGTGGGATAGAGTCCTCAGATTCCGGGCACTTCTCACTTCCTCCTTACACCAAACACCAAACACTCTCGCACTCCCGCACTCTAAGTATATTAGAACGAGGGTAGCCAATGTCCACATTGCACATTTCTTTTTCTATCTCTTGTCAGAAAGGACAGATTTATTTGCACACAAAAAATAATATGTGGAGTAAGTCTCCTATATCTTTAGAGCAATGACAGCAAGAGTTGTTATTTATGAGGCCTAGTCTAGTGGCACCCATTCCGTTTGGTACAAGGCAGGGAATTTAGAAAGTGAGTCATTTCCATAGAATTTTTTCATATGAGGCATTGTCAAATAGTTGGCTAATGCCATTGGCTTATTTGCAGTGAGGAGGTTTTTATTGAAAGAGCTGTTCCATTTCTTTCTAACTTATCGGTATCTCTGGAACAATGTACATGTTTGGATGCAGTGTGACCACTAATGGTGAAATTGTTAAAAGTCTTAAAAAGATCTAGTATTTTTTCCCCAATACTAATTTTATAGAGGCCAACTTTCAATTTTATGAAATTGTAGGATTTAATGTTAGAGAGGAGGTGGAAATATTGTAGATGTGCAAAGACACCCCCATAAGTCCTTCAGTGAAGTCATTCCAATATTCTGACATTCTGACATTCTTGCTCGTTGATTACTCTGCTGTTCTTTTTTATGCAATTTGAATTCCAGATTGTGCAGTATCGTTTTTTAAAAATTTTATTAGAAATGATTGAGTGAACTTTGCATAGAGTTTGTACAGTGCCCAATAGGATATCATTTTCCACGAAAATATCAAGTGAAGTTTGAGTTAGTAGATCTGTGAAGCTGCTTGGATGTGTTGAATCTCTTTCGGTTTTTGAGCTAAACAGGTAGACAGGCTCACCACCTCGAGAGCCCTGGTTCTCACCAGGCTGGACTATTGCAGCAGCCTCTTTCTCGACCTTACTACTTCTACTCTCCATCCTCTAAACTCATCCAGAACAGAACTGCAAGGGACCGCATCTCTCTGGCGCTTAAATCCCTCCACTGGCTCCCCATGGCTGCAAGGATCAAGACCTTATGCATAATCCACAAGGCTTTCTGTGGCAGTCTTTGCACTTGCCTCCGTGCCTCTGCACTATGGTCAGCATTACTACACTTTCTGCTTACTCTCTATGAGCGAGGCAACCCTTCAGCACTTAACCCAGCAGGGCCCTGTTGGACTGGATGCACTTGTTCCCCCCTCCCCCTCTTCCTCACACCTCCGTCTGTATGCATGCACTGCCTAAATGTACGTGGACTAGTAAGTTTGTCTGTCCAGTTCCATATCCCCACCCACCTTTGTTCTGTCCAACTCCCTAGCTGGGTCGAAACTGTAAAACATCATGCAATTGCACTAGGAGAAACGCTGTCTGGCCTAGTATGCTAGTTTTTATATTTAGATCATTCGGAAACGTCAAGGCCTAAGAATGATTACTGTATTTCCTTGTTCCTTTCCCGCCTTCATACGCTTTGAAGCACTTCACCTGTGCATAAGCGCTGTATAAATAAACAATTACAATTACTTGCTTAGAGTGTCCTCAGAAAAAAACATTTACTGCCCTGTGGCATTATGAAAGCTGTTTGGTAGGTTTATAAATTGGCGATCTTTAAGCCACTACCTTTTAAAAAACAGATTTTTTAAAGTTAATTTATGGCTATTTTATTGGGAACAGGATTGCATGTTTAATGACAAATTGAATGTTTTACAAATTGGAAAGAATTATCAGTTATGATGCCTTTTCTTTATAAATGTATATCATCCCTCCATATTTTGTTGTAAATGGGGGATGTTGCCTCTTCTCCCATTCATATCCTTCCCCATGCTGTTACCCTTTTCCTCTGTGAGTACATGAATGCATTATTTGTAGAGCCTTAACGCCCCCTCTTAACGAGGAAACAAAAAACAGTACAACGTGAATACACTAAAAAGCACATGAATTAAGTGGAAAAGGCGGTCTTCCAATCAATCCACAATTGGGACAATGTGGTGTGCATCTTATAGTAGGGGGAGAGCATTCAAAATCTTTTGGACTGAATTTGAGAGGCTGTGATTTCTCAGTGTCAGAGCAATCACCTTTAGCCCACTGTTTTGCATTATTTTAGTATCCTGTGCTGCCATTACGTTTGCCTTTCTATTGTATATTTAAAATGTTAGTTTTTAGCTTTTTGGCTCCGTTTTTATTGACTTTTATTCATATTGTCCCCCGTGTACCTTCCCCAGTGTATATTTTGTTGAATGCCTCGTGCTGACTTCATTCGTAAATGTGATTTGAATCAGAAACTTCTTCTTCTTCCTACACGCACTGGGTAGAGGGTAAAACTACAACTCCCATCAGTCCTGTGGTTTTCCTTCCCTATTTACTTCAGAATCCGGCACGAACGCGCCGGCGCGGGTGGGCTTAGCCAGTCTGGGCCAGTCCGGGCTGGGAAACCAACAGGGCAACCTTCCTCTGTGTTTCCCACCACTATGGGACTGACCGAGGTTTTGGCTCTAATCGAAACAGCAAGAAACCGCTGCTCTGGAACCCTCCCCTCAGCCCTCAGCTACTACTACGGTAAGGCTTGCTTCCACGCTACCTAATGCTAAAAATGCCTATACTCAAACTGAACTCTCATTAAATAACACCCCTGCTGCACCCAATTTCCGATCTCTCTCCTTTTCTTGTGAAGTTTCCTGTAATACAGTCCTGCCCGATGCCACAGCACAAAAAGATTTCCCAGTCACTGGCATTGTCCGTGATAATGTTTGTACGTCCTCGGACTCCTCATTTAATTGCCTACTCTTTATACCAGTACATACCTCAGAGACACCAGTACATACCCTAGTTTGCATGCTTTTAAATACCAGATCTCTGGTCAAACATGCAACTGAAGTAGCACTATACATTGAGGAGAAATACATAGTCATCTGCACCCTCACCAAAACCTGGGGCCATAGTGCCGCGGAACCTACTCTTGACTTGGCCATTCCTGATGTATACAAAATGCTACGGCATGATAGAGAGGAAGCCAAAGGGAGGAGGTGGCAATAATCTTCAAATCATCACTTACCATTTGGGAATTCAAAGGAAGAATTCTGAATGGTATCGTATCCCTCCATGTTAAGATTGGGTTTAATGCTGAGTGTGCCTCCAATCACATCCTTATTTATAGACCACAAGCATTGAAGGGGGATTTTACATTATCATTATCAAACTACTTGTTACTGTTTCTTAAACCTCACTCCAGCTATATTATCCTGGGAGATTTTAATCTCTGGCTAGGAGATAGCAATGACTCAATAGCCAAAGGTTTGGAACTCACTACGAGTAACCTTGGTTTCAAACAACTCATTCAAGCACCTAGACATATATTAGGACACACCCTGAACTGGATCTCCTCCCTGAAGGTTAAACCAAATGATGTGTGTATTCTATCTTGCCCGTGGTCCGACCATTAATTTATACATTTTTCTATTCAAGTTGATTTTCCCCAAACAAATCAAATCTAAGAGGACACAACTCTCTTAGTAGAAATCTTAAACTGATTTTTCTTGATAGAGTCGAACCTCTACTGCAATCCTCGATTCTATTCACAACCCAGGAAGGATCATCCTCAGTTAAGGCCAAAGTCCTCTTATCCAACATGGAAGACATTAGAGAAACCTTGGCCCCACTAAAAAATAGAAAAATGAAGCAGGGTCAGAGAAACAAATCATGATGTACACCAGAACTGAGAATGCTCAAATCCTCCAATTAGAAGCTATTTTATATATGGAAAGCTAGTTTGACACCTAATTCTTTGGCAAATTTTAAAAGAGCAGCAAAAACATATAAAATAGCCATTATGGAGGCAAAGAAGAACTCCTTCGACACAAGGATTCTAAAGGCCCACTCTGAATCCAAAGAATTGTTTATAATTCTCAATGAACAAGAGAATATAGGTTCCCCTGAAGTTGTGTCGACTGTGAAGGATTCGGCATGGTGCTTGGGTATACAGGATGCCATGGCGAATAAACTGAAAATCATTAGATCTGACTTTTCACGTAGGAAACCTATGCAGTCTACACCTCCTAAAGACGCCATATCCTTTATCAGAGATTCCTCTATTCCTCAATTTAATGGCCATTCTATCACAGAAGATGAACTCTCCAATATAGTAAAGGGCCTTAAAACCTCCTCTTGTAAAGGAGATCCCTGTTCTGCACTTATTATTAAAACCTGCCCACCAACGTTCCTGACGGCCATTTGCAAATTTGTGAATGCTTTGCTTTTGGAAGGCTCTGTTCCTACAAGTCTAAAACAAGCATGGCTCACCCCTATCATAGAAAACCCACCCTGTCCTGAAGACCCTCTTAATTACAGACTGATTACCAATAGGCCCTTTCTTCTAAAGATTCTGGATAGGGTAGCTTAGGAACAACTTGCTAAACATCTTAACGAATATCCTGTGCTTAATCCTCGCCAGTCAGGCTTCCGAGTTGGCTTCTGTACGAAACAGCCCTTTTAGAACTCAAATCTAGACTAATGGAATGGATGAACAAGGGCATGGCATCCATGCTAATGCTTCTGGATGTTCCTGCTGCCTTCAACCTGGTCGACCATACCATTCTGGTCAACAGGTTGATGGCAGTAGCAACTTTTCTCCTATGGCTACACAATGGATCGTTTAATTTTTTAACAACTGTGTTAGCAGAGTTTTCTCGGGAGAAGCAGAATTCCCCCGTCTCTATCGAATTGGAGTACCACAGGGTGTTTGTTTGTCCCCCTGTTTATATTATGTGTTCATGGTCATCTTTTTTGCCTTGCATGACCAAGAGGGGATCATGTTCATGAACTATGCGGATGGCACCCAGTGTGTCATCGCCATGGTGGGTACCCATTCAGCCGATGAGGCAGAACTTAATCATGTCTATCTGATTATAGAGAGCTGGATGTCTCGTCCCCTTTAGTATATAAATTGGGCATGTTGTATAATAGATTCCTTCTTGGTGAGATTATACTTAGCCCCTTTAAAAAAGCAAAAGCCTTGGCGGTAGTTTTAGATCAACAACTATCTATGAAGGCCCATGTGAGTAGCCTGGTTTCCAGTGCAGCTTTTTATATGAAACTCCTTGCCCAGCTCAGGCCTTTCATTAGTCAAGTCATTGTGGAAACAATTGCCTGTGCGATTATAGGAGCAGAATTTGGCTATTGTTACAGCTTACTGGTTGGCCTTAACAAATCAGAAATGAATAGACTCCAAGTCATTGACTAATGGTGATTACTTATTGTTAGGTAGAATTATATGCAGTACCCTATGGGAACACCACAAACAATTAAGACTACAAGCGACAGTACAAATTCACCTTTGGTAGAAGCCTGTACTACACAGTAAAGTGGTAGCGATGGCTGAGCAGCCAGACTTATCTCAAGAGTAAGTGAGCAGTATCAATAGTTACACAAAGGACAACAATGACTATGGTTCAGACAAACACTGACTCAAGGTTTCTGAGTAAAAGAATATACATTTATTTACACATCAGTTGTAAAGCATTTCATTAAAGTAAAGCAGTTGAAATATCACGTTACTAATACACTACACCGCACCCAATAGATTCTGGACAAGTTAGGCTCAAAATGAAGTGTGAGCAAAATGGCACTCCAGCAATTTAGAAGGGATGGAAAGACAAAGTTAGGCAAGAATTGAACAACACCAATAAGTAAGTAAGCAGGGCAATCTAGAAAGAGGAACTACAGTGAGGAAATCAGATTCAAGGGACCTGGCCCAAAGTCAATGGAACATAGTCTTTGCTTAAGATCACACAGTTGGGTAGTTTGCAGTTACGTCTTTGCCAAAAGTTCAGAACGAAGTTGGTCAGGCGAAACGTTACTTTAAAGAGTGGAGAAGGACAAGCCCTTGGATTGGCGAAAGGTTTCACACACTTTCACCGCAGCTGGACGAAACGAACAACCGGATTTGAACAGTACCTTAAATGAAGAAGGAGGCTGTAGCTGAGGCGGACGTTCCTGGCAGGTCCTGCAGGCTCACAGTTCCTGAAGCGACTGTCGGACTGACACGAAGTAGGAAGACTGGAGGGTCCTGCAATACCCAAGGAAGAAACCAGCAGCAGAGCAAAGCAACAAATAAAAGGTGCTCTCCTTAAAACGCAAGCAGGGTTCGTTCCTCCTGGCTATCTGTTTTACTGTAGAGCAAATTTGACCAGAGAAGGGAGACCTGACGAGCAGCTTGGCAAACTGGTTGTTCCCACCAGCTCAAGGGGAGAAGATTCCTTGAAGATTTTCCCTGTCATTGGAGTATGACGATTTGGACCTGCAGCAGGGCTTCACCGGGCATTCAGTCGCTTTAGGGGTCATCTTCTGTCAGCTCCTCTTCAGTTCTTTCGTTTCAGTGTCGACTCTGCCTTTCCAGACCCAGAGACCTGCTTTTTATGCAGTTTTCCCCCATTCACACAGCTTGGCTGTCAATCACACAGCAGGGTGGTTGTCCCGCCGGGACAGTCACCACAGCCAATCAGATTAGAGTGCGACATGGGTCTCCAAGGAGACCCTGTGCAGGAGTCCTAAACCCCTCCCTCACATCCTGTCCCCCCAGACATACAGGCGCCTGTTATGACCGGCTCTTGGTCATAGAGTTCACTCCAAAGGACACTCAGGATACTCAGGCCAGGTACTCTTAGCGGTTACTTTATTAGCTTCTTAAGGTTACAGGATCAGATGTCATCAAGTCATTGAGATACAAAGAGGATCAGGGACAAGAGACCACTGGCTCCCACCACCCAGGCTCACATCTTGTAACTGCCTGGGTTAGAACCAATTCAACTCTAAACATTCTAACCTCACACTCACAACCTACATTCTAATGATGACATCGATCCTGGCACAGCATTCATGCAAGCACAGGAGCCAACCCTAACACCTCCTTTCCTACAACAAACAAACATATGTCAAACTCACCAGAAAGAAGCCAACCCTAACACCTCCTCCTGTTGCATAAAGACAAACCCACTACCACACTCTGCACATGACTTCCTCGCTCCAACCATGTTCCACTTACCACCGGGAAATTGAACCAGCAGGCTTAACTAACATCCTACGACAGGCCCAGCCGCCACAACTAACACTCCTAACCAATCAAAGCAACACAATTCACCTTCTGTTCCCACCTGCCACGAGGAACCTCGAACTGCCACTTTCGAGCACTAACCGCCCACCTTGGCAACCACAACAAACACTACCAAAGCCAACCAAACACACAACTCCTTCCGTTCCTCCCTGCCACAAAGAAACCTCGAACTGCCACTTCCGAGCACTAACTCCCAAAACCGGGAAAAATCAGGTACTGTCGTAACAACACAAGACACTTACTAACAACCCAACAATCTACCCGGGTCAACTAGGAACTACACTTACAACTCAAACCGTTGTTAGACCCATTCAGAAGCTCAAGCAAACACAGCCACACCAAGTCACCACTCACTCACCCAATCACACCAAATA
The DNA here is from genome assembly GCF_040938575.1 of Ambystoma mexicanum. Lineage (NCBI taxonomy): Eukaryota > Metazoa > Chordata > Amphibia > Caudata > Ambystomatidae > Ambystoma > Ambystoma mexicanum. The sequence continues at coordinate 485,350,335 of NC_090925.1, forward strand.
TAAAGGCAACTAGCTCTCACTAAAACAACCACCACCAGTACTAGCTACAAATGTTGGGCAGACACTTGAGCCCTTCTAAACAATTCAAGACACCCCAAAGTGAACACAGCTGCAGATGAAACGTTGTCAGGCTTCTGAAATTGATCAAGAGGAAACTCAAGAACAATTCCAGAAACCACCTAAAAGTTCCAGAAGAGAAAACACAAGATGCAATGTCACCTCCATCTTAAGAATTTCAAGCGAAATCCCTGGACCCTAACAACTCCATAAGGTCACCACAAACAACATCAAAGCTTCACACGGCTTCAGGCACTAGTCCCCTGCTAGGTGCCTCTAGGCTCCGCAGAGCCACAACCCAAAACAACATCAAAATTTCACAAAGCTTGACGTGAACTCTGCAGAGCCACTAATCACTACAACATCAAAACTTTGCAAAGCTTCTGGTACTAGTCTCCTACTAGATTCCTCTGGACCCCGCAGAGTCACTAACCAACACCCATCAAAAGCTCCAACAAGTTTCCATACCTGCCGGCCATTAGTAGATTTGTATCTGACCTCGCAGGGCCACACACACACAACACCACCAACTCCGCAGAGTTCCTTGACCACTCCTTGGTCATGCACTAAACTGGCCCAAAGCTCTCACATACTACTACAAAACATACATCAGACACAGATACACACGCTACATACAACCCCCACAAAGAATGTTAACTGCTAAGCAGTGCTGCAGTCGCACTAGCAGAAATCTTAGGTTGGACACCAATGCACACAAACGCCACATCACACCTACAATGCCTCAAAATGGGTATAAATGGGTGACATGTGAATAATCACATTATAAAATGCAGATCTCATTTCCTAAAAGTCCATGTTGCCAAAGCACAGGCAACTCTAACTGCTGAAATGCCTCAAAACGTTATGCTAATCCTAATGTGGAAAACATTTCTTTGATCATGCACCAACCTGAACATGCACCAAACCACATACCTCACACTCGCCAACCAGGGATAACCTAAAATGCCTCAAAGTTGTTAGAACTAAACATCCACATGCATACATTATTCATACTCCCAAAGGCCACAGTTGCCCCACTAAAGAGAGCAGACTGTCACTTGTAATGCTTGAAAGAACAGTATAACTGACTCACTTACATACCAACCGTTATTTTCTCATACTCAACCCACAAACGTGAAACACGCACTCTTCTACTAGTCTCAGGCACATGGTAAAAACCATGGTATGAACCAATGACAAAATCCATATTAACACACCAATGCGGTTGCGGTAACAATGAGACCTTCAAGATGTTACGCTTGACACATTCCAGAAAAACATAAATGGACACCTGGTGCTACTCTTTCACAGAGTGTGTGATATAGATGGCTCAGAAATACTGCCATCCGTTTCTGCATTGCGTCCAATAATCGAGAATACCTTAAAATGGAATGTCCATGACAGATGCTGTGCAGCTCACTTAATAGACAAAGGGAGCATTCCCGAAGTGGAGCATTCACCTCACTCCACGGGCAAACTACTTGCCTTAGCAACATTGGAAACTTCTTGGCTGCGCTGTCCAATCCACCCAGCACACCCCCCAAGCTCCATTACTATCGTTTTCAGCGGAAACAGAGGCTGTTAATTTATCCCTGAAGAAAAAAACGCGCACTTCTTCATCTCCTCATGACGCTGGAACTTAGGTGGGCGCTAGAGCCCAGGGAACAAAGTGCCTTACTCTAATGCTGGAGGATGTATTACTCACAGCATACCACAATATTTCAGCGTTTCTTCATTGCCCCGTATTGACCCACTCCGACTGCTTTGTAGATCTGTTACCATGAACGAACAGACTTGCTTGTTGAGCATCGACGTTCACAAGGGTCCTTTACTCTAGCTGAGTTCCAACAGCATCCTCACGCCGTGTATCATGACGGCAGCAACACGAACTAAGGCACCATGAATGGAGCGAATCCAGGTAAGGGCAACATTCTTAACGATCGCTAGCATCTCAGGCACCTTTTCTGACGTCATCAGTCAGCCGCTGTCCACAACGAACCACGGAGCACCGCAGCTCCTAACGGTTCCTCTACTGTAATATCTGGTTGTGAAGCATTCGTACTTCATCAACACTTAAAATGCTGCCACCTCTTCCTTTGTTCCCAAGAAAGTCTCTTTAGGGACAACACACTTGACAAACCTTGTCCCATTGGCAGTACAGTCCCATAATATCACCAATGTCACCCTTACTGACACAGCTTCCAGAATACCTTTGGCTGAGCAGTCCTTTAGCCTGCCTCTCTCACCGCTACTGCCAGGGAGTGTATAAATTATGAACCGGCTGACTTTCACAACTCCTGGGGCAGGCTGCCCAGCTCAACAGCCCTGGGTGGTGGGTGCTAAACAGTCCATGGGGGGCAGTGGGCTCTCCCTCTCTCCAAACAGTCTCTTGTCCTCTTGCCTGCACCCCTCGCAGCAGAGTCTCTTATCCTCTCGCGCATGACATCACACAGGTACCTGCTTCTCTTAGCTTTCATGATGTCCACTCCAAGGTCCACCTTCACCATAACTTGGACCATCCTCGTTGCCAATTGTTATGACCGGCTCTTGGTCATAGGGTTCACTCCAAAGGACACTCAGGATACTCAGACCAGGTACTCTTAGCGGTTACTTTATTAGCTTCTTAAGGTTACAGGATCAGATGTCATCAAGTCATTGAGATACAAAGCGGATCAGGGACAAGAGCCCACTGGCTCCCACCACCCAGGCTCACATCTTGTAACTGCCTGGTTTAGAACCAATTCAACTCTAAACATTCTAACCTCACACTCACAACCTACATTCTAATGATGACATCGATCCTGGCACAGCATACATGCAAGCACAGGAGCCAACCCTAACAGCGCCTAAGGAGGGCTTCTGTGTAGAAGCCCGCGAAAGGACGGTGAACAAAGGAACCAACCTGGTTTGACGCGCAGAGAAAAACCCGAGAAAGACTTTTACAAAAAGAAATGGTGAGTAAACCCAGCCGGAACCGTGTAAAATGTTGCAGGGGTCTGCAACCTTTGGCTCCCAGATGTGTTTGGACTACCATTCCCATCCGGCCTGTACAGCATAGTCAATGTCAGGAGATCATGGGATCAACCTGTGGCTCTCCGAAACATCTGGAGAGCCACAGGTTGCAGACCCCTGCAGGTTTATATTCGAGGCTAACCAGATAGCCTAAAACAATACCAGGGCTATTTAAGATAACCGCGGTAGGAAAAATAGGGTAGTTACCACTGCCAACAGCCACGTCTTAATGAAAAGGGAGCGAAACAATGCTCCAAGAGAAACAGACAAAAGGGGATAAGTATTAACCCTTTCCAGTCAATAGCAACTTTACATGTTCTGAGAGACAGGAGTCAGTCTCAGAAAATGGAGTCGGTGTTGGGAAGCCAAAAAGACAACCCGGTGTCACTGCACTGAAGGTCCTGTGTAACACACAGTAAAAAGATGATGCCTATGGAGTAGGTGAGGCTCCACAGTCTATGAACACAAGAAAATGTTAAACACACACAACAAAACACATGAAAGAGTGGGAATAAAAGGCTCACACTCTTACCAGGTGAAAAAATTAATCCTAGAAATCCAGCAAAGCTGCTGAGGGACTCAGTAGGTAAGGGAAATTAGCCATTCTGGAGAATTCTCCCTAACACTTATAGGTGTGTCAATGGCACTATGCCTGACTACTTAAGGCAATTCATTTTGGAAAGAACTTAAAGTTGCTCTCTGAGATCAAACAACCAAAACCTTCTGAGCATTCCTAGAAGCCGAACTAAAAAGGCCAAAAAAGGAGCTTTCTATTTATCTGCCCCAAAGGCCTGGATCAACCTCCCTCTTGATCTCAGAGCCCAACCTGACTTGGAATCCTTCAAGAAGAACTTGAAAATGTTGTTGTTTCTCTGACTGGTGGCTTAGTTCCCTTCTCCTCGTCAGCTTTCTTTTTTTTGGAGTTTATGTTTTGTCCCGCGCCCTTATGCCTACGGGTTCACAGTTGCACTATATAAATGTGTAAACTAAACTAAACTGAGGTACAATCGCTATAAAAAGGTGTTGCATGGTTGCACCTGGCCAGGGTCGGACTGGGCCATAAAAGTGTCTCGGGCACTGATAAAAAAGTGTCCCACAGTTCCAAATGGCAATTCATTCCTTTTGTGACTGAATGTTTGAATAGTACTCAAGGAGGAGTTTTTTTGATAAAATGTGATGCAATTTAAAGAATATTTATTCAGCAACAATGGTCAAAACCGCTAGCCACCTAGTGAAGTAACTCATCAAACTGGCCCACTTTGCCCACAAAAGTGGCCCACTTTGACCATAATAACTGGTCCACACTAGCATTTTGCGTCTTTGGTTCGGGCCTTGCCCTGTTGCCCTATAGGTCAGTCCGGGCCTGCCCCTGGCATACCAAACAAGAATGCTAATAGTGTCACCCATGCCCTTTCTCTGAATGCTAGGACAGACAATGTCCATTTCACAAGCAATAATAAAAACATATTGCGCAAGGAGGGATGATTCGGGCAAAACAATTAATCACATATCAGGAATCAAGCAGATGTGCTTTTCCCCAGCTCCAGTCTTTGAGTTAAGCACACATAGGCCTCATTGACACAAGGTGTGGATCAGGGATTTCAGGGTTGTAGTTGACATGGTGAGGTAGCTCTCACCGAGAATTACTTCCATTTCAACAGCACATTTTATAAGCAGATCAAAGGGACTGCGATGGGGGGCACACTGGCCCCCAGCGTAGCTGATCTACATATGGAAGGTTTCGAGGAAAACATCTATGGAGAGACCAAACCATTTAAAAAACATCTTAAATTATGGTGCGCTATACAGATGATGTCCTCATACTATGGAATGGAAGTGAAGAGGAAGCATAATTCTTCTTTTCGTGGATCAACAGACAAGATAGACATCTAAATTTCACCAGTAGTTATAGTAGAGAAGAAATAAACTATCTTTATATCACAATTAAGGTTGATTCAGAGAAGGAGATATTGTATGTGAAAACTTAAAAGAAACAGCTAGAAACTCTCTATTACACTATAATAGCTTCCATCCACGACATTTATGGGATAATTTGCCTGTGGGTCAATTCCAACACCTGAAAAGGAACAGTACAATAAGAGTGGAGTATAGAGAAGCATCAAGCTAATTGAGAGAAAATATGCACACAAGAGGATACTCTCCAAATCTAACTGCTAAAGCAATGAAAAGGACAAACAATAACCACCGGGATGCCTAGACCATCAGAAGAAGGCTCCCGAGGAAAAATTGGACAGTTTGGTCTTTGTGAATACATACAGCAATTTATCGAACCGGATTAAGAAGATCATTAATCGGAACTGGAAAATAATGGAGAAAGGCAAATGCCCCATAAAAAGGCACATGATTGCATATCGGAGGAGTAAAACCATCAACGATCAGATTATGCGCAATGACATCACGAAACAGTCCAAGAGACAGCCGACCCTTACAGAAAGTTCGGGAATGAGGTCTCCAAAAGGCCATTTCCCCTGTGGAAACTGTAGCTGTTGTGGACAGACGAAAAAGAGAACAGATATAAACCTGGGACTAAATGAAAGATGGCGACAAGAAACACTGACGAATTGTAACTCGAAAATGGTGCTGTACGCCATATGGTGCCTATCTAAGAGAATTTATGTGGGGAAGACTGACAGAAAGATCAAGATGCGCATTATAGAGCATAAAAGCTGCATCAAAAATAGAGTACACACTGCACTGTTAGTGAGCCATTTTATAGAACTAATGCATAAGCCAGAGGAACTTGTGTGGACAGTGCTGTATCAAATAAAACCTGGAAATGATGCGAATGTGGACAAGAAGAGGCTACTGAGGATAGGAAAGGAAATTATATTTCTAACTAAAAGCATGGAGATAGGCCTAAATGAAAGAGCAGAATATTATCCCTACTCTAAGAGTGAGAATAAGTAACAGATAAGAAACAACCTAGAATGAACGTCTTGATGGACTGAAGGAATCTAGCTATATGACTAATTGAATTTGAATGGAAATGAAAAGATCAGAAAAAGGAAAGACATCGGCTCATTGTACTGCTTAAACAGTCTTTAGAAGGTATAGCACAAAATAAAGGTTGCTGTATAAGAACATAACGGGAGCCGGCTTCCATGCACTGTTGAGTGATATTTTTAGGACCAGAAACACTCTTTGGAGTGTGAAGCCTAGGCCCCCTTAATAAAAAAGAAACTGTGATGGCTTTTGGAATCTGCCATGAAGAGTTGCGGGTAAAAAAGAAAATACCAAAGTTTTACAAAGGGGGACTCCTACTAGATGGACAATAGACTTTTGGAATATTTCAGCGAGATGGAAATGTACTTACACATACGTCACGCCCGCAGGGCACATAAGATATCAAAAGCCGAAATTGTAAACTATGGACGCGATATGAGTAACGGTAACCATGGGAACATTAAACATTGAGGTATATCAGAGAAAAGAACCCTATGTAAGAAAATACAGACACAAAAAATGCACAAGTGAATAAGAAAGAAAGGAAATCGGAGTTCGAGTCGGGCAACAATGAGTTAGATACTGACAGGGGGAGGATCAAGACCCACAAATACCAGTGTCTGAACGGTGAAAACAAACGAAACCGCAGGTGACACTGTACGGACACGGGAGCCCAAACTCAGAAAGTTCAAAGTAAGAAACTGTCTGAGAGTGCCGTAGATAGATCAGGAGTACTAACTAATTGTGTGAGACTGTTGAGATGGGTTTAAGATCCTGAATGCCTAAATAGATAATATGTTACTCAACAGATAGACGCGCGCCGAATTAACGTGGTGGAAAGTGACAGAGGAGGCCTAATAAAGAGAATAGAAAATCAGAGCGCTCTGAAATAAAGCTTTCCGAAGGTAATTTTCAATGCAAGAGATGGGAGACGGCATGACGAGAGGGTTGAAGGCTGAACTTGAAGTGGGTTTAAAAAATGACTGTTTTTCTTTTGACCGTATACAGGTTATATACAAGAAAGAGGACATTGTAGCAACAGGCAGTGACGTTAGACAGGAATCACAGTGAGATGTTAAATGCACAAAGACAGCCACGTACGTTAGAACAACCTTGAAAGGTGAGCATCGTCTGAGAATAATTAAGAACAAAGATGTGGAATAATGAAATAGGACCGTGAAAATTTGAGTCTGAAACTCTCACATAATCGTTTTTTTATGTCTTCCACAGGTTAAACAGGGCACAAAGTGTGAATTAAAACACTTGCACTGTGAAAACTAAGGGAAGGAAAGCCCCTAAATCTCACTCACCAGTTGACAGAATGACTCTTTAGAATATGGAACAATGAGTCCTGGTAAGTGATTGAGTGGAATATGAATAGTAAACTTAGATCCTGTATCTCCCTACTCATACAGGTGGAAGACAAAAAGGTATATGTTAATCAGGAAGTCTGGTTTGTATATAAAAGAAATCCATGTGAAACAACCAGACTGCTAGAGAGCTCGTTACAGAGCAATAGACTGTTGAGAACTTTATAAATAGAAACAGTTTGCAAAAAGTCAGAAAACATAATGAGATGCAAGTTAGAAATGTAGCATTTCCTGTATCAAGCAAGCAGTGATAAAAGAAAATAAGAAGGGAATTAATCTCCCTGGGCATATGCAAACAATGTATTAGTCTGAATTTAAAACAATTAAAATGTATGAAAGATGCCGGAAATTAAATAAGGCTAATTATTTGTCTTTGCAGGAAGTCACTGTGACCATTGAAAAATCTAAGAATAGTGAGGACATTAACCACGCTAGATTCTCGTACTGACAAGAATCTGTCAGAATGATTGTAGAAGTGTTGTGTAAATTACTGAATTGTATCCCCCTGAAGAATTTCCAGTGCATAGAATGTGTAAGCATGAATGGTTTGGAACGAAACATGTTGGGATGAATGGGGTGGAATGAAAAAGGACAGGTGAGAACAAATTGAAATCTATACAAATGGTGTTTTGTTATACTCTTTGCCATTGTTGTTAGACTCTATCCCGGAAACAGAAGTACAGTGTGTTTGTAACAATAGTGAAGCGTGGAGATTAAAACTCCAGATACAATTTTCAGTAGCTGCTCAGTGTTTTTTGATTTGAAACAAAACGATATTCTAGAAGGTATGTGTTTTTAAGAGAAATATAATTTATATTTTTGGATACATTTATAGCATCTGTTAGTGATTCATTACAGATAACTAAATAAGATGGATATCTAATATTAAACTCTCAACAGCCATTAGGTGACAGTCTTGAAAAGACATAGGACCAACCAAGCAGATTGTGTGTAAACAAGTTAAAGGAATTTTTTGGAGGGATTGCTTGGATAGGTCCATTTAAATATTCCCTCTGGTGTCTACCTTTTTTGATAGTAGTTGACATGTGTGTCATAAGCTTCTGAAATAAATACTTGGATCTGAACACTGCAGCATCTTGCAAATCCATATAAAGGCAATGGTCAAGCACAATGACAATATTGCACAATTAGATAAAGGGGAGTGCTTAAATGCCATTAATTAATGGAAGCTCACACTCCCCCTTGTCTAACATCAGGCCACTTCCAGAACACACATGCGTTTTTTCTGCCTTGTCTGGTTCAGTTTCAGTCAATTTACCGCCTTACAACTGATGGCCTCTATCAGGTAGATCAGGTAGATCGTCATGGATTTCCAGGCTGCCTCAAAGCTGCCTTGGAATGAGACACAAATCTGCTTTTGATTAGAATATTGTGGATACTGCAAGCCATGATCCTGCGTGATATCACAAAGAGTAGTGACAAATACTTTGAACAATTGGGGAAGAGTAGTGATCCTGGGCAGACCCCACAGAAGAGCAATTGCCCCCCAGAGAAACATAGGAAACTTTGATCACCTTCTTCACCCTGCCCTGCGGAAAGAGATTTGTTCTCAGATGTTTCCCCAATCCGTGCTAAATTCTATAGATAGGTAGGCGACCCACTGCTATCAATGATGGCAAAGGCCACTGAAATATCAAACATAGCAAAGAGCGAGATTATATCTATATCCATCACCTGCAGCAAATCATCTACCACAAAGGCCGGGGAAACCAAGTTCGATGAATGGCTTCACAGCAACACAAATTAGAATAATTAACCACTTTTCTGACTTTCGGAATGCTAACATCTTTAAAATCTTCTGAGACTGGGAGAGAATAAATGTAGGGCAATAAATGGTGATTGTTTTTCCACCACTTTGTCCTTCTTTCTTTCTTTTGTTTTTGAGGCAATTTCCATGCCTCCTCCTTCCCCTATAAACCCTAACAATAAACGTAATCCTAATTGCATCTGTAACCCTATTACAAATCATAACCTCCCGATTTGTCAATGCGTAATTGGCACAAAAAAAAAATCGATTGTGCTTTGGTCATAGTTTTGAGATTTAAAATGCATAATTAACAGAGGATCTTCTAAAGAACAATATATGAAATGTACGCCACAGCCAAAGAATCCTTGAAAAGTTTATACTAGTTCACTATCACTTGTATTATGTCCCCACACTGGGAATGAAAACCATAGAATGAGGCAACACTTGAAATCAGTGTTTAAATGTTGCTCATGTATTTATCTGGCAGCATTGTGTGGCCAGTTAAGACACATTAATGGATGAATCCATTAAAAGGTTGCTTCCAGGCAAACAAAACTCCCCTTCCATCCAACAGGTTTATCCCACCATTTTGGATTTTGTCCAAGATAGTCCTTCTTTCTTATCTGCCACTTCTGAGTTGCCCGACTTGGTCATTTGAGTGGAATTGCTGGAACGTATGAATCATCATATAATACATATTTAAATATATAATGTATGTCTCAATTCCTCTAAAAAATATTCAACTCAATTGGTGATGAAATATAATGATATTATAGTGCTTACATTTAATCAGCTCTGTACAAATATTCTGATAAAAGCAATGCTTCAGATTCATAATTCAAAGTTATTAGCCAAACTCCATCACATATATCATTCAAAAATCTTTTGAAGAATTTTCAATAAAAATGTTTTTTTACATCTAAGGATGTACAATAATTGGGCAATGCTTAGCTCTCAAGATTGAAATAGCTCCTATTTCAAACTCAAAGATAAAGCTGTAGACCTTCTTGGATATTATAACCCGCTGAAAAAAACATATTCATTTAAATAATCAATTAACGACTAGTTTCTCAAAAATAGTTTGCTGTTACTACCTCTTGTGTGTTTTCTTACTGTTTGTTCCCCAAAGAATATCTGGTATGGGGGATGTGACTGGTGTTCTTCCTGGAAAAGGAGAGTGATTGGGCATCGTGGATCAGGTGTGCAAAAGCACCCCAGTATATTCCTAATGTTTCATTTCTTATAGTGATCCCCACACACAGAATGTTCTACCACAAATCAGAATGTACAAAACAAGTGTGTTAAAATATGTAAAGTAATTGCTTGGCCATGTCTTGTAAGTCCCTGGTTGAACATAGCACTTTGACTTATCCAACCCATATTGGCAAATACTAGCATTTTTAAATGTGAAGACCCTTTTCGGAGTATAAATAAATTGGCACTTGTTTCTTTCTCATAAGAACTGCTTTCAATGAAAGTCCCAAAAAGCAGGGCGATGCCTGAATGTTGCTAGAGGTTGGTCTGATATCAGTTTATTGATTGCACAATCAGTTTTCAGAATGTCCCACCCAATGTTGAACGTTGATATTTCTAATCTCAGGCATTTGTCTCCTATAGCTCATAATGAATCTCACAGGACAATCACAAACAGATCTTTGCTCATATTTCTTCTCCCTATCAATTCGATCATCATGTTTTATTTCTTTCATTGTATGCCCTGGTTACCAGTCATTTGGTCGAACACCAAAGGATCAAATGCCATTTTAACCAACCAAAACTAAAAAAAATATATATAAATAAATAAATAAAAAATGTGTCCTTTTTTTTCCGACCATTTGGCTGTCGATCAAATGGTCATTCGATCTTTTATTTTCGACCATTTGACTGGACACCGTATGCCCTACCTCTGCAAAACACGGTCAGTATAGACTCTTTTTTTGAATCTTGCACAAATTATTTTTTTGATTTATGATATAATGTTTATTCTAAACACAACTGAGTCTTTCTTTCAGCAACTCAGCAAAAGAAATATTCAATCTTCAGAGATAGGCTTTTATATGTCTCAGATTTCAATTTGAAATTGCCATGTTTGATCGTCACGTCGAAATAATGGAACCCATGCTTATCTTATATCTGAAATATAAATGTACTTCATTGTTATTGAGAAAGTTCACATGCACATCCAAAAGAATTAAATCTCCATCACATAACATAAAAACAAAGTAAAAGTAGCACACTCACATATTCACATGGTCCGTGAACTCATCACATTCTCGCCAAAGGCCCATCTTTGCCCCCACCCTCCTGCAAACAGATTTGCATATATTTTTGCAAATCATGCTCCCGAGATTGTACCCATTGCAAAACAACAGAACTGTGCATAATACTTCATCAACACTTTATCTTGTTTGTTTGTTTGTTTGTTTGTTTGTTTCTTTTTATTATTTGTAATGTGCACCTAACCCAAGGGTAGCAGGGTGCAAGAGCAACAAGAGGAATGTATAGCTTAGGTTACATATGGCGAAATGGATGGAGTCCAGATATGGTTACAGTACTGGACACATCTGCATCATTGAGAACAGATACAATAAAACATTTACAGAAAGTATAATATACCAAATGTACAAGTTATAGCTAAGCATATAGCGTAGTAGGTGAGAAAAGCAAGTACGTTAGTTGTCGTGTTCCTTGATCCAGTGGATAAGATTGGATCTAAATTGTATGTATGGAAGGTCTTCCCTAAGGGGTGGCGGAAGAGAATTCCAATGTTGTGCTGCTTTGACGGGAAAGCTACTCCCCCCGGTCGTAGTGCGTTTGAATCTCGGCACCAAAAGGAGGTTTGAGTTGACCTTTCTGGCGGGGCGGCAGGAAGCTTGTCTGCTAAATCTCTTTGTCAGGTAAAGAGGGGCCGAATGGTGGAGACATGTGTGGATCAACGAGACAGATTTAAGGAAGATCTTGTCTGTCGTGGAGAGCCAGTTGACAGATCTTCTAATATCTGAAATGTGGGCTTTCTTCGGGAGATTGAGAGCTGCTCTTAAGGCATTATTTTGCAAGATTTGAATCTTGTTTGTGATGTATTTGTTACTGTCTATGTATAGGGTTTACAATAGTCCAACTTGGACAGGATCAAAGCTCTAGCTAGGGTAATGCAATTATTGGAGGAGAGGAAAGGTTTGGTTGCTCTGATGAGTTTGCAAGTATAGGATGTGGCGGAAGCCATAGCGTTTACTTGTTTTTTAAATGTTAGTGTGGAGTCTAAATGTAAGCCAAAGGTTTTTACCTCCTTAGCCACAGCAATGGTATTATTGTCAATTTCGAATGAAGAGTAGGTCTGGCCAAGTTTGTTAATGTTAGCTGTTGTGCCCAAGATGAGGAGTTTCGTTTTATCATCATTCAGGCATAGTCCATGGGAGGCCATCCATGCCTGGATGATGAGGTACACTCTGTTTACAAAGGCCAAATCCGTGTCATAATCCCCGGTCAATGGGATGAGGATCTGGGTATCATCGGCATATTTCGTGTAGGTGATACCCAGACCGTCAAGATCATCGAAAAGGGGCTTTGTAAAGATGTTGTACAGAGTGGGCGAGACGCAGGAGCCCTGTGGCACACCGCAAGTTATAGGTATTGGGTCCGCAGCTGCTAACGGGGAGAAGACTTGCATTGTTCTGTTATTAAGAAAGGACTGAATCCAATGGATTGCCTCTTGGGAGAAATGGGCTGCCATCTCTAGGTGCTTGCAGAGGATCTCGTGGTCAACCAAATCGAATGCTGCTGAGAGATCAAGGAGCAGCAGTAGTGCCATGTTGTCCTCGTCTTTCAACTCATCAATTTGTGCCTTAAGGTCTACAAGCGCTGTCTCAGTTCCATGTTGGGGTCTGAAACCAGACTGTCGGACTCCTAGGAGGTTGTATTCAAGGTAGTGTTGGATTTGTAGGTATGCTATTTTATCAAGGATTTTAAGTAAGACTGGCACTGTGGTGATAGGACGGTAGTTGGTGGGGAGCTTGCATACATGGATCATTTCCATTATCATCTCTTCTAGCTCAATAAACATTGACAATCTCATTATACAAAATACTTTACTCCCATATTCATTACACATAAACATACAAAGGAATCAGATATCTATAGTGACCATCACACATTTTGCATCCCATTGCATGATGTTAATAGTGCCTCGCCCATGTATTCAACAAATTCTGGCAATGTATCCACCCGGGGGCTAAAATGGATTGGCATAGATGGATAATTTTTCGGTACTTGAGCCTAACGAAGAACACATCATGAATTCCATGTAGATTATTCAATGTTTGGTGGATTTTAGGGTGTAGATAAAGGCTTGAATATTTCTGAAATCTAACAGAAGTATAATCTTGTTCTAACTATAATATGCCAATGTCATGCCATTACTGAATTATATCTCTAATCCTTTTGTCTGATGTCACAAGTATATCCTTTGCCACCTGCTTGTAACTACTTTTATCATTAAAACTTGCAGCATCAATTCCATTTCATATTCCTCTCTAAGCTACCAAACCACATCCCCAGATTCTAAAGCATTATCCATAGTTGTATAACCACAGTCATATTGGGCTTTACGGTTTCAAATGCCTGTTTCTGTTTACAAGAAAGATTGTCATTGGTGGATTTCATTTTCAACGTTGGCTTTACTTTGCTCACATTTTGAGGAATAGACCGACTTTTAGTTCTAAAAGCTACAAATGCAGATGCACCTCATCACCAATTACTTTTTTATCTTCATAATTATACAAACACCACACCGTATCTAACATGTCAAAATCTGCTATGCAACATGTCCAAAGCTGTTGTTGTCAACCTACAAATCTCATCATAATCAGGTATCGCATGTTGCCCTGAAAAATGTCTCCTCCATTTAATGTCCTTTGTGAATAAGAACAGATCTATACATGTCCACACCAGGCCAAAGCACTTTAAGAAGGAGAAACCATGTCCCAAAAATAATACATTTAGTTCTTCTTTTGTGGGAGAGTGGCCTGAAAAACTACGCACTGGTTATTGTGGGCATTCTTGTTGCTGTCTTAACTTGATTTGTTGATTGTTGATTGCAAATTGCTTTGCTGAACAAGACGGGACTCCTTGATTGCCTTGCTTGGTTTGCATTTCTAAAATAACCTGTTTGCCCACTCTTGTAGCTCCTTATATTTCTTTACAGTTTTGCCTCTTAGTAATCTGTTGCCCCTTTGACTTCCCATACAGAGGTGCTCCAGCAGTTAGGTTTGAACAGAGCCTAAAGGACGGGGTTAGGGTCAGTCCTCCTTAGGACTGCAATTCTCTATCCTTCCTTCTCTCTCCCTATTTCAGGGTTGCATTCTCAGTGGGAAAAGTCGGTCAAAGGCTCTGGAAACTATGTGGCCCTGAACACTTCTTTCATGTGTAGAAGAGGAGCCAAATGCCTCTAACAGAAGTCCCGCCCATATTCTGCCTATCTGTTGGAAGCCGGAAATTTCGACATGCACAATGCCGACAATGATACCAATACCGCGAAAGATCTTTGAAACAAGGTATCCATTGAGAAAGCCCTATAAAATGTACCCACAGAGAGATGACAGTCTCTTGGGGGAGGTCCCTGAAGAAGTATGAAGCAGTGAACAAAAGAGGTTGGTGACATCACAAGAAATGAGAGTGATGCACCAAGAAGGATGATCAGAGAAGAGAATGCACAGACCTTATCTGATGACGAAATAAGGAATGGAGTAACCTTCCATGTGCAAAATGAAGATTAAGACGTTTTATAACTGTACAGATGATGCAGCGCAAGTAGACTAAATAATCAAGAAGGTGGGAATCAATGGGGCTAGTTACGTTGGGAGATATTTGGCAAGATAGAACTTTTTTGGAGCTGGGAGAACTCGAGGAAGTGACCGGGTTACACAGAGGCCAATATGTCACTTATCAAAGGATAATGCATGAGATTCGGAGCATATGGCCTGAAACTGTGCTGGCAGAAGAACCGGATGCCACTGTGGGGTTAATATATGACGCATCGGAAGGGGGGCATGAGGTCTCCAGACTGTACGAGATGTTGATGTCTAAGATTGGTAAAGACCTGGGGCACTTGCGATTAGAGTGGGAAACAGAGATGGGAGTCCCGATAGAAGATGGGGTGTGGGAACGAGCTCTGGGATATCATAAGAAGGTGTCGAGAAATGCCAGGTTCAAACAAATACAGATATATATAACGCACAGGGCATACATGACCCCTCTCAGAATATCGAAGTTCCGAAATGTGGGGCGCCAAGCGTGCCCTAAGTGTAACGAGGAGAATGCTGACATGATACATATGTTCTGGGCGTGCCCGATTATTGAATGTTTCTGGGGTGAAGTGGCACGGAAACTGGCAGAGAGGGGGGTCACGCTCGTAATAGACTCGGCCTGGGCCTGCTTGTTGGGAGGATACCCTAAAGCCCGAAAACTTAAACATGTAGCGAAATTGAAGGATTTGGCGTATGTGCTCGTGAAACGACGGATCGCCATGGGATGGAAGGAATGTCATAAGCCTAGAGTGGAGGTCTGGTGGAAGGACCTACAAAAATGGGCGGAGGCTGAAACAGTGGTGTGGCAAGAGGCCATTAACACTAGTGGGGATGAGGAATTGGGCTCCCTCATGGCATGGAAATCATTGATAGCGGAAATGTTTGGGGCAGGAGTGGCTCCAGCTGAATCTGTGGGCAGCGATACCCTGACACACGAGGAGGATATTGAATGTGAAGAACAGACAGGCTCATAAGGGGAGGGGGGAAGGGGAGGGCAGTGTTTATGGTTAAAATGTGTTGAGTATGTTAAATTGTGTTGATTATGTTTTGTTGGTTTGTTGTGTGGTTTGTATAAAACAATAAAAAAAAAATTAAAACAAAAAAACATTCATCATGAAGGCTGGCTATACGTAGTGAATAGACTGCAGGCGGTGCCGCCAAAATAGATATATGTATAGAGTCTGTATGTTCGATGTCACAACTTTAGTTAGCTAGGACCCATGAAAGAGAAGGGTCGAAGGTGTGGCGCAGTAGAGAAAAACAGCTGAAAATGAAGAAAGGATCGAGAAGGCTGTCTGGCCCAGTGTCAAGGGTTGAGGCAGCCAAGAACTGGTTATGTATTCAAGGAGATACAAAGGACGTGAGAAGTGAGTCAAGCTCCTGTGAAGGTGCGATAGAAACACTATGAGTGCCAAGTTTTATTAATTTAATATCACCAAATACGAAGGAGCTCAAACACGGTCTCCTGTCACATGGGATGGATGGAAATAGAAAATGGGCAAGCTGCATCGAGACTTGAAGATAAGAACGTGCTTGCACCCCCTTCTGTTTGTTGGTTTGTTTGTTTATTATTTATAATGCGCGTCATACCTAGGGGTAACAGGGCACAGCAGATACAAGAATATGCGAGACTTAGTTACACAAGAATTATACCAAAGGGAATACACCAAAATTATGCAAAAAGTTATACAGGATTTATATACACGTCAATATACATAATGCAAGCATGTGGGTGTTAATTACAAGGAGACATGTTTACATACATAATATACAGAGGACCGAAGCAAGAGATACAGAGTAGTGGCTGGTGGCAGGCTGGAGTGGTCATGTAACCTCACTACTAGGTTAGGAGAGTGGGTTGTTCGGTTTTTAGCCATATAATAGTGTTAGCTCTGAATTTGTTGTAGGTTTGGTTTATTCTTAAGCTAGGAGGCAGATTGTTCCACAGTTTGGACGCTTTCACCGGGAAACTGTTGCCTCCGATTGTGGCCCGTTTAAAGGTGGGTACGACGAGACGGTCTTTATTGGCAGATCTTGTAGGTCTGGAGGATGTCTGCTTGTGGAATCTCTCTACTAGATAAAAGGGAGCGGCATTATTGAGGGATTTATGAGTCAGAGATAGAGTTTTCAGGAGTGCTTTCTCGTGAGTTGGGAGCCAGTTATGCTGTCGACTAACCTGTGAAATGTGGTCTTTCCAGGACATGCCTAGGGCCGCTCTCAGGGCATTGTTTTGAAGGATTTGGATACGTTTGATAATGATCCTAGGTAGAGTGCATTACAGTAGTCCAGACGTGAGAGGATGAGAGCTCTGGCTAGAGTGGTGCAGCTATTATCTGATAGGAATGGTTTACCAGTGCGTATCAATTTGCATGTGTAGGCTGTAGACGATGCAAGGGAGTTAACCTGTTTTGTGAATGATAATTGAGAATCGAGGTAGAAGCCGAGTGTTTTTACTTCATGCTCTACTTTTATGATGTTACCATCAATTATGAATGATGAGTATTTGGGTCCTAGTTTTTTTAGGGTGGATTGGGTGCCTAGGATGATGAGTTCAGTTTTATCATCATTCAGGCATAGGCCGTGAGTGGCCATCCATGCCTGGATGATGATATACACTCTATTCACCAAGGCCAAATCCTTTTCATAATCCCCAGAAAGCGGGAGGAGGATCTGGGTATCATCTGCATAGTTAGTGTAGGTGATACCAAGATGATCCAGATCATCGAAAAGGGGCTTAGTGAAAATGTTGTAGAGTGTTGGCGAGACACAGGATCCCTGAGGCACACCACAGGTGATGGGTATGGGGTCAGCAGCCACTAGCGGCGAGAAGACGCTCATTGTTCTGCCATTTAAGAAGGATCTAATCCAGGTGATGGCTTGATGGGAGAAGTGTGCTGCTGTATTAAGGTGGTTACATAAAAGGGAATGGTCGACAAGATCGAAGGCAGCTGAGAGATCTAGGAGGAGGAGTGGTGCTGATTTCCCCTTATCTTCAAGCTCATCGATTTGGGTCTTTAAATCAATGAGGGCAGTTTCAGTGCCATGCTGGGGGTAGAAGCCAGATTGTCTAGCTCCTAGCAGGTGATGTTGTTCCAGGTGTTTTTGAATTTGAGTGTAAGCTACCTTATCCAGGATTTTTAGGAGAAAAGGCACCGTAGTGATAGGCCTATAGTTGGTCGGTATGGATGGGTCGAGGGTAGGTTTTTTTTTAGCAATGGGAGTACCCATGACTGTTTCAGATTGGTGGCAATAATGCCAGTGGTGAAGGATGCATTGATGAGTTTGGTGATGAATGGCGATACGTCACGGGCCGCATCCTTGATAAGTTGTGCCGGACATATATCCCACTGACAGTTTAACGGTTTAAGGGATAGAATTATTCTTTCCACTTCAATGATGGAGACCTTAGTGAAGTTGAATTGCGTGGAATCGCCTCTACTGTCTTTGCTTGTGGAATTGGAGGCAGAGGGATCAGGTAAACTGATTCGTTTGCGGGAGATTTTTTTTTGTAGAGTGGCTATTTTATTAGAATGGGCGAATTGGATGTCCTCGCACAATTTTTTATCTTTTATGCAAGTATCAGGTGGTGCTATTGGGGTCTCTACTTCTTTAAGAATAGTAAACAATTCCTTTATATTGGACTTGGCATTGGACATGCGTGTGTCAAAGGATGTACGTTTTGCAAGGTAAATTTATTTTTTGTACAAGGAGGACAGTTTAGAAAGTTTGAGTTTATTAGCTTCAGATGGATGTTTGCTCCATATGGCTTTGCATTTTCTTTCTTGTTGTCGTAGGCATGGTGTGAACCAATTATTCAGGTGGGTTTTTTGTTTGCTAGGTCTTAGTTTCGCTGGGGCAATCTGATTCAAGGAGGTCGTCATGACTTTATTAAATTCTTCTACTAAGCTGCAAGACCTAGTTTTAAGACAAATTGAATGGCAGACGACATGAGTGATGATGAATGATAGGCTAATTGGGAGGGGAGGCATGGTCAAGTCCACCCACAAGCACCTGGGGTACCAGCTTGCATGCTGCTAGCCAGTCCAATATTCCAGAAGGGTATAAGTGTGCCAACCATTTGTAGAGGGCAATGCATTGAAGAGCCCTATAGTTTGAGAGCCAATGGTGTGTCGTGTATCTAAGAAATATTGAGGATGACTTGCACAAGGGGTGGGCATAAATTGTCCAATCACAATCCAATCCCCTACAGAAAGTATACCTAGATACCTAGATGTTCCCGGTAGACCTATCACAAACCCAAGTACGTTTTCTTAGTTTGCCACATAGTATGATATCACGAATGATGAATTTTCACTATAAAAGTATTGTTTTTTATGAAACGTGTTGAGATTATGCTATGAGACGTCCGTTGATGTCCGTTGTACTCCCTGTTTTGGACAATTAACAATAAAACAAATATTGTTCGCCAACTTCCTGAGTCGGTCTTGTTATTGGTGTAAGAGTTATTCTGCACCCCCATCCTTGTAATGATGCGCTTCCTCATTTGAAAGGACCTCACGGTTCACATGGTTTGGAGTATTTAGTGACTGCATACGGTGTCATCTGGGAGTGCACGTTGGTCCTCCATTTAAAAACAAGTCAAAAGCAGCTGCATCTTTTGTTGACGTTTGCAATGCCGGAATTGCCAAGATGTCATCCAACCTCTCACCATTTATCTTGACAATAATTTGCTAATCACTTGATCAGTATCCCCAAACCACAAAAAGGCTGTTATAATTTTCCTGCTTAAAAAAAGGCAGGCGAGGAGTTGTTTCAATGTACAGACCAATCGCAGAGCTTCTATGTTTGCCAAAGATCCTGTAAACATTAGTAAGCATGCATCCTTCTATTAACTGGAATAAAACACTCTCTATGGTGAAGTGTTCTCCTCCAGGGACAGCGGACCCTCTCATCCTGTCACATCAGCAGTGATGCTGCACTTGAAAAGTGCCCACCATATGACACTGCCTTCACTTTTCTAGGAGTCTATCCACATCACTTATTGTTTTAGAAAAGGTTCTGTATTCACTGAGGTTCTTTTCAACATAGGCATGGCACCCAACAACTAGCAAAGGTATGCCAGCAACACCCAAATTCACATCACAATAGAAGAGTCTGGGAATCTGCAGCAAATCATGGGCTGCCTCGCGGTCAGCCATTTTACTGGTGTGCCTCAACTAGCTCTGCCTCACAATCAATGAGGCAGAGACACTGCCAATGGAATCTATAGTCCTAGCCACGTTCACATTAGGTTGCCCATGTATGGTTTAAATCTGAAGCTTGCATATCAAAGGTTCGTAAACTTCGAGTCCTTTTCAACGTCAACCTGTGATGTGTTCATCAGGTCAACATGGTCTCCAAGAATGCCTACCATCAACTCTGCCACCTCATTAGAACTCTCGAACTGATGCTGTTGTCACAGCGCATGCCCTTGTTCTTGCATTCCTTGACACAGCTGCAATAGGTTAACAGCCAAAATGCTGACCAAACTCTAAAGAGTTCAAAACTGTGCAGTAGCCTCGCTTGGTCCTTGATAGATTGGATTTATTTATTTATTTATTTATTTATTTATTTATTTATTTATTGGGCATTTGTAAGGTGCTTATACAGCAAGTAAATTGTGTTTCAAAGCGCCCACAGTTCAACAGGGAACGAACGTGGGAATTAAAGTCAAATAGGAGGGAGGATATTTCATTGGCCACTCGCTCCCTGGGTATTAAGCGCGTTATAAATAACCCATTACAATTAAAATTTGCATTACAACAATGAAAGCGAGAGGCGGTCCTACTAGGCCTTGTGCACGCCAGTGCTATATTATCCACATAATGGATTCCCATCAAGAAAACACGTTGATCGAGATTAGATCCCAGAGCCTGGTCCACAAAGTACGCTACAGTACCTCGTCTTCCAAAGTAGAGATACCCTTTCTAGGGTGAGTTCTAAATACTTGTTTAAGGGCGGACATTCCATCACCAGCATCTTGGCTATGTAACTCCCTGCCACTGCCCCTCTGCCTTGAAAGTAACTTCGGAAAGGACAGGCAGCTCATCATTTGAGACAAAGGACTGGACCCTTCCCCGGAGAGGACAGGCCGCTCATCATTTGAGACAAAGGACTGGACCCTTCTCTCAATCTTTTCTCTGCACCTTTTGACAGTGGCCTGTTTCTTGATGCCACAGCCCACCCTGACTCATCTTCCCAGAAGACAAAGTAAAAGTGCCTACACTTGCCGAGAAGAAGGGGGGTATGTGTTAAGATTATCTCTTGGGGAAAAAGGATGTCACTGGGCAACACTCCCAGAAAATCCTAAACTGATATAGTGGAATGTGTCCATCTATAAGACTACTGGTAGGCCCAATAACAATGAACGGTGAAGCCCTTAACATGCGAAAACAGGGATTATATCATATGAAGTGTTTCAAGGCGCCCTGAGGCAAGGGAGAGGGAACAGAGGGAAGGCAGGCAACGATTTTACTAGGCCAGGTGTCATTCAGATCACGCAAGTGCAGGGGAGGGGGAAAGAAAAGTGTGGGGGGGGCTTGACAAGAGAACATGTTGATGCACTATCTCCGGGATTGACTTGAGGAGATCATACCCCGAATGGATCAGTCAAAAACATAGTGGTTTTTTTGATAAATAAAAGTCATGGCTCTCAACCTCTGGTGTGCCACGGGTGGGTGAGAGTCCATTGAACTGAATCGGCGTAGCGTTGGCCGGCTTTGGGGCTCAATACGGGCTGGTTTATTGGCCAGAACCCCCAAGCCAGGCTGGCGGCGCTCGTGCCCGCGGTGTTATCCTCCAGGTCTGTCTGGACGCCATCAGGGGAGGGGGGGGGGGGCTGCTCGCATTCCACTCTTTACAGCATGGCCTTAGAGACACAGGATGCCCCGCAGACGCTATCGCCGATTTCCCTTATTTGATCAGCTTTTCGCAGCTGTTTTCACACCTCGCCCTGAGAACATCCAGGCCCAGCCACCGTGAGTAAACAGACCCCAGCTATTTCTCCAGCAGGCATTTTTCTGAATTTAAAAAATGTACATCTGATAGTTAATCATTGTCAGGGGCTGTTAGGTGTATCATCACCCCATTAAGACGTATCTTGAAGTTTTAGTAGGAAATATATATGCAAGACATTTTTTTAATAGATCTGTATACTTTATTTAAAAATACTTTTAAATAAAGATGTCCCCTGTCTGAGATCGTTAGTTGTCCCACAGCAGGCAGGCGGAGGGTTTAATTAAACGGTGACTTGTAGTTCATTTTCTTTACAAATATAAATCAAGAACCCCGAGGAAATGCAAAGAACAACATGAAAGCAGACTGTGCAACTATCTGGCGCCGTCAGCCTCTTTGGCAATAAATGGCTTAAGTCAGCTGCGTTCCCTTTCCAAGATCAAAGAGGACAGGTGCAGAATCCGGGACCGTGTAGTTTAGTTTCTGATCACTCTTCCTTCTTCATCATTTTCATAACTGTCAGCTTCCCCTTCATCACGTGACGAAATGCGCATTTAGCTGTGCATGTCTTTATAGCTAAGCTGCACCTCCTACGCCCCCCTCCCCACACCCCACCCGCCATTTTAAATTGCATGCCCGCTTGCAAAATTATGGGCAGTGCTGGATTAAACCCTGTGGAGCCCCCCCATGAAGTTGATATTTGGGGGGCCATCGAAAATTATCTCCTAATAAGTTTACCAACCAACAATTTTAATAAACCAATTGCATGACACCAAACTAAACATTAACAAGTATTAATGTTATTAAACAAAAACGTGTTTTAAAAAAAATAATAATAAACCAACAAAACTTTACCTTTTCAGGTTCCTCAATTTGTTTGTGTTGACATCTAGGCACAAATACACAATCCAAATTAAGCATTGGTGGGCACCGGGCCCCTAAAAGGAGTGGGGCCCCTAGGCCAGTGCCTACTTAGCCTAATGTATTATCTGGCACTGGTTATGGGCCCGCAAAACTCAGCCCAAAAAAATCCACTGTTTGCAGATTTGAGACAATGCCAATTCCCACAAACACATTCTGCTGCCTCTCTTTTGGTACAGCGTGGCGTCCGTGGTCTAGAAATACAACACTTACCAGACCACCATCCCGGCAAGTTGCGGTATGGGTCCTTGATCCCCCCCCATTGCTCAGAGGTGAGACATGGGGGCTTTGTGTGGTGGGGATACTCTGCACCCCCAGTGCGTGGCCTACAGCTATGGAGCAACCAAGCCCCATGTAGAGCACATTACTGTGGGAGGGCACTCTGGGTACAGCCCGGCTAAGGTGACCGGAGTGGGGAATCTGGAAGGGTGTGGTTCATTTGAGACAGTGGAATGCCAGAGAGTAAATTTAACAGCTTGCTAGATGTTTCCCATATTTATATTAAACATTTTTGAAATGTGTAGTAAGGGCTTTGCCCACGACCACAGTCTTGGCATTAATGAGGTGTGTTGCTAAACCACCCTTTCTCACGCTAACACAAGGCCCACGCAGCTCTACATCATAAACACTTATTGAAAAGAAATATATATATATATA
Organism: Ambystoma mexicanum; assembly: GCF_040938575.1. Classification (NCBI taxonomy): domain Eukaryota; kingdom Metazoa; phylum Chordata; class Amphibia; order Caudata; family Ambystomatidae; genus Ambystoma; species Ambystoma mexicanum. Next base: position 485,373,839 of record NC_090925.1, read on the forward strand.
TATTAAAAAAAAAAGTCAGCTCCTCAGATCTCCGAGAACCGGTAAAAGTGCCCTTTCTGAGGAGAGTTATATATGGCGCGTGTTAAACGCTCGTGACGTTATCTGCTCTCTGGAATTTCACTCGCTGCCTTTATGGCCGTTGGAGTTAAAGAAAACAACGGACACAAATGTTTCTACTCAAGCTAAAATACCCTCAAAATGTCAGCGATAAATAGTCGTGTCTCCAGCCGCTCGATAACAAAGGCCGGACACTGGGAAGGACTTTGAGGTGTAATATGACAGAGGGAGCCCGGGAGAAATAATAGAGCGCATTGTCCGGTCCAGCTTAGCCCTGCTGGCTGAGCGCATGGCGTGTGACTAATCGGCATTTTTCTCGTGTGTGGCTAAACTAGGCCGCATTTAAACTTATCAATTCCAAAGTGTTTTCTTTTTCGGCACCAGAGAAGATAATCAATCGTCTGTAAATCTAGTTTAATCCTAACAGGAGCCACAGAGGCGCGTTTAACAGCTGGTTGTGTTTGTTGTTTATGACTTATAAACACGTTTTTTTTTTCTTTTGAACCCTATTCGCATTTGAAAAGAGATTTTTTTTCATGCCTCCCTTTCCCAGAGAACAATAACTGATGGTATCTCCGTGAGCCGCGAATTCCTGTGCAAGATGCCGCTGTTTTGGTCAATTTAAATGCAAAAACGCCTAGTTAGCGGGGTGATTAGCATGTCTATGCGGAAACATGCTACAGTGCAGCTTAACACTGGATTGATTCATGTGGGGGGCCAAAACCCCACATTTTTCATAGCGCATCCTGTTAGTGGCCTTTTGTGTTGGCAGGTGTGGAGTTGAGTCACCGAATTTATAATAAGCCGAAAGCTATACTGGGGCCAAAAGTATTTAGCACTCTGGGCCACGCTCTCGGCCGACTCTCTGCGGGCGGGGCCGGCTCTCTTTGTGAGGCAAACATCGAATTCATGTACTTCCCCGCCCCGCTGAAAAATGCACTGCGTCCAGTTTATTTCAAATGAACTTTGTGGAGTGTGCGTCTCTAGAAGCTGATTCGGTGTGACTGGAATGCAACACAGCTCTTCTTTGAGAGCAAATAAGAGATTAATTGTTAACATATCCGTGTTGGAGTGTGGGACTTTTACTGTCTATGGACGTGGTGCTTTCCGCATAGGGGCCAGATGGACATTGGCCACCGGCTTGCTTTATAGTAAACAGAATGTTTAAACATTTTTACTCTGGGGATTGTAATCTTAGATATCTTTAATTGAACATTTTGAGGACCAACTATTTTTTAAAAGAGACACCCCAGGAATGGAAAAAGGGGTGTGCTGCTGCTGGTGATATGGGATAATGTGCCCAGTTTAAGTGGCAAACACAGAAATGTATATGGGCATGCCTTTGCTATTGCCATTTTTGTTATTTTTTTATTAGTGCCTGGCTTACAAGAAACCTTTCGCTTAAAGTACAAAACAAATATAATAAAACCAATCAACAATCCACAAATCCAAAGATTATTTAAAAAACAAGAAAGTTCCTTCGGGGGGGGCCCCTGACATTCATTTATCACATAAGATCTCAATTCAGTCCTGTGTTACATATATGTAACTACCACAGTAATTTAATAACCAGCCCTTAAATGAAATCAGATCCCCTGGGGCAAGACCTTATTGACGGCCCATCCTACAAAAGTAAGGTTCACTTAAATTAATTGGACAAGTCCTGGAAAGTTTCAATTATGAATCTAATCAGGGAGGTGGTTTGGCTCACACTTTCTCCACTCATGAACCTATATTTGTCTCGGGAGGATAGCTCATGGGCAACGTGCTCGTCTTCAAAGCAAGATGCCATGGAGCAACACAGGTTCAATCCCCGGGTCTGTGCTCAGAAACCTCGGGGTATTAGGCGTGTTATAAATAACCAATCATATACCACCATTCGTCTGGAGATAGCGATGGTAGGCTGTTGAGTATTTTGCCCAAATGTAGTGTTCTTTTCTCAGTCAGACCCTGACAGCTCATCATCGCCTGATACAGAGATTGGTGTCTGTTTTTTACAGAATCTACATTTGACGTCCAAGTCCTGACATTGTTTCATGTTTAACAAAACCTCCTTTGTGGGGAGTAAGTTTAACCTGAATCTCAGAAATTTAGCCCTCATTGAGCTACATGGAAATAGTCTGAGATATCTCTGGGTGGAGTTGCTATGTCTGCATTCCATCTTGAAATTGCAGTAGGTCTTGTACTGCTCCCTTGCTGAGATGGTGTCCACCCAGTCTTTCCTCCATAGCTTAATTTTGATAGCCTCGAGGTTACTCATCAGATCTAATTCAGAGAATGCCAACACCTTCTGCATTTTGATGCACGCTAGGGTCCAGGCGTTTAAGATAGGTTTGTCTTCCCCATTAGCGCCTCTTTCAAAATCTTGAACCGTCGGGTTGGGGGATCCATTCTACACTTTCTGTACAAGGACAGAGTTTTCCACTCCATCATTGCGCATAAGGAAGTTAATCCCAGTTATTACCTGACTACAGGCATTGATGTGCACCTCGGTAGGCCTAACACTCTCCTCCAGAATATACCCTCCAGTACATTCCACCATACACGGCCCATTGCCAGGAATACCTCTGCACCATAGGTGGCAATAACCATCACCTTGGCTTTGTAGAATTGGATCACCGGGATCATAAAAAAGCGTCCAAACCTTTTTAACAAGATGTGTGCTTGTGATGCCAGGTGTGTTACCTCTGTTTTCAGTTGAGCAATCCTTGGGCCGTCGTTCAAGCTAGTGTTCATCAACATCCCCAAATACACAAAGGAGGCAGCCACCTTTATTGGTTCCCCGTTTAAATGCCATGCCGGTCTAGATTTTTTCTCCCAGCAGCAGGCTCCAGGATTAAGATTTTCGTTTTAGAGACATTGATCCTAAATTTGTTGGCTTTGATGTACTCCTGCAGTTTACTTAACTGTCATTGAAGCCCAATGGGGGTTTGGTCAATTAAGACCAGATCGTCTGCGTAAAGCAGATGCCCCACTCGCCACCCATTGAGCCTTGGCGGAAACGATCTTGTCTTGGCCCGCAAAGTTCCTAGGTCCGATATAAAAAAGTTAAATTACTCTGGTGCCAAGGGGCATCCCCGTTTGAGGCCATGACTTGTTTCTATTATGTCTGAGAGATGGCCCCTGTTGTCTAGTCTAACTCTCAGACTAGTGCCGAAATAAAGAGACTCTATTGCTGAATGTAGGCCGCCTGGGCAGCCAGCCGCCCTTAGTTTATCCCAAAGCAGCTGAAGGTCAACCGAGTCGAAAGCCTATTCGAGATCAACGAATGGCAGGTATATCTTTTTTTTTACTCGAAAGGGCCTTTGTCTTCCGAATGTTCAAGAGGAATACATTTAGGGCTGTCCCACCCTGTGTAACAAAACCTGCCTGATGAGGCACCAGTGGCTAGGGTAAAGACAGGGCGAGCAGTGTCAGCACTGTGAGACATCCAGAGGGGCACCAGACAGGGTTGCCCATTGTCGCCAATGCTCTATATCTTGGGCTTAGAACCAATAGCCATATACATTAGGAAGCAATTCTTTGATGTAGGCATCAGGGTCGGAGGAGTATATCATGCTACATCACGTGAAGACACTCAGAGTCTACCTAAACTCCGATCTGTCAATGGATAGACAGGTCAATGCCATCGCCTCCTCCTCAGCCTACTACTCTAAAGTCCTCAACGCTGCTAGACCTTTCCTGTCACGCCAGAATTGCCTCACCATTGCCAGGGCAATTATTGGATCAAGGCTAGACAACTGTAATGCCCTGCTCGTTGGGACCTCCAATAAAAACCTGGCCAAACTTCAGCTAGTTCAAAATAATACACCGAGAGCGGCCACAGGTACCACGAGAAAAGACCACATCTCCGAAGTCAGAAGACAGGCCCACTGGCTCCCGGTGAAAGAGAGAATTGTTTTCAAAACACTCGCCCTCACCCACAAATGTCTCTATGAACTTGCTCCACCCTACTTGATCCAAAGAATCACCAAGCATACTGCCACCAGACCATTAAGAATGTGCTACTCCAACACGATTGTCACGCCCAAAACGCGCAAGGTGCACGCCGGTGGCGCCAGCTTTCCCACCCAGGCTGCCACCCACTGGAACGCATTGCCACCGCACGTAAGAATGATTGAATCCCACCAAGCCTTCCGCAAAGCTATTAAAACCAAACTCTTTGTATGAAACGTACCTGACTGCATTCTGTAACTGTACTATGCATATCATGCTTCGCCTGTAACTATGCCTGTATTTGTGTATCCAAGAGACCTCCAGTCACTGTATAACCGCTTAATTAAGAATCCAACATTTACTTGTAACAGTGCCTCGATGCCCCTGGGCTGCAAGTGCGCTATACAAATGCAAATAAATAAATAAATATCGTTATATGCAGACGACGTACTGCTATACTTAAGGGACCCACACCTCAATGTACCAGTGATCTTGGAGGTGCTGTGGAACTTTGTGTGAGTATCAGAGATTTTGTTTAGCACTGAGAAATCGTGAATATTCCCACTGGCGGGGCTGGCAACAAAAAAAAGGAGGACCTCCGAAGGGTTGGACTACTGTGGAAGTTGCACTCGTTTAGATACTTAGGGGTAAACATCTGGTACACGCCTGAACAGATGTACGGGGCAACACAGTATTAGCGGTGCACAAACTCAGGAAGTCCATGAAGTTTTGGTCCAAATTACCACTATCAGTCATGGGTAGGATGGCCGTGGTTAAAATGATAGTCCTACCAATAGTCCTGAACTTTTTCCACAATATACATTACTACATACCGTCCTCCTTTTTCCAGCTGTTCGAAAAGTTACTGCGGGAATCACTGTGCAGTCCTTCCAGACATAGGCTTTCCCTGAACACACTCATATTACTGTACAAGGTGGGTGGGGTCCAATTGCCGGATCTAGAGAGATATTTCTTGGCAGCGCAACTTAGCTTTGTGGCCAAGTGGCTTGCAGGTGAGTCCACCTCGGAAACAAGGCTTCTTAATCTACTACTAGTGCCTGCGCACCTGAAAGAAATGTTCTGGGTTCCACTGGGATGCTTTAGTTAGGCCCCAATGATTGTACAGCTAGGCATAAGTGTATGGGGTAGGGCCCTAAAACTAAAGGGATGTGAACGCCCTTACTCACCCGATACCCCAATCGCAGCTGATGTCTGTGTAGTCAAGGCAATGGGAGCGATATGGCATTTACACTTGGGCAGATGCATATGAAGAGGGTGTCTTTAGAGATTTTGAATCCATGGGGGCGAAAGAAGGATTACCCAGTGGCCAGTTCCTATTGCACCAGAAGATTAGAGAGACAGTGAAGGACAAATGGAAGGAATGGCCAGGGAACCAGTGGCGGAACCAATGCTAACGCTACTCCAAAGCTTGGGTGATGGGTGGAAACCAGTGTCTAGACCCTATTGCCAACTTGCAGATAAACCCAACCCTAAAAGCGATATGTTGAAGCAGTGGTGGAAGGTGGACCTGGGTACCAGCATATCGGTGAAGGAATGGGAAAGGATTCTAGCCTACCCTCGGGAGGTGTCAAGAAAAGCACGATTCCAGTTTATCCAACTAAACGTCCTCTATAGGACTTATATGATGGCGAGCAGAATAGCCAAATTCAATAGCAACACAGACCCACTGTGCCCATGGTGTGGATCGGAGGGAGAGGGAATGTTCCACATGTTCTGGGGGTGCCTGAGGGTACAACACTTCTGGGCCAGGATAGAGCAAGCATGTAGAAAAGCTGAGGTAGTGTGGTACAAATGAACGCTGAAGGAATGCCTCCTGGGGGCCTATCCAAGAATAAACAAAATTAGGCATCTAATTAAATTCATGGATATGGCATGTGTGTTGGCTAACAGGACTATTGCAATGGCATGGAAAAGGGCAGGGGCCCACAATATGTCAGATGGCACAGGGAACTGGAATATTGGACGGAGGCTGAAACTAGGGTATGGGGCGACAGAGTCTCCAAAGCTGGAGGAGATGCAAGCCCTGCATACGAGGCCTGGAAAGCATAGACTTGGGACATGTTTCACCCCTCGATGATAAGCTCCATGAATTAACTGAGCTCACTCCATGGGTGTAAAGAACTCATTACTAGCTGGGCCATTGGAGAAAGGGCCTACCGGACTGCCATCTACTAACCCCATGGGCACCCGGCAACAACTTGTGCCTTGGGGCTTCCCTGGAGACAGTTATGTGTCCTCATGAGCATACTAGGAAGTGAAGACTGTTTGTTCGTTTGTTAATCTACAGTTGTTAGTTGTTGTTAATTTATTCTGGATTCGCAAGTAACAATGATGGTGAAATGAGTAGCATGGTTAATGTACATTATAAATGCATGGGCACTATTATAGATGTTTTCAATGAGTCCGGGACCCTCCCCTGTCTTTCAATCTTCCCAAAAGGTACCCAGAGAAAATATGCCCATGCTCGCGGGTCAGCTTTGAGCATCACATTGGTCATGCCATCCGGCCCTGGGACTCTTAAATGCTCTCCTAGGTTTTTAACTGATAAATATCTTCATTGTCAAATTCCAAGGCCCATGGATTTGCTTTAGAAATTTGGGGGGTATCCCCCCTCCTGTCTGACATCCAAACAGGTCAGGGTAATGTTTCACCCATTGTTGTTCAAGGACAGCATTAACTTGGATGGCTCTAGGATCTGACCCCCCTGAATTTATCAGCTTCCACATCTCGGCAACGTTTTTGTTTTTTTGTTTTTCATCTGAGCTAGCATGGATCCGGAGTCAGCTTGATCTTACCTCAATTTTTATACCTTCTAAGACAGTTGCAGTATTTCTGGCGATGTTTCCTCAAATCCTCTCCCACAAGGGAACCCCTGACAGCCTGAATGTGTCTAACATCTGCGCTCATGAGCATCTTTTCATTTCTGATGTCCTAGCTAAATGTATGTCTTGGTAGAAAGTCGTTTTTAGTCTGGCGCCCCCCCTCCACTGAGAAGAAATCTAGCAGGAATATGGGATATTTAATATCCTTCACAGATGACGCCACACTAGAGTCTTTCCCGGTTCCCCATAATCTCTTGTGGAGGATCTCAATCTCTCTAGATGTCATTCAGAGTCTGTTTCGGCCCGAGTTGACCTCCAAACCAAGGACAAATCTTTTTTTTAGTTGAGGCCGGCTTGGAAGACCAACAGACATATAGGATGTTGTGGTCACTTCTAGAGGAGTCTCTCACTTCGAACCTTCTAACAAGCCCCAGGAGCCTCTCAGTTACAATGACATAATCAATTGTACTGGGCTTCCCCTCACCTTTCTACGTAGCTTTCCCTCGGTTGACCATTACGATTGTGTAGGTTTCTGTCACACGTTTCTTGTACCCACAGCTCCCTCTTGGAACTTTCACTCGCCCCCTTACCTCCACCACCTTCAAAGTCAGCCAGGATAAAATCTCCACACACTACAATCTTGGAACCTGCATGGTCGTCCAGACATTTATTTAAAGTGTCTGTAAAAGTGTCCATAAACAAATCAGCTCTCTTGACTCCCTGCTTCCAATAAAGGTTACAAATAATGTAGGAATACCTCCCCTGATTATGAACATCTTCCAGAACCACCATCTGTATATAGGGGTCAGGGTGTTCCCACCTCCTTACAACCAAGTTACTACCCAGATCCACTGTCTTCAATAGCCCCAAAGATGGTCTACCTTTTGGACCATTTATGACCACATTCAGTGCAACTGAGAAGCCTTCCATTATCGGTGGAGCACATGGCCATGTTTCCTGCAAGCAAATGATGTTTGCCTTGTTCGCGTAGGGTATACCTGTACCAAACAGATGCTTAAAACCCCTGGTGTTCCATGAAATTAGAGTGATTCCCTTCTCCCCAGACACTATTTCATGCTAGTTCTTTGGTTTTTGGACCGCCAGGGCCTCTGGAAGCCAAGCCCAAGAGGTCTTGTTTTTTTAACTTTTTTTTTAATTATTGTATTTGGTTCACAAAAAAGAAAAAAAAAAAGTTTACATTTCTTTAGAACCTTTACAGTTATTAATCAACCAATGACATTTAACATTCCCAAAAATGGGGAAAATAGACCAAATTAAAAATAAATTTAAAAAAAGAAAAATTAATAACCATTTAGACACATTGACTTCGATAAAATAAGTCCATTCTCCCCACTTCTTGAGACCCAACGTGGGATAATTACTCTGATGGATTTCGACATGCCACGTGGTCACCAGGGACTAGTCTCTTTGTTGGACGTGTTCAGTGCCTCCACACTTTTTTTCAGCAGATATTTTTGCTCCAATGTCATAAAGGCTTCCAAGGGGCACAGAGAGATGGTACAGCTGCTCTCTGCCTCTTTAGCATTTTGTTCCATTAACGCGCCATCCTTCATCTTGGCGCTTATTTCTATTGATGCATCCTCAATCAATTTTTTGGTGTGGGGGAAAGGTCGGCCCATCGAAACCTGTAGTGTAGGCTTAGGATTTGAGCCCCCCACCGTGGCTCAGCATTTGATGATCTTAAGGTGCCACTCAGGTGGCACTGGTGGTGCAGTGCCAGAGAGAACTGTCAGATCATCCTCCTGTACGTTGTGTCTCCAGGAGGTGTGTAATAGACTCAGAAGCAGATTAACTGATGCTGTCAGGGAGGGTTCTCCATCGGAAATTACACCACCCTGAATAATCGAAAGATCTTGGCTTTCCCGCCGGCTGACTTTCACACCCACCTCATCTTCTTCAGGTGTGCTCTTCCAGTTCTTTTCTGGGGAACTAGGTAGAGATACATTCCACAGAAATGTCTTGCTCCATTTGATCTTTTTGTTTACCTGTGGGTTTGTTTTTTATTTCTTTCCAGTCTGGTGCTGAGGGCATCTCGTTGTGTGTTTTTTCAGCTTTTTCTTGCCAAAGATAGGGTACTTATGGGACGTCAGCCGCTTCCCCTTTCAGGGCATTCAGTCCCTCTATGACTTCAATGACCTCACTCAGGGTTGGCTTATCAACTGGAGCCGGTGCAAGGCGGTTCTTCGACTGGCTTCTTCCTCTGGACTGGTCATCGGACCTTTGAACCCCCGTCACCAGCCCTGGAGCTGAACTCTTGTTGAGCAGAGGGACCCCCTTCAACAGTCCCACTCTTCAGCTGGTTTGAACCCACCCCCTCACAGGGTTCCAAGAGCCCTGCAGCCAAGATATTTTTCCTTTCCACCGTGATTTCGGAGCAGCAGCTCACATCACCAGACTCCTGGCTGAGTCATTTCTTTAGGTTAAATTCTTGGATCTATGATTCCAATGTCGTTTTAAGTGAGTTTGCCTCCATACTTTTTTCGTATGTGCCTTGAGCTGAGGTCACAAAGCCTTCCAAGAAAATCAGCTTTGAATGCATCATGGCTAAAATTGCCTTTTGAACTAAAAAAATGGTTCCATTTAAAAACCATATAATGTATCTGCTCAATAGTTAGAACATCTCATGTGTCCTCTCACCAAGACCTTTTTGGTAGATTAGTAGAATTGTTCTCAAGTTCAATTGATTGGGACCAGAACTGCACTGATACTCTCTCAAAGCAATCCCTTTCCAATTCTATTTTTAAAGAATTTAATGGGATGCGTTCACAATACAGTAAAAAACAACAAAGCACAGTATTATAGTACCATATGTTAGTCATACATTGTCTACTTTTAATCCTCAACATACCAGAAATATCAGCATAATCAATGTAGATTCACTGACATGGATATTTCATTGTTTTCGGAAGCTGACAACACATGCATCATCACACTTACACAAATTCCTAACTCCTACAAATGCGCACACCCAAGCAAAATAAAAAAATAAAAATTAAACCATTTCAATAATAACCAAATGTATTTGATTCCATAGAGAGTTACATGCACTTAAGCATTTCAGTACATATTCTTTTGGTGTGTTGGTAAACGATAAGAAAATAATAACCGCTTGCTGCCTGATGGCAGATACATATGTATATTGCCGACTCTCTGACCATCAGTTTCGACCATATTCTGGCTTTTTCAAGGCATACAATTCAAAAAATCTTTTGACATCCCAAATGATTGTCACCACAATACAATTAGTGGTGGCCTTGAAAGAGTGGTCTGTGTGTTGCCTGGACAGGCCATCCCATTTTCTAATTGGTACAAGTATGATCTTCTATTGTGTCTGGCATTTCTCTGTCGAAAAATGCATAATCATGTATCCACTCTTATTTAATAGTTCATAAATATATAGCATCTGGGATCAGGATCTGTAGTACCTGGGATGATTCCCAACAATTGTTCTAATAATTTCAGCTTTCCTCTTGGAGATCTCCACGTGGAAAGCTGAAATTGTCAGAGCCAACAGTAATTGTGTTATGGTGATAATCATTTGAAAATTCAATCAAACAATTATTTGAATTGTATGCCTTGAAAAAACCAGCATATAGCTGAAACTGAAGGCCATACAGTCGGCAATATGCATATATATCAGCCATCAGGTAGCATGTGATCATTAGTTTCTTACCATTTACTAATGCACCACCCTTTTGGAACAGGCGTGAGGTGACCTGCACCACATAAAAGGGTATTTATGACGCTTCTATCGATTGCTATCGGCGTTATGTCCTGTTTGCATTTCTATACCTCAGATAGCGAAAGGATATAGTTTGCTCTATATTAAAATGTCTGCGTTTATTTTATTGCTGATAGTGCAAACCTAGCTCGAGGGCAGTCAAGTGTATTACCACAGGAGCATGCCAAAGGGCCAATGGCTTGCCATTTTGTATTTTAAGGCCGTCATGAAGAAATACATTTGCCGCATCCACGTGAGTGCTGCTATCCTATAATTGCACTGCTGACACTAATCTATTCAATGTGCCTGCCAGCAAATCAATTGCACTGATGCGGGGACCTCATGAAATTCAAAGGTCACCCTTAAGAATTAGTACACCACAAGGAATCGAAGGAAAGAAGGAGGAAAGGAAGGAAAAAAAGGAACGATGGACTGTTTTCGTAACCAGGAATCTCCATCTCTTAGGCTGTGCTACATTTTTCCCTTTGTAAGCTGAAACTTGGACCTGTTGTTGCCATGCTTTGTTAAGGTGCTTCACTAAACCTTGTCTTGTAACATCAGTACTTTCTACCACATGCCAAGTAGACGAGTTCCTAGTTTTCTCAAAACCCACAACTGCTATTAATGAGTAGCTAGTTTAACTTTAAATCAAAATAGTCCAAGAATATATGCATTTTATTTGTCATTTATTTCACTCTTAATTTGCGTGACTGCTTGCAAGTGAGTGACCAGATATCAAATCCATGTTGCATGGCACTATCTTGTTCCCAAGGCAATCGTGTTGCCTCTAAGCTATCCTCTTTTTCCCAGCTCACATTCTAATTCACATTGTAACCTCAACATGTTATCTGCAAAGGTCCCTTCTAATCCCACCATCCTGCTCCAGTTGCTGCAAAGATCAAATTCAAGACCCTCTGCATCACCCACAAGGCTTTCTGGGGCCTCGGACCACGCTATATGCAATCCACTCTCACTAAATACTCTCCTTCCAGATCCCTTCGATCTTCTTGCTCCAACTCTCTGCAGGTCAAATGCTTCTCCAAGCAGAGAGCTGGGGGCATATCTTTCTCCTCGGATGGCTCCCTCCACTGCAACAGTCTCCCTCCTTCTTGAACCAGATCACATGAAGCTCTGCAAACAACTCAAGACCTTTCTCTTCTACTCCTCCTTCCCTCTCCCCCTCCCATGATAACCTTTCCCACTGCCTCTGAGTTTGGCAGCCTGGTCCCTCAAGAGTCCAATAGGAGCCTGTCCTTCTGCCCAATCGCCACCAGCATCCGTCCTGTTTTGGACGAACACCCAGGTATGCCTGATGGACACTGGAAGTTTGCGGTCTTGGAGTTCCCAACACCCTCCCCCAGCATACACAGAGGACTCAATCAACGGCAAGTTCAAACTGCGGTTTATTACAGACAAAACTAACAGGGATCAGCACAGGAACAGAGAATATTCATGCACATCTCGCTCTTCCACGGCTCGCAGGCTGGTTTTACTCCCAAATGGCATCAACACTTCGTCACAACCTGGGCCCCTCTCCAGAAAACCCATTGGGCCAAGTGATTGGGTATTGAGTATGTTATAACCTCTACAGGACATTACAGATGTTATTCTACTGGACGTCGCATGTCAGGTTGCTGGTCTGTCCCATCCCCAATTCCCTAACTACAACATTGTTGCAGTGTTGTGGACTTACCATTGGTTCTTGCCCATTGCTACCCACCCCTAGGGTACTAAACTCTGATTGGCTAGAGCTGACGTCCCCAGGCCTGGGACTCGCAAGGGTTGTCAGATCACTGTGTACCTTTTCAAGGTGATGAGAATGATTATGTGTTTGTATTGTAACTTGTGTGTACCACCTCTGCCTCATGAGAGTACTCTCTTGTCCGGCGCAACACTTATTGCATACTGTTGCATACTTGTTGCGGTCTGTGTCTAGCTGCCTGGGACCGGCTCTCCTTTCCCACCACTGATCGCTGTCCATTGTCTGCTTTGGCTGTGTCAAGTGTTCAGAGACCACAAATTTGAGCTCCACAGATCTGAATTATGAGGATTTATTAGTATTTTCTGTAGCTAGTCCCTTTGTCATCTGGGGATTGGAATGTCACCTGGATCACTTGACCTTGGCTGCGGGTCCAGTCTCACACGTCTTGCTCTCTGTCCAGCCTGAATCCACTCAGCTTGTCTCTTGCTCAGAGGCCTGCGGCCTGCTGTAAGTTTCATAAACCTTATAATGTGGTTTCTACACTGTGCATGCTATACTATATTTCCACAGGTTAATCACACTCTGTCAGCACTCACAGGTGCTCCTGCAGTTCCATAGGGTTATTGTTACGCTCACCTGATATCAGAGGGGCGTCTGGAGGGCTCTGAGATCTGGAACCCTGGATGCGTAGTTGCCCAGTGCTGAATAATGAATCTGCAATTACAGAAGGGAGCATTTGTGATAACTGTCTCTAATGGGTGAATCTCTCACCTCCCTCTGACCGGTCCCCTTCCCACTGGTTCTTTCTCACCTTAGTTATTTGTAGGGTGAGCTATCCGTCCTGCATTTCTTGTGCAGGGGTGCTAGAAGTTTGTTGGTGAGCTGCCCGAGTTGCTTCACTGGTGCAGTGTGCCTTTCTTGGGCCCAGGCCTGCTGTGACCCCAAATCTGCTGATAGGCAGGTAGGTTTGTTAATTGTAAGTCTTTGTTCTGTTTGTGGTGGGATTCCCTTAATGTCTTTATCACCTTCTTTTCAGGTGCGAAGGTCTTGCTGCTGGCGTGCCGGATGGAGAGGCACGTTTTTAGGCATGAGAAAGCACGAAGCACGGCGCCTTTACTGTCTTTTTAAAATTGACCTGTGTTTTCTTCTTCTTCTCCTTACAGGCCGCTGTGGTCCTGCGAGTGGATGAAAAACTGGCACCCGGAATCTGTTAAGGTAAGTAAAGCGCTGTGCGGTTGTTGTATATTGAAAGCGAACCTGAATATGTCTCCTTTTCCTTTGCAGGATGTTGCTGTGGTGCTCCGGATGGAAGCATGGCGTAACGCGATGGAATTCAGGTGAGACTGATGGAATTCGGTGTTTTGAAAGCCCACGCGCTCTAATACTGTTTTTCCCTTCCTTTTCTTGTTATTGCAGGTCGCGATGTTCGAGCAGCACCTGTGGTAGTGGTTCGCCGGAAGTCTTCAAGCTAGTACTCACAGGTGAGTGATGTTTCTTCTTCTCTCAGTTCCACAGATTGCAACCCGGATGAGATGCTGTGTGCTGGATGGTGTATTCTCAGGTAAGACGGAATAATCTTGTTCTTGTTCTTGCAGGACTACAGGGAGATGCTGAAGACCAGGAGCTGGACACAGTGAGCGTCACGCTGCTAGTTGCAAAATAACGCAAAGCGTGTTCTGCAGCCAGGGTGTGGTTTATAGAGCCCAGGTAAAGTAGTACCAGGGATAGTAGTTCCAGACCTGCCACACCCAGAAAACTAAACCACATGGCTTGGTTCTTGAGAACTACGCTGTGTGGTTGCGTCCATGTTGGATTTAAAGACCCATGTAGTCAATTGAAAGTAAGCCTGGTAAGTATCTCCTTACAGTACATGAGCCTGGTGCCAGATGCACCAGGACTGGCTCCAGGAGCCTTTTTGCAGAAGTCTTGAGGCCCTCGGAGTAGATGTGGGGGCTTGCGTGTGGCCCAGCTTGTGGCCCCTGACAGTGGTCATGACAGTTATTCGCGTTTGAGCATCTGCAAGCTTTGCTCAGGATCTCTTGCGCCTTGCTGTTTCTGCATTACTACATTTGGCTAATGGCAAACATTATAAAAGCAATGACATTATGTATATGTATCTGTCCTCTAACTATAGCAATGTACGCTCGTGTTATTTGTGTATTCAAGTGTGTGTTTGTGTCCCAAAGTGCAGGTGGCACGTGTGCTTCATGTCTAACGCTTTAATGTCGTGGTGTCTCTAACAGCGTCAGCAACATGGCTTCTTGGTGTTCAGTCCAAGTTGTCCATACAGGTGTCTCTGATTATGGCCTGCGGCTCTTCATTCACACATGGATAGATCTGTATGTCCGTTGGTCGGTATGGCTGGCTGAGGGGATACCTCTCAACGTATTTGTCAATCATAGGCCCATTAGGAATTTGTCCAAAATAGAATGGATGGTTGCAGTGTTTCCTTCCCTTCTTTCTTGTCATGAATTCAGAAGGAGGGGTGGGGGGGTGGCAAGATCCCGAACCCCTCTTCAGTATCCCCTCTGGTCAACCTCTCAATGACACCCTTAGACAACAGTACTTTTGCTCTTGGCTGATATATCTTCGTTATTCCTCTGAGGTGCCCATAGTAGTTTGTGTGGTCATCGAATGACCAGTTAATGTAATCCTCCTTCAGGGTTACACCAAACCCACATTCCGTCATAGTACTTTGCATCAAATGGGTTGTCCAACTTCATTGCTCCAAGTGGGAACGGTTCGCACTGTGCAATTCTTTCCCTTATTTTGATCCTTTCTGCCACAATCTCGTCCTTTGCTCCTCCTATATTCACATCTATCAGGACCTGCATTCCTATACCCTCTTTGGCTAGTTTCTTGCACCTTGCCATGCATGTTTTTAACCCACACATTGATGTTGCTGCCAGCACTAGTGCTCCCATTATTAGTTTTAGTCCGCCTGACAGTCATGACGGCATCTATGACCATATGTATGCAATGCAGCACTGGTCCTTCCAGTCCGCTTTGCTTGTTCCATTTGGCATACAACCTCGCCAGCTGCGCCACTGCATCTGATAGGGTACTGTTGTCTTCATCGTTGGTAGGTGTGATTGTGCAACAGGAGCATCTGTACGGATGGTATTATTGATGCAAAGAACATTTGTGTCCTGCTGAACAGCCTGTGTTTTGCTGGAATTTCATCTAGTGCTGTCTCTGATGCTTCTGAGGAGTAATTTCCTCCTCTCTTTACTTAGCTTAATCAGCTTGCTTCTCGGTTTGGTGGCCGGTACACCTTATACTGACCTCTTCTTCCTTTTGTTATTGTCCATTTTCAGGAACACATTGAGCTTCACATCCTTGCAGGGCACAACTAAGGATGGCATATTGATGTGTACCAACGAGCAAACTCCTCTCCAGTCGGGTGGCAGCTACTTGGATGCCCTCGATCTGCAAGCCCAGTAATGACCCATCAGTACTGCTGTTCCTGCCTTCATATCTGTGTGTTTTTCAATGCTACTGCATCCAGAATTCTCGTCAACTTCAACTTCACCATTATTCTGATAACACAGTGCAGGTGTCTTCAGGGGTATTATCAGCATTGGACCAGCTTCATTTTAAACCTATGTCAGTAGCAATGCACTCGCCTCACATTCCTTCAGGCACTTGTTTTTTTCTTCCTATACCTTGTTATGATATGATATGATATGGGATTTACAACCCGCTGATACACAAGTATTTCAAGGAGCGACGAGGCAAGGGAAAGGGAACAGAAGGACGATAGAGACAACGATCTTACTAGGCCAAGTGACATTGAGATCACGCAAGTGCAGGGGAGAGGGGAGGGGAAAAAGTGTCAGCGGGTGCAGGGGTAAGTGCAGACAGCGGGTGTCCAATAAGTGCAGACAGGTGGACTGTAGGGTTACAGATAGAGACCCAAGTGCAAGGGTTGCCAGGAGGCAGTACAGGTGTGCAACTGGGCGGGCAGGGAGCTGGGCCCGAAATCAGAGGGTAGCCAGGTGACCAGTGCAGTATCAGACAGGTGATCAGCAGGGGAGAGGAAGAGAGAAGGCAGAAGCAGAGTGGAAGGTCTTGAGGTGCTTCTGGAACCAGAGATGGTTCTCCTCAAGTCTCAGAGAGGTAGTGAGGCTGTTCCAGAGGGAGGCCCCAGCTGAAGAAAGAGTTGCTCGTAGAAGTGTCTGGCCCTGTGGAGTTGGAGGTGGTGGAGCAAAGAACTCGAGTAGGAAGGTATTTACGAAGAGAGAGTTGGGGGTATTGAGGACCGAGGACCCAGAAGGCCTTGTGGACAATGCAGAAGGTCTTGAACTTAATGCTTGCAGCCACCGGGAGCCAATTAAGAGATTTCAGAGCTGGAGAGATATGATCCCCGGGCTTTGGGACAAGGACAAGTCTTTCAGTCCTGTTCTGGATGAGTTGCAGAGGGAGCGGAGAGTAGAAGCAGGCAGATTTAGCAAGAGGCTGTTCCAGTAGTCCAGCCTAGAGAGAACCAGAGCTCTAGAGTCAGTGAGCTTCTGGGGAAGCAGAGGAAAGGAAGAATACCTCAGAGGAGGTGCAGTTGGTAGTTTGACTTCTTAGAGACGTCAGAGATGTGAGGAGAAAAGGAGAGAGTGGAGTCGAAGATGACCCAGAGGTTCTTAGCCTCACAGGTGGGAGCAGGAAGAGGGCCAAGGGAGGCCGGCCAGAGAGTGACAGGAAAGGAGGGTGCAGGTGTACTGATGAGGAAAATCTCCACTGGCATTAAGGCAGAGATCATTGGCGGCACACCACTCCTGGATAGCATACAGACAGTCAGAGATGAGAGAAGGAGAAGAGGTGGCAGAGGAGAGCATGAAAACGAGCTGAGTGTCATTAGCATAGCACTGAAAGTTGGGGAAGAGGGCGGCAATGCAGTGGACGAGAGGTGGCAGGTTTTGGTTGAAATGCCAGGGAGAGAGGTTAGACCCCTGGGGAACACCTCACGTAGAGTGTAAGATAGAGGAAAGGAAGGACCCAAGTTAGACCAGGCAGGGTCGATCATAGAGGAAAGAGGTCAGCCAGGCCAGGGCCTGATCGGCGATACCCACATTATCATGGAGATGGTTGAGCAGGATGGCATGGTTGACTGTGTAAAAGGCAGAAGAAAGCGCGATTAAGATGAGGACAGAGGGGAGATTAGAATCAAGGTTAGAGAGCAGGTCTTCACAGGTTCCATGCTTCTAGCTGCTCTGAAGCCAGATTGATGGTCATAGAGACAACCAACAGATTCAGTGTGAAGATTAAACTGGGAGATGGCCAGCTTTTCCAGGAGTTTGCCCAGGAAAGGAGTGATGGAGATCGGGCGATAGTTAGCCGGGCAGGAGGGATCAGCTGAGGGTTTCTTGAGAAGAGGGTGCACAAGAGAGTGCTTCAGGGTGGAAGGGAAGGCTCCAGTGGTGAAGGAGTGATTGCAGAGGTCAGCCAGGGCAGGAGCGAGGGTGTCAATGTGGTCCTTGATAGTTTTGGAAGGACAGGGAAGAACCTGTTTTGACATGACTTTCACTGGCGATTGTGCAAGAGTCAGTGCTGTGCTTCCCACCACTCCATCCTTCCATCCATCTTCTGTGTATACTTCGCCATACACAAGTATCTGCGGTCTTTCCCAGCAACCAGGCTCTCCTCCTGTCTCCTTCACTCTTGTCCATGGACATGGTAGTTCCTTCAGGGTAATAGTCTTTGTTTCTCCTTTGTCGATTCGGGCCCATCAGTTATGTACTGTATAGCTTCATCTAGCTGTCAATAAGTGTTCATCATGTCTTAAGTCTTTATGTATTTTCCCTCATACGGGAATGTTGCTTTGGACATCGACCTCAATGTTGCGGTCTTCCCCTGGGACCTTCCTTGAGTTGTCACCATCGATAGGTACATTAAGCATTGTGCTCTTGCTCCGGGTATCTCATTTGCTATGAATGTTCTGGAGGCACTCATGGCATAGGGGATTAAGGAAAAGACATAACAGCCCCCCCAGTGGTTTCCTTTTCTACCTTGGTCATGTGTTTATACCACATGTTATTGGACACTCGAGCAGTGTCGGTGAGCTACATGTTAGCCCCTCTCATGTCTGCGTCAACAACACTGCGCTTACCTCTCCTTACCTTATCAGCAGTGTTTTCTTGTCAACCTGACATGGTCTTTCCACCTACTTGGGTTGGGGGAATGTTAGTGGAGCATACATCGGTAGCACTAGTGTAAGGGAGGAAGGGTCGTTTTGCCCCCCGTACATTCGGCGCAAAGGAAACCTAATACTCATGCAATAGTGGGGAGACGTCCTCCTTGCCCTTCCCTGGCTACAGCGGAAGCAGGGATACTGCAAGATACATTAGGACTCCATTTTGTGTACCTCTAGACTCAATTTTTGGACTAGGCCGCATCCCGAGCCCTGAGATGACTTCTCTCCCCTTTACAGCGCTGCGCACCGAGCACACTGACAGCCCCCACCTCATCCTCCCATGTCTGGGCCGCCCAGGCTTCTTTCTCACAGATGCTCTTGTGCGAATTGTTGCAAACAGAAACTGTATTCTTTTATCCTTCCTCTGAGCTCATTGCCCTGCGTGTGACCGTGGCGAATCTCGCCTTGTGGCCCATTCATCTCCACAAACCTGCTCTTGCTCCTCTCACCCCCACCTTTGGGAGTTATTGGCTGCACAACCTCTTGCCCCACCATTCTCCCTTTGATGTAACAGAAGTGTGACCCTTCTCTGCTGACCGCCCCAGAGTGCCCCTAATATAACTAGCCCCTGTGCCACTATAGATCTTGCCTAAGACTAACACCTATCAATCCACTCTTTCAAGCCCTGTGGCGCCATGATGAATAAATCTTAGATCAAGCCCTCTGATAATGCACCTGGGCGGCAAGACCCTCATATCCTTCATGACTACAAAGGCCTGAGGCAGAAATCTGTAAATATATGTCCACAATTTATAGGTGTCCCCACATTCTAGTATGAGGTGTATATTCTGTATTATTCATTGCATGTCAGGAGATAGTATTTAGCTTAGCTTAGCGCTTCCATCATGCACACACAAAGACAACCTCCTTATTTTCACACTTTTGATCACGAAATTAAAACCATGAAAGCTCTAGTTCGAGCAGAAAAAAGGGTGGCTTGTAAACTTAATGATAATGAAAATGCTTACTCTGATTAAAACCAGGTATAGGAACTGGCTAAGAGGCAAGCGGGCTAAACTATATCAACAAGATGGTAGTAAGATGTTAAAAATATTGGCTAGCAAAAACTCGAAAGCATCATGGGAAATTATAAAACAGGCGACTGCAGGACATCAAGTTGCCATTCAGATGAATGGGGTGAGCGAGGGATCTTGGGTACAATATTTCTCTAACTTGTATGCTTCTCGTACCTCTATAGTAGACAGCCTTGAGCCTTTACACCAGTCTGCTTTTGAGCTTAATTTTGACGAAGAAGATCTTTTATTCTTTATTAATAAAGCAAACTCTTCACGGGCCCCTGGGCCCGATGGGTTGTCTAACATGCACCTGAAGCAATTTCCTATAATTTGGGCCAAAATACTGTATTCTATTTTTGTGCACATACACAAGACTCAATGTATCCCGGCATCGTGGAAAAAGTCCATTGTTGTTCCCATATATAAAAAAGGGGATCGATCCAACCCGGCTAGTTATCGCCCAATATCCTTGTTGGACGTACCGGGAAAAATCTTCTGTCGCCTAATTTTAAGAGATCTGCGTGTGTGGTCGACCAACAATCATGTGGCAGATCCTTTTCAATCTGGCTTTATTTCAGGAGTTGGTACTTTGCCTAACATCATGACTATTAACATGTTAAAATCTCAATACGCAGCACGGAAACAGTTTTTATACTTTGCTTTTATAGATTTAAGGTCAGCTTTTGATTCTATAAATAGGAGACTTATGTTTCAGAAGTTGCATCTCTTAGGTTGCCCTCCTTCACTCTTAACTCTTATTGTACAGCTACATTCTAACACCTCCATGCGTGTAAGGTTAAATTTAGAGGGACTTCTATCATCTTCCTTCTTTACATACACGGGCCTTAAACAAGGCTGTATATTGGCCCCTTTCGTGTTCAATTTATTTATTCTTGATTTGGGTAAGCTTTTCTCTAAGGTGTCTTCTGACGCCCCTGAGTTAGGGGGTCAGCGTATAGGATGGTTACTATACGCTGATGATTTAGTCCTAATATCCCAGACCCCAAAAGGATTACAAAACCTATTAACTGCACTGTCGACTTATGTTGAAGATAATTATCTAACTATAAACTTTGATAAATCTCAGATTTTGATGTGCAATCCTCATGTTAATAGAAAATCTGTTCACTTCTCCTGGTCTATTGGTAATGAACCTTTGAAAACTGTTTTAGAATACAAATACTTGGGCCTGATGGTACAGAACACAATAAATGACAAGCTTTACTTACCCAATTTACAGTCTAAATTAACTAACTTGACCTCTCAAGCAAGAATCTTGAACTTCAAGTATGGCAAATTCACTTTAAAACACCTTTTGCTATTTTATGAACAAAAGGTTATACCTATATTACTATATGCTGCAGAATCCAAGCTTTGTCTTAGTGATAAAATATGGAATAAGCTCGAAGCTACGTTTTGGAAGAGAGTTTTACGCTTACCTAATTGTGTTCCTATGCCCATATTAAGATTTGAACTTGGCTTGAATTCAATGGCTTCTAGAGTCAAATGGCGGATGTGTGTTTTTTTCCGCAAATGTTTATTGGGCCTAGGAATGAACAATATACTAAACACTGTAGCACGTTACCTGATTGCTTCTACTTATTTTTACCCACGCACGTGGCGTAATTATGTAATTGATATTTTGCTTGCAGCTAATATATCAATCCCTCTTTTACTTGAAAATCCTGTACGGGCAAAGAAATTTTTTTATCAATGGACATGGATTCTTAATCAATCAGCATGCCTATAATATAAAGACTTTGACAGACATATTTTTGGTCATAAACGTTTGGGTTATGCTGCGCCTTATCTGTTGAAATGCCCATCCACCGACATAAGGAACAAATACCTACGGTTTAGGTTGAATCTGTTTCCATCTAGGGAAGTCCTTGTGAGGTGGCATCTGATTCCAAGCAACTTGGACTATTGTCGCTTTTGTGGAATAATTGATGAAAAGGAGACATTGCAACATTTGATCATTATCTGTAGTGGCCTGCATCATCAACGGTCCAAATTTTTCTCAAACTTAATGAATTTATACAGCCAAAAAGATGACATGCAAATTTGGGAAGCAGTATGTGCCGACATGAAATTTTCTACAATCAAATCATTAGTGCAATTTCTTGATGTAATCTTACCTGCTTTGACTAAGTAATGTGGAGCTATTTTATAAGCAATGAGTTAGATCTATTCATTAATTGATTTAAAACTCTTACATTGTTTTAATTGTAATTTTATAGAAGAATTGATATATTTAGTTGCATATCTGTTGTTCTCGTTTTGCTTTTCTTTTCTTCTTTTGAAAAGTTGATTTATTCAGCTAAATCAAAATAAAAAAAAAAATAAAAAAAATTTAGCTTAGCTTAGACAGAATGACCTCTTCCTGTGGAACTGACCTGACCTTCACACCACCCAGATGAGCCCAACTGGTCACGTGCCGCCCGAAGTAACAGCCCTGCACCAGCCAATCAAGTGGATCCGGCCCACATACTGCCATACTGTAACTTTGGTGTCCACCAATCCCAATGCAACTTGATGTATATATAGAGAATCATCACTAGTGACGATTCTAAAACATATAATGTACTGTAATTTGTATTTTTGGTCAGAGCGCTCTTGAGGCAGCAGAGTCCTCTGCATGAATTCATCTTCACAAAACTTTACTTTCCTCACAACATTTCTCCCGGTCTCATTCCCTACTCGGGTGTGTCCTTTACTATTTGTTTATAATTGTATTTAGGGGAATGACCAACTTCACTTGATGACCCCGGCTATGTGATTGCGGGTGCTCCGACAAGACCCCCATGCCGTGTGGTGAGAACCCGGGATGCCCCCATCAAGACGACTGCCACCTACGGCTGACCAGTAGAGCGCAATTCATTTTCCAAAATACAAATATAATAACACCTCTAGGAATATGTAGGACCAACAGAACCATCACATTTCTTAATAGGTCATTCATTTTCATTTACGCTGCTTGATCCTTGCAACTTGAAGATATAGATGCCCGCCTGAAATGCGCAAAGAAATGTGTTATCTGATTAGTATTGTAAATGCTCTTGAGCCCCGCGGACCAAGTAATCGCTTGACGAAAGCAAACACTTCCCACACTTTTCTTACTGATGGATCTCTCAGTGTGGCGAGGACAGGGAGATTGTCATACTCAAGTTGTGGGTATGTTCGGGCCAAATACTCTATAAAAGGCAAGATAGTATACTCCGGGGGATCTAGCTCAAAATCTGCTTGGTCTCGTCACAGTATGGACAAATTTGTTTGAGAAAGCATCTAGGTGATGGGCAGAGGGCAACATGAACATGAACAACCAGCAACAGTTGCATCGGCTTTCATGTAGATTGTGTGCAAACAAGTAAAATAACAAACAGTGTGCCCTTACTCTAGATCTATAAGCAGCCCTGTCCCTAACTCTGTTGCCCGTGAGTGTGTGACCATTGGATGCCCTCCTCCTGGTCGTGTAAGTTCAGAACGCGCTTGTAGCTCTCCTAGGTGCTGAACGTTGACCTTGTCGGTCAAGGGGACCTTGTTGCCAGGTGAGGCCGCTGCATTGTAGGGCTTGATGTCTGCCAAGTGGTTCCAGACCTGCTTCCCCTCAAGTTTGACAGCACGGTCGGCCACTTTCCCTAAAACGTGCAGACCCGTGAACGAGGCTTCATTTCAGCGTCGAACGAAATTCCTCAGGAGGACTAAATCCGCCACACTCACAGGGTTTTAAAACCCAGATCCTTGTGGCACGCTGTCGCAGTTGCTCTCTTTGACTGTCTTCTGGACCTCCCTGGTGTCATTGTATCTGGCGAGAGATAAAAGAAGCGCTAGCCACCAAAGAAGTAATGTATTCATGCATCTCCTGTCCTAACACATCTGCACTATTCTCAAAGTCTTTCAGTGCTCTTGTGGGAGTAGCCAGGGGGAGATGCATGCGCCATCCCATCACCACCTCATGGGGCGTTAAATGGTGGTCAGACCCAGGCTTATTGCATAATGCAAACAAGGTGAGCGGTAAGCAGTGCGGCCAATTCTTTTTGGTACTCTGCTGTGTCTTGGCTATGCACTCTTTCAGAAGGCCATTAAGACATTCACACACTCCATTTGCTTGCGAGTGGTATGCAGAGGCAAACTTGTGTTGAATGCCAAACAGTGCCGTGATGGGCTGGAACATTTCATTGGCGAAGTGAGGGCCATTGTCAGACCGCAGGAGCTCACACACACCCCATCTTGGGAATACTTTCCTGACCAGGAACTTAGCCACTTTAAGGTTGTCAGCATGCGAACAGGGGCCTGTCCCAATCCACCTAGAGAATGGGCATGCAACCACTATCATGTAGCGGAATCCTTGGCAAACTTGGATCATATCTACATAATCCACATGTAGATGCTGGAATGGGCCTACTGGTCTGGGTATGGCTACTCTCACAACTCCCAGGGTATGCCCTGCTGTAAACTGCTGGCAAGTAAACAATTGCTCACAAATTCAGCCACTTGCTCTGCCAAATTAGGACAGAGCCATGTTTCTCCAATGCGTCTAGCAATGACCTACGTCCCTGTGTGTGTTGGATAATGCAATTGTGTCACTGCACTGTTCAATAATGCTAGTGGCATCACCACTTTCCCTGTGTTATGCTGTCACCATAGGGCATCTGTCAGAGATATTGTGCATCCCCTCCTGGTTCACCGTTCCTTCTCTTCCCTGGGTGCAGCTCCCTGCAAGTCCATGATCTGTGCTTCTGGCAGTACATTGTACCCTTCCTTAAGTAACATATTCCTGGTGTACTCTCGTGCATTTGGAGCTCCTTCTAGTTCCCATGGCTCCCCAAAATATGCTGCACCATTGCCTCAAAGTCTGCTGCTTCGTTCCCCCTCAAGATGGGATCATCCCCTTTAATGTGTGCTTGGCACTTCACTATTGCTATCTTCCTTGGATAAGCAATTACTTGAATCAATCTGCCAAATAAACGTCCATGTTGTACTGGGGTCCCGTCCGCCCTCCTGAATCCTCTCCAGAGCCATCATGACAGTCCAGAGTGTGTTGTGGACGTCACATAGGTGGAGTTAGAATGCACTGTCACTCCCTTCTCTCTGCTGTGTTCCAGTGCTAGTATTAGGGCCACTAGGTCTGGTGCTTGTTCTGAGTAATGGGATGGTAGTCACGCACAGGCTACTACTTCACTTGTCCCATCTTCCTTCAGTCTTACTACTGTAGTTCCTGCATGCCCAACCCCATTTGTCTGATCAATTGTTGAAGACTCGTCAATGTAGAGCACGTCTTCCCCCTCAAGTGCATCCTCCTCTACCTTGTGAGTGTCACTGAACAGCTCTATGGTTGCTGTGCAGTGGTGTGCATAGTCTCCAACTTGTAAGATCACTGCTAAAAATATTGCTGGGTTGACAACTCTGCATCTCACTATCTTCAGTCCTACATTTGATAGTATCACCTCATACCCTGATGCTCTTTGTGCAGTTAGTGTGTTCTTTGGCTTCTGCAGTATCGCAACGAGGGCATGCTCCACGTAAAGAGTGGTGGTGCACCCCATGGTTATTGTTGCTGACTTCTCCACTGCAAATGCGCCAGCTGCCAAAGCTTATTCGCACTGATAGTTTTATCTCATTACTGGGTCGAGCTTCCCACTGTAGTAAGCTATTGCCTTGTGTCCCATGCTTGTCTTTTGTGTCAGTACTGCCTTCATCACTGCACCATCAGTGTGAGAAAACAGGAAAAATTCCTTTTTGTAGTCTGGGTACCCTAGCACTGGGGCTGTTCACATTGACTCTTTCAGCATGTCAAATGCCTCAGTCATCACTGTGGTCCATGTGAGTGTTGTGTCTCCTTTCTGTGCTTCCTTCAGGGTGCCCAGTAGGGGCCCTATGTATGTGCTGTAGTCAAAGATCCATGCTGTGCAGTAGTTTTTAT
The DNA here is from genome assembly GCF_040938575.1 of Ambystoma mexicanum. NCBI lineage: Eukaryota > Metazoa > Chordata > Amphibia > Caudata > Ambystomatidae > Ambystoma > Ambystoma mexicanum. The sequence goes on from NC_090925.1 coordinate 485,399,242, forward strand.
AACCCCATGAAATGTTGCATTTCCCTCACTGTCATGGGTTTAGGTGTTTTGCGTATCATCTCAGCTCTCTCTCGGGTGATCCGTCGGCCATTTTGTGATATTGCCTGTCCAATGTATACCACCTCCTTCTGCCAGTCCTTGTCCACCTTGTATCCCTTATCAGCTAACAGAGTCAGCATGTATACTGAGTCCTTCCTACACTGATCTTCTGTCGTGCTGCAAATAAAAATGGCATCTATGTACTGCCAAACCATGCTCTGCATCTGTATGTTGCTCAGGTCCATCTGTGCCCCTGTGGGAGTCTTCTATGTTTCCACTTCTGGTTTTTATACATAAAGCTGGTCAAGTCTTGTGAGTCTGGGTGTAGTGGTACTGAAAAGAATGCATTCTTCATGTTAATGACCGTGAAGTAGGCAGCTTCCACCGGAATGCTGCACAAAATTGTCCATGGATTTGCAGCTAAAGTATGTTCTGCTTCTACAATGTGGTTAAGTGGCCTTAAATCCTGTATGAAACGCCATGGCCCCCCCTTTGCCTTCCTCACTGGATACACTGCGGTGTTGCATGGGGACTTTGATGGTACAAGAATGCCTCTCGCATTCAGGGCTGTGATTGTCTGATAAATATCCTCATCTGCTTCCTTAATTAGGGGGTACTGTTTCACCCTTGGTAAAATTGCTCCCAGCTTCATCTTGATCTTCACTCCCCCTATGCTCTTTATGTGACCCACGTCATAGGGACTTGTGATCCATAGGGTGCTGGGTACCTTGGCCATGTTCCCTTCCCAGAATGGAGGTGGAGCCTCCAGTGCCATTGCCATTCTCTGTGGTACTTCCCTGTATTGATATTGATATTATATTTCTATCGCACTCGTACACAAGTGTTTCAGAGAGCGGCAAGGGAGGGGAACAGGGGAGCACAAAACAGCCATCTTACTAGGCCCAGTGACATTGAGAATGGGCAAGTGCATGGGAGAGGGGGAGGGGAAAAGTGCATGGAAGGGGGAGAAGTGGAAAGTGCGAAGCAGAGGAGAAACAGATAAATAACAATAAATAAATAATAAAGGCAACAAACAGTGGTAGTGCAGCCAGTAGTGTACTTGTAACCAATAAGTCACAACCATCTCGAACACCATTTCTATTTCCAGTCTCTCTTCCCTGAATAGCTCCTCGTCTGTCACTGTAGTCAGCCTGCACCCTTCTGCTACTACTATCACTGCTCTGCATGCTCGCCCGGTGTCATCCATCCCATGCACTGCAATCCAATCCTCTCTTTCGACCACTGCCTCTGTTTTTCTATTGGCACTATTCTTCCATCTTCCTCATCCATTGGTAGTTCAGGCCTGAATAGGTACACGTTTGGAACTTACCACACCTTCCCTGCAATCCCTGGAAGCCATGCAATGGCAATGTCAGTTCCATACTGTAACATTTCTGCATCTACTGGCACCCCCCTCTGTATCGTGCATCCACAATATGCTGAGCATGTGTATTCCTGGTGTAGAGCATGCTATTCCCTTGCCTGTGAATGAAATGGTCATGTTTAGTCTGCTCATAATGCCTCGTCCCACTATGTTTACAGGTGTCTGTTGAGAGCAAAGTAAAGGCAGAGATAGATTGTGATCTCCTATAGAAAGTGAGATACCGACTGTGAAAGGAACCACTTCCCGAGACCCAGAGAATCTTTGAGTGTTCATGGCATTGCCTGACAATGTAAATGTTCCTTCTCTAATGCAGGACCTAGTTACCCCTGTGTCAACAAGAAAGGAAAATGTTTTGTCACCTATCGCTGCCCCTATGCGAGGTTACTCTACAGGGTTGGGTGTGATCGAAAGGATGGGACACGTCAAGTTCGTCTTTGGGCTGTCCTATTGAGGGTATAAGGACATCCCATTCCGTGTAAAGGGGTTGTTCTCTACCATTGTAACTCCTCCCAGTTGTGTGATGGGAACTGTCACCATTGAGTTCATGTGTGCTGCTGCGTCATTGCTCTGTATCTGTGCTACTTGCTGTGTGTTCCCTCAAATCTGTGGAGCTTGTAAATATTGTGGTACCAGTGCTGACATCTGTGGTACTTGCATTTGTGTTTGTGGGGCTTGTACCTGTGCTTGTGGCATCTGTTGATGTGTGCCCTGCATCTGTCCTTGCTGTTGTTGGTCCTGTGCATAGTAATCATCCTGGTCCCCTTGATAGGGCTGATGGCCCTGCGCCCCCCAGTTTTGTTGCATCCCCTGTGCCTACACACTCTTGAAATGTGTGCTAAGTGCCCACACATCCAGCACTCTGGTGGCTCCCTCCTTTGCCCTTGGAAACACCCCACCCCCCCAAAATCCCCTGGGTTTTGCTACATCTGTTGCCCATATCCTGGAAACTCACCTGGAAAACCCCCTTGGTTGTGATGCATATGCGATCCGAAGCCACGCCCTCTCTGCTGGCCCCCCTTCCTCGAAACCCTTGCTGTGGGCCACCCCGCCCCATGAACCCACCCTTCATGGGTGGTGCAAACTGCTATGGTTGTTACTGCTGATGCGGCTGCTGTCCCTCTCCTCCTCACTGTTCCTGTCCTCATTATCAGACCCTGTGTCCATGTTGCTACAAAAATCTTCTGCGAAGCTAAGTCTCCTCGATGTCAAGTCTGTGCTAGGTTTCATGCTGATGTCAATGTCTCTCAGGTCGTACCTGCTTCCTCCCTCCGAGGCCCCTATGCCTGCACTCTCTCTCTCTCTGTTGTGCTCCAGCCTCGTGAGCTTGTACTATCTGGTTCTGTCAGTTTATCCTCCTCCAGTCTGTCACCTCCCCTGTCCAGAGCTCCTTGTAACTTTGTAAAGACTGGTGGGGGGGTCTGTACTTCTGCTCCCTATATGGTAGAAGAGAGGCACAGAAGACCCCAGCCAAGATTCTCTATTATGGTAGCAATGGACGAGCAATCAAGGCCTAGCTTCTCAGGAGGTGATGCAGGCTGGTTCTTAAGTACAGTGTATCCCCAAGCCCCCACAAAGGAATGTCCACACACTGTATTACTGAAAACACAGTCTTTATATAATTAATATTCAAGGGTTATGTACACTTATCACAATAACGCACTTTGTGCTCAGGAAAAATCAATAATGGTAAATATCTACAATTCTAAAGTGGTACCACTAATATTAGACCTCATTAAAGTGCATTCACAATACTGTAGAAATGGCACACAGATCAATAAGAAGGAAACCAGCAATAGAGAGAGGAGAGATAAAAGATGGTTGAAGCAATAGGCAGAATACTGGCCCTAGCTACTGGACACAGTTCTGTGTGGAGATCCCCCCCACCTGGGCAACCTGTAAAATAAAGAGATATGACACAAGCCCAGTCCATATATTGTTCAATAGTCTTATTCTCTCCTGCAATGTTTTTACCCCCCCAATGTACCTGGTGGAGTCGAGTCCTTCGAAGAGGCGTCGACGGATCCTTCTTGAGCGACCCCCTTTCAAGCGGGAGTCACGGATCGTCGAGAGGCGTCGAGAAACGTCGACGACCTCGGGGTTCGGCGACGGGGAATCGACGGCCCTTCTTGAATGCCTTCCCTTTCAAGCGGGAGGCACGGGGCGTCGAACGTCCGTCGACAAACGAGGTAGAACGATGTCAAAGAGGCGGCAGCTTCGTCCGAGCGGTGCTCGTCGGCGTCGGGGCGTCGGCGTCCTGCAAGGCGGAGGTGTGCGGGGCACCTCGAAGACAATAGTTCTGGACCGCAAAGATTGTAGAGACGGAAGCCCAGCAAGGGCGTCGGGTCGTCCGAGTCTTTGAGGTCGTTGGGTGGCGGGAAACCCACCGGCAGGTTTCTCCTCGGCGCGTTGGTCGTCCTCGACTTTCTCCGGCAGGACGAAAGCGGTCGACGGTGCGGACGAGGGAGTCCTTCGAGTCAAATGTTCTTAGGCAAGGAGCGGACGGCTCCGGTCGTCGGCGGCACGGCGTCAAGTGGTTCCCACGGCTGGGCAACACAACTTCGACGGGCCTCCAGCGGTTACACAGACCTGCGAACCCTGGTCGACGGCAATGGACTTCGACAGCGTCGATGTCCGGGTGCTTCACTTCGATCTCCTCGGCGGTCCCGTCTCGGGTCGGCAGCCTTTCGAGGGTCTGACTTCCAGGGCGCTTCGGCGAAGATTCAGCGGTGCTCGATGGTCCCTCGGAGCACGGGAAGAGGGCGCCTAGCCAGGTCCTCTCTCGGGTCAGTCCTCGACGATTTCGACAACCTTCAGTTTCTGTCGAAGCAAATGCCACAACAAGTCTTCTTCTTCCAGCTGGACGTCGAGGATCAGCAAATCCAGTTACTCTTGAGTGGAGACTCAGCTTCTGAATGCTTCTGAACAATTTCCAGTGGTGAGAGGTCCCCAGATATACTATTCTGTCTCTCATCCACACTGCTGGCACAGACACAGCAGCCAATCACACAGAAGGGCATTCATGCAGTCAGTCAGCCAATCAGGCACACAGTGCATTCAGGCCACACTCCTCCCTTTCAGACACTCACAACAAGGAATGTGGATTGGGACAAGTACCCAGCCATTCAACACTACACACTGCATTCAGGCCAGTTTCGGGCAGGGCTGTCTCAGTCTTTGTCTCACATGCCAGAAACCAGACAACCACAACAAGAAGTGTATATTGGTCACACACTCCATTCACCCAGGTCCCACCCACAGGAGGTACCCACAACATACAGTCAAAGGGAAGGCTCCAGTCAGTCTAGCTGGGCCTTCACAACAACACCATATATGGAACTTCCACCCAACAGCCAGTCAGGGGGAAGGTACAGAGTCAGGGCTTCCCAGGACTTTGGGAAAAACAAGACAACAGGCAATAGAAAGCAAGAGGCCACAGGGGCCATCTTGTTTTCTATCAGGAATCAACTGATCCCAATGGCAGGGCCTGGGTATCCCAAAATGGAGGACACCCAGAGCACCTGTCCAATTCAGCATGGAGCTGCCACCAGCCCATACCCTGCTCTGTGGGCCACCCACAGGTGCCCAAAAACATACACTAGGGGCACAGGGTTGTACCCCTACCCAGGGGTGCCATAAGGGTATCCCATGGGTCTGTTCACCAAACCAAAAGAGAGAGCTGCACTGCCAGGAGTCCCAAATGGACTCCTGGGCAGAAAACATAACAGAACACACAATAAAAGGCAGAAAAGGACAAGGATTCAGAGGCCCTGTCCCTCTGATGCATTTCCAGCATCACAGTCGCCCCCCCAGACTGAGGTGGAGGGTGTCTAATCTCCCACGGGATAGACACTCTCATCCAGACGGTCAACATACCTTCTGGAAAGGCCATCCGCATTATCGTGACTCTTCCCTGGTCTGTGCTCTATGGTGAAGTCTAGCCCTTGCAGGCTAATGGACCACCTGAGCAATTTCGGATTCTCACCCTTCATCTGCATAAGCCACTTCAGGGGCTTATGATCTGTTTGGACCTTGAAGGTAGACCCCGTAAGGTAGGGCCTAAAACGCCTAAGGCTCCAAACTATGCTAAAACACTCCTTTTCAACAGTAGCCCACCTAAGTTCTCTACCCTTGAGTTGTCTACTGATGAATATGATAGGGTGTTCTCTCCCTTTGTCATCTAACTGGGACAAGACAGCTCCAATTCCGGTGTCGCAGGCATCCGTCTGGACGATAAAGGGTCGGCTGTAGTCAGGCGCACACAACACAGGTGCCCTACACAGACTTTCTTTCAAGCCATTGAAGGCCCTCTGACAGTCTTCGGTCCAATTAACCTTCCTAGGCTGTTTGGGCGAAGTTAGAGCTGTCAGGGGTGCAGCTATGGTTCCATAGTCTGCCATGAAATTGCGATAGTACCCAGTGAGGCCCAAAAAGGCTCTCACCTGGGTTTGAGTAGTGGGAGTCTCCCAGTTCTGTACGTCCTGTACTTTACTGGAGAGAGGTTGGATTTGACCCCCTCCTACCTCATGACCAAGATAGGTAACTTTCCCCTGAGCTATCTGGCACTTGGTGGCCTTGATAGTGAGGTTAGCCCTTTTCAAGGCCTGCAACACCTTATCCAGATGTGTCAAATGCTCTTCCCAGGTGGAACTGTAGACGGCAATGTCGTCTAAGTAAGCCACACAAAAGGCTTCCAGCCCACTGAGCGCATGGTTGACCAATCTCTGGAAGGTGGCAGGGGCATTCTTCAACCCAAAGGGCATGACTCTAAACTGGTAGAGTCCCTCAGGTGTGGAGAACGCCGTCTTTTCCTTGGCATGGTCCGTCAGAGCTATTTGCCAATAGCCTGAGGTAAGGTCAAAGGTGCTCACAAATTTGGCAGCACCTATGGTGTCCACGAGCTCATCAGCCCTGGGCAATGGGTGCGCGTCAGTTTTGGTGACGGCATTGACTCCTCGGTAGTCCACACAGAACCTCCAATCTTGGGTACCCGCCTGGGAACTTGCCTTGGGGACAAGGACCACTGGACTGGACCAGGGACTGGTTGAGGGTTCAATAACACCCAGATCCAACATCTTGGCGACCTCAGCCTGGATGTGGTTTTTGACGGTATCCGACATACGATAGCTCCTGCTCTTGACAGGCACGCTGTCACCAGTGTCAATTTCGTGCTTACACCACGGTGTAAGGCCCGGTGTCAGTGAAAACAGAGAGGCATACTGCTGGAGCAAAGCCCTGCAGGCCCTCTGCTGCTCTGTTGTCAAATCGGGAGAGAGTTGTACTCCCTCCACTGAGCCATCCTGAGGGTTGCTATGCAGCAAATCAGGAAGGGGCTCACTCTCATCCTCTTCTTGCCCTGAAGCTAGCAAGAGACATGAGACCTCTGCTCGCCTGTGGAAAGGCTTGAGCCTGTTGACATGGAATACCTGGGGGGCTACCCCAGAGGCTCCCATGTCCACCAGATAATTGACTTCGCCCATCTTGGAGATGATCCTGAAGGGTCCAGTCCACTTGTCTGCCAAAGCTCTAGGCTTGGTAGGCTCCATCACAAGGATTTCCTGTCCCGGAGTCCAATCCACTTGCGAAGCTTTCAGGTCATGCCAGTACTTGTTCAATTCCTGGCTGGCCTTGAGATTTGCTGTTGCCTGACCCATCATTTGTGTCATCCTCCGCCTGAGGCCTAACACATAGTCCCCCACTTGCTTGGCGGGACCTGGAGGGGTGGCTTCCAAGCCTTCTCGGATCAAGGCGAGGGGCCCCCTCACGGGATGTCCAAAGAGTAACTCAAAGGGGCTGAAACCAACACCCTCTTGAGGTACCTCTCTGTAAGCAAACAGCAGGCATGGCAGGAGGAGATCCCATTTCCTCCTCAGGGGCTCTTCCAAAGCACCTAGCATGCCCTTGAGAGTTTTATTAAATCTCTCAACCAGACCATTGGTCTGGGGGTGGTAAGAGGTGGAGAACTTGTAGGTTACCCCGCACTCTTTCCACATGGTTTTCATGTAACTAGACATGAAGTTGGATCCTCTGTCAGAGACAACCTCCTTGGGGAATCCAACACGGGTGAAAATGCCCAGGAGAGCCCTGGCAACCACCTTGGCAGTAACAGTCCGAAGGGGTTTTGCCTCAGGGTACCTGGTGGCATGATCTACCAAGACCAGGATGAACCGATGTCCACCTGAAGTGGGAGGGTCAAGGGGACCGACGATGTCGATGCCCACCCTCTCAAATGGTGTGCCAACCACTGGTAATGGCTGCAGTGGGGCAATGATCCTGCCTCCAGTCTTGCCAGACAACTGACAAGTGGGGCAGGTCCTGCAGTGGGACTCCACCTCTACCCCCATCCTTGGCCAGTAGAAATGGGCAGAGAGCCTCTGCTTAGTCTTCTTAGTCCCAAGATGACCAGCCAAGGGCACCTCATGCGCCAACTGCAGTAGGAAGGGCCTGTAAACCTGGGGTACCACCAACCTCTTGCGGGCACCAGGTTCAGGCTTAGTGGGCTCACTAACAAGGAGCTCACCCTCCCAATAAATCTTGAATGTCCTAGGCACTTCACCTTGTGCCTGGGACAGGGCCTGTTTCCTCAGACCCTCGAGAGAGTGGCACTCTCTCTGTCCTTTACAGAAGTCTGCCCGGGAGGGTCCCCCTTCAGCTAACAAGCATTGAAGGTCGGGGTGCTCCTCCGGGTTAAGAACCTCTCCCACATGAGAGTCTTCTGCCTCTTCTCCCACAGGAGTTGAGTTTGGGTTTTCCACTGGACCCAGCCCGTCCGGAGCATGGATCCCAATGGGTGCTGTCGGAACAGCAGGAAGAGAAGGTGTTCCCTCCACAGAGGTGGCCTTCTTGGTCTTCCTTCTTCTTGCCTTATGCCTCGCCTTTGGCTCGGGTACCTGACTCACAGCCAGACCCGGTGTCACCTGTGACCTAGTGACCGCAGCAGCAGTCAGGGGAAGACCATCCGAGATCAACCCCAACTCCACTAGATCATTACCTAACAGAATGTTAGCAGGGACATTGTCCTGAACCAGGACAGGAAGCTTTGCTGTCTTGTCTCCAATCATGAGTGTGACTAAGGCTACAGGTGATAATTTGGGAGGCCCACCAGCTAATCTGGTGGTTTGCAGAGGAGCACCTTCATAGTCCTCTGGCTTGAGCAGGGTCCTGTCCACCACTGTCATGCTTGCCCCAGTGTCTCTCAAACCAGTAGAAGGCTGGCCATTCAAGAGGACACTTCTCAAAAACCTACGGGTGTTCTGTGGGATAGTCGCCAGTACTTCTGCGTACTGGTCCCAGGCCCCAAGGGACACTAAGGAAATCTCTACCGGAGCACCAAAGGTGATTCCGGTAGAGGAGGGGAGGACAGTGGCCTCCACCTCAGACACGGGGTAAGGGTAGGTCAGGCTGACAGCCTGTACTCCAAGTGCCTTACCTTTACACTTGGGGTCACCCCTTTTGTGATCCAGAGCCCCACAATCCCAACAAGTGCCAGGAGTGCGGGGTACGGTACTGGAACCACTGGGAACCTGCTTTGCAGCAGGTGGGCCACTACTCTTATTCCCACCCACAGAGGACTTATCCCCACTAGATTTTTGGGTCTTAGGAGAGGAAGGTTTTGGTTTACCCGACTGTGACTGCTTTTGGGACTCCTCAGCTTTCTGAGAGGCCCCCTTTTCTTTGTCCTTGTCCTTCCCACTGGAGTCCTTAGGGGACACCCGGTGGGAGACCCACTTGTCAGCCAACCTAGCCAGCTTAAAGGGGTCCAAAATGTTCTGGTCAGCCACATACTGACGCAGCTCTGGTGAACAGGCTTCAGAAAAATGCTCAAAAAACAAGAGGTGGGACAACTCAACAAAAGTTTTCACCTTGTATCCATCAATCCACCCCATCATGTTCATGTGCGCAGTACTCACCCAGTCAACCCAAGACACATTCTCTCTTTTCTTAAATTCCCTGAACCTTTTAAGGTATTGGGTAGGTGTCTTGCCAAACTTGGCAATCAAAGCAGACTTCATACACTCATACTGACCCCTTTCTTCCACACCCAGCTTCAGAATACAGTCATATCCAGTTTGAGGCACTCTGCTTAACAAACACTTAGCCCAATCTCTTTTATCTACATCGTGAATTGCACAAGCCATTTCAAACGCTTCAATCCATTGGAGGATATCTGAACCCTCCACAAACACACCAACCAAATCTTTCATAAACTTGGTGGCTGGGGACCTGACACTCTCACTGGATCTAGCTGAAGTCTCCACTCTAGCTTTCTCTAGCTGGATTCTCTGACATTCAGTGTCCTGGCGTTTGAGTTCAAGGTCCTTATTTCTGAGTTCAAGATCCCTACTCTTGAGTTCCACTTGCTGTGCCAGCTCCTCTTTCTTAAGCTCAGCTTCTATTTCCAACTTGCGATATTCAAAGGCTAACTTCATCCTCAATAACTCAAGTTCCATGGAATTGCTGGGGTTTGGAACAGAGGCAGCAGGAATGGTGGCATTCCCAGAAACAGATTCAGCGACAACCCCAGGGGCAGAGTCCTCACTGGTTGCATCCCCCCCTTCCTCAAGAGTTTCACCATCAGTCTGGTAATCCACCAGGGCAGCTATCAGCTCAGCCCTAGACTTATCCACAAAGTCTAACTCCCTGGCTTCACAAGCACTCTGGAGAGCCTCTAAGCTCATCCGAGTCAATTTACCATTTGCAATGGACTCCATTGCTTGTAATGCAGTTATTTGGAACACACCCGAACCTTAATCTAACAAAAGTGCGGATATTTTGTAAGTGGCACGGTTATACACTGAGTCTTAAAACCATAAGCATCCCACCGCTGGCCACCAGACTTTGTAAAGACTGGTGGGGGGGTCTGTACTTCTGCTCCCTATATGGTAGAAGAGAGGCACAGAAGACCCCAGCCAAGATTCTCTATTATGGTAGCAATGGACGAGCAATCAAGGCCTAGCTTCTCAGGAGGTGATGCAGGCTGGTTCTTAAGTACAGTGTATCCCCAAGCCCCCACAAAGGAATGTCCACACACTGTATTACTGAAAACACAGTCTTTATATAATTAATATTCAAGGGTTATGTACACTTATCACAATAACGCACTTTGTGCTCAGGAAAAATCAATAATGGTAAATATCTACAATTCTAAAGTGGTACCACTAATATTAGACCTCATTAAAGTGCATTCACAATACTGTAGAAATGGCACACAGATCAATAAGAAGGAAACCAGCAATAGAGAGAGGAGAGATAAAAGATGGTTGAAGCAATAGGCAGAATACTGGCCCTAGCTACTGGACACAGTTCTGTGTGGAGATCCCCCCCACCTGGGCAACCTGTAAAATAAAGAGATATGACACAAGCCCAGTCCATATATTGTTCAATAGTCTTATTCTCTCCTGCAATGTTTTTACCCCCCCAATGTACCTGGTGGAGTCGAGTCCTTCGAAGAGGCGTCGACGGATCCTTCTTGAGCGACCCCCTTTCAAGCGGGAGTCACGGATCGTCGAGAGGCGTCGAGAAACGTCGACGACCTCGGGGTTCGGCGACGGGGAATCGACGGTCCTTCTTGAATGCCTTCCCTTTCAAGCGGGAGGCACGGGGCGTCGAACGTCCGTCGACAAACGAGGTAGAACGATGTCAAAGAGGCGGCAGCTTCGTCCGAGCGGTGCTCGTCGGCGTCGGGGCGTCGGCGTCCTGCAAGGCGGAGGTGTGCGGGGCACCTCGAAGACAATAGTTCTGGACCGCAAAGATTGTAGAGACGGAAGCCCAGCAAGGGCGTCGGGTCGTCCGAGTCTTTGAGGTCGTTGGGTGGCGGGAAACCCACCGGCAGGTTTCTCCTCGGCGCGTTGGTCGTCCTCGACTTTCTCCGGCAGGACGAAAGCGGTCGACGGTGCGGACGAGGGAGTCCTTCGAGTCAAATGTTCTTAGGCAAGGAGCGGACGGCTCCGGTCGTCGGCGGCACGGCGTCAAGTGGTTCCCACGGCTGGGCAACACAACTTCGACGGGCCTCCAGCGGTTACACAGACCTGCGAACCCTGGTCGACGGCAATGGACTTCGACAGCGTCGATGTCCGGGTGCTTCACTTCGATCTCCTCGGCGGTCCCGTCTCGGGTCGGCAGCCTTTCGAGGGTCTGACTTCCAGGGCGCTTCGGCGAAGATTCAGCGGTGCTCGATGGTCCCTCGGAGCACGGGAAGAGGGCGCCTAGCCAGGTCCTCTCTCGGGTCAGTCCTCGACGATTTCGACAACCTTCAGTTTCTGTCGAAGCAAATGCCACAGCAAGTCTTCTTCTTCCAGCTGGACGTCGAGGATCAGCAAATCCAGTTACTCTTGAGTGGAGACTCAGCTTCTGAATGCTTCTGAACAATTTCCAGTGGTGAGAGGTCCCCAGATATACTATTCTGTCTCTCATCCACACTGCTGGCACACACACAGCAGCCAATCACACAGAAGGGCATTCATGCAGTCAGTCAGCCAATCAGGCACACAGTGCATTCAGGCCACACTCCTCCCTTTCAGACACTCACAACAAGGAATGTGGATTGGGACAAGTACCCAGCCATTCAACACTACACACTGCATTCAGGCCAGTTTCGGGCAGGACTGTCTCAGTCTTTGTCTCACATGCCAGAAACCAGACAACCACAACAAGAAGTGTATATTGGTCACACACTCCATTCACCCAGGTCCCACCCACAGGAGGTACCCACAACATACAGTCAAAGGGAAGGCTCCAGTCAGTCTAGCTGGGCCTTCACAACAACACCATATATGGAACTTCCACCCAACAGCCAGTCAGGGGGAAGGTACAGAGTCAGGGCTTCCCAGGACTTTGGGAAAAACAAGACAACAGGCAATAGAAAGCAAGAGGCCACAGGGGCCATCTTGTTTTCTATCAGGAATCAACTGATCCCAATGGCAGGGCCTGGGTATCCCAAAATGGAGGACACCCAGAGCACCTGTCCAATTCAGCATGGACCTGCCACCAGCCCATACCCTGCTCTGTGGGCCACCCACAGGTGCCCAAAAACATACACTAGGGGCACAGGGTTGTACCCCTACCCAGGGGTGCCATAAGGGTATCCCATGGGTCTGTTCACCAAACCAAAAGAGAGAGCTGCACTGCCAGGAGTCCCAAATGGACTCCTGGGCAGAAAACATAACAGAACACACGATAAAAGGCAGAAAAGGACAAGGATTCAGAGGCCCTGTCCCTCTGATGCATTTCCAGCATCACAGTCTTTACCGCCCTTATTGCTCGTTCGTCCTCCTCCCTGCATGCTCGTTCCCTTGCCTGTCTATCCAACTGCAACTTCCTCTGTTCTCTCTCAGCCAACTTGCATTTTTCCCACTCTGCTACTTCCCTTCGCCTTTCAATATTTTCCACTTCACTTGTCTTTCTATCCCGCTGCTCCCACTCTGCTCTCTTCCTTTCCCTGAGGTCTCTTTTAATCCTCTCCTCACTTTCATTGTGCTCCTTCTCCTCCTTTGTTCCCTATCCTCCCTCTCCAACTTCTCTTCTCTCCTCCTCTCCCTCTTCTCTCCTCCTCTCCCTGTCCTCTCATACTAATTTCTCCTCCCATTTTTCTCCCTCCTGCCCTCTTCGGCCATTATTTCCGCCCAGTCTGATGCTTTGCTTCTTCTCTTCAGACCCCCCATTGCCTTAGTCGCCCCTTCTGCCTCTCCATCTGTTTTCCCTTCAAGCTTCAGAAGTATCTGTCCTCCTAGCCACTCGTTCATGGATATGCTCCTGAGCCCCTCCCTCGCGCCCCTCTGCGACTCGCTACTTGCCTCTTGATCAGTAGCTGGCTGCCCTGCGCCTTTCAGCCTCTCCTCCTTAGTATATGGTGGTGGCTTATATGTTGGATTTCAGTATCCCACTGCCACCCTTAATTCTTGTATTGGGTACATCCCTTGCTCATTATCTGTGTCATCGGATACTACACTCGGAGGGACATAGGAAGGTACGGAGGGATGAGTCCCTGGCTCCCTCACCTCCAGCTGGCTCAGCATCCACTGACGCCTCGCGTCATCCTCCTCGCCCTCCTGAAACAAGTGCCACAACTTGAATATAGCCATGCATTTTGTTAACTTCTTCCCCTTATATGTTCCCTGTATTTGTGTCAGTATTGATTGCTGCACGTCTTTGGAGAAACCTCCACAAGGTGGCCATAGTTTAGTTAACTTTCCCTCAGTACCTTTGGACCATTCTATGCAATACTTGCAAATCCACTCCCTGTAAGGTGGGAGTGTCTTACACAAGTGCTGAAGGGGTGTGTGTCCCCCGCATTTCCCCCGATACATCTTTTTGTGCCTTTACCTGACCTCAAATCAAGGCTTTCGATAGTCCGCTGTTCAGGGAGACAGGTACAATATAATAGCAATACTTTCCAGTTTCTATGAGCCTCTCTTGCTCCACAACTTATCAGGCATGCTCTGCACCCTGCCCCACCCTCACAATCACTGCCTCCTCAGGCACACCCACAATCCTGCGCATGCACCTTCGGCGCACCAACGCTTGTTCACCTCATCTGGCAATCCCAATTTTCCAATACTAGCTCCTCACCATCTCGTGCTCTCTGTATCCTATGTGCACACCTATGGGTGACATCACCAATCTAAACAAGGTAGTGCTGAACAATCAAATACCGCGTGCACACTATAATAGCCCGCAACCCACAGTTGACTTCCCGCCTCCAGCCAGAGTATACTGAAATTCTCTTGCGATCGAACTGTACAAAACCGAGCGTGTAAAACGTTTCACTCCAGGAGACATAACCATTCGACTCACATTCCGCAATCTAGGCCTGCTCCCTTGCTAACCCTTACATGGATACCCTCATCTATGACCCGAGCTAAAACGCCCAACCCACAGAAAAAGCACTTTTTTACATATCTATTGTCATCAATATCCTCAAGTCAATAGTCTAGGTTATTCAGCAGAACCGTTTAACTCTAAAACCAAATGTGCCCTAAACATAGAAGGACATCTACCTCAGCTCCTGTCCCTATTAACTTTGACAATACTTTGACAATACTGAGCGATACTAAACAATACTCCACAATAATCAATACCCTCCCTCACACCCACAGTTGCCGTTAGACTGGCTCAATACTTACACTCTGTGGTCTGCTGGTGCTGCTTGGCTGCCAAATCCTCCAGAAGGTGATCACTTCCCCGTCCTGGTCTGCCTGGAGTCCTTGCTGACTTCGGGCAGGATGATTTCCAAAGGGCTCCTGACAGCCTTTCCACGGGCACGCGTTTTCCTGTCTTATCAAAATATGTGAGGGTCCTGCAGCCTCTCTGGTTCGGCGGCAGAGGAGATGACCTGGTGCTGGGCTGGCGCAGCCAACCATCCACTCTGCTACCAATTTGTTGGGGACGAACCCCCAGGTATGCCAGAGGGACACTGGAAGTTCGCAGACTTGGAGGGCCCAACACCTTCCCCCAAGATACATGGAGGACTCAGTCAACGGCAAGTTCAAACTGCGATTCATTACAGCCAAAACAAACAGGGATCAGCTCAGGAAACGAGAATGTTCATGCACATCTCGCTGTTCCTCAGCTCGCAGCACGGTTTTGCTCCCAAATGGTGTCAGCACTTTGTCACAACCTTGGCCGCTCTCCAGAAAACCGGGCCAAGTGATTGGGTATTGAGTAGGTTATTACATATACAGGACATTATAGCTGTTATTCTTTAAGGGCATGTCAGGTGGCTGGCCTGTTCCATCCCCAATTCACTAACTTTAACATTGTTGCAGTGTTGTGGATTTACCATTGGTTCTTGTCCATTGCTACACACCCCATGGGTACTAAACTGTGGTTGGCTAGAGCTGAGGTCCCCAGGCCTGGGACCCGCAAGGGTTCTCAGCTCACTGTGTACCCTTTCAAGGTGATGAGAACGATTATGTGTCTGTATTGTAACCTGTGTGTACCACCTCTGCCTTACGAGAGTGCTCTCCCATCTGGCGCAACACTTGTTGGATACTGTTGCATACTTATGATAGTTTATTTATATATGATATGATAGTTTATTTAAAAAGCGCCTATACACAATGTGTTTCAAAGTGCCTCAAGGCAAGAGAGGAAATAAGGGAAAATACAATGACATTCTTACAGGCAATGTGAAATAAGGATGTGAAATTAACTATCGTACTCAGCCTGATGACATTTCAGATAGTGCAAGTGCTATGCCATAGATAAGGAAGGGAGGGGGAGAGTGGGAAGGAAATGGAAACAGACAGGCGACTAGCCTACTAGGCCTGACAAAATTTCAGATAGTGCTGGAGGTGGGAGGGGGGGGCAAGTAAGGGGATGGGGGAGTAGACATACAAGGTTGCTATCATACTAGGTTCAGGGACAATTCTGATAGAGTAAGTGCATAGAAGAAAGTAAGGGGAGGATGGGAAGAGATAGGAAAAGGGGAAAAGGGAGAGGAGGAGAGAACAGAGAGTAAGCAGTCAAAAAGAGTGCACAAGCAAGAGGGGAGAGCGAATACAATTGCAGAAGTCAATAGTAAGACATAATGTTGCAAGCCAGGATACAAGATGAAGATGGGGACAGCATGATTCAGGGCCACCATGAGTACAAGATGCAAAGGAAGCCCAACATGAGAGTTGAGAAAGGGTGACGCACTGTGAAACAAAGAAGTCCATAAAAGTCAAGTCCAGCATTGGCCACAAGACGGTGATGGTCAAACTAGAATGTATCAGGACAGACTCCTGCAGAAGTAGGCTGGAGGGGGACAGAGGGAGAGCAGCATAGAAGAATCAAGCATAACAGTCAACACCTGTGTGCGAGAAGGGAGGGAGGAACAAAGAAACATCACAGGGGGCCGGGGAGAGTGAGGATGGCATTTGGGGACAGAGGGAGTAAACACATGTTGGTGCATGCTTACCTGCTTTCTGAGCAGGGGTTCAGGCCCTGGGTCCTCCTGGTCCAAATAGGTCCAAACGGGTATTGCCTTTTTCTTCATCTGCACTTCGCTTCAGATGCCCTTGATCTAAGAGTTAAGAGCAGGAAGGAAGAGGCAGGGATAAGAAGGTGGTCGGGGCTTAGGCCAGGTGACATAGATCCACTTGCACCTGCTCCCCATCTACCTGTTGCCTGTGTCTAGCTGCCTGGGACTGGCTCTCCTTTTCCACTGCCGATCGCTGTCTATTTTGTGCTTTGGCTGCGTCACATGTTCAGAGACCACGAATCTGAGCTCTGCAGCTCTGAATTATGAGCATTTGTTACTATTTTCTGCAGCTGGTCCCTTTGTCGTCTGGGGATTGGAATATCATCAGTATCTCTTGACCTTGGCTGCGGGTCCTGTCTCACACGTCTTGCTGTCTGTCCAGCCTGAATCAGCTCAGCTCGTCTCTTGCTCAGAGGCCTGAGGCCTGCTGTAATGTTCCTAAGCCTTATAATGTGGTTTCTACAGTGTCCATGCAGTACTACATTTCCATAGGTTAATCACACTTGACTCTGTCAGGTCCCATAGATGCTCCTGCAGTTCCATAGGGTTATTCGTGTTTGAGCATCTTCAAGCTTTGCTCAGGATCCCTTGCGCCTTGCGGTTTCTGCATTACTGCATTTGGCTAATGGCAAAAATAATAAAAGCAATGACAGTATGTTTATGTATCTGTCCTCTAACTATAGAACGGTACGCTCATGTTGGTCATGTATTCGAGTGTGTGTTTGTGTCCTGAAGTGCAGATGGTATGTCGGTGTGACTGGCTGAAGGGATACCTCTCAATGTATTTCTCAATCATAGGCTTATTAGGAATTTGTGCAAAATAGAATGGATGGTTGCAGTGTTTACCGGCCTTCTTTCTTGTCATGAATTTAGTAGGAGGGGGGCTGGCAGGATCCCGAACCCCTCTTCACTCCTCCCTGCATCTGCCATATGGGCCAACACCTGCCATTTGGATGGTCTGTCTCAGCCAAGCACTTACCTGAAAGACATTCCATCTCCCTCTTGCTTGGGACTTTTCTGCCTATGCACTTACCTGTTGCCCCCCCACCTCCAACAGGCACCTCCGGTACTACTGCCCCACCACCCCAGGGAACCCTTTAGCACTTACCCCACTGCTCCCTATCCACTTTTTTCTTTTTTCTCTCTGCACTTGCATGTTCTGAATGTCGCAAGGCCCAGTAGGACCATTGTTTTGCTCTCTTATTTATTCTTTGTCATTTCCCTTGTTTACTTGTTCCCTTGCTTCCTTCCCTTTTGCCTTGTGGTGCTTTGAAACACTGTCTTGTTGTATAAGAACCATACAAATAACCAATAAATAACTACATAAAACAAATGCTTACGTTTGGATGGGAGTATTCTCAACCCTGGAGACTTACAATTTAGGAATAGGCTCAAACAGAAGGTCAATTAAATCTTTAATCATGTCTGCCAGAAAGGGGGTCCCTTTCTAAAACACTAAGGGCCTCATTACGAGAAGTGCGCAAATAACGGGGTCATTACAGGCATGGAGGAACTCGCGGGTCCGTGCTCGTATGACGCTGTTAATAGCGGCTGATTACGAGTGCGCGAGCACGCGCGAACCCCCATGCCGATAAGAGCTATATCGCCATGCCGCTAAAGGCCCTCCAACCGCCCGATAACGCCATCACGGGACTCGCCGATACCGCCTCCGCCTAGGAGGAACCGCTTAATACCCACCCGGTAATAACATCACACTAATACCGGGCTCGTAATACCGGACCCGGAAGTAACGTCATTGCGTTGGAACGGGAAATGCACCGGCGGCCATCTTTAAAAACACAATCCATTGCAATCCTCCCAAACCACCAGTGTTGCACAGGAGAGACCAGGGCCTTTCAAATCAACATGTCTAAGGCAATCAGAAAATCCAACCCCCGCCTGCGCAAGACGCGTTTCTCATATGAGGAACTTAACATGTTGGCGGACACCCTTGTTGCCCATGCTGATGACATAAACACCCATAACCTCAAAAGGGAGGCGCAGCAGAGGAAGAAGGAGATATGTTAGGAGGTTGCCCGCAAGGTATGTGCAGTCGGCACCACCCCACGGACAGTCAAAGACTGCAAGAAAAGGTGGGATGACCTCCACCTTAGGGTCCGCAACATCCTGGCCAGCAATCGGAGGGGGCCATGGCCACAGGTGGGGGTGCCCACTCCCCGAATAAAACTAAAGTGCTGGGAGGAGACATGTAGTACTTTCATCCAGATGGAGTCTATCGAGGGCTTCGGGGAGATGGAGACGGGTGCCGCAACATCTGGAGATAAAGGTGAGTGATCCTGCAGACCCCAGTAGGGCAAACCATGACGTAGCACAAGTGACCTGGAATAGAGCCTAGGCAAGGCAATGCATGTCCCAACACACACACATCAACATATCCATGTCCAGATGGAGGCCCAAACCCTGCCACACTGAAATGCATGCTGAGTGCCAATCCCATTACCAACATACAGCCAACACACAGGGACCATTCCCATATCATACATCACACAAACCCCAATACATCGGCATGCCACCTGCCATGCAGCATTCTTGAACTAAGACATCACGGCAAATGCCAAAATGCCCCCCTTCAAACTACCCTGTGCGACACACCTGTAAGATATGAATGCATGATAAATGAAAATCTCCACTGCACCATATAATGCATCTTGCATTTAACACCATCACTGATGCCCTGCATCTCTTCTACCCCCCCAGGCACCGATAGAGAAGATGCCAGTGAGGATCCAGCCACAAGGGCATCCACGTCCTGGGCCAAAATAACTGCCACTGGCAAAACCACCACCGGGGCAGCCTCGCAGCCCACACCACAAGCCAGGGCGAGTGCACAGGCCATGCTGGCACATATGGGCCCCACAGCTACGGATGAGACCGGAACCACAGAGCTGGCAACACCAGCGGTAGGGGAGGCCAGTGGCACCCATTCTGCTGAAACAAGTTCCGTGGGCGAGGCAGCCGCCACAGCCCCACTGAGCGGCACTGAAATTGGAGCAGAGGAGTATGTGGACGAGGAAGGCCTAATGCATGTGGCATGTCCACACACCCCAAGCCCCCTGTCTACCCCCCCACCCCACACTCAGGCCACACCCCCCAGCACCATTGCAGATCCTGCACTCCACAGTTCAGACCTCAGCACCACCCCCGAGGCCAGCTCTGTAAATGCATGCCCGGTCGCAGCACCCTCTACCTCTGCTGCTCCCACTGACTTTGAGGCACAGCTATCAAGGGTGGAGGCAAGACAGGACTCCATGCTGGAACTTGTTTGACAATATGTGGCAGAGGCAAAAGACACAAGGGGAGAGATAAATAAATAAATACCTCTGCGGTGATGGGGGCTGTCTGGGGGCTGTCACGCAGGTCCTGACCACAATACTGCAACACATGCAGCAGCAACAACCGGCGCCAGCCGTGCCAATCACTACGGCATCCACCCCATCCACCACACCCCTATCCTCCACACCCACATCCTCTGCACTCTCCAGCCCTGTGCGACTGACAAGGCAGAGTGCGAGGCAGTCCGAAATGTTGCCCCCGGACACAAAGAAAGCACGAATATAGTGTGGTTCAACATTGGGAGTGGGGGAGATGGTGTCGGTGGTGTATAGGTGTATAAGGGGGAGTTCAACGGGGGGTATGGGGAGTTTTGGTGTTTTGGGGGGGAGCACCTTTTTGTAGTTTACATTAATACACCCGTTGTGTAAAAAAATAATTTCATGCCTGGACATTGTTCATTTTGTGTGTATTCATTTTATTCATGACAGTGCACAGTGCCCAACTCCCCACATACCCTGTGTGCATGTCCACATGGACCCAGTGCTCATTGTAGCACTGACTGTCACACTCACCTGGTCTCCACGGGGGCGTAGCACGTGGTCGTATGACCGATATCTGTACTGGCGTAGTTTTGATGGTATGATGGTGTCCTCTCCCCTGTTATCTCCCCAGGAAGCGTTAGCCTTTGAGTTTGGTGAGGTTGGCTCTCTGTCCTGCTTGACCTTCAGCAGGGGCGCAGTAGGCTCAGTCTTTCTCTGGGCACAGTTACTTCACTGTTCCAGAGTGGCTGTTGCTGTGTTTCGGGAATGCTTGGATTAATCAGGTAAGTCTCTATCCCAATGACAGCTTGGTATAGATGCTCAAAGTTTTATTGTCCCAAGGTTTAAACGTGTTTTGTCTTTCTTGCAGACGCGGTTTTGTATGGAAGTCTAGAAGAAGAATTGACTCTCCTAGGATGCTGAACTGGTTGCCTCCAGGTGGGTATTAGCGCGGATGAGTGGCGCTGGATGGCTGAACAATTGTTCGTTTTGTATCGTGCGCGACTAACCTGCTATTTTCAGTTCTCTTTTTGCAGGCGCGGCCCCAAGATGAATAATGGAAGAACCGCTCCGAAGAAACCTGGAGGAATGCAGAATCCCGGGTGAGTATTGGATGCCTGCGCGGAAGTCCTTTCCCAGCAGGGGCGGTGGTTAGAAGACCAGCTGGAGACGAGACCAATGGACAGAATTGCAGGTAAGGCCTTTGTCGCTGTAGTAACACTTGTTCTTCCCCTTTTTTTCTTCCAGGCACCGATGGATGGAAATCACTGACGGGCGTGGCTGTAGAAACTTGAGGACAGAGCAGACACGGTGAGCGTTACGCTGCAGGAGTGCAGAATAACGCGAAGCGTGTTCTGCCTGCAGGGTGTGGCTTAAATATAGCCTTGCAAGTAGTTCCAGGTAAAGTAGTCCCTTTACCACACCCTGTCTCTCAGGAAAAGTAGTCCCTCTGCCACACCCTGGATATACAGAAGGCTCAGCCTCACTAGGCAGATTAAGTAGTTCCATAAATTCAGCCCATTTCAAGAGCCTGGTGCCAACGGCGCCAGGACTGAGTCCATGAGGCTCTGGGGCACTTCCTTGGGGCCTGACAAGTCCTTCTGGGTGACAGGGACTGGGGTGGGCCCAACAGTTGCAGGGGTTTTGGAGCACGCACCATGACACTAACACATATCCATCAACGTCCCTGTGGTTCAGAAGTATTTGTCAATCAGTGATTGGCATACAGCACGGCCATCTTGTGCACCACATACTGGCAGGGGTGCTTCTTCTCCTCCATCTACATCCTCATCATCCACACCCGGTGCATGCATGTCAATGTCAGGTGGCAGTGGTTCATTTACATTTCTCCGGACGCACATTTTGTGCAGCATGACACAGGCCATGGTGATCTTTGCCACCTTCTCGGGCCTATAAAGGAGAGCGACCCACACTTTTGAGATTCAGGATAATTTTAGTTTAATCTCTGAATTTTGGTGATGATACATATAATATAACAATTGTTAGCATAATAACAGACGGACAGTTTTGATCTATGACACAAATCCACCCCTTGCATACTTGTACACACCTGTTGTTGTGTTTTATTTCCCTATGACAATACCCATGGACCAACTGAGGTCCTGGGCTGCATTCACTCTTGTGTTGTAAACCCTTGTTAACTGTGTATCCAAGCGATCTTGCACCATCAGAAGGCTTGCACCCTCCACAATCTTGAGGGTGGTACCTAGTGGTACACCTACATATGAGATGTACAACTGTCTGTCTGTTATTATGCTAACAATTGATATATTATATGTATCATCACCAAAATTCAGAGATTAAACTAAAATTATCCTGAATCTCAAAAGTGTGGGTCTCCCATCCAGATTTTTTGTTTGAATATACGTTCACCCTCTTGGGCATATCAGGACCTAGCCAGGGGCCCTGTATTATTACCTAAAAAGGAGTGCTCCACCAGACCTGCTTAGGCAGCGGAACCGCGCCTTCAACAGGCCAAAGGTCTGCTCAATCACGACACGGGTATGGGTATGAACCCGATTGTACTCCGCTTCATGGCTGTTCCGCGGGTCCACACAGGGGTAAGTATCCACGGCTTTAAGGGATATCCTCCATCACCTGCATGGGAATACAACAAGGTCTCTGTGAGTCACTCTGAGCTGCCACCTTGAGGATTCATAGCCATGGCCGCAGCAATTTGCTGTTGACATGCACATGCCCCAGTGTGTATGCACAAAGATTATTTAGATGCATTGTATACTGCAATATGGTGTGCTAGTCTGGATGGCGTTGTACAGATGATGCAGGGTGATTACTTGCATGCTGATGCGGATGTACTGTGGATGCAGGACGATGTCTTGCCTCCCATGATTGCTGTGTATACTACTCTTTGCATAATCACACTAGCCACATTAGCACAGTTGCAATCATGTTTGGTCATGCATTGCTTGACATACCCATGGTGGCCAGGTTCTGCCTCTTACATGTTGTCATTGATATACAGCATTGTTCCAATGTTTGGCAGTGATGTGTCATGTTCGGGTTGGGAGGTTCAGATCAGGAGTGTTTAGCTCTGCGTGCATTCTCCACTCACCGTACATTCCCACCCTGGTGGAGTATGCATCCCCCAACCTCATAACCCTGATGCACTGCCATGGGCCAGTCAGATAACTCACCAAGCAGCCACGTCGTCCAGCATGTCGCTCCATGTGATGGGGTAGCGTGGAGTTACGCAGCACCATGGCATCATGTGTAGATCCGGGATATCTGGTGCAACAATGTGTGATGATCTTGCTGGAGTCACATACCATCTGCACAATGATGGAGTGGCATTGCTTGCAATTGTGGTACACCGCCTCTATGGCAAGGGGGACTACCAATTCTACATGGGTGCAGTCGAGGGCACCAACGCAATTGGGCATGCCTGCCAGTGCATGGAAGCTTACTTTGGTGTCGGCAATCTCCTGGGCAGTCCGTGGTAGGGATATGTGGGTGCTAGCGTGCTTCAGGAGGGCATCCAGCACTTGGGTCAGCATGAGTGAAAAGAGTGGTTGTGATATGCCATGCAGCTGGCCCACTGTGTGCTGGTAGGTGCCTGTGGCCAGGAAGTGGAGCACAGACACCACCTTTAGTAGTGGGGGGATGGCAGTGCGTATTTCAATGAGGCTGGCGATGTTGTCATGTATCATGCCGACAATGGTGGTGATGGTGTCCTGGTCCAACCGGTACAGGGTGTGGATCTGCTCAAGGGTTAGATTGAATGGACTGTGTCTGATGCGAGGGATTGGTGGCTGCCTACAAGGTACTACTGGCTGCACTGGTGGTAATTGCTGGGCCTGTCTCACCCTCCTTTTCCTCCTGCGTCTCCTCTGTGCTGCCTGTGGCTGTGGCTGTGGTAGTTGTTGTAGTTGGTGTCGTTGCTGTAGTTTTAGCAGTATAGGCATGTCCTCCAGCCCCATGATTGCAACAGCTAGTGGTATCATTTTGGTGTGGGAAAGGGTGTGGTGTGTGGGTGTACTACTTTTATACTGGACAGGCTCCATTGACTCCACCTGTGGTGATTGTGTGCACCTGTGGCAGTTGCCTTGACTGCAGGTTGCTCTTTACGGGTGGTCCACGATGCCTGTATGGGTGCCATCGTGCAGGCCCTAATTACCGCCTTCGGGATGCCGGTAATTGCATGCCCGCGTCAGTTGTGATGTCCACCTATTACCAGCATCCCGGTATTTACTCCGCGAAGGGGCGTGTGTACACGCGCAAGCCAGTATTAAGGGGCACGGTACGGGCGGTGGCGGTATTGGCGGGTTGTCGGGTCATAATGGCCCGGACCTGTTAACGATGCCGGTAATACCATTCTGCCTTCCTATTTTCATTACCTCCATCCTCGTAATGAGGCCCTAAGTGTACCTACCAATCACGTTAGAAGCTATTTTGTAATATTTCTCAATTGAAATTTCCTTCTTGGAAAACTACTGTTAGGAAAACCAAGCAACAACATTGATACGATTTTCCTTCCTTCTTTAAAAATGTATTGTGGCAGAATAATGTGCATTTTCACCTGCAAATCTGAGGTTTGTCTTGTAAACAGCAAGCTTTCTTCTGTCAGAAATGCATATTTTCGTGCCCAATGTCCATATTTCAGAGAAGTTGTAATACCAAAACAAAATATTCTGTAAAACATAGACCATTGCTCACATTTAAACTAATGTATATCACTTGTGGATAAATCATATATCGCATCTGTGCCTACGATCACATATGGCTGTTCTAGAAGG
Organism: Ambystoma mexicanum; assembly: GCF_040938575.1. Lineage (NCBI taxonomy): Eukaryota > Metazoa > Chordata > Amphibia > Caudata > Ambystomatidae > Ambystoma > Ambystoma mexicanum. Next base: position 485,423,731 of record NC_090925.1, read on the forward strand.
GAAGAGGCGTCGCAGGGACATAGCGAGTCGGAATGCAAGGTAAGTAGGGGTCTGTGGGTATGGGTAGGAGTGTGGGCCAAGTTAGTATTGTTCAGGGGAGAAAAGATTGAAGATTATTTTGAAAAAATAATTTTCGCTCTTTTCTCTCTCGAACATTTCAAATTCAGTCTTTCAGCCCCAATCCCTAGATGGTTTCATCCAAAATGTTCGAAAATAAAATACCAAATTCGTGATTTGGCCGATTTTCGGCCGTTCAAAAAATCTGAGCGGCTAAAAAGTTCGACCAGATCACACATTCCATGCTGGGGGTTGTGGGGGTGTCCCCAACACCCTTGCTCACTATATTGTGAGTGGGGGTTGAAGGCGACACCCCTGCAGCTGTTCCGAAAAAACAAGGAAAGGACCCTGCAGCGCCGGTTTCCGATCACAAAAGTGAAAGGGAACAGGCATCACAGGGACACAGCGAGTCAGAATGCAAGGTAAGTAGGGGGGTGGAGTGGAGTTGTGGGTAGGGGTGTGGGTGGAGATGTGGGACAAGTCAGTAATGTTCAGGGGAGAAAAAAAAAAGATCATTTTGAACATTTATAATTCGGTCTTTCAAACCCCAATCCTTCTAGACCCGTGTCAACTTCATAGGACTTTCATGTCCCATCAATTTTACGATATGTCTACTACTTCACGAAAGTTTTCCACACTGCAAAACTATCTTCAACAATTTACTGTGCATTGTGTGAGATCTCTTGCTATGTTGTGAAACAATGTACCTAAAATTGTGTAGCCCTCACAAGCTTTATTGCAATGTTCATCCTCATTTGCAACTTAGGCTGAAAAGAAATAATTACATTCAAAATGCCCCCATACTACTATAACCCCTAATACACAACCTGAGTACCTGACTCATGTTCAGGACAGCAGGAAACAGGCCAAAGATTAAAGCTTCTTATGTGGTCTATACCCCCTAGGGCCAATAAGCATCTTCGGCTTTTTCACTGCTCATTGTATTGATGTTTTGTGGACATAGAAGGAGGCTTATATGAAAATCTTGATAGAGTTATGCCTGACTGAGCCAGGTTTACCCAACTCAGTTGGAAGTCTTGATGTTGAGAACATATCCGGAAAGTTGTTCATATCTTGAAAGTGAATGTGAGATTTTTTCTTGACACTAGAATAGTAGTTTGAGGTTGATTCTGAGCCCTACTTCATTATTGCTAAATCAATTGTGTCTAATGTTACAATGTGTCCAGTTAAAAGCTTAAAGTTAAGTAAAGTGTCCACAGCTGTGGGGGACACGGAGTTAACGTCTTTTGAATTGGATAGGATTCAAATACCATTTTGGGCACTAGCTGTTGAATACGGGCAGTTGCTGTACCAGAATGCCTGGCGAGTGAGGAACCCACTCCTGTCCCCAACCGAGTACAACTTGCAACTCTGAGATATCCTTCTTCTAGGAGATACCAACCTCATGCTCTCATTGGCAAGGCAATTTCGGGTGTTCTGTATGGCAGTGGCTGGTGAATTTTTAATTGGATGGCTGTAAACATTTCCTATGACTATGCAGGGAAAGTGTAGTGATGGAGCCCACATCAAACAAGGAGTTTTTCTGGGGTATTAAACAAATAAAGCTTATGTTTGGTTTTGTAGGTTAACACATGAACAAAATTCAACAGATGCCAAATGACCAATAATGCACAGGAGCATTTTACAATGCATGTTCAGGGTGTGTTTTACCACAATCCATGCCAGTATTTTGCAAGTGTAAAAACGATGTTCATGCTGGCTGTGTCCACACATGTCCATGCCGGCTTCACAATGATATGCCAGCATTCCCCCATAAGAACCTACTTATGTTTTGTTTTTGCCCATGAAAGAAAACATGTCCATTCTGGTTCTGCCAATATATGCCAACATTCATACTGAAGACCCTTCTCCTATTGGCATTGCCATTAATACCAGTATAAATACTCATGCCACTGAAACAAATTATGCCCATATTGTCTGCACCAATTTAGGCCATTATGGCCATGTAAGTATACTCATCCTTTTGGAGTTACCTTAATGCCAATACAAAAGTCATGTCATGCCACTGTAAGAAAATACGGCCATTCATGCTGGCCAACATAGGCCAGATTGCCCACATAAGAACACCCAGGTTGGCTTTTCCATAATGGTGGTAAAACATGCCATGCCACAGAATGAAACACAAATGTAGGCCAGAATACCCACATAAAAACACTCTTCATATTAGCTTGGCGATAATAACAGTAAAACATGCCTTGCCACCAAAAAAACACAAATGTAGGCCAGAATTCCCACATAAGAATACTCGTTATGTTGGCTTTTTACCATGCAGGTATGACTGACCACAGCGAGGGGACCCAAACCAACTGAGGTGTCTTCTGGGCATTCACTCCTTGAACAAACATTTCAAGTAAAGGGTGAAAATGGTACATTTTGTAGCACACTTTCTGTGAAAACATGACTACAGATAACACATGAAAAAAATCTGACTGATGCAAACTGAACAATAGCGCACAGGAGCATTCTACAATGAATGTTCATGATGCCTTTGCCCACAATATATGGCAGTTTTCAGCCAGTGCAGAAATTATGTTCATGCTGGCTGTGCCCACACATGGCCATGCTGGCTTCAAAAATATATACCAGTATTCTCACACTAGAACACACTAATATTTATTTTCCAAGAAACCATGTCCATTCTGGTTCTGCCAAAATATGCCAGTATCACCACATAAGAACATACTCTTGTTGGATTTGCCACCCATAAGGCCAGTAGAAATGTTGATGCCACTGACGGAAATCATGTCCATACTGTCTACCAGTATAGCCATGTAAATGTACTCATCATGTTGGCTTTTCCCATAATACTAATTTTAAAAAGCACACCACTGTAAGAAAACATGTCCATACTTGCTGCATCAACGTAGGTCAAATACCTGCTTTAAAACGCTCATCATGTTGATTTTGCCATAATGACAGTAAACACACTATGTCACAGAAGGAAAAAAACATTGCAGACCAGAATCCCCACATAAGTACAATCATCCTGTTGACTTTTTGCCAAATGCCAGTAAAACATGCAATGGCACAGGAAAGAAACAATAGTATATTTAATTTCCTTTGTTTTATTGACGATTTGTTAGGCAACTGAATATTGTTTCAAAGCACCCACATAAGAATACCTATCATGTTGACTTTGCCAGTAAGAAATGCAAAGCCACAGAATGAAAATACCAAAATAGGCCAGAACGCCCGCATTGGCTTTGCCATAATGCCAGTAAGATATGCCATGCTACTGGAAGTGAACACATCCATACTGGCTGCACCATTAGACTAGGTTCCCGCTGCAGAAAAAGCATCCCTCACATCCCTCTCCTTCCACCCTGCCTGCACACATATAGTGGTGTGCCTATTCCCTCATTTACCCTACAGTACGAATTGCAGCACTTATACTCACCACCCCTCTGGTTCATGGATAAACACATACAAACATACACACAATGTATTATGCTTACCTGCCCTTGCCCCAGCTCACTACCACCACCACATGGCGAGTTGTATGCCTTCGCAATGCCTGCCACTCAACAGTTTGCTTTGTGAATTTTAAGTAGAGTCGGTGGCGCCCTTTCACCCCAATGCACTAAGCGCCACCAGGCCTGTCCCACTTGCACCAGTGGTTGGAATTCGTGTCAATATAGCTGCAGTATTAGTATGTTGGGAGCCATGAATCTACCTTCACTTCTAGTAGTTTGACCTCAGTGGCGAGGGGGGGGACGAATTGCAAGCAGTGCAGTATTTTTCTCTGGGGGGCCTGACAAGTCCTTCTGGGTGACAGGGACTGGGGTGGGCCCAACAGTTGCAGGGGTTTTGGAGCACGCACCATGACACTAACACATATCCATCAACGTCCCTGTGGTTCAGAAGTATTTGTCAATCAGTGATTGGCATACAGCACGGCCATCTTGTGCACCACATACTGGCAGGGGTGCTTCTTCTCCTCCGTCTACATCCTCATCATCCACACCCGGTGCATGCATGTCAATGTCAGGTGGCAGTGGTTCATTTACATTTCTCCGGACGCACATTTTGTGCAGCATGACACAGGCCATGGTGATCTTTGCCACCTTCTCGGGCCTATAAAGGAGTGCGACCCACACTTTTGAGATTCAGGATAATTTTAGTTTAATCTCTGAATTTTGGTGATGATACATATAATATATCAATTGTTAGCATAATAACAGACGGACAGTTTTGATCTATGACACAAATCCACCCCTTGCATACTTGTACACACCTGTTGTTGTGTTTTATTTCCCTATGACAATACCCATGGACCAACTGAGGGCCTGGGCTGCATTCACTCTTGTGTTGTAAACCCTTGTTAACTGTGTATCCAAGCGATCTTGCACCATCAGAAGGCTTGCACCCTCCACACTCTTGAGGGTGGTACCTAGTGGTACACCTACATATCAAATGTACAACTGTCTGTCTGTTATTATGCTAACAATTGATATATTATATGTATCATCACCAAAATTCAGAGATTAAACTAAAATTATCCTGAATCTCAAAAGTGTGGGTCTCCCATCCGGATGTTTTGTTTGAATATACGTTCACCCTCTTGGGCATATCAGGACCTAGCCAGGGGCCCTGTATTATTACCTAAAAAGGAGTGCTCCACCAGACCTGCTTAGGCAGCGGAACCGCGCCTTCAACAGGCCAAAGGTCTGCTCAATCACGACACGGGTACGGGTATGAACCCGATTGTACTCCGCTTCATGGCTGTTCCGCGGGTCCGCACAGGGGTAAGTATCCACGGCTTCAAGGGATATCCTCCATCACCTGCATGGGAATACAACAAGGTCTCTGTGAGTCACTATGAGCTGCCACCTTGAGGATTCATAGCCATGGCCGCAGCAATTTGCTGTTGACATGCACATGTCCCAGTGTGTATGCACAAAGATTATTTAGATGCATTGTATACTGCAATATGGTGTGCTAGTCTGGATGGCGTTGTACAGATGATGCAGGGTGATTACTTGCATGCTGATGCGGATGTACTGTGGATGCAGGACGATGTCTTGCCTCCCATGATTGCTGTGTATGTACTCTTTGCATAATCACACTAGCCACATTAGCACAGTTGCAATCATGTTTGGTCATGCATTGCTTGACATACCGATGGTGGCCAGGTTCTGCCTCTTACATGTTGTCATTGATATACAGCATTGTTCCAATGTTTGGCAGTGATGTGTCATGTTCGGGTTGGGAGGTTCAGATCAGGAGTGTTTAGCTCTGCGTGCATTCTCCACTCACCGTACATTCCCACCCTGGTGGAGTATGCATCTCCCAACCTCATAACCCCGATGCACTGCCATGGGCCAGTCAGATAACTCACCAAGCAGCCACGTCGTCCAGCATGTCGCTCCATGTGATGGGGTAGCATGGAGTTACGCAGCACCATGGCATCATGTGTAGATCCGGGATATCTGGTGCAACAATGTGTGATGATCTTGCTGGAGTCACATACCATCTGCACAATGATGGAGTGGCATTGCTTGCAATTGTGGTACACCGCCTCTATGGCAAGGGGGACTACCAATTCTACATGGGTGCAGTCGAGGGCACCAACGCAATTGGGCATGCCTGCCAGTGCATGGAAGCTTACTTTGGTGTCGGCAATCTCCTGGGCAGTCCGTGGTAGGGATATGTGGGTGCTAGCGTGCTTCAGGAGGACATCCAGCACTTGGGTCAGCATGCGTGAAAAGAGTGGTTGTGATATGCCATGCAGCTGGCCCACTGTGTGCTGGTAGGTGCCTGTGGCCAGGAAGTGGAGCACAGACACCACCTTTAGTAGTGGGGGGATGGCAGTGCGTATTTCAATGAGGCTGGCGTTGTTGTCATGTATCATGCCGACAATGGTGGTGATGGTGTCCTGGTCCAACCGGTACAGCGTGTGGATCTGCTCAAGGGTTAGATTGAATGGACTGGGTCTGATGCGAGGGATTGGTGGCTGCCTACAAGGTACTACTGGCTGCACTGGTGGTAATTGCTGGGCCTGTCTCACCCTCCTTTTCCTCCTGCGTCTCCTCTGTGCTGCCTGTGGCTGTGGCTGTGGTTGTTGTTGTAGTTGGTGTCGTTGCTGTAGTTTTAGCAGTATAGGCATGACCTCCAGCCCATGATTGCAACAGCTAGTGGTATCATTTTGGTGTGGGAAAGGGTGTGGTGTGTGGGTGTACTACTTTTATACTGGACAGGCTCCATTGACTCCACCTGTGGTGATTGTGTGCACCTGTGGCAGTTGCCTTGACTGCAGGTTGCTCTTTACGGGTGGTCCACGATGCCTGTATGGGCGCCATCGTGCAGGCCCTAATTACCGCCTTCGGGATGCCGGTAATTGCATGCCCGCGTGAGTTGTGATGTCCACCTATTACCGGCATCCCGGTATTTACTCCGCGAAGGGGCGTGTGTACACGCGCAAGCCAGTATTAAGGGGCACGGTACGGGCGGTGGCGGTATTGGCGGGTTGTCGGGTCATAATGGCCCGGACCTGTTAACGATGCCGGTAATACCATTCTGCCTTCCTATTTTCATTACCTCCATCCTCGTAATGAGGCCCTAAGTGTACCTACCAATCACGTTAGAAGCTATTTTGTAATATTTCTCAATTGAAATTTCCTTCTTGGAAAACTACTGTTAGGAAAACCAAGCAACAACATTGATACGATTTTCCTTCCTTCTTTAAAAATGTATTGTGGCAGAATAATGTGCATTTTCACCTGCAAATCTGAGGTTTGTCTTTTAAACAGCAAGCTTTCTTCTGTCAGAAATGCATATTTTCGTGCCCAATGTCCATATTTCAGAGAAGTTGTAATACCAAAACAAAATATTCTGTAAAACATAGACCATTGCTCACATTTAAACTAATGTATATCACTTGTGGATAAATCATATATCGCATCTGTGCCTACGATCACATATGGCTGTTCTAGAAGGGAAGAGGCGTCGCAGGGACATAGCGAGTCGGAATGCAAGGTAAGTAGGGGTCTGTGGGTATGGGTAGGAGTGTGGGCCAAGTTAGTATTGTTCAGGGGAGAAAAGATTGAAGATTATTTTGAAAAAATAATTTTCGCTCTTTTCTCTCTCGAACATTTCAAATTCAGTCTTTCAGCCCCAATCCCTAGATGGTTTCATCCAAAATGTTCGAAAATAAAATACCAAATTCGTGATTTGGCCGATTTTCGGCCGTTCAAAAAATCTGAGCGGCTAAAAAGTTCGACCAGATCACACATTCCATGCTGGGGGTTGTGGGGGTGTCCCCAACACCCTTGCTCACTATATTGTGAGTGGGGGTTGAAGGCGACACCCCTGCAGCTGTTCCGAAAAAACAAGGAAAGGACCCTGCAGCGCCGGTTTCCGATCACAAAAGTGAAAGGGAACAGGCATCACAGGGACACAGCGAGTCAGAATGCAAGGTAAGTAGGGGGGTGGAGTGGAGTTGTGGGTAGGGGTGTGGGTGGAGATGTGGGACAAGTCAGTAATGTTCAGGGGAGAAAAAAAAAAGATCATTTTGAACATTTATAATTCGGTCTTTCAAACCCCAATCCTTCTAGACCCGTGTCAACTTCATAGGACTTTCATGTCCCATCAATTTTACGATATGTCTACTACTTCACGAAAGTTTTCCACACTGCAAAACTATCTTCAACAATTTACTGTGCATTGTGTGAGATCTCTTGCTATGTTGTGAAACAATGTACCTAAAATTGTGTAGCCCTCACAAGCTTTATTGCAATGTTCATCCTCATTTGCAACTTAGGCTGAAAAGAAATAATTACATTCAAAATGCCCCCATACTACTATAACCCCTAATACACAACCTGAGTACCTGACTCATGTTCAGGACAGCAGGAAACAGGCCAAAGATTAAAGCTTCTTATGTGGTCTATACCCCCTAGGGCCAATAAGCATCTTCGGCTTTTTCACTGCTCATTGTATTGATGTTTTGTGGACATAGAAGGAGGCTTATATGAAAATCTTGATAGAGTTATGCCTGACTGAGCCAGGTTTACCCAACTCAGTTGGAAGTCTTGATGTTGAGAACATATCCGGAAAGTTGTTCATATCTTGAAAGTGAATGTGAGATTTTTTCTTGACACTAGAATAGTAGTTTGAGGTTGATTCTGAGCCCTACTTCATTATTGCTAAATCAATTGTGTCTAATGTTACAATGTGTCCAGTTAAAAGCTTAAAGTTAAGTAAAGTGTCCACAGCTGTGGGGGACACGGAGTTAACGTCTTTTGAATTGGATAGGATTCAAATACCATTTTGGGCACTAGCTGTTGAATACGGGCAGTTGCTGTACCAGAATGCCTGGCGAGTGAGGAACCCACTCCTGTCCCCAACCGAGTACAACTTGCAACTCTGAGATATCCTTCTTCTAGGAGATGCCAACCTCATGCTCTCATTGGCAAGGCAATTTCGGGTGTTCTGTATGGCAGTGGCTGGTGAAATTTTAATTGGATGGCTGTAAACATTTCCTATGACTATGCAGGGAAAGTGTAGTGATGGAGCCCACATCAAACAAGGAGTTTTTCTGGGGTATTAAACAAATAAAGCTTATGTTTGGTTTTGTAGGTTAACACATGAACAAAATTCAACAGATGCCAAATGACCAATAATGCACAGGAGCATTTTACAATGCATGTTCAGGGTGTGTTTTACCACAATCCATGCCAGTATTTTGCAAGTGTAAAAACGATGTTCATGCTGGCTGTGTCCACACATGTCCATGCCGGCTTCACAATGATATGCCAGCATTCCCCCATAAGAACCTACTTATGTTTTGTTTTTGCCCATGAAAGAAAACATGTCCATTCTGGTTCTGCCAATATATGCCAACATTCATACTGAAGACCCTTCTCCTATTGGCATTGCCATTAATACCAGTATAAATACTCATGCCACTGAAACAAATTATGCCCATATTGTCTGCACCAATTTAGGCCATTATGGCCATGTAAGTATACTCATCCTTTTGGAGTTACCTTAATGCCAATACAAAAGTCATGTCATGCCACTGTAAGAAAATACGGCCATTCATGCTGGCCAACATAGGCCAGATTGCCCACATAAGAACACCCAGGTTGGCTTTTCCATAATGGTGGTAAAACATGCCATGCCACAGAATGAAACACAAATGTAGGCCAGAATACCCACATAAAAACACTCTTCATATTAGCTTGGCGATAATAACAGTAAAACATGCCTTGCCACCAAAAAAACACAAATGTAGGCCAGAATTCCCACATAAGAATACTCGTTATGTTGGCTTTTTACCATGCAGGTATGACTGACCACAGCGAGGGGACCCAAACCAACTGAGGTGTCTTCTGGGCATTCACTCCTTGAACAAACATTTCAAGTAAAGGGTGAAAATGGTACATTTTGTAGCACACTTTCTGTGAAAACATGACTACAGATAACACATGAAAAAAATCTGACTGATGCAAACTGAACAATAGCGCACAGGAGCATTCTACAATGAATGTTCATGATGCCTTTGCCCACAATATATGGCAGTTTTCAGCCAGTGCAGAAATTATGTTCATGCTGGCTGTGCCCACACATGGCCATGCTGGCTTCAAAAATATATACCAGTATTCTCACACTAGAACACACTAATATTTATTTTCCAAGAAACCATGTCCATTCTGGTTCTGCCAAAATATGCCAGTATCACCACATAAGAACATACTCTTGTTGGATTTGCCACCCATAAGGCCAGTAGAAATGTTGATGCCACTGACGGAAATCATGTCCATACTGTCTACCAGTATAGCCATGTAAATGTACTCATCATGTTGGCTTTTCCCATAATACTAATTTTAAAAAGCACACCACTGTAAGAAAACATGTCCATACTTGCTGCATCAACGTAGGTCAAATACCTGCTTTAAAACGCTCATCATGTTGATTTTGCCATAATGACAGTAAAACACACTATGTCACAGAAGGAAAAAAACATTGCAGACCAGAATCCCCACATAAGTACAATCATCCTGTTGACTTTTTGCCAAATGCCAGTAAAACATGCAATGGCACAGGAAAGAAACAATAGTATATTTAATTTCCTTTGTTTTATTGACGATTTGTTAGGCAACTGAATATTGTTTCAAAGCATCCACATAAGAATACCTATCATGTTGACTTTGCCAGTAAGAAATGCAAAGCCACAGAATGAAAATACCAAAATAGGCCAGAACGCCCGCATTGGCTTTGCCATAATGCCAGTAAGATATGCCATGCTACTGGAAGTGAACACATCCATACTGGCTGCACCATTAGACTAGGTTCCCGCTGCAGAAAAAGCATCCCTCACATCCCTCTCCTTCCACCCTGCCTGCACACATATAGTGGTGTGCCTATTCCCTCATTTACCCTACAGTACGAATTGAAGCACTTATACTCACCACCCCTCTGGTGCATGGATAAACACATACAAACATACACACAATGTATTATGCTTACCTGCCCTTGCCCCAGCTCACTACCACCACCACATGGCGAGTTGTATGCCTTCGCAATGCCTGCCACTCAACAGTTTGCTTTGTGAATTTTAAGTAGAGTCGGTGGCGCCCTTTCACCCCAATGCACTAAGCGCCACCAGGCCTGTCCCACTTGCACCAGTGGTTGGAATTCGTGTCAATATAGCTGCAGTATTAGTATGTTGGGAGCCATGAATCTACCTTCACTTCTAGTAGTTTGACCTCAGTGGCGAGGGGGGGGACGAATTGCAAGCAGTGCAGTATTTTTCTCTGGGGGGCCTGACAAGTCCTTCTGGGTGACAGGGACTGGGGTGGGCCCAACAGTTGCAGGGGTTTTGGAGCACGCACCATGACACTAACACATATCCATCAACGTCCCTGTGGTTCAGAAGTATTTGTCAATCAGTGATTGGCATACAGCACGGCCATCTTGTGCACCACATACTGGCAGGGGTGCTTCTTCTCCTCCGTCTACATCCTCATCATCCACACCCGGTGCATGCATGTCAATGTCAGGTGGCAGTGGTTCATTTACATTTCTCCGGACGCACATTTTGTGCAGCATGACACAGGCCATGGTGATCTTTGCCACCTTCTCGGGCCTATAAAGGAGTGCGACCCACACTTTTGAGATTCAGGATAATTTTAGTTTAATCTCTGAATTTTGGTGATGATACATATAATATATCAATTGTTAGCATAATAACAGACGGACAGTTTTGATCTATGACACAAATCCACCCCTTGCATACTTGTACACACCTGTTGTTGTGTTTTATTTCCCTATGACAATACCCATGGACCAACTGAGGGCCTGGGCTGCATTCACTCTTGTGTTGTAAACCCTTGTTAACTGTGTATCCAAGCGATCTTGCACCATCAGAAGGCTTGCACCCTCCACACTCTTGAGGGTGGTACCTAGTGGTACACCTACATATCAAATGTACAACTGTCTGTCTGTTATTATGCTAACAATTGATATATTATATGTATCATCACCAAAATTCAGAGATTAAACTAAAATTATCCTGAATCTCAAAAGTGTGGGTCTCCCATCCGGATGTTTTGTTTGAATATACGTTCACCCTCTTGGGCATATCAGGACCTAGCCAGGGGCCCTGTATTATTACCTAAAAAGGAGTGCTCCACCAGACCTGCTTAGGCAGCGGAACCGCGCCTTCAACAGGCCAAAGGTCTGCTCAATCACGACACGGGTACGGGTATGAACCCGATTGTACTCCGCTTCATGGCTGTTCCGCGGGTCCGCACAGGGGTAAGTATCCACGGCTTCAAGGGATATCCTCCATCACCTGCATGGGAATACAACAAGGTCTCTGTGAGTCACTATGAGCTGCCACCTTGAGGATTCATAGCCATGGCCGCAGCAATTTGCTGTTGACATGCACATGTCCCAGTGTGTATGCACAAAGATTATTTAGATGCATTGTATACTGCAATATGGTGTGCTAGTCTGGATGGCGTTGTACAGATGATGCAGGGTGATTACTTGCATGCTGATGCGGATGTACTGTGGATGCAGGACGATGTCTTGCCTCCCATGATTGCTGTGTATGTACTCTTTGCATAATCACACTAGCCACATTAGCACAGTTGCAATCATGTTTGGTCATGCATTGCTTGACATACCGATGGTGGCCAGGTTCTGCCTCTTACATGTTGTCATTGATATACAGCATTGTTCCAATGTTTGGCAGTGATGTGTCATGTTCGGGTTGGGAGGTTCAGATCAGGAGTGTTTAGCTCTGCGTGCATTCTCCACTCACCGTACATTCCCACCCTGGTGGAGTATGCATCTCCCAACCTCATAACCCCGATGCACTGCCATGGGCCAGTCAGATAACTCACCAAGCAGCCACGTCGTCCAGCATGTCGCTCCATTTGATGGGGTAGCATGGAGTTACGCAGCACCATGGCATCATGTGTAGATCCGGGATATCTGGTGCAACAATGTGTGATGATCTTGCTGGAGTCACATACCATCTGCACAATGATGGAGTGGCATTGCTTGCAATTGTGGTACACCGCCTCTATGGCAAGGGGGACTACCAATTCTACATGGGTGCAGTCGAGGGCACCAACGCAATTGGGCATGCCTGCCAGTGCATGGAAGCTTACTTTGGTGTCGGCAATCTCCTGGGCAGTCCGTGGTAGGGATATGTGGGTGCTAGCGTGCTTCAGGAGGACATCCAGCACTTGGGTCAGCATGCGTGAAAAGAGTGGTTGTGATATGCCATGCAGCTGGCCCACTGTGTGCTGGTAGGTGCCTGTGGCCAGGAAGTGGAGCACAGACACCACCTTTAGTAGTGGGGGGATGGCAGTGCGTATTTCAATGAGGCTGGCGATGTTGTCATGTATCATGCCGACAATGGTGGTGATGGTGTCCTGGTCCAACCGGTACAGGGTGTGGATCTGCTCAAGGGTTAGATTGAATGGACTGGGTCTGATGCGAGGGATTGGTGGCTGCCTACAAGGTACTACTGGCTGCACTGGTGGTAATTGCTGGGCCTGTCTCACCCTCCTTTTCCTCCTGCGTCTCCTCTGTGCTGCCTGTGGCTGTGGCTGTGGTTGTTGTTGTAGTTGGTGTCGTTGCTGTAGTTTTAGCAGTATAGGCATGTCCTCCAGCCCCATGATTGCAACAGCTAGTGGTATCATTTTGGTGTGGGAAAGGGTGTGGTGTGTGGGTGTACTACTTTTATACTGGACAGGCTCCATTGACTCCACCTGTGGTGATTGTGTGCACCTGTGGCAGTTGCCTTGACTGCAGGTTGCTCTTTACGGGTGGTCCACGATGCCTGTATGGGCGCCATCGTGCAGGCCCTAATTACCGCCTTCGGGATGCCGGTAATTGCATGCCCGCGTGAGTTGTGATGTCCACCTATTACCGGCATCCCGGTATTTACTCCGCGAAGGGGCGTGTGTACACGCGCAAGCCAGTATTAAGGGGCACGGTACGGGCGGTGGCGGTATTGGCGGGTTGTCGGGTCATAATGGCCCGGACCTGTTAACGATGCCGGTAATACCATTCTGCCTTCCTATTTTCATTACCTCCATCCTCGTAATGAGGCCCTAAGTGTACCTACCAATCACGTTAGAAGCTATTTTGTAATATTTCTCAATTGAAATTTCCTTCTTGGAAAACTACTGTTAGGAAAACCAAGCAACAACATTGATACGATTTTCCTTCCTTCTTTAAAAATGTATTGTGGCAGAATAATGTGCATTTTCACCTGCAAATCTGAGGTTTGTCTTGTAAACAGCAAGCTTTCTTCTGTCAGAAATGCATATTTTCGTGCCCAATGTCCATATTTCAGAGAAGTTGTAATACCAAAACAAAATATTCTGTAAAACATAGACCATTGCTCACATTTAAACTAATGTATATCACTTGTGGATAAATCATATATCGCATCTGTGCCTACGATCACATATGGCTGTTCTAGAAGGGAAGAGGCGTCGCAGGGACATAGCGGGTCGGAATGCAAGGTAAGTAGGGGTCTGTGGGTATGGGTAGGAGTGTGGGCCAAGTTAGTATTGTTCAGGGGAGAAAAGATTGAAGATTATTTTGAAAAAATAATTTTCGCTCTTTTCTCTCTCGAACATTTCAAATTCAGTCTTTCAGCCCCAATCCCTAGATGGTTTCATCCAAAATGTTCGAAAATAAAATACCAAATTCGTGATTTGGGCGAATTTCGGCCGTTCAAAAAATCTGAGCGGCTAAAAAGTTCGACCAGATCACACATTCCATGCTGGGGGTTGTGGGGGTGTCCCCAACACCCTTGCTCACTATATTGTGAGTGGGGGTTGAAGGCGACACCCCTGCAGCTGTTCCGAAAAAACAAGGAAAGGACCCTTGCAGCGCCGGTTTCCGATCACAAAAGTGAAAGGGAACAGGCATCACAGGGACACAGCGAGTCAGAATGCAAGGTAAGTAGGGGGGTGGAGTGGAGTTGTGGGTAGGGGTGTGGGTGGAGATGTGGGACAAGTCAGTAATGTTCAGGGGAGAAAAAAAAAAGATCATTTTGAACATTTATAATTCGGTCTTTCAACCCCAATCCTTCTAGACCCGTGTCAACTTCATAGGACTTTCATGTCCCATCAATTTTACGATATGTCTACTACTTCACGAAAGTTTTCCACACTGCAAAACTATCTTCAACAATTTACTGTGCATTGTGTGAGATCTCTTGCTATGTTGTGAAACAATGTACCTAAAATTGTGTAGCCCTCACAAGCTTTATTGCAATGTTCATCCTCATTTGCAACTTAGGCTGAAAAGAAATAATTACATTCAAAATGCCCCCATACTACTATAAACCCTAATACACAACCTGAGTACCTGACTCATGTTCAGGACAGCAGGAAACAGGCCAAAGATTAAAGCTTCTTATGTGGTCTATACCCCCTAGGGCCAATAAGCATCTTCGGCTTTTTCACTGCTCATTGTATTGATGTTTTGTGGACATAGAAGGAGGCTTATATCAAAATCTTGATAGAGTTATGCCTGACTGAGCCAGGTTTACCCAACTCAGTTGGAAGTCTTGATGTTGAGAACATATCTGGAAAGTTGTTCATATCTTGAAAGTGAATGTGAGATTTTTTCTTGACACTAGAATAGTAATTTGAGGTTGATTCTGAGCCCTACTTCATTATTGCTAAATCAATTGTGTCTAATGTTACAATGTGTCCAGTTAAAAGCTTAAAGTTAAGTAAAGTATCCACAGCTGTGGGGGACACGGAGTTAACGTCTTTTGAATTGGATAGGATTCAAATACCATTTTGGGCACTAGCTGTTGAATACGGGCAGTTGCTGTACCAGAATGCCTGGCGAGTGAGGAACCCACTCCTGTCCCCAACCGAGTACAACTTGCAACTCTGAGATATCCTTCTTCTAGGAGATGCCAACCTCATGCTCTCATTGGCAAGGCAATTTCGGGTGTTCTGTATGGCAGTGGCTGGTGAAATTTTAATTGGATGGCTGTAAACATTTCCTATGACTATGCAGGGAAAGTGTAGTGATGGAGCCCACATCAAACAAGGAGTTTTTCTGGGGTATTAAACATCTAAAGCTTATGTTTGGTTTTGTAGGTTAACACATGAACAAAATTCAACAGATGCCAAATGACCAATAATGCACAGGAGCATTTTACAATGCATGTTCAGGGTGTGTTTTACCACAATCCATGCCAGTATTTTGCAAGTGTAAAAACGATGTTCATGCTGGCTGTGTCCACACATGTCCATGCCGGCTTCACAATGATATGCCAGCATTCCCCCATAAGAACCTACTTATGTTTTTTTTTTGCCCATGAAAGAAAACATGTCCATTCTGGTTCTGCCAATATATGCCAACATTCATACTGAAGACCCTTCTCCTATTGGCATTGCCATTAATACCAGTATAAATACTCATGCCACTGAAACAAATTATGCCCATATTGTCTGCACCAATTTAGGCCATTATGGCCATGTAAGTATACTCATCCTTTTGGAGTTACCTTAATGCCAATACAAAAGTCATGTCATGCCACTGTAAGAAAATACGGCCATTCATGCTGGCCAACATAGGCCAGATTGCCCACATAAGAACACCCAGGTTGGCTTTTCCATAATGGTGGTAAAACATGCCATGCCACAGAATGAAACACAAATGTAGGCCAGAATACCCACATAAAAACACTCATCATATTAGCTTGGCGATAATAACAGTAAAACATGCCTTGCCACCAAAAAAACACAAATGTAGGCCAGAATTCCTACATAAGAATACTCGTTATGTTGGCTTTTTACCATGCAGGTATGACTGACCACAGCGAGGGGACCCAAACCAACTGAGGTGTCTTCTGGGCATTCACTCCTTGAACAAACATTTCAAGTAAAGGGTGAAAATGGTACATTTTGTAGCACACTTTCTGTGAAAACATGACTACAGATAACACATGAAAAAAATCTGACTGATGCAAACTGAACAATAGCGCACAGGAGCATTCTACAATGAATGTTCATGATGCCTTTGCCCACAATATATGGCAGTTTTCAGCCAGTGCAGAAATTATGTTCATGCTGGCTGTGCCCACACATGGCCATGCTGGCTTCAAAAATATATACCAGTATTCTCACACTAGAACACACTGATATTTATTTTCCAAGAAACCATGTCCATTCTGGTTCTGCCAAAATATGCCAGTATCACCACATAAGAACATACTCTTGTTGGATTTGCCACCCATAAGGCCAGTAGAAATGTTGATGCCACTGACGGAAATCATGTCCATACTGTCTACCAGTATAGCCATGTAAATGTACTCATCATGTTGGCTTTTCCCATAATACTAATTTTAAAAAGCACACCACTGTAAGAAAACATGTCCATACTTGCTGCATCAACGTAGGTCAAATACCTGCTTTAAAACGCTCATCATGTTGATTTTGCCATAATGACAGTAAAACACACTATGTCACAGAAGGAAAAAAACATTGCAGACCAGAATCCCCACATAAGTACAATCATCCTGTTGACTTTTTGCCAAATGCCAGTAAAACATGCAATGGCACAGGAAAGAAACAATAGTATATTTCATTTCCTTTGTTTTATTGACGATTTGTTAGGCAACTGAATATTGTTTCAAAGCACCCACATAAGAATACCTATCATGTTGACTTTGCCAGTAAGAAATGCAAAGCCACAGAATGAAAATACCAAAATAGGCCAGAACGCCCGCATTGGCTTTGCCATAATGCCAGTAAGATATGCCATGCTACTGGAAGTGAACACATCCATACTGGCTGCACCATTAGACTAGGTTCCCGCTGCAGAAAAAGCATCCCTCACATCCCTCTCCTTCCACCCTGCCCGCACACATATAGTGGTGTGCCTATTCCCTCATTTACCCTACAGTACGAATTGCAGCACTTATACTCACCACCCCTCTGGTGCATGGATAAACACATACAAACATACACACAATGTATTATGCTTACCTGCCCTTGCCCCAGCTCACTACCACCACCACATGGCGAGTTGTATGCCTTCGCAATGCCTGCCCCTCAACAGTTTGCTTTGTGAATTTTAAGTAGAGTCGGTGGCGCCCTTTCACCCCAATGCACTAAGCGCCACCAGGCCTGTCCCACTTGCACCAGTGGTTGGAATTCGTGTCAATATAGCTGCAGTATTAGTATGTTGGGAGCCATGAATCTACCATCACTTCTAGTAGTTTGACCTCAGTGGCGAGGGGGGGGACGAATTGCAAGCAGTGCAGTATTCTTCTCTGGGGTGGCACAATTTACCATATAGTTGAGATACTTATGTATATTAAGTACCGCTTAGAAGTTTCATTTTTGCTTGGAGCAGAGTGGTGGGCAAACTTTGGCAGATAATCCAAGCAGGTTGTTGTAGCACTCCACTTTATTGCCCAATCTGTAATGGGAAGTAAATACCACTCAGTTGCAACTTTTGTTTGCCCTGAAGGCTATCTTACCTCCCATTCTGTTATGTGGGCCTCCATATTTTAGTTGTTTGTTTGATCACTGAACTAAGAACTTGCATAATAAATAGCCTTACACATATGCATCGACCTATATACGTTTTTAGTGCATGACAAGTGCTCTGTAAATTTGCATTTTTAGTAACTTGCACTCAACAGGACATTTTCAGGATTTCACATTTATCTTCAAACACCTGATACTGCTTATGCTCTTCATGCAGCAGATATACTTCTAATTTCTTTTAATGTTAATGAAGCATGCTTCTTCTCCCTACACAACTGATCTAGTGTTTTATTAACTTTCAGCTGGTGCTTCCCTTCTACAAGCAACAAGCAGGAATTCTCAGTGTCAGCAGTTTCTTGATTGACATCCTTTGGAAAATCAGAGTCAATGTAGCCTGTGCTTTGGCAATGAGTAGCCTTCATGCCAGGCCGCCTGCTGTCCTACTCAGGATCTAATTGCAATGTGAAGCTTGTACACTACTCCTCAGCTCTAGCAAGTAAAGAGGTTTTCAGAACTGGAAGGATGTACAGATCTGTGGATGTGAACTACACAAACGCAAAGGTCCTTGTGCATATTAAGAGGTGAACAAATTTGCAAACCACATGTACTACTTAGGCTACCATGGATGCTCCACCCAACAAACTTTAGGAAGGTATCTGCATCATAGTCAAAAGAAGCAAGACCACAAATTCCCTATGGCATAAACTCATTAATCATGCACATTAAGCACTCTCTCTTGACTATTCCTCTCTGGATGACATTAATACATGAAGACGAATATTCAGAAATATCACTTATAAATATCTCCTCTGGCGCATATACTCAACTCTTCACCATTAGACATATCCCCACTTTCCCGGGGGAAAACAACACTTTCTTTTTTTTAATCATATTTCATGTTGCTTCCAATAGTGTCTAATTCCTCTACTTTACACTTAGCATGTAAAAACCAAGGGCCTCATTAACGGTTTGCCGGTATTACCTCTGCCAATATTAACAAACAGAATTACCATTACCACATGTGGTAAGCATGTAGTACCGGAAAGTCTGCATGGTTTAGTGTGCTAAGGAGCCTTCAGTTATTCCCCATTTTGGAGTCCCATTGGACTCCATGGCGATCAATCTTTGTAATTGTAATTGTTTATTTGTAACCAGCTTATACACAAGTGAAGTGCTCCAAAGTGCTTCAAGGCAGGAAAGCAACAAGGGGATATCGTCGTCATTCTTAGGCCTTGAGGATTCTGAATGTTCTAACAGCAATAACTAGCATAATAGGCCAGGGCATTTCTACTAGTATAAGTGTGCGACAAAGAGTTGGCGAGAAGTGGGGAGGAAAGGAAACATACGAAACAAAAAGGTCGGTCATTCATGAGCCTATGCATGCAGGCACAGCCAGCTAGGGAGGGGGGATAGAGGTGGATATAACAAACATGTTAAGCCTAGTACATTTTAGGTTGTGCAAATGCACAGACAGAAGTGTGAGGCAGGGAGGGGGACAAGTATGCCCAGTCCAGCAGGGTCCAGGGTTAAGTGCAGAGTGTGTGCCCTGAGGGTTGTGTGCCACCCTCATAGAACGTATTCTGAGAGCAGTAATGCAAGGCGGAGGGCGGAGGCCCAGAGACAAGTGCAAGACTTGTAGGGGAGCCTGTGACCTATGAGGCTCTGGAGGTGCACCAGGCGACCAGTCAGCTGACTGAACAGGTTGGGGATGAGAACTTAGGAGGGAAGCAGGAGAGAAGAGAAAGGAGGTTAGAAAGAGAGAGCAAGAGAAGAGGAATGTCTTGAGGAGTTTACAGAACTTGAGGAGGTCCAGCTCAAGACGGAGAGAGGCAGGTAGGCTGTTCCAGAAGGAGGCACCTGCAGAGGATAATGATCTACCCAAAATCTCTATTTGGAAAAACGGCTCACCCATAGAGAGTTGGAGGAGGCCGAACGGAGGGCTCTGGATGGAGAGTATTTACGAAGAGAGTGGTATAGATAGTAGGGGCGCTGGCCCCAGAAAGCCTGGTGGACTATGCTGTGGGACTTGAATCTTGCAGCCACAGGGAGCCAGTGGAGGGATTTCAGTGCCAGAGAGAATCATTCGGTAATTATTGTGTGCAGTAATAGTTTTGTGTGGACAGATTTTCCTCCACACAAAACCTGTTGTTGGGCACGAATTTCCACACTGGAACTCTAAATTTGGTGGGCAGATAAAGGGGCAGCAATCCCATCAAACTCTCAATGAGGCCCAGAGTATTGAGTCCTTTTATCGGAATTACTTACTCTCTGCACAGATTCTACAGTCTGTCTAGGAGACTGGGTGTTCATTGATTTATACATTTTATCAACCTAAAAAGATTTAAGTCTGTCCAATGCTGTGACCTATCTATTCAGAAGTATATTGACACATTCCTCATAGTGGCCTTCAAGATAATCACCTTACATTCCCATCATACACATCCTTCCGAATTAGCCAGTACACAGTGTGTAAAGTTCCTTCATCTAAGTTAATTAGTTTGTGGCAATTCACTTTGATGTTATTTACTTTGTGGGTAAGTGATATATATATACATATATATATGCATATTTGGGAGTAAGTGGTATAAGGGTGGGGTGGAAAGGTTATGGGGTGGGTGGGTACTTATATGAGAACCCCATTATAAAACACATGGAAACAATTGAAGTTAATGCATCAATGTGAATACCACAAAGTAATTCACCTTGATGAAACAACGTACAACCATACATTGGAGTCTCTTCATCAGCTTCACATGATCTAACTGCCCGTTTGTTATGCTCTTGTTTCTGCTTCCATCTCTTATTTTACTGTGCCATTGACTAAGAGATGCCCTTAAGGCCTGTGTCCCACAAATCACGGAATCAATAACTGCAACCCGTCCCTTCCAATCACAACCAGTCATCCATCTGGCCAACATTCTTCTACTGCACAACTGACCTGCAAATTATGTCTCTCCAGATGTTTCAGTCTACAACTTCCATCAGCTCTATCATTATCCAATGAAGAGGGATCAAGGGAGTCCTACTCCTAAGCATCTGGAGAGCCACATGTTGTAGACCTCTGCACTACACAAAGATGAACTACCTCCCACTCCCACATCCACTCTATTGGGTTTCTTGCAGCGTTGACTTACCCTATTTTGACTGTCTCTGGATATGCTTTGATTCCAACACATTATCAGAACCGATATTGCAAACCCTTGAACTGCGATCTGTGCAGCTGAGTGTTGTGCATGTGCATTATATTATGAATGCTTCATGAATATTTAATTGATAAGATGCTCAATTAATCTCTTACTTTTATCTTGCATAGGTTCAGTGCCAACATTTCAGGTCCGGGTGTCAGACATATTGCCCCTTCTTCCTTCACCGAGAATGTTTTTCTCTTTCTCCCCATCTTCTTTATCATCCTCTGTGTATTACTTTTTGACCATGAAGAAGATGAGGGAGATAACAATGAAAATGAGGACATAGAAGAAGATGAAGAAGAAGATGAAATCGAAGTACGGGTTTAAATGTACATCAAAGGAAGAACTATCTACTACATAGTAACCAAAACCTGGAATGGGAATGTGTGTAACATTGTCATGAATATAACATTAAATATTTTAATTTAACCAATTTAACATTGTATGATGTGATACATCTACCAGGCTTGTGTATGAGCATAAGAACATAGATATGCAATGCTTTAACATGGCTAAATCGTTGTCATTTTTTATGGTGGTAAGTTTGGTCAACTCTCTTTGTGCGATCCATGATTGCCCTATTTTGATGGGGGTCTACCTACACAATGCCCCACACAAATACACATTGTGTAAATGTATTTATTTAGTCTACCTGACCAAACTGAGTCAACCAAACCTACCACCATCAAAATGATAACGATTTGACCACTTTTGGACATTTTGAATATGCGAGTGACACATGCACTTAGCAATTGCCCATCCCAAGGATTATCAAGACTTCCTGCAGAAGCCAGCTGCATGCAGTGCATCTAACCAGGAATGTCTTGCAGGCATCTCAGAGAGACATTCGATGAGGAGGATATGTGCTCTTGTGGTCGTGTTTCTGACTTTAGAAACCCCAAGCAAAAGAAAACATCTGGACATTGGGATATTTAGCATTGTCCTAAAATATGTCCATGTATTGCTTTCTGTAACATGGGCTGAACTGAAGCCCCAAAACATCTCCTGTTCTGTACTCAGCTCTTCATGTTCGAGAGGCGGCTCTCACAATGCATGCTCTCTGTAAAGTGATCTGCACGTTTCTTGGAACTAAGCCTGTGCTAGGTTTTGCATCTTATATCATAAAGAGTGGGCACTAAGGCAACACAAAAACAAAACAATCATATTATTGATAAAATAACTCATTCTTGCAGGGTAGCATCTCTGAAAAAATACTGATTTTGTTTTATTTTGATTTTATTTTATTTATGAATGTATGAAGCGCTAAATGCCATAGCGCTTAATACTGGTTGGTATGTTGAGCTTGTAGGAAGAACTTTGAATGCATATGGTTAGCATAGGCTGAAGTTCGACAAAAGACAGATAAGATTTTAAAGCGCATTAAGTTTCTTTGGCAATATTCCATGGTCCCCCAGGCTCCATTTTGTCCCTTGGAAGAATGTCACATGTGTGATAGTGCAGGGACATGTTGGCACCTGCCATGGTGTGACTGAAATCTGATATGCATTGGGCAACCAGGAGCGAATCTCACATTATTCTAAGTGTTGTGTAGTTGAAGTAGGGGTTGGGGGGGCGCAGGAGGATTTCTGTTTGAAAATGAGTTAAGGGTCCAGGGCGGGTAGCTCTATTATTCTGGGTTGTTTGTGGTAAAATGCCGGCGGTTTCCTATTTCTGGGCGGTTTTGTAGTTGATTAGGCATTGGAAAGCCAGGCCTTAAGTGTTTTCCTGAACCTAAAGTGGTCATTGAATGTGTGCATTTCCTTTGGCTGGGTGTTCCAGAGGTTTGCCCACTGTGTTTGAGAAAGCAGATCTTCTGCGTGTGCTCCTCTCTCTGGTGTAGCATGTCTCTTGAGGCACATTGTTGCTGGATCTTAGCATACGTCTTGGTTGGTATTACACTACCCTTGCACAGATGGAATGAATTGATTTATTTTTTTCAACTGGTAGCCAATGGAGAATTCTTATTGCATGAGTGATGTGTTCCTTCCTGTCATGTCTGAGCAATAGTCTTGCTGCTGTGTTAAAGTTCCTTTGCGAGGTAGTCCAGCATACTGAAGTATACATTGATGGTGAAGTTCACTCTTGATAGAGCAAGTGCTACGACAGCTATGGTCCTTTGCTGAAAGGTGAGGAATGGCATAATCCTTCTAATTGAGTGACGGTTTACTAGCGTGTTGGTGTCTGGGTCTTTTTGTGAGGTTTGGGACCACAGGCCAATGTACTACTGCCTTTGGTACTGCATTGGGTGAAAAGATGATGATTTCCATTTTATCCGAATTGAGTTCTAGATTGTTGGTCACCCATGTTCTCTCCTCTGTGTCGGACTTGGCGTTTTCAGCATTGTTGTAGCAAGAGAGAGGACATTTTTTAATGAGACTAATAAATTGGGTCAAGTACATGTTAAACAGTAGGGTTGTGGGAGGAACCAGCAATGAGACGAGGACACAGAGGCCTCATGGTGATTGGTGTAGACTTTTATTTAAATAATAAAGGGGTTGGAAAATGCCTCACTGTCCCTAATCTAGGAGGTATTTCCCTACCTTAACCAAAACTAAGGGTCTGTCCTGTGCTAAGATGTCCAAAGCAAAAATGTCCTGTGTTCGAAATCCTATCCTAGCCCTCTCATTCTAAAGGTAACTCTAAGGTGTTAAGGGCATTGGCTTTGACTTGGAAAGCGCACACATGTTCAAGTTCAACAAAATGGTATAACTGAAACAAAAGTTCCAAATAGATAATGTTCACAGTTCCAGGGAATTGAACAGCTCGGAACATCTTGGCCAATGACAATCCACTCCAGGGGTTATGACTCCCTTCCCCAGGTCTTTTACACATTTAATGCAATTCAAAATTCTAAGGTGAATGAATCTTCCATGGGATTTTCTTTTCAAAATAGTACAAATGCTATTAAAACTCCTGCGGGCATGAATCTTCCTTGGGATTCTCTTTTCAAGATATCACAACTTGGGCGCGGGACCCAAACCTGCAAAACACCTGGTATGCTCTCCTGCCTGGTTCTCTTATATAGTTTCTTTAAACAATTTGGGTGCAGGTCCCAGACTCGCAAAACACCTGGTATACTCTCCTGCCAGGTTCTCTCACTATTTTCATCCACTTTCAAGATCTGAGGACATATGCTTTTACCCCAGGTTCCTCTTATCACTGGTGTATTTGCATCTCCCCAAATACTGGGGCTATGAAAATCAGTTTGTGATGTAAGCCGTAGGAAATCTTCCCCCCATTCCAATTAGGGAATGCCTTCTGCAGCTTCCTCCCGGGGCTACAACCTTCCACCGTGGGCCACTTGCTTTAGGACGGCTCCCTTGGCTTCCCTGACCCTGCTCTGGTCCTCCTCTGCTTCTGCTATCTCTCTGCACTTTAGGCTGTGCATCTCTGTGGCTGGTGGCAGTCTGCACATCACTCCGGTTTCCCTTTCCGGTGCGAATCTCCTCCATTGCCTTGCATCCCGCGTCACTGTCTCTCCTACCTGTGGGAATGCATCTTTAGTCCAGATGCTGCCTCCCCCATTCTTCATGCAGCTTCTCTGTCTATCCTCACACCTCTTGCATTCCCCGTCCAAGGTGGGCAGTCTTCTGCATGGTTCTCCCATGTCTCCTTGCTCGCCATCCACCTGACAGCTTGGCTTCCCAGGCAATGACTAGCCGGTCAGATCTTCCTGTTGTTCTCAGCTCTTCCATCTTTGAACTCCTGCTTCCAGGAAGGGAGTTGTTCAGAGCCAATCAGCATTCTCCAAGCACTAGACTTCTCCTTTTGGTTCAGCCTGGTAATCTTCATTTGGGTAGTCCTCTTTCTCGTCTCAGTTTTTATCATTCTGTTTGCTACAGTATATTGAAGGATACCGTCAGCAGGCTCTGCAGGTTGTTGAAGAGCATTATCACAAAATGCCATTAAGGCATGAGGAATAAAGGGGTTATGCTTAAAAGGGAAAGGGGGAAAACATGTCTCATCTGATGATGCCTGTCCCTCCCACTGAGGGTTGCCTTCCCTCATGTGATCCTCCCTCGCATAACCGCTCCCAGGGTCAGGATCAGGAAACGGCTTCTGTTCCCTTGCCACATAAGGCGAGGCCACCATCATCAGATTCATCACAGGTGACAGGCTTGATCATTGCAGAAATCCACAGGCTGTTTTGCGAGAGTTGAAACTGAAAGGGCGTAGCAAGTTAAATTCTGTCCTATCCATGAGCAAAGACTTCCTCTGTGTTGCTGAATATTCCAACTTCTATGAGTTGCTTGATTTAAGGATAGCCAAGAGGATGATGTCTGTGATGATGATGGCATTACTGTTGGCATTGATTTTGAGGTTGTCCCAGATAGATGTGTGTGCCTGTTCTTTTCATCACATTGGTCTAAATCCTACTTGTGGATGAGCTAAAATGTCCTTAGCCTCAACATGTTCCAGGGTTTGGCTGTGTACATAACTATCTTGGATTTTAGCGGGTAACTGCATTTTAAAACTAGGTTGATAATTAGTGGGGTTGTCTGGGCCTCGAGTGGTATTTTTTAATGAGTGATTTAATATAAGTTGTATTGAAGGATCTTTGTACAATATCTGTTTCTAGGGAAGACTTTATAAGCTTGTGAAAATAAAGTGTCAGGCTTTCTCTGGCAAGGATCTCTTCGTAAATGTCTGGGGGCGATGTGGACAGAAGTCTGCTGTGGAGACTAGTTTGTTACTTTCTTTCAACATGTTTTAACAATAAGAGGGGGGTGGGGGCTGTCCGGAGGCTGGGGTTCACAATTTGACCTTTTGTTTCAGTCTTCAAGGAGGTTCCATAAAGAGGGTTGCAATCAAAAAATGATCCTATGCTAATTATTGACAGCAGACTTTTAGTATCTCATTCATATTTGGCCTGAGTTACACATAAGAGTGAATACAAGTATTAGTACTTGAATATCTTTCACAGCTGTAATAACAATAGCAAACTCTTTCCAAAACATGGTCAGCAATATACGTAAATAATTTCTTGGATTTATGTTGCTACTAGCAAAAAGTACCCGTACTACGCATAGGTTCTGCAGACAGACATGATAACACTCATCAATTGTTGAAAATTAATGATCCTGTAGGTCGCTGTTCCCAGTCGCTTATCACTTGATGTGCTTTGCACTCTGAAGTAAACTGCGCTAGGAATGGGCACGTGTGGCTGGCTGTCATAACTCAGAGCAGACGTGGAGGGGAGGCAAGAGTTGCTGTGCTGCTGGATACTGCGACCTTCTGTGGGCTCTCCCCACCTGTCGCCTCACCCTGGCGCGGTGCAGTGCGTTGCGGTGCAAATATCTCTGAAACGGTGCATCCTAGGTGCAACATGGTTTTCAAGGTCTCATATGAACCTCTACATTTTGTTCCTGGCACTGAAATGCTTAAAATGAGCTTTGTCTGGTCTTTCTACGACCACATTGATGTTTCGCCACTTTCAAGCAACTGTTTCGTGTGTCACTGGGCTGAAATCCGGTGAAAAGGGTGGGGTGTCCAAATGTCGCATAGCCAGTAATGTCCAGAGGGTCCTAACAACTATGCAGAGTTTGGTGCAGATTGGTGGAACGGTGTGGAAAGGAACAAACAAACAGACTTTATGCTTTATATAGATATAGATAGATAGATAGATAGATAGATAGATAGATAGATAGATAGATAGATAGATAGATAGATAGATAGATAGATAGATAGATAGAATCTTCAACCTGAGTTCATACATCTGAGATAACCAGGCAAAAGGTGGCACAACACCATTGATGTGTGACCCAAAAACACCAGATTTTCAGCGTAAGCCCTAAGTGGTATTGATAGTACTGTTGTTCCAGGTACATCAGATGTTAGGGTAGGTAGATGAGCTTCCACATATAAGGGACATGTTGCACAAAAGTGGCGCCACTCGGTATCCCTGCCTAGCTCCTTGAGTAATGGGTATTGGTGAATACATGTTCATTTGTGCATTGGGTTTTCCTAGCTTTCCTTAATAAAGATAGGTGGGGGCCCTATCGTGCATCCCTGTCAATCACAGCTCCAGGGCTCCAAGTGTTCTAAGGGGATGGAGAAGGAGGCACAACTGTTGTTTCAATTTAAAGTTTCTACTGCTTCAAAATATGTGAGATTCTATTTGTTGCTGTTGTATTGTAGTGAAACTTCAGGTGCACCAGGGCGAATGTCACGGGCCACTCTGGACTGGTAGAAAGACTAGGGAAGAGGGCATGTATTGCTACATGCCAACCCTTAGTGCACTCCAAGGGGAGTTCAATCCCAAAAACATTAATGTTGCTGGCATGTGGGGTCTAATGCAGGTCCCGCTGCTTGCTGTTCAAAGTTTAGCGTATTATTATAAAGGCTTATGTTAGGATTTCAAAATACAAATGTTCAATGAAGTTAAGATAGGTGTATAACCTCTAGTTAACTTACTAATTGTTTGTCATGCAATTAATTCAGTTCACAAAATGTAACGAACAATTCCTTCATACAATAATTTACACCATAGAGAGTCAGAAAACCCTAAGTGGGCTATTTTAATCAACCAAAGTGTATAATTTTACAAAACCTTTTTTTAGTGAACATAATCAAAGTCCCACCATAGTTGGTTTGTCTCACAAAATGTGTTTTAGAACATTCACAATTTGTAAGTGTTTTGTTTCACACATAGATTTGCACATAAATTTGCATTTGCAAAGTCCCTTTTCCCTGTATGTGATAATAACAAAATCAAATAATATGATAAAGTCACCAATCCAAAGTAGCATCAGGATATTTCAATGTATTGCCAACGCATTTCGGACTTTACGCCAGTCCATCTTCACGGCCAATGATACTTTTTGTTTCCAAAAGTTCTATAAATTCGTGATTTCAGTTCCTGAAGCAAAAAACATAGAAGGTATTCTACTATCAGTGTCATTACGCTGGGTCAATCTTGACAATCTCATCTTTAAGCCAATTATCACTTTAAGAGTTGCAACTCTAATAATTATAAACATAATACTCAAAGTACCTCTTTTATAGTGCCAATAGCACCTTTATCTTTGGTCTTTGGACACACCCTGTAGGTAGGATCGATTGTGCGTAGCTCGCTGTGTGTGTAGTCAGTTATACCTCGAGAAGACTCTCACAAGAAGAACTTCTGGAGAAAAAACAGAGTAGAATATCGGTTCAGTGCATGTTTCTAGAGGGATTATAAATACATTTGTATGCCATCATTTATAAAATTGGTTCCTATGAAGAGACCCTAAATATTAATGGAGTGAACTGAATCATCCCTCACACCCTCCTTAGTTGGCAAGGTAGGCAGGGGTAATTCTAACCTACAAGGATTCTACGGCACACTCCTGCTAGAATCAGGAATAACGGCAAGTCAGACCCCAATCATTTTGCCAAGACTTGAAAAGGAAGAGGGTTGCGCTCCAGCCTGAGGCCAGGTAAGTATCAGGTTGCTTGGTGCATTTGCGACAACACCTGTGAGTTATGATTCATATGAGCGATCCTAAAATGTTTACCAAAATATGCACGCTCTTTGATGCTCCAGGTGAGCACCAAATTGTCCAAAAATGGGAGGTGTGCATTTATGCGGACCCTGCCTTGGTGTGTCTGCGTGCAAATAACTCATCATGCCAGAACGAGCAGGCATTTTGTTTTTCCATTTTATAAGTTGTCACTTCCACTTATCCTCTGGCTTTTAGATCAGTTTACCTCAGCTGCAGTCACACCTATTTTAAACTGAATAATGTACCCCATCTGTACAATTATAATGTGTGATGAACTGGATTTCCTCAGCACAGAGGAAGGAGTTCCAAAGACTGCAGTTGCCACCTCTGATAACGTATGTCTGCCAGGAAGTGTTTATGTCACACCTCACCGATTGCAGAATGGTCAGAGAGCAAATTGGTCATAGCTAAACCACTGCAGAACGATTAACCCCAAGAAAGTATAATGTCATATTTGCAATGGTCTTTTTCGCAAAAGAGCATTGGTGTCAGTGAAATTGAATGAGTGCCTCTTGAGCACATGGGTGGCGTCCTTTCCCCCAATGGAAAAAAGGGAATTTGGGTATTTAGAGTGCCTGGCAGTGCAGAAATAAGGGTGCCACTAGCAGCGTACCAGCACCCTTTCCGAACCACCAGACTACAAGTATGTCTGCACCGGCCCCTGCAGGCATGGTTTTCACGGAAGATACGGCATCATTAGCAATGGTGCTGGTGCTTCCGTGTCTCCAATCCCGTGGAGTCCTAGAGGACTCCACAGGAATGGGGACTTACACTTTCCATCACCTGACATCCCAGGCCACCGGGACTTGTAACGTCCTGGCGGAACTGCGATGTCAGACGGCGGAATGGTGTTATGAGTTCAGCGGCAACCCGGCACTAGCACTGGCGGGTTACTGCCGTACTTGTAATGAGGCCCATTGTCTTGCTTATTTCCATTGTGAGAATGATCTGTGACATGGGGTGAGGTACACGGCATCCCCTTATCCAGGAAAATCCCATCCTACTTTGATACTGTCAATAAGAACAGCTCTGAACATCTTGGCCAATGACAAACTAATCATTTTCTGGACTTTACTGGGAAGTGTTTTCTCCAGAATGTCCAACATAACCATATGATATGATATATGACAGAATAGGTAATTTATAACGTGCTTAATACCCAGATGTTTCTAAGCGCGGACCCGGGGATTAAACCTAAGGTGCTCCGTGTCATCTTGCTTCCAAGGCGAGCATGCTGCCTCTGAGCTATCCTGAGCTCTACTTCTATTCTGTTTGTGTCTGCTCTGAGGTAT
Source organism: Ambystoma mexicanum (assembly GCF_040938575.1). Lineage (NCBI taxonomy): Eukaryota > Metazoa > Chordata > Amphibia > Caudata > Ambystomatidae > Ambystoma > Ambystoma mexicanum. Next base: position 485,453,766 of record NC_090925.1, read on the forward strand.
AGATTTGAGCTCTGGCCAGAGGAACAGCACATTGAGACTGATGACACCACAGATGAATGCACTTGGCTCCTTTATTATTGAAGGTTTTTTGTTGTTACATATTTGCAACGGGCACAGAAAGACAGCTTTGTTTACTATATTTGATCTTATGCAGGCTTTTCTCAAGGCTCCCAAAACAGTTGAGCTGTAGCATTAGGTTGTTGCAATCACCATTTCAAAAGACCTGGGTTAGCCAAGTTCTGCACTCCAGGCGGACACGCCAGGGCGGCACTCTTGGTAACTGCTGATTGCCACATCAGAAAACACAGGCAGATGTGCCCCACCTCTGCATCAGTTGAAGTTCCACTGGGCTTAGTATTAAAGATTTGAAATGTTAACAGTGATGTGACCCGATCAGTAAAGAGCAACTTTCTTTCTAGCTTACTTGGATCATTACAATAGCTTTCAATGGCACATAGTTCGAAACAAAATGGATAAGCCCATAGTGCAGGCTTTTCTGCTTTATGCACTCCTTGATTGGCTGAGGCTGTGAGCAAATTGAGTTGGGGAATGAAGTAAAAGCTTTCACTCCCAAATCAACTATTACCAAACCTCCCATTTTATCTATGCCATAGTTGTTCTGTGACAAATTTGGTTTTATATCTCAATGACTCATTTATTGGTTGATCTAAAATGCAATGGGCCTCATTACAAGTTTGCCGGTCTGGGAACTACGGTACCAGTAAACTTGCTGGTACCGTAGTTCCTGGACCGGCAAACTATGAGTTCTGCTTGTGGGTGCCATTACGGCAGCCAGGTCTGATCTGGCGGCCGTAAAGGCACCCGCGAGCAGAGCATGTCGGATGCACCGGCACCATTCTGAATGGTGCCGGTGCCAGAGCCCTATGGGGCTCAATGGGAATGGGGAGCATTCCAGTCCGGCGCCCGCAAATGGGCAATTACCAGGTCCATTTCGAGCGGTTCTGTAACTTAGCGACGGTAGCGCTGAGAGGCGGGACTTCCGGGCTGTTGATGCTTCCACTTCCGGTGTGCACTGAGGTACCGAGGCCAGGAGGAGGGTGCGATATCGGCACTTAGAACACTAAGAAGCCGTGTATAGATCACGTGGGAATCCGGGACGACCGAGGTCGTAACTATTGAAGCAAAAAGAGGCATTCATCTCGTACAAAGATCACTGAAGGGTCGGGATAAGCTGGAAACAGCAAACATGGCGGACTCTAACATGGGAAGTCCTAATTAAGATGTTGCAAAAGGTGAACCCAAAAAGGCAGTACACAAGTGTTGAGAATTAAGAAGCACCTAGAGATAGATACCTGGATGGATGAAAATAAACAACCTGCAGATACCTTCTTGTGGAACTCTGGCCCAGAAATGAAACAGATGTGAACCGAACACGTGAGCCTTGACCAAGAAGTGTAAAGAATACAAGAAGACCGAATGGTCACTACATAACAGACTGTTGCTATACAAAAATTAACCCCTGAAGAATTTCCTGGAATTATAAGAACTGATAAAGGAAAGAAACATGTTGGGTAGTGTGGATTGTAGAATGAAAGGATGTATGAATGACATAAGTGTGAATGAGTAGAGTACGATTTTTATGGGGAAGTTAGAGTACCCAGTGAAGAAAGGAGAAGATATAAAAAGTAAATGAAAAACTGAAAAATGTGTCTTCTACTGATGAACTATTTAATAACAGAGATAGGTATTAGAAAATAGAATGTTATGTAGAAGTTGTCTGTGGTCAGTGATACCAAAAATAGTGGCAAATGTGTAATAATTGAACTTAGACAAAAGTGCAAGATGCTGTCCTTGTTGAGATAATTGTGAATGTATTTTTTAGTGGTGTTTTTATTGAGAGTAAATAAATTGATATTTTTGATAAAAAAAAACTGTTTGGAATAAGTATGTTGTAATCTAATGAGTTAAACAGCATGCAGGACAGAGTTAGAAGAAGGTACTGGAGAAGCAAGGGACCCTTTAAGCATTAGTGTGGTATGTTTAGTGGTTTTGACGTTTTGAGGGTTGTCTTAAAGAGGTCCAGATAAATATTCTCTCTAGTCTCTTAAAGTTTTTTCAATTACCAGGTCCGGCAGGGCCGTAATGACCCAGTAATGACCCATTCACGGGCACCAGAAACAATTGCAAGTTTGGCGGCAGCTACCGCCAAACTTGTAATGAGGCCCATTGCCTTTGTATATTGCATTATGGAACATTAAAAGCATGGTGTACACCCAATTGAGAAGCCTTGGGGCTAAGTTTCTACACTGACATAGGGATTTAGAAACAGTAAACTGAAAGAAACCCTTTCACTTCTTCCCTAAGTAAATCATGGTCTGGGGTGCTGCTGAGCCCTAGTGGGAGCAATTAACATGTTTGAGCTCCTAAAAATGAGAGCAAGCTTGCGACTGATAGGCTCTAGGGACAGCCAACAATGAGAGCCAACAGACTGCAGGATTCGGATGGGCTCATTCGTCAAGAACATTCAGAGATAGAAGTAGTGGTGCCAATTTCTGTATTTACCTTGCTTGCATTGGTGCCCCTGTGTGGTGTCTGGACTTGACTGCATTAGGGGCATGTGGTGCATTGTGGTTTTGTCTCACAGGTTCTCCATGCACGGTGCTAGAATTGTGGTGAGTGTGAATGAATGACAGCTCAGAGATTGCTGGGTGAGTGTGATGTGTGTAGGTCTCCATGAGTGCCAATTGGAGCCAAGCTGCTGTGCCTTAGTACAGTACTGTGGCTGTCTATCTTGTAGTCATCTACCTTGAAAAGTAACTGAGCTTCATGTACATATGTATGAATAAGGCAACTTCTTTCCTACTTGCTTGAGCCGACCTTTGAGTGAACATCATCTCAAGATATAACAATGGTGACGTTAATGAGTCTTCTTCAACAAATATTAAGCGTGCTGCGGAGCGGGCCTAGCCAACTGAGAAACTCTCCACCCACCCCAAGCTGTTATATCCATCATCAGATAAGGCGTGGTGTTCCTGTTGTACTTGTGAAGCTGCAAGACTGGCCACATAAGGAGACTCTGGGCACAGAGGGTCTCCTTCTAGCATTCAAGACACGCAGCAGCATTTGCCAAGACCACTGAACAGAGCGGAGAAGCGTCTAGCAGCTTCTGTCACCATGGAAAACGTTTAGTGGTGTTCCCGTGAAGTGATTCTTACAAGTTGCTGCTCCTGCCAGGTGTGCCTTAAGTCTTCGTTTTGAAGCTGCAATGATAAAGGTGTGACTTATAAAGCTGAAGACTGTTTATTTAGTCGACGGCGGGCACCTGTTAAAGGAGCCACTGCTTCTGCAGAGACTATTGTCTGTGTACATGTAGAGTAACCGTGAGTCACCAGTTCAGCAACCCGTGTACACGTTGTAAAGAGAATTTTCCTTACCTGGATTGAGTGCAATTTGGTTAGGTGTGTGTAGGACTAGGGAGGCGCACAAGTATTCATGGTCGGTGGCCTTGCTTGGCACTTCCCTTTTTGCAGGTGTGTGGGTACTGCAAAGAGCTTGGTCTGTGTGCGCAATCGTGCTTGGTGGAACCTTGGAGCAAGCGAGTTCAAGTGATGAGGAAATAGAAGGCAGCAAACGGCCGCTCTGTGAGATCTTTCCTGACTTGACTGAAACGCCACAATGTCTTCCTTGAGTTAGAAGCAAACAAAGGCGCGAGATCAGTGCCGTGCCAATGTGCAGGATATTTTACAATGTTACAATCTAGTTTGTCCTGCTTGATTGCAGTAGCGCTGTCATTTGGGGGAATTGTTGTGAATAAATGCGGCTTTTATCCCCTGTAACCTATATACACTTTCATATGAAGGACTGCTGCAGTAAGTGTTGCACGTCTAGAAATGTAGTGCTTCTCTGTGGAAAATGGCTGTCAACCCCACATTTCTACACTGCTGGAACTGTGTGTGATGCGTGTGCAAACTGCATTTGCAGAACCATATTCGGTCAGCAATGTGCATCTACTTTCCTGGTAGCAATCAATTCGTTTTGTGCAATGTGCAATATTTGTTGTTTTTGGGGAGTAGAATGTCAGCGGTACACTTGGAGAATGTGGGGCCCTGTTTGGTAGTGTGAAAGCGTAAGGGTTGTTGGAAGTACTGTGGCCCCATGTTACAGTGGCCAGTAGAGTTAGCATCATCATCACTGCGCTTTTTCAGAGCCATTGTCCTTGTTGGTCTTCGTCCACACATTTTGTGGCTCATTTGTGTGGCCATTATTTTAGAGTATCTGCATGCAGCTGTATGTGTATTAGAAGATAGAGTAGGGGTGTGCATTGCCACATTTGACACTCACCGTTATTAATGAACGCCATATATGGTGAGGTTAGTTAGCTCAGCTAGCTAGTGTGCCCTAAAACCGCACATTTTCTATTGTACTATTCACGGTCTATGTGTAATTTTCCAGTTTATGCCAAGTAAGTGGTTCAGAGTGTGACATGGAGCTTTGTGAATTAGCATCTTGTCTTCTGTGCATGTTGCTGCCTCTCCCATGTGGAGAGTCCTCGGTGCCCTGTGTATCGGAGGCAAATGGTTGCTGCATTGCGGTGGCGTGGGTAAACATTTGTGCTCTAGGTGTGTGAGCGCTTAGCTGTTTCTGTAGATCCTTTTGGAGTGATTGCATGTGTAAGACATGCGTTGTGTGCCAGGGGAACTGTGTCTTTTCTTAAGATATGTTTTTTGTGGTTGGTGTCCGTCCGCTAGGGAGAAGTTCTGCAGATGTGGGTGTGTCCTCTGCCCAGCTCCTGGCGTTTGCACGTTCTTTCAAACACTCTCTTGTGTGGCGTTGTTTCTTCCACTAGCCCTTCTGAATGGTATTTGCTATTCCGTTTCCTCTTTCAGCATTTGTGCAAGCAGATCACAGGTCTCCTATTGTGTTGTTTGATACAGGGACCACCTGAGTTAATGGGTCATGTTGAGTTTGATCTTTTTTTTTGTATTTGTATTGTATTTGTATTTATTAATCTTATATAGCTCTTTATACCAAAGCGCTGTACAGTTACAACAACAGGGTACATTTAACATAACAAACTGTAACAACAGAAGCAAATTACAAACATGAATCAGTCCCAAAAACGGTATTTAGAGCAATTATTCAGAGGGGGAAGGGGAGAGGAGGGGGAGGGCTAGGAGGAAGAGGGAGGGAAGATAGGAGGAGGATGGAAAGGAGGGGGTGGGGAGAGGTTAAGGGGGGAAGAGGGGAAAGGGGTAGGAGAGGGGAGTGAGAGGAGGGGGGTGTCATGGCGGGGAATGGAGAAGGAGAGATTTGAGGGAGGTGCGGAAAGAGGAAAAAGTAGAAGAGCGGATAGAGAGGCAAGGAGTTCCAATAGAGTGGGGCCAGGAGTTGGAAGGAGCGGAAACGGGAGGAGGCACAGGGGGAGGGAGGAACAGTGAGGAGGAAGTGGTCAGCGGAACAAAGGGGACGAGAGGGCGTGTAAAATGAGAGAAGGGAAGAGAGATAAGGGGGAGCAAGATCGTGGAGGGATTTGAAGACCAGACAGAGGAAGTGAAATTTAAGTTGAGAATGAAAGGGGAGCCATCCGATGGAGGAAAGGGAAATAGAGATGGAATCACGGCAGAGATGAGACAGAGGGTACGGATGGCAGAGTGATAAATAGATTTGAGGGGGGCAAGAAGTGGGAAGGCCAAAAAGTAAGGTGTACTTTCCGGTGTAGCACTCATCTGCTGTAGAGTGCAGTGTGTTAGGGCTTGCAGTGCTTTGGCCCCTTTGCTTGCTGGAGTCAAGGAGCTGTGTTGTGGACACATTTCCCTGCACGGTTCCCAAGGTGTGTACCAGCAGGACATCTGCCTTGTGTTTTCTGTGATGGGTATTGATTTCTTATTTTATCTTATGTGAGCGGGTCTGAGTTTGGTTCTATGTTTACTTGCTTGGAGTGTGTGACTTGTTTGAATGTTGGCATAGGAAGGGAGGTTTGTGGTATCACGTCCTAAGTGGTCTTAGTGTATTTGGTATGATGTTGTGTTGTTTCACTGGCCCTCCTTGCATTCTAGTGGAAAATGGGTTAATGTGCATGCATGACACTTCACAGAAAGTTGTGTGAGTTTGATTTGTATATGATTCCTTGAATGTCAGCTGGAGTTGAGCTGATGTGCCTGAGGGTGGGCCAGCGGGTGTCTCCGGTGTCATAATCTAACTTGACGAATAACGCAATTTGATGTACCTACATATGAAGAATGCAAAATGTTGCCTGAATGTATGACTCCTGACCATACTTGTGACCGAACATCATTTCTGTTATGCATTCTTTATGAATAAAAAGTGGCATTGCCAAAAGGTCTTTGCTTAGATTTATGAACCACCCAAAGAACCTTGAACAAAATTCTCTGGGCATTAAGCAGCCATTGAACTATTTTATAGACCCGCCCACCTCCCAGGTGCACTTATGAATAGTTCTGTAAGCAAACAACTTAGCAGTATGTAGAGATTACAGTGCATACTCCCAATGTCCCATATATGCTCCATTAGCATAGTCACCGCAGGAGATTACAAGAGCCTGCATGACAGTGGTATGTTGTGAAATATTCAGCAATTTGCAAAGGAACCTAAGTGCAGTGAGACAAAACCAGCAGCATTGTATGACATATGTGATCCAAGCTAAAATGAAGCCTAGAATCTCAACGCTGTCACAGGGAGTCAGCGAGACTCTCAGTCCATGGAGGCCAACAATCTCTGAACAAATATGTCAGCGGAGTATGAAATTGATGACTTCGGATTTTGAGTGGCTCAGTTTAAGTTGATTTCATGTCACTCACTGGTCAGCGTGAAGAAGGCAGTGCTTCAGGGTATGTGCTCTTATTTTTACCCTGGGGCTTGAGCACTATTTGAGTATCGTCAGCATAGTTATAAAAGTTTGATCCATATGCATGTATAACCTGGACTGGGCAAATAAGATAGACATTGGACCTCATTACAAGTTTGCAGGTCCCGTAGTAACGGCACCGGTAAGCTACCGGAGCCGTTACTACCACACCGCCAAACTACGAGTTCTGCTTGCAGGTGCCTTTCCACCCGCCAGGTATGACCTGGCGGGCGTACCGCAGCCGTGAGCAGAGCACGTCCGATGCACCAGCACCATTCACGAATGGTGCCGGTGCATCCGACCTCCCCAATCACATTGAGCCCTATTGGGCTCAAAGGGGATGAGGAGTAATTATTACTGCACCCGGCAATGGGGATGTCCCCGGTCTGCCAGGGCTGGAATGCCCGGTACATCCCCATTGCCGGGTGCCGGTAAAAAAACTACTCCGGCACGGCTACCGCCAACGTCGTAATGAGGCCCATTGAGTAAAAGGTGTGGGGCATACCAGACCCTTGGAGAAATGGAAAGGGCTGTGATGAATAAGGAAAATCAAACAGATTGTGTTCGATTTGTCAGGCTTTCCTTGCTTTAGTGACACCAAGGTCCTTCAGCCAGGCCTGTGAAAGGGGGTGTTAAATGCTACCAGGCGATCAATTTAGACCAAACAGCCTACTCTCAACATTTTATGTCGAGTCTGTGGTAATCTTGTATTGCCCGCAGCATCAATTATTTCCCTCTGCCTGGCCGAAATCCTACTTGCAAGGGGTCCATGAAATGTTTTTCCTCTACATAGTGGCAATTTGGAGGACTTTATAGATGGTACAATAGTTCATATCTCTTCGACATTTCAGCTTTTTTGGGAGAGGTGTTACCAATGAATGTTTCAGTATAGGACAAAATTATCCTTCCGCAATTGTATTATTAATTGTGGATCTAAATGCTGCTGTGGCTAGTCAAAGTATCTCTTTAAAGAATTTGTAAGGTTATGAATAATGGAGGGAACAAGAGCATTTGCTAGAAGAAATCAAATATAATAAACTTTCTGAGGATATAGTTCAGTGACAGTTTGGTTGAACAGTGTTAAAGAATGTGGCTTTCAACAGGCATGTTAACCAGGACTGGCGCTTCTTCCATTACTGAGTAGTGTGATGCTCCAAACTGTTTCAAGTAATATCATCACTTTGGAAGCTTGTTCTTTGGGGAAGGTGGAGAGTGGCCCACCATTTTAAATGGAGCAGTTTTGCCTCAGCTGCCATGTCTCTGTGTGACTGGAAGTGGGTTTGGCTTGCTTCTGACATGGACATGGTGGGTGAATTGCATATGTAGAGAGGGAGAGCTCTCAGCTGTGCTAATTACATTGCAAAACTGCAGATCATATGCGGTCTTAGTGCTGAAATTGCAGTGCACCCAAAATGTAGAGGACCACAGATCCTCACCATGTCCCTGTTTTTCACATGCTACCGTCACTGGTGGATGGAAACCTCTGGTGGATGGAATCCGGTAGTTTAGAAGTCAATAGGCTTATTCTAAGCCTGGCGGTCCGGAAATAAGGGTGCCGGTAGCAACATACAGGCACCCTTTCCAGACTTCCAGACTACAACTATGCCCGCAGGGGCCCCCACAGGCATGGTTTTCACAGAAGTACTGGCACTGTTAGCAACAGGGCCGGTGCTTCTGTGTCCCCATTCCTGTATCAGACTCCACAGGAATGGGAACTTACACTTTCCTGGGCGGCCGGAACTTGTAATGTCCCAGTGGCACCGGGATATCACGCGGCAGAACAGTTAACGCCAAAGAAGAAATGAGGCCTAATGTAAAATCGAGTTACGGTTTAACCTCCAGCTCCCGCCTCAGTATAAGACTGCAGGTCCGAAGCTGCAACTTTCCTACAACATCCCTGCCTTTTTTTTATAAACTTCCTTCCACAGTTTACAAAAGTGTGGGAGCCCCTCTGGTGAGAACGAACATGGTTTAAAGAACCTGTCCAATGGAATGTATTTCCACTCAGGAGGGTCTACAACAATTTATTTTACGCACTGCAACCTTCACAAAGGAGATCTACCCATTAGCATATCATTCTGGTCCCACCCACACAGGCAGTCCAGCAACAATATGCTAGGCAAGTCCACTGTGCACAAGAGTACCTTCAGCAACCCAATACACGTGTTTCGGCCTGGCCAGGCCTCTTCAGTGAAGTGAAGCTGAACCCCTCCAAAAGGGACAATGAGTAAGGTGTCCACATCTGGATTACCCTTAATGACTTAGGGTGAAACACCAAGTCTTTCAAAATATGCAAAATTGGGGGACCCCTCTACTGAGAATGAACATGGTTCAAATAAACTGTTCCGTGAAATGTATTCCCCTCATGAGGGTCTACAACCACGTTTTAGCTAATTGCACCCTTAACAAAATAGAAATATACATTTGCCTATGAGTCTGATCGCACCCACAAGGGAAGTCCAGCACAGAAATGCTAAACAAGTATCTTGTGAACAAGAGTGCTATCAGCAACCCCAGACAAGTGTCCCAGTCTTGTTGGGCATCATCAGTGTGGTGAAGCTGAGCCTCTCTCAAGCACAGTGAGCAAGGGATCCATGCCCGAGTTACCTGTAATGACTTAAGGTGAAACCCCAAGTCTTTACAAATATACAAAATAGTGGGAGCCTTCAACTGGGAATGAACAGGTTCAAATAACCCGCTCTCTATGGAATGCATTGAACTCAGGTTGGTCTACACCACGTTTTAGTTCACTGCACCCTTCACAAAGGAAAAATATCCATTTACATATTACTCTATTCCCACCCTTCCATAGATTTTCTTTGTTTTCCTCCTTTTCCTTGACAATCCCTAATCCATTGATTTTGTAATGGGCCCAGTTCTTGATATATTCCCACAGGAAACTACATCTTGAGGGTAGGGGTTGCACTCCATTTAGTCCCAAATGAATACTTTTATCAAGCTGAATGTGTGGAGCCCCATCTGAGTGGTGGCAGTTTTCCTGTATTCAGAGAGAAAGGCATGGCTGTACAGGAGGGATGAGCTTACCAGCCATCTCTTCTCAAATCCAATGGTTTTATGTTGCAACTGGATATTATTCTGTGTCATTGTGTGATATGACTGTTGACACATATGATCATGGCTCATCTTTGACTAGGTGCAATGCAGGTCAAACATTATGGCTGTGTTACCTGGGATCAGTAGTGAGCCCACATACCTCAGAATTTGCCTTGCAACGTCAACATAATTTTGACGTGCGTTAAAGTGCATGTCGAAGTGCAGTTGTGAGCAGTGGATGTAACACTGCTTGTTGCATCTCCTGGAATTTTGGAGTTGGTTCTATCCTGTTTGAGGAGGCAGGACTGTAAAGTTCCCACTTTATTCTCTATCTTTCTAGGAAGATTCTATATCTCCTGACTGCTCTTGTTGCTTCTTAGCTAATTTTACCTAAAAATATCAAAATAAGCATGTACGATCTAAGAAGCAAATCGAAAACAGGCATAATGCACACGCTGGGACAGCATGTGCTGACAGAGAATGCTATGGATTCTAACACAGCGTGTTCCAGCGATGTTATTACCTCGGAAAAAGACTGTTAAGAAGTTTCTATAAGTAAGTCATGGGATAAAAGCACAGCATATTATCTGGCCAAAAATAAACGATTCTAATTATTTTAACCCCCGTTAAAGCAATCTTAAGTGGCTGATATCCATAGTTCCCTGCTCCTGCCTGTTTCGCTGCATTCTACTAAATGGGAAGAAATTCCTTTTTCCACTAATGAAGCTATGGGGTGAAATTAGAGTCTGGATGCATAGCCAGAGACAGTGGGCCTCAATACAAGTTTGCCGGTACAGTAACAATGGTACAGGTAAGCTTGCTGGTATCGTTGTTACCGTACCGGCAAACTACGAGTTCTGCTCGCGGGTGCCTTACCGCCCGCCAGGTCTGACCTGGCGGGCGGACCGGCACCCAGGAGCAGACCATGTCGGATGCACGAGGACCATTCAGAATGGTGCCGGTGCATCCAGCCTCCCCAATCCCATTGAGCCCTAGGGGGCTCAATGGGAATGGAGAGCATTTTTTTCCAAGCACCCGGGAATGGGCAATTACCGGGTCTGGCGGGGCCGTAATGACTCAGTAATTGCCCATTCCCAGGCACTGGTAAAAAAACAACTTCGGCGGCAGCTGTGCCAGTTTTACCGCCACGGCTACCGCCGTAGTCGTAATGAGGCCCAGTGTCCCGAATTATAAACATTTGTTGGGCTCACTACTGGACTCCTTATCATAATTTTTCTATCAATTTTTCAGACCCCTCTCGGCTTCTCCTCAGTGGCACAACTCACCTACCCTGCTTGCCTCAACTTTTACATCACACCACTGATGGTGAAAATGTGATCCAAGATTCAGCAGCCCTTCATTTGGTACTAAATAGTTTGGTCCTTTTTAATTAATTAATTAATTGAGCATTTTTTAGGCGCATATACAACAAGTAAATTGTGTTTGAAAGCGCCCACATGCAACAGGGAGGAAACATGGGGTTGAAAAACAATATATACACTGGAGGATAAAGGATAAGACGAACCTACTACCTGATGGGTATTCAGAATGTGCAAGTGCAGAGAGAGAAGAGGGGAAGAGGGAGTGGTGGGGTAAGCGATGGGGGGTCCATGCTAATGGCTGAGCAACAGATATAAGTGCCCAGTATAGTAAGTGCTAGGAGAGTTGAGCTGCAATAGTGGGTGAGTACAATAGTGGGTAAGTGCAGGCCTACAATGGTGTAGGCCACTGGGTGCCGAGGCAAGTGCAGTGTGTAGGCAGAAGCTGAGGTGATTGGATATGTGAGGCCAGGGCACCAAGGACACACAAGGGTCCTGGTCACAAATTACAGCGACTGTGAGATTAGCAAAGGAGGGAAGAAGGGAAGGGGGAAAAGAAAAAGGAATGTCTTGAAGAGCTTCAGGAATATAAGGAGGTCCGGCTTGAAATGCTTCACACACAGAGTTGGTTCCAGAGGAACGTAGAGGTCTAACGGGAGAACATTTAGCAATAGCAAATTGCAGATAGTGTGGTCCCCAGCCCCAGTCTGCGTTGTGGATGATGCAGAGGGATTTGAATTTAATTCATGCAGCAACCGGGAGCCAGTGAGGAGTTTTTGGGCAGGAGAGATGCAGTTCCTGGGCTTGAGGCCAAGGATAAGTCTTGCTGCCCTATTCTGGATTAGCTGTAGGGGTCGTAGGGAGAAGGAAGGCAGATTCAAGAGAAAGCTGTTGCTGTAGTCAAGATAGAGAGAACCAGAGTTCTAGTAACATTGTTTTTCTCGGGGTAAGTGAAAAAAGGGAGAATTCCTTTGAAAAGGAACAGTTCAAAGTTGGACTTCTTGGCAATGTCCTGGATGTGAGGGAGGAAGGAGAGCGAGAAGTCGAAGATGACTCCAAGGTTTCTGGCTTCGGATAAAGGAGAATGGGGAGAGCCCATAGAGGATGGGCAGAGTGAGGTGAAGAAGAAGGTAGTAGGGGTCCCAATAGGAAGGATTTCTGTTTTGCTGGCATTGAGGCAGAGATAATTGGAAGTGCACCAGGATTGGATGGCAGATAGGCAGTCTGGATGATGGAAGAAGCAAGATAGTCAGCAGGAAGTTTGAAGAAGAGTTGAGTGTCACCTGCGTAGCACTGGATGTTGGGGGAGAAGAAGGAAATGATGCATGTCAGTGGAGCAAAATTAAGTGTTAAAGAGCCATGGGGAGAGGTTGGAGCCCTGGGGGACAGCACAGGTGGAGAAGGAGGTAGTCGAGGAGAAGGGGCCCAGAATAACCTGGGATGGACAGTCAATAAGAAAAGAGGTCAGCCAGTCCAGTGACTGCTCCGAGATACCCAGGGTATCATGGAGCCATTTTATGACGAAAGAGTGTTTGACCCTGTCATAGGCAGAGGAGAGATCAAGTAGAATGAAGAGACCTGGAGAGTTGGAATCAAGGGATATGATATGATAGGCTATTTATAACGCGCTTAATACCCAGAGGTTTCTAAGCGCGGACCTGGGGTTCGTACCCGTGTTGATCCGTGTCGTCTTGCTTCCAAGGCGAGCACGTTGCTGCTGAGCTACCCTCAAGGATGCAAGCAGTTCTTCACATGTGTTCAGAAGAGCAGTTTCTGTGCCTCTGCATGCTCAGAATCCAGATTGATGGACGTGGAGACCGCCAACAAGTTCAGTGTGTAAGGGTAAGTTGGGGGAATGCCAGCTTTTCCAGGAGTTTCCCCAAGTAAGGGGGTGACAGAAATAGGGCGGTATTTAGCTGGACACATTGGGTCTGCTGAAGGTTTTTTCAGGAGGCGCACAAGGGAGTGTTGAGGGAGGAGGGGAAAGATCTAGTAGCAAAAGAGTGGTTGCAGAAATCAGCAAGAGCGGGGTCAAGAGAGTCAATGTTGTCCTTGATGGTTCTGGAGTAGCAACAGGAAACCTGTTTGGAGGAGACTTTCATAGAGCGGACATCTCTGGTGACCTCATCAGGTGTCACAGTGGAGGAGGAGAGAGAGAGAGAGAGAGGAAGAGGGAGGGTAGGAGGCCATAGGAGGCAAGGGGATGGGAGAGAGGTTGCGGTAGTGGGTATCAAAGGTACTCAGGATATCCAGAGTTTTAGTGCTGAAGTGTGCTGCCGGTGTGTTGCAGAGGGCGTGGGACGGAACTGGGGAGGAGGAGACTGCAGAAGGGTTGGCTAGTTCCCTGCAGATTTTAAAAAATGTAGCTGTGTTGTTGGAAGCCCCCGATTACCGAGCCTGGATGTGGGCCCTTTTCTTGGCACTGATGGAGAGTCTGTATTGCCTTTGTAGCAGGAGGCAGGCCAGTTTGTCAGAGGGTGACACAGAGGTCTGCCACTTCCGTTCCGCAGCTCTGCACTTGCGTTTCAGGGTTGCACGTTTGGAGTTGAACCAGGTATTACACTTAGAGACAGGTTTCAGCAGATCCTCATAACTGGGGAAAGAATAGCCAGAGTGTTATTAATGGCCAGATGGTGGTTGCTGAGAACAGAGTCAGAGGTATAGTCAAGGGTCGGGGGGGATGAAGGTGGATACAAAGGCAGCAGCTGACACTCATTTCATCAGACGGATGTGCGTGAACAAAGTTGGCAGGGCTGGAAGAGGTGCAGTCAGAGGGTCGAGGGGACCCAGGTAAAAAAGAGGAGAGAATGGTCTGACCAGGATAGCGGTTTGAGCCGAGGGGGTGAGAGTGAAAGGTCAAAGTGGATGAGGGTATCAAGAGTGTGTCCTGCCAAGTGGGTTGGACCAGACAGGAGAATGGAGAGGGAGAGGGAGGTGCAGCGGTCAAGGAAGAGGGCGGATGCTGTGATAGAGGACACCAAGTGGATTTTGAAGTCGCCCAGTATAAGGAGTTTAGAGGTGGTAGTCAGGAGAGAGGAGCAGAAATCAGCCCATTCAGAGAGGAACATGGTGGTAGTGCCAGGGGGCCTGTACATTGTGGCAATGGTCAGAGAGGAGGAGGACGTGATGACCCGCTTGCAGACCAGGCTCTCAAAGGATGAGTAAGGCTGGGTGGGTATGAGGGAGGAAGGAACCCACTTAGGGAAGATTAAGGCAACCCCACCACCAGCACGGTTAGGACGTGGCTTGGAAATTATCTTATAGCCATCAGGGAGAAGGGAATCAAAAGCAGTGACTGAGCTGGCATTGAACCATGTCTCAGTAAGCGCAAGAATGTCGAGGTCAATGTCTTCAAGAAGGAGTGCAAGGAAGGCATGGTATCAAACAGTAAGACACACAAGTGACCACAGTTCAAGGGTGCTTATTGAACTTCAATGGGGTTTGAAAAATGCCTATCTAGTCCTAAATCTAAAGATGGGAGCAAGCTACGACCATCAAATAATAATAACGCAGTCCTAGTCGAGTGTGTAAAAATATAAGGGCCTATACTAATAAACACATTGCCAAAACTTACTTCTAAATACAAATAGTGTGGGAAACAATGTTATGCAAAAAGAAAAGTGTTCAAGAAATGATATGTCCGGATATTCAAGCCGTTGGCTTCCCTTCCCCACGTTTTCAGCACAGGGCAAGGTGGCACACTGAAGCTTAGCACAGTCTCTGGCTTCTCTAGCACGAAGATGACGTTCGGATCTCAGTATCAGGGCCTTCTTTGTCAAAGTCTCTTTGCCATTCAAAGTCTCTTACTTCAGAGGGCCTGATGTGACAAACATTGAAAAGTTCCTTTCTCATCAGGATTCTCATGTGCAACTTCTTGGGTGATTCTCGACTCAAACGGGCCCCCCCCCCCGGCACCCCCCCTCTGCCTGGCTCAGACTTACTTTAACACAAAGCTTTCACTTGATCTCCCTCTTTTGGGATCAGACCAAATCCATGTACTTTTCCAAACTTTTATCTACTTCATCTAAATTGAAGACTTGACTGTGCGCGGGATTTGACCTGACCCGTCGCAGGACCACTTCGATTCACTTTAATTCATTCTCTCTCAATTGATCTCCCTTTGCCTTGTCACGCTTCGCCCATGGAAGCGTTGGCATCAATGGAGGCTGGGGAGTATTGTTCGCTCCAACCGGCTGCAGCGGTCTAATTTACCCCTAAGATGGCCGCCGCAAGGATATAGGCGGTTACTTCCGGATACGCTTTGCGTTGTATACGTCTAAAGACCCTTGTGCGTTTTGCTCGTTCTAGCGTTTTGCTTCAGCTCGCTTGCTTTAACTTTATTCTGCTTTCTCTCCAATCGCTTGACATATTCAACTACTTCTGCTCTCTTTCTCTGACCTGTTGCTTTCTGCTCTTTCAAATTCCATCTGGTATTATTTTTTACTTTCACTTTAGTGTGTACTGGTGCTGCGGTACTTCTGGGTTCTGTCTATCTTCTGCCTACTTCTATCTGAGTTATTGTTTCTTTTCGGTCGCTGACCGCATTTTTTCTACTCCTTTTCACTTTCATCTCGGTGATTATGCCATCTCAATCTATCGCTATTTTTTCTTACCTGTTTTATCTTTGACTCCATTTCCTACGTCTTTCTGTCTTCTTCTTTTACGGTGATTAGAATTTTGGTTTGTTTCATTCCCGCCTTCTTCCGGTGGACTCTGTCATCCTGTTCTTCCTTCTTGGAGGTACGTTTTCTTCATACTCACCTCGGTAGCCTCTTGCTATACTTACCTTCCTACAATCCACTTCCTGTGTACCATATTTTGTCAATCCTACACCTGCAACAAGATTCTGCAAGGGAGAATTGGCACAACAATATTCTCTTCAGTCAAGGGAACAGAGAACTTTTTCTGGTCACTGTGTTTCA
Organism: Ambystoma mexicanum; assembly: GCF_040938575.1. Lineage (NCBI taxonomy): Eukaryota > Metazoa > Chordata > Amphibia > Caudata > Ambystomatidae > Ambystoma > Ambystoma mexicanum. Next base: position 485,469,887 of record NC_090925.1, read on the forward strand.
GGGGTGAACTATAAAGGAATCACTTCTGTGAGAGGAAGCCTTCCTTTCTCTTCTGGTCCTGGAGAATTCAAACATCAAAGGCATCACCTCCCCAGTCAATCCAGAACTGTTGTCGGACCCAGGGATTTTTCTGCCACATCAGCTTTTTCCCTGGATGTTTTTGGGAGCTTGCTTCTTGGGGTCCCCCCTGATCCTGTTTCCCTGCAGGTCAAAGTGGCCTCTGAGGGAGCTCGCCCTTATTTGCACGAGAAAAAGGAAAGAAAGGCAAAAGAAACTAAAAGGAACCGAAAGAAAAAGATATTGGACACCCGAGAAGAAGATTCAGGTGAGCAGAGGGAACGGGGAGGTACAATGGACTTTGACAATGCTTCAGCCTGGTTTCTTGGCCTTGCTCTTTCTCTTAATGTCTCGTGAAAGTAACGGTTCCTTGTTGAAAGGGTCAAGGGAACTTTCCTCCTTGCAACCCCCTTCTGTTTCGCTGTCTTTCTCCTCTCAAGCTAAACGTTTGGACCAGTCATCCAAGGCTTCGCATAAGGAGGAAAGAAAGACACCAGGGGTTCGTAATTGGAGGCACTTTGAATTCTATGGAATAGGTTTAATGTTCTAGCATTTTTGCATAATGTTACTTGTTTTAGAACAGGCCTCATTAAGAGTCCGTGGTAGCCGTGCCGGTAAAACCGTCAGGCTGCTGCCAGACCCATAGAGATTTACCGGCTCTGGACTTGCCGGAATTACCAGAGCATTACAGCCGGCACTCTGTAAATCCCCATTCCCGTTGGGAAGTCCCATGGGACTCCACGGGAATGGGGAAGTGGAAACACCGGCACCATGTTGAAATGGTGCTGGTGTTTCCACATCTGTCTGCGGTCGGTGGTGTTACGCCTGCGAGGTCAGACCTGGTGGGTGTAACACCACACAGCCCCAGAACATGTAGTTAGCCGGTCCGGAAACCGGTGCCAATACGGTTTTACCAGCAACGTTATATCCTGACCAGCTAACTTGTGATGAGGCCCATTGGCCTTTAGGAATTTCCAGACAATAGAAGAACTGATTGTGTTAATCATTTGCTCATGGATGAATTATGATCTGTTGTCAGCAGCATCAGAATGTTTTCTCTTCCGATAAATAGGAGTCATATGTATTTTGAAAGTCGGATCCAGCAGTAGAATGTTTGAGAAGTGCAGTTGGGGTGACCTCATATTTGCCCAGACATCAATTTGAAAATTTCATGCACAAAACATGATTTAGGTCAGAGGGTGGTGCTGTATCAACCAAAACCAAAACGTTTTCCTCTGGAAATACATCTGATTGGTTCTAGTTGCCATCTGCCTTGAATTCTTCGATGCATAAGAGGTCTAGAGAAAGCGCCTGTCTTTAGGGAATACTCAGTTGAAATTGGGGGTTTTGAAAAGCATCTTCCATTTATAATAATGTTGCAAGAGGTGTGGTTAAGAGAGACCCCTTTTTGGATGGGTATTTAGTATTCCTTCAATCAGCACAAAGGGTCTAAAGGGATGTCCATATAAGGGGCTTTAGATGTTAATTTAGAAGGAATTAGGATAGTGACGTAGCGATTGACATTTTTGGAGTCTTGGTGTTCAAACGTTTGAGTTTACAAGCTTCAGGGTTGCAGACGTTAGGAGATATTTTGCAACTAAATGTATATTTCAACCCACTGACATCCAACACAGATTTTTTTGTCCCGATGATCTCGGATAATTTAGACAGACTACAACTCCCCATTATCTCTTTATTGAAGGCAATTTAAACTGTCAATGTATGAACCTGCTGCTGAAGAAACAGAATAAAAAACAATTCAGAGATTCTAGGAAAGGCCCCTTGAGCCCTTGTGGAAATGTCTGAGCAGAGCTGATGAATATATGGGGTCTACAAAGGTTAGATGGGAATTTTGAAGGTGATTCTCCACCAAGACCATCTTGGCTTAGTGGTCATTTAACGTCAATATTGGATTATAGTTGATAGGATATCTCAGCAGGTTCAGCACTTGCTGTTGTGATCTGTGTGTGATCTGCAATTTGCAGGTTCAAATCCTAGCAAGGCCAACTCAGCCTTCCATCCTTCCAAGCACGATAAATGAGTCCCAACTTTGGTTGGGTGGTATTGTATGTCATTATGTTCTATGCAAAGGGCTGTATAAATAACATATCATTATTTTATTTTTACTGCTTTACCTTCGTTTAACCTTTACCTTCGTTTAACCAATGTAAGGAGTTGTATTCAATTCCTACCCAGGAAATAGATCACTCCATGTTTCTCTGCAACTTTAAAGCTACCGGCCCAACATTTCATTTTCCCCAGAGTCCCCAATCATTAATTGTTAATCTGGCATGAAATAGGTTAAAGTGGTATCCAAGAACAGTAGTGTTTTTTTTTTAAATTGTCTTTATTGTTTTCAGATTTCAACTTACATCAAACAATGTACCAACAACCCCCCCCCCCCAACTTATCCTCCCCCCAGACCCCCCCCCCCGGGGACACAAATGTTCTGATTCGGGGATTATTTTATGCGTTAAAGATGTCTGTGACCTTAATGTTGTGTGGGCACCATTGTTCCATAAAGTCTGACTGGAGGTACTCCAGGACTCCAACCCATTCTTTGGCAAACATGTCCCTCGTTCCTTGGATAGTGTGACTAACTTTTTCCATTGCTAGCTGCGCCCAGACTTTTTGAAGCCACGTGAAAATCAGCGGAGTGTCCTTCTTTTTCCAATTCTGGGCTATAGTTGCCCAAGCCGCTATGAGGAGTCCCACAAAGCTTCTCCATTGTGCTTTAGTATATCTTCTTGCTGCTTCATCTCTCAATCCACACATCCATACGCCCTCCCCCAGATGCCCCACATCAGGAAACATCTTGCCCATTTCTCCCTTAACTTCTTCCCAGAACGGCACTATTCCCTTACATGCCCACCAGGTGTGCCTCCACGTCCCCACCTCTCCACATTCCCTCCAGCAAAGGTTCAACGTTTTTGGGAACATTGAGTGGAGCCTCTCAGGCGTGTAATGCCACTGAGTCACTATTTTAATCCACATTTCTCTTATTTGTACCGATCTGGTCGTCTTGGGAATCAAGGCCCATAGATCCTCCCACTGTTTTCTCGTTAGTTCCACTCCCAGAGTTCTGTCCCATTTGCTCATGTATGACCATTTAACTTCTTCCACTTGTGTGTTTATGAATGAATATAGAGTCGATATCCATCTCTTTGCCCCTGAATTGGTTGTAATGTAGTTCTCGAATGGGGTAAGGGTTCTCGTTGCTGCCTTTGCGACATCAGGGGATTTTAACCAGTGTTTAGGTTGTTCATATCTATATTTGTCCCTTGTGGATCGTGTTGGATGTGATAGCCATGATTCGTATGATCTGATTTCTTTGTTGATAAACATTTCCCCAATTTTTGTCATACCAGCCTCCTCCCAATTTTCATATGTACCATGCTCCATCCCTGGCGGAAACTGTGGATTCCTACATATGGGGGGGAATGGGCCTAGCACTGTGGTCATTATCCCCTTTCGTGTCTGACTGTCCCATGCCTCCATCGTTGTTCTTAGTATTTCGCTAATTCCTATGTTGGGGTGTCTATGCTGTTTCTGTTTCCAGAGCATCTCCACTAACGGGGTTCTTGCCACTGCCTTGTCTTGTGCTGCCCAGATTGGTTGTGGATCGTCGACCAGCCACTCCCGTAGCACTTTTAACTGGGCCGCTTGGTAATATTTTTGAAAGTGGGGAAGCGCCTTCAGCAGTGATTTGAAGAATGAGCGTGGGATCCCCACCGGGAGGGCCTGAAAAAAATATAATAACCTTGGTAGGATGGTCATCTTTACCGCTTGAATCCTTCCCCACCCTGAGATCGACAGGGGGTTCCATCTTTCCAAATCTCCACGTACGCTCATAAGGAGCTGCGGATACTTTTTATTATAGAGGTGTTCCACCCTGTGTGTCAGAGTTATTCCCAGGTATTTAATACCCTCTGCTGCTATCTTGAGGCTGAGTGCTTTTGCTTCTCTCTCTATCTCCCCCCTGTCTCCCGTCAGTATTAGTATTTCTGATTTGTTCCTGTTAATTTTAAGAACTGAGATGGCCCCGAAAAACTCCAGCTCCCCAACTGCTGCCGCTAACGTTCGACCCGGCTCCTCTAATGCTAACAGCATATCGTCCGCATATGCGTTTACCTTATGTTGAATGCCCGCCATCTCTATACCTTTAATTTGCGTTACTCCTCTTATTTTCATCAGTAGGGGTTCTAGAAAGATAGCGTATAATAGTGGGGAGAGCGGGCATCCTTGTTTCGTTCCTCGGGAAATGCATACCTTTTTGGATACTTCCCCATTGATGGCCACTCTGCATGACGGGGTGTTATAGTTCGCTCTAATTCTAGCGATAAATTGTTCCCCAAATCCCATGAGTTGTAGGGTCTTAAATAACGTGGACCATTCCACCCGGTAGAATGCTTTCTCCGCATCCAGTGCCAATAGAATTGCAGGGGTTTGTTTTATACCAATCTTTTCCACCAAGTGAATGATCCTTCTAAGGTTGTCATGGGTTTGTCTTCCTGGGATAAAGCCTGATTGGTCTAAATGAATTAACTTAGGGAGAAGAGGGGAGAGCCTAGCTGCTAATATTTTAGTGTATATTTTGGCATCTACGTTAATTAGGGAAATTGGTCTATAAGACGCCGGGTATGCTGGGTCCTTCCCTGGTTTGTGAAATACTAGGACCTTCGCTTCGTTCATGGTGGGGGTCACGTTGCCACATTCTTTAAAAGAGTTTAGGAGTCTGGTTAGGACCGGGACCAACAGATCCGCATATTTTTTATAAAACGGAGCCGTGAACCCATCCGGGCCTGGGGCTTTATTTTTTGGAAGTTCGTTTATTGCCTTTCTAACTTCCTCTTCCTTAATAGGGTCCTCTAGTGCCTGCCTGTCCGCCATTGATATTTGCGGGAATGTGAGGGATTTCAGATATGAGTCCTGTGCTTCTGCCTCCGGGTGGTCAGTGGAGTACAGCTTCTGGTGGTATTCTCTGAACACTTCCCCTATTTCTTGGGTACGCGTGAGGAGTTCCCCCTTCGAGTCTATGATGCTTTTGATCGTTCTATCTTTCTGTTTGACGCAGAGTTGTCTCGCTAGTAACCTATCTGCTTTATTTGCTTTTATGTAGTACCTTTGTCGTAGGTACAGCAGACTTTTTTCCGCTCCCTTTGAGCGCAGCAGCTCTAGTTGGCCTTGTGTGTGCCTGAGCGTCCTCTTCAGATCCCTCGTTGGTTGTGTCAGGATTTTCCCTTGCAACTCCGTTATTGACCTTTCCAGCTCCTTTTCCCACATATACCTCCGTTTCTCCCTCGTGATTTTCAGTGCCATTAGCTTCCCTCGGATCACCGCTTTAAACGCCTCCCAGACTGTGCACATTGATACATCCCCCGTGTCATTTTCCTTGAAATATTCTTCTATCATTTCCCTTATGGTTTCCCCCATGACCAGGTCTCGGATTATGCCCTCCGGCAATCTCCACCTCCACAGACTACTAGATTTCCCCTGAAGTTTCAGATCGAGCCACAGGGGTGCATGGTCCGAGAATGCAATTGCCCTCTTTTCCACCCCCAGGATCTTGCCTATGAGTCCCACTGATGCCCAGAAGTAGTCTATTCGTGACATAGAGTTGTGCACATGCGAGAAGTATGTAAACCCTCTTTGCTCCCCCTAAAGTTCCCTCCAAACATCGTTTAGGGCTAGTTGGTCCATTTGTTGTTTGAGGCGTTTAGACGGTGCCCCATGGCCGTGTACTCCTCTGGTACTTCTGTCCCGTTGTGGGTCCCATGCCACATTCAGGTCTCCTCCCAAGATCACCTCCCCCCTTGCAAAAGATTCTAGTTTGTCCAGGGTGTCTCTTAGAAAGCTATCCTGTCCCACATTGGGTGCGTATACTGACGCAAGAGTGATCCTCTGTCCCTCCAACACCACATTAGCTAACGCGTACCTTCCCTCCTTGTCTGCGGCAGAGTCCTCCAAAATGGCGTCCCTTCCAGTCCTCACTGCTATCAGGACCCCTGCTCTTTTATCTGTGGTATTTGCCTGGGCCCATATTTTATATCCCCTTACCCGGATTTTTTGTTTGTCCTTAGCTCTGATATGCGTTTCTTGGAGTAGCAGGATGTCCACCCCTTCCCTTTTGAGTAGCTTCTCCAGTTTCACTCTTTTAGTAGGATGGTTCATCCCCCTTATGTTATAAGTCACAATGCGTATCTTCCCCATTTACTAAGGCACATGTTCAAAGTACGTAGTAGCCCCTTTCTTCGCTGCTGTTCTAATTCTCTTGTCCCCGTCCCCATTTCCCTTCCCCCTGAACACCCCCCAACTGTTAACCAAAAACCAAACTTGTTGCCCCCGAGTAGGGCGAGGGTTCCTACTGTTGCCGGGGCGTTGCACCCTCAGCTCCCTGCCCTCCTTCCTCTCGGGGGATATTCTTGTGGGGGATCCTAAACCCCACATTACCGTCTTTTCTTACCCGATTCCAAGCCGGTGGATCGATCCCGGGCCGCCTTCACTGCCTCTTGTGCGGCTGCGCTTGTTTTCTCCATCCCCCTTGGTGTGTTATGCGGCTGCCGCCTGGATGTCCACAGCACTCTCTTTCATCTTTTCCTCCTATCATGGCAGCTTCCTATGGCCTTCTCTTCCCGTATTTGGCTTTTTATGCTTGATCGTTTCCCAACCTTTGGGTCTTCTCCTTTGCTCCCCACTGGATGTTGCTTGATCCGCTTCCTCCCCATCGCCCTGTATGCCCATTATGTTAAGGCCCTCTTCCCAGGTGGTTGCTCTCCTCTGTTTCCCTTCCCATGTGAAAGTCAGCCCAAATGGGAAGGTCCATTTGTATCGGATTTCTTTCGCCAACAGAGCCTTGACTAATGGAGCCATCGCTCTTCTCTTTTGCAGTGTAATCAGTGCCAGATCCTGGTACAGTTGAATTTCCTGTCTGTTCATTCTGATGTGATCCATTTCTCTGGCCTTCCTCAAAATGTGTTCTTTTTGCGGGTAGGAGGATAGCGCCACTAAAACGTCCCGTGGTCACTCCCCCGGTGCTCCCGACCTTTTAGGACCGACCCTGTGGACTCTGTCAACTCCGATCATGTCTGTCTCCGCTGCATCCAATATATCTTCGAACACCTCCTTCACTGCCGACATAAGATCTCGATCCAGTACTGATTCCGCCATGTTTTTGATGCGAATGTTGGAGCGTCTGGAGCGGTTCTCCAAATCCTCACATTGAATCTCAAGGTTATGGGTGAGTCTTACCAAGTGTTCCAGGGTTTCGCTAGCCTGTTGCGTTTCCTCCTCTATCCCCTGGACCGTTCTTTCCAATGTGTCCGTTCTCTCCTCCAGTTTAGCCACATTGATCCTAAGGTCTTGAACCGCCTGTTTCATGTCATTTTTCATCGTCGTGAACTGTTCCTGTATGGAGGACATGAATTTTTCTTGGAGTTCCTGGAACCATGATTGCATGTCATCCCTTGTGAGTGGGTGATTGGGATTCGCCTGTGCCATTCCTTCGCCTTGTTGGGTGTCCTGAGGCTTCCCTTTTGCTTGCGGCGTGGTGTCCGTTGACCACAGTTGGAGGAGGTTTGCTTCTTGCCTTGGGGGCTGTGAGGTCTGTTGGGGAGCAGTGATTTTATTTTTCGCCCTTGACATGGTATGATTGTTTCCCGGGAAGTGCGTGGGCTTCTGATATTTCCCCGTGTGCTTAGTGCTGTACCCCCCAGGCGCTCACTGGATTGTCTTCTGGGATCGCCCCTGGGCTCTCCCGTACCTATAGTTCGTGCCCGTCGGGGTCAGCTTTGGTGGGTCCTTTCTTATTGTATTGGGTAACCCATCCCAGTCCTGGTTTTCTATCTTGGCCTCTGGGGGCCTCGCAATGGGCCCGTCGATCTGGTGGGCTCCCCCTTCTCCCTGTAGCAGTATCCGCCCACCCTCTGGTGGTGTCCCCTTAGGTTCCTTTGCTGCCACCTGTGAGGTCGATTCACTTTGCCCCAATGCCGGATTCAGTCTCTGCCCACCTTTCCTATTGATAATGTATTGACACTGCCGCTGGATGTGCAGGTTCCTGGGGAGGTCCCTTAACTTGGGCCCCGTTCCCCTTCTGCTGCTCCGCTCCGCTCTCCCCTGGAGGGCCTTTTCCAGCCGGGCCCCGAGTCCGCCGTGCTCTCTCCTTGATCTGAGGATCTTCCTCTGTGCAGCTGCTGCCCGCCCACCTTCGGCGCATAAAGTATGCTCCCTCCAGTGGGAACGCTGCGTCTTCGGCCCTGTGTACCTTGGGGTTCTCAAGCGTGTCCTGCGCGGAGCCGGGGGCCCAGCGGGCGTGGAGCCGGGCACCGTACGTCTTCAATGGAGGCGGGGAGGGGCCGAGAGGACCGCTCCGTCGCTCGCGGTTGCCGCTGCCTTCGATTGGAGTCCCGATGCTACTGCGTTTCTGCGTGATACCAAGGAGGGGAGAGAGGTGCCCCCACCGCTTCGTTACCGTGCCTCACTCCGCTCTGCTCCGGAGAAGCCGCCGGGACGATCTGGCAGGAATCACCCGATGGGGGAGGGGCGGTTCGCTTGCTGCTAGGTTCCCGTTCTCAGCGTTCACGGAGCCTCATCGGCGTGCCCCCAGTGTGCGGGGCCCACGGATGGTACTGGAGGGGCCGATCTGCTCGTTGGCAGCGCCGATTATGCTGCGATATGTGCTTATTTTAGGCGGCCCGGGACGAGCGCGGCTTAAACGCGACTCGTCTCCCCGGCGGCCATCTTGGAATTCACAGTAGTGGGTTTATAACTGTTTAATAAACAGTTGGATGATTTCTATAGTCATCTTTCAAATTCTCATAAACATAATTTATTCAGTCCATATGAATTAACATCCCACCTCAACACATTTATGAGCACTTTTGATTTGGTTAGAAAGGGGTCAAGAATAGGAATGACAATAACTATGCTCTAAAAGCTTGATTTTAACATCCAACAGAAAAAAATGTGAGTTGGAGCGATCCCTAACAAGGTTGAAGAAAAACAATCCCCTAGAAATGTAAGCATCAAGAAGCAGTTACAGCAAAATTATAAAAATTGGATTAAAGTTTACAAAGTTAATATATTACGTAAAGGCAGTGAGTTAATGCTGTCACTTTTTGTGCTAAATCGTACAGTGGATTTTTAGAATCTTAAAAATGATACGGCAAATGTACAAATGGCTTTGGAATTAAATCCTAGATTGTCTGATGGATGGACAATAAACTACCTTTCTCTTTATGCTTGTTGTGAAAATGAGGATAGTTTCATTGCCCCCATGGTCAAGCAGGAGTGGAATTGAAAATTGCATTATGATACCATCCTGAATCTGATATGTAAATTTAAAGTTCCTCAGGCATCCGGCTCGGGCAGTCTCGCAAATATAACCCTTAAAAATGCTCCTGATCTTTGGGCTAATATCCTAATTAATTTATTTAAGCAGATTATAAAATTGGGTGTGGTTACAAAATCCAGGAAAAAAAAATCGTAGGTCATTCCAATTTTTAAGAAAGACTAATACCTGAAAAATGATAGGCCCATAGCTATGTTAGCTATTGCTAGGAACATGTTTTCTTCAATAATCCTACAGCATCCGGAAAATGAGGCCCTGTAAAATGGCAGATTAAATAAGCAGCAATTGGGTTTCAGGAAGTTCCTTGGGACCATACCCAATGGTTAGGTCCTCAAAGATTTACAAGAGGATACATGAAAAATGGGAAGGATGATTGATGCAGCGTTTAACTGCCACTTTTGATAAGGTAAATAGAGCTAGATTAAGAAGGACACTCTCCTAGTGTGGAATTCCAGATGGAATCCTGGGCTCCTACATAGATTTGTATAAGGAAACCAGTTTGCAAGTCCACCTGAATATTTCTGGCGTGATGTCTAAGGAAATTCCAACTTATAGGAGTCGTTCATAGGAGTGTGTACTTGCCCCAGTGCTGTCTAACCTGTATGTGTCAGATTTAGGGGATCGGTTTAGGAGAACCAGGTATTTTCCCCAAAATATTGGTTCAAAGAAGATACAATGGTTCCTTCATGTAGACAACTTAGTTTTGTTTGGTTATACTCCAATTGCCTTACAGAGACGTTTATGTACAAAAAACACCCATGTGGAAGTTACTGACATGAAGATTAATGGTGGAGAGACAAAACTAATGATCTTCTCTAGAGCATTTTAACCAGTGACCACCTTACTCCTAGTCCATAGTCCCCTTTCCTCCATACTTATGGGACATTCCTCCGTCCTGTGGGACGGGACCGGAGCACTTTGTAAAGCATCAAAAAATCTTTGCAAAACGTTTTGTCCTTCCTCTCTTTCTACGCGGGGTAACACACGCGACCGTAACCCCGCCCATCTCAGCTCGCCCCGCGCATCGGCCATCAGTCCTTTTCTATCGCCAGGTCAGAAACCTGTAAGCAATAACAAAGGAACCTTATTAGAGGGGACGGTGGGCGGGCGTATGGAGGAAAGGGGACTATGGACTGGGAGTAAGGTGGTCACTACGGTGAGTATGTTGTGCCAAGGAATCTCGAGAGCATCGCCCAGAGAGGAGGCTCCCAGGCCATTCCTGGAGGCATACAGAGGAAGTTTCTTGTTTGCCAACGTCGCAAAGAGGTCCACCTCCGGCATGCCCCAACGCAGGAAAATCCATGAGAGGATCTCCGCCTTTAGCTCCCATTCGTAGCTGACCATTTTCGGCCGACTGACGGCGTCTGCCGTAACGTTCAGCTGGCCCGGGATGTGTACTGCTACCAGCCAGAGACCAGGGTGAACCGCCCACTCCCAAATCTGGATGGACAGGTCCACGAGCGGGGTAGACTTGGTGCCTCCTTGCTTGTTGATGTAATACAGACACCACATTGTCCGTGCGGATACGGACCACTTTGTTGGCAATGACCGGTCTGAACGCTTTGAGCATTAGGAAAATCGCCAGGAACTCCAGATGATTTATATGAAGGAACTTGTCCTGAGGCGACCAAAGGTCAGAGACCTGAAGAAGATCCAACGTCGCACCCCACCCCAGTAGGGAGGAGTCTGTTGTGACCGTCACCATCGGGGTTGGGTCCTGAAAGCCCGCACCCACCGACAGGTTGCTGAGAGACGACCACCACTCTAGGTCCGCTCTCATGGAAGCCGGAATCAATATCAACTTGGAGTCCGGATCCATTGCCTGACACCAAGAACTCCGAAGAGCCATCTGAGTCCGCCTCATCTTGAGACGAGTGAGAGGGAAGGCCAAGACACAGGAAGCCATGAGTCCCAGAAGCCTCTGGAACTACCAGTCCCACATGCTCTCCGACTGTGCAAAAATCTGATACGTGGCCAACAGATCCGCCATTCTGTCCCCGGTCAGGTAAACACTGCAGTTAATCGTTTTCCAGCGAAAACCCAGGAAAATCAAGTCCTGAGAGACTGTCATGGAAGATTTCCGACAATTCACCAACAGCCCGAGATGGAACAGGAGCTGGAGGAGAGACTGCAGATTGCATGCGGCCTTCACCGGGCAAGGGCAATGTAAGAGCCAATCGTCCAAATACGGATACACATGGATACCCTGCAGATGAAGAAAAGATGCAATCACTGACATCATCTTCGTGAAGACACGCGTTGCTGAGCTGAGGCCAAAAGGAAGCACTCGAAACTGGAAATGCTCCTCTCCCACAGAGAAACAGAGGTATCTCCTGGGTGGATTCCAGATCAGTATATGCATGTACGCATCCTGAAGGTCCACCACGCTGAGCCAATTGCCCATCTGTAAAGAGGACCGTATCTGGCCGGGCGTGATCATCTTGAATTTCTCTTGGGGTAGGAAAAGATTGAACTGGGAAAGGTCTAGGATGGTGTGCAGGCCAGCCTGGTTGGGTTTGGGCACCGTAAACAGTCGGGAGTAGAAGCCCTCCCCTCGCTCACCTAGGGGAACGGGTTCCACTGCTCTGAGGTCCAGCAACTTCTGAACCTCGGCTCTGAGGGAGGACGACCCCGACTGCTAGAAAGGAGGGTTGAAGGGTGGGGTATGGGGTAGAGGTAAGTGGAAGCCCGCCCGAGCGACTGACAAGACCCACTGTCTTCAGTGATGGTCTGCCACGCCTCCCAATGAGACGCAATGCATCCTTCCACCAGGGTCTCGTGTGAGCGTGGGCAACCCTCATTTGGCAGGTTTTTCGGTGGTGTTACCACCTGAGGAGGAGGCTGAATAACAGGAGAAAAACCGAGTCCACTGCTGCCTCCGGCGGGAATTCCCTGAAGGGGTATCCACTCTGCGGGATATCCGATCTAGAAACCCCCTAAAACCAGAGGAGGGCCGGCTTTGTGACAACGGTCTCTGGGTCCTAAAAGGTGTTTTAACCAGGACGGACAAGGACTTGGCTGTCTGGGTGCTGTCCTTCATTTTGGTTAGCTCCACATCAGTTGAGGAATGGAAAAGCTCCTTACCGTCAAACGGCAGGTCCAACACTTTGTCATGCACCTTCTTTGAGAACTTGGTGGCATGCAACCAAGCCTGCCGAGAGGTATCAACTACATGCATAAGGCCCCAAGCTGAAGTGTGAACATGATGAGCCGTGGCCTCCAGCAGATCCTGGGCCAAGACCCTGGCATCCGACAATCCCGCCTTAAAGTCCTCCAGCTTCTCGACCGGAATGAACTCCTCGAACTCCGACAGACCTGTCCACATCTTCATATTCGCCCCCGCTAACAGCAGTTCTGCATTGTCCTGCCTTAGCTGCAGCGCCGAGTTAGCGAAAATCTTCCTCCCAAGGGAGTTGAGGAGCTTGTCCTCTTTCCCCAGAACCTGAGTAGCCGTCGTAGAAGAGGATGCTGCAGGCCTGGACTGTAAAGTGGCCGAAGCAACCACTGTGGAGGAGGGGGGGAGGACACGATGCTAGGGCCACCTCTTCCGAAGAATGCAGCCTGTAGCGCGCGTCAATTTTCTTATTGACGAAAAGTCCAGAGTGTGGTTTCTCCCAGACTCTACGGACCTCAGCCAAAACGTCCTTCTGCAAGAACAGGCCGGTACGCTCCGAAGGAGACAAGGTGACCGCCCCCAAAAGCACACCCTGCTGCGGAGCGGGTGCCTCGGGCACTGGGACATCCAATAGACACATCATGTCCAGCACCCGGTCGTGAAAAGCTCTAATAGAGCGGAGCTGGTCTTCGCTGTCCTGATCGCCCTGCACATCATCCGACAGGTCAGGATCCTGCTGAACCACGTCGGGCACCGCCTTGTCCCCCAGGGACAACGGAGGCAAGGCGGAAGGGTAATGGAGGCCCTGCAGGTAAAGGCAGTGCCGGCGGAACCACCAGAGGCGCGGGTAGAAACGATGGCACAGGCGGGCATATCTCCCTAAAAAGACCCTTGAAATACTCTCTCATGGGGTCGGTACGCATGAGTGCCTGAAATTTGATGAAAAAAGCGTCCTCCGGAGAAAGCTTTGGAGCTGCCGGAGAAGGCCTCTCATGAGGGGGCTATCTCCAGGGACGCAGAGGGGAGGGTTGCCAAGCAGGACCATCCCCAGAGGTGTCCACATAAATCAAGGGTGCCGAACCCACATACAGCGAGATGTTGTGCAGATAGGGCCACCGAGTATTCCAGTCATAAACCGGACAAAACGGATGCGCACAAGGAACCTTATGTTCACCAACAGAACCAATCCCTACACCTGAGGCTGATGGCGTAGTTGTAGGGGAAGCGCCCCAAAATGGCCACCGTGGTCTAGGCGGGAACGGCCGCAATTTTGTTGTCACCTGAGGGGAACTGCGGCATGTGTGGAAGTGAGGCAGGGGTCCCCATCGGTGGATCAGAGGTCTTCATTTTAGCCTTTACACAATAAACCTCGGCTGAGCCGGTACTATGCGGCTTGGGATGTTTCTGCGACATACCAATAGCCAAACTAGCCTTCACAGGAAGGACCTCGACACTGCTGGTAAAGGAGGAACTACGGTTCAAAAACTCACTCCTTGCCCCCTCAACGGTTCTGGCGTTGCCACAAGAGTGGGAACGGTGAGAAACACCTTTCACGGATGAGGCCTTCTCAGGCCTCTCAGAACTGTTGGTTGCCTTAGCCTCTGTACGAGGGACCTCAGACCCGGGTCCGGTAGAAGCCTCTTCACGGCGGGCCTCAAACATACGTTCGGTATCACCAAGCCCAGCCGAGGCCTCGGGGCGCACCCCGGTACGTTTGAGGGAAGCCAATAAGGAGGCCTCAGAGCGAGCTCCCGTACCCCACGATTCAGTAGAACTAGGTCTACAAGCAGCCCCCACCGGAGGGGCCTCTGATTGTACTCTGGTGTCCACAGGCCCCTTACGGAGACCCTCAGAGAAAACTTTGGTACAGTTTTTTGGCCAAAAGACACCTCAGGGCATGGCACCACAGAGCGGTTGACGCTCCTCCCGGACCCGGAAGGCCCCGGGAAGGAGTCCCCCGGGCGCCCTAAAAAGTAAAGAACTCACCGGGCGTTTCTTCTTTTCTTCGATGAACGTAAGAAAATGCAATGGGGGAGCGTGTTGGAACACCTACTCCCACCGCTCCAATCGACGTTGAAGCACCCGGACCGAAAGGGAATCGCAATAGAAACAGGAGTCCCAACGGTGATCGGGACCCAAACACTCTAAACAAAGAGGATGGGGACCCGCCCTCGCGAAGCGCCGCTGACACAAAGAACAATTCGGGAAGTCTAGCTTAAACGGCATAGACAGACTACTACGCGATCGCTAGCGAGAGCCAGAAAGGAGGAAAAAAGGAAGAAATTCTTCCGCAGATGCAAGTGCATCCAGTCCTGAACGAGCGGAGAAAAGGATTGATGGGCGACGCGACGCGCGTGCGGTACCCCGCGTAGAAAGAGAGGAAGGACAAAAATGTTTGCATTTTTTGATGCTTTACAAAGTGCTCCGGTCCCGTCCCACAGGACGGAGGAATGTCTCATAAGTATGGAGGAAAGGGGACGGGACGTAGGAGTAAGGCAAATTGCTTTTAAATGGAAATTAAATTATGTTAATTTGGTTGTTGGTAAACAGCTAATTTACCTAGGTTACCCTCTTTTCAGAATATCATCTAATTTGGAACCATACAATAGATTAAGTGCTAAGGCTCCCATATGCTGAGGCTTGTTATAAATGTTCCTGACTTTCATTATTGCCAACCATAAATCAGGTTACAAAAAGGTCATACCAGCATTGATTTACAATGCAGAAATTGTTATTTTGGCTACAATTGAAGGGAGTATATGGAAAAAACGTGTTAGGCTGGCCAGTATGTGTTCTGATGCCAGTAATTGGGTATGAATTGGGCTTAGTTGAAATTCAAACCATATTTAGATGGAAGTTTCTATCATTATATACTAAGATCTAGAATCTACTGGTTCATTCCCTGTTTTGATATTTGAAAAAGACTTGGAGGATCATTCTTTAATTGAAATCATGCATTGGTCTGCAAAATGGCACTCATTATTGGAGTCGCCTGAAATCTCACTGGACGCACTTTTTTCAAATCCGGATGCTGCCAAATGAAACTCTGGCTAGCCAACTGGTATAATGCAAAGACTTACATTTCTAAGTACTCTTTCTCCTCACAGTTTAATCTGCAAGAAAAGAAATTGGGTGGGATCCTTCCTTAACTGATTACATTTCCACAACCATTTTGTAGCAAACAATTAATGAGGATTTGCCTCAATAATGTATTTTATCCTCTTGAGATTTTAGGACCCCTACAGAATATTGAGCTGTAGATAACAGTACTCTGTTTTGACACAATTTAGAGAAGAACATTTTGTTTATAATAGTGTGAACATATCTGAATCCAATTTGTAATGGTTCTTTTAGTTGGTACACAAGTATCATTGGTTTAAGAAACAATTTGTTTTGTGTTGTTTTTATTTCCAGAATATGAATTAAGCATGGTGGATTGAATAATAAGGGTCTTATTTTTCATTTGGTATGGATATTGTATTATATATTATCTTGTATATTTGGGAATTGTCATGGTTTAGTTGGTTCGATGTCAACTGATTATTGGAATTGTATTAATTGTATCTTATTTAATTATGTTTTATATGTGTAAGGGTCACTGCAAACATACACACAATTAAAAAAAACGAAGTTTGGATGCGATGACCACCACAGATTGGATGGCTGCTATCATTTCTGAATGGAAGCACCAGGAACAAATTGCACATTACAATGAACAGGTGAATACCTGGCTGGCCTGTGGCATCAAAGCTCCCAGGACTGAACCAATTTCGGTTTAGGGCTGCCTCTCCACATGTAATTAACACCACAAAGAGAAAGTAATATAATTACACTTCAGTAGAATTAAAGTGCCTATGACACTTACATTCTGCAGCACCCCCCTACATATATCAGTGTGAACAGGTGGGTGGTTACAAGTCACCTGCAACTGCACATGTCATGTTCACGTGTGTGACAGATAGCTCACTCACTAAGTTATGTGCTTGCTGCAGAGATCAATGCCACACTGCAACTCACTTTTTAATCTTTCTTGGGTTCATTTATTGTGTACCATTACAATGCTAATATTTACACAGTGCTATCAAGCAGAGGAAACTATGGTAGCAAGCCCTATATGAAAGTACACACACAGTTTAATGTTCTTTTGTTTGACCCATGAACAGGGCCTTCGTACATTGTCTGATATAGAATATTAATCCATTACATAGTCACACAGCTGATTTAGCAATGGATATAGAAGTCTTCATTGTCTGTGACAGGCTTTCAGAATGCAGAGAAGTGTGTGGAGAAGTGTCAACGATTGAACAACACAGAGCACTAGACGCAAGTATCCGTGCAAAACCTTCACCCTCCTGATGAGGACAGATTGGAGAAATGCCTATGCGATACAGGGAAACACACGAACACAACAAGGGAATTCCTGGTGTAACAGTGTCAAGGTGGAGAAGTAAAGTAAACAATATAAAAAAGCTGAAGCTAAAATGATATAGCATTCTTAGTCCAATGCCCCACCCTCTATTCTGCAGTGGGAAAGGGATCAGTTTGCATTTGTATTGTTTTGTCGGAACGAAAGCCTTGAACATTTGGTCCTCTGAGTCTTACCAGCCCATTCTAGAAAAACGACTCTGTTACTGCACGAGAGGACCCTTGTGTCATGATTTCACAGTTACTGCCCCTCAGCAATAGAACTCTTAGACCCCCTGAACACACAGCTCCTGCTCGCAGACCACACACATGTGTTACCTTATACACTCTCATGAACACACAACTCCCACTCACAGATCTGCATGTATTCATTCCTGGGCCCGCTTTCATGCATACACAAGACCCACTCGAAGACTTGCACACATTAGTTCTCAGGGCCTCTCTCATGTACATATGATTGACATTCACAGACCCATTCACCAATATTCATACACAAACCCCCTCAGGCACAGACAAATAGTCATGAAAACACCATGTGTAGAGGAGCACATCTAGGTTTCTGGCAGAGGATTTATGGATGAGTGTGCATAGGTGATTAATAGATGCAGGGACCACAAAAGCTACATGGTCCCCAAGGGCCACGTGCCCTTGTGGTGCAATGGATCTGGGTATGTGGGGCTAGGAGGGGGTGGTATAAACTGGCCATTCAGGAAGGCACGAAGCATGCACAGAATCCTAGACACTACTCCTTGATACTACTTCTATGCTCATGTACATTTAGAACTCTGATTTTGTGCACCGGAATGCTTCTAGCTCTCATCTATAGTGGCTTTCACTGAGAGAGGGGTTTTCAAACACTATAATAGCTTAACTTAGTCTTTCATTTTGCTTTTGTCTTGGTTGCACTTGGGAATTTCCTCGTTTTGGTTCCTGTTAATCCTTGCTTCTCTAGCTATTATGTATTGGTCTCTGCTACAATCTGTTGGGGGTTGCTCTGAAACGTCCTTCATGTTGTTTATAGGAGCAACCTCATATTTCATATCAATCTCCCTCCACTCTATGCCTATTGTGTCTTTGGGATTCAACCTGCCTTGGGGAGTAAGTAAAATGGCCTTCCACTGCAGTCAGCTCCCGAGACGCTGGCAGAGGATGGCACTATTATCACACGCAGCATACATCTTCTAGCCACATTTGTATATCAAAACTGCTCTTCCACATCAACTTCCCCAGGTCCTTCAACTGTACCTCCCATAGTCAATACATATTCATTAAGTCCCATTACTGACACAATTGGAGCTGAGAGGATTGTCAGGTGGCAGAGCAATTGATATGCAAAAGTAAAGGTGCTGCCACCTCCAACGGTGCCAAGAACCCTCAAAAAAAGCCTACGCTTGTACAATTTCAACAGATTGGTGCTTGCTTGAACTTTGTCTGGTGCACCAATAGGTGGAAACATGCCTTTGTTGGATTGGAAGGGTCTCTCTCACTGAATGGTAGAACAGCACTCTAAACATGGAGGAATCCATCCTCAGCAGAGCAGACATCACCAAAAACTCTAGAAACACACAGAAGAAGACACTGACAGTGCCTAAACGTATTGTTTGACACCTCCAACTCGAAAGAGGCTGTGAGCTACCACCAGCATTGTTGTGTTCGTTTCCACCCAAACAGGGCTTGTTTGACACTGATCGTCTTTTTGAGATCGATTTCCTTGCAAAGGGACTTTAATGAAATCGCCTGGAAATTATCTCGACTCAGAACCATACAGAAACTTAGAATCTCAATTACATAGCTCAACAATGGCTCCAATGTGAACCCTGCTCAGCACCCAAGCCATTTTCCAACCAGCCATTGAGCCCATAATTGGCCTACAACCCAAAAGCTAGAACACCATGGTTCAATGAAGGGATGTCTAACATACCCAATGGTTCTGGTGCAATTGTGTGTCTACATTGCTGAGTCCGAGTGAGCCACTGTTCATGTGGTAACCTTGCAGTTGACCCTAAACCTTGTGGATAGGAAATCATTAATATTTTCACATAGATGTCAGGGCCACCCACCCACGAATGAGAGAGTTACTTGTACATATTGTATGCACCTCCTGTTAAGAGGTATACAATATTCAAATTGTACTCCAGTCTGGATAGTATTTCATTCAATGTGATAATAATATGTTACTCTGGTGTAATATAATGGAATCCTCCTGGAGCATTTAGGTTCAGTGAGGTTGCTGTCAAAAAATGCCATAAGTTGGTTTCATTCCATCCTGCTTGATGAATCGACAGCACATGCGGCTTTTTGTTCATCCCCAGTTAATGTCTTGTGTAGCATTCCATAATGCTCTCCCCTCTCTGCCTTCTTAACTAAATGTATCTACGCCCTCCCTCCACAGTTTGCACTGTTTGAGGTTTATTACCAGTCTTTTGAGGATGATACTCAGCTATACATGTGCCACGTTTGCTCTTCATCTACCCTTTTAGGAAACTTCACCCAGTCTATACAAATTGGATGACAAAAAGCTGGCTTTATTTATTATGGCCACACAGTAATTCACTGGTTTGGTCCACACACCATTATTTGTGATCTTTCTAGGTTTCCTCTCCTGTGCATTCCTCCTAACCTTAAAGCCACAGTGCTAAGAGCCCTCATCAACTCGCATGTTGACTATGACAACCCTTTTTGCGTGTCTGAAAGCCACTTCCATTACCAGGGTTCAAATAATCCAGAATGCAGCAATGCATCTTTTCTTTGGCTGAGCAGAAAAATGATACTTTTCAACAACGCAATATTCCATTCATTGGTTAGCAGAAATTGAACAGATAACCTTTAAAATGTTATACCACAATACTATTCCCCTCACCTTAACATTCAGGTCCACCAGCCCACACACCTTTTCAGATGACAAGATACCTTTATTTTCCCCATACCTAGGTACTACCTGTCAGGTGTGGCCGATGATTTGATATTTGGAGCATAGAGCAACTTCCTAGCTTATCTCTGCTCTCATTCTAGTCATTACATGTTTAGAACCATCTCAAAAACACTTCGTTTCTTTACTTTACTTTACTTTACTTTATTGCATTTGTACTGCGCAGCAATGAACCCGTGGGCATGATGGCGCGGACGAGACTAGACAACAAAAAAACATAAGCGCAGAAAGAGCTAGGGGAGAAAACCAAGGAATCAACTGGGCTTTATTCAAAGAGCCATGTTTTTAACTTTCTTTTGAAGGCCTCAAGAGTCGGTTCCAATCTAAGGTCCAAGGGAAGGCGATTCCAGGCGGTAGGGGCTGCTGTGGCAAATGCACCCCTTTCCACTTTCAAGGATTTACTTTTAGGGATTAAGAGCATATTAGTATCCTGAGACCTGAGAACACGAGGAGAACACTTAGGCAGAATGAGTTTGTTGATGTAACGGGGCATAATGCCCAGGAGGCTCTTGAATGTTAGGAGCATAAGACGATACTGGATTCTAGCCTCTACATGTAGCCAGTGTAACGCTCTTCTTGCTGGTGTAACATGGTCCCACCTGGAGAGGCCTGTGACTACCCTCACAGCACCATTTTGGATAACTTGCAGTCGATTAATCTCCCTTTTGCTGATACCAGTCAGCAGACTGCAACAGTAATCAATTTTTGCGCTTACTATGGCTCTCGCCAGTGTTTCGGCGTTGGCCTGAGAAATCATAGATCTAAAGTGAGTGAAGAGTTTAAGATAGTAAGCTGCCTCTGATACAACACTTCCCACGTGAGCATTCATAGAGAGGTGTTGATCAAGAAACACCCCTAACGACTTAACTTTTTTAAGTGCGTCTAGTTTGACTTCGCCAAGCTGAATTTTGCTATACCTGGGGTCAAGTTTTAAGATCTGATTAGGGGATCCCACAACCATGAGCTCCGTTTTAGTTCTGTTATGCGCCAGTCCATTTTGCACCATCCAATTCTCGATACAGGTGTAGACTTTGTTTATGCGCTCTTCATCTTGTGTGTGGTCTCCCGTAAGGGGAATGATAAATTGGGTATCATCTGCAAAATTAGTGAACCCGATATTTTCATGCACCAACATAGAGAAAAAAGGGACAGTAAAGATGTTATAAAAACAGGGCGAAAGACTTGCTCCTTGTGGGACTCCATACTCAATCGGGATTGTGTCTGCTTCAGTTAAGTCTGAGCATACACAACTGACCCTGTTTTTGAGAAAAGAAGCCACCCACTGAGAGGCTTTGGTGGAAAAAGCTGCCACTTGTTCGAGCCTGGTGACCAACAACGTGTGGTCAACCAGGTTGAACGCGGCTGAGAGGTCCAGCAACATGAGCATAGTGGATACTCCCTTATCTATGTTGAAAAGCAACCTGGATTTTAGTTCCAGGAGGACCGTTTCAGTGCTATGACCCGCTCTGAAGCCTGATTGCCGACAGTTAAGAATTGGGTGGCTGTCTATGTGTTTAGCTATTTGTATATAGGCAACTCGGTCCAGGATCTTCATCAGGAAGGATGAGTTGGTAATAGGCCTATAGTTCAAGGGGTCATCTTTGGTTTCACTTAGCTTCAGATCTTAATGTTCCTATGTCAGTTCTTCCCCTAGGCAGACCCTCACTGACATCCTCGTTGTCATTCCTTCTCCTGGCCTATGGACCCTTCATATGGTCACACTTCTCTCTCTTTCCTCCTCTTCTCCCATTAATGGTGACATCCTGTGGGAGGTCTTCTTGGCCTCCTTCCAGTCCTCCAGAGTCACCATCAATGTCTATCCATAGGGCACCGTCATGGACCAGGGCACTCAGCCCGATCTCCTACTATTTGATAGGCGCCTCACTTGTCTCATCAACTTGCTTCCTTATCCTGCGATTCCTTCTACCACTTCTCTGGCACCTCTGCCACCTCCTTCTTCTACTGCTCTGGCTCCCATGCCACCTACTCCCTCTTTGGGTCTTCGGACACATCCGTCCTCAACCTCTCTGACTCCCTTGCCATCCACTACCTCTCTGGCTCCTCAGCCACCTCCTCCTTCCACCTCTCAAGCTCCTCGGCCACTTCCGATGGGTACTCCTCTCACCATTACCCCTCCCTGGAAGTCTTTCAAAAGTGGTAACCTGCTCCACGTGGCTACTCTCAAATCTCACTCTGTTGTCAAACAATCTTCTGACATCTGCCACCTCTTGAACTCCTGGACCTGGATGTTCTCACTCTTACGAGACATGATTGAAGGCCAGCTTTGTCACAAGTTTGACACACTTTCCCTGAGGGCTACACGATCCTCTCCATGCCCAGGCCTAAAAGACCCAGAGGCGGAGTGGCTCCCTGCTTCCATCATCCCCACTCAGACATATTCCTCTTTTGAATGCCTGGTCTGCAGGCTCTCTATTTCTCCTGGCCTCTGTCTGACCTTGGCCACCATCAACAGGCCACCTAGCCCGGTCTCCCTCTTCCTCTCTGAATGGGCTGTCCTCACTTCCTCCTCCCAGATTCTCCTCCTTGGGGATCTCAACATCCACCCGGACTCTCCAGACTCCTCTGGGCTTTTCTGCAACCTATGCAACTCATTTTCCCTCTCCATTCTACCCTCTGGTCAGACTGACTCTACCGGACACACCTGGGATTTTCTCATCCCTTCAGACATTCCCCTCTCTAATACCCTCACTATGCTGCTCTCCTGAACTGACCACTTTGTTCTTTCTTCTCACTTGAAGTTTCTGTCCCATTGACAAAGGCCCACCCAGCACTGCAAACTTCATTTGCAGTCATTCGACCTATGAAGCGAGTGTCAGTGACCGTCTTTGCCTTCACTTTACCCCCCCACCAACTCCTGCGACTGACTCCCATCCTGACACATCCCTTCCCAAACTTCACCTTTCCATCTTTAACACTCTGGATATCCTTGCCCCTGTCATGAGGATCTGCCTGAAGCCTGCCATCAAGTGCAACTCTTGATATGACTCTGATCTGGCTGCTATGAAATGCAAGTGCAGAGTAGCTGAACAGAAGTGGGAAGCTTCGGGTGCACTCTCTGACAAACTGGCCTGCCACCTGCTCCAAAGGCAATACGGACTCTATATCTTCTCTAAGAACAGAGTCCATATTCAAGCCTACATCTCTGCGGCCTCTAACAACACAGCCAAACGTTTCCAAATCTACAAGGAGCTGGCTAATCCTACTGCAGTATCTACATCTTCTACACCTACCCAGGACCTCTGCATGGCTCTGGCTTCTCACTTTACCACTAAAACCCAGGACATCCTGTCTGCACTTTCCTCTTCTTCTCTCTCGCTCTACCTCTCTCCTTGGCCTGCCTCCTCCTCCTCTCCTTCTCTCCTCTCTCTCTCCTGTAACACCTGATGATGTTTCCAGAGTCCGGTCTATGAAAGTCTCATCCAAACAAGTGACCCCCTGCTCCTCCAGAACCATTAAGGACAACATTGGTTGTCTGTAATCACTCCTTCGTCACTGGACCATTTTCCTCTCTTCTCAAGCACTCCCTTGTGCACCCCCTACTAAAAAATCCTTCAGCTGACCCCTCCATTCTGCCAGATCTCTATCACTCCTTTCCTGGGCAAACTCCTGGAAAAGTTGGCTATCTCCCAGCCAACCCTCCACACTGCATCTGCTGGTTGTCCCCATGATCATCAGTCTGGCTTCAGAGCAGCAAGAGGCAGGAAAACTGCACTCCTGAATACCTGTGAAGATCTGTTCTCAAATCTTGACTTCAGCTCTCCCTCTGTTCTCATTCTCCTTGACCTTTCCTCTGCATTTAACAGGGTCAACCACAACATCCTGATTACTCGTCTCTGCTAGACCCTGGGTATCCCAGAACTGGCGTGGCTGACCTCCTTCCTCCTGGAGTGACCATTCCAGGTTCAGCTTGGGTCTTTTCTTTCCATCACCTCTCTCCCCACAGGTGGTGTGACCCAGCACTCCATGCTTTGCGCTGCTTTTCAATGTCTATCTGAGCCCTTTAGCCCTTGTGATGTCGACCTTTTACTCTAACTTTCAGTGTTATGCTGATGACACACAGCTCTCTTTCAGGCTACCCTCGGTCTCCTCCTCACTCATCCCTGTCTATCTATTTGCTATTCAGGCATGGTGCACCTCTAAAGATCACTGCCTTAATGCCACTAACGCTGAGATCCTTCTTATTGGGACCCCTGCTCCCGCTTTTCCTCTCACTCTGGCCGGCCACATTGGGACTTCTGCCCCCACCCTCCTTTTGAGGCAAAGAACTTTAGGGTCATCTTCAACTCCACTCATCACGGACCTTGCCAAGAAGGTCCATTTCCAGCTGTACCTCCAACACCATATATGGAGATAGACACTATTTGCAAATGGAGCGTGGCTCCTGGTGTAACTGTATACGTAAACATGTTGTGTTCTGTTGCATTGTTTTAAAGTTGCATTTGTTGTTGTTGCCAGTCAGTGAACAAATAATAGTAAACTTGTTTTGTATTCTCCTTGGAGACCTGGAGTCTTCACAAGGTTCCATAGCACTGTATACATACAGGGATCAACTCCTGTTCTAGATTCTACCATTGCCAAATGGGCCTTCATATAATTAGAATAAATACTTACCAACAAAAATTACCTGACTCCTGGGACTGCTTTACTTCAGAGACACTGCCAGGAGGCCCTCAGAGACTCAGACGGATCAGTAGTATATGTGCTAACTGGGAGAATGGTTGCTAGGCTAGGACTAAGGTTCAGGGAGTTATACTCTTTGGATGCTTGCCTAGAGAGTAATACGATCACCTGCCTCAGCCATTCAATAGAAGTACTGGACATTGAACAAAACAAAACATTACTCCAACAAGTCTTCATTTTGGGTAATCTAAAGTGAGAGGGAGGAAAGAGTAAGGGTAGTGTTAACAAGATAGCAAAAACATTATCTGAGGTCATTGTGAAAATTGCATAGCAACTATCTACGGGTTATAGAGAAGCTAGCATAATAATGCGTTTAATTACTGCATTAATGACATGGTACAGTTGGCAGTTTTTTTTGGGGAAATGTTTCTAGCATAGTCGTTTTATGAGGCAATGCAGAAGACAGTATATCAGTGGGCCTCATTACGAGGCGGGCGCAAAGGGATACTGGGCACCGGTAAGCACACGTGTGCTGGTAATCCCTTTGCGCCCTATTCAGAGTTCCCTTAGCAGGTCCCTTCCTTAACGCCCGGTTTTACCAGGCGTTATGGACGGGACCCGTTAAGGGAAATCAGGGCCAATTACGGTACCTTCCCCCTTCCCATTGAGCCCTATGGGGGCTCAAATGGGAATAGGGAATGGCTTTTACAATTGGGATTTACCGGTCCCGCCAAGGTCGGACTGGACCGGTAAGTCCCCATTGAACGGGACCGGACACGTCCATGACTACCACCAACCTTGGAATGAGGGCCAATGAGGGCCAATGTGTTTAACTGTAGCAACATTGCCATAACACTAATACAATTTAATTTCATTTTCTTGGGGCAATGTGGATGTAGCATACAAATGTGTTGCATTGGAGGGGAATTTGAAATGGCAATGATGAATCTAGCATTGTCATTTTCTGGGACAATATGAAGTAGCCATGGGCATTTTATGGGGCCATTGTGAAACTGGCATAACACTTTTCTGGCGGTACTGTAGCAATTAGCAGGGCAATATTCATAAATGTGGTACCACTGATAAGCCACTATTGATAATAGCTTGGTAAATGTCTAAAAGAAATGTTAACAAGTATTTACAGTTTCTAGGTCTGGTTGGAGACCTGAATAGGAATGTTCTTAAGCAATATAGAAGTGTTACTATAATGTGCTCAAATGGGACAAAATCTGCACAGTACTGCCAGATCTGATATGGATATTTTCTGGGACAATCTGAAACCGAAATGGGCATTTTCTGGGTGCATTATGAAACTGGTAAGTCAATTTTCTACTGGCAGCATGAACATAGAATATCAGTGTCAGTTACTGGGAAAACACTGACATAGTAGTACTATGTTATGTTGCATGGTCTTTGTAAAATGATGATCTACCATTGGTATGGCACTGTGGTATGTCTTAATTTGTACTGATGCAATATTTTTGGGTTTCTGGTGGACCGCATTTCGTTCATAACATGGAAAATAATATTGAAACCTGTATGACAATATTCTTTGGACAATGTGGAACCTACCATGGCCGTTTAATTATATGGAACAACACTCACACAGCACTTTTAAAACTGTCATGTCAATTTTCTGGAGGCAACATGAACTGGCATGTTCACTTAACTTAGGAAGAGACTTTTCTAGAGGAAATCTGAACACTGGCATAACAATGCACTTCACTGGGGCAAAACTAAGATGGCTTTATTTTGTTGAAATCAGCATGACAATACGTGAATAACTTAAACCATTTGAAAATAGCTTGACAATGTTGAAATTGGTTTGACAAACGTGTAAACTGACATACAAGCGCTTTGACATATATGAGAGCACTGTGGTGTATTTAATTGGAGCATATAGTAGGCTGGTACATCGAGCACCGTTTTATTAGAAGCACAATGAATTATTTGAGCAATTTCCATATATTATTTGCAGATCCTTAGATTTTGCAACAACGCTTAGATAAACATTGTAAGGCACTGGGGTGAGGAGTGAAAGTGCGCTCTCCATATTCAATCTGGGGAGTCTTTAGAGACTCTAAGGCCTGGTGATAGGAGAGGAAAGTGTGACAACTCACAAGTGCACAACAAATGCATGTCAGATAATGCTGTCAATTGCATGTCCACTCACATCAAATTCCGATTTACAGGTGGCACACAGGAAAAAGCAGCAGGGTGTGTTATGGATGAAGCATTGACAGGAAGGATCATACTGACCCTACCATTTCCAGATGATGTACTACCTTCCAGCACTCACCCAACCAGCCACATACCAACCAAGTCTTCCTTTGCCATCTTCACTGTCAAACATCAGGTTCTGTAGAGATTGAGGCCAGGGGTCTATTGGGGATATTGTCCACACAAGATGAGGGTGTGTAACCCAAGGAGAACACCCTTGAAAATCGAAAGGGGGTAGAAATCCTGACACCATAGGGATGACTAAGGCACCATTGCTCACCAACCACAAGATTGCCTCTGAGTCAAGTCTAGGGCGTGTTGCTGGGACAGGTTGAGGCCATGATGCCTGGTGCATAGATGTTGCACAACATAAGAGGGGACCACGGGAGCCCATAATTTGGAGCATACAAAATTTCCCATCAGCCAATATATTTAGGGAACACGTGTTGGAGAAGTCCCTTGAAATAGGTAAAACTAGAAAGGAGGCTGCAGAAGTGAGAAAAACGGTAGCTGCATGAAGGCACGAGTAGCGCATAAGCAGGCCAAGAAAATACCAACTATGCCTAAAATCTGACCTCCCACCGGAATGCAGCCCTGATCAAGGACATCTATCCCATGTTGCTGCCCCACAAATACATTAGTACATCCAAATTACAAACACTGTGCCTCCATATGTAGGCGGATAAACCATTAAATGTTGGTTATGCCCAGTCAAACACAATCTAGACTGGCACCTGGTGTGACAGGAGCAGTCCCACTCACTCATTTTCCTATACTGTTTGAGGAACAAGAACACTAGGTCTGATGACCTTATCTCCACTCCCTCTCAATACTCTAAACTATTTTAGGAAAAGCTAGGGGAAGCAACAGCTACCTCAATGCTGCTGCCTGCCAGCCCTGCTGCTTTGCATCATTGTGGTTTAATCAAGCTGACTGCTGATCTATAAAAAAGTATGAATGTTTTTAATGTATGCTACTTTTGGTAGTTTTGTATCCCTCCAATCCATCTATATTTATTTACATGCTTCAGTCTTTTGTCTCCCAAAAATGTAGTTTAAACATATATAGTAGCACATGATCTGGGTCAAAAATCATGTGAACCTACTTCCTGCAATGTTATAAGGTTGTGAGATGACGCTTCCGCTACCTGAGAGATTTTGGAGAAAGGGTGCCACTGCTTCCGAGCAGCAATCTCCAAACAAGAAGAGGAGATGGCTTCCCATCAGTCAGTCTTTCTGGTGTTAGGGAAGGGGTGAGATATGATGGGGACTATGTTTTGGATAGAGTGGTTATTGTGGAGGAGGTATTTCCGATTGACATTTTCATTTGGGCACACTCAAATTTAGGGTGATTTTTTCAATGTGATTTGAAGACACATATGTATATTTTTCAAATTAATACATGAACAGGAATAAATTACCAATCTGCCTGTCTTTCTCCAATCTTGCTGAATCCACATCATCATGCATACTGATAGAGCATAGCTGTGTGTCCATATCACACAAGTGAATTAAGCTTGGTGTGTGATTCAGTGTGGTGCTAACACTGGTTCCCAAAAAGGATAAAAGCAACCCTCTTGCTACTCACCTTGTTTACTGCTTGATTTCTAAACCTGCATTCTAAAAAGACTAGTGCTTTGACATGCTGACAAATCTGACAGAGAAGCTCTGCCTCACCAAAGAAGACAGAAGGAACCCTCAGCAGTGCTCCTTTCCCTTGGTCCAGTAGTAACAACAGCTCCTGCACCACCAGACACAGAAGCAGACATAGACGTACATATCGTAGAAGTGTGTGTTATACAAGCATGTGTTATAGGAGAATGTGTTGTAAGAGGGTGCATAGTAAGAGTTTTTGAAATTAGTGTTAGAAAACACAATTGTAATATCACAAATGTGCATGTAAGGTTAATATAAAATGCACCTCTATTCTGCTCATGCATTGTATGCCTACTAAAGTGGACATTTTATCCATCATTTTAAAATGCACATCAAAGTAACTTGTCACTTACCTTTGATGTGAGTTTTTAGATGTTAATTGTGTAATGTAAGAATTGTAAAACTCATACGCTGTAAGTACAGTTCATATGAAAGGTGCACATGTATTCCATCACTTTAAACCTGCCATCAAAGTCTGCTGTTACTTGCCTTTGATGTGAGTTTTTAAGAGATGTTAATTGTGTAATGTACGATCTGTAAAACTCATATGCTCTGTATACAGTTCATATGGCTTGCCTTTGATGGAAGTTAAGAGTGGCTGGTAATTGTGCATCACAAGGGTATGTATTGTAAGTGTGTGTGTTGCAAGAGTGTGTGTGTGTGTGTGTGTGGTTGGTACATGTGTCATAAGAGCACATGTCCTACAGGCAGTTGTTATGTGTAGTAGGAGTGTGTGTAGTAGGCATGCTTGTCATCCGAACATGTATTAATTGTAGGAGTGCATTTAAATTCAGCGCATGGCATAGGAGCATGTGCCATAGGACTGTGCTTCATTAGAGTGTGTGTCGTAAAGGTGTGCAGTAAGTGTGTGTTATAAAAGTGTGTGTGGTAGGAGCATGTCATAGGAGTGTGTGGTAGGAGCGTGTCACAGGAGTGTATGTCATAGGAGCATGGGTCATAGGTGCTTGTTTCATAGGTGCATGTGTCAGCACTTGTCATACGTCTACATGTTATGTGTAGTAAGTGTGTGTGTATTAGGTGCATTTGTCATAGGAGCATGTTATTAGTGTTCACATGCACAATGTTAGTATCACAAACACTTGTGTAGGCGCTCATTACAAATGCCATATCATTTCAAATATTTTTATGTATTTATTTAGACATCTGTAGAGCGCACACAAGCCTGAGGGCATCAGGGAGCTTTTACCAGTTACATGAGCCCAAGTTGGGCAAAGGCATAGGTGCAGACGAGAACATTACAGGCATTACAGTTTTGGCGAGCACTTATGAGGCGATATGGTTGAGGCATAGGCATGGATGCAGAGGATGCATAGGTAAAGATACAGAGAATGCAGTTGCATGCAAGATAATTCAGTTGCATACTGTGCAAGTACATAAATTAAATCAGGGCAATATCTGTATATTATAACATTTGGGCTGCTGTGGAGGACTATGCGGTTTATGAGGAAGCCAGGTTTTAAGGGTTTCACCAAAGGTTAAGTATGATTCTTCCACTCTGAGGGAAGGTGGGAGTGAGTTCCAGTATTTTGCAGCCAAAACTGGAAAGCTGGACCCTCCCGCTTTGGTTCGTTTGAACTTTGGTTGAGTTAGCTTGTGGGAGTGTTGGGCTCTGGGGGGTCTAGTGGAGTGTACTTTGTTAATGTTTTGTACTGGGTAAGGAGGGGCTGTATTGGAGATGCACTTGTGGGTGATAGAGAGGGTCTGAATAGAATTCGGTCCTTGACGGCTTGCCAGTGGGCAGTTCTCCGGGCAGCAGAAAAGTTTTCAGAACGTGGAATGTTGAGGGCAGCGCGTAAAACATGGTTCCTAATGGTTTGGAGTCTTTTTAGGTTATGGGTGGATGTGCCTGCGAAGAGGACATTGCAATAGTCAAGCCTCAAGCCCATCACAGCCCGGGCGATAGTTAGGCAATTGTCCCTGGAAAGGAAGGGCCTGGCTGCATTGAGCAGTTCGGTCGAATAAGCTACAGTGGAGGAGATGGCATTTACTTGTCGGGTTATGGAGAAAGTAGCATCGAGGTAGACAACTAATGTTTTTACCAAGGAGGAGACTGGTATCAAGGATTCATCAATATTGAATGTGCAGTATTGAGAGCCAATGGTTTTTAGCTCAGCTGTCGGACCGACGATGAGGAGCTCAGTCTTTTCGTCATTGAGACAATGGCCGTGGGTAGCCAACCAGGCTTGGATTGTGGCGTAAGTAGTACTAAGAGTGGTTGAATCTGTGTGGTATGAACCTGTGAGCGGGAGAAGAATGTGTACGTCAACGGCATAGTTGGTGTAGGATATGCCTAGCGAGTCTAGGTGGTTGAAGAGGGGCTTTGTGAAGATGTTGTAGACCATGGGTGAGACACAAGAACCCTGTGGGACTCTGCAACTGATAGTGGATGGAGTGGCACAGGAATTGTAGGAAAAGACTCATCACTCTTCCTTCGAGGAAGGAGGTGATCCAGGTGGCAGCTTCCTGGGAGAAGGCAGTCGAGGTCAGGTGATGGCATAGGATGTCGTAGTCAACTAAAGTAAAAGCGGCAGACAGATCGAGGAGGAGAAGCATAGCCAATTTGCCTTTGTCTCTATGGGCATCAAGTTGAAGCTTCAGGTTTAGGAGGGCAGACTCAGTGCTGTGGCCCGGACGGAAGCCAGATGTCCGGATACCGAGGATTTGTTTTGTTTCTAAGTGGCATTGAATTTGTAGATAGGCTGCTCTATCTAGGATTTTGAGGAGGAACGCGACAGTGGTGAATGGTCGATAGTTGTTAGCGATGGTGGGGTCAAGTGTGTTTTGTTTTAGTAGGGGGAGGACCCACACTTCTTTAAGGCAGGGGGTTACTATGCCTGTGTTGAAAGAGGCATTGATGAATGTTCTGATGAAGGGGACTCGTTCAAGGGTGCAGTCTTTGACTAATGGAGCTGGACAGACATCCCCTTTGCATCTAGAGGGCTTTAGACTTTGAAGGATACTAGTGGTTTGCTGTATGGTGATCTTATTGAAGTAGAACATAGGCAAATCTGGTGTGTGGGCCAATGGCAAGTGTGCGGCCAAGGATAGTTGCTCAATGTTTGCTCGTTTTGCCTGGATTTCTAGTTTTAATGTGTCCATTTTGGTTAGTAGAGCATACTGAATGGAGTTGCATCAGAGTTTTTATTGATCGAGGAGATTTGGGGGAATTGGTGTTTACAGCTCTTTGAGTATGGTGAACATTTCCTTCGAGTCTGCACTGGTGTTAGCGATCCTGGTATTAAGCTAGGAGGACTTGGCTAGTACAATAGCTGTTTTGTATTGGTTTGAGAGGCTGGAAAAGGCGTGTTTGGTTGACTGGGATGGGGAGTTTTTCCAGTTCGATTCAGCAAGCCTTTTCTCAGTTCTAAGAGTTGAGAGCTCTTGAGTCTACCAGGTGCTTTTATTGTTGTTAGGGGAGCAATAGTATTGATGGCATTAGTACGAGAGGTGTCATAGTGTTGCGCTAGGAGCACTTGGTCTGTGGATTCTAGGATGTCCGGGTTGAGGACATTGAGGAAGAGGATGACGTTTCCCTTTGTGAGTTTGCATGCACTATGGGCTGATGTAGATGGGATAGAGTTGATGAAGTGTTTCGGCATTGCGCCAGCTGGGAGAGAGAAGGTAATGATATGGTGGTCAGACCACAGACAGGGTGAATTAGCTTCAATGGTGATGTGACAGTTCAGGTCTGCTAACCATTCCAGGGTACAACCCTTGTTGTGGGTGGGATTGTTGATACATTGGTTGAACCCATGGGACGAGAGAGATGTGGCCAGCAATGTGGCTGGTAGATCCTGGGGTCATTGAAGCCTACGTTTTGGTCACCCAGAAGACTAATTTGGGATGGGGGCTTGAGGTTGTCGCTTAGGATGAAGAGTGCATCTTCCTGCGAAGGATAGTACAGGACCTGGCGGGTGGTAGAATTAGGATTATCAAGATAGTGTTGCTGGGGAAAGTGGTTCATTTAATGGAGAGAGTGTTGCAGTTACTTAAGAGCGTGGCTGGTGTTAGTCTAATGGTATGTTGGTCCTTTGCAATAAAGGCCATGCCACCACCTATGGAGTTGGCTCTATCACTTTTGTATCTGGTGTAGCCGATAGGCAGGGTGAGCGATAGCAGCAGGCCTGAGGCTGTGTTTAGCCAGGTTTCAGTGATGGCCAAGGCATCTAAGTTGTTTTTGGTAAGGAGGTGTGGATGTTTAGTGTGTGTGTAGGCAGGGAGTGGACATTGATGAAGGCTAGATTGAGGTTGTTGGTTGCAGAGATAGGTAGGAGTAGTCCTGGCAGGGGGATGTTCCTCACAGCATTGAGGCTAGCGGGTGAGTTTTGAGATTTGCTAACCATAGTCATAGTTGTGGAAATGTTCGATTTAGCAATTGCACTGACAGTGTGCGTAAAGCCAGTGTTGGGTGCCAGAGCAGGAACAATGCATTCAGCAGGCCTGGTGGCATAACAGTTGTACATGGCATATGCTGGGGTATTTATATTGGCCGTGGATGCAGAGGCAGTAATGGGTGCTAGAGCAGGAGCAAAGCAATCATCAAGCGCAGGAGCATGAGCAAAGCAATCATCAAGCGCAGTGGAAGCAAAGCAATCATCAAGCGCAGGAGCATGAGCAAAGCAATCATCAAGCGCAGTGGAAGCAAAGCAATCATCAAGCGCAGGAGCATAAGCAAAGCAATCATCAAGCGCAGTGGGAGCAGTTTTGTGAGCTGGAGCAGGAACATTGCATTCAACAGATATAATAGCAAAACTGTTGTACATGGCATTTGTTGAGGCAAATGTACTGGCAGTGAGTGCAGAGACAGTATTGGGTACTGGTGCAAAAGGTTGAAATATCGGATTTATCAGGCGTAGTAACATGGCAATCAATAAATGAGGCATTTGACGTGGCAGTTAGGCTACACATGGGCACAGAGGCAGTAGTAGGTGCACGGTCAGGAACAGAGCAAGCATTAGGTGCCAGCAGGTGGCTTTGTTTGGATACATGGTGAATGTTTGGAGTTTGGGTACCCATATATAGGTAGCACAGGGTGAGTGATCATGTCTGGGTAGGTTGGATTGAATAGCCAGCTTCTTACTTGAGGGCGCTGGAACGTCACAGTGATCTATTAGTGGGCTGGTGGTTAGTTTCTCATATGTTCTTAACACAGTTTGTATGAAAAAAGCCAGTTCATTCTAGGCATGCACCATATATATAGATACGTTTAAAACGTTAATAGCGCAAAATTGGGCAAGTTTATTTTTTTATTTTTTTCAATGTGCATATTCCTAATGAAATCAAGCTGCATGCCAAAAATTGGGAATGTTGAAGCGGCCTATTTTTAGATATTGGACCGAATTTTAAAAAAGATTATTTGCAAAATGAGCTCGAAATGTGAACAAAGTGAAAACATTTTAAGCTATAAAGCTGTTAATGTACAATTCTAAAGGTTTGCTTGCACAGGTGGCTGCCTCAAAATATTACTGTGGAATGTTTTCAGATCTTTCCATGGTATTTTCTGAAACTCTATTGAGACTTCGTATTAACCTTAATTATGCCTTGCTCTAAAACAGTGGTTGTTAAACTGAGGGTGGCCGAAGGATGTCCAGGGGAGGCCCGATACTCCTTAAAAAAGGGATCAAGATTACTGTTTTAATAGAAAAAAGGATATATTATCCAATTCACCCCAGGGGTGGCTCTGGAAACCTTCACCAATAAATGGGAAGTTACATCTGTCTCTGAATGTCGCTAAAACAAGGTCCATGGTTTTCACACCCAGGTATGTTAAGCAACCGTCTATTGATATCAGGGTGGCCAACCATGGACTGGAACAGTTGATGTTCTATTACAATTTGGGAACTCGCTTCCTTGAGAATGGGAGTAGGACCGCTCCAGTGGAAAAAGCCTGTGTCACCTTGGAAAAATACAGTGGTGCCTCTAGGTCCTTCTTTAGCCAGCATGGTAGGGGATCAATTAAAACAGCGATTGAACTATATAAAAAAAGCTGCTACTGCAGCTCTTTTTTTGGGGGTCTGACCTATGGGGGCATGTAAACAGTAGCAGATTGGGGATGATAGACTCCCTTTCCAGGGGGGTCACCCAAATAAACTGATCCATATGGAAGTAGATCTATGCCCCATGGGTTACATGCCTTCTATAAAACCATACTTTTCTGGCTGAGGATATGGTATACGCTAGGTTTGAGTGAATATCTTGACGTGTTTGTTAACCTGTTGAGACTGGAAGGAGGTAGGAGTCTACCGTGAGCTGTACATGTAAAGGACTCCTTTGTTGAACTGGGTGAGAGTGGGCTTTGGGAGAGCCCGGAAGGTATCATCAAGGCCAGGTCTCATCAAGTAAAGAGACTGCTCTAAGCAAATGCTAGGAAGAACTTGGAGGAAGCCATTTTAGATTAAACGTGGGCCCTAACTACCCGAGGAGCAAGCAGGATTTTGGTTATGGATGTTATATCAACACGGTCAATCCCCTTTGCCCGCTCTTTGTTTCTTGATTTTAGGTTAGGTACTATTAGGGTGGCAAGCTTCACAAAATCCTGGGGTGTTATTGATATGGGTATTTATCCCCTTTGTAAAGTGGAGGAGGAGACCATCATTCTCTTTTTCTGTCCTCGTCTTAGGGCACTGAGGGGACTTTACCTGAAACCATTGCTGAGATCAGCAGGTATTAATACCATCATAGACACATTAATAATATGCAAACGAGCGGATGATATCAACATTGTTCATCAGGTAGCCACATTTATTTATCGGGCCTGGCTCTTAAGATTATGTGAATAGGGAGAGATCAGTTTGATCAGCATAGTTTAGTTAGGTTTATTGACGATATGCATATTTATTGTTGTTTGTTGTGATGGGGGGCTGCAAGTATTTTCTCCCCCGGGATTTTATGATAATCTCAGGTTTTTAGTTCATTTGAATTATGTAAAAATGAATTGTATGTTTTTTTAAAACTTTTCCATCCATTGCTTAATATTCTAAACTATTGTGCTTTTTAATGTAGTGTTGTCCGTTTCCTTGTGACTTTTATGGCCTAGTGCCGAATAAAAGCAAATAGGTAATGATAAAAAAAAAGGATTAAGGTGGTTTTATTAGAAAATATAAGCAGTAGAAAACATCTGCTTATATTTTAAAGAGCCTGCCCCACTGCCATTCTTTGGGCTCCTTAGGGGGGCAAGCCCCTAGGTGGAGGGTTGGGGAACACAAACAATTTTACTCACAGGGGGCCTCGGTATAAAAAAAAGTTGGAATCCCAATGCACTAGAGCAAAGGCATAATAGAGAGAGAGAGATTTTTAGACATTAAAAAAATGAAAAAAGCAAGGTTCACACACTGGTTTGCTGAAACAGAATGCTGAAAATAAACACGTTACTGCAGAAAAGACAAGTAGAACCAGCTTTTGCGGGAGGGTGCGGGAGGAGGAGTAGGATTGTGTTCCATTTCTTCAGCATAAGAAAAAGGCATCCGCCATTTAATGTAATGTATCTTGGAGCGAAGCCTCCACGCTTGACACTGGGAGGTCTTGCAGGCGCTCTTTGAAGGGCTTTGCTAGAGGCTCGGACGTTTTTAACAAACAGCCAAACATGTGTTTGTTTATCTACCCATCCCTACATACCAGGCATTCTTCTCCTCTGATTGGTTCCTCAGCAATGTCTCTTTACATGTTGCAATTATAAGCGCTCTAAGTACCAAATCCAAATAAAATGCCGTGATGTCGTTACTTCTCCTGAAATATGTAGGCGGCCTCGCTTGGCGCTTAGATAATATTTAACTTTTTTTTTATTTAAAAAAAAATATTTGAAATGTCTTTGCTTCATCGCACAGTTTACATATCAAAGTCTTCTGCTAGTTTTCTTCTGTACTCCAGCATTAACTCGATGCAAATGGAGTGGCCGGCTTTGTGTGCAGAGGTCAAACAATCCCTTTGACCCCGGGGGATAATGTACACGCACAAAGAAAGGAATGCGGTTGCAAATACATTCTCGACAGCAAGGGAATCCGGCATGACGCGAGGCTTGGTGAAAGAAACTTAGAATCAAAATGTCCCTTCATTTTACACCTAGTGGGATGGATCGGCGTGTACTGTGTGCTAATGTGTCACATTCTTTGTAAATATCCATTTATTTACGTCACTGTGCTTTGAGCAATGCGATTGGTGAAACAATGCAATGGCCAATGCAATCACAATGTAGTCATTGCTTTCTCTGTGTATGGCAAGTCGCATGACTTGAAAATGTTATAAAGTGAATAGCATTAAGCAGTACAGTCTGGTGAATGTTATAACTGGGAGGACGGGGGGAGTACATAATTCCAAGTAATAAGCGAGTGGCCGAGCATAGAGAGGAAACAGGAACATTTTGTAACTGATAGCTTCAAGTTTAGAATTTTACAGCACCCCTTTTGTCAAAAATTGGGTAAGAAAAACCATACAGTTTATAATGTGAGGGTAACACAATAGAACATTCCAATAGAAACCAAGTCACCAACAGTACACAGGAGCATCATCGGACACATTTTCATGACGGAGCGCATATTAATTAATTACATATATTGTAGTGTGGACTGGTTTCACTTTGTGCTTGTCTGCCTCTTTTTGTTGTCCTTGTTGCACGTGGCTGTGTAGGAAAGGGGGGGTGGGGTTGTTAGTTGGGAAATTGGAGTGGGGGACAAAAAAACCTGTGGTGTTGTTGGGTACAAGACCTAAGTGCCATTCTGCCGCTATGGGTTTGCTGGAGGCACTTTCAGATACGCCATCCAAAGGGGAATACCCAAAAATCTGATAGGCTAAAGTGCTCTGGGTATGGTTACCCGCTTCTGTGGGGGACTATAATCAGACTTAAGAGGAGCGGTTAGTCAATGCTTGATCAATGTTTATGTGGTAGTTGGCAGTGAGGCGTGTATAGAGTCTGGTATGTTCCTGCAATTTAAGGAGCTCTTTACATTGGATTGAAATTTAAACAACGAATGAGGGTATAGTTTGATAACTATTTGGTGTTGCTCGTGTGCTGAAGTTAGTTGAGAAGCCAGGTTGTAGCTGTTTTCTGGAAGTCATGTGGCCTTCTCCAAAGCCAAGATGATTGTGCAGGGAGTTCAAGAGTTTATTTGCAAGGGTGTGCCAAAATAGTGCTGATATTACTAATGTGAGAATGCACTTGAGATGACTATGCACAAAAAATCCAATACTACCACCATAAGAACCTATTTCCATGGTGGCTGTGTGCCAATGTATGCCAGTACTGACATTGTAAGAATATACTATGTTGGCTGTGCCCAAGGCAGCCAGTATTACCACTGTAAGAAAACATTGTCATGCAAGGTGTGGTAATATTTGCCTGTATCACTGTAACAATAAACTCACACTGTAGTAAGACAACTATATTGGTTCAATTATATTGGTTGTGTCCAACAATGACATTTCTGCCACTGTAAAATGACACTGTCATACTGGCTGTGCCACTTTAAGAATCCGCACACATTGACTGTGGCCAGGAAAGCCATTATTGCCACTATAAAAACACATCATGTTCACTGTGCCTAATAATGCCAAAACTACCACTGTAAGAAGAAAGCATGATGTTGGTTGTGCCATTGGAGGTCAACAATGCCATGTTAAGAAAGCAAACAAATATTGCCTGTGCCTAATAGAGCCAATATTGCCACTGTAAAAATACACTGTCATGCTGGCTGTGCTACAATATTTAAATATTGCTACTTTTAGTGCACAATGACGTTGGGTATGTCCAATAATGCCATATTGTCACTGGACAGTGTTGACTGTGCCAAAATATGTCAGTATTGGCACTTTAAGAACACACTCAAGTTGGCTGTTTCCAGGAATGCCACATTGTCAGGGTCTGGTCCATTGGCCCTCTACCCCCACTGACAGTGGCTGATTCATCAGCACCATTAACAAGCCACCTGTGTCCACACACTGAAAACACTGGTGCTACTCCATAGGCCCTCTTTGCACTCGCCCAACAACACAACACACACTCGACCTGCTCAATTGGCCTCCAACTACAAAGCATTTCTACACAAACGCACACATATCTACTAAATACACGGACACATGCTCTCACTCACCTGCTCTCAACCCATGCATGCACCCGCTTTCAAACTCACACACACACATACAAAGTCACACAAACTTGCTAGCACGCATACATACACATTTTTTAAATACTGAGATGTAGTTGTAACATCTCCTCCCTCCTGTACAGACTCCCTCCAGGCACTGGCACCATGTCCATGCAGCAGCTCAGTGGTTAGGTGCTTCACACCACCTCCCCCTTTCTCTGCTCTGGAATCAGGCCAAGGGGCAGGGGCAGGATCCTAAACCATGCCCTCAACCTGAGATGGGCAGAGAGAGGGCAGAGTAAAGAGGTCTTCATTGTCCTGCAGGGCCGGATTTCCAGCACCCATGGAGAAGAAAAGCCATGACATCGGGAAAGTCCCACTTGTGCCTTTAGTAGTGCAGTGTAGGAGTCAGGGCATGGGCTCAGGTAACGCCCAGCCAGGCCCATGGATTACACTGCTAAGGGCATTAGGAACAAACCACCAGTCTTTCCCCTTGTGCGTTTAGTAGTGCTGTGTAGTAGTCAGGGCATGGGCTCAGATAACACCCAGCCCTGGCACAGGGATTACACTGCTAAGGGCATTAGGAACAAACTACCCATCTTTGTACTTGCAAAGAATCTATCAAATATTTTTAGGTTCTTTTAAAATGCAAGGCCTACATTTGTGTAATTGTGTGCACACTCAGGGACCCAGGGATCCCAAAAACAGGAAGTCCGGCCCCATTGTACCCCCACTGCCATTCAGTGACTTATTAAATGTACGGGCTCATTGTGAGTATGGTGGCAACAGTAAAACAAGGTGGTATTTTAAATATGATCTGGTTTCACTGACCCTACTCATTATGAGCATTGAAGTCAGGCCCGGCCTTAGGGGGGGCGAGCCGGCGACCGCTCAGGGCGCCGCGCCCCGCAGGGCGCCATTAGCCCCCACCACGCC
Organism: Ambystoma mexicanum; assembly: GCF_040938575.1. Lineage (NCBI taxonomy): Eukaryota > Metazoa > Chordata > Amphibia > Caudata > Ambystomatidae > Ambystoma > Ambystoma mexicanum. The sequence goes on from NC_090925.1 coordinate 485,509,308, forward strand.
AGCTCGGGGGAGTCTTCCAAGGGCTCCCCCGAACTGGCATAGCGGGAGAAGGCGCAGTAGGCGGGCACATTCAAGGTCAATCGGGTGCTGAGCACCCGATTGCCATCAAATGCGCCCCATCCCGGCGGCCGCCTTTACCAACAAAAGGCACCTTAGCCCTCCGCCACGCCAGCTCTGGGGAGTCTTTCAAGGGCTCCCCCGAGCAGGCGTAGTGGCGGCAGGCACCTCATTGTTAGGCAATGCGCCTAGGATCAATAGGGTGCTAATGCACCCTATTCATAGAATTGCCTCCTCGCAGGAGCGAGGAGGTTTAAAAAAAAAATGTAAAAAGATAAAAGTGTCACTCCGTGGCCACGCCCCCTGTTGACCACGGGCGCGTGGGGAGGGGGGGCGCTAATCCGCCCAGGGCGCTGCTGCCCCTAAGGCCAGCCCTGATTGAAGTAGTCACCGCATGTACAATTTTAGCAAGGCAGCATGCAGTAAATATCGCATGGTTATGAGGTGGATTACGACCCCAAAATAGCCTATATTACGACCCCAAAATAGCCTATATTTTTACCTCCACAATAAGGAGAAGGTGAAAACATGCCCTGCCCTATGCTCGACAATCATTTTATCCTGCAAGTTAAGGGACACAATAGTGCATCCACTCACATTTAAACAAAACAAAAAATGCAGGGGAGCCAACCCCCCCGCCTCCCAAAGGGGGTCTCATTGATGCTCCCATTCCCATCCATTTTTATGAAATCATATCTGCCAGGGAACCATTCAGTTTGTTTGAATATATATATATATATATATATATATATTCAATGAAAAAACTTTGTTAAGGGGACATTATGGTCCAGTTACACTAATAAAAACCTATGAAATTCAATGAAAAAACTTTGTTAAAGGGACGTTATGGTTACAAGTAAAACCGAAATCCCTGAAATAAGAAACTTATGGTAAGCTAAGCAACCATAAGTCGCGCCACCACCGTGCACTGCTAAGACTAACACCCAGGTTTCATAACTCATAGTTTTTATTAGTCCAACTTAACCATAATGTCCCTTTAACGAGTGCATGCTATTTTCCTACAACTTACTAATATCATACTTACCCAATATAGCAATATTTGTGTCCAATTTAAAAAAAAAAGTGTCACCTTAGATTGCTGCCATTTACTACCTTCTATAATTATTTTTAACACTTCTATACACTTTTTGCAACTATTTCAACTAGTTAATCATCCGTAGAGTCCACGAACATCTGACTTCACTGCGAACCTTCCGGATAGTGCCACATGACCATAAGCAGGCAAGCAGCATTATGACGTGTCTGAGAACCCATCCGCCCTTCACGATAAGATCCGTGCTTCGCAGACAGTTTGGAACTGCATTTTCTACTGATCTAAAATTTCCCTTGCACAGCTGCAACACCTATTACTACTCATTATCCATTAACAATCTAGTACACAAAACATACTTTTAGCAAAACTGCTATTTATCTTAAAATGGCATCAGCTAAAGCCATACCTCCTCCCCAAGAGCCACCACCACTGCTGTAATCAAGGGGCATGAGAAACACTGCCCCCTACCTTAGAAATAACACACGTGCAACATTTTCCCCTGTCCCCCTACCCCTCCATATTAGTGTTTGGTGCCTCTTCCCTAATTTCCTCCCCACCTTTCGTTCTTAGCTCTCCTGCCAACAAAAGAAAAATACATCCAAAAACAACAAAAGAAATGTTCCTTTAGGAACCACCTTTCACAGTTAAAAAATAGAACTAAAAGAAAAAGTATAGACTCCATCTACTTTATATTTCTCAGTAACGTAAATAGACTCAATAAGATTTTCCAAAATTTCCATTTGCATTTTGTGTTATGCTAAAGGGAATATTGGGGCGTTCATCCTCCGTTCCAGGGACTGGAATGGTGGATACCGGCCGGCAGCCCAAGTTATCAGCCCAAGCGAAACAAGGGTGGATAACGAGGTCTCTGGACCATTATCCCCCTATTCCCTGTAGTGGTGGATGAAGGCCATTAGCACACTAGGTTCCCAAAGCGTGAACCCGGGGTGCTAAAAAAAGGATTTGTATTCCTACACCGGGCCTGCAGCGTCCCGGTGTAGGAAGGAAAATCAGTTTCCATGATGGCCACCATGAAAACGGAAGGCGGAGCTCCATACAGGGCCCCTCTTCGCTTTCCATGGAAGCCTGTAGAATGCAAAAAGAGAACCCTATGACCTTACCACAAACACATTTTTCTTCCCTTTCAAATCTATCCCAATTTCAAATACCTTTACCTCAAAGCCAGTCCCAGGTGGACATGGCCACTTTAACCCCATGTGTTGTCCGTCGTGGTCATGGCCAGTAGTCAGATTGTCTGGATCATGACCTTATTCCATGACCCGGACAATCAGGCCCTCAGTCACCAAAGATATATCAATATTTTTTTGTACCTACATTATGACAATAAAACACGGGCACATTTGCAAAACCATGCTTTCAGGTCCTTGCCAATGCTCCTTAAACAAGTTTGCTGGAAATCCACCCATGTTTTATTTTTTCAAAAGTGACAAATGTATGCACATACAATCGTCATATAACCTAGCCCCCACTTGACAAAATCCATTCAGACTTTACTAAAACATTTATATCTAGATCTATAATCTTTTTGCAAACATTTGTGTAGATTTGTCAAATGGCACCACATTTATAAGCCTTTACAATATTTTGGGACCCCCCTCTAATTGTTTCCCCTCTTGACAGAATCCCACCAAACTTTGCAAAAGCATTTATATCCAGATCTATTATAAGTGTGCCAGATTAAGTGTAGATTCGTCAAAAGGCACCTCATTTATAAGCCTTTACATTATTTTGGGAACCCCCTCTAATTTTGCCCCCTCTTGACAGAATCCCACCAAACTGTGCAAACACAT